>NC_061862.1:81344514-82755143 GCF_907164915.1 Impatiens glandulifera | reverse complement strand
GCAACTTCTACGCAAACTTGCTGAAATGCTTCCATGCAACACTGATCTACAATGTATGGAGGAAAAGAAATACAAGAATTTATAGTACAATGCGCAAATCAGTAGAGAAAGTCTAGGAAGATGTAGTTGTAGATGGCAATGCAATAATTAATACTTGGAAAAGACTTCAGAAGCATGAAGAAAACTAGAGCTTAAGCCAAAAATGAAATATCTCCTATGGAATAATCACTAGCAAAATCATATTCAAAATGTTTTAGGTAGTTTTTGTTTGTTGTTTGTTTCTTTGTTAGAGATAGATATTTTATAGCTTTGATCTTAACCCTCGAACTATTCTCCCACTTTTGGGCTTTTTAATGAAATGACATTAAGTCCAAAAAAAGAATATGTAAACAATTTCTCAATTGGTTCGGTTAAAATTCGGGACCATTGACGATCCATCGGAAAATTTGGGGACCTATGGTCTATCTTATCTAAAATGTACAACACGAGAGGTGCAGTTGAAGAACACACCTTTTCAACAAGTCTAAGATCAACCCTTGGCATGGGCTGAGTCAGGTAGGGTGGCTCGACAAAGTTTATGTCTGAATGAGGCACGTTGAAGACGAAACAAAAAGAGGGCCCAATTTGAAAAATCATAACTCGGTCCACACTCAATGGTTTGGGCTGATCAAGTTGGAGAATGCAACTTGATATGTTGGCTATCCAACCCACTTGGCCAAGACTCAGCCCGTCCCGATCCATGGCTTAATTTCAGCATATTTACATAGAAGGATCTTCCTTTTGATTTATTCTTCATCCACTCTTGGATTTCTTCCCATATTCCTGGAAAGTTGATAATGTTAATGTTTGCAGCATAGCTCCTCTAGATTTGTATTACAAAAGAGCATTCCCCAAATACATGGTTTATGCTTTCCTCAACTCCCGAACATAGGACACAGTCAAATTATATTTTTTGTTGTCAACCTTTTTCTGTATACCAACCAGATAATAAATTGGTGATGAGGAATAATCTTTAAAGACCATACCACATTATGCCAATCTACCTCATGTCCTTTTGTTCTAACCATTTCCCATGCCTTTCCTGTATTGAACTTCTCGTTACCTTCTGTTTTCCAGCATATTTCATCATTTCTTTCATTGAGTTGCTTCTGCCTCATTAGGTTTAGGATTCTATCACCTTCTGAAACATGCCTCAATAGTGAATCACATTTACCTTCATAGATGTCTCTAAATGAGTACTTGATACATTCTCTTCTAACTATGCTTCCTTGCATTTCTTATTTGAACATAATGGGGATATTATCCAGCCAAGGATCATGTTAAAATAATACCCCTCTTCTATTTCCAATTGTAGTTTGCACCATTTGAAAGACATCTTTTCTTATTTTTAGGATCTTCTTCAATGACCATGTCATTCTTTCATTGATGCTTCGTGTCCAGATACTCTGTTATTCTTTCATAAATCTTGTATGCACCCATTTGACCCACAGGGAGTCCGCTTTCTGCTCCAACGCTCATAGGTTCCTAATGGTGAGGGCTTTGTTCCATTCAACACAATTTTTTATTTCTAGTTCGCCTTCTTCTATGGGAGTGCAAACATCCTCCCATTTGACATTTTTGCCTCCTCTACCTTGTGTTCCCCAGACGTAATTTCTCATGATTCTATCTAGTTCAGCCATTACTTTCTCTGGGATGACTATTTATTGTGTCCAGTAGTCAATAATTCCAAAGATGACTCTTTTAACGAGCTCGATTCTACCTGCATAAGACAGTTTTTTCGTAGCCCAACCCAAGACAAAATTTCTAACCTTTTCTATCAGTTCTCTAAAGTGATTATATCGAGTTGTTTTGATGACATGGATACTCCAAAGTATTTCACTGGTAGTTCACATTCCTGTTAGGAATTTCAAGTTGAATAATACTTTCCTATTGAAATCAATTGATCTGATTAATTTCACAAGTCAACCAAATCATACTAGCAGATCAGCAAAGTAATAAAGAACACCAGATTTACGTGGAAAACCCTCTCAACACGGAGGGTAAAAAACCACGGGGCAAAACCAACAGATTTCACTAATCAGTAAGAAACCGATACAATTGTTCTTCTCAACTTTAAACCTAAAGTTGAGGTATACATACAGAGAAACTAATTTCATTCAAACCCAAACAAATCTAGGTTTGAGAAAACATGAAATTCCCTTTACAAATAAGAGAGAAATGAACCTGAGGGTAATCAAGACAAAGAAGGTGATACTCTGTTCTCCTTCTCTTCTTCTTCCTCTATATCTTCTTCTCTTCTTCTTCCTCTGTATTTTCTTCACTCTGTTTCTCTTGATCTCTTCACAGAACTCTCACTGAAAATTGTGGTAGAGAGAGAAACAAAATTAGGGTTTATTTGATTTTTATATTGCCTAATTGGGCTGGACCCATAAGGCCCAACAATCTCCCCCTCCAGCCCACGGAGAGAGGCACACCGATCTTCAAGTCATCACTTGGTATTCACGCCGACAAGCCGACAACAAAGCTCAAACTTGTCTTTTGGAACTATCTTCTTAAACATGTCTGATGGATTCTTATCAGTGTGAATTTTCTTCAGCTTCATCTGCTGACTTTCTATTGCATCTCTTAACCAATGAAATCTCATATCATTAGCTTCAAGAGAAATCTAATCAACCACAATAGCTCTTTACCAGCTTCAGTGGCTGCAATGTATTCTGCTTCTGTGGTTGACAAAGCCACACATTTCTGCAATTTGGATTGCCATGACACGGCTCCCCCTGCAAAAGTAAACACATAACCTAAAGTGGATTTTCTGTGATCCAGATCTCCAGCCATATCAGAATCAGTGTAACCTTCTAGCACATGTTCACCATTTCCAGAACTCAAACACAAATTGGAAGTGCCTCTTAGATATCTAAGAATCCATTTCACTGCTTCCCAATGTTGTTTTCCTGGATTAGAAAGGAATCTGCTTACCACACCGACTGCATAAGCTATATCTGGCCTAGTGCAAACCATTGCATACATCAAACTCCCTACAGCTGAGGAGTATGACACACTTGACATTTCATCCTTTTCTTTTTCTGTTGATGGACACAACTTCTTGCTCAATTTCAATTGGCTAGGAAGTGGACAACTTACTTTCTTTGCTCCTTGCATGTTGAATCTTTCAAGCACCCTTTCAATGTACTTCTCTTGTGACAACCAAAGTCTTTTATCCTTTCTTTCACGAGTAATCTTCATGCCCAATATCTGGCGTGCTTGACCCATGTCTTTCATTTCAAATGTCTTGGACATCTCTTTTTTCAACATAGCTATAAATAGAGCATCCTGTCCTGCAATCAACATATCATCAACATAAAGTAAAAGGATTATAAATTTTCCATTAGGAAATCTTTTGAAGAAAACACATGGATCTGCCTTGGTTTTCTGGTACCCATGACTCATCATAAAGGAGTCAAATTTCTTGTACCACTGTCTCGGGGCTTGTTTCAAATCATATAGACTCTTCTTCCATTTGCAAACCATGTTCTCTTTTTCTTTCACTTCAAATCCCTCTGGTTGCACCATATAGATCTCTTCTTCAAGGTTACCATGAAGGAATGCAGTTTTTACATCAAGTTGTTCAAGTTCAAGATCTAGGCCAGATACTAGACCTAACACTGCACGAATGGAAGTCATCTTTACCACTAGTGAGAAAATTTCCTCAAAGTCGATGCCCTGTTTCTGTCCCAAACCCTTTACAACCAGTCGGGCTTTGTACTTCATAAGTTCTCCATTTTCATCTCTCTTTAGCTTGAACACCCATTTATTTCTCAAGGCCTTTCTGCCCTCAGGAAGCTCCACAAGCTCATATGTGTCATTTTCTTGCAATGACTTCATCTCGTCTTTCATTACATCCTGCCACTTAACTTTATCTTTATGAGCTTGTGCCTCCTGAAAACTTTCTGGCTCTCCTTCTTCTGTCAACAGGATATACTCTGAAGAAGGGTATCTTTTAGAAGGTTTGTGCTCTCTTTCTGATCTTCTTACTTGGGGCTCTTATGGCTCCACTTGATAATGTTGCTCCCCCTGCATAGAAGCATCATTAACAATATCATCATCATTACTACCATTCATGTCAGAGGTTTCTTCAGCAACTTCTTCATCATGTTCATCTTCATTTGTTACTGTTGACTGTACATATGAAGGAACTGGTATGAGTTCTATGAACTCATCAACCCTCTCTGAATTCTTGTTGATTTCTAGACTTATCCCTGTCTGACCTTCAAAGAACACAACATCTCTACACCTGACAATTCTCTTCTTTTTTGAGTCCCATAACCTGTACCCAAATTCTTCATTTCCATATCCAAGGAAAATACATGGAGTTGCTTTATCATCCAACTTGGATCTTTGTTCCTTTGGAATATGCACATATGCTTTGCATCCAAACACCCTTAGATGTGAGTATGAAACATTCTTCTTAGACCATACTGTTTCTGGTATCTCGAATTTCAAAGGAACAGATGGCGACCTGTTTATGAGATAGCAGGCTATGCGAACTGCTTCTCCCCAAAACTGTTTTGGCAACTTTGCCATCTTCAGCATGCATCTCACCTTTTCTACAATGGTGCGATTCATTCTCTCAACCACACCATTGTGCTGCGGAGTTCCAGGCACTGTCTTCTCATGTCGAATACCATATTTGGTACAGTATGCTTTAAATTCCTTGGAGGTATACTCTCCCCCGTTATCAGAGCGAAGACATTTCAGCTTACTGTCTGTCTCTCTTTCTACCATGACATAGAACTCTTGAAAGTAATTGAATACTTGGTCTTTTGTTCTCATAAAATAAACCCACACCTTTCTAGACGCATCATCAATAAATGTTAAAAAATATCGATTGCCACCCAATGACTCCACTTCAAAAGGACCACACACATCAGAATAAATCAAGTCTAACACATTATGTTTTCTTTCTGATGTCTGACTAAAAGAGACTCGATGTTGCTTACCAAATGGGCAGTAGTCGCATAGATCTAGAACCTCATCTTTGGTTGAGGGGATGTGCAACTTCCTCACCAGAATTCGCAGCCATTTCTCACTCATGTGGCCAAGGCGTTGATGCCACAGATTTAGAGAGCTTTCAGCTTGTACTGCATTCAGATCATCTTTGAGTACCTTCACATGTGTTCTGTACAATGAGTGCCACGACTTCCCTTTTGCTACAATCATTGATCCTTTGCTGAGTTTCCATTCACCACCACCAAGATAATGCTTGAATCCATCTTTGTCCAATGCATCACCTGATATCAAATTTAGACGCAAATCAGGAATATGCCGCACATCTTTCAGTGTTAACCGATGCCCCTGTTCTGTCTGCAAATAAATGTCACCAATACCCACAATGCTTGAGTGACTAGTATTACCCATCTTCACTGTACCAAGATCTCCAGCCTTGTACGTGGTGAAGAACTCTTTATTCGGTGTAGCATGATAGCAAGCACCTGTATCAACTATCCACTCAACTCCTTGGTGATCTTCTACATGTAGATATTGTTCCTTTTCACAAGAAAGAATAACTACATCCTCTACAGTTACTGTGGCTGTGGTATTTCTGTTTTCATCATCTTTCTTTTGATTTTTGCCTTCATTCTGTAGTCTTTTCCAAGCTCTACAATTTTTCTTCATGTGACCTTCTTTACCACAGTGATAACATTCTCTTCCCTTAGATTTTGATCTGCCTCTTGACTTGCTATGGCCTCTTGATTGTTGTCGGTGTTCAGCTCTTCCCTTGTTCTCTGTGACTAGGGCCTGTGCACTATTTGTATTAGTTGACTTCCTTCTTGTCTCCTTATTGAACAAGCTTCTAGTAACTATACTCATAGTAAGCACACCATTCAGAGCTGCATTACTAACTGTCACAACCAATGTCTCCCAACTGTCAGGTAATGATCCCAATAGCAATAAGGCTTGTAGCTCATCTTCTAAGGTAATCTCCATCACTGATAATTGATTAATCAAGCTCTGGAACTCGTTTAAATGCTCAGCAACACCTGTGCCTTCTCTGAATTTCAGATTTACCAACTTTCGGATCAGAAACGCTTTGTTACCTGCCGTTTTCTGCTCATACAATGACTCTAGCTTCTTCCATAGCTCATGAGCACTTTTCTCACTTGCTACATGGTGATAAACACTATCATCAAGCCATTGTCTGATTGTGCCGACTGCTTTCCGGTTCAGTTTTATCCAATCAGCTTCAGCCATCTCTTTTGGCTTTGCACTATCTCCTTCAACTGTCTCATACAGATCCTTACAATAAAGGATGTCCTCCATTTTGGATTTCCAAATCTGCCAGTTATTGTTTGTCAGCCTGATCATAGTGCTACTGCCTTCCATCTGAACCTGAGAAAAGCACTCTTCAATAGAAAGTAAACCTAACAGCTCTGATACCACTTGTTAGGAATTTCAAGTTGAATAATACTTTCCTATTGAAATCAATTGATCTGATTAATTTCACAAGTCAACCAAATCATACTAGCAGATCAGCAAAGTAATAAAGAACACCAGATTTACGTGGAAAACCCTCTCAACACAGAGGGTAAAAACCACGGGGCAAAACCAAAAAATTTCACTAATCAGTAAGAAACCGATACAATTGTTCTTCTCAACTTTAAACCTAAAGTTGAGGTATACATACAGAGAAACTAATTTCATTCAAACCCAAACAAATCTAGGTTTGAGAAAACATGAAATTCCCTTTACAAATAAGAGAGAAATGAACGTGAGGGTAATCAAGACAAAGAAGGTGATACTCTTCTTCTTCCTTTATATCTTCTTCTCTTCTTCTTCCTCTGTATTTTCTTCACTCTGTTTCTCTTGATCTCTTCACAGAACTCTCACTGAAAATTGTGGTAGAGAGAGAAACAAAATTAGGGTTTATTTGGTTTTTATATTGCCTAATTGGGCTGGACCCATAAGGCCCAACAATTCCTTGATTCCCATAATATTGAATATGTTTTCTTTCCTTTCTTCATTAACCTCTCCATAGAAAGCATAACTTTTGTCCTCGTTGATGTATAAACATGTAATACTCGAAAAGATTGTTAGAGCTTCTTTGATTATACTAACAGATTCAACATACGCATAATCCACAAAAAATAGATCATCTGCAAAACATATATTGGTTATTATTTCTTCTTTGCAGTACATGTGAAATTTGAAATGATGACTTCTCAAAAGCATTTTAAAAATACAGTTAATAATTTCCATTGTTAAGACGAATATGTAAGGAGATATAGGGTCTCCTTGCCTTAATCCCCTTTCATCCTTGAAAAAGCCTTCATGAATACCATTCACGCTCACAACAAAGTGAGGAGTGGAATCACATTGCATAATCCAATTAGTGAAAATGATGGAAAACCTACAACAAGGAGGAGTTTGTGGATTGATCCCCATCTGATCGAGTCAAAAGCTTTTCTAATGTCAATTTTGAAAGTCACACGTTGCGATATGTTTTTCTTTCCATATCAATTCAATAAGCTCTGCATGAGTATGATGTTTTGGGAAATAGAACGTTTAAGAATAAATGTTGATTACCCTAATTCTACAAGTTTATCAATAAATGTTTTAAACGTTGCGAAATAATTTTGGAAATAATTTTGTAAATAATATTACAGTATGAAATAGGACGAAAGTCCTAAATTTTTCTGGAATTGAATTCTTTGAAACCAAATTCAACACTGTGACAGCCTCCATTCATATTGTATCCCAATAAGATTGGTATTTCTATTTTTATCCTTTAATTCAAGTATATCAAGGAGAACACTTCTAGAATTAATCTCAATGTTAATTCATGCTCTTTCATAACTATTCATGTCTGGATCATATCTTAAAAAAGTTTTCCAAGCTAACTTGTAATGTGACTAAGAGAATCCATATATAGGGGTGAGCATAATTTGGGTTTACTAAACCCAAATTATTAATTTGGGTTTGGTAAACCCAAATTATTATTTTGGGTAAGTTAATTTGGGTTGGGTTGGGTTGGGTTGGGTTGGGTTAGAATTATCTAAATTACCCAAATTATATAAATTTAATTTAATTCTCTATTATTAATCCAATATAAAATAATCATCTTCCCACTTCAAGTCGAACACGTTTTTGACATGTTTAACACATTTTTCACACGTTTAACACGTTTTCACACTTATAACACGTTTTCAAAAGTTTTAACACATTTTCACGTTTTTGGCACGTTTAACACATTTTTGACATGTTTAATACGTTTTCACACGTTTAACACGTTTTTTATCACGTGTAACATGTTTTTGACAAGTTTAATACGTTTAACACGTTTTTGACAAGTTTAACACGATTTTCACGTTTTTGGTACGTTTAACACGTTTTTGACATTTTTGACACGTTTAACACGTTTTTGACAAGTTTAACACGGTTTTCATGTTTTTGGCACGTTTAACACGTTTTTGGCACGTTTAACACATTTTTGATATTATAACATGTTTAACACGTTTTTGATATATTTAACACGTTTTTCACATTTTTAACATGTTTTTCACGTTTTGATATGTTTAACACGTTTACACGCTTTTTTACAAGTTTAACACGTTTTTCACATTGTTGGCACGTTTAACACATTTTGGCTCACTTAACACATTTTTAGCACATTTAAAACGTTTTGGTATGTTTAACATATTTTCCACATTTTTGGCACGTTTAACACATTTTTAACATTTTAACACGTTTAACACGTTTTTGCACATTTAATATATTTTTGACATGTTTAACATGTTTTTTGCACGTTGACACGTTTTGACACGTTTTAACACGTGTTTGGTACGTTTAACACATTTTTGGTATGTTTAACACGTTTTCACGTTTTTGGCATGTTTAACACGTTTTTCACATTTTGGCACGTTAAACGTGTGAAAAACATAATAAACATGTCAAAAATGTGAGAAACGTGTCAAACATGTCAAAAATGTGTTAAACGTGCTAAAAACGTGAAAATGTAGAAAATGTGTTTAAACGTGTTAAACATGTCAAAAACGTGTTAAACGTGTCAAAACGTATTAAACATGTTAAAAACGTGAATAATGTGTGAAAACGTGTTAAACATGTTAAAAACATGTTAAACGTGTCAAAAACATGAAAAACGTGAAAAACATGTTAAACGTGTCAAAACGTGTTAAACGTGCCAAAAACGTGAAAAACATGTCAAAATGTGTTAGATGTGTCATAATTGTAAAAAACATATCAAATGTGTTAAAAACTTGTTAAACGTGTGAAAAACGTATGAAACGTGCCAAATATGTAAGAAACGTGTTAAACATGTGAAAACATGCCCAAAATGTGAAAAACGTGGAAAACGTGTTAAACATGTCAAAAACGTGTTGAACGTGTCAGAACGTGCCAAAAACGTGAAAAACGTGTTAAACATGTTAAAAACGTGTTAAACGTGTTTAAAATGTGAAAACCATGTTAAACGTATCAAAATGTGTTAAACGTGCTAAAAACGTGTCAAAATGTGTTAAATGTGTCATAAACGTGTCAAACGTGTCAAAAACTTGTTAAACATGTTAAACGTGTTAAATTGTCAAAAACATGAAAAACGTGTTCAACCTATCAAAAACGTGTTAAACATGCCAAAAACGTGAAAAACATGTTTAACGTGTGAAAAACATATTAAACGTGTGAAACATGTTAAATGTTTCAAAAACATGAAAAATGTGGAAAACATGTTAAACATGTTAAAAACGTGTTATATTTGTCAAAAACATGTTAAAAACGTGTTAAACGTGTTTAAAATGTGAAAAACATGTTAAACGTATCAAAATGTGTTAAACGTGCTAAAAACGTGTCAAAATATGTTAAATGTGTCATAAACGTGTCAAACGTGTCAAAAACGTGTTAAACATGTTAAACGTGTTAAATTGTCAAAAACATGAAAAACGTGTTCAACGTGTCAAAAACGTGTTAAACATGCAAAAAACGTAAAAACATGTTTAACATGTGAAAAACGTATTAAACGTGTTAAACGTTTCAAAAACATGAAAAACGTGGAAAACATGTTAAACATGTTAAAAACGTGTTACATTTGTCAAAAACGTGTTAAACATGTTAAAAACGTGTTAAACATGTCAAAAACGTGTTAAACATGTCAAAAACGTGTTAAACGAATAAAAATGTGTTAAATCTTAAATGAGTCAAATACATGTTAAATGAAAAAATAAAAACATAATTTGGTTTACTCAACTCATACCTAACCCATATTAGTAAATAATATGGGTTGGGTTATGAGTTAGATAAATTTAATTTGGATTGAATATAAGTTGAGTAATACGGGTTGAATTTGCTCGTTTGTTCACCTCTATTCAGATGACATATGCAGTGGTATACTACTTAAATTAACACATTTGCTCCGCCTCCCCTCCAGGGTCTACAATTAAGCTCCATCTTCTCATCTCATTTGTTGATATCAAGCCATGATTAACAACAAAGATAAAATCAACGTTCACGATTTTCCTAATCTGACTTTCTTCTTTAAAGAATAGGAAATAGTAGTCATACTGATTATCTGTGACACTTTCCAACCCTTCTTTTTCCCACCTTTTGAAGAGTCGTTTTACAACAGAAAATGTCACAGAGACCCTTCCCAAATCTTCCTTAGAATGAAACAATTTTTTATCTCAATATCTTATTAATCGTTTATCAATTGATTTTAAATGTATGAGATAATTACATAATTCTTTTTTAAAATGAGATATTTAATAAAAATATTGTTGAAGCACACAACAATAAAAGCACTATTAGAATAATTAATTGACTTAAAGATTTTTAAGAAAACAATAAGACCTTCACACGAATCCAAAAGTTTTTCGGATTTAATCTTCGAAATCGTCGTGATAATGGTATTGTGCATAATCTTTAACTGCCTACTTCACCTAATTTTAATCATTAATTAAACCAAATTTAATGTACAACTAAACAGTCATTAATACGTTGTTGTATAAAGATGATTTGTATCTCTTTTCTTTTCTCTCTTTGGTTTACCAGAGTATGGCAGATTTTCAAAAGCTGAATCAAATATATAATGATGTATATCTAAACAATAAAAAAAACTAAATATTGCTAGTTTGATTCAGCTTATTAATGTCCGATTATCTAACTTATTTTCAGGTATATTTGATATGATATCATTTGATTAATATATTTATATTTTATATTTATAATATTATTTAATAATTAATATTATATATATAATGTTATCTATATTTATTAACTTAATTTTAAATATTAATAAATAAATTAAAATAGTATATAATTTATATTAATTTTTATAATTTTTTTGTTAATATATAATTTTAAATATTTTAAATGACATAAATTAAAAAATATTATATTTTAAAATAAATGATATGAATATATTAATTTTTATAAATATATTTATTTAAATATGATATAAATGTTAATTCATTTTCGGGCTTTTTTACTCTGTTCGTATCATCATTCATTTCGGTCACGTTTAATTCATCTCTATTGTAATCGGTAATTTTAGATAATTAATTAAGGCTAGTTTAATTTCTAAAATTATAATTATAAATATTTCATATTTTATTTAATTATCTTATATATTAAGATATATATATATATATATTATAAATAATAAATAAAAATATATTTAAATATATAATTTTATAATAATTTTATATAAATATATAAAAATATTATAAATATATGAAATAAATAGGAAAGAATGAATAAAATTATTAAATAGATAGAGAAATTGAATAAAACAAATGAGAGAGAATGAATAAAAAAATATTTTAAAATAATAAGAGAGAAAAACACTAAAATTATAGAGGGAAAATTGAGTTAAAACGTAAAAGTGTATTTGATTATAAATTTTTGTCCCGTAAACTTATTACGCAAAATTGTTAAAGCAGCTTATTATGCAATCGTCTTGTAAACCTTCAATCAAATGAGCCCATATCTATTATCTCTTTTGATTATTGTTGAAAAAATTGAACTAAACATACTTCTTTCTCGTTCTAGAAGAATTTGAGGTTTTTTAAAGAAATCCCCATATCTTTTCGATATCATCCCCATCACTGAAAAAACAGAAACCAGCCGCCTATTTTTCCGTCCTGTTATAGCAGATTAATTCAAAAGCTGAATCAAATAAATTATGAATAAAAATTAGATATTGTTATATATCATGTATATCTAAACAATAAAAAAAACAAAAAGCTAAATCAAACAAACTCAGGAGATAAGATTGACAAGAGTTTGCCGCTAGCTCATATATTAGAATCTTATTGAACAATATAAAGAATTAATTTGAAATTTGTTTGGATGGATAATATTTTGAAAATGTTACATCCATCGAACAAACATTATAAAAAGAAATCCAAAAAAAAGTTTCATTTATCCCCATCAATGAAAAACCAGAAACCAGCCCCCATTTTCATGTGACGTTGGAAAATTGTTGAATATTTTTTTAAAAAACTCAACCAAATCAAATTCACTGAAGTTTTATCTTCTTTCTGGGTTCAGAATTTGAGGTTCCTTGAACAAACCCACATCACTGAAAAACCAGAAACCAGCCGCTCTGTTCTAGCTTCTTCCTCCATTGATTAATTTGCAACTTTCATATATATATATAAATGCATCTTTCTCCACTAAACCCAGATGCAATTTGCAACGAATTCCCCTCCCCTCCATTGATGATGTCTCTTCCTCCAAATAGTTCTGTTTACGTGGAGCAGGGAGTCAGAAATGGCTTCACCCACCAAGAAACTTTTCAGAATTTCTTCGAATGTTGGCTAATAGAACAAAACCAGCGCCTCCAAGATCTCGTCTCCGCTGCCGAATCCTACCAGCTTCAGAATCAGAACCAATTCGAAAGAGAATCGGCGCTCCACGAGCTTATCAATCAAGTAATCCATCACTACGAGCACTATTACAGCGCCAAATCGCACTGGGTGAAGGAGGACGTTCTGTCTATGCTATCACCTTCATGGAGAACCACGCTCGAAAACGCCTTCCTCTGGATCGGCGGTTGGCGTCCAAGCATGGCGTTTCATCTCCTCTATTCCAAATCAGGGATCCAACTCGAGGCCGCGCTGTCCGACTTCCTTCGTGGACTCCCAACGGCCGATTTGGGAGAGTTTTCGCCGGATCAAATCATGCAAGTTGATGAGTTGCATTTGCGGACCATTGGAGAGGAGAGAGAGATAACGGAAAAGTTGGCGAAGCGACAGCAGACTGTAGCGGATCCGTCCATGGTGGAGCTGTCGCATGCTGTTAGCGAGATGATGCGGGATGAAAGTGGGAGCTCGTCGGGAATTGTAGAACAGGAAAGAGTGGATACGGTGATCGGAGAGAAGGAGAGAGGATTGGAGGAGATTCTGCAGATAGCGGATGAGTTGAGGATGAGGACTTTGAAAGGAGTGATTGAGATACTCAGTCCGATTGAGGTCGTTCATTTCTTGATTGCGGCGGCGGAGCTTCATCTCAGGATGCATGATTGGGGGAAGAAGAAGGAGGCGAGACATAATCAAGAAGAAGAGGTGCAGCCGAATGGAGTTGAAGAGGAGGTGCTGCAGAATGGAGTTGAAGTAAGCTCATGAATAATAATAATAGGTTGAGATGAATCTTTTCAACTTTCCTTATGCTTAGCCTGCTTGCTTTTGTTCTTGGTTTGTTTTATGTTTTCTACTTTAAGCTTTTTTTTTTTTACTTGTTTGTACTTGTAATGTTTTTCTACCTTTCCAATGTCCAATGTTATAAATTGGCTTTCACTAATATTTTCATAATTATCCGCTTATTTTATTAAATTTAACATTATAATAGTTTTTTTTAAGATATAAAAGGTTTGCACCCAAGCCATCCAGAAAATTGGACAACCTAGACTTTGTCTTATCCGGACGTTATCAAATGAGTGGTTAACTCCAAAGCGTATCATAAGGATGTTCCAAAATGAATGGTTTGAATATCACTAGTCCAAGGGTCATGGTATAATTTTTACATTTTCTTATAAGAGAAATGATATTCTCACCGACTTTTTAGCGAAAATAAGGCTACGAATCCTATGTGGCCTTCATAGCTAGGAGAGAGAAAAAACAACAAAAAAAAAAAAGAAAAAAAATAATAATTTATTTCTTCACCAATAGGGTTTCATATTTCTGCATTTATTTCTCTCTCTGAAACGTATCCGGCATTAGGTATTTCTCTTCTCCGGCTGCATTTATTTATTTTCTCCGGCTGCATTTACTTCTCCATGGTATCCTTTTTAAGGATCTTTATTATTTGTTTTTATAGATCTAGGGTTTAGATTTTACAGATCTAGAGTTTACATTTTACAAATGTATTTATTTACAGATCTAAAGGTTTATGGATTTATTTCAGAACTGTTTGAACTTTCAGGAAACCGAAGCACCGAACTTGAACAACCCAGTAAATGAATAACTTAACCTGAACAGATCCACCTATGTTGAACCTGAAAGGTACCCGATTGGTATAAAAAATGTACATTTCAATGTGTCAAAATATCCCGAAACCTACCATTTCTGGACCTGAAATTATAGTTTCAGGACAAAAGAGGGTCGTTTAGGGACCCTAGAGGGTCATTTAGGGACCTTAGAGGGTCATTTCGGGTCTCGAAATGGGTGGTTTCGGGACAAGAAAGGGTCCTTCCTTGTCCCGAAATAGTTGGTTTCGGGACAAGAAAGGGTCATTTCTTTTCCCGAAATGTTGTGTTTCGGGACCCGAAATAGGTGATTTCGGGATCATTTCTTGTTCCGAAATGGGTGGTTTCGGGACTCGAAATATTTGTTTCGGGGCCCAAAATAGGAGGTTTTGGGACCCTTTCTTGTCCCGAAATGGGTGGTTTCGGGACAAGGAAGGGTCCTTCTTTGTCCCGAAATGGTTTCAGGACAAAAAATATTGTGTTTCGAGACAAAAAATGTTGTGTTTCAAGACCCGAAATGTTGTGTTTCGGGACCCAAAATGTTGTGTTTCAGGACCCGAAATAGGTGGTTTCAGGACCCGAAAGTTGGTTTCGGGACACGAAATGGTGGTTTCGGGACCCGAAAGGGTGGTTTAGGGACTTATTTCTTACGGTTGCACTTAATTTTTGCAGTCACATTCCCAGTGTTGGAATGACATTTTCCTCCGAAGAACAACTTCTTGAATTCTACACATCATATGCCCGCTTAACTGGATTCGACATTACCAAGTTAGGGAGCAAAAATGTAGGTGGTAAGAGAAAATACTTCAGCGTTGGTTGTGCCAAGAGTTTTATGAAAGAATCAAAGGCCAAAAATAAGTTTCATCAGCCTAGACCAATAACGAAGACAGATTGTAAAGCAAAGATTAATGTTGTTGTTCGAAATGAAGGGGAATATGTGATAACAATTATTTCTCTTGAGCACAACCATACATTAAACCCTAAGAGAATACGTCATGTTAGATCCTACAAAATAATTGACGGAAATGTAAAGAGAATGTTGGATACAAACGATGAAGCTGAAATAACTGTGGCCAAAACATTTCAATCACTTGTAGTTGAAGCTGGAGGGTATGAAAACATGTCTTTCGATGAGAGAACATGTAGAAATTACGTTACAGAAGCACGAAGGTTGAGGTTAGGGAGTGGGGATGTTGAAGCACTCACTAATTATTTCTTAAGAATGCAAACCAGGAACTCAAACTTCTTCTACCTTATTGATTTGGACGAGGAATCCCGAATTAAAAACGTGTTTTGGGCAGATGGTAGGTGCAGGGCTGCCTTTGAAGATTTTCATGATGTTATCTCTTTTGATACAACCTATTTGACAAATCGCTATGACATGTCGTTCGCTCCGTTTGTTGGTGTTAATCATCATGGTAAATCCATTTTGCTTGGATGTGGGTTATTGTCAAGTGAAGATTCAAATTCTTTCACTTGGTTGTTTAGAACTTGGTTGGAATGTATGGATGATAGACCTCCAAATGCCATAATCACAGACCAATGTCGATCCATGGCATTGCAATTGAGAAGGTATTTCCTAAAACTCATCATCGATTTTGTTTGTGGCATATAATGAAGAAACTTCCTATAAAACTTGGAAGCCATACTAAATACCATCTAATAAAGAAGAGGCTGAAAAACATAGTATACAACTCCATAAATATTCAACAATACGAAGAGGATTGGAATAGACTAATTGAAGATTATCAGTTGGAAGATAATGTTTGGTTGAAATCTTTGTATTTGGAAAGATCTAAATGGATACCTGTTTATGTGAAAGGATAATTTTGGATCGGGATGTCAACATCTTAACGAAGTGAAAGTATGAACGCCTTCTTTGATGACTACGTGCAGTCCAAAACATCCCTCAAACAATTCGTCGAGCAATATGATAGGGCTCTGTTGAGAAATATCGCCTTCTACACTCCAGATATATTTAGATTGGTTCAAGAAGAAGTTAGAGGTTTGATGTTGTGCGACATCTCAGTCATTGAAGAATAAGGGTTAGCTTGTATATTTAGAGTTGAGGAAATCATTTTGGGGGTTAATGGAGAACATGTAAGAGATGTTTCTTACAAAGTAAATTACACTGAAATGGATTGCAATGTGAAATGTCAATGTCGATTGTTTGAGTTCAGAGGTATTTTGGGTAGGCATATCATGGCTGTGTTGAAAAAAATGAGGGTGAATGAGGTACCAATGTTTTATATAATGGACCGGTGGCGTAAAGATATTAAGCGTGGGTATCAAAATATCACCAACATTTATGATTCAGATATGTCTTTGGAAGAAAAAAAACGTCACAATAGTCTAACTCTATTGATGCAAGAGGTTCAACAAGTTGGAGTAAAATCTGAAGTTAGTTGTTATTTTTGGATGAACGGAATAAAAGGCTTTATGGAACAGTTTATGTCACTTAATCATGGAAGCACTGAAGCATCTAAAGACCAAAGCACAGAAGCATCTCCATCTCCATCTCCATTTCAATCTCCCGCTACATCCATTTTGATACACTCTCCTAACAAAGTTAGAAGTCGAGGATGACCACCAACAAAGAGGAAACAATCTTTAATTGAAAAAATCCCCAAGACTTCGAGATCAAAAAAGAAGGGAAATACGGCCACAACATCTACAGTTTTGGATTCAACACAAAAACAACAACAATGGAATGATCCACTTTCAACTCAATTATCCTTCACATCACTTTTGTCCTCTCAAATATATGTCGAAAATAATGCGTGTGGGGATAACATTCAACGAAGATAGTAACTTATTTGAACATGTTGTTGTCACTTTGAATATTTTTACATTTCTATCATATCTTTAACGAAGATAGTACTTATTTGATCATGTTGTTGTCACTTATTTTTGTCACTTTCAGGACAAGAAACCATCCATTTCGGGTCCCGAAACTACAATTTCGGGTCCCGAAACACAACATTTCGGGTTCCGAAACCATCTCGGGTCCCGAAACCACAATTTCGGGTCCTGAAACCAACCATCTCGGGTCCTGAAACCACCCATTTCGGGTCCCAAAACTATCTCGGGTCCTGAAACCACCATTTTCTTGTCCCGAAAGTGTGATTTCGGGACCCGAAATCGATGGTTTCTAGACCCGAAATGAGTTGTTTCTTGTTCCGAAATGTGTTGTTTCAGGACCCGAAAGCTTGGTTTCAGGACTATAAATGGGTAGTTTCTTGTCCCGAAATGACATTTTTTTAACTTAGTTTATACTTGGTTTTCTTGTCCCAAATCCATAGTTTTCTTGTCCCGAAATGACATGTTTAACTTAGTTTATACTTTGTTTTCTTGTCTCGAATCCATAGTTTTCTTGTCCCGAAAATAGTTGATTATAATTGAAGACTAGAAAATAATTGAATATAATTGAAGACAATAAAATAATTGACAAAAATGTACTAAATTAATTAAGAGACATCCTTATTATATACAACTTATACGTTTCAAGACAATCTTCTTTTAAAATGTTGACAAAATTATTTAAGATGTTCTTCATATTTTGGTTTAAATTTGAACGGACGATCATTGCAGTGTATTTGACTCGCAAAGTTTCAAGAATTCCCCTTGCCTAAAAAAAAATGATAATTCAGCGGTTATTAAAGATTTGTAAAACAAATAAAATGTGAAAATATGTAACTTACATTTGTTATGGTTATACCACAATCTCAATTTGCATCGCCCATGTAAGTATGATTATGTCTCATACAGTATATTGCGCAATCTGTTTTATTTGAACTGTCTTACCAAGGTAATTTCAAAACATTGAACGAGAATTGGGCAATTTTGGTTACGATCTTTAGGTCGATAGTTTTGAAGTACTCCACAACGTTTTGTACCTGTTTTACCAAAGAAGTTAATAAACACTTTAACATACATTATGTTTAAAAAACACTTCAACATTACCAGTTTCCGAGTTGTGACATATTTATCTTCCCATGCTATATCTGGGTCTAGTGGGAGGTTGTTGAGGACTTCAATTATTTTCTTTCGCATATTGATGACAACAACATAATAGTGACTTTTGTATAAAATTGGGAAAAATATCTGCAAAATATCACCAAGATTCAGATGACATATATGAGCAAATATCAGATAATATAAAAATATTGGACTTACCAGATTAGCAGTTTTCATGTCTTCGGGTGTTATTTGGAAAATTCTCATTTCTTCAGTTATTTGGAGGACACAAGGTTCTAGATCTTCCCAAAAGTTCTGCAAATGAAATCAACATCACAATAAGACAATTGGTTTAAACAACAATGAAAGATATAGAGACTTACAAAAACGATAGTCGAAAAAACTATTTTCCCTTCGGAAGTTGATTTGCAGTGCTGACTGATCATGTTTACCCACGCATATATAATACCACTTTCAACATGAAATTTATTTTAATGGATTGAAATTGCCCTATGTTGATATTGGTATGCTCAGATACATACAATACTTCCTTCCTAAAACCACATAAAAAAGAAAACAAGTTAAAAAATGTCATTTCGGGACAAGAAACCACCCATTTTGGGTCCAAAACCATCCATTTCGGGCCCCGAAACTAAGCTTTCGGGTCCCGAAACCACACTTTCGGGACCCATAACAGCCAAACACAAAAGAATTCAACTTTCGGGTCTAGAAACCACCTATTTCGGATCCCGAAACCACACTTTTGGGACCCATAACAACCAAACACAAATGAATTCAACTTTCGGATCCTGAAACCACCCATTTCGGGTCCCAAAACCACACTTTCGGGATCCATAACAGCCAAACACAAAAGAATTCAACTTTTGGGTCCCGAAAACACCCATTTCGGGTCCCGAAACCACACTTTCAGGACCCATAACAGCCAAACACAAAAGAATTCAACTTTCGGGTCCTGAAACCACCCATTTCGGGTTCTGAAACCACACTTTTAGGTCCCCAAACCACAATTTCGGGTCCCAAAACCACACTTTCGAGACCCTTTATCCCACTTCCAAGTCCCGAAACCACCAATTTCGGGTCCCATAACAGCCAAACATAATATAACCAATATTCAACTAAGAAAGCTTGATTTACCTCGCATTCTCAACATCTTCATTTGCATAAATGAACCCCATAACGACTTTATCTCGGTAATCTACCGTGACAAAATCGAAGAAAGCTTGATTTCTTTGCTTGTTCTTGATCATATATTGACATTGAAGGCGTGTTGCAATTTACATGATATTTAGGTGATATTTTTTATGTTTTTTGGGAGCAACAAATTCTATTCCTGTCACCACAACTTCAAGTACTTCTTGACCACCCTCTTTTTGTACCACCAAATCAGGTGCGACTTCATCAATTTGGGCAGACTCGAAGTTCTTCGGCTTGTTCTGCGTCATATATGGAGATTTAAGGCGTGTTGGAATTTTTATTTGTCGCATGGGATTTTTCCTTCTTTTTCTTGGAGCCACCTCTTTTTCAAGTACTTCCTCTTCCTCTTCCTCTTTTTGACCGGCCTGATCGAGACCCCCTCTTTTTGACCGGCCTCATCGAGACCGCCCCTCTTTTTGACCAGCCTCATCGAGACCCCCCTCTTTTTGACCGGCCTCATCGAGACCCGCCTCATTTTGACTCCCCTCAGTGTGACCAGCCTCATTTTGACCGGCCTCTCCGAGACCCGCCTCATTTTGACCCCCCTTAGTGTGACCGGTCTCATTTTGACCGACCTCTTTGTCACCCCCCTCATTGTGTACCCCAACTTCTGCAGTGGGTGTTCGATCCTTGAAGTATTTGTGCATGGCATCCCTGAAACGTTTATTCATGTCCATTGCTCTGTACATGATGTGGATGGCGTTGTCATACAATGGCGTTGCATCTCAGCCTGAACTTAAAGATTTCATTCTTCTCGTGGCTTTTTCAATCATCAATGTACATTTAGTAATCCACACCAAATTCTCTGTAAAATTCAGTCTATCTACGTCCGGAGGTGCTGTGTTTAGAGGTGTTACATTCAGAGGTGTGTAGACACTCACTTTTCACCCCCCAATTTTATAGTTTATGCTTTTAATAAATCTGAGTCTATACAAGTTTCTTGAATTCATTCACAGGCTCATTGCACGATTTATTTTAAAGACGATTATTTTTAGAACAATTGAGTTTTTGAAAATAATTGATTTTGGATTCTTGATAAAGTTAAGGTAGTAATTTGTCTAAGTTACAACACTTGGGAAAATTATTATAATTTGAATATTCAAGATTGCATTTAAATTAATAACTTGGATATTTATAAATAAATAAATAAATAAAAACTTTTACAAAATATATATTAACGATTTTTTTAATTTAAAAGTAAAAAATTCGTTATATATGATTTTGTCATTTTTAGTTAGATTAGTTTGTTAGATTAGTTAGATTAGATTTTGCAATTTGAATAAGTTAGTTAATATTTTATTATAATTATGATTGTTTCTTAGAAATAGGAATAATTAATAATAATATAACTGTTTTCTTTAATTGTTTATTTATTTTTATTTCTTTTGTAGGATAAAGGGAAATAAGTCAATCCAAGATCCACATACAATATCCGGATCAGATTTGTGAATAGGGATAGGAAGATCCAAATCAAAGGCAAGTCAACTCGAAGTAAGACCAAGGAAATGATCCAATTGACGGATCCTACCGGTCACCCGACTAATGGACCGACCCATGTTAAAAGAGTTAGATGAAGGCAACGGTCATCTTCTTGATGGTGACACCACAAATCTTGAAATGACGATTCATGTGTGGTCAAAAAAATAAAATAAGTTGCTAAAAAAGAGGAGGAAGTGGCAAGAGATAAAGTTTAAGCGTGTAGAAGAAAAGATTGAAACTTCGTTATTTTTGTAATTATAAAATTAAAATGACCAAGTATTACATCATTATTAAATAAAGATTAAATCTCATTGGATGAAAACTTGACATTTATTGACATGTCAAGTGGAGATTGCTGTTAGGATCGGGGACGCCCTTGGAGGACCGGGGTGTTTCCGGTTTCTGGAAGGGTGGCCGCTTACAACACACAACACTCTTTGGTGATAGTCCGGTTAGAGACTATAACCGTTCTCAGCACTACACAAACTGTCACAGACTCTTGAACCGAGTTCAAGGGCGGAAATATCTGTTTCAGTCTGAAGCAACGTATGCGACTTAGATGATGTTTTAGAAGGAGTCAGTTTTAGAGATATGAGTGGACCGGTTTACGGAGTACGATTAATTTGGTTTGAGGTTAGGTTAATTGAGTAAGTAATGAAACGAAAGAGAAGACACGAGACAGGATTTTTCATCGATGTTCGGAGCAAACTCTCCTACGTCACCCCTTCTTCTCAGGTTATGAGAAGGATCTCCACTAACTTTTATAGTTATAACAACACTGCCGGTCGAGCCCAACTCGCTACTCGCCGGTTACACCAACTCTCTTTGATGTAATATAATAACACAACGCAAACACACACAGAAAGCTTCCGGTTTATGACACACCGGTTTTGAATCTTTCGAAGGATTTTATCTCTCTAAAACTTTTGTAACTATTGTTCACTTGTATTGAATAGCTTTCTTGCTTGATGATTCGCATTAAATGAGGACGCTTCATCTTCCTTTTATAGTGGATGAGATCCCAACGGTCATCTTTTTCTCTCTCCTCTGGATTGGTTGATCATTATCACGCCGGTGCAGGAAGGTTGCTTGCACGTTTCACCTTCCTTAACACTTGACAATCATGCAGACAACTCTGAGTGTAGGATGACGTAATTGGTTTTCAGATTTGAACACGTGTCGGGCATGCACTTCCGGTTGTCAACTTCGGATTAGTAAAGCATCATTGCTTTCCTCGCATGCTTCCGATCGGATCTGATCTTCTTTTATTCCTTTGAGACACGTCTATCTCGTCATACTACGTCACTCTTGAAGATTGTAGTTTCCGGTTTTATCTCTTGTGCAATATGATCCGGCTGGTATGTGAATTTTTGTCTTTGCTGGCCGGTCGCTTGAGAGAGTAGAAACCGGTTCCTCTGATCTTTGACTTGATCACTTAGAACTGGTTTCTTTGAAGTGCTTCAGCAACCGGTTTATGAAGTTCAGCCGGTTCATACGTTTTGATCTGCACCTGCACATGAAGGTTAACAACTGTTTAGTTTTTCTAGCCGGTTCCAAAAATTAACTCTACTTAATTTTTCTTATCAATTTCTCCCTTTTTGATTATTTAGAATAAATATTCAAAACTTGTAATGTATGGCCGGTTTAAAAAATTGACTTTACTTAATTTTTCTTATCAATTTCTCCCTTTTTGATTATTTAGAATAAATACTCAAAACTTGTAATGTATGGCCGGTTTGAAAAATTAACTCTATTTAATTTTTCTTATCAATTTCTCCCTTTTTGATTATTTAGAATAAATATTCAAAACTTATAATGTATGGCCGGTTTGAAAAATTAACTCTACTTAATTTTTCTTATCAATTTCTCCCTTTTTGATTATTTAGAATAAATACTCAAAACTTGTAATGTATGGCCGATTTGAAAAGATTTGCTTTAGTGAAGTCTCCTTTTATGAGTATTTTCTGTTTTTGTAAAAGAGTTTCAAGAACATGTTGTTTTGAAGGTTTTTCAAAAGGTGTGTAAACACTAATCAATCCAAAACATAAAGTAACTGAGTTCTGAAACCAAATCACATAAATTGTTCTTAAGAAAAGAAGACTAAGGCTTGGATGGTCCCCCCTTTTCAAGTTCTTTCTCCAGTCGCCTTCTGTCTTCCTCTTCCTTTGCCTTCCACTCCCTGTCGCGTCTTTCAGCGTCAATTTGAAATCCGGCCCACACACTTGAGATGCCGGGAGTCTTTTTGCCGAATCCAAAACCGGTACAGACTGGTTTTGGTTGTCGAGGCGGTTGAGCAACAATTGGTCTGGAGCTTGGAGTTGCTGTTGACCTTTCAAGTGTCCTCTTCTTGCGCTGGTTAAGTTCTTCAATATCCTCTTCTTCTTCTTCTTACTCTTCATCATCAACAGGTTGTACGTTCAGCCCGACCGGTACTATTACTCTTTGGCTGCTTTGTTCTGCCCGTTTCATTACCTCCGTAACTGCCTTCCTCTTGTTCTTGTTTCTTGTCTTCATAACATGTGACGGTTGAGCCGGTATTGGTTCTTGGATGGCTGCCTGTTCTTCCTCGTTGCATTTCTGGGCAAACTCGAGATCTTTCTCCTCAAGTTCTTTCCTTAACTGTTCCCTTTCCATTTCTTCGTCTTGTAGCCTCTTAGCGGTTTCGGCGTCAGACTCGATTTGCTATTGAGTCTTGCTCACTTGGAGTTTGGACAACTCCCCAATTTGAATAGCCATGGTCTACAGCATATCTACCAGAGGAGCGGTTGCGGTTTGGATGGACTCTGCGATCAAGGATTTGACGGAGGTTTGCACAGCCTCATCTATCATGGATTTGATAGATGTTTGAACGGTGTTGACTATTTCGGTTTGCACAGATCCCCGTACAGTGTTCGACAGGTTCACTTCAGCTGCTGCAATCCTCTCATCGGTTGCAGTGTTGTAATTTCCAAGACACGTCTCAATGGTATCAATCACCGCCTGTTTTATCTGATCAAGTTCCGGAGCCTTAACATTTTGAGGAGGATCTCGTTCCCGGTTTTCCGTTGTTCTAGATGTCTCCCCGGCAACAAAGAAGGGCTTACTCTTATATAGGTCGGCATTGCTAAGTTGGTGTCGGCAGCCGTTTCTCCATTGTGCATCAAGATGGTCAAGGCTTTGCAGGAGCTTTTCCCCGCACCGGATGAAACCGTTCAGACATTTTCATTTCAATCGGAGTTAGCGTTGCTCCTTCCACTTCCTTTAATGCGTCCTCAACTGTTTGTAACCGAGCGTATTCACGAATTACCACGGTTTTGCTGAAGGCGGGTTGAATGAGGTTGGTGTGTGCCAGCTTGAGGGCCATTTCTTCTAATTTTATGAGTTTCTCCCAATGTTTGTTGCCGCTCATCCCTGGAACCATATCCGACAGCTTTGTCTCACAACGAAGCTGTACCCATAGGAGGTATGGTGATATCACATCACTAACACTTTTGTTCATATCCCTGATGAGCCCCTCGAACAATTCATCCTCTTGTTCTGCGGAAAAATTGACTTTGTCCCCGGTTAAGATTTCTGGTTGGGAGCCGGTTTGCAAGTTGCCTTTTCCTGTCACCGTCGAATCTTCAACAAGGACCTATTTTCCTTTGTTAACCTGGACCGACCCTTCAGGTATGAGTGATGAATCAGTTGGCCCATCTTGAGCCGATTGGTTTGTTGTGACATCTGGAACTGACTTGTTCCCTGCGGAACCGGATGGTTCCTGTTCTTCAGTGTTGCCCTCCTGAGCCGGATGAGTGATGCTTGCGGTTTTGGCCGTTTCTTCGACCGGTTGAACTTCACTTTGATCGGGTATCTCAACCTGATCAACTGACTTACGACGACTCGACACATCGTCTTCGGTTTCCCTTGCAATGTTTTGAACTACTTCCATAATAATTTCAGAGGTATTTAAGCCTACGTCGGCTATTACCTCTTCGATCCTTTTGCTTGGGGACTTGGAGTTTTCAGAGTTGATACTAACCTCTGCTTCCTCCTTTGATGATGACTCGGTTTTGTGGCTCCCCGAGGGATCGGTTTGCCTTGGTGAGTGAGAGTGAACAGGAATAGGATGAACGGTGTTGATGGGGATGGGTTGGAAAACGTCTCCGGTTCTCTCTGGTGGATTATCCGAGGAAAGGGTTTTCTCGGAGTCTGCCGGCTTGCTGGAGCTCTTCTTTGCAGAGGACTTCTTCCTCCCCTTCTTTTCTTGTGCGGTTTCGGCTTCAACCGCCTTTTTCTTCGGTTTCTTTTGTTTTGAACATTCTTCAGCCGGAGCGGAAGAACTGGTCCCCTTGGAAGACTTCGTTCTGGAGGACTTCGGCTTATCCGCTTTATCGGGCTTCTCAATCATCGACTCAGAGTTGAGAATATTGTTAGGTGGGAGCGGTTCACCTTCGCCAAGATCTAACTTGAGAAACTTGAGAATCTTGACAATCTGCATTGCGAAAGCCTGAACCCGACCATCCTTTTGAATCACCATTTCACAAAATTCTTCGAAGATGACGGCTCCCCAATCTACCTTGTCACCACGGACAATGGTCATCAACATTTTGAACTTAAGTTTCGTCAGGTTATCGAAGTTACCTCCTCTTCCCTGAATTGAACGAGCGATGATGTTCAGCAGCCACCTGAACTCCGGTTTCAGCTTGTTCATCCGGCTTGAGTGAATCACCAGTTCCTGATCTTTAGCCGATATCACCAACCGGACAACATTAGACTCTGCATCGGTGAGGTCGGTTTTGAGATCCAAACCGGTGTTGGGCAAACCGAGGGCTTCAGAAAATCGCTCCTCGTTGATCAGAATTTCCTTGCCGTTGACGGTGGCAGAGACCTTCCTCTTTGTTAGCATCGCCGTCGCCAGAAACTCCATTACCGCCGTCGGATATACGATGAATGGGCCAGATAAGAACTCCTCCAACCCTGAATGTCTTAGAGATTGAAGAACAACCTTGTTTTTATCTTCAGCGTGTTCATCAATGTCTGCGAAATCGACCTGCAACATCCATTGGAAGGGTGCTTTGCCTAGAGCCATGGTAGATTTTGAGAAGAAGAGATGAAGAACGATGATGATCGGAAGTTAGAATGCCTTTGAAGATCTGAAAATTTTAGAGAGAGAAAGCGCATGTGACGAATGGGCTGATTTGAACTTATATAGAAGGCGGTTCCTAACGGTTGGAAGATGAACCGTCACTTGATAGTGTTTTGGGCGCCAATTTTCCATCCAAAAGTTACTGCAGTAACTTTCGGCGGTAAATGCAGAAAACCAATGGGCGGTAAATATTGGGAGGTAAAACCGTGGGCGGTAAGTTTTTCAAACTTTTCGTTTTGCTTGAGATTCCGGTTTTACTTGAAGCGTTGTTAACCGGAAGTTTCGTTTAACGTGAGGTTTTGTGTTTATCAGATTTTAAAGGCCGGAAGGAAAGATATGGAAGGAAAACCGGAGACTTTAAAATTAGAGATTTTATAAATGATAGAAAGTTAACATCAAGCGGTTTTGGTCGTACAACAAAATGAACAAAAACCGGAAAGAAAGACAAATAACTTAGTTTTCTTTAAACCAATCCCCTTCCACCATTCCGTCGAACCACTTGTTCACAGTGTTGTCGGGTGTCCGTTCCTCAATCATCGATATCCATCTGTCCAGCATGGATATGGTGATGGTGTTGGACGGTCCGACCGGAACACCGGGTTCAAGGTAGCGGCGCTGAGCCATCAGAAATCGATTGATTTGAGGGGCGAAACTGGTCCTTCCCCTTGAAGCGGTTATGAACGACTTCAGGTTGTTGAAGAGGTAGGTTGCCCAGTTGATTGACGAGTTGCGGATGATGGCTATCATGATGTCGAATGCCTCCTGGTTGTAGTTCTGGTTTGGCATTCGGCCCATGATAGACCTTTGAACCAAATCATGCAAGACTTGGTAGTAAGGGGCAAGTTTTCTTTCTTCCCGAAGTCCTTGATCGGTACGTTGGAAGAAGAGAAGATCTGGAAGAAGTCTTCCTTAGCCGGAAGGAATGTCGTTGGGAAGTCAGAAAAGCCTTCGGTTGGAAGGTGAAAGAAGTTTGCAAATTGATCTTCGGTAATCCGAAGAAATTGACCGTCGATGATGGTGCGAATGCTACCATCATCTAGAATGTGTCCATTATTGAAAAACTCGCACACTTCCTCTACGAGGATAGTGTCTGAGCCTTTAAGGAATCCCTGAAGCCCCGATTCTATGATCGGTTGGAAGATGCATTCATGATATCTACTATCTTTTACGTCTTCGAAGTCGACGATGAGGGTGTTCCTAAGTTCAGCAGACATTGTGGGGAAGAGTGAGAAAAGTTGAAGGGATTTTCTAATCTTTCAAGCTTTAGAGAGAAGGGTGAAGAAAACGTATTTTGAAGATGGAAGATTGAGTCCCCTTTTATAGCTTGAACGGTTGGATGCATTTAATGAGGATATTTGAAAAATCTGACTGTTTATGTCTGGTCATTAATGACTTATAAGTTTTCAAGAGAATAAAGGCATGTCTAGTCAAGTCGGATTCAGGCATGCTTCTTGAAAATGAAGATTTCTGTTTCCAAGAGTGATTTGATTTGATTCGATACGACGCATTAAATGTTTGATAATTTATGATTTTAGATTTTAGATTAAAGTGGAAGGAAAAAAGCTTCATTAATTGGGGTACCAAACCGGTAGTACAACAAAATTACCGGTTTTGGAAAAGAAAAGAAATGAGACAGAAGGAAAGATAGGCTAAGCGTTAGATGATTCGGCCGCTTGATTTCTTTTTGCCTTAACTGCTTCCCACCGGTCGATCAGCTCTTGTAATCTCTCTTTAGTGAGCACATGTTTTGGATGGAGGGTTACAAAGGGTCCGGAGTGAATGTCCAGACTTGCACAAAAACCGCCCAGCTGAGGAGCATAGCCGGTATTGTTGGAGATGAGCATCTTCTTCAGGTTGCTAAAGATGATCCAAGACCAGTTGACCGATGTCCCAACCGTTACAGCAATCATCATCTCGAAAAGCCTTTGGGTGTAATAATAGCTTTTCTCTCTGCCCAAGATGGACTTTCCCAGGATCTCATAAAGGAGCTGGTACTTGTGAGATAGTTGGCTTTTAGCACCCCAGGGTCTAACCGGGATGTCAGAGTTGGAGAACCGACGACACATTTCTTCCATGGTCACCGGAGAGTAGGTTAAGTCGGTTACCCCTTCAGTGGGCAAACCGCAGTATTCAGCGAAATCCGTCTCGCTGAATAGGATTTTCTGACCGTAAACTTGTGCAACGATTATGTCTCGATGCACTTCCTTTGCGGTCTGGAAGAATTCTTCGACTACTAGGTAGTCGAGAATGAATCTGTTTTCGAGGAATCCTCTTAGCCCGCTTCTTTCAACGGCTAAGAACATTTCTTTGACCTCATGATCTTCATATTGGTAGATTGAGTTGAAATCCGCCAATAGAATCTTCTTTGCTAGAGAGTTGGAGTTCATGTTCTTGAGAGAGTTTTAAGCTCAAGACTGTTTTTGTGAATAGTAATTTTGTGAAGTTTTGTGAAGGTTTAAGGGTGGTTTATATAGCCAGGGATTCGGCTAAATTAGTAGGTTAAGCATGCTTGATGATGTCATCAGTTATTTAATAGGCTTTAACTTGTTGAAGTAAATAATGTTTATTTCCAAGGCAAAAACTAATTATTACCAAGATATTCATGATGACAGAAATCTGTTGACAAGATGTGAGTCTCCCTCTCTTGATGATGGACACATGTCGTCATCTCGATTGTGGTAGACTGTTTTTATTTGTTATAGGCTTCATTTTTCAAAATATACATGAAAACTCAGTTAGTTATCCCAAGTTAGCCGGAGAAGTTCATTTCATCAGAACCAGAATGCATTTGTACTAAGCGGTTTTCCATGACCGGTTTTAGTTGGATATTTTGTTCCGATTGTGAAGAAATGTTGAGTTATGTCAACATTTGTTCATCTTTGGATTGAGTATATCCATTTCAACCAGGTTATTTCAACCGTATAGTAAGTATACATGTGATTTGAGGTTATGAAGTAATCGGGCATAACCGGAGACTTCCTCCCGGTTAGCATTTTTGAATTATCAACGACCTATTTGAATATGGTTTGAGAAGCGAGAGCTTCTCCCTGAACACATATCTCGGTTTCTCATTGTTACTTAGGTAATCAATATGCATGCATAATCATGATATGAGTTGATTAACATTAGTAATTCCCAAAATATTTCGAAAGTGAGAAAACTTAGCTTCCTGTAGCGGTTTTGTGAAGATATCCGCTACTTGTTGCTCGGTCGAGACGTATTCCAGCCGGATGTGTTTCTCCTGAACGTGCTCCCGGATGAAATGATGTCTTATGTCAATATGCTTTGTTCTTGAGTGCAACACCGGATTGTATGTAATCTCTATAGCACTAGTGTTGTCACAGAAAATTGGAGATTCCTTGGCTTCTATCCCGAAGTCCCTCAGTTGTTGTTGGATCCAGAGAAGTTGTGCACAGCAGCTTCCGGCTGCTATGTACTCTGCCTCTGCGGTTGATGTTGCAACAGATGTTTGTTTCTTGCTGCTCCAGGTGACTAACCGGTCACCTAAGAACTGGCAGGTTCCACTTGTGCTCTTTCTATCGATCTTACATCCTGCGTAATCATCATCTGAGTAGCTTATAAGGTTGAAACTCGAGTCTTTTGGATACCAAAGTCCCACTTCTTGTGTTCCCTTCAGATATTTTAAGATTCTTTTGGCCGCAGTATAATGTGATTGCTTTGGATTTGCTTGGAATCTTCCGCATACCCCAACCGCAAACAGAATGTTAGGTCGGTTGGCTGTTAGATATAACAATGATCCGATCATTCCTCGATATGCTGTGATGTCAACGGCTTGACCATCCTCGTCTTTGTCCAGTTTTACAGAAAGACTCATTGGCGTAGCCGCTTCAGCGCATGTATCCATTCCAAATTTCTTCAACAGTTCGGCCGTATACTTCGGTTGGCTTATGAAGGTTCCGACTTCAATCTGCTTAACCTGAAGTCCTAGGAAGAAACTCAATTCTCCCATCATGCTCATTTGAAATTTATCAGTCATCATCTTTGAAAACTTATCACATAACTTTGGATCGGTTGATCCGAATATAATATCATCGACATAAATCTGAACAAGTAATATTTGTTCCTTTCTTTCAAATTTGAAAAGTGTTTTGTCTACCGATCCTATTGTGAATTTATGATCAAATAAAAATTGTGTCAATGTATCGTACCAAGCTCTTGGAGCTTGTTTCAAACCATAAAGGGCTTTGTTCAGCCGGTAAACATGATTTTCGTGTTCTGGATTTTTGAAACCTGGAGGTTGATTAACATATACCTCTTCATTTACTTTACCGTTTAGAAAAGCACTTTTAACATCCATTTGAAAAACTTTGAAATTTTTGAAAGCTGCATATGCTAAAAATATTCTAATGGCCTCAAGTCTAGCTACAGGGGCAAATGATTCTTCAAAATCAATGCCTTCTTCCTGTTTATAGCCTTGAGCCACTAACCGGGCTTTGTTCCTCGTAACTAAACCGTCTTCATTGAGTTTATTTCTGAATACCCATCGTGTTCCTATAACCGGTTTGTTTTTCGGTCTAGGAACTAGGTACCAGACTTTATTCCTCTCAAACTCGTTTAATTCCTCTTGCATTGCTAGGATCCAATCGGGATCTGACAATGCTTCATCCACCTTTTTCGGCTCAATTTGTGATATGAAAGCTGAGTTTTCATAGTGATCCAAATTCTGTTACCTAGTTCGGACGGGTGAGGATATGTTACCTATTACTAGTTCAAGAGGATGATTTTTATTCCTTCTGAGGTTTATCCGAGACGTGTCTATCAAGCTTTCGGTTGGCTGATCAAGGTTAGACTGATCGGTAGGTTGAACAGAGTCAGACCGACCGATTTCTTCAGTAGAAACTGAAGAGTCAACTTTCTGCGGTAAAGCAGCTTGATCAGGCTGAATTTCAGCATCAACCGCTTGGTCCTTGACAAATCGTCTAAAAACGGAACCTCGTCTTCATCATCAGAATAGATATTGAAATTTTCCATTCTGTTGTGAAGATCGAAGGGTAATGCAGTGTTTCGTTCAACCGATTCATCGAAAACAACGTGTGCGGTTTCTTCAACTGTTAAAGTCCTAGTATTGTATATTCTGTAGGCTTTACTCACAGCTGAATATCCCAACATTATTCCCTCATCGGATTTAGCATCAAAAGCGGTCAAGTAATTCTTGCCGTTATTGTGAACAAAACATTTGCTACCAAAAATTCGAAAATACCGTACACTTGGAATTTGATCATAGTAAATTTCAAAAGGAGTTTTAGAAAAACGTTTAGTTACTAAAGATCGGTTTTGTGTGTAGCATGCGGTGTTGATAGCTTCAGCCCAAAACTTTTGAGCAATGCCCGAATCAGCTATCATTGACCTTGCGGCTTCCTTGAGAGTTCGATTTCTTCTCTCAGCCAGGCCGTTTTGTTGAGGAGTTCTGGCACTGGACAACTCGTGTCTAATACCGGAATCATCAAGAAAAGTTGTTAAATTGCTGTTTATAAACTCAGTTCCTCTATCACTTCTGATTTTGTTTACTCGAATAGATTTTTCATTTTGTATTCTCAAAATCAGTTTGATCAGGTTTGGAGTTGCTTGGTTTTTGGAAGCTAGAAAAGTCACCCACGTAAATTTAGAATAATCATCGATAACTACCATAGTATAATGCATGCCTCCTAAACTGGTTACTTTAACCGGACCAAACAAATCCATATGTAAAAGTTTTAAGCATCGTTCAGATTGATAGTTTCCTTTACTTTTGAAAAATGACTTTACTTGTTTGCCCATTTGACATGCAACACATACTTTATCTTTTGAAAACTTAACATTTGGAAACCCGTGAACTAGTTCCTTGGAGCATATGAAGTTAATTGTTTTGAAGTTCAAATGGTTTAACCGTTTATGCCAAAGCCAGTTTGGATCATTTCCGGCTATCATACACACAGGTTTTTCAAAATCAGTTTTCCAATTAACTTTGTAAATATTTCCCATTCGGTTACCGGTTAAAAGAATATCATTATCCTGATTCTTAACTAAGCATGCGTTTTTATGAAATTCAACTTTGTAACCCACATCACACATTTGACTTATACTTAACAAGTTAAACCGCAGTTCTTCTACCAGTAGTACATTATGTATGGATAGATTACCATGGACAATCTTACCCTTGCCCACGGTTTTACCTTTCGAGTTGTCACCGAAAGTTATGATTGCTCCGGTTTCATACTTGATGTCGGTTAGTAGCTCTTAGTTTCCAGTCATATGTCTTGAGAATCCACTATCCAGGTACCATTCCGAATTCTTTAACCGGTTGCTCCTTCTAATCTGCAACAGAAAATTATTTACACATTTTTGGTACCCACATTCAGTTGGGTCCATGGTTGATTAGTCCCTTTGGGATCCAGACTTGAATAAGTCGGATCACTTTCCCGGTATCTGTTCTTATAATATTTGGCTTAACTTCTTGACTGTTGCTCAAGAATGCCTTATGTTGTGATGAGTTTCTTTGAGATCGAGTTTTATTTGGTTTATTTGGTTTCCGGTTGGCTTTCCTTCTCTCAGGATGAAGCCAGTTTTCCGATTCAGTAGGGCTTACATACTTAAGTTTTTCTTCCGGTTTTAAGTCATTTTCGGTTGTTGAACTCTTGACAAAGTTTATGAATGGAAGGTTGTCTTTCGTGAGTTTCATTCCATTAGGTTGCTTTGATTCATTTTGTTTATTTGGTTCGTAACCAATACCAAACCTACATTTAGGGTGTCTTTTGTAATTACACATTTGTTTTACGGCTTGACGTGATCTGTCCCACGCAGCCGTGACGTACATTGCTCGTTCATCGGTTTCAGTTACCGGTTGAACTGTCTTCTCATTATTAGAGAATAGTTCATCCGGTTTATACATTTCGGTTTCACATGTTTTAACAGATACATTATTTGACTTTACGGTTTTAGATTCTACCGGAGTCGGTATGTACGCAGATATGTTTCTGAACTCAGCAACCATTTCGTTGAGTGCAGAAATCAAATCTTCTTTGGTAAACTCGTCAGAAGAGAAATCAAATACCTCTTCGTCGTTTGCCATGAAACAAGTCACTCTTTCTTCACTGTCTTCATTATCGGAGTACGCCCACTCGCTTCCACCGTCGGATGCAATGAGTGCGTTCTGAATCTCCTTTCCTTCGTCTGTATGCTGATCATCGTTTCTCCGGTAGTCGTTTCGTTGGTTATCATTTCTTCGGTAGTTGTTTCCCTGGTAGTTGTTTCCCTGGTACCGATTGCCTTGATAGTTGTTCCCTTGATAGTTTCCTTCCGATTTTCTATCATCTCTCAATGGTTTTCTGCATTCTGACCTGAAATGTCCAAAACCGTCACAGTTATAGCATCTTTTGTTTGATTTGTCTACATAATTATAATTAAAATCGTTGTTAGATGGTGGCTGACTCTTCTTCATGAATCTCCCAAATTTCTGAGCTAGCATCGCCATCACATCTTCAGTTATCTGATCAGTGCTTTTGACTGGAGCCGGAACGGTTGATACTTGGACCGCCGGTTCCACCGATGTAACCAAAGCTCTGGTTGCGGTTGATGTGGACGCTTCATCTTCAATCCGAGACTTAATCTCGAACTCGTAGGCTTTTAGATCCTCGAACACATCATGCAACTTCATCTACCCGAGGGTGCTTGATTCCCTCATCACCATGGTCTTGATATCCCAAGTGCTTGGCAGTGATCTTAAGGCTTTGATGATGACTTCTCGGTTGTCATACTTCTTTCCGAGTGTTTGAAGTTCGTTGACCACACTTGTGAACCAGTTGTTGAATTCTTACATGTTTTCCCAGTTTAATCCTGATGTTTTCATATTTTGTGTAGCCACCAAGATTTTGTTCTCCTTTGTTTTTTTCGTTTCCCTCATGGATCTGAATGATCGTTTCCCAGGCTTCCTTTGTACTATCACAGTCTGATATTTTGTTCAAGGTGTTATCATCTATAGCCTTGTAGATGTGCCTCATGCAATGGTTGTCCAGGTTACTCCGTCTTCGATCTCCATTTGACCATTGATCTGCCTCTTTGTTGATCTTGATCGGTCCCTCCTTTAGTACTCGGCTCATTTCATCATCTCGGGTAATCAGATGTAGATACATCTGTTTCTTCCAACTGCTAAACGCTTCGCTGTTTAACATTGGTGGCTTGTCGCTGTGGGTCATGCTTCCCATCTTCTTCGGTTGCTTGAGTGCTAAGAACCTCGCTCTGATACCACTTGTTAGGATCGGGGACGCCCTTGGAGGACCGGGGTGTTTTCGGTTTCTGGAAGGGTGGCCGCTTACAACACACAACACTCTTTGGTGATAGTCCGGTTAGAGACTAAAACCGTTCTTAGCACTACACAAACTGTCACTAACTCTTGAACGGGGTTCAAGGGCGGAAATGTCTGTTTCAGTCTGAAGCAACGTATGCGACTTAGATGATGTTTTAGAAGGAGTCGGTTTTAGAGATATGAGTGGACCGGTTTACGGAGTACGATTAATTTGGTTTGAGGTTAGGTTAATTGAGTAAGTAATGAAACGAAAGAGAAGACACGAGACAGGATTTTTTTATGGATGTTCGAAGCAAACCCTCCTACGTCACCCCTTCTTCTCAAGTTATGAGAAGGATCTCTACTAACTTTTATAGTTATAACAACACTGCCGGTCGAGCCCAACTCGCTACTCGCCAGTTACACCAACTCTCTTTGATGTAATACAATAACACAACGCAAACACACACAGAAAGCTTCCGGTTTATGACACACCGGTTTTGAATCTTTCGAAGGATTTTATCTCTCTAAAACTTTTGTAACTATTGTTCACTTGTATTGAATAGCTTTCTTGCTTGATGATTCTCATTAAATGAGGACGCTTCATCTTCCTTTTATAGTGGATGAGATCCCAACGGTCATCTTTTTCTCTCTCCTCTGGATTGGTTGATCATTATCACGCCGGTGCAGGAAGGTTGCTTGCACGTTTCACCTTCCTTAACACTTGGCAATCATGCAGACAACTCTGAGTGTAGGATGACGTAATCGGTTTTCAGATTTGAACACGTGTCGGGCATGCACTTCCGGTTGTCAACTTCGGATCAGTAAAGCATCATTGTTTTCCTCGCATGCTTCCGATCGGATCTGATCTTCTTTTATTCCATCGAGACACGTCTATCTCTTCATACTACGTCACTCTTGAAGATTGTAGTTTCCGGTTTTGTCTCTTGTGCAATATGATCCGACTGGTATGTGAATTTTTGTCTTTGCTGGCCGGTCGCTTGAGAGAGTAGAAACCGGTTCCTCTGATCTTTGACTTGATCACTTGGAACTGGTTTCTTTGAAGTGCACCTGCACATGAAGGTTAACAACTGTTTAGTTTTTCTAGCCGGTTCCAAAAATTAACTCTACTTAATTTTTTCTTATCAATTTCTCCCTTTTTGATTATTTAGAATAAATATTCAAAACTTGTAATGTATGGCCGGTTTAAAAAATTAACTTTACTTAATTTTTCTTATCAATTGCTACAAATGTTTAAAATAGTTTTTTTCCCAACGGTCAAGTGTTGTTAAATGGGCCTTTGGGCCCCAGGATTTCATAGCTTTGCCTATAAATATCCCTCTTAACATCCTAGCAAAGGAGCTCTCTTCACCTTGACCTTCACTTTCTCTCTCTAGGCTGCCTATTTGAAAATCCTAAGCAAACACCACTCTTGTTAAGTTGGTCACAAGATTTTCTTAGGAAATCTTAGATTAAATACCACCCTTAACATCAAAATAGCAGCCCCATTGTAAGCTCTTTTGTCTTTTTTTTTTTCTTGAATTTGAATTTGAATCTTTTTTGCTTTTTTTTTTTAATTCTATATATTGTTTCTTTAAGCTTTCTATTTTGATAGGTGTTTAGGATTTTTACTTTTCTTGTTATAAATATGTAATCTAAATAAAAAAAAACTTAATGTATATAAAGGTCATTGACCTAAAATTTCTTTAGAACCAAAACCGGCCCTTAAATTGTCCATTTCAAAAATAAAAATATAAAACTTAAAGCCAAAACAAAGAAGCAATCTGCTTTTATTTTATTTTTTATTTAATTATATTTATTTATTTTATAATTGTTAGGATTAGGTTTTGTATGTATATAGGTGTTTATATATTTTAAAACCTTGATGGATTTATTTATTTTTTTGCAATTTGGGATCCATTTGAATCACCAAGTGTTAGTTAGTAGGATTAGGTCAAAACGGCACAATGACCATATTTGTGTGTCATCCGACCAAGGAGCCTCTCCACATGAAAAGATCTGATACTTTCCCGACGTTTCCAGCACTTCATGTTGCATTTGTGCACATAAAGACCGAAGATTTCTGCACCCAAGGATGGAGGACATAGCTGCATTTATTTATTTGTTTTATTTTATTTTTTTTATTTATTTTCTTTTTTCTTTAGTCTTAGGGTTTGTTTGTTTGACATTTTTTATTTTGCTTAGTTAAGAGTTTGTGGCTTGATTGATCCTAGGTTAGAAACAAAATTTAAAATGAAACCCTAATTAAAATTGAACCTAGTCCAAGCTTAGACTTAGGACTTTTTTTTTATTTTTTTTAAAAAACCAAAAAAAAAATTTAGACCCTTTAAATAATTTACTAAAGTTCTTAAAAAAAAGTCAAAATTAATTAGTCGAGACCTTAGGGGCGTTGTGGGACATACCGTCTAAAAAACTCTTTCCCACACGTAACCAATCGCCGAACTCACATCTCTTAGTTTCCTAATTTTTGAAATTATGTGGCGACTCTCTAGTCTTGAGGTTAATTATTATTGAAAAAAGTAAAAAAAAAGGCCTATGACATACTTCCCATTAAAAAACTCTCAATCTCTCCCTGATTCGACGGGAAGGTAAGATATAGAGTTGTCTACAAAGCCTCATTTTTAAAACTTCAATTTTCAAATATTAAAATCAATTCCCTTCACGTTGTCAAAATAATTTTTTTTTAAAAAGAGCGTCCCAGAATTATCAAACTAGTCGATCAAAAAATTTTTTTTAAAAAATCGATCACAGTTTTCTGGCGACTCTACTGGGGACATTCGACGTTTGACTTGAAAGTAATTTTGGTCAAATATTTAAACTTTCTTACGCTTTAATTCATACTCAATGTTCACATTAATTGATTATTTGCATGAGACTTGGAGCTCCAACGTGGAGGTGTGTGGGTATACATCGTTGGATGAAGCTCACACATCTATATTTTATGTGCTAAGGATAGTCAATGTGAATGACACCCTCAACCCTTGCCTTGAAGGCTTTTGTGTGATTTGAGAGTTGAGAAAAACAATAGGAAAAAACCCGGATTAACCCTCTATTCTTTTCAAATATCCCCTACTATTGAAAATGAGGGATTTTGAAATAGAGGTGAGGGGGATGTCCAATTGAGAGCTCCCTTTACATCGAGAGATCCCTTTTGGGATAGTATCCTTGTCGGTCGAACAACTCTCTCTTAAGCCATTTCCAACTTTAGAACAAATATCCAAAAAGCCAATTCTACTAAGTCGTTGCCTCGTCTCGTCCTGTCGAGCCACAAAGCCATGTCACGAAGCCCTTTACTTGACTACTATATATGATAAATACATGTATGCATATAGATATTTCTAGGCGCTCAGTTTATCCATTCAAAGTTTTAAAATGTAATGAAACATGTGAACAATTTCAAAATTTTGAGGCTAAACTTAATAGTTTTAAAGGAGTAAAATCGAGGAAATCTAGAAAAGCTAAAAGAATAATATAATGTAACTAGTTTTCTTTCTTTGTGTCTTTACTACTCAGATTCTGCGCAAGATCTAATCAAGAAAGACGCGTGAGACACAAAGACGATCAAGAGAGACGCATAAGGCGCAAAGACGATCAAGAAAGACGAAAAGACTTGAAGATTCGAAGACTTAGACTAGATTTCTTTATGCTTGAAATGTAAATCTCTTTATGAAGATACATGAGCGACATTGTAACGAAAGGATGAGGGGTGCTTGCTTTCTTTTCTTATTTTATTTTATGACTTGAGTTTGTGATTTTACTCATGACACTTAGGATTTTAATAACTCATTCTTATTTTACTCATCCTTTTCTACATGTTATACATTGTGAATGGGTAAATTGAGCGTCTCTTGTGTGTTAAGGATTATGTGCATACGAGCAACGCATTGCTTGTTTTACTTGATAAAGGGGTTCGAACTGACTTTGTTCTCTTAAACAAAACATACTCATATTCATCATAATTTACAATGACTAACCCATCAAGAAGGTTCAATGAGTCAGTTCATCTAAAGCTAGACGATCTTCGTGATACACTAATACAATTGGGGCAACAACTTCAAGACCTCACAACAGAAGTCGAAATTTATGCGACAATCGAACCCCTTAATCCGAAAAGCTTGCGAGAAGAAAGAGAAAGGTTAAGCAGGGCATTCATGGACGGTTGGAAAGCTGCAGAAAGGTCTATTCAAAACAAGAGCCATGCAAGTACGTCAAACTCAAGGACAAAATGCTCATCAAGAGAACCCATTTCTCTCCTAAACAAAGTCAACAATCATCACAAGCAAGGAGTGCCACTACTGCTCCACCTTGTAGAAAATTTGACGACTTGGGGATGTCATTGTCGAAGGCCTTAAGGAACTTGTTGTAGAAGAAATTGATTCAAACGTTAACATCGGAACTTGGGAGAGAAGTAATGGACAAGTTCACAAATGAGTGGTGCGGATATCACTAGACTAGAGGGCATTCCACTAATTGTTGTTTCCCTCTCAAACAAAAGTTTCAAGATCTGATCGACGCTAAGATCATCCCAGTACCTAAGGTTAAAACCAATTGATGACGTCACAGACAACAAGGAGGAAGATTCGTACTTGACGAAACATGCATTCGCTAAAAACAATTCGAACTTAAAATCTATCATTTCTGAATTTCATTCACATGCAGAACATTATCTTGATAATTCTAAGTCTCTAGGCACCTTGAAAAATGTTTTTAACAATGAAGAACAAACTTTTGATTATATGTCCTCCGATAAAACATTTAAATAAAAAATGACCTATGAGATGAGGCATTATCTAGATAAACAAGAGGAGAATTTATCCACTGTGTAAGAAACAATTGAAATAAATCTTAACACAGAAGAAGATCCTCAAATTGTTTTAATCGGAAAAACATTAAACGATTTAGAACGAGAAAATCTGACTAAACTTTTAAAAGCAAACAAAGATGTTTTTGCATGGTCTTATAAAGATATGCCAGTAATTGATCAAGAAATCATCCAACACAGCATACCACTTTATAAAGACGCAAAACCGGTGAAGTAGAAGCTTCGAAGAATGAAAGCAGACATCGTGGACAAGATCAAAGAGGAAGTTCAGAAATAGCTCGACGCATGATTCCTCGTAGTGGTAGATTACCTAGAATGGATCGTCAATGTAGTCACAGTCGCAAAGAAAGATGGAAAGATTCGAGTGTGTGTAGACTATCGGGATCTCAACAAAGCAAGCCCTAAAGACAACTTTCCACTACCACACATCGACGTGCTAGTGGATCATGCAGCAGGCCACCAACTTCTATCATTCATGGACGGATTCTCAGGCTATAACCAAGTACTGATGGCTCCTGAAGACAAGGAGAAGACAACGTTCATCACAGAAGTCGGAACATTTTGTTATCGAGTCATGCCTTTCGGGCTGAAGAACGTAGGAGCAACGTATCAACGAGTTGCCACGATGATTCTTCACGATATGATCCACAAGGAGGTAGAAGTCTATGTCGACGATATGATTGTCAAATCAAAAGATCGAGAACGGCACATCCAAAATCTTGACAAATTCTTACAACGCATCAGGAAGTTCCAACTTAGGCTCAACCCAAAGAAGTGCACATTTGGAGTGACAGCAGGAAAGATGTTAGGCTTCTTAATCACGCAAAGATGAATTGAGGTTGATCCGAGCAAGATAGAAGCGATCACGGCAATGCCACCTCCACGAAGCGAGAAAGAAGTGCGAGGCTTTCTAGGAAAGATCTAGTATATAAGTCGATTCATAAACAAGTTGACTATGACATGTGATCCTTTGTTTAAACTTTTAAGGAAAAATGAAAGATTCGTTTGGGATGTCGCTTGTCAGAACGCATTGGAGAAGATAAAGGGATACCTCAAGAATCCTCCCATTCTGATGTCGCCAAGACCAGGCGTATCGCTAATCCTATACTTAATAGTCATGGAAAACGCAATGGGTAGTCTACTAGCCCAAGAAAACGAGGAAAAGATGGAAGTCGTAGTCTACTACATAAGCAAGCGCATGACAGGCTATGAACTTAATTACTCGCTAGTAGAAAATGTGTGTTGGGCCCTAACTTGGGTCACCAAGAGGCTAAGGCATTACATGCAAGCCCACACAGTCAAGTTAGTATCAAGACTTGATCCAATTTGTCATTTATTCCAGAAAACGCATTTTTCTCCGAGATTAGCTAAGTGGATGATGATAATACCAGAGTACGACATCGTGTACACAGTTCAGAAATCTATCAAGGGGAGCGTTGTAGCAGATTTCCTCGCAGACCAACCAATCGGAGTTGAAGACGACGAGGATTTAGCATTCCCAAACGATGAAGTGATGACTATCAACCCTACAACCTGGAGGCTACTATTCGATGGAGCTTCAGGCAAACAAGGCTATGGCATCGGAATACTACTCATCGATCATGTGGGGACATATAACCCAATCTTAGTCAAGCTCGAATATCAAGTGACGAACGATGAGGAAGAGTATGAAGAATGCATCTTTGGCTTGAAGATTGCTCACGAAAAAGGAGCGAGACGTCTAGAAGTAGTAAGAGACTCAAACTTAGTCATTTCACAAGCTAATGGTGAATGGCCAGTCAAAAGAGAGAACCTCAAACCCTACCATCAACACTTATTGACTTTAATGACTAAGTTTGAACATGTGACATTCACACATGCTTCGAGAAGTTAGAATCGATTCATAGAAGCTTTGGCCACGTTAGCAGCCATGACGCAAATCCCGAAAGGAATCAAAATCAAGTCTTTGAAGATTCGTCAGAAACAGAAACGAGACTTCGAGAAGAGGACGATTGCCAACACCAAAATGGCGCCCAAACCTTGGTTCGAACCTCTACAGAAGTATGTTGAGCATGGAGAGTATCCTTCACACTTCCAAAAGAAAGAGAGGAGAGATCTACGCCAATACACAACCAACTATGTGCTACTCGCAGGAAAGCTATATCGACGCTCCTTTGACGGTCAAAACATGTTATGCATCGACCAGCCTCAAGCATCACAGATCATGGAGGAAGTACACGTAGGAACATGTGGCCCACACATGAACGGATCAAGACTCGCTAAGAAGATCCTTCGCTTTAACTATTACTGGAAGGACATGGAACAAGAATGTGTAGAATATGTTAAAAGTGTCATCAATGTCAAGTTTACGCAAACTTGAAGCACACCCCGACATCTCTATTTACAACATGACTTCACCATGGCCATTCTCGACATGGGGAATAGATATCATCGGGAAAATTTATCCTCACGCTTCAAACAGACACGAATTCATCCTTGTAGCTATCGATTATTTCACAAAGTGGGTCGAAGCTCAATCATACAAGGTTCTCAAGTCGACAGATGTTGCCAAGTTCATACGAAACAACATCATTGCACGTTATGGAGTTCCTCATGCCTTGATCTCAGACAATGGTGGACACTTCCGAGGAGAAGTACTCAAAGTACTAGATGAATACAGGATTGAACACCATAAATCCTCATCTTATCGTCCTCAAACGAACGGCGCAGTAGAGGTAGCCAACAAGAACATCATCACTATCACCAAGAAGATGACTCAGACGTACAAGGATTGGCACGAGAAGCTTCCATACGCCTTATGGGGATATAGAACAACCATTCGAACGTCAATGGGAGAAACGCTATTTGCATTGGTCTACGGAATGGATGCAGTGCAACCTATCGAAATCGAAGTTCCTACTTTAAGAGTTTTACTCGAGGCACAAGTAGTGGAGGAAGATTGGTGTAAGTCACGATACAATCAGCTAGCCCTTATGGAAGACAAGAGGTTAGACGCATTATGTCACACACAAGCATACCAAAGAAGAATGACCAGAGCTTTCAACAAGAATGTGAAACCTAGGAACATTCAAGAAGGCGATTTAGTTCTAAAGAAGAACTTATGGATACTAGACCCTAGAGGGAAATTCCAAACACCATGGGAAGGACCCTACCTCATCAAGAAGGTCTTTTTAGGCGGGGCCACGAGATTGACCACCTTGGACGGAGAAGAACTCTCAGTACCCTTCAATATCGACATGCTCAAAAGATACTTCGTCTGTTGAATCACATACATCAAAGTTCATAACCTTATAAGTAGTGAACTACGTCAGACCTGATCTCTCTCGAGAGTGCGTAGGCAACCCATCCAGGGTGCGGTCACCACTATCAATTATCGAAAGAAGTTGATAGACATTTCATTTCACATAACATGCATTCATTGCTCATTACATACACTAAAGTTCATAACTCACAAGTTGTGAACTACGTCAGACCTAATCTCTCTCGAGAGTACGTAGGCAACCCATTCAGGGTGCAGTCACCACTATCAATTATCGAAAGAAGTTGATAGACATTTCATTTCACATAACATGCATTCATTGCTCATTACATATAACCAAAGTTCATAACTTCACAAGTTGTGAACTACGTCAGACCTGATCTCTCTCGAGAGTACGTAGACAACCCATTTAGGGTGCGGTCACCACTATCAATTATCGAAAGAAGTTGATAGACATTTCATTTCACATAACATGCATTCATTGCTCATTACATATAACCAAAGTTCATAACTTCACAAGTGGTGAACTTCGTCAGACCTGATCTCTCTCGAGAGTACGTAGGCAACCCATCTAGGGTGCGGTCACCACTATCAATTATCGAAAGAAGTTGATAGACATTTCATTTCACATAACATGCATTTATTGCTCATTACATACACTAAAGTCCATAACTCACAAGTTGTGAACTACGTGAGACCTGATCTCTCTCGAGAGTACGTAGGCAACCCATCTAGGTGCGGTCACCACTATCAATTATCGAAAGAAGTTGATAGACATTTTATTTCACATAACATGCATTTATTGCTCATTACATACACTAAAGTCCATAACTCACAAGTTGTGAACTATGTGAGACTTGATCTCTCTCGAGAGTACATAGGCAACCCATCTAGGGTGCGGTCACCACTAATAATTATCGAAAAAAGTTGATAGACATTTCATTTCACATCATATCGCATACGTTCATTGCATATACATTAAAAAGGGAGTTAATCACACTCTGAGTTAACTCCTAAACCAAAAACTCTTAGTCAATACTAAAGGCATTTTTATTAAAATAAAAATGAGTACAAGATCCTCACAGAGTCCCACTTGAGAAAATATAACGCCCAAAGCTAAAGTATTTTTCTCTTCGACTTAGGATCTCAACGTTTTCACACGAATTCAAACAAACATGTGCATGGAAGTACGTTGGACCTGAATTCCCCTAGCTATGGGATACGTAGGCAGCTTGTATGAGCCTGGTCCTAAACATTTTCAAAACCAAACCCCTACATCAATACTAGGGGCATTTTTTTAAAATATGAGCACGAGATCCTCACAGAGTCCCACTTGAGAAAATATAACGCCCAAAGCTAAAGTATTTTTCTCTTCGATTTATGATCTCAAAAGATTTTCAAAACATTCACACATACACAAACATTTTTCACAAGCATGTGCATGGAACTACGTTGGACCTGAATTCCCCTAACTATGGGATACATAGGCAGCTTGTTTGAGCCCGATCCTAAACATCTTCAAAATCAAACCCTATATCGACACTAGGGGCATTTTATGAAAATGAAATGATTGAAAGATCCTCACATAGTTAGCTTAAATGAGTAAATATAACGCCTAACACATGGCTAAAGCACTTTATTCTCTAGCAGCTTAGGATCTTAAACGATTTTCAGCTTAAGTCAATTGCCACTCCAGCAGATACTTAAGAAAATTTCCCCAACTTAAGTCAATTGCAACTTCAGCAGAAACTTAAGAAAATTCCTCAACGAAATGCGGAATCACGATCTATCCGTGATACAATTTCGGAACTACGTTCGGACCGGATTTCTCCTTTTATGAGAATACGTAGACAACTTTTCACAAGTACAGTCCCAAATCCCCAACAAGCCAAATCTTGAGCAAGGACAAAATACATCCCCAAAGAGTTAAAGCCAACGAGAAATTGGGATCACAAATCTATCCAAAACAATCAAATCTCTTGTGTCGAAACTAGGGGCATTTTTGAAAGATAAAAACAAGATAGACCCCTAAATGTTTCTAGTGCCAAGCGAACTGATGAGCGAGTGCAAGAAATAAGTAGGGATGCGGGAAAATACGTTTCTCCCCAATGGATGTCTCTTGACGAACTAATGTAACTAGTGGAATCTGAGTAAAGCGCTTCGCAAACGGATCTATCTCGAGCCTAGACAAAAGCTTAAACTACTGATGTTTAAGAGGGAGCTCATAAAAGATGAATGCCCAAACTCGGAACTATGTCATCAACAAAGGCGATGTCTTATCTCAATTGGAGGTCAACTGCCAAAGATCTAAGACCTCAAGAAAAGTAAAATCAATTAAACAAAGACTGTGTTGGTTGAGATATGAAATACAATACTATTGTTCATTTAGATTCTATCTAATTGCTAAGAAAGAACAAAGTGTTTGAATCTATCACATACACCCAGTCATAAAGAAAAGAGACCGAATAAAATAGAAAAATACTCGTAGAGGTTGAGATATTGAAATAACCATTTGTTGTTCATCTAGACTCTTGTCTAAATTGCCAATGCAATAACAAGAATGTACCGATTATATTAAATATACCCTGAGTATAAATAGAGCCCAAGACCATAGAATCTTAAGCACACTGACCTCCGAATTTGAGAAGCGAGACTCAACCTCATGACGCATGGTTGAAAGATTAAGCATTTGAGCGAACAAATCTCCCGAAAAACTTAGGGCAAAACATCTCGGCGAAAGACAAGTCCCCAAAAGTGACAGCATGATTCTCGAAGAACATCGGTTACATGTGGTTTCCTCTCGACACACTCTAAGGAAGAAAGTATGAAACCGATTTTTGAAAGTATTTCAAGACCGTTGAAGAAGACGCTAGTGTTTTGAAAATTAAGGAAGTCTAACTTCGAACTTAAATAACTAAACAGAGTTGTGATTAAAAAGTGTTTCGCTAAACTGACCAGCGATACTTTAAATCTATAATAATCACTAAGCAGAATTGTGATTAAAAAATATTTCGCTAAATTGACCAGCGATACTTTAAATCTATAATAATCACTAATCAGAGTTGTGATTAAATAGTATTCGCTAAACTGACCAGCGATACTTAAATCTATAATAATCACTAAGCAGAATTGTGATTAAATAGTATTTTTTCGCTAAACTGACCAGCGATACTTAAATTTATATGATCACTAAGTAGAATTGTGATTAAATAGTATTTCGCTAAATTGACCAGCGATACTTAGATTTATAATAATCACTAAGTAAAATTGTGATTAAAAAGTATTTCGCTAAACTGACCAGCGATACTTAAATCTATATGATCACTAAGCAGAATCGTGATTAAATAGTATTTCGCTAAACTAATCAGTGACAATTAAATCTATAATAATCACTAAGCAGAATTGTGATTAAATCGTATTTCGCTAAACTGAAAAGCGATACTCTAAATCTATAATAATCACTAAGCAGAATTGTGATTAAATAGTATTTCGCTAAACTGACCAGCGATACTTAAATCTATAATAATCACTAAGTAGAGTTGTGATTATATAGTATTTCGCTAAACTGACCAGCGATACTTAAACCTATAATAATCACTAAGAAAAGTTGTGATTAGAATAATCATTAAGATTTTTTCGCTCCATGTGAAAAGCGAGACAAACATAATCACTAAACAGAGTTGTGATTAAAATGACTATTAAATTTCTCAATGAAAAGAGTAATAAACAATAAACACAATCAGCAAACTAAGTAAAAATGTGTACTCATGTACAATCCAAAGACTAGGCGAGGTGTGTAGAAATATGGTCGAAACCACCAGGCTCGATCTACACGATCGATAAACCAGGAGCGATGCATATTCTAAACAAAGGTGAATCGTCAACGAATGGATGATAAACCGACTTTGAAGAATGAAGGGTAAATTACACGGGTCTCCCGAGAGACTCGTCAGGTTTGTTCTCTTTTCATTCAAAGGATCCGAAATAAACTGTAAGTTGGGTGTTTTCAAAACGCAGTGCCTATTTTCAAACTTGGACATGCATTTTTCTAAAACCGAGTGTTTTCTACAAATTTTGTCCAAGAGGGGCATTCTGTAGACACTCACTTTTCAACCCCTCCCCATTTTATAGTTTATACTTTTAATAAATCTGAGTCTATACAAGTTTCTTGAATTCATTCACAGGCTCATTGCACGATTTATTTTAAAGACGATTATTTTTAGAACAATTGAGTTTTTGAAAATAATTAATTTTGGATTCTTGATAAAGTTAAGGTAGTAATTTGTCTAAGTTACAACACTTGGGGAAATTATTATAATTTGAATATTCAAGATTGCATTTAAATTAATAACTTAGATATTTATAAATAAATAAATAAAAACTTTTACAAAATATATATATTAACGATTTTTTTAATTTAAAAGTAAAAAATTCGTTATATATGATTTTGTCATTTTTAATTAGGTTAGTTAGATTAGTTGTTAGATTAGTTAAATTAGATTTTGCAATTTGATTTCTTGAATAAGTTAGTTAGTATTTTATTATAATTATAATTGTTCCTTAGAAATAGGAATAATTAATAATAATATAATTGCTTTCTTTAATTGTTTGTTTTAAGTTTATTTCTTTTGTAGGATAAAGGGAAATGAGTCAATCCAAGATCCACATGCAAGATCCGGATTTGTGAACAGGGATAGGAAGATCCAAATCAAAGGCAAGTCAACTCGAAGTAAGGCCAAGGAAAGGATCCAATTGACAGATCCGACCGGTCACCCGACTAATGGACCGACACATGCCCAAGATTCGACCCATGAAATCAAATGTTAAAAGAGTTAGGTGAAGGCAGCGGTCATCTTCTTGATGGTGACAATCACAAATCTTGAAATGACGATTCTATCATGTGTGGTCAAAAGAAAATAAAAGAAGTTGCTAAACAAGTGGAGGAAGTGGCCAGAGAGAAAGTTTCAGCATGTGTAGAAGAAAAGATTGAAGACTTGGTTATTTTTTTAATTATAAAATTAAAATGACCAAGTATTACATCATTATTAAATAAAGATTAAATCCTATTGGATGAAAACTTGACATTTATTGACATGTCAAGTGGAGATTGCTACATTATTTTAAACATTTGTAAATGTTTAAAATAGTTTTTTTTACCAACGGTCAAGTGTGTTAAATGGGCCTTTGGGCCCTAGGGTTTCATAGCTTTGCCTATAAATACCCATCTTAACACCCTAACAAATGAGCTCTCTCTTCACATTGACCTTCACCTTCCTCTCTCTTCTCTCTTTAGGCTGCCTATTTGAAAATCCTAAGCAAACACCACTCTTGTTAAGTTGGTCACAAGATTTTCTTAGGAAATCTTAGATTAAATACCACCCTTAACATCAAAAGAGCAGCCCCATTGTAAGCTCTCTTGTCTTTTTTTTTCTTCTTGAATTTGAATTTGAATCTTTTTTTCTTTTCTTTTTTTTAATTCCATATATTGTTTCTTTAAACTTTCTATTTTGATAGGTGTTTAGGATTTTTACTTTTCTTGTTGTAAATATGTAATCTAAATAAAAAAACTTAATGTATATAAAGTTCATTGACCTAAAATTTCTTTAAAACCAAAATCGGCTCTTAAATTGGCCATTTCAAAAATAAAAATATAAAACTTAAAGCCAAAACAAAGAAGCAATCTGCTTTTATTTTATATATAGGTGTTTATATATTTTAAAACTTTGGTGGATTTATTTATTTTTTTTGCAATTTGGGATCCATCTGGATCACCAAGTGTTAGTTAGTAGGATTAGGTCAAAACGGCACAATGAACCATATTTGTGTGTCATCCGACCAAGGAGCCTCTCCACATGAAAAGATCTGATGCTTTCCCGACGTTTCCAGCACTTTAGGATGCATTTGTGCACATAAAGACCAAAGATTTCTGCACCCAATGATGATGGAGGACATAGCTGCATTTATTTATTTGTTTTATTTTATTTTTTTATTTATTTTCAGTTTTCTTTAGTCTTAGGGTTTGTTTGTTTGACATTTTTTTATTTTTCTTAGTTAAGAGTTTGTGGCTTGATTGATCATAGGTTAGAAAAAAAATTAAAATGAAACCCTAATTAAAATTGAACCTAGCCCAAGCTTAAACTTAGGACTTTTTTTTTTTATTTTTTTTTAAAAACCCCAAAAAAAAATTTAGACTATTTAAATAATTTACTAAAGTTCTTGAAAATTAATCTAGACTTAGGTCAATTAATGTTTTATTTAATAACTTGTCTAGTTTTGATTTTTAGGATAACTTTATGTGTAGGTTATTTGCTTTAGTTTTTCTTTTGTTTTTGTTTATTCTTTCTTTTTTTGTTTATCTCATGCAAACCTTTTAAATGTTTAAAATGGAAAAATTTTAAGATGTAAAGCGTAAGAAATTTTAAAAAAATGCCAAAAGTAATTAGTAGAGACCTTAGGGCGTTGTGGGACATAGCGTCTAAAAAACCCTTTCCCACACGTAACCAAGCGCCGAACTCACATCTCTTAATTTCCTAATTTTTGAAATTATGTGCCGACTCTCTAGTCGTGAGGTTAATTAATATTGAAAAAAGTAAAAAAAAAAGCATATGACATACTTCCCATTAAAAAACTCCCAATCTCTCACAGATTCGACGGGAAGGTAAGATATGGAGTTGTCTACAAAGCCTCATGTTTAAAACTTCAATTTTCAAATATTAAAATTAATTCTCCTCGCGTTTTCAAAATAATTTTTTTTAAAAAGAGCGTCCTAGAATTTTCAAATTAGTCAATCAAAATATTTTTAAAAAAAAATCGATCACAAGGTGGTAGGCCATCATTCATATGTGTTGAATTCATTGGTTCTGACCTCTTCCTAGGTGTTGCCTTCTTAGGTTCTGTTGTTGTTGCCTTTGGAGGCTAAGACACCCCCACATCATTATCCTCCTCATTCATATCCTCCTCCTCGTTCTCCCCCACATCAGTATCCTCCTCATCGTTCTCCCCCCACATCCCCAGTAGTGGAATTCGTCCCACAAAGCTTCCACGTCCAAATCCTCCATTTTCCCACTCTGTATCCAGCCTAAACTTCAACGTCGTGTCATTCCAACATGACAGTATAGGAAATCATCGCTCATTAACTCCTCCCAGTTCAGGGTTGCTCACCCTATACACGTAGCACAACTGAAAACAAACATATGTTAAAACCAATTATTTTTTAATATAGGGAAATTAATTAGTGATAACTTACAATAAGGAACGTCTGTGGTCCTTGAAAATATCGTTTTCCATTCTCCTTCACTTTTGCGCATGATTGAACTAATCCTTCGAGTACAAATTTGCACCAATTGAACTTCTTGATATTATGAACATCTGAAATAGATTTCAGAATTCTATACCTTCAAGTGAAAAAAACATATTTGAGGATTATTTAACAATACATATATGTTGTCATGTAAGTGAAAATAACAGAAATGAGATATACCTGGATAGTTGACCTAGGTGATCACACTAGAGAAAGCAGCTAACAACAAATAATACGAAGTCTATCTTGAAATTGTTGTCAGCAACTTTGTTCTCAATCATTTTCATCGACATAACAGTCACTAAATGAGCACCATTAACAGGGTTACCCCCATCGAGTCATAAATGCCTTCAACTTGTCATTAGTCTCGTTATTCTCGTATTCTACAATGTCCAGCTCCCCTCTGAGGAGACCCAATATCATATGAACATCCTCTTCTTCAATTTTCACTTCCTCGCCATTCTCTAGGGTGAATGAACATTTATTACAGTCAGACTATCTGACTAGATAACGAGAGATCTTCCCGGGGCATTTTGAAAGCGATAATGATAGTAGAGAGTTAAAGCCTATTGACTTCACAACATCTTTTTGTTCCTTAGACAGCATTTGAAGAAGATTGAAAAGGCCATAAGACGATGTCCTAGTTAAAAATAAGTTGTAGGGGGCTGCTTTGGGAGCTGCTGCTTTGGGGGATTTGGGAGCTACTTTGGGAGCTGCTGCTTTGGGGAATTTGGGAACTACTTTGGGAGATGCTTCTTGGACATTCCTTTTATGTTTATTTGCCCTACAAAAACAAAAGCTAAACATTTAAAAACCATGAAGCAGATAATCAGATAAAAACCATGATAACTACTCATTTCGGGCCCCGAAACCACCTATTTCGGGTCCCAAAACACCATATTTCGGGTCCCGAAACCACCTATTTCGGGACCCATAACAGCCAAACATTATATAATCATACTTTTGGGTCCCGAAACACCCTATTTCGGGTCCCGAAACCACACTTTTGAGACCCTTAATTCAGCAAACATGATATAATCTCACTTTCGGGTCCCAAAACCACACTTTCGGGACCTTTAATTCAGTAAACATGATATAATCCCACTTCCGGGTCCCGAAACCACACATTTCGGGTCCCGAAACCACACTTTCGGGACCCTTAATTCAACAAATATTATATAATCATACTTTCGGGTCCCAAAACCATCCATTTCGGGTCCCTAAACTACACTTTCGGAACCATTAATTCAGCAAACATTATATAATCATACTTTCGGGTCCCGAAACCATCCATTTTGGGTCCCGAAACCACACTTTCGGGATCCTTAATTCAGCAAACATTATATAATCATACTTTCGGGTCTCGAAACCACACTTTCGGGTCCCGAAACCACACTTTCAGGTCCCGAAACCACACTTTCGGGACCCATAATGTAGCAAATACACAATAATCATAGTTTTTATCGTTAAAATCATTAAAATCATCTTAATCATAAAAATCCCTAACCATAACCCTAACCCTAACCGCAAAAACCTAAACGATCTTTAAATCATCAAAATGATCTAAGATTCTAAAAGAGAAGATGTTATTTACCTTGTCCTTGGAGATCTGGGAGATCTTAGAGTCTTGCATGGAGATGTACCTGGACCACCAGCTTGAAAAAATAGTATGAAGTGAACACAAAGGCAGACAATGAAGTGAACATACACGAAGGAGTTCTCTTACCATTTTCGATTAAAAGAAGATGAAGAAAGTAGAAGAAGTCGGGGATGCCGAGAGAAAAATCTCTAGAGAAGAAGTCGGGGTTCGCTGAAAGTGATAAATGAAAAGAAGAAAGAGAGGGAAGAAGAAAGAGGGGAAAATTGAAACGTTTAATTATTTTTCCTCTCTCCTATCTGGCAAGGCCACGTAGGATTAATGGCCTTGCTTTCGCTGGTATTGAGAATATGTGATACAAAATCTCATTTATGAAAAAGTCATCCTAGTCCCGAAAGTCAGACGAATTCGTTGCCAAAACAACACACCATTAATGTGATTGAGGTTCTGCTAGATGAGAGAGATATGTATAATCTGATTAATGAACCAGAAGAGCTGGCTCCAAAGAATACTAAGAGATGCTTTCACATTGTCAAATTATCTCAACATTAAAAAAAATTAAAAAGAATACTAAGAGATGCTTTCACATTGTCAAATTATCTCAACATTAAAAAAAAATTAAAATAATGGGTGAACTAATAGGTCAACGAGGACTTCAGAGAGTTATGCACGGTCCAATATTATATTGGAGATATAATATAAATATAAGATATTATCACAGTACGATAAATTGTGATAATATCGATATTATATTATAACAATAATTAATTTTGGATCAAATTTTAAATATTTTTTCATATTTAAAATAACAAAATATGTATTTTAAATAATAAAAAAATTAATTTAAAAGACTATTTCTTTGTTAAGAGTCGTCAATTGAATTTTGATTTAAAATAAATAAAATTATATGTTTACAAACGTATTTTTTACTATAATCTCTTTTAGGTTCGTAGTTCGGTGATACTCAGGAAATAGCTTAACGTTATGTCCTCCCTACATGTTTAAAACGGTCTCTACTTTATAAAGATTTGGATTTTGAAAATTTGGTTTTATTACGTTTTATTTAACAAATTATCCTTTAGGTCCTAGACATACACAAAATATGCAAAATATTTTTAATAAATATGACGTTTATTTTATTATTATTTTTTTTATATTTTTGGGATTTAACAAATAATTTATTTGGGATAAAATCGATACAACTATAACCCTGTTCCGAAAAAACTCTCGTCCCGTAAAATTGATTTAAAAAACTCTCGTCCTGAAAAAGTTCGAAATTCGAAAAATACAAACATCAGTTTGCGTGTTAGAAATTATTTTAAAATAAAACATTATTTTAAAAGATTAAACGAATCCGAGTTTGAAATTAATTATAAAAATAATTAATTTGAGTTCAAGTTTAAAAAATATTTTATATTTGCAATAATCAAATAAAATTTTGATTTTTAGAAATCCGTAATTAAACTAGTTAAATTTAATTAATTTAAAATTTTATTTATTTGAAACAGAGTCGAAAATTGATTTTTAAAAGTAATAAAAGGTGTACGTATATGTAAGCACTAAAAATCTATACTCAAATTTATACTATTAAATTAATTATTTTGAATTATGTTTAAATAAATAAGATCAAAATAATTAATCTCATGGACAAAAACCTATTTAAAACAAGTAATTAGAATCAATTAATGTGTTAATTAATCAAACTAAATAAGAGTTAATGCCAAAATAAATAAATAAATATTTGGGATAAATGTTATGCCCTTAATATCTCAAAATAATTTTAGAAAAATTAAATGACAAAAATAAATAATTTTGATGAATTTTTGTATCAATTTTATCTAAAGAGAATTATTTATTTAAAATCCTAAAAATAAAAAAAAATGGTAAAATATATTTCATATTAAATATCAAAATTAAAGCCAAAAGGAGGAAGGAAAAACCAATTTCAAACAAATCATTAAGGTTTTAATAAATAAAAAATTCATAATAAGGTGTAGCCGAAATAGGGAGAAAAAGCTACAACTGCAACCGCGCGCGTTGGATCAACGTTGGATTTTCATCCAATGCCCTAGAGTGCTCCACCCAACCTGTTGTCGTAAGGAAGCGCGCGCACACGGGGCAACCAATTGCAGAACGCTAACGGACCGCTCAAGCGTTGACGGAATGCCAACGAAATGCCAAAAACAGATGAAACGACGTCGTTTTTTTCTCCGATCACCTTCTTCATCGCGACGTTGTGAGGATAAACATGAAGAAGTCGTGATGATTTTTGGTTTTTGAACTCAGTCATTGGTTGATTGTTTTGACTGGTTCGAAAGCCAGAATGATCACCCTACGATGGTGATCATTCTCCCCTACCAAAATAGGGATGAATCACCATATTCCGATGATTGTCAGACAAGAACAGTCAAAAGCTATTAATGACTTTTAATTGATTTAGGCCACTAAGCTCCTCCAACCGACCTAGGATGAGTGTCAATACTCCCTTCAACTCATTCCGAAGGTAACCTACCAACATAGAAGCCTCAAATAAAAAAAATTAAAATCTGCCATGAAAGTTTAAAGTTTTGGATTTTCGGATTTTTTGGTTAAGCCTTCAAGATTGGATTTGTGCGTCTAGAAAGTTTTCCTAAGGATCAAGGAGTACTCTTCAATCCTTGGTTCAAATCAACATTTAATTAATACTTATAGTTTGAATTTAAAAAAAAATATATTTCAAATTGCATTAGCTTGTATGCTTGTTGTTTATGTTGTTTTATGGTTAAGAATTCATCCTTGGATGGTTTATAAACTATCTGGATATGATAGAACCGATTAATTAAATAGAAAGTGTTATTGTTTTGGTACCAATCAAATATATGTTATAAGAAAGCTATTGGATAGCTTTTTTCACTTCAAAACAACTTTTAAATCAGAAACCCAAATTTTATCATAAACTGTTTTGAACAAATTGATTATCATCCAAGTCGATTGATACCTTGAGATAATGATCAACATGTTCCTGGGAGCTTTGTGAAGATACCCAAGATCTTAGATCAAAGAATCATAGATAAAAATGAATTTTAAAAATTGAATCCTTGTGTTCTTGAGGATCGAGGCATGTGAGCCTAAGATCGAGAGATCCGACTAAGATCAAGGACCAAAAAAAATAAACCAGGACTAAGACCTATGATCGGTGTTCTTGAGATAGGGTCGAGACATAGGACCGATGTTCTTGAGCTAGGATTGAGAAATCCGACAAAGGATTCTTAACTAAGAGGTCCGACCTAGGACCAATAGAATTCGGAACTAGGACCGACAGGTTTGACTTGGGACTGAAACTCCCAGGTTCCACGACTGATAAATCCAAACCTGAGACCGAGTTTCCCAAGACCTAGGACCAAGAGGTCCAAACCTGGACCCAGAATCCTAGACCCGGGACCGAGACTTCCAAGACCAAGGACCGAGAAACTTAGCCCAGAGTTAGACCCCAACTGAAATGTTTATACACCTCGATAGAGAAGCCTAGCCTCAGGCTAATTTAGAACTGATTTGTTTTTACACATAGACTGGTAAGATTAGTTAAGAACCGAGAGTCCTTAACACCTCGACCGAGAGACTCTTGTACTCAGACTGAGAGCTCTCGAGCCTAGACAGAGGGTCTTCAGACCCCGACGGATAAAATCGGACCCAAGCCTTAGAACTCCGGTCCTAAGGCCTGCTTGGTTCCACTTCTAAAAATCCAAAATTATTTTTATAATTTTGGGACTTCAAATCATTTTCTAAAAATCCTGAAAAATTAGAAAATGTATTTTAAACATTTTGGGACATTTCCACAAAAATATTTAACGGGGCTTGTTTGGTGTTTGTTTCTAAACCCTAATGCCTTTAAGAAATGACTGATATATTCTTTAGGTATTTCTACCATAGTTATCATCCGCAATAGGTACCAACATTTAAATATTGATGTTTCAATATTTTAAACAATGTTAAACTTAGAAGCATGACTAGGACCAGAAAAATAAATGTTTAAACTCAAACGTTAAACAATCGATTTTCAAAAGTCAATTTTATAAGTAGAGACTGTTTTCTAATGGGTACTGAGGATGAAGCGCGGAAGACCTTTCCCGAGTACCACCAAACTTCAAACTAAAAGAAATCTAGTGTAAAATATGTTGTACACGTAATCCTTTTTATTAATTTTCTAAAATCAATTGGTGACTCTGTCTTCAAATAAATATTTTCTTAAATTAATTATTTTTAATTAATTTAAATCGAATTTCAAATCAAATCGTCATTTGATTATAACAAATCCCCATATTATTAAAATTTGAATTAAATTTAATTATGTTTAAATAATTAATTTTAAAATCTTCCAAGTACTATCAAAATATTTTTAAAATAGTATTTTATTTTAAAAGTTGCATGACACGCAAACCAATGTTGAAATCATCGAACATCGAGTTTGATTCGTATTGCCACGTGTCCACCAGACACGTGTTAATCTACGGACGGAATTTCCCAGGGGTTACAATATACAAACGTATTTTCACTAGAATTTCGTTTGATTCGTAGTTTGGTAATATTCGGGAAAGAGTTTTCAAGCTTCATTCTCCATACTCGTTTTAAAAACAGTCTCTACTTTATAAAATCTTGGCTTTTGAAAAATTTGTTGTATAACGTTTTATTTTAACCAATTATTCTTCAGGTCCTAGACTTGCACAATTTTTTGTATATTTAAAATTATAACAACAATATTTAAATGCTAGTACATATTGTTGATGGTGATGACTAGAGAGCAATATACTTGAAGAATATTAGTTTAAAAACACATTAGGGTTTAAAAATAAATTACAAACGATTCTTAACAAAATATTTTTTTTGAAAAACATTCCAAAAATATTTTGAAGTCATTTTCTATTTTTATAAAAAATTTGGAAATTTGTTTGGAGTCCCCAAATTACCAAAATAATTTTGGAAATTTAAAAGTACAACCAAACAAACCCTAGGACCACTATCCTCATTCCTATGTGCGTTTTTTTATCAGTAGGGGCTAAAACCCTCGGTCCTAGGGTCGGAAGTTCTTTGGTTTGAGTTCAGAGATCCTCGGTAGGGGTGCTGAAGTCCATCGGTCAGGTGTGGAAATCACCATCCCTAGTTAGTCTGGGCCTAACTTCCTCATTCCTAGATTTTAGAGTTATCGGTCGGGTACGAGTCCTCGGTTCTAGGTTAGTATCATCGGTCGGAGATCTCAGTCCTAGTCGAGATTCCTCAGTCGGAGCTCTTGGTCCTCAAGAACATCAAAACTTCAAGTTTTGCAATTTTGATTGAGGCTTTTATTCTTTGATCCTAGGCATGGGAAGCTTCACAAAGTTCCTAGAATCATTATGAACATCATTCTAAAGTGTCATTCGATCGGGATGATGATCCATTTAACCAAAACAGTTTTAATGTAAAAATATGATTTTGGTTTTTAGGCTTTATTGAAGTGTAAGGAGCTTGCGGGCAACTTCCTTATATTTCATATGATTGATTAGAACCAAAACATGAACACTTCCTTTTTGTTTTGACCAATTCAAAATTTGAATTTTTCATTTTTTATGAAAATTTGAATTTTGATCAAACATGATCGGGATGGATCAAACATGATCCAAATAGGTTCTCAACGTCATTAGAAACATGTTGAGAAGTTTTTTGGGTTGTTGTTCTTGAGCAAAAGCTCAAGAACATTAAACCCGATTTTGGATTTTTTCAAATTTAAATTTGAGATTTTCTGTTTTAGATTGATTGGTCGGTTTTAACTTCAACAGAAAGCTTGCAAATGATCTTAGGATCATTTTGCCAATCAAAAAATTCAACAACCAAGCAACATACAAACTTATGAAAACTGAAATATAAAATTTTTAATTTCAAACAAGAAGATTGGATTAAAGGTTGATTGAAAGCTTACTAATGATTGAAGAATACTCCTTAAAGCTTAGAAACGCTTTGGGGATGCCTAAATGCGAGATTAAAGGTTTTATCCAAAAATTCAAAAAATCAAGAAGCTTGAAGCTTTAATGGCAGATTTATGTGATATTTTGATTGAGGCCTTGAGAGTGGATATCTTGGCCCCGGATCAACCCAGGAGAAAGTCATGGTTGTGGGTATCGTGTTAATCTATATATATATATATATATATATATATATATATATATAATATTTAATTTGAATTTGTCGGATCAAAAGTTGTGGTTGATTTAGATATATATCTGAAAGTAAATGGATACTTTGGTCGGATCGTGGGTTGACCCGACCATAAACTTGAAATATTTAAAAATAAAATTAAAAATGTTATAACTATGTCTCGAACTTGTAACCTAACAAAAACAAATAAAACCATTTAACGAACTAAGCTAATAAGCCTTTATAATTTAAATTCTACACAAAATTTAATGTACCCTCGACATTTATAAAAATATAATACATATATAATAATCTCTAACATCAATAATTTCATATAAATATTTTCTTAATTTATTATATTTATATATAAATAAAATCTTAACTTATTAAATCAAATATTACATACATATAAATTAAAATAAGAAAAAAGATATATAAAACACAAAAAAAATATTTAGTATTTTTTTTTAAATAATAGTTTGGAAAAATATGATATAAATATTTATAAATAAAATTAAATAAATAAATATGTAACATTATATAATTATTATATATTAAAAATTAAATTAGGAGATAAATATTTTTAATTAAAATAAGATATATAAATATATATTTAAGAGAAAAAATAAAAAATAAATTATTTTTATTAATAAATTTATATAATATATTGAGAAAAATTAGGATATAATAATAATGTTATATATATCATTATTATTTTTAATTAATATTAGGATAAGAGATATAATTATTTTTTTTTTGTATGAGTATAAAAAATTTATTTAATATATATAGTTATTCAAAATGTAACTTACAAAAATATATATTCATACACAAATTATTGAATTATTTCAACAATAATAAGTGGTCTAGCGATTAAAGTGTTAACATTTTGTACTTAATATTATGAGTCGAATATCTCTAAATATAATTATTATAAGTGGGTGCACGAGCATTTCTAGATGAAGCGGAAGCGCGAATGTATGTCAAAAGGTGTAGTTTTATGTTGAGAATGTCGGCTTAAGTAATGCAAATATTGATGAAAAAACATAAATGTTCGTCCATGAAGGGTGATTTGGGGCTAAAATCATGTCGAAAGATGTAATCGAATGTTGGAATGTCGTCTTGATTAAAGCATTATAATAAATACTGATAAATTTATGTGAAATGTATATGGAAAACATAAAAAACAAAATAAATTTAACAACAAAAAGTAGAATAATTTTAAAATATGAACTACATATGTCTCATACTTAATAAATAAAATTAGGATGAGTAATTTAATTAATTTTATTATATATAATGTTATATATATCATTATTAACAAAAATATTTTTATTTAATATTAGGATAAGAGATATAATTATTTTTATTATATTTATTTTGTATATGAATAAAAATTTTATATAATATATATAGTTATTCAAGATGTAACTTACAAAATATATATACTTACACAAAATTGTTTCAGAAATCATAAGTGGTCTATCGGTTAAAGTGTTGATATTTCATACTTAAGACTATGGTTTGAATACCTCTAAAAATAATTATTATTATATGTGGGTGCACGAACATTGGTAGATGAAGTGGAAGCGAGAATGTCGGTTTGAGTAACGTGAGAAAACCTAATGGTTCGTTCATAGAGGGTTGAGTAAAACAAACATTAGTGAAAAAACCTAAAAGTCGTCCACGGAGGGTGATTTAGAGCCTAAGTTCATGCCGAAAAGTGTAATCGAATGTTGGGAATGTTGTCTTGATTAAAACAAACTTTGGTGAGAAAACCTAAGGGTTCGTCAACGGACGGTGATTCAGGGCCTAAGATAATGTCGAAATGTGTAATCGAATGTTTAAGAATGCAACTTGAAAATCTCAAAGTTTTTCCATAGAGGGTGAGAAAAAACCAAAAGGTATAGTCGAATTCTTAAGTATGGTGAGAATTGAGAATGGTTAGGGTTAATAATGCATCATTGAAAAGATAATTTAGATAATATATATGAATTCAAGATATTTTAATAATACAATTTTTTTCATTTTAATATTAAAATTATTAATTATATATATATATACAAAAATTCATACAATATATATACTTGAAATAAACTTAAAAAGAAAATATCAATAAATATATATATCTTTAATATACTATTAATTAAAAAGACTAAAATTAAAATAAAAACTGTAAAAGAAATTAATAAAAATATTTAAATTAAAAATTTATTTAATTAAATATACTAAGTTTTAAATTTATTGAGAAATATATTTATGACTTATTTATTATTATAAAAAAAACAAATTAAGACACTTAAAAAGTTATTATTTTATTATCATATTTTTTTTATATAATTATATATATATATATTAATTTTAAATAATTTTAATAATTTATTCTTATAAAAAAAACATATTACAACATTATGAACAATTTTTTTATTAGTACATATTCTTTATTTAATTATTTTTTAATATTTGTCCAATTATCCATTATAATAATTTATTATTATAAACAAACAAATTAAGAAAATGTATATAATAATTATCACATATATTATTTTTAATTATTTATATATATATATTTGTATATATATTAATTTTAATATTTTTATATTTGTCCAATTATTTATTATATTAATTTATTTCTTTTTAAATAATTTATTATTTAAATTTTTTTTATTTTTCTATTTTTGATTAATGTCCATTTTTATTAAATTTAGTTATTAAATAATCAAAATTATTATAAATATAAAAAATATTAAAAAAAACAATGAATTAGCTAGATAATGTTTTAAAATTTTTATTTTTCAAATAAGTATATAATAAAAACGAATATTAGACTCAAATGAAACTTTAATTTGATGGTAATATTATTCAAAATTCAATGATGTTTTTTTTTTTTTAAATTATATTTTTTCTCACCTAATGAACGTTGTCAATTTATATGATTGGTATGTATTATATTTTTTTAAATGTTTTTTAAATTTATATATTACATTAATTTAAAATATAAATAAACATTAAATTTGGATTGGTTTTAATTTGTATCAAATTAAGATTTGATTAATATTATTTTTATTTAAAATATTTATATATAAATAATATTTTGTTTATATTTTATGTGGAAATAACGATATCTATGCTAATTATCTTTAATTCAAATAATAATTTAAATATTAGAAATAAAGTAAGGAGAGATATCAAATTTCCTTGTTTAATCAATTGCATATCTTCAAACAAAATTGGCATGAAGTTGATACATGTGAAAAAACACTTAATATAATATAATATAATATAATATAATATAATATAATATAATATAATATAATATAATATAATATAATATAATATAATATAATATAATATAATATAATATAATATAATATAATATAATGATGTCCGGATTGACGAGTCGAAAGTTTTGGTTAATTTGAATATATATGTGAGAATAATTGATACTCTAGTCAAATTATGGGTTGATCTGCCATAAATTTAAAACGGTTCAAAATAAAATTAAAAATGCTATAGGTTTGTTTCAAACTTACAACCTAACAAAATAAGTGCAACATTTTAACCAACTATGCTAATAAGACTTTATATTTTAAATTCAACCCCAAATTTGATGAACTCTAGACACTCTTAATAATATAATTTTAACTTTTTAACTAACTAATTTATCTATATATATATATAATAACGCGTAATTCCAAAGTGTTCGGATTACTGGGTCGACAGTTGTGGCTAATTTGGATATATATGTGAGAGTAAATGGATATTTGGGTCAGATTGTGGGTTGACCCGCCCATAAACTTAAAACGGTTAAAAATAAAATTAAAAATGATATATGTATGTTTCAAACTTTGAACCTAACAAAAAAGTACAACACTTTAACCAACTAGGCTAATAAGACTTTATATTTATATTTAACACCAAATTTGATGAACGCTAGACATTCTTAATAATATAAGTTCAACTTTTTAACTAATTAATCTCTCTATATATATAATTATGCGTAATTTCAAAGTTTCCGGATTGTCAGGTCGATAGCTGTGGTTAATTTGGATATATATGTGAGAGTTAATGGATACTTGGGTCGGATTGTGGGTTGACCCGCCCATAAACTTAAAGCGATTAAAAATAAAATTAAAATTCTATAGGTATATTTCGAACTTTCAACCTAATAAAACAAGTACAATCATTAACCATGTGTGATTGAGATGTGGTTTGCCCAGTCATAATATAACATTAACAATTGAAAGTGGTTAAAAAATATGTATCAAATATTTGATTGACCAAAGTGTGAAGTCATGATGTTAAATGTTCAAAAATATGAATCAAATATTTGATTTACCAAAGTGAAAGTGTAAAGTCACGAGATGAGAGGATCATTGGGAAAATATGTGATAAGATATTTGAGAAGATGAGTTATTTTACTGAATTGTATAAAATGTGGAATGAAAGTGTTTTATTTTTATTTTAATATATTATTCGTGAAATTTTAAATATTCATTATTATAATTGTTTTAACAAAATTTATTTTGTTTATATTTTTATCTGTATGCATTGTACGAAATCTTCCTAGTTTAATTAAGTTTTCAAACAACTAAATTTAAGATTTAATTCAAAATTCTTACCACTATTGAGTTTAAATTTTATATAGTATTAAAATGAATCTTTCTAAATAAATGAATAAATAATTTTGATATTATCCTTTCAAAAATAATTATAAAAAATAAGTCCTGTGTTTCATAAATTCAAAATAATTAAGAAAGAATTCTCTTTTTAATAGTATGTTTAAAAAAATGTTTTTTAGAAAACGGTTAAAATGATTTCATTAAAATCTCAAAAATGAGAGGGTCGAGAATTAAAGATAGACAAACCCTAGTTATGATTAAAAGATGACAATCAAATGACCATAAAGAACATGATTAGTATCAATCAAATATTGTAGAAACATAGATTATAAACAAAGATTATAAACTATATCAAATCTTAATTATCCCAATCAAGATTTTTATTTTCATATCAACTTGATGTTTTAACAGGTTGTCTTCATATTCCCCTTGTCATTCTTCTTCCTCTTCCCTTCCTCTTACAATGAAAGTGGATGAACTTAAGAAGTTGATGAATACTGTCTATTCTCATTTTGATTTTTTTTCTTTATATGAACTCATTCTGATTTGATAGAAAGAATTATTCTTTAGTATTTTTGGGTTCTTCACCTTGTTGTTCTCAACTTGAATTTCTAGATCATTGTCTTTATTTCCTTCAGCTTCAGCTTTAGAATCCTTAACAACTTTGGATTCCTCTATATCAACATTGAAATTATCTTTTTTCTCTTGATTAGCCTGAGTATCTCCCTCTCTATTTTCATCAGTAACCATTCAACTTGATTTGATTGAGATTCCTCAACTATCTCTTGAACATGATTAGGTTGAGGTTTCACCTCCTTCTTCGTATTGTTTTCTTCTTGTATATATAATTTTCTTTATCTTTTGTCTCCTATTTTTCAACCACATTTTGCTCTTTGATAATAGACATCTCTGTTTCATTTTCATGTATCTTTACTTTCTAGCCTTTATGAATTTTCTAATCTTCTTACTTAGACAAATCACAATTTGGGATTTCATGTTGGAAGGTATTGCAGAAAATGCATTTGTATGACCTTCACTCATAAATGATTTCCATGACTGTAGGTTTCCTTTTCTCTCTACTACTGTCATACTGTTCGGCAGTGTGCTTCTAGGATGCACCTCAAGGCTAATTCTAGAAAATGATAGGTGCTCTTCTCCTTCAGTAATTGGGTCCATGTATAATGATGTATCCAATAAATCTCAAAATGACTAAGAGCTTCTACATTATACATGTGTGCAGAGATATTCCATAATTTGAACCATATTTGAGTTGTTTCCTTAGGCATACTTAATATGTTCAAATCTTTATACCATCTTTCCAACTTAATGTAGTTGGATCCAATATATGTATGCCCATTTTTCAGAATTTCATCGAGATTTGATCTCTTCTTAAATTTCAAAAAGTAAAGATCATGTAAATTTGCTGAAATTTTCTCTAGTCATTTTTCCTCACATTGCTTCATAAGTGCCTCTTTGGTGACTATGAAGGAAACTATATTCTTTTCTATGTAGTTTCCCACAACTACATTTTCCCATTCCCTAACACAATTTTCTTTTACTACAGCAGGAAATTTAAATTCAAAAGGAGAATTTAGTACCTCCACTTTAGTTTGTACATTGCCCAAGTAAAATTTTCTTTTGTATGCATGATCTTCAGCCTTTTTCCCAATGTTGTTTTTCCAAACTTGATTTTTCATGTAAAATTACTCCTGATAGTATAGGTCTTCGATTTAGGAGCATTCTTTTAACTCCCTTATTGTTGCAACAGACCATTTTACTATCACTCCATATTCATCATTTTTTAGTAAATTCCAGTCTTTGAGATAGTGAATGTTAAGTTGGATTATTGTGCTTCGTATTTTCTCTTTGCTAAGTACAATTTCTCCTTTCTTAACATGCATTAGGAGTTTGGTGATTTAGTTTTTTAGTCCAAATAATTGGACATTTAATTATACTCTATCATCCAAACTCCTTCTTTCTTCTCCTTGATCCCTACATTATTTTCCAAAAGCTTTTGGGCAGCAATTGGATATTTGTTGATTTCCTACACTTTTTCATTAATAACTTCTTCAGCTATTTTGTTCATTTTCTTCTCTATACTTTCTTTGACTCCTTTAAGAACAAAGTTTTGCACTTCTTTGACCTTGTTGTTTTTTCCTTTTATCCATATTCAAATAAGACTTTAGAATAGGGGATTAAAGTCAGAACAACAATCTTGAAACGACCTTATTCAAACCCTAGACGATTTTCTCCGATGTGTTGAACGTGTCAGACGTACTTGTCGTGTCGATCGTGTCGACGATCTTTACTCTGACCACGTTTCCCGTAACCGACTACCAAATCAACTAAATCACGCGAACGAGACATTGTGCCGAATGTGTCGGCCGTGCCGATTGTGTCGAACGTGTCGACGATCTTGATTCCGACACGATTTTTGATTGAATATGAGAATGTGCACGTATTTTGGGAAGAAATTCAAGATTTCGTCACCAGAAAATTCTCGCCGAAAATCTCCAGAGCTTTTCTTGATGCTATTCTTTTATTTAGTGCAATTTAATATTAATTGATTTGTAGAGTTTGACAACATATTAGTATTAGTTAAATATATTTATTTTTCTTATTATTTTTAACACTAATTGATAGTCTTAAATAATATGTGAATCATACGTTAACTTAAAGACATTAAATAGCGAAAGTCCACAAAACAGGTAAATAGGTTTTTATAAGGAAAAACATATTTAATCTGGATGGTCTTCCATGAATAATGTCCATGAAACTTCTACTTGGAGACACATAGTGAATATCCAATTAAAGAGCATAACATATTAATATTCATATTCATATTAAAACAAAACAAAAAAAACTCTTTCACCTTCACCATTTTCTTTCTATTTCAAACCAGATGGTCATAATCCAAGGGTATGAGCTACAGCTGCGCTAGAGTAGTGTTATTTTAAAATTTGCATAATCTAATATAAACCAGATAATTTAAGAAAACATTATAATTAATTTAAGGAAAAAATCATTTTTTCATAAAATATTCAAATCTAATGAACAGAAAAAAAAAATCTAATATATACCTTCTTTCGAATGCTATAAAAAATATATATATTAAGACCTAAATTTTACACTGTATTTATTTTTTAACACAAAATTTACTTTATTTAACCTTTTTTTAAGATATTCAAATGAATGTAAAATTTGAAAAGTTTGAAATTATGGTTGGTTGTTAATATTATTGTTGAAAGTTTTTTTGTGAATATTTATATCATATAACTCATGTTATTAAAATTTGATGTATCTTGTTATAGCATTAATATTATTCATTTACCTCTTATATAGGAACGGTAACAATTTCAAATTTTATAAGCCCGTGCATTTGCACGAGTAATATTATAAAAAACCGTGAAAAAAATTACAGATAACATTTTTAATTTTATTTTTAACCGTTTTAAGTTTATGGGTGGGTCAACCCACAATCCGAACCAAGTATCCATTTACTCAACATCATTATATATTAGTTAGTTAAAAAGTTGAATTTATATTAATATTAAAACGTCCCGCGTTTATCAAATTTGGTGTTGAATTTAAAATATAAAGTCTTTGTAGCCTAGTTGGTTAAAGATTTGTACTTGTTTTGTTAGGTTGCAAGTTCGAAACATACCTCTAGCATTTTTAATTTTATTTTTAACCGTTTTAAATTTAAAAATGGGTCAACCCACAATCCGACCCAAGTATCCAAATTAACTACAGCTCTCGACCCGGCAATCCGGACACTTTAAAAATTAAGCATCATTATTTATATATAGATTATTCATATACCTCTTATATAGGAACGGTAACAATTTCAAATTTTATAATCTTGAAGTATTTGACAACAATCAGAGACTAGATTTAACATTGACATCTCCACTTAATCGAAGTGATTTTAATCTCATATTTTAACTGATCAACATTATAATAGATTGTTGCACTAGATTTAAATATTTAGCTAAGTTGAAGTTTATAATCATTGTTCTCTCTATTAAATTGTGAATCTCCAATAGAAAGTAAGCAAAATAGATATACTAATTAATAGTTAGGGTTAAGAAGTGGGTAACTATGTAGATAAAAACAAATGAATAATCAGACTCATCAATGAAAAAACATGAGACTCATCCGGTTGTCAACAATTCATTTGTATAACCTCATTTTATCCTTTAGCGTTCATCTTTTTTTTCAAATAAATTGACAATCATTTCATTATCGTGATATTATCAATTATTACTCCATTTATTAACTAAAATATCTTTTATTACTTAAAGATTTAATTTTAAATAATTTCGTAGAAATCGATTCAAGCAAGAAAACGATAAATGAAACATGGAAAAAAACATATTTATGAGAAACCAGAAATGCAGAAACAGAACTCTCAAACGATTGAGGAAAAATGCAGAATGAAACTGGAAGTTTGAAACCTGAAATAAAAAATGAAAAAATATGGAAGGTTGGATACAATGAAAGGACAAATCTCTACGAACTCAAGAATCAAATTGCGACATTGTTGTTCCAAGCAAAGAAATGAGAGATTCTGCTCAGTAAGGAAAAAACACAGCAAACCACTATTCAACTCAATATTCACTATCTTCATGATTTGAACTTACTAAAACAAGAGAAATACAAGAAGATAGTTAGTTGGTCTGTGGAAATATTGAAGGAGCTTACTATCAGAAGTAATTCCAGTTGGAAAGTTAATGAGGTCTGGAAAAAAAAATGTATGATATAAATATGAAGATGGGGAGCAATATAAAGGCAAAACTTACCTGGGAAATTTTAAACTAAAAGTTGATATTCTTAAATACCCTTTTGAGTTTAAATTACATGTTGAAGTGGAGGAAAAATGCATTAAAGAATGGGAAAATGTAGTTGTTGGAAACTACATAGGTATGAATCGTGTATTTTTCCCCATCACTAAGGATGTTTTGCTAAAACAATGGGAGCATATGCGACTGGAAAATGTATCAGCAAATATCCATGATTTATATTTCTTAAAATTCAAGTATGGAACAAATCTGGAAAATATTCTGAAGTTGGAACACATATATGTTGGGTCAAACTGTATGAAGCTGGAAAATGGTCTGAAGGTATGAACCTACTCAGAAAACCGAAGGAAAAAACTCAAATTTGGTTCAAACTAAGGAACATTTCAGCTCATATGTATAACGTAGAAGCACTTAGCCATTTCGCTAGTCTCTTGGGGAAACCATTATATATGGACCCAATAATGAAGGAAAGCGAACACATCACATATGCTAGGATAAACATTGAAGTGCATTCTAGAAGCACTTTACCAGCAAAGATGACAATAGTTGATAGAATAGGCAACTCATAGACATGGATATTACGTATGAATAGAGGCCAAACAAATGTACGTTCTGCAATACTTTTGAACATCTCAGTAATAAATGTGCAAAAGCAATTGAAGAACAGAAGGAAAAGCTAAAAGTTCAAGAGAAAAATGAGGAAGCTGAAACTGAAGAATTAGACAATCAAAATGAGAAAGCTAAAGATGGAGATGCAGATTATGGGAATGATAAAGAATCAAAAGAAATGAAAGATGAAAAATTAGAGAAAGAAAAAGATGAAGAGTAAGAGGAAGGAAAGAGGGAAGAATTAGAAGAAAGAAGTGATAAGATTGAAGTGGATGATAGTGAAGAGGAAACTTTAAAGTAGACCGAAGCAAGTCAGACAAAAATGAAGCAAAGGAATGTGAAATTTCTAAAATACTGAAACATAATTCATTTTATCAGATTAGTGATGGTTCCTCTAAAACAAAACTGATCCAAGGGAATGAAGTAAATGCTCACAAACAGTCAGCATCAAATGCAACAGTTCAATCACCAATAAAGAAGCATAGAGCCAAACAGGTGATTTGAAAAAGTAGGTGGACTAGTAGTAGATTGGGATTCGAAAGTAGCGGAAATGATATTGACTTCATTGAACAAGAATGTTAAGTAGTATGTTTGGTATGTTTTAGTTGTCTATAATCTCTATTTTTTTTTGTTTCTAATCAGATACTCTAGGGGTCGTTTGATTCTTTTAATCAAAACTAGGGTTTGTCTAACTTTGATAATTGACAATTTCTCCCATTTTTTAATTCTTAATTAAATGACGTTAAGTTATTTTTTCCACCAAAAAAATATTGACATTATTGCCTTACATAGCAAATAGTTGAGGCCTTAAGGGATATGATTTTCTTGAAGTGGTTCATTTATTATAAAAAAATAAAATAGAGATGTTTAAATAGAATGAAACTAAGCATGACATACAAATTAAAAAATCATTACAAAATAAAAAAATTACAAACTCATAAAAGTTTCATTAAGAAAAGAATTAAAAAGCATATACACCAAAATAATTCACGTCATCAATTTTTTTTAATAATTATTTCTCCTAATATATATATATATATATATATATATATATATATATAATAATAATAATAAAATTATTTTAATAATTTAAATAGTCTAACGGTTAAAATGTTCATATTTCATGCCTAAAACTAGGATTCAAATACCAAAATATACAAATTTAAATTTTAAAAAATATATACTTTACTATAAATATATTTTATCTTATATTTTTTTCTTTCTATTTATTTTCTCTCTCATTAATTTTATATATATATATATATATATATATATATATATATATATATATATATTAAATATATTTACTTTATATATATATTATATTAATTTTCATAATTAATTTTATATAAATACATTTTTATCATTTATTATACATTTTTTCTCTCATCATATATATATATATATATATATATATATATATATATATATATATATATATATATATATATATATATATATATATATATATATATATATATATATATATATATAATATTTTATTTATTAGTATAAATAATTTTTTATTAATATAAAAATTAATTAATTGATAATAAATATTAAATACAAAATATATATATATATACACAAAATAATAAAATTATTTCAACAATCTCAAGTGCTCTATAGCACTTACAGTATTTAAATTTCATGTTTAAGACCAAAGTTCAAATCCTAAAATATGCAAATTTAAATTTTCAAGATTGCATTCTTGACTATAATATATGGTGGTACAACTTTTAAACAAATAATTCAAGATATCTAAAAGAGTGAGGTCGGAATTAGTGGTTCGTTTGACGAGTATTTGAAAGTGTAAGGTCACAAAATTGAGGTTGGGTGGTTTGTCGAGTTTGAGGTCGGAATTAGTGGTTGGTTTGGCGAGCATTTGAAAGTGTGGGGTCAGGAGATGGAGGTCGGGTGGTGGGTGGTTTGTCGAGTTTGAGGTCAGAATTAGTGATTGGTTTGGCGAGCATTTGAAAGTATGGGGTCAGGAGATGGAGGTCGGGTGGTGGGTGGTTTGTTGAGTTTGAGGTCGGAATTAGTGGTTGGTTTGGCGAGCATTTGAAAGTGTGGGGTCACGAGATGGAGGTCGGGTGGTGGGTGGTTTGTCAAGTTTGAGGTCGAAATTAGTGGTTGGTTTGGCAAAAATTTGAAAGTGTGAGGTCACGAGATGAAGGTCGGGTGTTAGGTGGTTTATCGAGTGTGAGGTTGGAATTAATTGTTGGTTTGGCGAGCATTTGAAAGTGTGAGGTCACGAGATTGAGGTCGGGTGTTGGGTGGTTTATCGAGTGTGAGGTCGGAATTAATGGTTGGTTTGGCAAGAATTTGAAAGTGTGAGGTCACGAGATGGAGGTCGGGTGTTAGGTGGTTTATCGAGTGGGAGGTTGGATTTGGCGAACATTTGAAAGTGTGAGGTCAAGAGATGGAGGTCGGGTGTTGGGTGGTTTATCGAGTGTGAGGTCGGAATTAATGGTTGGTTTGGCGAACATTTGAAAGTGTGAGGTCACGAGATAGAGGTCGGGTTGTGAGTGGTTTTTCGAGTGTAAGGTCGGAATTAGTGGTTGGTTTAGTGAACATTTGAAAGTGTGAGGTCACGAGATAAAGGTTGGGTGGTGGATGATTTGTCGAGTGTGAGGCCAAAATTAGTGGTTGGTTTGACTAGCATTTGAAAATGTGAGGTCACGAGATGAAGGTCGGGTGGTGGCAAGTGGTTGGTTTGAAGTTGGATAAGAGGTTAGTGATAAATTGAGATTGGTTGTTAATTTGTTGAAGTGAGAGTGAAAGAGAGGTCGACTAAGATGGGTGAGTGATTTGTCGAGGAATAAAGATGAATATGAAAAAAGTGTTAGATAAAATTAGACTGGTTAATAGAACTTAACACAAAAAAACCTCCTATGCAGGAACAGACAAAGAACCGGACCGGTCAAAGTACTCAACCAGATTAAGAAGCTCCACTGGTCAAGTTATCAAACCGACCAGAAACATGACCGCACAAAGAAGGCAAGATCGGTCAAAACCGAAGGCCGGAAACACCAGATAGTCGGTCATTAACCGACCAGAAGTCAAAGCAATAACCGGAAGCCATCTAGTTAAGACAAATAACCGACCAGCATAAGAAGATACTTCGGGTATCTGTTGAGAATGATACCAAAGGAACAGACTGAACATTGCCATATCCATACAAGTCTGAGGACAGTCTGCAGGTTACAGAAAACCGTCCTACAAGATCTTTCCACTTTAGGATAAATCAGAAAGGCAATCTTCCAAGTACAGACAATTGTCTAACCGACAGTTACCACATTAAGTAAAAGACAAACCTAGCCGGTTTGACCTACATATTGGAAGAACAGACCGCCAGGTCTGAAAAGTTGACCGCCAGGTCTTAATCACTGAACCTCTGCTCAACCAATCAAATTCAAGGAAGTGAAATGTGACCGTTGGCACATTTCACCTATAAAAGGAGGAGCAGAAGAGGAGTAAATGTGGGACACAGTGGACAATTAATTTACAAGTGATAAGATTGTGTTCTATCTCTAGAAAGCTTAAGTGCTAAATTGAAGTGTGTATTTACAATTTCGGTTAAAATTGTACGGGTGTTATCGAGCAGGAAATAAGTCTCGATCGGATTGTGTTTGTATTCCTTAGTGAATATCTTTCTCGCGGTTTCGAGAAGAAGGGGTGACGTAGGAGTATTATCTCCGAACATCCATTAAAAACCTGTCTTGTTATTTACTTTCTGATGGTTCTACGTTCTAACCGATCTGTACTAACCTACCTACACCGCTTTAACCGACTCTACACTACCTAAACCGAATCACCGAGTTACAAAACCGACCCAGCAACCTCCAAACCTGTCTTATCCAAAACCGATTCTGCTTATCTCGTGAGTGTGCTGCTTCAACCTGAAACAAACATCTTCCGTGCTTGAACTTGGTTCAAGGGTTTGTGACAGTTTGTGTAGTATTGAAACCCCGGTGTTAATCTCTAACCGGATTAATCACCACCCTTTGAGTAAGACGCGCTAACCGACCCAACCCCGGTCCTCCAGCCGCGACTTAGATCCTAACAATTGGTATCAGAGCAGTTAATTTCAATACTCAAGCAAGCATGTCTTTCGATAGGCCCCAATGCTAGAAGGTGATGACTTTGCTAACTGGAAGGCACGCATGTACCTACACTTAATCACCATGGATGATGAGATGCAGTTCATAATAGCCGAAGGACCGATAATCATTGATAAGGACAGGAATGATTGGACAGCTGAAGACAGGAGAAGAAATAATCTGGATAACCATGCCAGAAACCGGATCTCCAACGGTGTGGACAGAAACACGTATTGCAAGATCAGAGACTGCAAAACCGCAAAGGAAATATGGGAAACGGTTATACAGATTCATGAGGGAAATGAAAGAACCAAGGAAAACAAAGTAATGGTAGCTACTCAGAAGTTTGAAAGCATCAAGATGAAACCGGGAGAAACAATGAGAGAATACAGTGACCGGTTCACATGTGTGTTAGACGAGCTAGCAACTCTTGGCAAGAGGTATGATAACAAGGAGGTCATCATGAAAGCGTTAAGATCTCTTCCAAGTGCATGGGACATAAAGACAATGGTAATGAGGGAATCAAACTGCCTAAGTAAGATGAAACTACACGATGTATTCGAAGACCTTAAGGCATATGAGTTCAAAATGAGATCTAGGACTGAAGAAGAGGTTTCAGTCTCAACCTCAACTAGAGCATTGATCACATCCACAGAACCGGTTGCACCTGCACCGATCAGAACCGCCGAACAGTTCACCGAGGATGCCATGGCAATGCTTGCACAAAAATTTGGGAGGTTCATGAAAAGGAGCCAACCGACAAACAACTACAACTATGGTGATAAGTCTAATGTAAGATGTTATAACTGTAACTATTTGGGACATTTCAAGTGGGAATGCAGAAAACCGAGGAGGGATGACCGGAAACCAGACAATCAAAATAACCGAAACAATTATCAACAAACCGGTGAAGGAAGTGAGGTTCAGAAAGCACTGATAGCCGATGATGGAGGAAGCCTATGGGCTCACAATGACAGTGATGATGAACTCACATGCCTCATGGCGAATGAGGAACAGGTATTTGACTCTCCTTGTGAAGAATTTACTAAAGATGAGTTATATAATGCATTAAATGATATGGTAGCAGAGTATAAGAACCTACTAGCCATATTACCTAAGCAACCCAACTTTAGAGTCGACCTTATAGTACCCATTCTGACCGAACCAGAGATCATACAACCTGATGAAACCCCTACCTTAGAAACCGAATTAGCACCTGAACTATCCTCTGAAACCGAACAGTTCAATGAGCCAGTTCGAGAATTGACCGAGGAGGAAAATGCCCGACTCCAGTATAAAATGGCCGCATATAAGAGATCTAGTGAAATGGTAAGAAAGATGTGTAGTTATAAAAGACACCCTTTTTGCATGTTTGGTCTAGGTTACAAAAACAATAGATCCCAAAACCAAAAACCCGTAGACAAAGTAAGGCTCACAAAGGATGATCTTCCCTTTATAAGTTTTATAAGAAGTTCCTTAACCGCTGAAGAGGAATTGACCGCCTATTATACGGAAGAAAAACTAATCTATGTAGGTCCAACTGATTCTGAGAAATGGCTTCACCCTGAGAAAAGGAAAGCCAACCTGTTCAATAATAGAAAAGCCAACCCACAACCGCATAAGACAAACCTAAGATCATCCCCACACAGGGCCTTCTTAGGAAAGCCGAAAGACTCAAAACCGAGTGCCAGAAAGATAGTTAAAACATTGACCAGGAAAGCTGTCCGGTTTGTCAAGGTCTGGATACCCAAGGGACTAATCGCATGTGGACCCAAGTGAATGTGGGTACCAAATAGTTGTAAATATGTACATTTTGCAGGATTTAAAGAAACGGCTAGGTAACTCTGAATGGTACTTGGATAGCGGTTGCTCCAAGCATATGACCGGGAACAACAACCTTTTAACCGACATCAGAATAAAACCGGTGCATTAATCACCTTCGGTGACAACTCAAAAGGTAGAACTGTGGGCAAGGGTAAGATTGTCCATGGTAACCTTACAATCGATAATGTACTCTTAGTTGAAAACCTACGTTTTAACCTACTAAGCATTAGTCAAATGTGTGATGCTGGATACACGGTAGAATTTCTTAAACATGCATGCCTAGTTAAGAACTCTCAAGGTACCATACTACTAACCGGAAATAGGCTAGGATATATTTACAAGGTAGACTGGAAAGCTAAAGTAGAATATCATGTATGCATGATAGCCAAGACCGATCAAACCTGGCTGTGGCATAAGAGACTAAACCATCTGAACATAAAAACCTTAAATTATATTCGCGGTAAAAAGCTAGTCGACGGAATTCCTGACATAGTATTTAATAAGGATAAGGTTTGCTCAGCATGTCAAATGGGTAAACAAACTAGGTCAACCTTTAAGAGTAAAGGACACATTCAATCTAACCGATGCTTAGATCTTCTTCACATGGATTTATTTGGACCAATTCAGGTCATCAGCCTAGGAGGTATGCTTTACACTATGGTAGTTGTTGATGATTGCTCTAGATATACATGGGTAATATTCTTACCATCCAAACGTAAAACCGCATCAAATTTGATCACACTGCTTAAACGTTTGCAAAATGAAAAATCCACACGCATTAATAGCATTAGAAGTGATAGAGGTACCGAATTTACAAACAGTACTTTAACCGCATTTCTTAATGAATCCGGTATTAGACACGAGTTGTCTAGTTCTAGGACTCTTCAATAGAACGGCCTAGCCGAGAGAAGAAACTGAACTCTCAAGGAAGCCGCACGGTCCATGATAGCCGACTCGGGCATTGCTCAAAAATTTTGGGCTGATGCTATCAATACTGCATGTTATACACAAAACCGGTCTTTAATTAACAAGTTTCATAACAAAACACCTTATGAGGTATATTTTGATAGAGTTCCCAACCTCAAGTACCTTAAGATTTTCGGTTGTAAATGCTACATTCATATAAATGATAAAACCTATTTATTTGCTTTTGATGCAAAAACCGATACTGGGATCATGTTAGGTTACTCAGCAGTGAGTAAAACATATAGAGTGTATAACAATAGAACCTTAACCGTGGAGGAATCACTTCATGTTGTTTTCGATGAATCGGTTGAAAGTAACACTACATCAAGCTTTGATCTACACAACAGACTGGAAAACAACAATATTCACTCTGATAGTGAAGATGAGATTCCAGTTTTCAGGCGGTTTGTCCATGACCAAATGGGTAATGATGAAACCCAGTCGGATCAAGCTGTCCCACGACAGGAAGCTGACACTTCGGTCCAAACCGAGGAAATCGGTCGGTCTGACATCCTTGCTAAGCCTACCGATATGTCTAGCCTTGATCAAGTAAATGGTAATTTGGTAGACACCGCTGAACCGAACCTCAAAAGGAACACTAAACATCCTCCTAAGCTAATTATAGGTGACCCTTCAGAACCTGTTCGAACTAGGTGTCAAATTTTGGAGGAATACTTTAATTCCGCTTTTATATCCCAGATTGAGCCGAAAAGAGTGGATGAAGCATTGTCAGATCCGGATTGGATCTTGGGAATGCAAGAAGAGTTAAACCAGTTCGAGAGTAATAAAGTCTGGTACCTAGTCCCTAGACCGAAAGATCAACCGGTCATAGGAACAAGATGGGTATTTAGAAATAAGCTCAATGAAGACGGTTTGGTCACGAGGAACAAAGCCAGATTAGTGGCACAAGGTTACAAACAGAAAGAAGGCATTGATTTTGAAGAATCATTTGCCCATGTAGCTAGGATTGAAGCTATTAGGATTTTTCTAGCTTTTACTGCCTTCAAAAATTTTAAGGTTTTCCAAATGGATGTTAAAAGTGCATTTTTGAATGGTGACCTACGTGAAGAGGTATATGTTGAACAACCACCCGGTTTCAAAAATGCTGAACTACCCAACCATGTATATCGGTTAAACAAAGCTTTATACGGTCTAAAGCAAGCTCCTAGAGCCTGGTATGACACACTAACCGCATTTTTGTTAAAACATGACTTCACCATCGGTTTGGTGGATAAAACGTTATTTAAGTTTGAGAAAAAAGAACATATCCTACTTGTACAAATCTATGTAGATGATATCATCTTCGGTTCAACCGATCCTAAGCTATGTGATAAATTCTCAACCCTGATGACTAACAATTTGAAATGAGTATGATGGGAGAATTAAGTTTATTCCTAGGTCTTCAGGTTAAGCAACTCGAAAAAGGAACATTCATCAGTCAACCCAAGTACACTAAAGAACTGCTAAAGAAATTTGGGATGGATACATGCTCCTCAGCGGCTACTCCAATGAGTTCATCGGTCAAATTGGACAAAGATGATGAGGGTCAAGTAGTAGACCTGACCGCTTACCGAGGCATCATCGGTTCTCTTCTATACCTGACAGCAAGTAGACCGGATATTCTATTTGCAGTCGGTGTGTGTGGAAGATTCCAAGCCAACCCAAAATAGTCTCACTACACAGCCGCAAAGCGAATTCTGAAATATCTTAAGGGGACCCCTGACGTTGGCTTGTGGTATCCAAAGGATTCATCCTTTAACCTAACAAGTTATTCAGATGCAGACTATGCAGGTTGCAAGGTTGACAGAAAAAGCACCAGCGGAACATGCCAATTCTTAGGTGATCGGCTTGTTTCATGGCATAGCAAGAAACAAACATCAGTTGCCACATCAACCGCAGAAGTTGAATACCTGGCAGCCGGAAGCTGTTGTTCACAACTTCTTTGGATTCAACAACAACTGAAGGATTTCGGTGTCATAGCCGAAGAATCTCTAATCTTTTGTGATAACACAAGTGCCATAGCAATCACCTACAATCCGGTTTTACACTCTAGAACTAAGCACATTGACATAAGGCACCACTTCATTCGGGAACATGTCATGCTGAAGCATATCCGGCTGGAATACGTATCGACAGATCAACAAGTAGCCGATATCTTCACAAAGCCTCTGCAGGAAGCTAAGTTTTCTCAATTCAGACTAACACTCGGTTTGACCGATATTAATCAAATTATTCCTAAGGATGCTTAAAAAGGGAAATCGGTTCGGACAGACAAAACCGGTAGTTCCTCCTAAATTGTTGAACTTCAAATTTCCCAAGGTATCTATGGAAGAACTGCCTGGTCTATCAGTCAGAGTAAACCGACCGGTTATTTAGTGCATGCACCAAATAACCGCATCGGGACGAACAATTGATAACTGACCGGTTCGGAAATAGTTTATCTTAGACTATTTGGTCTTCAAACAAAAGTGGAATAATTACCTGCGTTTAAACTTATCTGTCCTGAAATATTACCTTTTCAAAGTAAAATGGTTACACCTCAAAATACGTGAAGATCTGATATCTTTCATGGTCCAGGTCTATGACCAACATCCTAGGCTGTAGACATGCTTATTTCATGCAAAACTCTTTATCCTATGGTTAATAGACATTATTACCTGTGATACATTGGACAATAAGATCCTCTCTCCACTAGTATATAAGTTGAACAAACCTTAAACAAAACAATCACAAGTTATAACTCATCCTCTCACTAAGACAAAATGTCTTAGTTTCCAAACATCCTTCAAGTGGATTTCAAATCTGCTCAAAGCACTGAGCATTATGAAGTCTTCAAGATGATCAAGTCACTTGAAGATACTGGTCTCCAACATTTTCTAGATGACAAACATGTCATCTATTATGAATCAGTTCTGGAATTCTTCTACAATGCTAGGGTTTTTCGTGGAACTCCTCACTTTGACACACATATTCAGTCAAAAGTGGAAGGGATTGTATTCGATTTCACAGAAAGTGACTTTGCAAGATGCTTTGACCTACCAAAGCAAGGGCAGACCGATCTTAATGTACCGGCTGAACTAAAAGCCGAGATCTCCTTAGCCTTTGCCCGGTCAAATCAACTAGTTGATGACCACGGTGCCAAGTCACTATTGAAAGTTGAATACCAGCTTCTCAACGACGTGATCGGTCGAGGCATCCTGGGAAGGGATGTGACCAACACGTATTGCACCGCTGCCTTCAACATCATGGCCGCTATAACCACTGGCACACCGGTCAACTGGTCAAGGGTGTTGTTCGACGTCCTAATCTGGATGATTGGCGTTCGAACAGTCGGTCTAGTTCCTCAGCTAAGCTGTCTGCTTCTAGAGCTTGGGGTTCCAACATGTCTGGGCGAAGGGTTGAACCAAGCCCAGGTACTCACCAAGGAAGTCACCGATTCATTTTATGAGCGGTTTGAAAAGGCTTGGAAGAGGAGTAACCGTCACATCCACTCCAACGGTCACGCCAACTCCAGCGGATATTAAGTCACTCCCTCTTACAAACGGTCATTTTGCTGTACGCACCGGTTGTATCTTTGTTCAACACTCTATTATGATCACTTCGGCCTAGTTTATGTTATCTTCGGTTTCAATCGATTACTCTTCAGTTTGTTGTTGCATCCGTCATTAATGAAAAGTAATATTTAATTAATGAAGTAACTCCCAACTACATGAGTAATTACTACCCAACTAACTTGGTTACCTTTGGACTAAATCCCTACCTCGAGCTCCGCAATCGGTCAAAAGTAACATCTTCCCAATACACTTTGGAAACATAAATATTCTCTTCTCTAATAAGACAAAACTGATCTTCAATGTTGATATTTTCCCTCCAAAACCGGATCTATATAAAGAGCCATCCCCTAATCAACTTAACACATCTCAAAAAAAAATCTCTTGAACTCCATCTCTCTCTTAGCAAAGTTGGAATCATGCCGAGCCAAACACTACCAAACTTCCTAAGCATTGATTTCGACTCATGCCTGGAGATCAATGATCAAGAAACAAAGGAGATGTTGTTTGAATCCCTCATTGACACCGGTCTTCGCACCTTTCTCGAAGAATCCGGCCATATACTCCTTGAGGATGTCAAGACTTTCTTCAGAAGTGCCTGCATAAGAGGAAACTACATTGTTTCCACAGTGAGAGATCACACTTTCTGGCTGGATGAAAACGAGTTTGCTCAAATGTTCAACCTGCCCACCGAAGGGTTTTCGGACTTCCCGCCCCGGGAAGGCAGCGCCGCGGAATCTTATGCTTGGCTGTTCTCAGGAACCGGGGTGCCGGTGGAGAACAACGGGCTAAAGACCTGTCTTCGCTTCCACATCCAGCTTCTCCTTGAAATTTTCAATCGCTCCTTAATCTGCCAATCCCCCAACCAGCGCTACTCCAAGAAGGTGTACAACATGATGACCTACATTATGAGTTATGCTCCCATAAATTGGTCATCGGTCATATTCAACAACCTGAAAACTATGGTGTTGACCAAAAGAGGTCTCGGCTACGCTCCTCATATCAGTCGACTCATTCTCAAGTACCGTCCAGAATTTGGACCAGGTACACCGACATCTCTTTCAAACATTCTTGATGTGGATGAGGTGGAGGACAAGTTCTCTAGGATGGTTATTACTTAAGTTGTATCGTTATCTCTTTTGTACTCCTTTCCTTCTACATTTTCAAACCGATCCATATATCGGTTTCTATCTTGTACCTTTATTCAATGAAAATCCATTTCAGCTTCATAACTGGGTCAAAAGTTGCAAAAACTCAGATCACTCATCTAACTAACCGGTTAAAATCGATAAACAAATGTGTATTCGTTGAACTATCCAGTCAAAGTCAAAACACCGCATCATCGTGGTTAACAAATCACTTCATTAAACAGTTTCAAAAAGGGGCTGCTTCATCAAAACCGAAATTGAAAGACCACTTAAAATCTTTGGAGGGAAATTTCCCGCCAAAAAGCTCCCGCTCAAATATCCCGCCTTTGATTTCCCGCCATACTTTTACCGCCCATGGATTACCGCCCTCTGATTGCCGCCTTTTTGGATTACCGCCTGTTGTTTACCGAAATGCCCTTGGAGGGAAAATTCCCGCCTAATGATGATGGGACGGTTCGTGACGGTTGGGATTGCAAACCGCACCTATAAATAGGGTCCTTCGTCACATTATTTCATTCTTACGCGATTGGACTTTCTCTTACTAGCTCTCAACTTTCTCAAACTCTCTCAAAGCGGTTTTTTCTCTTGCTCTCTCGATTCAATCATCAATAATGGGTCGTGATTCCGCATTGTTCAAACATATCATCCAGGTAGACTTTAAAGAAATCAGACAAAACGGTTCGGCTCCGGCAAAGGAAGTTCTTTCCCGGATTTCCGAGGCCGGACTCGAATATTTTCTAGGCGGTCCTTTCGTTCTATACAAGGAAGCGGTTGAAGAATTCTTTAAAACCGCATCTCTCTCTGGCAAAACAATAACCGCAACCGTCGGCGGTCAACAGTTCGACATAACCGAAGAGTCGGTTGCTGAAATCCTACGCCTACCAACAGATGGACGCAACACTTCGATGGATCTAGATCGAGAAACATTCGAGGCGGCTTGCCAGGTTCTCTCGGCAACCACAACTCATTTAGAAGTCTCTGGTAAGAAATCAACCCTACGACCGGAATATATACCGCTGTGTGACATCTTCACTAAGTCGGTTCAGGCGAGAGGGGGAAATTTCGACAACCTCAACAAGGCAAAAATCGAGATGCTTGTCGGTTTACTAAATGGCATAAATGTTAATTGGGCGAAGGAGATTTTCAACAACCTGAAGGAAATGGTGAAACCGGATTCCACCCGATCATGGGGATACGCCATCCCACTCGAGAAGATCATGCTCCACCACAACATCAACACCGGGCCTGGTGTTCTTCTCTCGTCGAGCAAAATAATAAGATCCCGCCAATTCCTGGAGAAGAAAAAGCCGGCCCCCGGTTCTACAGGTGGCCGAAGGAATAAGTCTGCTGCTAAGAAACCTGCTCCGGTAAAGGGAAGATTCGGAAGCAAGAAGGACAAACAACCGATAAAATTCACGGATCCACCCTCTAAACCGCAAAATGAGGACGATTCGGCCTCAAGCTCCGACCGAACCACCTCGAATTATACCGATGAAAATCTGTCCGGCAAAGAAAAGGAACCGACTGAAGAAGAACAATCGGCAAGTCTTGAAAATGCCGATACCGGTGCAGACGGTCCCGGGGAGGAAGACGTTCCCGATAACAACGACCAGGAAATGGCCGAGACTATAGTACGCAGAATCATGGAGGAAATCGATCTGCAAGCTCATGAGGCATCTGAAGTATACTGTGAGTGGTTCCGGTTCCGGTGTGACAAATTCTACAAACAAATGCTACCGGGACTAACCGATGGACAAAGTTTCAGAAGGTTGAAGGAGATAGAGGAGGACGTCATCAACCTAACAAAAGCCAAGGATCCCAGCGAAGCCTTGGACCGACATGCAATAGTGGAACCGCGTGCTCGACTACAAAAGTTAGCCGAACATATTCGAAAACTTACAGAAAGGTATATTCCAGGAACACCGAAGTCTCGACTACAACTCTTGGTGTTGGATATACTTGCAGTAAAGAAAGGAGAGTTCATCGACGAAGTCGCGCGGCTTGAAGCGGTGCGCGAACAACAAAATACAGCGCACTCTCCGCGTCTTGAGACCGGTGACGGTCAGAATCTAGGTAATAAGTCTCCTCTAGCGGATTAGGCTATCAACAAAACCGACGAAAGGTCAGAACCTCCTCTCACCGACAATCTTGAATCTGATCAAGTCCGGGATTCAGAACCGGCCGTCACAGAAGAAAGAGTCAAGTCTCTCATTTAAGAGTTTGTCAACGACGCGGTTAAGCCCTAAAAGAAGAAAGCTAAGAAGGTCGCGGTTCAGGCATTCAGGATGGCCGAGACAACAAGGGATGATCTTGGGAAGGCAAACGAGCGGATCACGTCGGTCGAAACCAACTACCGTGACGCCGATGATTGGTACGGTGCTCATCTTAACCGTACCATAGCCTTGGAGGACAAAACTTTGAAGTTGGTGGACGACTTGGAACGATTTCAAGAGAAGACCGAGCAACGGATGACAAAGGTCGATGAGGACCTGGGGCGGTCAGGCACCGAAGCCGGTTCAACACTCGACAGGGTCATAAGCGTTGAAGAGAAGAATGCAATCCTTGAGGAACGGAACAACAAACTTGAAGCCGACCTCAAGGCGGTCACCGAATAGTTGAATGAACTGATAAAGGCCAAGCTAGCTACCGATAAGGCGGTTGAGGAGGTAAACGCTCAGGCGGCTAAGGAACTTCAAGATGCGTTGGACGAAGAGACGCGGAAAACGAAGGAGGCACCACGGTCTGATGCGAACTTCAACGAACGATTACGGATATCAATGGCCAAAAATCCGGAACTCGCAAAAACCATGGCGGCCAAACAAGCCGAAGAGGCCAACCGGTTAAAGGCTCAACAGGAAACATACCACAACTACGAAAAGATTCACAAGAAGTCCAAGGCGGCTACCTCCTCTTCGGCTCCGGCAACACGAAAAATGAAAGCACCCTCAAGGAAGGCTCAAGTCGCCGAGATGCTGGGCAGAATCACCGAGACGGTTGTTGACCCACCACTTCACCCGACTTTGCAAACCAAGGATGACTTCGAAGAGGATCTCGAGCCGCCACCTACAAGGCAGTGAGTTTTCGAGGCGGTTCCAGTCAGCACGGTCGGTCAATCGTTAACTCCTCACCTGGACACCACGGGAGTTAAAGGTCCCTCTTCAAGGCCGGCTCAACCGGCTAAGGGGACAACCAACAGATGACCTGATGGGAGACTTCCTGCCATCCAGATTGAACTAGGGGCTTTCTTTTCTTCACTTATGTTTATTTCGGTTTCTACATATATAATATTTTGCCCTTTTGCGGTTATCTTTACTTATATATATATAAAGTTATTTTTGGAAACCGACCTACATTTACATTCCGACTTGATTTTGAATATTTTAATTAAAATACTCAAAAAGGGAGAAATTGATAAGATAAAAGATATAATTTTTCAAAATTTTTCTCAAAATTTTTCCAAAATTTTTCGAAAAATCCTCCCAAGTCAGTTTCCAAAAATCCGGCCAAATAAAACAAAACCGGCCTACATCTACAATCTTACATGATTTTGATAAATTTAAATAAAATAATCAAAAAAGGAGAAATTGTTAGATAAAATTAGACCGGTTAATAGAACTTAACACAAATAAACCTCCTATGCAGGAACAGACAAAGAACCGGACCGGTCAAAGTACTCAACCGGATTAAGAAGCTCCACCGGTCAAGTTATCAAACCGACCAGAAACATGACCGCACAAAGAAGGCAAGATCGGTCAAAACCGAAGGCCGGAAACACCAGATAGTCGGTCATTAACCGACCAGAAGCCAAAGCAATAACCGGAAGCCATCCGGTTAAGACAAATAACTGACCAGCATAAGAAGATACTTCGGGTATCTGTTGAGAATGATACCAAAGGAACAGACTGAACATTGCCATATTCATACAAGTCTGAGGACAGTCTGCATGTTACAGAAAACCGTCATACAAGATCTTTCCACTTCAGGATAAATCAGAAAGGCAATCTTCCAAGTACAGACAACTGTCTAACCGACAGTTACCACATTAAGTAAAAGACAAACCTAGCCGGTTTGACCTACATATTGGAAGAACAGACTGCCAGGTCTGAAAAGTTGACCGCCGGGTCTGAATCACTAAACCTCTGCTCAACCAATCAAATTCAAGGAAGTGAAATGTGACCGTTGGCACATTTCACCTATAAAAGGAGGAGCAGAAGAGGAGTAAATGTGGGACACAGTGGACAATTAATTTACAAGTGATAAGATTGTGTTCTATCTCTAGAAAGCTTAAGTGCCAAATTGAAGTGTGTATTTACAATTTCTGTTAAAATTGTACGGGTGTTATCGAGCAGGAAATAAGTCTCGATCGGATTGTGTTTGTATTCCTTAGTGAATATCCTTCTCGCGATTTCGAGAGGAAGGGGTGACGTAGGAGTTTTATCTCCGAACATCCATAAAAAACCTGTCTTGTTATTTACTTTCTGCTGGTTCTACGTTCTAACTAATCTATACTAACCTACCTACACCGCTTTAACCGACTCTACACTACCTAAACCGAATCACCGAGTTACAAAACCGACCCAGCAACCTCCAAACCTGTCTTATCCAAAACCGGTTCTACTTATCTCGTGAGTGTGCTGCTTCAACCTGAAATAAACTTCTTCCGTGCTTGAACCTGGTTCAAGGGTTTGTGACAGTTTGTGTAGTATTGAAACCCCGGTGTTAATCTCTAACCGGATTAATCACCACCCTTTGAGTAAGACGCGCTAACCGACCCAACCCCGGTCCTCCAGCCGCGACCTAGATCCTAACAAAAAGTGTGAGTCACAAGATTATGGTCAATGAGTGGTTTTTCGAGGGGATAAAAAAACATATGAAAAAGTGTGAGTCAAAAGATGAGGGTTAATTAGGGGTTAGTGGTATAGTTTGACGAGAGATAAGATATGTGTTATCAATTGAGGTTGACTAATTGGTGGGTGCTTTGCCGAGGAGATAAAAAAAATATGAAAAAGTGTGTGTTACAAATGATGGTCAATTGATGGGTTAAGTGGGTTATCGAGATGATAAAATATAGGTTAACATTAAGTTTAAGATTAAACTTAAACTTAACTTTTACCCACTAAAATAAAATTTAAATTAATTAGGTTTGAATAATATTAATTTTATTTAAAATATTTATAAAAAAAAATATTTCAATAATTTAGTTAATGATATAAATAATATAATTTATAAAAAAACGAAGAAAAATGATATTGGATTATTGTTGATTTTTTTTTTTTAAATATTTAATCGACCAAACTCTATAGTCTTATCTTTTTTCTTTCTGGGTTCATAATTTGAGGCTTCTTGAACAAATCCTCAATACATCATCCCATCACTCTGAAAAACCAGAAACCAGACCCCATTTTCAAGTGAAGTTGTAATATTGTTGAATTGTTTTTAAAAAAAAACACAACCAAAACAAACACCGCTTTTACTTCTTTCTTGGTTCAGAATTTGAGGTTCCTTGAACAAACCCCCCATTGGGCATGGCCCCATCACTGCAAAACCAGAAACCAGCCCCCCATTTTCCCGCCCTGTTCTGGGTTCTCCCCTATCCATCCGACCGCCTTATTCTCTGTATCAGAATATCACTCACTCACCCATCCCTGTTTATATATATCTTTCTTCACTAAACCCAATTGCAATTTGCAACACCCTCCATTGATAATGTCAAATGAGTCTGTTTACGTGTTGGAGGCAGCCAGGAGAAACGGCTTCTCCAACCGAGAAAACTTTCAGAATTTCTTCGAGTGCTGGCTAACAGAACAAAACCAGCGCCTCCAAGATCTCGTCTCCGCTTCGGAATCCTACAAGCTTCAGAATCAGAACCAATCCGAAAGAGAAACGGCGCTCCACGAGCTTATCAATCGAGTGATCCATCACTACGAGCACTATTACAACGCCAAATCGCACTGGGTGAAGGAGGACGTTCTGTCTATGCTATCACCTTCATGGAGAACCACTCTCGAGGACGCCTTCCTCTGGATCGGCGGTTGGCGTCCAAGCATGGCGTTTCATCTCCTCTATTCCAAATCAGGAATCCAACTCGAGGCCGCGCTGGCCGAGTTCCTTCGCGGACTACCAACGGCCGATCTGGGAGAGCTTTCGCCGAATCAACTTGTGCGAGTTGATGAATTGCATTTGAGGACTGTTGGAGAGGAAAGGGAGATAACGGAGAAGCTGGCGAGGCAACATGAGACTGTAGCGGATCCGTCCATGGTGGAGCTGTCGCATGCTGTTAGCGAGATGATGCGTGATGATGAAAGTGGGAGCTCGTCGGGAATTGTAAACCAGGAAAGAGTGGATACGGTGATCGGAGAGAAGGAGAGGAGATTGGAGGGTATTCTGCAGATAGCGGATGAGTTGAGGATGAGGACTTTGAAAGGAGTGATTGAGATACTGAGTCCGATTGAGGCTGTTCATTTCTTGATTGCGGCGGCGGAGCTTCATCTCAGGATACATGATTGGGGGAAGAGGAGGGAGGCTAGAGATAATAATAATAATAATAATAATAATCAGGAAGAGGAGGAAGTGCAGCCGAATGGAGTTGAAGTAGGCTCATGAATAATAATAATGATAAGTTGATGAATCTTTTCATCTTTCCTTATGCTTCCTTGCTTTTGTTTTTGTTCTTGGTTTGTTCTATGTTTTCTATTTTAAGTTTTTTTTTCTTTCTTAACTCTACTTGTTTTTGTACTTATGTTTTTCTACCTTGCCAATGTTATAAATTGTATTTAACAATAAAATTTAAGATAATTAGCCTATAATCCGTGCATTTTAACGAATGAAAAAAAAATTACAAAATTTTATCTTTCATCGTTTAAAATGTATGGACGGGTCACCCACAATTCGACTCAAGTATCCATTTACTCTCAAATATATATTCATCTCAAATATATATCCAAATTAACCGCTCTCGATTCGACAATCTTGACACTTTTAAAATTAAGCATTATTATTATATATATTAAATAAATAATAATAATTTTCAATCTAAACAACAAATAATAATGAAAATGAATAGTGTAAACTAAAAAAATTACTACAAATATATTAGATTAAACTAGACTTGCTATTTCTTTCAATCCAAAATTTATCTTGATATTCAAATGTACTTAATTATTATATATAAGATACTTTTGATACATAATCCTATGTAAATGTTAAGTCACTATTTAAAATTATAGTTTCAGGGTGATCCAAAATAATTAATATAATCCAACCAGAAAAGTAAATATAATTTTTTCTTTAACTTTTTACTCAGTTTGACTTTGTTGACTTTTCGAGAGTTTTTGTTCGCCACTTAAATTTGAGTTGTGTTATATTTTATTTTGTATCACATCTTATTTAGTCAGATTGAATTTTATAATTCAAATAATACTTTTAATCATTTGTTGCTGGCACAGCGACCTTGACTATTGATTGTCCTTGACATATTAATTTATTTATTTCATCTAATTTAACAAATATCTCATATTTATAGGTTATTTTTATTAAATTTAAATTAATTTTTTATTTGTAAATTGAATTCTTATAGATAATAAATTTTAAAAAAAAATGTTTTTGACCTATTGGGTTGGCTTGGCCTATTAAGTTTACTAATTATTGTTTGGATGGGCTGCTCTTAGGGTTTGTCTATTATGTCCTAGTTTATGGGTCTATGGCTTGGCCTATTAAGTTCACTAATTATTTTTGGATGGGCTGCTCTTAGGATTTGTATACTATGTCCTGGTTTACTAGGCTTACCCTTGAGTCGCCCTAATTTGTGTAGTCCTTTTCTTAACAATAAAGGAAATCAAATTATCGAATTTAGAGTTATTTTTTATATTTTTAATAATGAGTTTTTTTTTGAATTTGATCTTTCATATCAAGTCTCTCTTACATGTATTTTTTCATGATTTGTTCGAATTTCTCACTATTTCGATAATAAATATAGATTGTCAATTGTCATTTGATAGGATCTTTTTTGCCGTTGTTTACTAATTCTTGATTAAGGATAATTTCAACTACTACTCAGAATATTTGGTAGAAATTCTTTCAACACTGTTTCATTGACTCGTTTGACAAGTTTTTCTTCAATACTCAAATGAGTTCAAGTTCGATATTGAAATGACTCTTAACAAATTATATTATTGTTGAATCTTCTCTATTAAAAATTTTAATTTTTGTAATTATTCTTCCAATTTATCTAGATTATCAGTTGTTTTTATTAATTTTGTATCATTTACTAGTTAATTTTTCTACATGTAATTTTTAATTGAATTAAATGAAAATTAATTTTAAAAAATAGTAAAATCAATTAAGCAAAAAATAAATAAATTACTTTGATTAATATTCAATCAATCTCGATTGAATGAATAAGAACATCATCATATATTTTTTAAAACATATCATATTATACATAGATATGATGATTATTCAAATATTTGAATCATTTAACATTTATATTTGAAAATAAAGACACTCATTCTTCTTTTGTATCCTTTTAATTTTAGTTTACTTTTTATTTTATAAAAAATATCACTTATTAAACTAGATAAAATTTAAAATTAATTTAAGTTTGATATCATATAAATTGGGTGTTCCAAATTAATTACCAAACAATTTTAAGCAAAATTAATCTAAATAACTGTAAATAATAAACATAATATAAATTAGGACCGACACTTTTGGACACGACACGAAAACACAATCCAGACCGAACACAAAAAAATTAGGTTGGGGTCATGTATTTTTTTTGTTCGAGTAAAAATCAGGTCGACCTGTTTAACCTGATTAATAAACAAGTCAAAATCGGGTCGGCCTGACATGACCCAAAGTAGACCCGATAACCCGTTTACAAGTTTCTTTTGTTGAGTTTTGTGTTATTCTTTCTTAGTCACCCACTCATTTTCTTTGGTAAAATTTTGTATAAGTGAATTTGTGATTTCACTTCATTTTTATTTTGTATTGATGTCATTTTAATTTGAAATAGAGATATATGAATTAATTATATCGGGTTTAGTTCAAGTTGAGTTAGATAAATCGGGTCAAACGGATCAGGTTCAGGTCAAACACAAATAAACAGGTCAGGTTCGGGTTAGAAATTTTTTACCCTAATTATTAAACATGTCAAGTTTATGTTAGAATTGTTAAATCCGTTAACCTTTCAACTCGAACCCGCCAACCTAAAATTTACTTAAATTATTACCCTAATATAAATACGGAAAATAATCATTAATATTTGTTGTATAACTAAAAAAAAAAGTTAAAGTGGTCGGAAATTATGTGACCCTGCACCACCGTCACAGCTTTTATAATATATATATATATATATATATTAAAAGAGGGAAATTTGACGAAATGACCCCAAAGATGGTGTATTTAATCTCGTGGTCGTCGATAATTTTAATTGCTTTCGTGGTCATTTATTTATTTTGACAAAATTACCCTTTTCGCGTCACGCGAAGGGAATTTTTTTATATAAATTCTCAAAATTTTTCATTTTGTTATTTTCTCTCTCTTCCCTCTCTTCTCTCTCTTCCCTCTCTTCTCTCTTCTCGCGGCGACGGCGACGGAACCACGGCGGCGGAATCGTAAACGAACATATTATACAGATCGACGACGAAAACCGTTCTAATATCAGGTGATTGGATCGATTTATGTTCTTATTTTCATTATTTTCATCTTCAAACCCTAAACCATGAGATTTTCTTATGTTCATCTTGGTTGTTCCTCGTGGTTGTTCATCTTGTCAATGATGAAGTTGATGATGCTCTGATTCGGTTCCGTTTCAGGGAAGATTCATTTGATTCTCGCGACTTCACGTTTCGCGAAGAGCTTCACGTTTCGCGAAGGACTTGACGTTTCGTGAAGGGCTTCACGTTTCGCGAAGCGGCACGGTCGGCACGCGAAGGCACATCGCGTTACGCGAAGCGGCACATCGCGTTACGCGAAGCGGCACAGAGTTGTACTTAGATTTGTGTAAAACATCAAATTCGATTCCTACTAGTGTGGGTATACTTATTTCTTAGTATATCACAGATGTATTTTCCTTTCTTGTACTATTATTTTCTCTATGGTGTGAGTAATGAATGCATGTTTGATTAAAGATGATATTTGTGTTTGTAAGCTAAAGCCTTAGTTGATTAGAAATCTGAGTGAAAAGTTGAGTTTAAAACACTTGATTCTTTTTTATTAAATGGTCATGCAATTGAGAAAAATAAGAAAATTTTCTTTATGAACCAGATCTTAGATATCATTTATAGAGAAGATACTGATTTTATGTAGACTTGTTTGTTATTGACCATTTTGAATGGAATATCTCTTTATCTTTAATCCCACGTCAATATAGAAACCACTTTTATTGACCACTTTGAATGGAAGATCTCTTTATCTTTACCTCTTTATCCGGTAAGAAAAAGTGAATGAACTTCTATAAGAAAATTTTCTACACCAAGGAAGCCCAAGGTTGTGATTCAAACAAAAATTCAGAGTAGTGTTATTAAGAATTTTTTCATACATATATTTGCAAGAGTGATGAAAAAAGGTCACATGAATTAGCTTTACCACCAAAACATCGAAGATTATGGTTCTAAACATGTACAAGTTTATACACCCTAGAATGGAAACATTGTTGTTGCTTCTTGTGGGGCTCAACAACATAAACAACTCTTTATTATATGTATGCCTTTTAGGGTTTAGAACCATATTGTTGAGAATCACAAGGCCACCGTGCCGCTTCGCGTAACGTGATGGGCCTTCGCGTAACGCGATGCCGCTTCGCATAACGCGGTGTGCATTCGCGTGTCGACCGTGTAGTTTCGCGTAACGCGATGTGCCGCTTCGCGAAATGCGAAGTACTTAGCGAAACGCGAAGTGAATCTTTCCTGAAACGGAACCCATATGATCTGCAAATATCAACATCGACAAATATGAACAAGAAGATGAACAAAAATATGAACAAATATGAACAATAAGAACATAATAAATTGATTTAGGGTTAGGGTTTGATTAAGAACAACATAAATCGTTTGAAATGAATATAACAGAAATAAGAACAGTATGATGAACATCGATTCATGAACAAATATGAATCAATATGAACATATTAAATTGATTTAGGGTTAGAGTTTGATTAAGAATAACATAAATCGTTAATCGTTTGAAATGAAGATATTAGAAATAAGAACAATATGATGAACATCTGAATGTTAGGGTGTTAGGGTTTCTTATCTTTGATGTTTTCGTCGTTGTCGTAGTCTTCGTCGCCGCCGTCGAACAAGAACAGAGAGAGAAGAGAGAGAAAGGAAATGAATGAAATGAAAAAAATTGGGTATTTATATAAAATCCTAATTCACTTCGCGAAACACGAAGTCCCTTCGCGTTATGCGAAGAAGGTAATTTCGTCAAAAAATAAATAAAAGTGACCACGAGAGCAAATAAATTATCAAGTGACCACCATGTCAAATAACCCTATCTTTGGGGTCATTTTGTCAAATTTCCCCTTAAAAGATGGGTTAGGATTAGATGCTATACAATATTCTATTACAGTTAAACTGTTAATAAAAATATCAGTGTATAGTTTTAGATAAATAGGTAAGTTTAAAGTTCTTGCCTAAACAGAAGAATGACTTTGTAAGTATATTGATCTTATCTATGTACAGTGTCCATATACTTTGATGAACTTCAAACATCCATATGGACCATATTCAATTTAGAGCATTAGCATTGAATTTTTTCAACCATTCTCCATCTCAAGTTCATATATGTTCTGTTTTTATTTTAGCAGAAAAGTAACCCATTTTCGTCAATCATAACTCATACATAACTTGTAACACATGTATCTACAATATTTTATCAATTTCTTTTAATAGAAGTTTTAAACTTAATATTTTGTTCTTCTTGGTCGTTTAAAAATAATTTCTAGTTAGGAAAATTATCAATATTTTCGGTATATCAAATTTTTATTGTAAAATATCGATTGTTTGATATACCTAACAAAAATGATAAAATGATCGGACAAAAAAAAATACGAGATTTAAAAAATATATATATATATACCAAAATAATATTTATAAATTAAAAAATATATATAATATTTATAAATAATTAAATTTTAATTTCAAAAATTAGATTTACTCAACATTTCAGCAAAATTGATTGACAAATCAACAAATCTTAAAAATAAAAATTAACATATTTAAAACTTTAACTCTAAAATATTTATTCTTTCTCTTTAATCTTAATAAATTTATTTATTTCTCTAAACATATTTAATATTAATTTAATTATAACAAATTAATTTTTGAAAAATTAAATCAAAATATAATTACACTTTAATATTATACGGTACCGAAATTGTGGTATATCGTCAATATTCAGTATGATTGGTACGTTACTTGTATCATACCGAGATTTCGATATACCGAAATAACGTTACGGTAACGATATGATTTTTCTATATCAAAAGTTTTGATAAAGTATACTGTATGTATAAAAAATTACGGTATATCGTACCGACCCACCGTATTCCTACGTATGAAAAAAGGAAAATGCATCCTTCTATCTGATGTCGTCTTAATTTTTAATTTTGTTTGGTTGTTAAGCCTCTTTAATTTGAGGATGTTTGATATAGAATTTGGACATCATGGTCTCTTTTTTTTTACAAACTTATCGCATATAAGCATGATTTAAAAAGTGTTTTATTTGGTTTTTATGAGTAATAGAATGCTAGTTTGACTTCTTATACGAACAACCGATTTTCTTATAATTCAAATTTCTAACTAATTAGTTCTGAAATCGTCTATAACGAACAACATATTCATCAAAATTGAAATAGCACAAAATAATAACAACATAATATACGTGGTTCATTCAAAATCGACATACGTCCACATGAGGGATAAGTTTCACTAAATCAAATAAATGTCAATAGTAGAAACTTACATACCCGTCTATCAAATGAAAAAAATGATTATCCTAAGAATGATTGAAATACTCCACAATCAAAAGCTCCCCCAACCTCTCATCCGTATGCACTTTCTCCAAGTATAAATCCTTCTTCTCGAGCACTTCACAGATCTAATGATACCTTTTTTTGATGTGTTTTGAACATGAATAGAAACTTATATTCTTTCTCACATGTATAGTACTTTGTGAGTCACTAAACACCACAAACTTGTCTTGTGCTATACTCGTTTCCTTCAATAATTCCTTCATCCATATCATTTCCTTACAACATTTAGTAATGTCAATATATTCAGCTTCTGTAGTAGATAAAAGCAACACATTTCTGTAGATGAGACTGCCATGATACAACTCCTCCTTTAAAGGTAACCATATACCCTAAAGTTGATCTCATTGTGTCAATATCACCACTCATATCTAAATTAGAAAACCCTTCAACATGTGGTTTTCTAGTATCATAACACAAAGCATACTTGGAGGTCCCTCGAAGATATCTCATTAGCCACTTAACTACTTTCCAACGTGTCTTATTAAGATTTGAAAGGAAACAACTAACTACTATAACTGCATGAGCTATATCCGGTCTTGTGTAGACCATTGCATACATCAGATTGCTTATTGCTGAAGCATATGAAACCTTGTACATTTCTTGTTTTTCCTCTTCATCCTTGGGAGATATTATCTTGTTTATTTTCAAGTTAGTAGCCAATGGAAAATCAAATGGCTTGCCTTGTCCATACAAAATCTTTTTAGAATCATCTTAATATCTCTCTCTTGAGACAGTCATAGCCTTTTCTTCACCCGATCACGAATAACCTACATTCCAAGAATTTGTCTTGCTTGACCAAGTCTTTCATCTTAAAATATTTGACCAAATCCTTTTTCAACTTGGCAATCTTGAGCTTGTCTCTCCCTACAATCAGAATGTCATCCACGTATAGAAGAAGTATAATAAAATCATTAGAAACAAACTTTTGCACAAAGACACGGTGATATATATAGACGTCTTCATGTACCCATGGATGGTCATGAACGACTCAAACTTAAGATACCACTGTATTGGTGCTTGCTTCAAACCGTACAGACTTTTGATAAGCTTGCACACCTTGCTTTCCTCACCTTTCTTATTGTAACCTTTAGGGTGCTCCATATAAATATCTTCATCTGAATCACCGTGGAGAAATGCAGTCTTAACATCAAGTTGTTCAACCTTAAGATCCATACAAGCAGCTAGACCTAACACCACCCGGATGGAAGTCATCTTCACTACCGATAAGAAAATCTCATCATAATTTATTACATGCCATTGTCCAAAACTTTTGACAACCAGGCTAGCCTTGTATCTTGGCTTTCTATCATCACTCTCTTGCTTGTACACTCATTTATTTTGTAATACTTTTGTGTTTTTTAGTCTTTCCACCAGTTCATATGTGTCATTTTTCAGTAATGACTTCATCTCTTCATCTATGTTAGCTAGTCATTTTTTCTTGTGAGCATCCTCAAGAGCCTCCTTATAGCATATAGGCTACCCACAATCAGTTAAAAGGGCATACTCTCTAGTTGATTACTTAAAACTTGATATTTTCTCCTTAGTAGACCTAATAAGTACTTATGTTTGTTGATTATATTGATTTTCATTTTCTTGTTGAACTTCAAAGTCAACCTCAATATTATCACCAAGATTAAATTCTATATCATTTCCATGGCATGCAGCTTGACCCTGAGGAACATCATCATCACTATCCGAGTCTAAAGTCACATGTGGCCTTGTCTCCTCAACATCATGATACAACTCAAGACCATGAAGATCATGTATGTGTGCATCAATTTTGTCACCATCTTCAAAATTCTCAACAGTCTGATCTTCAAGGAATACCACATCTCGGCTTCTCAAAACTTTCTTGTCCACTAGGTCATAACATTTGTATCCCCACTTTTCATCACCATTACTCAAAAATATGTATTGCCTAATTTTTGCATCTAGTTTAGACCTCTCATCTTTTGGAATATGTACAAAGATTATGCAGCTAAAAACACATAAATAGTCATAACTAACATCTTTACTTGACCATACCCTTTCTACACACTTATTATTCAATAGATTTGAGGGAGAATGGTTGATCACATACATAGTAATATTCATGGCTTCAGCCTAAAAAATGCTTAGCCAACTTGGCATGGGAGCTCCTCATCCGTTTTGACATTATTCTATTCATCCTTTCTACCACTCCATTTCGTTGTGGAGTCTTGGACACGGTCTTTTTATGTCGAATACCCTACTCTTTGCAATAATCATCAAATGAGCTTATGTACTCCCCCCATTATCTGACCGCACCCTCATCAGTTTTTTGCATGTCTCTCTTTCAACCAGCTTGTGAAAGACTTCGAATCTTGCTACAACATCATCCTTGAACTTTATAACATATGCCCAAATCTTCCTAGATGTATCATCTATGAAGGTTACAAAATAAGAAGCACCACCTATGAATTTAATCTTCATAGGACTACAAACATCTATATGGACCAGCTCAAGGATATTCTTTTTCAGTTCCACCTTCGATTTACTGAATGAGACTCTATGTTGCTTACCATTCAAGCAATGCTCACAACTTTCCAAATGAGTATCCTTGAGATTCAGTAACTCATCCTCTTAATCAACATATTTATCCCTTTTTCACTAATGTGACATAGTATCTTGTGCCACAACTCATATGATGACTCCATCACGAAAGAATACGCTGCATCATAGACAACTTTCAAATTTGTATTGTATAAATAATAACATTTCTTAACTCGTGCAACAACCAAGGAACCCTTGCTTAGCTTCCATGCTCAACCATTGAAAATATTATGGTAGCCTTCATCAACGAGCTTACTTGCGGAAATCAAATTCATTCCTAAGTTAGGAACATGCCTTACATCTCAAAGTCATGAAACAACACATGTTTGTCTCGATTATAACATCATCAAGACCAACTATCTTGAACACACCACTATTACCATGTGAACCTCACTATGATCACCAACTTTGTAGGACTAGAAGTAACCTTTGTATGGATTAATATGGAATGAGGCACCTATGTCAACAATCCATGATGTTTTATTTAAAGACGTAATAAGACAAAAGTCTTGACATTTAGAAGCATATGTCAGTTCACCATCCAAAACATAAGTAGATGTATCTGCACTCTCTTCTTTCTTTTCTATGGGATTCACTGTACCCTTTGCTTTATCATTCTGCACTCGTCTCTCCAATGACCCATTTTTCCACAGTAATGGAAAGTACTATCCTTCTTCGGAGCTCTAGATTTGCTTCTAAACTTGCCCCTACTCGAACCACTTCTATTATCCTTTGATCTTCCTCTATGAGTCACCAACATATCAAACTTAGAGAGTTTATCACTCTTTCGATTCTCCTCGTCAAGTAAGGAATTAGTGACAAATACCATGTTGACTTTACTATTTGGCGCTAAGTTTCTAAGAGTTATAATAAGTGTCTCTCAACTCGTAGGCAAAAAACCAAGGACTAAAAGTTCTTGCACCTTATCATCAAATTTTATCTACATACTACTCAGCAGCTGATTCAAAATATTTTGAAATTATTTCAAGTTCTCAGCAATTGATTTATTATCAATGTACTTAAGGTTCACCAGCCTTCGTATCAATGTTGCTTTATTCCCTACTGACCTCCCGACATAGAGAACTTCAAGTTTGCTCCACACACCATATGTCGTAGTCTCTTTCTCAACATGGCTCACATCATTTACACCAACCCATAAACGAATAAAGTTACACGCCTTTCTATTTGTCTTTTTCCAATCAACCTCTTTTGTACTCTCAGTTATAACACCCTCATTTTCAATTGTTTTATTCAAATCATATGAATTTAATAAAACATTAATCATCAGTTTTCATTGCCTATAGTTTGTACCATTCAGACTCACCATATCAGGTCTAGATTTCTCTATTATTACCATTTTAACAACTTAAGAAAACTCCAGCAAAGAAACCAGTTAATCTCCTCTTTGAATTCCGTCGGGTAACTAGTAGAGCACTCTACTCCAATATTAAAACATGTAACCAATCAATACTACTATAATACCACTGTTGGGTTTTGCACCAGAAAAACTATGGATCTTCTTAGAAATCAAACATATGACAAATCAGTTCTAAAATCGTCTATAACAATAACAACAAAATATATGTGGTTCGGTCAAAATCAACATACGTCCACGGGAGAGATAAGTTTCACTAAATCAAATAAATGTCAATAGTAGAAACTTATATACTCAATTATCAAATGAAATAAGTGATTATCCTAGAAATGATTGAGATACTCCACCATCAAAAGCTCCTCAACCTCTCTCTCTCTAGATCAACCAAAGAATAAGAAGAAACTAGAAAACCCTACATCTGTTCATTCTCTCTCAACTTTACTGTGTCTTAAGATAAAAATATAAAAAATGTATTTATACCCCTAATTACTTATTTTTATAAAAGAAAACTCTGACTCGTTTACTTACCCGGAAGTTAAAACCCTACCGTAATGGCAAGGAACACCTCAACATAATTGTTATTATTATTATTTTTATGTGAAATAGAGTTGAATGAAGAATCTATTTGGTTTACAAGCTCTTATATTCCTATTTATGCATTGAATGTATACGTGGAAGGTTTGTAAGTCCATGATACATTATATAGTCTATGATTATATGCTGCCCTACGTGCTTCTTATCGTTTTAGACCAACTTTTGCATATCGACTATGCATCTTTCTTGATTTGAAGCCAATTTTTTAAAACATTTTACTGTGAGTAATCGTACCTAAATATGTTTTTGTTAAATCTAGTTAAATTGATTAAAATAAACTTAGGAAATAAGTTTATACATTGTTTTGATGATGCGCGAAACATTAAGTAAAACTTAGTTATGCACAGGCAATACTAAAGAGATTGTTGTAATAATGAAAACTAAGTTGTGAAATTGTTTATGCGCAAATATAACTGAAGAAGCAAACATACGTCTTAGTGCGAACAAACGTCTTAAGCTGAGAAAACGTATTCAGACGCCTAAGGCTGAAGAAGCGTGAGCAAACGCCTTAAGTCAATTAGACCGTTCAATCTGAAGAAGCGTGAGCAGACGTCTTAGTCAAGCAGATACCTCAAGTTGTGAAGCGTAAGTAGACGCTTTGTTTCTAACGTGCAGTAAAGCAGACGCCTTGCTTCAGCAACAGTCTGAAGAAGCGTGATCAGACGGGTGAGTCTGAAGAAGCGTGTTCAGACGCCTTACTTCAGCAATCGTCTAAAGGAGAACTTTGCTTATCATCTTAGTGAACAACAACATTTGTTACAAGCAGACGTCCTAATCAGCTTATTACAACTACCACCTAGTTTTCAACCAACAGAAAGTCGACACGTAATATATAAATCAGATTCGATCGTTGCCTACACCTCAACAAAGTACAATCAAAGTACAACGTTGAATCCCTGGACTTATGAGCGGCCAATCACTGTAGCTCCAGTATAGTGGATCCCCGAATATCTGGATTTGATGTACGATAAATCTTTCCTGGTCATTTAACAATCCGAAAGTCAAAGTCGACCGTTACTATGCTTTATTATAAATGAGCTTCAGAATACAACGGTGACTCTACTAAAGAGCTCGTCATCTACAAGCGATATCATGATTAAGAATTTACATAGTTCGATCAAGCTCTAAGTTCTTATTCTCTCTTCCTGTAAAAACATTCATTGTATAAGCTGAGAGCTTATTCTTGTTGTAAGTTAAAGTGAAAGTTGTTTGTTTAACAAAGTGAGCGCTAGAAGTTTAGAATAGCCATTTTTTAAGTCTTGAGTTTCTGACTAGGTTTGTATAGGCTCTATATAAACCAAAGTCTTTTAGTATAATCCTTCTGGAAACAGAAGAAGGGGTGACGTAAGAGTTTTATCTCCGAACATCCATTAAACTCTCGTGTTATTTACTTTCCGCATCTTAACGTCTTGTATCCAAAGCTTCAAATCTAGAAAGCATTCCTCACTTGAAGCCGTTAAAGAGCTTGCGACAATTTGTGTAGAATAGAAACAAGTCTTAAGTCCCTTACATGATTAAAACTGCATTGAAAGTCAAGATTAACACAACAACATTCAACCCACTTCTGTTGTTGTATCCGATCTAACCGTTTTTTATTTCAATTCTATTATTATTACCATTTTCTTGATGTATAACTAAGAAAGGTTGGAACAAAAAAAATGATTTAGCTTTCTCTTTTAGTTTTGTAGTGTTATTCCTCTATGTTGAACGGTCGATGCTTGCAGAAACTATTGAGGATGTGTTTATTGTGTTAGTGTCTATTTTTTTTATAAGTTCAGATAAAATTATTCTCAAATTATAAGTGTTATCTTAAACTAACTTATTATTTTACGTGTGAAGGTATACCACTATTATTAGTGAACTTTTGAAGTTAGGGTTGGTTGACCCATCATATTCTCTTTAATGGATCATCTCCTTTGTTCAATATTGTTGGTTAATTTTTTATTTGTGTTATAATAATCTATATATATAATGATGCTTAATTTTGAAAGTCTTAAGATTGTCGGGTCAAGAGCTGTGGTTAATTTGGATATATATGTGAGAGTAAATGGATATTTGTGTTGGATTCTGGGTTGACCCGTCCATAAACTTAAACCGGTTAAAAATAAAATTAAAAATGCTATAGGTATGTTTCGAACTCGCAACCTAACAAAACAAGTATAACTCTTTAACCAACTAGACTAATAACACTTTATATTTTAAATTCAACACCAAATTTGATGAGCGCGGGACGTTGTAAAATATATTTTTATCCGAATGCATCGCACGGAAATCTTCCTAGTTTTTATAAATTTGCTTATAGCCATGAATGGATATACACTAGTTCAGGTGGACTCCAGTCGGGAAATTTGATGAAATGGCCCCCATAACAGGGGAAATTCCAAAAAAGGCCCGCGCCTGCTAATGTTGGCAAAAAGGGCCCTTTTGCCCTGCAAAATGTCAGAAATACCCCTCGGGCGCCAGATTTTACGTTCATTGACGCGAATTACCATTCACGCGTTTCATCTAAAAACGCGTGAGTTAATCAACGCGTTTTATATGAAATGCGTGAATGGCAATTCACGTTTTTCAATTAACGAGAATTCCCATCCACGCGTTTCATCTAAAACGCGTTGATTAACTCACGCGATTTAGATTAAATCATGTGAATGGAAATTCTCGTCTTTAGTCTTATATATAACTTTTTGCCCTAATTTAAAACAAAACCTCCCTGATTCTCCCTCCCACCCCGACTTTCCATTCCGAGTTCCTTCAACATTGATCAAGATCATCGTTCCTCAACATCATCGTTCCTCAACATCATCGTTCCTCAACATCATTGGGATCCTTCCAACATCATCGTTCTTCAACATCATCAGGTCAGTTTAGGGTTTAAGGTTTAGGTTTCGATTTATATTATACCGTTTATATTCATGGATATGGATGTATTTAGGTTTAGGGTTTGGTTTTGATCTATATTATGATGTTTCCTATATATATTGATGTATTTAGGTTTAGGTTAAGGTTTTGATGTATATTATACCGTTTATATTCATGAATATTGGTGTATTTAGGGTTTAAGGTTTGGTTTTGATGTATATTATGTCGTTTCCTATATATATTGATGTATTTAGGTTTAGAGTTTGATTTCGATGTATATTTTGCCATTTATATTCATGAATATTGGTGTATTTAGGGTTTAAGGTTTGGTTTTGATGTATATTATGTCGTTTCCTATATATATTGATGTATTTAGGTTTATGGTTAGGTTTTGATGTATATTCTGCCATTTATATTGATGAATAGTGTAGTATGGTTAGCTTTTGATGTATATTCTACTGTTTATATTGATGGATGTTGTAGTATTTAGATCAGGAGCTGCCACGACCGCCACCACAACCGGGTTTCTCAGTTCGTTCAACAAAATGGTACGTACAATAAAATCCTAGTTAGGAAACCACAAACCTTAAACCCTAGTTCGTTCAATAAAATGGTTGTTATATTGAATTGAAATGTTCATATTTATGTATTTAATAACAAAACTCCTTTTTTTTATAATACGCAGGCAACAAACACTGTTATGACCTTATGTCCCAATCAATTATCACCTGAAAATAATGTATGTTCTATTCTCTCTAATATGTCCATATTATCTAGTTTTGAATGTAATAACCATTATATTGTTGTTTTACAAAGTTGTTGATAATTGAATTTGCTCGCACTTTTGGTGCAAGGTTGTCTTCGAAGTGGAGAGAAGATGTAACCATGTTATTGCTTACACTGATCCTAATGGTGCATGCGGCCGAACTCAAAAAGTATTGAAGGCAATTCTTAACGGGAAATGGGTCCTTACTATTGATTGTGAGTCTCTGTTAACACGATTTGTTTCATACATATGTCTGTTAAATTAAAATAAAAATTGTTTTGTGTAGGGATAAAATCATCATTGAAAACCCAAAACTGTGTTGATGAGGAACCTTATGAGGTTAAACATGATAATCATGGAGTCCAAGGTGGTCCTAGAAATGGAAGACTTCGGTTGTTGAATAATGTGAGTTTGGTCTTATTCCTCCTATCTGTACTTTTATTATTTTGCTTGATAACTGAAATTATTTTGTTTGTTTGTTTTTCAGCGTTCGAAATTGTTCGACGGTTACATTTTATATTTGTAGGGAATTTCTTCCCACTTTACAAACATGATCTCATTGAGTTAATAGTTGCTGGAGGTGGTAGTATTAAAGAATTGGATAATCCAGATTATCCATTTGCTGAGCCAAGGGATGAAAAAACTATAATAGTATATTTCGAGATAGACAGCAGGAATCGACCAATGGAAAAGGATTTTGAAGTTTTTCCCGACAATTGGCTTTTTGAGACAGTGGCTTCTATGTCATCAATATTGGATGAACATGTTGTTCCTCATACAAGGTTGCTTCAATCTGTTGCTGCTTGTGATTTGCAGCATTTGCTTACTTAATTTGGAGTTGTTTAGACTTTTGTTAACAATACTTATTGTTCTTCTATTTATGGTGGTTTATCATCATTAATGTATTACTGAATATTCTTCTATTTATGGTTTATTACTTTTGTTAACAATATGGTTTGTTGATTTATTACAATATGCCTTAGTTATCATTGTTGACTTTCTTATAATTTAGGTGAGTTAATCGATTTGATGATACACCATACTACAAAGTCACGTATACTGTGTAGAATGCTTGAATGTAGTATCATAACTTATGCTTATTAAGAACAATCCAACATAACTCACGTGTATTGTGTATTGTGTATAATCACGCATATTCTCTTTCTTGGTTTACAACATTACTCAAACAACAAGGAACAATGTTGTTATTCGCGCGTTTCATCTAAAACGCGTTAATAAACTCACGCATTTTAGATGAAATGCGTGAATGACATTCCTCGTCTTTCAATTAACGTGAAATCACATTCACGCATTTCATGTAAAATGCGTGAGTTCATTGACGCGTTTTAGATGAAATCGCGTGAATTGCAATTCTCGTCTTTCATCGTATATAATATTTTTGTGCCCTAATTTATAAGAAAACCACGAATCACTAATTTCCTCTTTTCTCTTCTATCGCTTTCGCCACTCCGACTCGACCCTCAAACCGTACTCCCCTGAAGAACTCGACTACGAGCAGCAGCAGCTGACGACTACGACGACACCACGAGACCTCTCCGTTTGAATTCGTGACCCACTACTCTTCGTTCTCAAAATGAGTATGTTTATATTATGGTTTTTAGTGATTATGAACACTAGGTTAGTTAAATTATAGTTTAGCTAGGTTGTATTCAAATGAATGTGAATCAATACTATGTTGTTATTCTAGTATTAAGGTTTAGGGTTTGCTGGCATAGTGTAGCTGACTCACGCGTATTTCACTCACGCTTATTGATTCCCACTCACGCGAATTAAGCATTGAGGAAGAGTTTACTGGTATGTTTCGTGGAGATATAATGTGCCAAGAATTAACCACAAGTTTGCTTCAATGGACCTATTGGATAGGGAGCTCTTATCCCATTAGATTCATTGAAGCAAACTTATGAAAAAAGTTGCTGCATTGGATTTCCTGAAACTCTACCAGCAAACTCTCCTCGGTTATGGTAATGTTGTTGAACTTTTTTCAATTCTTGTGATGTTGTTGAACTGTTTTCAATTGCAGCTCAAGTACCTGTACTTCTTTACTTTGATTGAGAGTGGAAAACTACAAATGATCTTACTCATTTTTCTGCAAAGTCAAACAACGGTATGATTGTTCCCCAAAATTCTACTTATGCCCAATTAGTTTATCTAATTTATTCTGCTACCGATGTTGACAAATCTAGATATGATTTATTGCTTCAAGCCAAGTATAATGCTCCTGGCATGATTGCCAAATTTTCTTATATAACTGATATAAAAAAAAGATGTGGATGTGGAGTTCTTTTTACATGAAGCAGTTTCAGTCCACAACCGCACTCCATTGTGTGTATCCTTAGTAGAGAAGTCACTACCATCTCAAGAAAGTGTAGCGGTTCCAGAAATTGATGACTCTGACGTCTTCCCGAAGCAGCGTGAGGTTTTCTTCGAAAATGACATTGAAGATGAACATTTGCGTCTGAATGTGGGGGATGATGCTGATGATGATTGGGTTCCTATTACCCAACCTAGTAGTTCTGATTGGGTTCCTAGTACCAATCCAAATCCAAGCAGTGCTTGGGTTCCTAGTACACAACAAAACAATGTTGTTGTTCGTACTCAACCAAGCTACAGTGAATGGATTGCTAGTAACATACCAAGTAGTGAAAATCTTATACATGAGGTAGTAAGTACTGGAATCGGATTGGAAGTCAGTTCTTTGTTTGAGAATAAAAAAGAACTTCAACTGAGGTTATATAAATATGCGATGACTAATCATTTTGAATTCAAAGTGGTGAAGTCAAAAAAAGAACTTTGGGTTGTGAAATGTTTGGATAAGAATTGCAAGTGGAGACTGCGTGTTGTCAGAGTAAATTCCTCGGAAATGTTTGAGATTCGTAAATTCGTAAAAGATCATACGTGTTCAATTGTGACGAGGCAAGAGAATCAAAGACAAGCACCAGCATGGGTGTTTGAGGAATGCATGAAGAGAAAGTACATGGACCATCACCATGACCACATGCCCAAGAAAATAATGGAAGACATACAAACTACTTATGGAATAAAGTTGTCTTATAATAAGGCTTGGCGATCTAGAGGAAAGGCCCTAATGGCGGTGTGAGGAACTGTAGAAGATTCTTATGGTAAATTGCCATCATACCTGTACATGTTGGAGAAGAACAATCCGGGTACCATAACAGACATCCAGACGGATGAGCACGATCATTTCAGGTATATGTTCATGTCCTTAGGCTACTCAACTAGGGGTTTCAAAAATTTTTGTCGTCCAGTATTGTGCGTCGATGCCAGTTTTCTTAAGCACAAGGTTGGAGGTCAGCTATTGGTGGGGATAGCATTAGATGCGAATGAACAACTCTATCCTGTTGCATTCGGTGTTGTTAATTCAGAGAATAACAACTCCTGGACTTATTTCATGCAAAAACTTAGAGATGCAATTGGATTGGTTGATGATCTCGTGTTCGTATCTGATAGACACCCAAGCATTGCCAATGCCTTGTGTTCTGTTTTTCTAGAAGCTGACCACGATGCGTGCACATATCACATCAAGATGAATGTTATGGCCAAATTCAAAACCGATCACTGCCACGCCGAGTTTGGTTTGGCTTCTCAAGCATACACAATCTTGAAGTTTAATCAGCATTTTGACAAGATCAATGCTAAGGACCCTCGTATTGCCATGTATTTGGCAGATATTGGGTTTGAGAGATGGAGTCGTGCCTTTTTTCCTAGTAAACGATACAATCAAATGACAAGCAATTACGCTGAGAGCTTCAATAGTCAAAGTAAGGAAGCTAGAAAGTATCCCATATCAATCTTAGCTGATTATTTAAGATTCACATTACAAGATTGGTTTAATAGTAGAAGAGAAAAAGCGTCCAATCGAATTGAATGTTTATCTTCTTATTATGAAAAGTTCTTACATGATCAAGTTGAGAATGCCCGATTATATAACGTTCATCCACTTAACCGATTCGAGTTTTATGTCCATGACGGTGAATCTGATTATAAAGTTGACTTGAAAGGAATGAGTTATAGTTGTAGGGTATTTGATGTATCTAGTCTTCCTTGCACTCATGCTCTGGCTGCTTCCCGTACCCATAGATTGGATGCCTATGAGTTCTGCTCAAGGTTACTTTACTTTACTTTATTTGCTATTGAATCTATCTAACTAACTTTATTTCTCACATGTTCAATTGTTATCTTTCAGGTATTACTCAAGTGAATTGTGGATCAATGCATATGCGGAAACAATATATCCAGTTTGTCATGAAGAGTATTGGGATATTCCAGAACATATCAAACAACGAGTGTGCCTTAAACCACCTGTTAAGGTTAAAAAAGGGCGACCTCAAACAAAGCGTAGGTCATCCCAAGGTGAAATTCGTAAGGTACCAAGAAGATGTAGCTCATGTGGTGGTCAAGGTCATAACAGGGCAACATGCAAATCAGTAATGCCTGCACCCTCTACTGCAAGAGCATCATCATCTCAGACGCCATCATCTCAGCCGCCATCATCTCAGCCACAAACATGAATATTGTCTATGGTTTTTCAGTTGAAAGTTGTATATTGATTGCTTGAATATTGTCTCTGGTTTTTTATTTGAAAGTTGTATACTGATTGCTTGAATATTGTCTCTGGTTTTTTATTTGAAAGTTGTATACAGATTGTTGGTTTTCAATTACATGAATATTGTCTATGTTTTTTTATTTGAAAGTTGTATACAGATTGTATAATACATCCAGGTTGGCCATGCTAATGACATACCGTGACTCACGCATCATTGTAATACGCGTGAGTCATAATTGACGGGTATTACAATTCACGTGAGTCATATTGTAATACGCGTGAGTTATGACTCACGGGTATTACAATTCACGTGAGTGATATTGTAATACGTGTGAGTTATGACTCACGGGTATTATAATTCACGTGAGTCATATTGTAATACGCGTGAGTTATGACTCACGGGTATTACAATTCACGTGAGTCATATTGAGTCATTTTTATGATACCTATTACAACATTCATGGATATAATGATGATGATAAACAATAATTCAGTATTACACAATATGTTACAACAATAATTCAGTATTTACACAATATGTTACAACAATAATTCAATATTTACACAACATGTTACAACAATAATTCAGTGTTTACAACTTCATGGCTCTAAAATCTGGTGGTACAACCTGACTGCCCACTTTTCTCTATATATTTTCATATTGTTTGATATGCAATTTTCTAGACCAAGTTTAGCAATCAGGTACTCTAAATACATTAATACAAAAACGCCACAGTCCCCACTCCATTCTGCTTTTGGTACTTCAGGATGTGGGATTCTATGAAATCTAAAAGTCTCATTTCTCATGTTAGGATACCTGGCCATTTCAACTTCAGACATTGCTTTATGAAGGAAGGGCGGCAACATCTCACAAATGGCTATCATGAATTCTCCAAAATCGTTGTCATTGAAAATTGTCTGATCGCAATCATAAACATCAATTCTTCATTCTTGCAATCGAATAACACATAGTACCCAGTGTAGGTTCTTGAGGTTGAGGGGGAAGTAAACATCATCAACACTGCTCCAACAGGGAATATGTTTATCTTCTCTAGCCCAGTAGTAGTGGTAAATAGTTTCAGAGAAAATATGGCCAGCTGGTTTTTCTGGATCAACCGAGTCAGCAACAAAATCGTCATAGAATGATGTAAGCAAAGGGCCAAACTGGCAATCTAAGATGGTGAAATCCGTCGGGTACGCCTTAGGGTAGAAGAACATTCTTTTTCTTAGCAGAGAAACTACGGCATTCATCTCCACATCAGTTAGCCACCTATGTAACCTCAGAACTGTAGTGAAGACTTAAGGTCTCCAGTCCCATCATAGAGTTCGATCTTCTCAAATTTAGCCCCTTTCGCAAATTCTTTCCTGAACTCTGTCCTCAGTTTCTGATTACAATTCGACATAGGATCGACAACAATCGTCTTCTTTCTTGAACGAGGGACGATGTAGGGACTACGTAGAGCTTTCGACGCCGTCCTCTTTCTCTTAAATTGGATGTGGGATGCATCTTCCAGTTCCACCACATCCTCATCTATCTGCTTGTCCTCCTTCTTCTCTTCCTTCTTCTGCACAACGAAATGATCGTCCACCTTCTTCTGCACCACCTTCCTACCCCTCTGCACCCCCTTCCTACCCCTCTGCACAACGAAATCATCATCCTCCACATTCTATTCAACCTTCTCCTCCACATTATCTTCCACCTTCTATTCCACCTTCTCTTCCACCTTCTCCTCCACAGCTTCCTCAACATTCCCAACATCGGATTTCTCATCAACCACATCAGCATTGTCTTTCTCCAACAACGGCCCATCCTACAAAAAACAGAAAAGTCTTCAATTAGTCCAAATACAAGAAACAGGCAAAGTGCGAGAAATGCACCAAATACAAGAAATGCATACCTCGATATTCAATTCACAAACTTCATTTGTCTTCTCCTCCACAGGCCCAACATTGTCTTTCTCCAACAAAGGCCCATCCTACAAAAAACAGAAAAGCCTTCAATTAGTCCAAATGCAAGAAACAGACAAAGTGCGAGAATTGCACCAAATGCAAGAAATGCATACCTCGATATTCAATTCACCATCTTCATCTATCTTCTCCTCCACAGGCCCAACATTGTATTTCTCCAACAACGGCCCATCCTACAAAAAACAGAAAAGCCTTCAATTAGTCCAAATGCAAGAAACAGGCAAAGTGCGAGAAATGCACCAAATGCAAGAAATGCATACCTCGATATTCAATTCACCATCTTTATATGTCTTCTCCTCCACATGCCCAACATTGTCTTTCTCCAACAACGGCCCATCCTACAAAAAACAGAAAAGCCTTCAATTAGTCCAAATGCAAGAAACAGGCAAAGTGCGAGAAATGCACCAAATGCAAGAAATGCATACCTCGATATTCAATTCACCATCTTCATATGTCTTCTCCTCCACAGGCCCAACATTGTCTATCTCCAACAACGGCCCATCCTACAAAATCAGAAAAGCCTTCAATCAGTCCAAATGCAAGAAATAGGCAAAGTGCGAGAAATGCATCAAATGCAAGAAATGCACCAAATGCAAGAAATATATACCTCATTGTCTTTCTCCAAAATCAGCACAACATTATCTTCCTGTCCATCCTAAAAAAACAAAAAATCCTTTAATTAGACCAAATGCAAGAAATGCAAGAAATGCATATCTCAATATTTTGTTCGTTCAACAAATCATGATCTTCATTTTCATTGTCCTTCCCAAGCCCAACATTGTCTTTCTCCAAGGGCCCAACAATGTCTTCCTGTCCATCATACAAAAAACAGAAAAGTCTTCAATTAGTCCAAATGCAAGAAATAGACAAACTGCGAGAAATGCACCAAATGCAAGAAATGCACCAAATGCAAGAAATACATATCTCAACTTCATTCTCCTCCACAAGCCCAACATTGTCTTTCTCCAAAATCAGCACAACATTGTCTTCCTGCCCATCCTATAAAAAACAAAAAATCCTTTAATTAGACCAAATGTAAGAAATGCACCAAATGCAAGAAATGCCAAATGCAAGAAATGCCAAATGCAATAAATTTATCATCATTCAATCTCATACCTCAGTGTTCACCTCAAAATCTTCCTCGTCATTTTCTTCATCATTCTCCTTCTTTTTCTCTGTTAAATCTTCCACATTAAATCTTCTCCTTCTCTGTTCCTCCCCTAGTGTGGCTGATAATATGTCAAACTCTTGTTGTAGTTGGTTTAACATATGTTTAATGAGAATTATTTCAGTTCTCATTTCAGTTTTGAATTCATTTAGCTCTTTCAAAAGTTCATCCAATCAACATCTATCATGGGGAGTTGTTGCTGTTGGAGTCGGGGGAGAGGATTCTTTGTCTTCGTCTTTTCTACTCGTGGCGCTCTCGACAGAATAAGAGCTGCTGGTGTTGGGGGTAGGGTTGCGGGTTATTCTTCTCGTGGAAGGTTTGGCTTTGGCTGGAGTAATTTGTCTTTTCTTCCTCATGACAGTTTTTTTATGAGGAACTCCATCGTCAATATCTCTAAATTTCCTCTTTCTACAGTCAAGATCAAAAAAAACATCATAAACATTACCTCCCATATCTTCAAAGTCATCCCCAGCATATAAGATCTTCTCCTCTTCAGACAATTCCATTTTCTTAACAATCTTGCCTTGCAGGGCAGTGTGAAGATCAGAGGCGGTGCTCTTCCTCTTTGATTTGTACTATATTATCCTTGGGCAGACAGGCTCTTCCGTTTGAAGCGTCGTTTTAATTGCAAGATTGGGGACAAACGTTTGGATTACCTCATAGGTCCACACTTGTAAGGCTAGTGCGAACCCATATACGGTATAAGAAACATCGACATCTTTGTCTTTGTCTTTGTTCTTCTTCCCCGAGGCAGCATTCTTCTTCTGCAGATATAGCGTCCTGTAGCGATTAAGGTCCTTGGTCAAACCCTTCATGGTTGCTCTAAAGGACACCTTTCCCCATGGAAAATTGAGGAAGGTGTCGATGTCATCGACCATGCTGAAGAGTTTCATATTTATTATCCTCTTCGGGTCAAGGGCAAAGAGATAATGGGAAACAAGGTATACCAACCCCAATTTTCATGCATCTTCCCTATCAGAGCAGGACAGGAATTTTGAATGAAGGTCTGCTATTCTAATAAGTGGAATACTTTTAAAATATTTAAGAACCAAAGTTGGAGATTCTTCAACCTGATTGAAAATCGTTTCTTCCGCAGGGAATCTCCCAAAATTGAGACATGTAACCAATGCAAACTCCCTCATCCTGAAGCACAACTCTTCTCCATTCACAAGGAACTTCATCTCCATAGAATTTGAGTTGGACTTCCTGAGGAGCATGTGGTGTATAATCGTTCTTGAGAACCGCAGTAACGGGTGCCCTTTGAATAAGAATCTGAATTGGGTTTCCTCTACCCTTTCAGTTAGATTCATCTTCGCAAACTTGGCCGCAATATTTCCCAGATTGGTTTTCCAAGATACCCTCCTAGCAAACTCGAGTATTATAGTGGACTCCATCTACAAAACAAGGAACAACATTGGAGTAAGCAAATCGAATTAACCATTGAGAAATGCTTGCAAATTTCTTAATACATTAAGGTGCAGTAAAGGTGCAGTAATGGACAGTAATACAATAAATGTGCAGTAAAGGTGCAGTAGTATATTTCTCAATGGACAGTTCTAAATTTCTTAATATAACATCGAAACCTGCCTCATTGGCATTCTATTAAGGTGCAGTAAAGCAGCAAAAGTTAAAGCTTAAGCCTACACAGTCAAAGAAAACACAAAAATACCATTTCTTCACAAGAACATAACAAACACGAAAATGCCATTTCTTAAACGAGAAATGAATGAATAAACGTGAAATGCATGCATGCAGAATAAGAAGACTGATATAATACTCGTCATATACCCTAAAAGCATTTACACACATAAACGAAACTAGAACCAAACCCTAAACCCTAAATACATCAATATAAATCAATATAAACGGCATAATACACATCAAAACCTAACCCTAACCCTTAAAGCTCTAAACTCACCGGAATATGTCGAAGAGACAGTGGAAATACGATGATGTCGAAGAGACGGTGGAAAGTCGATGATGTTGGACGAGGAATGATGTTGAGGAACGATGATCTTGATCGATGTTGAAGGAAGTCGGAATGGAAAGTCGGCAGTTGAGAAGACGTGGTTTTGGAAGTCGGGGTGGGAGGGAGAATCGGGGAGGTTTTGTTTTAAATTAGGGCCAAAAAGTTATATATAAGACTAAAGACGCGAATTGTCATTCACGCGTTTCATCTAAAAACGCGTGAGTTCATCAACGCATTTTAGATGAAAAGCGTGGATGGGAATTCTCGTTAATTGAAAAACGCGAATTGCCATTCACGCGTTTCATCTAAAACGCATTGATGAACTCATGCGTTTTTAGATGAAACGCGTGAATGGCAATTCGTGGCAATGAGCATAAAATCTGGCGCCCGAGGGGTAGTTCTGACATTTCGTAGGGCAAAAGGGCCCTTTTTGCCAACATTAGCCAGCGCGGGCCTTTTTTGGAATTTCTCCCGTTATGGGGGCCATTTCATCAAATTTCCCCTCCAGTCCACTCTAAAAACAATATTTACTAATTTTTCTTTAATAAAATAAGATAAATTAACTCTGTAATTTAAAAAAAAAAATTTAATTCAATGTGAATGGAATATTTATTTAACTTTTCTCCTTTATTTTTTCAAATTTACACCAATTCTTTTTTGAAACCCACCTTAGCTTCAAATCTTGGATCCTAACTCTTATATATATATATATATATATATATATATATATATATATATATATATATATATATATATATATATATATTGTTGTTTCATTACATTTTATTTTCTTATTGTTTTGTTGGTTGGAAATCCAAATGCAAGATGAATGAATTGAGGCTAAGAGATAATAATATTAAATAAACTTTTAACTAATGAGTTTTGATAATTGTTGGGCTAGGATTCATTCAGTTTGAATTCCTCCAGCTATCCCACAAGAAGGTCATCTCCTCTCATGCTTCCCCTTAAAGGCATCAATTTTGGATTCTAACTCAAACTGATTGCAAATTTGAATTCTAATTCAGATAGGAAGAAGGTTTAAATCAATATTTAATATTTATATGCAGTTTTAATTATTATTATTGTTGATATATTTTTTAAAGAATATTTTAGGTAGGGTGTAATTTCTGACATAATTACACGAAAATACACTCGAAACCGAATACGAAAAAATCAGGTTAGAATTTATGGTTTTTGGATTCAGATCAGGCATGTTTAACCTAATTAATAAACATGTCAAAATCGGATTAAAATAGACGGTAAACCCGTCAACTTATTTATAATTTTTTTTGTTTGTAAAGTTTTGTGTTTATCCTTTCCTACTCACTCATTTATTTTTCTTATAGGGTTTTATGTAAGCGAAATTGTGATTAATTTTATTTTTGTTTTATGTTATTATCATGAAATAGAGATGTAATATTAATAACGTCAATTAAATTGAGTTAGATTCGAGTTGAGTCAAATTAATGGGGTCGGGTTCGAGTCAACTACAAATAAATATGTTAGGTTTATATTAAAAAAAATTCACTCGAATTACTAAACATGTCATATTATATCGCTCAAACCGTTAAGTTGCCAACCCGAATCTGTCAACACGAACTCAACCTGAATTGTCACCCATAATTTTAGGTATACTTATTTATTTAACAATAATTTTGGTGAAATAATAAAATTGACTGAATTAATCTTTTATTCAATCAAATTGAGCCGGTCAATAAATCGAAACTGACAATATAAAAATTTTCAAACACCATTTGGAGGTATAATAATATATGTTTTAGCTAATCTCTTCCAAAAATATCCCTATATTAGGGTACCAACTCTGGTAGAACAGTTTAATAAGACGGTTAAATTACAAGTTAAAATGTTTAAAGAGACGGCTAAAAAGATCCTATTAATATTAATAATAATAAGGTTTTTTTTACAACGAAGCCTGGTGAATTTAGTATTACACATCGATGAACAAACCGACCGAATCGAACCGCTTAATCCCTTACTAATAACACAAATTATTACCTAATTTTTTATAAAGCATTTTTTGAAAACTTATAACGGTATAGTAAAACTATTATTACTAGGTAATAATGAGTATCTTTGAGTTATTATTTATTAAGTAGAAAATAAAATATCTGAGGACACTGATTATATACAAATAAAAAATGAGATAAAAACAATAAGGTGCTCCATCCCATGCACCGAAAGACAAAACTCTTATCTTCCTGACCATACAACGTGTGTCAATCTAAATCCGAATGATTCCTTAGCAACAAAAATATAAAAATTCTCAAAGACAAGGATTAGCTGTATCTCTGATGTCGGTCCTCCCTCTCTTCCACTTCTCTCTTTCGTCCCACAGTTTTTAATTTGAATTGTCCTATTTAAATATTTTATTTTTTTGATTTAATAGATAATATCAAGAAAAGAACAGAGATAATTTGTATCACGTTACCACACTGCTTCAAAAGTTAGTAAAAATAAATAAATATATAATATCAAGATATATTAAATTTATATTTTATAAAAAAAAATTAAGTCATATAAAATTTAAAAAATGATAGTGAAAAAAATTTGAAAGATGGAATGACGTGTTATTATATTACTGCTGAAAAAAAGTAAAGTGTAAAATTAATTTTATTACAAACAAATATAATTTTGTTGAGAAATAATTGAAAGGTATATATGATCTGAAATTGAATAAAATGATAATAATAATAAAAATTATTCTAAACCAAAATGACAAAATAAAATATTAAGTCCACTCTCCTTTCCAACCGGTCCTATTGCTATCTTAAATCGTATTTCATAAATTTTTATTTTATTATACTCCCTCTAACTATCTAACTATTGGATTAGATTGATAATTCTCATAGTTCACATATATATATATATACTATTATACATATACTATAAACATTAGTTCAAATAATGTATGTATATACTATTTAATTTTTGTAATGTGGCAAACGATGCTCAATATGTAATATCAGGTTCAAGTATTAAAGAAGAAAAAACATATATTTCATATATTTCATAAATATAATATATATAACAATTTCTTTCCAGACACGAATTAAGTTATTTTTGGATTCAGATTGGAATTAGGCCGTCAGTCAACCTTATACGACTCAAAGTAGATTCGCCAACTCCTTTACAATTTGTTTTTTTTTTATAGAATGCCTCTGTTTTCACCTTCTTAATCGCTTACTTATATTTTTTTATAGAGTTTTTTTTGTAAGCGAATTTGTGATTTTAACTTCATTGCATATTTGTGTTATGTCATTTTAATTTAAAATTAAAAAAAAAATTGATTTTTTTTTAGAAATGACTTACGTCATTAATTAAAAGACCAGAAAATGGTAAAATGAGTACAAAATCTGAATTTGAGCTTACAACAATTTGTTCAAAATCAACACACGATGGCCATGAGAAATCCACAATTGGCTTAAGAAACACACACGGACATGAAATCAAAGTACAAAAGTGAATAAAAAATAAAACTAGCAATCAATCAACTAAAACAAGACGATATACGTTGATTTACTCGGACTCGTCTCTCTTGTCTTTGCCCTTGTTCTTAATTACATCGGGATTAATCAGACTGAATTCTAATTGAGTCCAGTCAATCGGGTTAAACATGTTGAGTTCGAGTCAATTACAAATAAACATGATAGGCTCATGTTAGAAATTTTGACCCAAATTATTAAACATGTCATGTTCTGGTTAGTATCACTCAACCCGCTAACCTGTCTTCCAACCCGACCTCAGTCTAAATAGACGACACCCTATATATATAATTTACAAAAATATTCAGAAATATACCGTAAAAACAAACAGCCCCTCGTTCTTCGGTTTGGGCGGGGCAATTGGGACCAGCTTGTCTTTTCTAAACACAAGAGTCACTTTCTCGACCGACTGGTTGCTGACCCATTTTCTATTTTCATCACTGTAATTCGTTTTTATTCTAACAAACATAAATGTATGAACTAGCTTAGCTACTTCTTTAAGAGAGCTCGCAAAGCTTCGCACCTTTCACCAGCTATGGCGACAATGGGGAAGCCACTTTCTTCCCTACTCAGCATTATCATTTTTCTCTACTCTTTCTTTCTCTTCCTAACACTGTCTTCTGCAACCAACGTAACGTATGATCGCCGCTCTCTCATTATTGATGGCCAACGCAAGCTTCTCATCTCCGCTTCCATTCACTACCCTCGTAGTGTGCCCGGGGTAAGTAGTATAATACTTGTGCATTTTCGTTGGGTTTTCAACATGTGTTGGAAAATGTGAACAGATTCGCTCTCAGAGAAGTTTTCATATGATATGCGAACTGAACTTCATCTATGACTGCTCACTTCACTTATTTGATTCTATCAATAGTTTCTTCATCTTCGTTAATTTTCCCAGATTTCTTTCATGCACTTCTAGTTCCTCTGGAATTACCTTGAATTTGATTTTTCATCTGTTAAATTGTAGCTAAATTGAGTGGTATGTTTTTGTGACATCAACTCACCGTTTGGTAATAAGAGTGGTTGATTTTTTTGTTTTATTTTTAAAATTATTTCCAGAACCACAGTTTAACTCCTGCATATGTCTGATCTATGATCTTTCAGATGGAGTTTCTTGATATTATGTATTTATAACATAGCACAATTATTCTTTGGCATAAAGTAATTATGGAATGGTAAATGTATAGATGTGGCCTGGGCTAGTGAAAACAGCAAAAGAAGGAGGTGTGGACGTGATTGAAAGCTATGTGTTTTGGAATGGACATGAACCTTCACCGGACAATGTAAGTGTAGTTATAATCAAATATCCCTTAAGATTTTGGAATTTCCCTGCCTTTTTGGTTATCATCCTCTAAGAAATGATTTGATTGTTACAATTGTGTCTTTTTCTTTACAGTATTATTTTGACGGAAGGTATGATTTGGTCAAGTTTGTAAAGATTGTTAAGGATGCAGGCATGTATATGATGCTTCGCATAGGCCCATTTGTAGCTGCTGAATGGAATTTTGGGTATGTTGTATGTTGATAGCCATTAACAAGAAGCTCAAACTTTGCTACAAAATCTTGAATCATTTCAGTACTGATTTTCTTTGCTAATAAGAGACTTCTTACATCCTGGCCTTTCTCTTTGTGCCATGAAAACTTGCAACTTTAATATGACTAAAATTTTATAGATGGTTGAACTTTCTAGTTCTTTAACAAGAGAAATCGGATAACTGATTGTATAATGCAGAGGGGTGCCCGTTTGGCTGCACTATGTTCCAGGCACTGTCTTTCGGACTAATAATGAGCCATTCAAGGTAAGGGAATGATAGTTAAAAAAATATGTAATTATGATGAACCTGAACTCAGTTTCTTTCTTATTCTTCCATTTGATTGGGTTTTCTAATTGGATTGTACTAATTCTTTCTTCTCTATGTATGCTTAACAGTATCACATGCAGAGATTCATGACCGTTGTAGTGAATCTTATGAAGCAAGAGAAGCTCTTTGCTTCACAAGGAGGTCCTATCATCCTTGCCCAGGTGAGTGTCAAAACATTGTGTAATAAGATTTGCATAAATTCCTCCCGCATTTTGCAAATATAAAAATTTCAGTTCTTTGTGAAATTATAAATTGTTGTTTCTTGATGCAATCTAATCACTTCAGTTAGAGTACATACACTAGCTGTACAAAATGAAGAAAAGTGGACTTTTTCATTTGAAATTGCATCTTATTTTGTAGGAATGCTAACTCTTCTATGAGTTGTTTTTGACTGTCTAAAAGTCATAATCAAGCTAATGACTGTGTTTGCAGGTTCTGAGCTGTCATTATGTCAGTTACCCATGAGTAAACATTTAAAATTTTAGATAGAACTTAATTTCTCTTTTAATTGTTAAACTATATATGAAATCATATTTCTTCCCTTTTTAGGAATAGCCAAATATGTAGAAACATATCACACAATTATTCCAAACAGTAATGTAATTTGCATCAATATCCAATAGCTGTGAAAATACACGTGTCCATATAGGATCATATGACAAATGCAAATCCTAAGAAAATTTTACGCGCTTAAGCTAGAGCATATAAATCTGTCACGTGAATCTTGTAACATAAAGATGAAAATGATGCATGAGATAGATGTTTAGTAAAAAGATCAACACATCTTGCATGAAGCATGAAGGGTATAGAGAGTTAATAAATTCTTATCCAGTGCACCACACACCACATGGCAATCAATTTATGTGTGCTTTGTCTTCTCACGACAGACTAATTTTCATTTTTTTGGGGAAAAAAGTTTTCTCATGATATATTGGAATCCATGATAAATGAATGGCAACCTGATTTTCACACATGATAATTGGTTAATTAGAAGAAAATTATAAATGGCTTCTTCATCCAAGTTTAAGCGGTATACAAGCCATGTCACGATACTAAGCTATCGCCTTTGAACTAGTTGGTGTGCTTTGGTTTTTAGTCCTCCAAGTGACTAAATTGTCTTCCACATAAGTACACGCACACAACCTTCTGCCAAGCTTGTTGTTAACATACTAAAAGCATAGAAAGCTCTATTCTTAAATGACCATTCTTCTTGCATAACAATTCTTTACTGTGGGAGCCCTTTATATAATGGAGTATGCGATGATGAAGAACCTTCAAGTGTATGAGTCTATGAGCTTGCATTAATTGACTAACTAAGCTTACCACCCATGTAATATCCTAAGTGTAGTCACTTTAATGTAGTAAGCTTTTCCAACAAGTTCATATTATGAAGGATCGTCAAATATCAGACCATCTTTCTATCCCAAAGAAGGAAGAGTTTGTTTCTGGATTGAGTAGAAAAGAAATATATTCAGTTCCAAGTAATGGGTTCCTTGTATCAAATCAAGGTCATATTTTTATTGGATAGAACAATTACTGTAGCACTATGAGCAGAGATAGTATTGAGGTGCTCTAGTGCCTGTTGAAGTGTGTTTTAGAGAAGATGTTTTCTTCACAAGTCAAATTATATTAAATTGTAGCTGACTATCTAATCCATTACAGAAAAAGACAACTAAAATGTACTAACACATAAAACATATACTCTCATATTCTAACAGCAATGTAATGAGGTAGTATGTAATGTTTCTCTACTTAATTACAGGTTGAGAATGAATATGGATTCTATGAGAGTGGATATGGAGAAGGGGGGAAGCAGTATGCTTTGTGGGCTGCTCAGATGGCTCTTTCTCAAAACATAGGCATACCTTGGATTATGTGTCAGCAGGATGATGCTCCTGATCCTGTGGTGAGAGATCTATCTCTATCTAGTAATTGATGAAACTGCATATATGCAAGTTTGGTGAATAAGCTTCAATTTGCAAAAACTATGACTAGAAGTTGACCATCTAAAATCTTTTGAGTAAATAGCTTTGATTTCAATGTTCTGTTTTTTTTCATTCCTCTCCATTTCATCCCTATTTCTTCTATGACTGTGTCAGTATGTATAGAAATACAGAAAGGTCAATTGAAGATATATAAGGAATGAAACCATTATTCCAATCATCCTTGATTTATTTGCTGATTGAAGATATTCTAGACTAATTGATTATATGCATAAGTCAAGGATGTAAGTTTCTTTATTTCCTTTGTGTAAATAGTAGTACAAACCAACAGGAATTTAACTTGTGTTTTGTTTGCTTTGTTCTTCATTTTGTTTCACCCCCCTTTGTTGCCCTCTCATTCTTTCAATTTTATTAATGAAAAGTTGACCCTTTTCAAAGAAAAAAGTAGTACAAACCAAAAGTACACTAATACACTCTTGTCTGCTTCCATCTCTAGACTAACATACTATATCATACCACTCTTAGATTTTTGCTCAAGTAAAATCCTCATAATTATGTGGATCTTATTTATTTGGCCAGGCCATCTAAACTCTTTGAATCTTGGGTATTAAATTTTATCCAACACCATTACAATAAAAAACTTCAGTTTGCCGCATCTTATTTAATTTGAGGAATCTATATAAATGGAAGGGTTATAGTGCATGCATAAAAATGCTTAAGAGGAATTGTAAGAATATTGCAGAAATGGGTAACATTTTCAAAGAGGAAGTAAATTGGAGATGTAGTTTGATTTAGTTATTCAAACTTCAAGAATATATAGTATTTTATTTAATTATCTTTATCACTGGTTGGTTCAAAAGCTGGTGTTCATTTGTTAGTGTACTTAATGCACCTTCTGGCATGATAGTTTGAATTTTTCTAATAACTGTTTGCTAAGAGATGATCTTGATTACTTTTTGCAGATCAATACATGCAATTCATTTTACTGCGACACATTTACACCAAATTCCCCAAACAAGCCAAAATTTTGGACGGAGAATTGGCCTGGATGGTATATCCAAAATATTTCCTTGGTCAACAAATGCTTAATTTACACTTTATTCTTTTTTCTGCTGTGATTCTCATTTTGTGATTTAATGAATCTAAATTATAATATAGTGTTTAGTATGTCATAATTTGAGTAATGTGTTGCCTGTCAATATTTTGAGCCTAGGGTTAGATAGAAACTTGGCCGAAGACTGACGTGAGAAAAAATATGAGATATAAGTGGGGAGATGAGAAGTCAAAAGATGGACCATGTTTGGTTCCTTAGAAGAGATTGCATTACCTCATTCACATCTATTCTCCATTTAGGGTGATTGAGAGCCTCATCAATACTATTCGGTATTTGCACTTTATCTAAGACATCATCAATACATGCTTGATAGTTATCCAACACTCCTTTATTGGAGACATAGTTAGATATATGATGCATCATGCAAAATCTAACTCCTTTTCTTCTAGCAATTGGAATATCAAGTGTATCATCCAAAAGAGTTTCAATTTGGACTATGTAAGATGATAAGAGCTTTTGAAACGGTAATCAACTTGATTCCCAGATTTTTGCGGTGATTTATCAGCACAAGATACAAAATATTTACATGACATGAATACAAACACATATATGTAAGTTCCTATCTACAAGGACCACATGCCGCTCACTTTGAATACAAAAGTAGTTTATGTATTTCTCTCTCTCTTTAAAGACTAGGGATATTCTGTTTTCAACTGAATACAGAAGTAGTTCAATATCTTTCTCTCTCTTTAAAGACTAAGGATATCCTGTTTTCAACTGATTGAATTTCTGTTAGACTCAAATCAGGGTTGGTTTCTTGAGAGCACATGATTAATCTTTCCTTTGTCTTGTGTTACTGTGTATACATGGAACTCTTTTTCTAATACCAGTTCAGGATGAATGAGGAAAATCTTTTAAGTCTCAATCGTGAGTGGTAGTTTTGGAGTAATGAAGGGAATTTCGGGTGGTTCGGAAGTCTCAATATTGAGAATGGAAGGAGGCTAAGAAATCTCAATAGTGGTGTGGTTCGGAAGTCTCAATATTGAGAATGGTAGGAGACTGATGTGATGTTCTGGACCTAGATGATGATAATCATTTTGATTCATAGTAGTATGGTTGTCATTCAAAGAATGTAATATCTATACCCCTTATGGAATCCATAAGAGCATAACCAAGGAACATGCACTTATGGATCGAGGGTCAAGTTTTCAAAGAGACATATTTTCCAACAGCCATACTTTACTCCTCAATCCCTATCACTTCATCATTTCCACCATCCCTATCTCTGACCTCCACAACACAACAAACAATATATCATCATCTTCTACTCTACCAGATATTACGACTACTTCCATTCCTTAAAAACAACCAATTATCACATCAGCTCTTGCACCTATATGTTCTACTCATCAGATGATCACACACATCAAAATAAATTCATGTCCCCATCAACTTTCACTGCTATTTCTTCCGCTACCACACTTACATGTTTTATCAATACTAATAAGGATCCGCAATGACGTCTTGTCATGACAAATGAGTATAATACTCTTATTCAGAACAAAACATCGTCTCTTATTCCTCGTAAACCATCAAATAATCTCATTGGATGTAAATGAGTTTCAAACTCAAACATAAATCTTATGGGTCTATTGATTAACATTGAAGCATGTTTTGTGGCCATAGAGTTTCATTGACAACAAGTTATTGACTATGAAAAACATTCATTCCTATGGAAAAACCTACGACTGGTTGTGTCATTCTTTCTTTGGCAGATTTATTCATCAACTTGATATTAATAATGCATTTCATTTTAGGTCTCTGAAAAAGAAAGTCTTAATGGCACAACCATTTGGTTTTGTCCATCCTTGCTTTCCTAATCCCGTATGCAAACTTCACAAAATAATTATGGTCTTAACCAGTCTCCTCGAATTTGATACGCTACTCTTCGGACTGCTTTGCTATTTACTTAGTTTCACAGAATCGAAATTTGATATGGCTCTCTTCACGTGCCATGCGTCTCAAATATCCGCATACTTTGAAGTATATGTGGACGATATTATTCTCACCGACAACTCTAAATCATTTCTGACGTAAATCAACTTCAATTGAATAAATTACTTCCTTAGCATGAAAAACACTCGCACCAATGATGACATGTTTCTTTGTCATTCCAAGTATGTGGACGATATTCTCACTTGTTCAAGCAAAGTCATTACACACCCTCTCTGCTGGCTCCTCTCTTTCAAATAATAATGACGATCATTTCATGATCCGATTCTCTATCGGAGTATAGTGGTGGCTCTACAATATCTCACACTCACTCGTCCTGAGTAAGCTTTTGTTGTCAACCGAACTTGTCAATTCATGCAAACTCTCACATTCTTTCACTAGGGAGCAGTTAAACATATTTTTTGATATCTTTGTCATACCCCTCGTTATGAGATTTTTCTCCGTCCAATTTCTCAATTCACTCTCGCGGCATATTTGACGCTGACTGGGCATGATGTCCATATGACCGTTTTCGACAGCTGGATTATGTATTTTTTTAGAAGACAATCTCATTTCTTGGAACTCTAAGAAATAACAAGAAGTTGTTCGTTCTAGTACTAATCTGAATATCGTGCTTTTACATATATAAATTTTGATTTTTGTTGGATTCCGTCTCTAATTAGTGAACTTTCAGTTTCACTTTCTTCTTTCCCAGTTTTATGGTGGGATAAAATTAGTGCTGTATTCTTATCAGCTAACCCGGTATTTCATCCTTATCATAACATATTGAAATCAACTTTCACTTTGTTTAAGAAAAAAGTGATTGTAAACAACTACTCATTCCTACTGAAGATCAAGTGACTGATATATTTACCAAAAGTTTTGCCTCTCATCGATTTGTCCTTTTACGCAGTAACTCACCTTTCCACTTGAAGTGGATGATAAAGTATTAACATCTGATTCTTTGCAATTGGTTGCCATGTCATCAATATCCAAAAAAAATAAAAAATTGACATATTGATTATTAAGTTTAAATTTATTTTATTATCTCCTATTAGTAGCTATCTTTTCAATTAATTTTCTATTATTTAGCTTTTCAATTAAGAGTTCTATTACTCTTATAAATACATACATGATTTTAAACATGATCAATTCAATAAATGATATAAGTTTAATATTTCTCTTAAGAATTCAGTTAAATAGTTCGTACTTATTTTATACCATTAATTCTAAAATCGAACTCCCATCAACCTCAAATATTCAGCTTCATGTGTTTACATCAATTCAGAAAAAGAGGGGCTTTCACTGGATTAGAATTCTTTTGATCCTATTTGCATCTAACTTTTCTCTATTTGCTTTCCCCCTCCCCCTTTTGTAAAATTTGAATGCCCCCTCACGTTTAAAAAAATTCCTAAGAACTAAAGTTAAAAGTCTATTGTACTTTGAATGTGGATGTAAGCATTTGGCCGAATCACTATAAATCTTGTGTTTGTGTCTTTAGATTCTTTTTTTCGTTCCACAATTGTTTTCCGATTGTATTTGTTTTCACCTACATGCTCTCTGCAACCTTTTCAGGTTCAAAACTTTTGGGTCTAGAGATCCACACAGACCACCTGAAGACGTTGCTTTTTCTGTTGCTCGATTTTTTCAGAAAGGTGGAAGCCTTCAGAACTATTACATGGTATTGACAATTTTCCCTTACAACTTTATTTAATAAGTTTTATTGATTGGTTTCGTCATTCTTTTTCATAGAGTTATTCTATCAAATTTCAGAAAGGTTAACCTTGACAAATCTCTTATGTTTTTCCTTTGATGTAGTATCATGGTGGGACGAACTTTGGTCGTACTTCAGGTGGCCCATTTATCACCACTAGTTATGATTATGATGCACCTATTGATGAGTATGGTATGCAATATGTACTTCTAGTTACAAGAATGTTTTTTAACTCCATTTTGGAGGAATTTAATGCTCTAAAGTTAGATTGATCTTTAACTTCCAGGCTTGGCTAGGCTTCCAAAATGGTCACACCTTAAGGAACTCCACAAGTCTATTAAGTTATGCGAGAGAACATTACTAAATGCTGAACCAACACTAGTTTCACTTGGTCCTCTTCAAGAGGTAATTGTTGTTTGCTTTTAGATGGCCTTTAGGGAAAGTTAAAATAACATATATATGCTACTTTAATTGTCAATGTGAATCACATGCTATTTTTCAAATGTTGGATATATTTGAAAATATAGATTTTCTACTGTTGGGAAAACTAGATGTCATTAGTAAAAGAATATAACACTTAATGTCCTCATCCTTTCCATTTTCTTTGTTTAGCATTTGTTTTGTTTCACCTTCATACCAATCTCTTTACTTATAAATTTTTTTAAAATTTCCCGTTGCCATTATATTTGTTATAGGCTGATGTGTATGCAGACACTCTTGGTAATTGTGCTGCCTTTATTGCCAATATGGATGACAAAAATGATAAGACAGTAGAGTTCCAGAATGTTTCATATTACCTACCTGCATGGTCAGTTAGCATCCTGCCAGATTGCAAGCATGTAATCTTCAACACCGCCAAGGTACTTTCATGTATTTTTTATTTTTATTTTTTATAAGGAATTAGTTCTTACTAAATTCAATTGGGAGTTACATATACAAAATTAATTAGTAAATAATACAAATCAAAATAAACAATTGATGATCTAGATGCCAAATTGTATGAACAATTTACAAAAAGAAAATTCAATGGAAAAGATTCAACGATCATGCAAATTGTTAAGAAGGGTCACTCCAAAGACGAACTCATTTGAATTCCTAAGCGATAAGTATTGAAGTAAAGAAAGCCGAACGAACTAATGAAATGATGTCGGAAAAATCTGTACAAAAAATCCTGAGAGGCAGTTAAAAATTATTATTTTTAGCTGAGGGTTGATAAGAAACGTCAAAAAAGGTCATACCAAATTATAATGGACCATCTACATATATTTTCAAAATTATGAAAAATTCATACAAATCATCGGAAGGGGACGGACACGAACTTGAGAAAAGATCACCAACACAATTGGAGGGTATGCGCAACAAACGACCCACTAATTACTGAGAGTATTAATCGGATTACAAAAATTTGAGACAAAAATCCGATCCGACTAAAATGATACCGAACAAAACACAACATCAACTCAAATTTGAGTAATGAAAAGATAAATGAGGCACCTTCCAATACTAAAAGTCATCGGAGGGGCCAATAAGAAATAACTGTTCAACTTTTTTCTGGCTTTATTTCCTAGAGAGGTTCATCTATTTCACATGTTGGAAAACTTAAAATTCCTTTATTACACCTTATAAATGACACATGATTTACCTATGAGTAAAGTGTCCACTTTTACAATTTGCAAAATATATATATATATATATGACGATCCTATTACCGGGATAGCTTCAGGCACACCTGTTACAATTTTGACTGCCCAATAGCCAATTTGATCCCAAGGTAAGGAATAGCCAGTTACACCAAAAGATGCGGTCAATACAGCTAAAACCACACCTGTAACCCAAGTCAATTCACGAGGTTTTTTAAAACCACCAGTGAGATACACACGAAATACATGTAGAATCATCATTAGAACCATCATACTTGCCGACCATCGATGAACTGATCGGATTAACCAACCAAAGTTAGCTTCAGTCATTATGTATTGAACAGAAGCAAAAGCTTCAGTAACGGTCGGACGATAATAAAAAGTCATAGCAAACCCCGTAGCTACTTGTACTAAAAAACAAGTAAGCGTATATATATATTATTGTGTAGAAAATAGAAGAAATGTATGCAGAAACCCTTGTCACCGCTAGAGTCATTGTCGTCAACAATCTACCCCCTTTCAGCCATTCACCAGCCTCCTAAGATTGTGTTTCTTCGAGGCATCGTTAGCACATAATGGAAGTGGTAAGAGCTCTCGATCAGGAGAAGATACGATAGTGGTACCTGTTGTTGTTTTGGAAACCATCAACCCTTGTCCAGATTAGGGCAAGATCTGAGAATTCCCTCGTGGCTCTTTTTAGAGCCAATTTTCAACCACAGGGGACATTTGTTTGTCATCAAGCTTGGGAATACAGTACCCGACCGATGTCAATTGGTGTACAACAGCGGTTTCAACATGAAACGATTCTTTTGTCACACACAATGAGGATGTTTTGTTGGAGTAACACTGCTGCGAGGGAAGGAGATGCTGAAATTGTTATCCGAAGGAGAACTGCTTTAGATAATCAAGACATTCAAAGTGAAATGCTCCTCGGGAATTTGTTGTAAATTCTGTAACTTACTCACATGTTTTCGGCAAAAAATGTTTTATTCTCTAACATATGATCTTGCGGTTGAGATCGAGCCCATTCCCAGCCAGCACAATAATGATGCGAAGGTCACATTCACCGATCATCGGTCACATTCACTGATCACACATTCATTCATCACTCTCCCATTGATGTGACTGTTGTTTGTCATATCGGTGAGGTCGATGATGTTGTAGAGACACATTGATGTGACTACTGTTTGTCATATCGGTGAGGTCGATGATGTTGTAGAGACACATTGATGTGACTACTGTTTGTCATATCGGTGAGGTCGATGATGTTGTAGAGACACGAATGATTCAAAGTCAAACTCTTCCCAATTGAAGATTGAGAGGAAAATCTTATGTAAAATCCGTGTCAAAGCTTCACCACAACTTTCCAGTATACACCATTTAGAGAATGTGCGTTAGACCAATTGAAGATTGAGAGGAAAAGTTTATATGAAATCCCGTGTCAATGCTCCACCACAACTTTCGTTAAAGGAGATTTTGTACGGGTTGAGAATTTTTTGAACTTATTGGCATTTAGTCTTTTTCTTCTCATTCTGTTCTTTTGTTTTTGTATCTCTTTTCCCTCCCATCTGTAATTCACTAAACGCATCTTGCGTTTTACTTTCAATGAAAAGTTGACCTTTTTCAAAAACAACTTTCGGTATAAAACATTAAGCGAATGTGCGTGAAGCCGTGAATTGCCTCTTGTAGAATTATCTTAGAAGGAAAATAATTCAAAAAATGGATTGTTGAGAAAGTCAGCAGCAAATCAATCAATTAGGGTTTAGTCTAATTTACAAATCAATTAGGCTAATTGATTTGTAAATTAATCAATTAGACTAATTGATTTGTAAATCAATCAATTAAACTAATTGATTTGCTAATTGGCCGTTGATTATCAATTACATAATTTTACTATTTAATTATTTCTTTTTCTGCAAATGTAATTTTACTATTTAAGCACTAGATGTTTTATGTAAAAAAACAATAAAAACACAACCAATAAACAATCAATAGAATTTCTCTCTTTTCTTTATTTCTTCTACATGGTATTAGAGCAGGTTTTTCATCAACAATTTCATCGGCAACACCCTCTTCAATTTCTGCCAAGGTTCTATTACACCCCTCTATGTTACATCCCGCAATCAGGTGGCTGACATACTCACCAAGCTGACTCGAGGAAGTATGTGGCAAGTTGGGAAGTCTCAATATCTACTACCCAACTTGAGGGGGAGTGTAGAATTATCTTAAAAGAAAATAATTCCAAGAATGGAATCTTAAGAAAGTTAGCAGCAAATTAATCAATTAGACTAATTGATTTGTAAATCAATCAATTAGACTAATTGATTTGTAAATCAATCAATTAGACTAATTGATTTGTTAATTGGCCGTTGATTATCAATTACATGATTTTACTATTTAATTATTTCTTTTTTTGCAAATGTAATTTTACTATTTAAGCACTAGATGTCTTATGTAAAAAAACAACAACAAAAACACAACCAATAAAATTTCTCTCTTTTCTTTATTTCTTCTATATGGTATCAGAGCAGGAGGAACCTATTCACAACTTTCACTGCCTCCTCCAATGGTGGAAATAGCCATTGGAGGAGAACTCAAATGATTCTATAATCTCATATTTCTCTAAAATTATATAACAAAAATCCCAGTGCGTTTTTTTATAGTTCCGTCGAATCTGTATCGAGCTTCGTCTTCGTGTCTCGACAGATTTCTTCCAACATTTCATTTGTTCAAAAATTATAACTTTTCACTTCAAGAGCTGAGCCATGAGCCAAGAGCCAAGAGCCAAGAGCCAAGAGCCAAGAGCCAAGAGCCAAGAGCCAAGAGCCAAGAGCCAAGAGCCAAGAGCCACTCCTCTAACTAAGTGAATCATTAATTTGAATCAGTCAAACTGAAATAATGTCATCAACATTTCCATCTCATCGACAGCATCCTCTCCACTCTCATAGCTGCCAAAAGTCTTTCCTATTAAGTGACTAACATTCTCATCAAAGCTCTTCCAAGTCGATTTGAGGAAGTATGTGGCAAGTTGGGCAATCTCAACATCAATTACCCAACTTGAGGCGGAGTATAGAATTATCCTCAAATATGGAAAGTCGGTAGCAAATCAATCAATTAGACTATTGATTTGCTAATTGACCGAGAATGGAAAGTCATTAGCAAATCAATCAATTAGACTAATTGATTGAATATTTTCTATCAAATCAATTATATGATTTTATCGTTTAAATCATTTCATTTCTGCAAATGTTTTTTTTCACTATTTAAGCATTGGATTTCTTATGTAATAAACACAACAAAAACACAAGCAATAAAATTTCTCTCTTCACTTTATTTTTTTCTACACCTCTAAAAGTCCATGAAGGATCAAACCAACAAGGAATAGATGAGGGAGGGAGATGAAGAAATTAGAAAGAGAACCTAAATAACTTTTTAGTGGTCTAAATGCTAAGATATGAGCATTATGTTGCAAGTTTTCCACTTTGAGTGAGTTTTATTGATCTTGTTGCCTTTTTTTCCCAAATTCATGATCAGTCAAGTGATGTCTTGTACTTCTAAAGTATTTCTATTATAGAAGATGTGACTTTCACATGCTATGTTCACACTTTCATAAACGAGGTCTTGTTAGGATACCCTAATGTAGTAGAGTTTAAGCAAAAGTTTTTTAACACTATTTTAATATAAGGGAATTTCATTTGACTTTATTTATTACATGATATATCTTTTTTTATTTTTTAAAAGAGGTCAACTTTTATCTAGATGCTTTTAAACGTTACAAAAGGGAAGAAAAAAACAATAAATAAGAAAACAACGTAAGAATTTTAAATGCCAATAAGATTGAAAAATTCTCATCCCGTACAAGCCCCTCTTTTTCGGATTGAGGCAAACGCTTGACATGAATCCTTTAAGACGCTCGTATCCATAATTTTTTCCTTCGAAAACTCTTCTATTTCTTTCTTTCCAGATTATCCATCGGGGAATTGGTTTTCAGTCATCCGCGATTTTGTTGCTAAAACTACATCAATTCATTTAATCAAGAAGTCGACAACTTTTGTTAGTGTATCCCATTGAAATTAAAGGAGGTTCTGCAGAAGAGCCCACATGCTCTTGGCAAGGTCACTATGAAGAAGAATACTATCAATGAATTCTTCGCTCTTCAAACAAATGTTGCATCTGCTAACGAGATGAGATGAAATCATTTCTTTTTCAATTTGTTAGATGTCAAGACTCCTCCAATGATAGTTTCCCAACAAACAATGAGATTTTTGATGGAATTTTTTATTTCCACATCTCTTTCCAAGTATATATCCATTGAAGGAATAAATGAAAGATAATTTTATTACATTTCACTTGACTATACATGCTTTTGTGAAAAATGAGGGGAAAATATGAGATATAATTTTGTTACAGTGGGTTATGCTCTTTAAATACATAGTACATATAATTCCTAGGATATACTGCATATAAGATCTCAGATCTCTGCTACTTAACTTAGATCTTTGTCGACAGGTGGGCTCTCAAGCTTCTGTGGTTCGGATGGTACCAGAGAGTTTGCAGCCTTCCCTTGTATCATCAAGTAAGCTTCATGGATGGGAGGTGTTTGTGGAGAAATCTGGGATATGGGGGAAAAGTGATTTCACTAGAGTTGGCTTTGTTGACCATATCAATACCACAAAAGATACCACTGACTACCTCTGGTACACGTCAAGGTTTGTTAACTTAAGAAATTATTTATTCATTTTATGTAGAAATCATTTCTTCTGCAATCAGCTATATTAAATGTTTGAAGATGTGGCATTTTGTTGAATGTTGGCTTGCTTTGAATAATATATTGCACTGGAGACATAACCATGTCGCTGACACTTATTTTTCCAACTTGACTTATCTTGATAATGAATGACTGGCAGTATAACTGCATTCGACTTCAGGCCTATTTTGTCTGGCTGCTTTTATGTTGACAAGAGTGTATTTTATCTGGCAGCTTTTATGTTGACGAGAGAGTGTGTTTTGTCTGGCAGCTTTTATGTTGACGAGAGTGAAGATATTTTGAAGAAAGGAGGTCAACCTGTTCTTAAAGTTGAATCAAAGGGTCATGCCCTGCATGCTTTTGTGAATGGGAAGCTTGAAGGTTTTTTTCTTTTCTTGAACTGCTTCACTACCCTTTATTTCCTGCAATCACATTAATACTCAAAATTTTATTGAAAATGTGTCGCGGAAAATCTCAAAATTTTATTGAAAATGTGTCGCGGCAAATCATGGAAGATAGTTGAATTAAGGGAATTACTAGTATATTTGAATGCAAAAGGATAATTATCTAATTAATAACTGCTACTACTTTATTACTTTGATTTCATGATATAATCACTACTTTATTTAGTCGTGACCTCCACTTCAACTTGAGGCCTTCTAAGTGAGAATCGAACCCATGAACTTTGGCGTTTTAGGCGATATAATCACTCCCTAAAACACTTTGATTCTACAATAGAATCCCTGCCCAACAAATTCCATGATTTCCAGGATATTGTATTATATAATTACTCTATATAAATGGTATTACCCTCACAATAATGTTAACACATTTTTTATTAATAATTTTCGCATGTATCAAAGCTAAAATTGAGAGAATCCACATAACCTTAATTATTGGCCTACGTAGAACATGGCCAGACTGGGGAGGGTTCTCAAATTTTAGCTTCTGAAGTGTCTCCTCTTCTCTTCTCGATCCACTATGGATTTATTCCTATCACCATCTACAAATTTAATGGAAAAAACTACCTAAAATGTTCACGGTTGATGCCGATGTTCTTGTCTGAAAAGGGAATGGTTGAATACATGCTGGTGGAGATAAATATCCATACTAAAGATGACCCTACCTACAAGGCATGGAAAATAAACAACAACCACACCGTTATGTCATGTTTTATGTTTAGCACTTAGATAGAAGAAGTTTTTTTACTATATGGTACTGCTCAAGAAATGTGTTGTCGGGTGCTGTCAAAGAGTTCTTCCATTTCTGCAACTAGACATGATCAAAATCTTTGTATGGAAGCATGCATATGATGCGGCGATGTACAAGAAAGAAGGCTGATGACTACCTAGCTTCTTCCTAGTCTTCGAGAACTGGTGCTTAAAGTAAAAAATGAGGAAAGTAAATATAAGGCTATTCAGGAATAGACTAATACTCGATCTAGTCAATGGTCTGCCAAAATAATCCAATATTCAAAGTTTGAGACTCAAAGAGCACCACAAGGAAATAATTGTTGTGATCACTACAAGAGGGCAGGACCAAGAGAAATGTTGTAAAGTCCATGGGAAGCCAACTGATTAGAAACCTAAGGGAAAACCTAAGGGAAGGGCAAACATGATTATGAAAGATAAAGACCGATGAGATTTCAACAAAGTGCAATTAACCACCAACAAAGTGCAATTAACCACCGTCCAAAGGCCGATTAACAGTTCCTTAGGCCTACTCCCAAATTAACCTAAGGTTGGACTAATAGCACAACAAGGTAATATGTTTGTTGCCTTGTTTTCTGTCCAAGACCATAACAGTAGCTGATTACTTATTGACTCAGGAACTTCAGACCAAATAGCGGGTAACCCTAATATTGTACACACCCATCACATCTCAAAGGTTCAAGGTGTGTTAATTTCTAATGGAACAACAATGATTGTGTTAGGAGAAGGATCAACTAGGATTTCTAAAGAAATTAACCTCGAAAAAGTTCTATTGGTTGAATAATTAGCATGCAATCTTCCGTCCGTTCGAAAACTATGTACGGAATGTAATGTGTTGCTAAGTTCAATAATATGTTGTGTGTCTTTGGAGACAGATGCGAGGAGGAAGATTGAAAGTGCTAAGCTAGTGTCTCGATTATACATCCTCAGTCATGAAAGCCACATACCAGATGCTTTCATCAACCCTTTAAGCTCAATTCTAGTATTTTGTCAAACTCTAGCTGTATCATTTTAACCATGTCATCTTAATTTTTTATATTTAGTCAAATAATTTCCTGATTTGTTTCATAAAAAAATTATAATATCTTTCATTGTGAAGTGTATGAATTGGCTAAACACACCGGAACTGTTTACTCGAATATGTCTTATTTGCCCTAAACACACCGGAACTGTTTACTCGAATATGTCTTATTTGCCCATACATTCTCTTATTTATACTGATGACTGGTATTACATGAGTTTATCTATTAACAGAAATACCTGAGATGACATGATGTTAATAGCTTAGCAAGAAAAAAGAGGGAGAATCACGATGAGAGAGGGAGAGTCCCTGCCCTCCCTTCCTAGGTTCGGCACAGACGATGAGAGCGACCGTAACCTAGCCGCCGTTGCCGACCGCCCAATCCCAAACACTTACCCAACCCGTGTCAAAACCTATTCTCCTAGTCTCATACCCAGCCTACAACCCACTACCAAATTCACGTTTCACCCCAAACTTCTCCTCCATCCCTTCTTCCGGAAGCTTTATCAAACCAGATCTATACCCAACATTGAAATCCTCTTACAATATCCCTTAGTTAGCTCCCAAATTAGAGATAGTTTCTCTTATTCGGTGGTTCTCAAGGACTCCCCACTTGGACATTGGCGTCACCCTATTAGATTTGGTGACAAAATTATTAATTTGGAAAAAAGCGACATTGCCAAGATAACTATCATATTTACGAGAAGGGTTCATGTCGCTTTCGAAGTAATCATTTGAGTCTTACGGTTGCGAGATTATTGACGAAGTGATCCAAAAAGCATCAATTCCGGTTCTACAAAATGTGAAGTTTCATAGACAAAAAAGACACGTCAATGTGGGTCGGCTCGAATAAACACGGTCATTTTGCGGAATAAGCGTGATGGAGATAATACAATTCGGATCATCATTCCTCTCGACGTAGAAGGCTCATTCTACACCACAATTACAAGAGGAATAAAACAATATGTTTTTAGCCGCAATGATAATGTTTCAGAGACGTATCAGTTTGCTAACATCTCCCTCGAGTCAAAGACTTATGGCTTTCTGTAAACCTTGGGACGGGTTAACCCCACGGCAGATGATCTCCAATCTTAGGCCATGGAGGTTGTTACGATTGAGTGTTTTGTCTCGGATAGGGATCTCTGTGGCTCATTTCATTTATTCTCATTTGCTAAAAATAAAGACAAAGACTGGCAGAATCTTACATTTTTACGGACATAAAGTCAAATCTCAAAATTTGAGCAAATCCACGCGACTCTAGAAAAGTTGAAAACTGTCTGTATTGGTTTACCGGTTCATTTATGAAACTCAAAAGTAATCACGAGAATCGGTAACTTTTGCGGTGGTCTGCTAGAAATCGATAAGGCAACGTTCACTAAAATCAACCTGAAGATTTTTCGGAGATGATTCTGGCCACACCAGAAGATTCATCCCCTATCTTAATCCGAGCCGAAATCAATTTTGCTATGGACCTTTATTTTGTCTCATTGCAGGATGATTTTAGCTAACGTTGTTTTATCGATTTCTAACCCACTGTAATAGTTATCGATTCTCGTGATTGATTTTGAGTTCTATAAATGGATCGATAATACGATTACAAGAAGATTTCAATTTTTTGGGGGTCGGACAATAACCCGTGAATTTGATCTATGACTTTATGTTCGTAGGAATGCCTGATCCTGTCAGTCACCTTAACTCTGTCTTTGTTGTTAGCAAACGAGAATAAATGGAATGAGCCGCAAAGATCCTTAACCACAATAGAGCGCTCAATCGAAAGAACCTACCCTGCCCAGGATTGAAAATTATCTGCTATGGGGCTAACCCGTCCCTGGCTTCGCAGAAAGCCACAAGACTTATCTGAAACATTATCATTGTGGCAAAAAACATAATGTTATATTTCTTCTGTGTTCTGTGTAATTGTGTTGTAGAATGATCCCTCTACGTCGAGAGGAATGATGATCTGAAATGTATTATCTCCATCACGCTTAATTCCGCAAAAATGGCCGTTTATTTGAGCCGACTCACACTGACCAATTTTTTTGTCTATGAATCTCTCATTTTATAAAAGCGAGATTGAAGCCTTTTGGACCACTTCGCCAATAATCTCGCAACTGTAAGACTCAAATGAATACTTCAAGGGCGATGCGAACCCTTCTCAGTGCATATGATAACTAGTTTGGCGTTATCGTTTCTTCCGATTCAATAATTTTCTCAAAAAATCTAATACGGTGACACCAATGTCTCAAGTGAAAAGTTCTTGAGAACCTCCAAATAAGAGAAACTATCTCTAACTTGGGAGTCAACTAAGGAGATCGTCTGAGAGTTTCAATGTTGGGTGTAGGTCTGGTTTGATAAGGTTGTTGGAGGAGAGACATGGGGTGAAATGTGAATATGAGACTGGGCGAACATAGGTTTTGACACGGGTTGAGTTGTGAAATAGGGTGGATGACCGGTTTAGGGTTGCGTGAAGGAGTTAAGATAAGGTCGTTTGGTAGTGGGTTAGGAGGCGAATTGGTAGGTGGGTTTGGGTCGGGAACCGTGCTGGAAGTGGGAGTTGGTTGGGAGGACCACATTATGCCTCTCTCATTGTGACTGCTTAGAAAATAATGCTAAGTAATGATATTATAGGAACCCCTCAGAATTCTCAGAATTTTGTAATTCTCTCCTAGAAAAGTCCTATCATTGAAGAATATAAATTTATACTCATCATGCATAATGAAATAGAGAGTCAGTTTCTATAAAAATAAAAATAAATTAGGGGTCAAAAGATAAAATTACTAAAAAGTGAAAACTAAATTACTTCATCTTCTTTTTCTTACAGCTTCATCTTCTCAAGGTTCCTGTTGTCCTACTGCTTCATCTTCTTCACACACTTATCGCCAACTCACCACCCAACCCAACTTAATTATGAATGATAAATCTGAGTTTCTATCTCTATTTATATTAATACTAAATTTATATAAATATTATATATATAATAATATATTTATATACTTTTTAATAATCCTAAATGTATGGTATCTATGATATGATACCCGTACTCGTATCAATGCAAGATAGCCAGTCAACTATCAACATGGTAAAAAAAATCTTGTTCAGTTATGCAAGATATATATTAATGATCAAATATTAATTCAAAATAAAAAATTAATGTCCAAATATGTTTTTTTTACCATTTTGGGTCAACTTGTGTCCCCAATATATAAATTTTTATTCTGTGCTGTATTGGGCTAATTTTATTTTTTGATTTACTCATCCTCTTTCATTGAGTAGTTGTATCACTGTAACATGATCCCACCTCAAACTACCTATTGAAGGAGTAGCGGTTGCTTATTTGGTGTCTATATCCTAATCAGTTCTGTTATTTTTTATTTTCCAGCCAGTGCATCTGGAAGTGGATCCATGTCAGCTTTTAAACTTCAGGCTCCAATTTCTCTCAAACATGGAAAAAACGAAATTGCTCTCTTAAGCATGACTGTAGGTTTGCAAGTAAGTTGCTCATATATCTCTACTTAAATAGCCGTTTGTAGCTTTTCAACGTTCTGGATTTCTTTTATGAACGAGGATATGAATCTTGTGCGCTTTGTTTTTTCCCCTAACCTCATTATTGTTTTATATATTTAATTGAAAACATTGCATAAGTCATTATAGTGACTGGTGGCTGGTTTATAATGTTAGATTAAGAGTTAAGATAGTTATGACCATAGATTCAATCGTCTTTCTATAAATCTGGTATAATGGGGTTGATGTTACGAACTGAAGAGAAAATACTCCTTTTCTATTAATTTTGAAGTATTAGTCTCTTAAAATTATAAAGCACAAAGATAAGTTTTTTATGCCTCTTTCCTGTGCTAACCTCTTCAAGGGATTAAAATTATGGTTAAGAGAAAAGGTTTCCAATTACATGTGTAATATTATGAGGTGGAGTGCCTATCATTAATTTCCCCTGCCCAATCTGTATTTGTGTAGACATGTATGCAAGTATGTTCCGTCTTTAGAAGGGGTGATTCATAAATGACTTACTACACCCAGATATAGTAATCGACTTACCAGACATTGGTAGCTTCCTTTGTTGTGTGTGCGTAATATTCTTCTGAGCTTATTTTATTTATTGGGTCCATGGGAATATCTATCGGTTTGCATCCAAGCATCCCTGATTCCTTTAGTAAGTCTAAAATATACTTTTGTTGTGATAGAAAAATACCTTAGCTCTGATCCCTTCCCTTAAAGTAATAGGTAAGTTTTCATCAAGTGCCGAATTTGATTTGGTCAGGCTCTAATCTCTTCCATTAAAAAATCCTTCAAAGATAAATGTTTGGTATGATAAATGCCAATCCAACACGGATGATTTTTACGGTTGAGTCATTAGCAACTCGAATCGAGGCACTATCGACGAACAATATAATTGTGGAGTAATGATAAGTCTCCAGTCATGTGATCTGATGCGCCCGAATTCACATTCCATTTCTGGATAGTCTCCATTTTTGGATAAATAGTCCGAGAATACCTGATGGGCTGAAGTCACATTAGGTTGGAAACAATAATGGCTCATTTGTAAAATTATGGCCTGGTGACTTGTTTTGATAACAAGACTTTGATGCTAGAGGGCCTTGAGTTTTGCAGCTGCTCACTAAAATGAACACAAGTTGAAAAGATGACGCAACGAACGACGAATAGATGAGCAATGTCGGCACTTGAAGTTCCTTGGATCTGGGAATGCGATATGATTGACAAGAGCTTGAATCTCGATACGAGGATTGAAGCTTCAGACGATTCAGCAAGGGTGCGACTAACTTGGACTGTGTTGAAAGTGTAGAAAATTGAAAGCGTTTAACTTTCAGATTTAGAGAAACTCGCTCTCATACCCATGGAAAAATTGATATTTGATTGAGTTGATTTTAGAGAAACTTGCTTTCATACCATGGAAAAATTGATATTTGAGTGAGTTGAGAGAAAGCAACAGATGCTGTATAATATTATTGTGGTAATTTACCATGTACATTTATCATAGTATATATCTATATTACCTTCCATTTATAATTATGGAATTAGATAACCCATTAAGGTAGCTCAAGTGTCAATAGTGGTTCCTAAAAGGTCACAGGTTCAATTCCCACTTAGAACGCCTTAAGTTGAATGTGTTCTTAATGAGGTAGCATTCTCCCCATGGGCATTGTGATTCATTTTAGCAAATTTAAAAATTGGCAAAAGAAAATAATGCTCATAAGACATTTTTTTGGTGAATTGAATGAACAATTATTGAGAGTACTAGTTCACTTCTCTCTAATCATCATACTCATATGAATTGTATCATCAAACCTTCATTTTCTTGAGAAATTTAAATTATATTTCTCATGATATTATATTGTTATTTTCTTATTTTGTATGCCTTCTTTTCATTTGGTTTCAGAATGCAGGACCTTTGTATGAATGGGTGGGAGCAGGGTTAACAAGTGTTCAGATTAGTTTTGGTAACCGCACAAAAGACTTGTCTGCATATAATTGGTCATATAAGGTATTCATTTTTGTTTTGTATGCATGATTAAATAATTTCCAAACTATTTAGAGACAACTGTTTCTCAGATAAATCTGAGAGTTAACTTTTTCGTTCAATTATTCTCTAATTTTGTCCATATTAAACTCTTTGTCTTTCATTTCAGATTGGACTGGAAGGAGAACATCTTGGTATCTACAATCTTGATGGTTCAAACAGTTTAAAGTGGGTGTCAACTTCAGACCCTCCAAAAGGACAGCCTCTCACTTGGTACAAGGTATATACATGAGAAAGATTATTTGGTGTAAGTTGAGATAGCTTTTGTTTTCTTAGTAGGCAACTTCACATCTGGCCTAAAAAGAATAAAAAATTGTTTTTCAAACAAGATACAGGCTTTTATGTATCTATTCAAAACATTGTAGGCTGTTGTAGATGCTCCTCCAGGAGAAGATCCAATTGGTTTAGATATGATCCACATGGGGAAGGGATTGGCTTGGTTGAATGGTGAACAAATTGGACGATATTGGCCCATAAGAAGCTCAAAAAATGAAGTCTGTGTACAACAGTGTGATTACAGAGGCAAATTCCTTCCTGATAAGTGTATGAAAGGGTGTGGAGAACCAACACAGAGATGGTAAACAAAAAAATAACTAGTAATTTAGAATAAATATGCAGCTACTTAAACATGCAGCTACGGCATAAATATGGTTAACCTTCAGCTGGGTTTAAGTACTAGGAATTGTAGAAGGGTAATGTAACTTTTACTTAACTACATATTATTTTTTATAACTACCTTTGTCCCCTAAACAGAATAGGGTTTCTACCTGTGAGTTAGTTTGATAGAAGAACTGTAATTATCACTTAGTTCGTTGAAGAAATTGGAAAATTACTTATGGCTAGTTAACTTTACTACGGGAACACTTAGGAGACTAAATTCCCGAGTTGTTCTAATTTATACTGTACTTTATACAGCTCAGATTTTCTAACTTTTTTTGGATGGTTCATCAGGTACCATGTTCCTCGGTCTTGGTTCAAGCCATCTGGAAACATTCTAATTATATTTGAGGAGAAAGGAGGAGACCCAACAATGATCAACTTCTCTAGGAGAAAAATTTCTGGCGCATGTGCAATGGTTTCAGAAGATCACCCCTCCTTCGCCCTTGATCGTTCGCATAATGAAATTCATTATAACAAAAGAGGTCCAGCTGTCCATTTGACATGCCCTACAAATACTAAAATTTCAAAAGTTCGTTTTGCCAGCTATGGAAATCCCACTGGGTCATGTGGATCTTACACATTGGGTGATTGTCATGATCCTAATTCATTTTCAACTGTTAAAAAGGTATGGCTCGCTGCAACTTATCTGCATGATACTGATAAAAAAAGATAGGATATGGTTGCTAAAACATGAAATGAAAGTATTATTGATGGGAAACATCACTATGATGAGTCATATTGCCTTTATGTAGGCAAACATAAGAACCATACAATTTTCTAATAAAGTTTCCTTCATGTAGGTAAACATAATAACCATAAAATATTGTAATACCACTTACCTAGATGGTAAGTTAAAGAAATTGAAATCTTCATAGTAACCAAATATCTTCAAATAAATCAATATCTCCAGCACATTGGGCTTTCCAATTTGTCTTATAATCATGAAAGGATGCAGTTTTCTGTTTTCAAATTGCGAAGTTTGGAATAATAATAATGTGATTCCGTGCGAAATGTCCTTTACATTTTATTTGAGATAATTATCATTCCTAACCAATAGAACTGTAAAGATAAGCCTCTATCCACCCTCCCCCTCAGAACTGTACAGATACAATGCTTACAAGCCGGGTAAGTTCAAGGTATTTTGTTTATATGTTTTCTCAAGTTTTTTTTACAATTTAGAAAGTTCAAAGGTATGATCATACACTTTCCAAGAAAATTAGAGAATATAGCTACATTATATTTTGTAAAAATGATACTTGATTTTGAACCTTTTATAAGTTTTGAGTCCTGTTTTGATCGAGATGCATTGATAATAAACTTTGTAAAATTTGGGTACTTATCCTAGTCCACCAAATGCTTCGTGCAGGCTTGCTTGAATAAGAATGAATGCAGCATAGAGCTGAGTGAAGATAACTTCAACACACATTTGTGCTCAGGCACGGTTAAGAAACTTGCTGTTGAAGCCATTTGCAGCTGAAGGTGACATCAATACTTGAAGAGTGTAAATTTTAAAAGACGTTAAAACTGATATATGGTGGTAAATTATAAGTTGGTGTGTAGAAATGCTAACCAACTTTATGGAATTTATGGTTATCTTAAGCAAAACTTCTTGTGATCTTACCCGTTTTTCTTCAATCAAAGTACTTTTCTTATTTATCTTTTTCAAGTGATAGTTATATGATTGTGTGTTGCCTTTCTAGGTTTGAACATATTTTCCTTTGTGACCAAACCAAGCCAAAGGAAACTATTTTACCTTTGGATGAGTTATGGCTTTAGAATCTGTGTCCCACCATATTGAAATTTTTAAGGTAAAGTTTTGCACGTATATTGAACCCTCATTGCACAAATGTTTTCAAAAAGTGGTTCTCAATCACTCCCGATATGGCAGACCATTTATGGGCAAATTTAGGTTGTTTAAGGTTTCTACTCTTTGTTTACTGGCTTGGGTAGAGGATTGATTATTGTTAAATGGTCCTATCACATGATGAATATACATCAAGAAGAATCTAAAGCCTACATAAATTCTGTGCTAACTCTTAACAATCAAATATTTGTTTATGAATAATTAAAGTCACAAACAGGGAATATGTCTAATAATTGATTCATTGAAAATCAGAATATGTGGAATCAAATTTGTTAAATATCTACTTTTGATGAGAAATGTGACTTATTTTATTCCATAATTATAAACAAAGATATATACTTGGACAAATGTATATTAAAAATCACACGGTATAACCCATCCGGATCTTCTGTTTTCAAACCCAATCAATCAAAATATTTTTAAATACTATATTATTAAAATTGATGGGAGGTAACTTATTTAATTAATATTGTGTTTCAAATATTTCAAGTTAACAATAATGACTGATACAAATTGGTATCGTGTAACACTTTTTAGAAATATTTGATAACGGACAAAAGAAAGAGCAACTGTAAGAGAAGCTACTTCAAACGCTAGCAAATAGAGTGAAAAAAATGAGCATTTACGATTTAAAAAAAAATAGACACGAAAGGATAGAGAGAGACTGACAATGAGCGGGAAAATTTTATTAATTTATATTTATTTATAAAAATAATTAAATAGAAGTGAAACAAGTTTCACTCAGTAGCGTTTGCTTCACTTAAGCAGCGTAAATAAAGTGAAGCAAGTTTCACTAGGTAGCGTTTGTTTCACTTCTATTACACTGTAAATAGAAGTGGAGCAAACTTCACTTCTATTAGTACTGTAAATAAAAGTGAAACAAACTTAATTCAGTAGCGTTTGCCTTACTTTTATAAATAGGGTAAAAATAAATAAATATTATGAATGATTTATCCAAGTTTTGTAATCATCTTTTATTTTTTAAGAAGTTTGGTAAATTGCTTGTAGGTCTTTAGTAGAGTTTATATGAAAGTATAAATATTTTTACATGAAGGTATAAATGATGTTTTTACATGACTGTGTAAATGGTTTATATAAAATTTCAAGTATTTGAAGTCGTAATTCATTTATATAACTCGGTTTTCAAACATTATAAGTCGTGTTTGAACATTAAATCAAGCATTATGAATGATTTTAACAAGTTTTGTAACCTTTTATTTATTAAGAAATCCAATAAATCGCATTGCAGGTCTTTAGTGGGGTTAAATGAAAGTATAAATGTTTTTACATGACTGTGTAAATGGTTTAAATGAAATTTGCAAGCATATACTTCAGTTTTCAAGTATTTGAAGTCATAATTCCTCTATATAATTCGGTTTTCAAGCATTATAAGTCGTGTTTGAACATTAAATCAAACATTATGAATTATTTTAACAAGTTTTATAATCTTTTATTTTATAAGAATATTCCAGTAAATTGCATTGCAGGTCTTTAGTAGGGTTTACATGAAGGTATAAATATTTTTACATGTTTGTGTAAATGATTTTACATGAAATTTATAGGCATATACTTTAGTTTTCAAGCATTTGAAGTCGTAATTTCTCTATATAATTCGGTTTTCAAACATTATAAGTCGTATTTGAACATTAAACCAAACATTATGAATGATTTTAACAAGTTTTGTAATAATCTTTTATTTTTTTAAGAAGTTTAGTAAATCACGTTGTAGGTCTTTAGTAGAGTTTACATGAAGGTATAAATAATTTTACATGAAGATATAAATATTTTTACATGACTGTTTAAATAGTTTACATTAAATTTACAAGCATATATTTCTATTTACGCTGCTTATAAAAGTGAAACAAATTCCACTCGATAGCGTTTGTTTCACTTCTATTTAAAAATAAGAGACTCGTAACAAATTAAATAAACAACAATATGTAAAATGGGTTAATAATATTAATGCAATGTGAAATATAATAATTTCAATGTTTATACAACTTTTATCTAATACAAATGTATTCAACTCTTATCTAATTAATTTCAGGAGATTCCTCATGTTCAAATTCAGCTTTAGCATTAGAATTATATAGACGTATTTTATCTTCAATGTGTTAATACTTTTGAGGCCTTTAAGACAAAAAAGAAATATAGGGACGTCAACAAAGAAGTGTGAATGAAGAATATACGTTGTTGAACACTTATATTTTCAAGAGTGATATCACAATTCCATTTTTTGTTATCTCCATCGTAAGTCTCAATGTGCCTCATACAGTGTAACAATATAGACCATAACAGTTGATGTTTTGATCATTTTACCACGGCGTTTTTACGAACTTAAATTTCATTTTCTTCACTCTAACAACTAAGGGAGATTCTATTTGACTAAAAAATCAACAAATAAACCTATATGTTTTTTTGTGTACTTACTTACAAAACTAATACAGTATGTAAGTGGCATGTTGTCTTTATTTATATTTTGTCTAGAGTCACATTTATACATATAACATAGAAATGGTCAACGCTGATTACCGGTAGGAATATATCTGAAAAAGTAGAGTTATTGGTTATCATTGCATATAAGTATAAATGAAATTTGTTATTTGAATGATTTACTTCAATGTCAGCAGTATTGATGCCTTCTTTTGATATTTTAAACTGCTTCATCTCAACATAGAAATGGTCAACGTGGATTATTGATAGGATATCTGAAAAAGTAGAGTTATTGGTTATCATTGTATATAAACATAAACGAAATTTGTTATTTGAATGATTTACTTACAAGGTCACTTGTGTTGATGTCTTCTTTTGATATTTTAAACTGCTTCATCACTTCATTAAGTCTACCAACAAATATAATAGAATCATAGTCCATCATCATCTGTAAAGAAATTCTAAATATCAATCACATGAACATTGAGTATAATACATAAAACACAACTAAGTGAAATACTTACATACGATAATGTAGAAAATCAAATTCTTTATTTTTTATGCCTTGTTTGCCTTCTAAAATTAAGGTTCAAGTGATGGGCTCAAACATCCACTATTTCACTGAAAAAACACATGTCTTCTTTCATTGCGGTAAGAAGTTCATGTGACAAACTAGTTGGGCCAACGAAAAGTTTCTCCCTGCAAAACACATTAAGAACATACATTACTTGTTAGTCTAATAGATTGTAATCAATTTTTATTGGTAGATGTTTTGAGGAAAACTTACTTACTTGGATCGAGTTATTCAAAAAAAAAACAAAATATATCAATAGTTGTTCTTTATTTGTTATTTTACTCAACTTCTTGATGATGTTGTTCATATAAGGGATTTAAGAGCCACAAGAAGTTGTTAATCTTCCTTTTCGAATGGTCTTTAATATTTATACAACCCTTATCTTTATCATCTTCAGAGTCTTCACTAATAGTTTCCCAATCTACAGAGTCTTCACTATCTACACGACCTTATTAGTAATATCTTTAATGACAATATTCTCATCTGCAGCTTTTGGAGGATCTTCCTTATTTACACAACATTTTTCATTAGGCTCAATTATCGAGGGACTTTTATTTGTAATGTATTTAATGACATTGTCATCATCTATAGTCTTTGGAGGGTCTTTCTTATTTATACAACATTCTTCATTAGGCTCAGCCATAGGGGTACTTTTATTTGTAATGTCTTCCATTACAGTTTCCCCATCTGCGACCTTTAGAGGGTCTTTCATATTTACACAACCTTCTTCATTAGGCTCAGCTAACATATGTCTTTTATTTATAATGTCATCAATTACAGTGTTCCCATCTGCAGCCTTTGGAGAGTCTTCCATCTTCCATATTTACACAACATTCTTTAGGACATTTATTTGTAATGTTTTCATTAACTCTGAAATAATTTTTTTACACATCTGACACTGTAAAATTCTAGATATCATCCTCAAAAATAGGTCTATGATAGATGTTGTGTTTCTCCAACTCGCCTGATAGATATAACATTTGTTGTGTCATATCTTTAAAAGTTTGGGAGACTTTGAATGTCAATGTCTGTAGTTTAAAATCAGAATAGTTTATTAGTCTCAACAACATATAAATATATACAAATGACAGTATAATTGTTAATTAAGTACCTTATCTTTATTTTTTGGAAATTCTAAATACATCATCTTATTTATGTTAAGGTACTTCTAAATCATGATCTGAAATCTCAGATTGATTTTCATAAAGTGGTAGATGTGTCCTAGCTCTCCCATGTCCAAAATAACATGTTTATCTCTGGCACTTTAGTGTCATCCCAACAAGAGATGATTGGAAAAGACCTCTGATAATGATGTCGTACACCATTTACAACAACCCCATTGAGGTAGCATAACTAAAAGAAAAATAATATACATGCTAGTAAAAATTTAATATTTATCAAACATAAACAAAATTGTACTTATATATGTTAATAGAAAATTTACTAATACAAAAGTTAGAGGTCCATCAAAAAAAATTATTTATTTTTTTGCCATTTTCTAGCACTTTCAACCAATCATGTTATTGTGAATTTACACCAATTAAAGTTTTTTATGTTGTCAACATTCATTAAGGATTTCAGAATTTAAATTGCATTAATATAATACATGTATATGTATTCACGAATACAAATATATATATATATATATATATATATATATATATATATTTCAAAAAATATTTACATGCATTATGAATTTTGTACTGTCCAAAAAAACATGAAACAACATAGACAACGAAGTCAATTTTGAAATCGTTGTTTGCACTCCTGTTTTTTATTATCGCCGATATCATCAAATTTATTTCAAGAGCTCCATTGGTTTCATTTAGGCCCCATCTTACCCTCCAAGCCCTCAAGAATTCAATCTATACAGGGTCATGTGTGTCGGTTTTAATGGACTCAACTATTTCCATTTCCCCTCTAGGGATGTTGAGCACGAACTAGACAAGGTTTTCATCAATAAGGATCACATCACCGTTGTTCAATATTAAAGATCTCTTATTATCGTCGAAAATATTCATGATGTATTTAGATAAATGAACAGGGAACTTGGAGATGCCCAATATAAGAAGGGAACCAAACTCGTTTGCCTTTGACAACTTCCTTTTGTTGTTTAGAGAGATTTTGAATAAGGTTGAAAAGGCCGTTCGGGAAAGTTTTGGGTTTAAAAATTACAATCCTTCTTTTGGGGGATTTGATATTTCTTCATTGAACGAGAAGAGACAATCCTTCAATATTTTTCGATGACTTCATCTTCCTCTTTCTTTCATATTGTTTCTTTAAAATCCTATAAAAAAATTATCAGTAAAAGAAAAAGATTGAATGTACAAAATTAGAAAAAAAAAATAGTAATTTACAAATGAAATGAAATACACTAGAAATACACTAATTAAAATATTAGAAACACAATATTAATCAAATAATATACCTCTCTGATTTATCGTCGTCGTTGTTGTTGAATATAGGGACGATTGTGTTGATGTGGTCAGATATTGAGACGATTTCTTTGTTGTTGGATACCGCCAAGACGATTTCTTGGTTGTTGGAACCGCCACAACCATGTCATTGTTATCGATTCGTGCCATTTTTGCAAAAAGATTGTAGCAGAGAAAATTCGTATTAGGGATTATTTAAAAAACCGGTGAGAGAGAAAGTGAATAATAGGAGTGTAGCGATAAAAATTTCTATTTGCTTAAACTATTAAACTAAAAATTAATAGAAGAATTAATTATTAATAATATAAAAATTTATAAATTAAAAGTAATTGAAAGTGAAGTAGGCGGAATCTCAGCGAAGCTAACTCTATCAAATGTAATAATAGTGAAACAAATGTATTTGAGTGAAATATTTACCATATAAATGAAAGTGAAACAAACACAAATGAGTAAAACAAAGCAATGCAGTGAAATTAATTTCACTTTTATTTATAATTTAAATAAAAATGAAGCAAAATACACTTGAGTGAAACTTGTTTCATTTTTATAAAGAAGAATTAGACTACGTTCTTAGAGTCTTAAATCATCTATAAAGATTAAAAATGTTATTTTATTATATTTTTTTTAATTAAATAGCCTGCTTAAAATCTTAATTTTAATATTTCATTTCATTATTATCAGTCATGACCATTATTCTTTCTATCACTTATCAAATGTTTTTTTTACAAATGTTACAATGTTATTTTAAATAAAAAAATTAATATTATATATTTTCAAAAAAAATCAATTATTTTTTCAAACTACAAAAATTCATTCCATATAAATTGAAAAATAGTTTAATAAATATATGTTTACTTAAAATGAAAAAACAAACAAATATATAATATACTTAAAAAGAAAAAAGAAACAAATACGGTTTCAAATAGGCCCCTTCATCGCTCTATTTGGCGGGCAAAGTAGGCCAGCTCTATATCTCTTGTCTTTCTAAAATGTCACTTTCTCCACCGACTCCTTCCATCACTATAATTCGCTACTGCTTTAAGAGAGCTCGCAAAGCTTCACACCTTTCACCAGCTATGGCGAAAATGGGGAAGCCACTTTCTTCCGTACTCGCCATTATCGTTTTTCTCTACTCTTTGTTTTTCTTCGTCGCACTGTCTTCTGCAGCCAACGTAACCTATGATCGCCGCTCTCTCATTATTGATGGCCAGCGCAAGCTTCTCATCTCCGCCTCCATTCACTACCCTCGTAGTGTGCCCGGGGTAAGTAGTATAATACTTGTGCTTTTTCGTTAGGTTTTCAACATGTCTTGGAAAATGTGAACAGATTCACTCTCGGAGAAGTTTTCATATGATATGCGAACTGAACTTCATCCTGACTGCTCACTTATTTGATTCTATATGCACTTCTAAGTTCCTCTGGAATTACCTTGAATTTGATTTTTCATCTCTTAATTTGTAGCTAAATTGAGTCGTATGTTTTTGTGACATCAACTCACCATTTGGTAATTTGTTCAACTCCTGCATCTGTCTGATCTATGAACTATCTGATGAAATTTCTTGATATTAGCACAATTATTCTTTGGCATAAAGTAATTATGGAATGCATATGGTGAATGTATGTATAGATGTGGCCTGGGCTAGTGAAAACAGCAAAAGAAGGAGGTGTGGACGTGATTGAAAGCTATGTGTTTTGGAACGGACATGAACCTTCACCGGACAATGTAAGTGTAGTAATAATCTAATATCCCTTTTTGGCTATGATCCCCTAAGAAATGATTTGATTGTTACAATTGTGTCTTTTTCTTTACAGTATTATTTTGACGGAAGGTATGATTTGGTCAAGTTTGTAAAGATTGTTAAGGATGCAGGCATGTATATGATGCTTCGCATAGGCCCATTTGTAGCTGCTGAGTGGAATTTTGGGTATGTTGTATGTTAATGGCCATTAACTAGAAGCTCAAACTTTGCTACAAAATCTTGAATCAGTTCAGTACTGATTTTCTTTGCTAATAAGAGACTTCTTACATCCTGGCCTTTCTCTTTGTGCCATGAAAACTTGCAACTTTAATATGACTAAAAATTTATAGATGGTTGAACTTTCTAGTTCTTTAACAAGAGAAATCAGATAACTGATTGTATAATGCAGAGGGGTGCCCGTTTGGCTGCACTACGTTCCAGGCACTGTCTTTCGGACTAATAATGAGCCATTCAAGGTAAGGGAATGATATTTAAAAAATTATGTAATTATGATGAACCAGAACTCAGTTTCTTTCTTATTCTTCCATTTGATTGGGTTTTCTAATTGGATTGCACTAATTCTTTCTTCTCTTTGTATGCTTAACAGTATCACATGCAGAAATTCATGACCGTTGTAGTGAATCTTATGAAGCAAGAGAAGCTCTTTGCTTCACAAGGAGGTCCTATCATCCTTGCCCAGGTGAGTGTCAAAACCTTGTGTAATAAGATTTGCATAAATTTCTCCCGCATTTTGCAAATTTAAAATTTTCAGTTCTGTGTGAAATTATAAATTGTTGTTTCTTGATGCAGTTTAATCACTTCAGTTAGATTACATACACTAGCTGTACAACAAAATGAAGAAAAGTGGACTTTTTCATTTGAAATTGCATCTTATTTTGTAGGAATGCTAACTCTTCTATGAGTTGTTTTTGATTGTCTAAAAGTCATAATCAAGCTAATGACTGCTTGCAAGTTCTGAGCTGTCATTATGCCAGTTACCCATGAGTAAACATTTAAAATTTTAGATAGAAATTAATTTCTCATTAATTATTAAACTATATATTCAAAGGTTGCTCTTTGGAAGAGAAAACTTCTCTCTAAAGGCCACAGGTTGGTTCTCATGAAAAACTTCATAGCCACAATTCCAACATTCACTATGTCACTCTTTCTTATTACTGCATAGGTGGACAGCAAACACAATCATTAGGAATTTCTTTTGGGGCAGCTCCAACTCAACTTAAATAACACACATGGTAAGATGAGACACAACAAAGCTTGACGTTGTTGACGGGGGACTCGGAAATCAAGGACTTCTCCATTTTCAACACTTCGCTCCTCTATAAATGGTGGTGGAGATTTCTCAACGAAAACGAAAACCTCTAGAAGAAAACAATCATCGCCAAGTACGGACTTTGAGATAACGAATGAATGTCTCTTCCTTTGATTTAAATGAGAGATGTGTGATATATAAAAGACGTTCAATATAATAAAAGTAAGGAAATGGCAATAAACAATGCGTTGAGTATAAACAAATCAACATGTTGAGTGCAAATAAGTTGCATCAATACCAAGGATGAGAAATAAATAATTCTACATACTCTCAAGTTACATAGTAGATATTGAGAGTGCCAAACTTGACAGATAATTTTCAAAATTTAACTTGGGAAGAGTTTTTGTGAGTATGTCAGCCACCTGATTGTGTTAGGTAACTTTGAAGGGTGAAATAGATTATTTACTGACGTTCTCATAAATGAAGTGACGATCAATTTCAATGTGTTTGGTTCTCTCATTGTGTTTGGTTCTCTCATGATGAACCATATTTTTTGCAATACCGATTGCAGTTTGGTTATTACACATAATTTGAATAGGTCCATCAAGAGGCAATCATAACTCTTCAAGGACGAGGCTTATCTAAATTTCGAGTGCAAGTAACGATACTCGGCTTCGGCATTTGTTTAGAGCAACAACAACAAAATTCTTGCTTCTCCGTGTGACGAGATTGCCCCATACAAAAGAACAATATTCAGAGGTGGATTTACTGTTAGTAATGTCCCTAACCCAATCGACATTTGTGAACACACGGACGGTCTTTTTCCGGAGTTTTTTAGGTACCTAAATTTGAGCAGTGAGATGAGATACTTAGGCGCAATAAAGATCTTTATTTTGTTGCTCAATTTTAGACGATTAATGAATTTTACTTCATTCATTATTGCGCCTAACTGCGGTTACGGATTTCATTCAACTCCCCGTCCCGTCGATACGTGTTTCCACCATATTGCCGAGAACGTCGCTCTGATACCAATGATATACATTAAACTAAAATTAGGTATATATATCTTGAAATTAAATGAACAAAAGAACTAGAATTTAGAATGAAGAAAAAATAAGAGAACAATTGAATTGATAGAGGAGAGATAGAACTCCCAATGGCTAGAGTGAATACAATGGGGGAATAAGAAAGGAGATAGAGAAGTTGACCTTTCGAGATTTCTCGAATAATGTTTTATGCCCTCTACAGATCAGGATTTCTTCCTTATATACCCTTCAGCTGCTTTATTAATAACTATTTATTGTGATGAATTGAAATATAACTGACATTGGTTACATCGACCCGTCAGCTTATTCTAAGGTTATGAAACCTAACTCTAACGATCCATCGCAACAGTTCCATCCAAGTAATCCAGTTCCCTGTAACAAATCAATGTCATATTTCTGTTGGGATAGGACGAGTACTGTAGCACTATGAGCAGAGAAAGTATTGAGGTGCTCTAGTGCCTGTGTGTGTTTTAGATTGAAGATATTTTCTTCTCAAGGAAAATTGTGTTAAATTACAGCCTATTATCTAATCCATTACAAAAAAACAACTAAAATGTACCAACACATATTCTAACAGCTCTCTAATTGGTTAGTATGTAATGTTTCTCTACATAATTACAGGTGGAGAACGAATATGGGTACCTTGAGACTTTATATGGAGAAAAGGCAAAACAGTATGCTATGTGGGCTGCTCAGATGGCTCTTTCTCAAAATATAGGCATACCTTGGATAATGTGTAACCAGGATGATGCTCCTGATCCTGTGGTGAGAGGTCTATCTTTATAAGTTACTGCAACAACAACTAAATGATGAAATGCATAGATGCAAGTTTGGTGAATAGTTTCAATTTGCAAAAACTATGCCTTGAAGTTGACCATCTAAAATCTTTTGAGTAAATAGCTTTGATTTCAATGTTCTGATATGTTTTCATTCCTCTCTATATGCTCGCTATTTCCTCCCTGACTGTGTCTGCATACAACTCTTAGATTTTCGCTCAAGTAAAATCTTCATAATTATGCAGATCTTAATTATTTGGCCAGGTCAACTAAATTCGTTGAATGTTGAGTAAATTTTATCCAACACCATTACAATAAAAAAGTAAAGTTTATCTTATTTAATTTGAGGAATCCATATAAATAAAAGGGTTATAGTGCATGCATAAAAATTCTTAAGATGAACGGTAAGAATATTGTATATTGTATTATATTTAATAAGTGGTGCATTTAACTATTTATCCGAGAAGCATATATGAAACATTCAGTACTTTATTATCCAATCCATCTCTTGTTTGAGAACTTTTTCCATATCTATTACTCTCTTTTCTGTACAGGAAGAGGGGGTTAGTGTATTTTTGATTTATTGTGAGAGGAAAAGAAAGTACCTTATACTAATTCAATGTCGCGTGAAGGATGAGTTGTTCAATCAACATGTGATGTGTTCAAGACTTAGTATAGAAGCTCATTGATTGTATTGTTAGAAGTTGCCTTTGCGACAACTTTATTAATACAAACTTTAATATTTCAAATGAAGAGAAACAAGAAATGTTTTCTTTTACACAAGTGGACAAGAAAGAAAGGAACAAGAGAAATATTTGGGCACAAGATGACTAATATTACATAAATATAGTCAGTAATGAACTGTTTGCAACCACCTAATTCATACAAATCTCTTCTAAGTTCATACAGTGAATTTGAGAGCTAATGTATTTGTATACTGTTAAATGTAGAGAATTTTGTATGTGTTTAATAATTCTAAGAGTTGATGAGATTATCCTTGATGAACATAGCACCTAATATTTGTTTTGTTCCCATCACTTTTTCTTTTGTCTGGAGAAAATTCCTTATTTTTTAAGCATATTGTGTTTATAGGATTCAAATATGTTAATCAGCTTTTGAACTATCAAAGATGAATGTTTTTTTAGTCTATTGTTTATGGAGATTTCTACTATGCATAATTATCCTTATCACTGGTTGGTTCAAAAGTCTGTGCTCATTTGTTAGAGCAGTGTACAGTACTCAATGGACCTTGTGGCATTCAAGTGTAGTTTGAATAATACTAAGAGATGGTCTTGATTACTTTTGCAGATCAATACATGCAACTCATTTTACTGTGACACATTTACACCAAATTCCCCAAACAAGCCAAAACTTTGGACGGAGAACTGGCCCGGATGGTATACCCAAATTACTTCCTTGGTCAACAAATGCTTAATTTACACTTCATTCTTTTTTCTGCTGTGGTTCTAATTTTATTTTATGAATCTAAATTATAATCTAGTGTTTATAGTATGTCATAATTTCAGTAATGTGCGGCGTGTTAATAATTCGACTACTGTTAGATAGAAACTTGTCCGAATCCTGAAGTGAGAAAAAATGTGAGGTATAAGAGGGGAGATGAGAGGCTTAGAAATTCCATTCAAGGATTCAACATAGCTATATTTCCAAGTTTCTGAACTATTACATTTGCTTCTCTATTGATAACATTTTTTTCTTTCTTTTGGAAGATTTAAACATGGACCATGTGTGGTTCCTTAGAAGAGATTGTATTTCCTCATCTACATCTTTTCAACATTTAGAGTGTTTGAGAACCTCATCAATACTATTTGGTACTTGTACTTTTTTTTTGAGAAGGTAATCAACTTGATTCCCAGATTTTTGTGAATTGATTTGTCAGCACAAGATACAAAATATATAGAAATGAATACTAACACATCTACGTTAGTTCCTTTCTAAAAGGAGTCTTAAAGGACCACATGCCAGTCACTTCGAATTCAAAAGTAGTTCATATCTCTCTCTCTCCCTTAATAATAGGGATCTGGTTTGGATTTTTGAGGCATTTCAGGAGAAATGATTAAAGGCTTGGAAGTCTCGAATGTTAGTGGTAGTTTTGGAGGAATGAAGGGAGTCTTGGGTGGTTCGAAGTCTCAGTAGTGGGAATGAAAGGAGGCTAAGGAGTCTTAATAGTGGGATGGAAGGAGACTCAAGAGTCTCAATAGTGGGGATGATGTTCTAGATCGAGATGACGATAATCACTTAGACTGATAGTAGTTCAAAGAATGTAACATCAATGTATTGTAATCCTTGTGACTGGTGAAGTCTGGTGGGCTAAATCAAGAAGATCAAAAAGGGTTAATCAGAAGAAATTAGTATAGATTAGTTTATTAGTGTGCTAATTATGGACGGAAATAAAATCTCCTAATTTGCTGCTATTTCCATAACACCATGCTTCACTTTAGAGCTCTGAATGTGGCCACTTTTATCTGTCAACAGCATAAAATTTTCATCATCTAGACATCATCTTTTGGTTAATCTAAGGCAATAATATATGAATTGCAATGTTTTTTTTTTCTAAACACTATATGCATGGAATAATTGAACTTATATTTTAAATTGCTCCCATTCCCACCATCAATGGCACAATGATGACTACTGTTACTAGATGAAACCCATATCAATAAGCATGTTGCTATCCTCTTTGAGGCATTGTTGTGCAACACTATCCTACCAAGATAATGAATATAAGATCATTTTCTGGTTGTCCTTGATCATTGTGAGTCTCGGGTTGTAACTATTTGATTGATGACTTTTGTACTGTGTCTATTGTCTTGAAATAGATTATCTATGATAGGAGTTCCCTGGACTGTTTTCTTTTCACCTACATGCTCTCTGCAACTTTTTCAGGTTCAAAACTTTTGGGGCTAGAGATCCACACAGGCCACCTGAAGATATTGCTTTTTCAGTTGCTCGATTTTTTCAGAAAGGTGGAAGCCTTCAGAATTATTACATGGTATTCTCAAAATTTCCTTTCAACTAGTTTTTTAATAAATTTCATTGATTGGCTTTGGCATTCATTTTCAGAGAGCTATTCCGTCAAATTCCTTTTTAAAGGTTAACCCTGAAAGATCTCTTATGTTTTTCTTTGATGTAGTACCATGGTGGGACGAACTTTGGTCGCACCTCAGGTGGCCCATTTGTCACCACTAGTTATGATTATGATGCGCCTATTGATGAGTATGGTATGACATGTATTTATAGTTACAAGAATGTTTTTAACTCCATTTTAGAGGAAAATAATGCTCTAACTTTAGATTGACCTTTAACATTCAGGTTTGGCTAGGCTTCCAAAATGGTCACACCTTAAGGAACTCCACAAGTCTATAAAGTTATGCGAGAAAACATTACTAAGTAGTGAACCGACTATAGTTTCACTGGGTCCTCTTCAAGAGGTAATTGTTGTTTTCTTTTAGATGAATTGTCGATGATGTGAATAACATGCGAGCAGTTCACATATAGTTGTCAGATGTTGGTTATATTTTTTACCTGCAGACAATTTGTAAAGGACCTAAGCCTTGATGGGTTTAATCTCGTTGGGCCTTGGTCCGTTGCACAATTGTACTAGGATTTCACAATTTAAAAAATATAGGTTTCTACTGTTGTGAAAACTATATCTCATTAGTAAAAAAATGTAACACTTTCATGTGCTCAAATCTCTTTTCCTTCTCTTTGTTTAGCATTTGGTAACCTCTACCTTCATAATAATTCCTCTACTTGCATATATTTTACTTAAAATTTCTTTGCCATTATATTTGTTATAGGCTGATGTGTATGCAGACACTCTTGGTAATTGTGTTGCCTTTATTGCCAATATTGATGACAAAAATGACAAGATGGTAGAGTTCCAGAATGTTTCATATTACCTACCTGCATGGTCAGTTAGCATCCTGCCAGACTGCAAGCATGTAGTCTTCAACACCGCTAAGGTACTTACATGTACTTCACATGTTGGAAGACTCAAAAATTGTATCACACCTTATAAATAACTCACATGATTTAGCAACATTGTTTGATATTTTTAAAGTAAGACATTTTCAGGAAATTCAGAAAGTGGCTGGTCGTATAACACACTTGTATAAATATATAATTGTTATATACCATCTGGTGATGATTGTGATATTCTTACATATTGATTGATGTGTAAATTGTTCCAATATGTGCTTTCTGTTAGAAAAAGACTAAGGTGTTTATTTTCTCTTTTCTACACTTCATTTACTTTATAGTATTTATGATATGTTAGATATAAGATCTCTGCTACTTAACTTTGATCTTTGTCGACAGGTGGGCTCTCAAACTTCTGTGATTCAGATGGTACCAGAGAGTTTGCAGCCTTCCTTTGTATTATCAAGTAAGCCTCTTGAATGGGAGGTGTTTGTGGAGAAATCTGGGATATGGGGGGAAATTGATTTCACTAGAGTATGCTTTGTTGACCATATCAATACCACAAAAGATACCACTGACTATCTCTGGTACACATCAAGGTTTGTTAACTCAATAAATTATTTATTGGTTAACTTTTATGCAATAAAATAAATGAATCCGTGCTAGACATGCTGTCTCATACTACCTATTCTCATCATTTTATTTTTTTAAATGTCAACTTTTCATATAAAAAAAAAGGAATGCAGGAAGCATTCAATCATTACAGGGGTGGAATCGAAAAAGTGGAAATAGAAAACAGGAGTTCAGAGTTAGTTAGAATGTGGATCATTTTATGTAGAAATCATTCATTTTATATTAAAATATTTCCAGATGTGACATTTTATTGGATGATGGCTTTTTTTTTTTTTAATTCAGAAGAACTAGCATAACACCAATAGCTAGTGACATTTTAGTCTTTCAGTTGGAATCAAACTCGTGACATTTTAGTCTCTTAAGCCGACTTTTACCACTGGGCTAATTTGGATGATGACTTGTTCTGAATGATATCTTGCACGGTTGATTTTATGTAGATTTTTAGATGTAACTTGTTGAATGAGTTAGTTAGTTCAATTCATTCCACCAAACGAAATCATCATTCAGAACAAGCCATCATTCAAAAAAATGTCACATCAGACTCCAGTTGAATTGTAACTTGTTGAATGAGCTAGTTAGAATGTGGAATTTATTCATTTTATGTAGATTTTGATTCTTTTGTGCTCTTCAATTATGAACAGTTCGTTCTATTATATATTATATATAATATATTATAATTGCATCTGATGTGGCCTATTTTGTCTGGAAGCTTTTATGTTGACGAGAGTGAAGATATTTTGAAGAAAGGAGGTCCACCTGTTCTTAAAGTTGAATCAAAGGGTCATGCCCTGCATGCTTTTGTGAATGGAAAGCTTGAAGGTTTCTCTTTTCTAGAACTGCTTCACTACCCTTTATTGCATGAACTCCATTAATACCAAAAATTGTTGAAAATGTTGCATAATAAATATGTATGTTGATCAAATGTTAAAAAAACATACTGGGTCAACTTGTGGTGCCAATATATAACTTTTTATCTGGTACTGTATTTTTCTATTTCTTTTTTGTATCTACTGATCCTCGTTCATTGTGTAATTGTTTCATTGTAACATTATCCCACATCAAGCTACATTTTGATGTGGGTAGCAGTTGCTTATTTGGTGCCTATACCTTAATCAGTTCCGTTATTTTCTGTTTTTCAGCCAGTGCATTTGGAAGTAAATTTAAACTTCAGGCTCCAATTTCTCTTAAACATGGAAAAAACGAAATTGCTCTCTTAAGCATGACTGTTGGTATGCAAGTAAGCTGCTCAGCCATCTCTACTTAAATAGCCATTTTGTAGCTTTTCATTGTTATTCTTGATCAGCCCTTTCTTACATTTTTCACACAAAACAAGACCACCTATTTGAAAGTTTACGAGTGAGATATTTTGGAAACTATAAGTCTGAATTTTTTCATTGTGACTTAATAATCATAGTAAAACAATATATACAATGTAAATAATGAATAAAGGTAGAACATTGGTGGTTTTCTATACACATAACCGAATCCCACTAACTACATCACTATACATTTTATTTATTATTTCTACACTCCCCTCAAGTTAGTTGGTACAAATTGTAGATTTCCAACTTAGTGCACAAATCTTCAAATAAACTTAGTGTAAGTGTGTCGCGTGAGGCGGCACATCCTTAATGTTTTGCTTTGTAGTTTTTAAATTTTTTGGCCTCTTTCATTTTGTTGACCCTTGTCTTAGTTCTTTCTTATTTTGTAAGACCTTTGTCTTAGTCGTTCGTGCTTAAACGACGCGTTTTTAATACATATTTGACTTTAAAAAAAGGGGATTCTACAAAAGAAAATTCTAGTAACGTGTGATAATGAAGGTGTTATTTGGCGGATATTTTTTTTTTAATGTCAACTTCTCATTAAAAAGAAAACGCAAGATGCGTTTAAAGAAGTACAGATGGAAGGGAGAAGAGAAACAAAATAACAGAAGGTGTTATTTGGCGTTTCTTGTATGGATGGAGCACATTTTCGTATACTATTATTTTATCTGGAAAAACTTATAGGAGCTTTTGTTCCAAAATACATGTTACCAAGACCTAGACATGGAAAAGGATTATGTCAGCAAAAAAAACTCATTTAGCTAAGTTCTAGAACTCAATACTTTAAATTCATGAGTTTAAGAATTGATAACCGAACCATTTAAAGAAAAGGATTATGCCAGAAACAAGTTGGGCATCTTTGCTCTACCTTGTGGGGAGTCTTTTTATCTAAATCAATTTGGAAGAGATTATATTATATATTCTCTTTCTATATTAGTCTCCTTTGTAACTAATGAATCATAATATAAAGAAAAGAGAAAAAAAAATGGCCTTTAGAATATTACTCCCTTATAATGTCTCCATTAGAAATATGACAACAAATATAAAAATGAATAGCTTCCTTAACTATAAAGAAATAGAAGTAGGTATTATTTGGTATATCAAATTTATATGTAATACTTCCATAACATGAATGTGTAAGAAACGAGTAAGAATTCTCCCATGTGTATCTGCACATTATGTCCATGGGGCTTGTAATTCTTTTTAATTTTTTAAAGTAGAAAAAGGAAATAATGCTCCTTTATTTCTATAGGCTTTTTTGGTGAAGTGAATGAGCAATTCTTGATAGGAGTACTAATACCGCTTCTCTTTAATCTTCTTATTCATACAAATTGTAGCATCAAACATGTATTTTCTTGAGATATTTAAATTTAATCTCTCAATATATTATACTGATATTCTTTTGGATGTCTTCTTTATTCATAGAATTCTTTTGGTTTCAGAGCGGAGGACCTTCGTACGATTGGGTGGGAGCAGGGTTAACAAGTGTTCAGATTAGTTTTGGTAATGGTACAAAAGATTTGTCTGCATACGATTGGTCCTATAAGGTACTTCCTTTTTGTTTTTTATGCATGAATAAATTATCTCCCAACTATTTTCAACTGTTTCTGAGATAAATCTGAAAGTTAACTTTTTCCTTCAATTATTTTATAATTCTGTCCATATTAAACTCTTTAAGTCCTGCATGTCAGATTGGACTGGAAGGTGAACACCTTGGTATCCACAATCCTGATGGTTCAAACAATGTAAAGTGGGTGCCAACTTCAGACCCGCCAAAAGAACAGCCTCTCACTTGGTACAAGGTAAATATACATGAAAAAGATTATTTGATGTAAGTTGAGATTGCTTTTGTTTTCTTAGTAGGAAAATACACATTTGGCTTACAAAGGAAAAAAAATGTATTTTCAATCCAGATACAGACTTTCACGTCTCTATTCAAAATATTGTAGGCTGTTGTAGATGCTCCTCCAGGCGAAGATCCAATTGGATTAGATATGATCCACATGGGGAAGGGATTCGCTTGGTTGAATGGTGAACATATTGGACGATATTGGCCCATAAGAAGCTCAACAAATGAAGTCTGTGTACAGCAGTGTGATTACAGAGGCACATTCTTTTATGACAAGTGTATGACAGGGTGTGGAGAACCAACACAGAGATGGTAAAAGAAAAAATGACTAGTAATTTTGAATTTCACTTCTTTTCCTTCTCCAATATGCTTATATGCTGCTACTGCATGGATATGGATAACCTTCACTATTAGGAATAGTAGAAGAATAATGTTACTTTTTACCTAGTACATTTTATTTTTTATAACACCTGTTCTTGTAGGAAACAAAATGAAAAATAAAAGTTGATGTATGAGTAAACAAAGGAAAACCCGGATTCTTGGAAAGCATTATTGCAGATATATAACCAAATTCAGATCTCCCTACTGAGTTGAATTTTTAATTGCAGAAAATATTCTTGAAATAGAATTTCATTATAACTAAGTACGTGGGTCTTTTTCCTCAAAAATTCAAATGATGTTATGGTAAAAATGGACGTACAATGAAAAAACGCATGGACTAGAAAGATTTTCATTTTCAAAATTTTAACTTTTTCCCAAGTAATTATTTTTCGACATCTTGATACTGTACTTTATACAGTTTAGATTTTCTAATTTTTCTTTGGATGGTTGATCAGGTACCATATTCCTCGGTCTTGGTTCAAGCCAACTGGAAATGTTCTAATTATATTTGAGGAGAAAGGAGGAGACCCAACTATGATCAGATTCTCTAGGAGAAAAACCTCTGGTGCATGTGCAATGGTTTCGGAAGATCACCCCTCCTTTGATCCTGAACGTTCGCTTCATGGAATTCATTATAACAAAAGAGGTCCAGCTGTCCAATTAACATGCCCTACAAATACTAAAATTTCAGAAGTTCGTTTTGCCAGCTATGGAAATCCCACCGGGTCATGCGGATCTTACACATTGGGCAATTGTCATGATCCTAATTCATTTTCAACTGTTAAAACGGTATGGCTCTTGCAACTAATCCTGAATACAATTTGTTCTAGTTCTAAAACTTTTTTCTATATGATATCATCAATTGTAACTTTTGCTAGTGTAATTATATTCTTGTAGAACTTATCAGCATGATATTGATAAAATGGATAGGATATGGTTCTTAAAAACATGAAATGAAAGTATTATTGATGGGAAAGATGAATATGATGAGTCGTATAAGAACCATAAAACATTGTAATACCATTTACCAAGAAGGTAAGTAAAGAAATTGACACCTTCATGGTAACCAAATATCTTCAGCATTGGACATGGTGATATGTCTTATAATCATGAAAGGATGTAGTTTTAACATTTTTCAAATTTAAGAAATTTGGAATAATAATGTGATTCCATGGGTAGTATCCTTTAAATACAAGAGTTTCCAAGCATAACCTAATAATGTGATTCTATGGGTAGTATCCTTTATAAATACAAGAGTTTCCAAGCATAATCTGATAACATTATCTCTTAGCTATTTTATATTTTATTACTATTTTTGTTTTTTTTTTTTGTAAATGGTATTATGAGTGTAAAAATTCAAACTCATGATCTATGTCCTTATGAACATTAATTCTTATACTCTATCACTAAGCTATCTATCACTAAATTACGAGACTTTATTTAGTATAGTAAGAGTCAACTTCATATCTAAGGAAAGAAGCCATTATTTTAATTCTTATACTCTATCATCTATCACTAAATTACAAGACTTTATTTAGTATAGAAATGTTAAGAGTCAACTTCATATCTAAGGAAAGAAGCCATTATTCCATGATTTAATTGTTGATGGAAGATATTGGGAAAAATTGATCAAATGGCACAAATCAAGCATAATGAATTGATATAACTGATTTTATTTCCTTTTATAAACAATAGTATGTTCTTCATAAATAGATAGAAAATGTATATGTTATATAGAAACAAATACAGATTCATCTCTCTTGCCATGTACAACTCCCATGGTCGAACTCCATGAAAATCTTCGTGGGAGAAAAACAAAAGGAAGAATTCATTACCAAAGAATTCCATGAAGATCTCAATTCAAGTGCTCAAAAGGAAAGGAAAAAATTTGAATTCCTCAATTCAAGTGCTCAAAATCGATAATGCGACAGAGTACTTTTCTTCATACCTTGGAAATTTTCTAAACTCCAAAGACATAGATCATATTAGTTATTGTGTTGATACCCCTAAGCAAAATGGCATACTCAAAAACAAAAATAGACACTTCTGACAAAATCACAAATGATCTGCTTGAATGTTACAAAATCCTTATGGGGAGTTGTTGTTTCAACTACAATATACCTCTCGACACATACAGACGACGAAAGAGAGCGAACTCAATCCCGCCGCCGCCAGCCGCTCCACCTCAAGCACTTTCCTAGTTTCCTTGTTCCCTACCTACAACCCTAACCCAAATCCTACACTTAACCTTAAATCGACCGCCCACCATAACCTTAACCCTAAACTGGCTGCTCACCCTAACCTTAATCCTAAACCGGCCGTCCACCCTAACCTTAACCCTCAGAAAATCTTATCCCCTTAGTTGGTTCACAAGTTAGAGAGGGTTTCTCTTATTCGGAAAATCTCAAAGACTCTTTAATTGGACGTTGATGTCACCCCATTAGATTCGGTGACAAAATTATTCAGCTAGAATAAAACAGTAATGACAAAATAATTATCATATGCACCGAGAAGGGTTCGCGCCGCCCTCGAAGCATTCACCTGAGCTTTACCGATGCAAGATTTATGGCGAAGTGGTCCAAAAGGCCTCAATACCGCTTCCACAAAATGAGAAGATTTGTAGATAAAAAATACACATCAGTATGGGTTGACTAGAATAGACACGGCCATTTTTGCGGAATTAAGCGTGATGGTGATAATACATTTCGGATCATCAATCCTCTCGATGAAGAGGGCTCATTTTACAACATAATTATAGAAAGTATAAAACATTACGTCTCTAGTCGTAACGATGACGTTCCAGAGAAGTATAAGTTTTCCATTATCTTTCTTGAGTCGAGTCTTGTGGCTCTCTGTGCACCCTGAAACGGGGTTAACCCTACTGCAGAAGATCTCCAATCATGGGTCGTAGAGGTCCTTCCTATTGAGCGTCATGTTGAGATTATGGATCTTTGTGGCTCATTCCACATATTCAAGTTTGCTAGCAATTGAGATAAAGTATAGGTGGCTGGCAGAATCTAACATTTCTATGGACATGAAGTAAAATTTTTAAATTGAAGCAAATTCACGGGTTGTTGTCCGACCCCAGAAAAGTTGAAATCATCGTGGATTCGTATTGTCGGTCTACCGGTCTATTTATGGAATACTGAAGCAATCACAAAGATCAATAACTCTTGCAGCAGCTTGTTGGAAATCGATGAAGCAACGTTGGCTAAAATCAACCTACAATGGGCCAGAATAAAGGTTAACAACACAAGACAATTGATTCCGGCTCGGCTTAAGATGCAGTATCTACGATCTCCCAATTTGGTCAGAATCATCTCCACCAGTATCAATTGTGAATAGAGGTTCAACGTTGTCGAGCTCCAGTGAGCAAGTTAGAATAGAGCGGAGATGTTGTAGGTAGTTTGGCTCGGGAGGATGTTTGGGTTGGAAATTTTATTATGGGTCGGGGTTGCATGGTTGATTGGTGGATTTCACTCTATTCTAACTTGTTCGCTGGAACTTGAAAGCGTTGGATCTCTATTGATTACTTCAGAATTCCATAAATGGAACGGTAGACCGATAATACGAATCCATGAGGATTTTAACTTTTCTAGGTAAGACAACAATCGATAAATTTGTTTCAATTTTGAAATTTTACTTCATGTCCGTAGAAATGCAGATTTTGCCAGCCACCTTAATTTTATCTCTATTGCTAGCAAATGTGAATAAGTGAAATGAGTCGCTAAGATCCATAATCTCAATTGGGCACTCAATCGGAAGGACATCTAAAGCCCATGATTGGAGATCATCTACAGCCTAGGATTGGGGATCATCTACAGTGGGGCTAACCCCGTTCATAGAGGGCCACACGGGTCGACTCGAGGGAGATGATGGAAAACTTATACGTCTCTAAAACATCATCATTACGGTAAATGTAATGTTTTATATCTTCTATAATTATGTTGTAAAATGAGCCCTCTACATCGAGAGGAATGATGATTCAAAATGTATTATCATCATCCCGCAAAAATGGTCATGTCTATTCAAGTCGGCCCATAATAATGTGTCTTTTTCATCTACGAATCTTTCAATTTTGTGGAAGCGGTATTGAGGCCTATTAAACCACTTCGCCAAAAGTCTTGCATCGGTAAGGCTCAGGTGAATCCTCGAGTGCGGCGCAAACCCTTCTCGGTGCATATGGTAGCTATTTTGTCATTATTACTTTCTTCTAGCTCAATAACTTTGTCACCAAATCTAATGGGGTGACGCCAACGTCCAATTGAAAAGACTTTGAGAACCTCCGAATAAGAGAAACTCTCTTTAACTTGGTAACCAACTAAGAGAGATGAAGATTTTATATGAGTGCTTCAATGTTGGGATGTGGGTTAGAGTGGACGGTCAGTTTAGGGTTGAGGTTATGATTAAGGTGGACGTCTGATTTAGGATTAGGGTTATGGTGGGCAGTCAGTTTAGGGTTAGGTGTAGGGGTTGAAGTTGGGGTATGATCATTTGTTAGTGGGTTGTAGGTAGGGAACAAGGAAGCTAGGAAATTGTTTGAGGTGGAGCAGCTGACGGCGGTGGGATTGAGGTCGCTCTCTCTCGGTGTTTGTCTGTGTCGGAGCTGGGAAGGGAGGGGTTGGGCCAAGGACCAGAGGACAATGGTTTTCCCTCCCCCTCTCTCATCTCTCTAGATCTTTAGAAAATTAGAGAGTAATTTAGTTAATGGATTGATTAATTTGATGAATGAGAGGGAGAGTGAAATGATGTTTGATTAGCTTGGGTTATTTTAATGACTCAAACCGGACAAGGCCTCTTGTTTTCATTTCTTTCGGCTAAATACTATAACAATTAGAGATAATTATCATTCCTATCCAATAGGACATGTTTGTTGTAAAGATAAGTCTTAATCTAATTAATGAGAATATTATGCACGCTCCCCTCAAGGTGGAACTGTACATATTGTACATTGCCAAACATGCCTTTATGTTTTGTTCATCCTTCTAAAGAAGTTACAAAGAGAAATGAATGCTTATAGCCTTAGTAAGCTCAAGGGTATTATGTTTATATGCTTCTCAATAAATTCTTTCTTTTTCATTTTTATAGTTTTGAAATATGCTCAGTGACAAAACTGATAGAAAGTTCAAGGGTATTAAAGAATATACTCACATGGTAGGGAATTTCTCTTATAATCAATCAAAGAATTGAGACATATAACTGCAAATATCATAAAGAGTAAAACAATACAAAATTGGATATCGAAGTTTGACTCAAAAATGGTTTACGTCTCCATGGAGCTCTATTGGGAACTCAATTACAATATCACAATTAAACGTTTCAATTACACCCCTATTCTTTATATATATCACTCACACATTTCTAAAATCTCTCACCGTGTGAATTACTTATCTATATATAAACAACTTGTCCTAACTAACTTAACAAACTTAAGCCTTAGACACTTCATTTAATTGGGCCTGACTCATCAAGTCAATATCAACACACATAAATACTTTGTAAAAATGTTTGATTTTGAATCTTTATAACTCCTGTTTTAAATGAGATACATTTATAATGAACCTCTTAAAGTTTAAATTTAGTAGATGATTATTATTATTATCCTATTCAATCCAACACTTGGTGCAGGCTTGCTTGAATAAGGATGAATGTAGCATAGAACTGAATGAGGAGAACTTCAACACACATTTGTGCTCAGGCACAGTTAAAAAACTTGCTGTTGAAGCCATTTGCAGCTAAAGGTGACATCAATAGCTGAAGAGTTTAAATTTGTAAAGATGTTCACTTATATATGATGGTCAAATTTTAAATTGGAGTATATTCTAAGTTGGTGTGTAGAAATGCTAACCAACTTTATGGAATTTATGATTATCTTATGCAAATCTTCTTTTGTCATGATGCACCCCAAATTTGAACTTAGCAGCCTATTCTCATTTAGATTGGGTCAACTAGCTAGATGACTAAAGATTAATAACGATTATTGCATTTTTGATAATTTAATATTTTTTAAATGGCCCGAAGTGAAGATTCAAACTCATGACCCTAATAAGCATATTCAAACCAAAAATACATATTCTTTTTGCTATATTCATTTTTTGTCCTTACCCAGTCAGACAACTGCCCGTCATCCTTCAAAATACTAGAAGTAGCTTACCGCTTGAGGGGAGGAAATAAGGATCACACTGGAATCATCTTAGCTAAAACATTGCTAGGCCTAAACGAATCCTACTTTACCTATTATTTGAGCAAGAGAGGAGCTCCCATCACTCTCTACATATGTCTCTTGGAAAAGATGGAGCGCATACCTCCCCTGGTTCCTAGTAGTGAGATGTGTGTCGTTATTCAGTACCGACGCATTAGGAGTACCAAACCAAAAACGCCGATCCACGACAATGATTCTATCCATCAACTTTTATCATGGTATGACATTAAGAAAATGACATATCTAATGGATGATCAACCCTTAATTCTACTTATGGGTCTGAAATGGGTCATCTCCTACTATACCAACGAGCTTTTCAAACAATTTGGACAAGACTGTATGCCTTCTTGTCGTAATTGTGTGGTTGCAATAGACAAGCCTATTGACCACGGTACCTATGTAAGCTATTTAGAAAGAATGAGAGATATGTCGAGACTCAAGAGTGAACAATTGGAGTGAGGGATTAGAGTCTTAGTGATTATGTAGGACTAGCGGATGACCTAAATTAATATATAATTATTTAATTATATATAATAAATTATATAATATATAGTAAAATATATAATTAAAATAACCAATAAAAAATAATTCGGTTTTTTTTTGTTTGGTTTTCGAGTTGACACACCTAATTTGATTTTAAATTGGTTTAAAATTCGATTCGAAACTAAAAATAAAATTAAAATTTGATGAATTCAAATTCGGTCGAATATTAGGTTCGGGCCAAATATTCAACATTCAATAGAAATTTAGGGATTGTAATGAACTGAAAATAATATGTTGAGGCCTAATATGAAGTGAAAGTTGGATAGTGAAGTCATTTCTTATATGGACCCGACAACATTCTTTTGGTTCTAAAAATATTTAAAACCCTGGGTGAAAATCTCATCTCTTGGAATTCAAAGAAATAACTAGTATTAAGCAATGAGTTTAATATTGTGCACTGTCATGTGACAATATTGGTATTTCCTTTTTGTGACAATTTTTTTTTTATGTTAATTCAGTATATCATTGCTAACACAATAAAGTGTTCACATTAACTATATTTTTATTGAAGATTAACGGTAGATACTCTCACCAAAAGTCTTTTATCACACATATTAACATTTTTTCATAACAAGCTTAGGTGTGTATTTTATCGTTTTCTTTGAAGAATCGTGTGTTATTTTATTGTTTTTGCATGATAGGGTAGTCCATCCAAAAAGAAAAGTTAGAAAAGTAAGATATTTGTTAAATTAAATAATAAAAATTAATATATCTAGGCAAAATCTAAGGCCCTGTCACACTAATGTGTCACACTGACGGAGATGTTAGAGAAATTTAATGTCATTTGATTTTATCTTTTCTTATTTCTATTAAAAAAAAATCGTACTATTTACACGAAAAAAATATAAACAAAAAAATTAAAAATTATAATAATATGTATTAAATGTTTAAAATTTTGATAAATTACGAATAATATATTAAAATAAAAAATAAAACACTGTCATTTCATATTTTATTACATCGATAAAATAATTAATCTCATCATATAATTTTTTCTAATTAATATCACATCTCGTGACCTTATACTTTCACTTTGGTTTATCAAATATCTGATTCATATTTTTTTAATATTTAGCATCGTGACCTTACACTTTGGTCAATCAAATATTTGATTTATATTTTTTAACAACTTTCAATTGTTACCGACCTATTATCCATCGACAAACCACATCTCAATCACACTTGGTTAAAAAGTCGTATTTGTTTTGTTAGGTTGCAAGTTCGAAACATACATAATCGTTTTAAGTTTATGGGCGGATCAACTCATAATCCGACTCAAATATCTATTTACTCTCGTATATATTCAAATTAACCACAACTCTCGACCCGATAATCCGAACATTTTGAAAATTAAGCATATATATATATATATATATATATATATATATATTAGTTAGTTAAAAATTTGAACTTATATTGTTAAGAACGTCCCACGTTCATCAAATTTAGTGTTAAATTTAAAATATAAATTTTTATTAGTTTAGTTGGTTAAAAAGTTATACTTGTTTTTGTTAGGTTGCAAGTTTAAAATATATACATAATATTTTTAATTTTATTTTTAACTGTTTTAAATATATAGACGAGTCAACCCACAATCCGACTCAAGTATCTATTTATTCTCACATATATATCCAAATTAACCACAACTCTTGACCTGATAATTCAGACACTTTAAAAATTCATTTCTCCTAAGAGATTTCTATTCATTTCTCTTTTCCTATCTTTCATTCATTTTTTTTTTAATTTAGTTATATATGACAATTCAGTTCAGTCACATTGATCCATTCATTAATAAAATATCATAATAGATGCATCAATGTTTTGCTTTGACTTGTTTTTTAATTTCTTTTATTCAATCATAACTACTAAATTATCTCTTAATCTTGACAAGATTTGCTCTCTTTACAAAGAAAACAAAGAAATGGGATCACATATTTTTTACACTGCCCTTTGCTCTAGCTATTTAGTTAGGACCCATAGAACATCCAAGTTAATGAAAATTTGAACCTCACAAGTTAATGAAAATCTGACCCTCTCACTAATTAGAATTTACATCATTTGAAAGCGGCACAATTATTTATCAACCCACCTTTCAAATTTATCTGAATATATCCACTTTTTCATTCTTATTTTTAAAATACTAACGTTCTATCTAAATAATTAATTAACTTATTAATTACACATTTTCACACTAAATATATTAATTACTTTATTTTATAAATAAAAACATATATAATTTAAATTAATAATACATGTATTAAATAAAAATATATTATATAAATATTAAATAAAATATATTACATAAATATTAAAATAACACATATTTTATTTTTACTTAATTTTATAAATATAATATATATAATTAAAATCAAATTTTCTAAATTAAATAATTCAAATAAATATTATAAATTAAAATACATTACATAAACCTTTAATATTATATATTAAAATAAAATATATTATATTATATTATATAAATATTAACACATATATTAAATAAATTTAATCTAGTAACTAAATTTAATTATTAACATTTTTTTTAATTTTTATGAATAATATTTTAATTTTTATAATCATATTAAATTATTTTTTTTATTTAAGTTAATATATTTTTTATGTATCAAAATAATATCAATACTTACTAATATTAAGGTATACCAAAATCAAGATAAAATAATATGATCTTTATATTTTTAAATCAACATAAAATTTGTTAAACATGTGACATTACATTTATATAATTAATTTTTTTTATTAATTTCTTATAATAAATATATATATATATATGGAAATTTGATGAAATGACCCTGATAAAGGGTCTAAATCCAAAAAAGACCTCGTTTGATAAACTTTGCAAAAAGGGCATTTTCGTCCTACGAAATGTCCGTATTGCCCCTCACGCGTCCACTTTACCGATCATTTAAGTAAAATATCACTCTCGCACTTTCATCTAAATTGCGTTTTTGAACTCACGCGATTTAGATGAAAGTGCGAGAGTGGCATTTCGAGTTAATGGAAAGACATGAAATGTCACTCGCACGTTTCGAGTTAATGGTATTTCGCGTCTTTCATCGTATATATACTTTATTTGCCCCATCATTTAAAAAAACCCTTTCCTTTCACGCGACTCTCGACTCTCTCACTTTCCATTCACGACTCTCCAACTTCCAACTTCGTATTTACAACTCTCATCATCATCCAACTTCGTTCAACATCATCGATCAACTCTCATCATCGTTCGACGTCCGTCTCTTCGATCATATATTCAGGTGAGTTTAGGGTTTAGGGTTTAGGTTTAATTTGTAAGGTTCTCATTATTCTGTCGTTTATATTGATGGATATTGATGTATAATCCTTAGTTTTTAGGGTTTATGTAGCTTTTAGGGTTTATGTGTGTATATGATGTTGCTTATCCAATGTTCTTCACTCACTAGTATCATATCAGTGTTCTTATTCTGCATGCATACATGGTTTAGGGTTTTTAATAACTATGAATTGCTATTTCACGAGCATTGTACATATATGTTGCTTTCCTCGTGTATTCATTGATGTTGCTTACTTGAGTTGTTATGTTCTATAGTTTAGGTAATTATATAATGTTCTAGAGTTGTTTACTCCAATATTGTTCATTTTTTTGTAGATGGAGTCCACCATAATTCCTGAGTTTATTGGTAAGGTCTCATGGAAAACCAATATCTCAAACATTGCCACCAAGTTTGCTACAATTGATCTAATGGAAAGGGTATAGCAAACATAATTCCGATTCTTATTCAAATGATCCACCTTACTGCGGTTCTTAGGAACGATAATACATCAAATGCTCCTCAAGAAGAGCATCTCAAATTCTATGGAGATGAAGTACCTCATGAATGGAGAGGAGTTGTGCTTTAGGATGAAGGAGTTTGCATTGGTCACATACCTCAATTTTGGGAGATTTCCTGCGGTGGAAACCATTTTCAATCAAGTTGAAGAATGTCCACATTTGGTTGTTAAATATTTTAAAAGTAATATGATTGTTAAAACAACAGACCTTCACTCAAAATTTATGTCTTGCTCTGATAAGGAAGAACCATGGAAATTGGGGCTGGTATACTTGGTTTGCCAATATCTCTTCGCCTTTGACCCAAATAGGATAATAAATATCAAACTCCTCAGCACGGTCGAGGACATCAACACTTTTCTCTAATTTCCATGGGAAAAGTTGTCCTTTAGAGCAACCCTAAAGGGTTTGAACAGGGACCTGGAACACCACATGTCGCTATATCTGAAGAAAGCCATGGGGAAGAAGAACAAAGACAAGAATGTCAATATTACTTATACCATATATGAGTTTACACTAGCCTTACAAGTGTGGACCTATTAGGTTATCAAAACATTTATCCCCAAACTTGCAAGGAATACGATGCTTCAAGCGCATGAGCATGTCTGTCCAAGGATAATACAGTATAAATTCAGCAGGAAGAGCACCGCCTTTGATCTTCACACTGCCTGCAAGGCAAGATTGTCAAGAAGATAGAATTATCTGAAGACGTGAAAATCTTATATGCTGGGGAGGACTTTGAAGATGTGAGAGGTAATTTTTATGATTGCTTATTTGAGATTGATTGCAGAAAGAGGAAATTTGGAGATATTGAAGATGTAGTTCCTCCTAAACCTGACATGAGGAAGAAAAGACAAATTACTCACCCCAACACCTCTCATTCTGTTCCTACAAAACCTTCCACGAGTAGAAGAACCTGCATCCCTACCCCCAACAGCTCTTATTCTGCCAAGAGCGCTACGAGTTGAAAAGATGATGATCCCTCTCAAATGACTCTAGTATCAATAGATCTCCATGATGATGATGGCCCTCAAATGACTCCAACAACAACAACTCCCCATGATAGATGTAGATTGGATCAACTAACGAATGAGCTAAATGAACTAAAAACTAAAATGAGAACTGAAATAAATCTCACAAAAAAATTTAAAACCAACTACAAGAACAGTTTTGCATATTATTAGCCACACTAGAGGAGGAATAGAGAAGGAGAAGATTGAATGAGGAATATGTGGATGTGCTTGTGGAGAAAAAGAAGGTGAATGAGGAAGACAATGACGAGGAAGATTTGGAGGAGATGAATGAGGAAGATTTGGAAGTGAATGAGGTAGATTTGGAGAAGGTGAATATGTTGATTGAGGATCTGGTGAATGATAATATTGAGGTATGTCTAATTCGAGCATTTGGTCTTTTTTTAGGATGGCTTGTGGAGAAGAAGAATGAGGATGTGTTGGTGTAGAAGGAATAAAAGAAGAAGAATGAGGTATGTCTAATTCGAGTATTTTGTCTAATTCAAACATTGGTCTAATTCGAGCATTTTGTCTTTTGTTTAGGATGTGGTGAATGAAAAAGACAATGATGGTCTTGTGGAGGAGAAAAAGATTGAGAATGTGATGGAGGAGGATGTGCTGGTGAATGATAATATTAAGATATGTCTAATTCGAGCATTTGGTCTAATTCGAGCATTTGGTCTAATCTCAATCATTTTGTCTTTTTTTAGGATGGGCTTATGGAGAAGATCAATGAAAAAGACAATGATGTGCTTTTAGAGGAGAAGAAGATTGAGGATGTGATGGAGGATGATGTGCTGGTGAATTATAATATTGAGGTATGTCTAATTCGAGCATTTGTCTAATTCAAGCATTTTGTCTAATCTCAATCATTTTTGTCTATTTTTAGGATGGGCTTGTGGAGAAGAACAATGAAAAAGACAATGATGGGCTTGTGCAGGAGAAGAAGATTGAGGATGTGGTGGAGGATGATGGGCTGGTGAATGAGAATATTGAGGTATGTTTAATTCGAGCATTTGTCTAATTCGAGCATTTGTTCTAATTCGAGCATTTGGTCTAATCTCAATCATTTTGTCTAATTCAAGGATGTGAATGAGAATGTGAAGTATGTGGTCAATGAGAAGAAGGATGTGAATGATAGAGACAAGGATGACATGCAGAAGAATGAGGTATGTCTAATTCGAGCATTTGGTCTAATTCGAGCAGTTGGTCTAATCTCAATCATTTTGTCCAATTCAAGGATGTGAATGAGAAGGTGGAGGGTGTGAATGATAAAGACAATGTGGTCAATGAGAAGAAGGATGATGTGTTTTTACATAATTTGGAGAAGAAGGAAGACATGCAGAATGTGCAAGAGATTAAGGAGGATTTGTTTGTGGATAAGATTGAGAAGAAAGAAGACAAGGTGGTGCAGAAGAAGAAGGTGTAGAATAAGGTGGAGCATTGTTTATGACATTTACTTCCCCCTCAACCTCGACTTGAAGCACTGACTAATGTGTGTTCTGCGAATGAAAGAATGGAGAATTGACGTTTATGATTGCGATTAGTCAATTTTCAATGACAACAATTTTGCAGAATTCATGATACCCATGTGTCAAATGTTGCCACTCTTTCTTCATAAAACAGTGTCTCTAGTTCAAATTTCAAGGTATCCTAACATGACAATGGAGACTTTAACATTTCGTAGAATTCCACATCCAGAAGTACCAAAAGCTAAAATAAGTGGGACTGTGACGTTTTTGTATTAATGTATATAGAGTACATGACTATCAAACTTGATCTAGAAAATTGCATATCAGATCAGATGAAATTTAATAGAGAAAAGTGGGCAGTCAGGTTGTTCCACCAAATTTTAGAGCCATAAAGTGTTATTCTTGTAATATTTTAGAGCTATGTGATGATAGTTGTAATATGTTGAAACAATTCACATTATTGTTGTAACATGTTTTTCCTCACACAATGTTGCTTGAATATATTGTTGCATGTGATTTGTTAACAACACTGAATATTACGGTTTATCATCATTAGTTATGTAATACTGAATATTATGGTTTATCATCATTAGTTATGTAATACTGAATATTAGGGGTATAATTCGAGCATTGGTCTAATTCGAGCATTTGATGTAATTCGAGCATTTGATGTAATTTGAGCATTTGATGTAATTCGAGCATTTGGTCTAATTAGAGCATTGGGTATAATTCGAGCATTTTGTTTAGACTTTTGTTAACAATACTGTAACACCGTTTTATTTCCCCCCCGGTCTATGTCCCGTTCCATAGCTTATCACGTGTTTGTGAGACACGTGGCAATATGGAAGGACTACCGCGAGGCAGCTCGAGGTTCAATGATTTCAACCTTGGTTTGCGTACCAGGCATCTTTTAAAATGAAACATTTAATTTTTAAAAGATTTTGAGAATACCTGGAGCAGTAATAAATTAATTATGTAAAATAATTAATCTTTTGTTCAAACATTAATAATCTAGGAGGCTGAATAACAATTTAACCTGGCCTGATTTAAATCAATTAAACATAATCAATTTAAAGATTATTCATTTAAAAATCAGAGTCGTCAAGAGATTTTATGAAAATCAATAAAATGATACGTGTACAAACGTATTTATACTAGAGTTTCTAAAAAAAAGTGGTTCATTGTCTGTTTACGCTCGGGAAAGGGCTTTCGCGCTATGTCCTTTGCGCCCGCCTAAGGACGGTTTTCAAAATCCTTCTAAAATAGACAAAGTCTGGCTTCTATAAATCTAATTATAACATTCCTTATCTTTAATTAGTAGTCCAGGGGTCCTAAATGAGAATAAACTTTAAATAATTGTACAAAATTATTTAAAGGAGGTGTGTACCTGTTGCGTTGGGGTTCAGATTTAACAAAACCTGAAAATATCAGAAAAAGATGTTAGAGAGTATAACCAAACAAGACCTAACAAAAGAAAATTTCTTTGGGAAACATCCCAGAGAATTTTGAGAATTACTTTATGACCTTGAAAATACCATTTTTTTTTTAGAAAATGGGGGCTTGGTTCCAAAATAGTTTTGGATTTTTTTTGAAAATTGGAACCAAACGGGCCTAAGGATTAAACCCTAGGTTCGAGTCTGATCTGGTCAATTTGGGCTTAGCAGGTTGAAGAGGTTCAATTTTGAGTAAGGGTTCGGACATAGGCCTAGGGCTATAATGGTCTAAGGTTAATTGGGGGTTTGATACTAGGCTAGGGCTAGGGTTTGACCTAGGCTAAGATGAGGCTAGGTTTAGTTGTTAGTCCTAGGTTAGGTGTTAATATCAATCCTAGGTCAAGTGGCAAGGTTTGTCCTAGGTTAATTAGGTCTAGGCTAGTTTTGTCGGCCCTAAGACAACTTTCTAGGTCGGGTGGCACGGTCCTGGGCGGTTTCCTCGGTCGCGCGGCTCGGTCCTGGCCTGTTTTTTCGGCCCGAAGGCAAAATTCCTGGGCCCGGTGTTCTTGTTTTGGTCCGAAACTTCAGAAGTTCACAACTTTTAATTGGGATGTCCAAATCACAATCCGTAAGTTGCAGTAGGTTCATATGATCATGAAGAACAAAAGCCCTAACATAAATCACGATTTTGAAAATTCTAAGAGGATCAATTTTAAAACACCATTTCTAGGTCAAATTTTGGGATCTTTTAAATTAGGCCATTTCAAGGCCTGATTTTTGTTCCATTAGCTTTGAAATGATGAATATAGTTGATCCATACCAAAACAAGAACATCATTACATCATTAAAATGGTTTTTGAAGATTGAATCAAAATCTAACTTTTTCAAAAACCAAATTTGATCAAACATGATCAAAAGGGTGAAACAATTACTTGAAATTCATCCCTACATGTTAGGAATCATGCATAGCTACTAATTGAATCAACAAATCCATCTTAGAAGCAAGATAATGAGATTTCTAAAAATCCAGATTTTTAACTTTTTTTTCCAAAATTTCAATTTGATCAAACATGATCAAAACATGATTACAGTTACTTATAAATCATCTAATCATGTATACAAACATGTAATACAACTAATTGAACCAACAAAATCAGATTAAAAGCAAGAACACAAAGTTTTGAAATTCAAATTTTCAAGCTTTTTTCTCAAATTTCAATTTTGATCAAACATGATCAAAACTTGATTACAGTTGTTTGGAAATGATTCAAACATGTTTATAAACATATATAACAACAATCTGGATCAACAAATCCAAGTTTAAACCAAGAACACAACATTTCAAAAAATCAAATTTTCAAACTGATTTTTGCAAAATTCTGTTCTAGGTTGATTTGATCGTTTTTTTTTTCAACAAAAAGCTTACACATGATATATATAATGATTCTGTACAAAGAAATCATACAATCAAGCATAAGAACACGACCAAAGTGATCAAACAAGAAATTTTGAAGAAATTTAAAATTTTCAATTACAAATCAATATTCAAAACTTCTAGATTCATACCAACAGCTGGAAAACATTCCTGGGAGTTGCTGGAAGTGATCCAGAAACCTGGATTGAAGCTTGGCTCGCTGGAGAAAGTTTTGAAAAAAACTGTTCTTCGCCGGATTTTGCAGGTCTTCAATCGGATTGAATTGATGTGTAATTCCTGGTTATTGTTTGATGGATTGGTAGTAGAGGGGTAGGGGAGTATTTATAGTGCTCGAAGGTCGGCTGTAGAAAGCCAATTTAAGTTTTCTTTGATCGTTGGCGTTCTTATCCCTAATTCGTGGCAGCCTTATCCCGGGGAAGATAAGGCTTCTAGATAAGGGAGAAACGTAGGCGCTGACGATGGGATCACGTGGGCGAAAAAATCAACGGATTTGATCGCTTGTAGCCGAAGTTAGAGCTTCTGGAAGAAACTCGCCGGCGAGGTCGCGATTCCGGCTACCCCTGCGTCCCAGCGAAGAAGACGGCTGAAACGACGTCGTTTCGCCTGACGCCGTCAGCGTTCCGTCCGCGGTCAGCGGTCTTGACTAACGGGGTTAGTCCATCCCGTTAGTTGATCCGGTGCGGGCGCGCGCACGTGGTTCTGCTACAGCTGAATTTCTGGCGCGCTCTGGGCTGTCGGATAAGATCTGGGCGCTCATCTGATGGTCCAGAATCCTACTGCAAAGTTTAAACATAAAATTAGCCACACATGATTATGCAATTTTAATTTTATTTAAAAGGTTATTAAAAAATCGAATTTAATTCCTTTTAAATCCATTTTTTCACCAAAAATTTCACAAAAAATATTTCTAGATTCATATTAACAATTATGATCATATTTTATTTTTTTGGGAATTTTTGGGAATTTTGGGGTATTTTATTTAATTGGTTTAAGTCATGAATTAAACATAAATCATGAATAAATCCTAATTGAATATTTTTAACCCCTTCCTTGGTCTAATTTGGGTAAAATATATACCAATATTTTATCCTCAACTTATTTTTAGAATTTTGAAAAGTTCTCTTAATTAAGGTTTAATTATCACAATAATTAATCTTTAATTACGTTTTAATTCCTTCTTTCAAGTTATTTTGAATATAAAAATCCAAAATATTATTTTAATATTATTAAACATAATAATATTATTTTGCAAATAGAGTTAGTCAAATTTTCATGCTTACAGAATGCTCCTCTCGAACCGAGTTTTAATAAAACAGTGTTAGTTTTTGGAAAACGTGGGTTCGAAGTTTGATCATAAAAATTTGCACCCTAACCTATAGTGAGGTAGAAGGATAAAACCTGGATAGTAGTGGCTGCTGGTGGGGAGTCATCACAATGACTCATGGTTGGGGAGAGTATGTGATCTTCCTTCGCTTGTAGTCTTCTATCGGGGATAGACTATCACAATAGTCTTATCATGCACCGGGAAGATGACAAGGTGTTGTGAGGACGAGTCATGACAATGTCTCATTCTCTTATTTACTAAATATTGCATAGGATAGGCTACGACAATAGTCTTATCCTGTTGGGGAGTAAACGGGACTCCAAATGGGGATGGATTACTATAATAATCATGTCATAACAATGACTAATGATGCCTATCAACAAATATGACTCACCTGAGGATTTAAAAAAACTCTTTGTGGGGAGGAGTCTCATGTCAGCAAGACTACCTATCGGGAGGTATGACTCTCATGACGAATGCTCTCTTGGGAATACAATCCCACGGGGATAGAGGTACAACTCTCGGGGATAATAATAACAATCATACCGCGTCCATCAACAAATGGAATCCACTACTAGAGAGTAGTCATTACAATGACTCTCGAGGATGCCTGTAATACGATAGGACTTACTATAAGAGATGATATCCACAACTAGGACCTTTATCGGGAATGTAGAGAATTCTCCGTTGAGGATGAAGGAAGACCTTCTAGATGACGTGACAACAATCACGTTGGGTGGTGATAACAATCACGCTGTCGTGGGGACTGTAGCATTCATCACTTTATGGGTATGATTACTATCGTGTCGAGGATATAAGTTATAACAATAACCTATAGACAAGATGAGTGACAACAATCACTCTAGTGGGGAGTGGTCATGGCAATGACTGATACAGATACCTATCAAGAGATAGGGCTTACTCTTGCCGGGGATACACGATCACATTTGCTCCGAGGGGAGTGGGTTAGAACCATAACCCTGATGGTCTCCAACCTGTTGGGGATGGGTTATAACAATAACCCATATGTGGACACCAATCTATTGGGGATAGGTTATGACAATAACCTATATAGATCACGACAATGATCTTATGTGACTATTAACTAGGGCTTTAGATAAGTCTTGTACGAAGTGACCTTCACATTTGATTGAACCTTTTGCTTCCTCTGGGGATTGCTTACGAGAGGAGTTGTCATAATCGTCAACTTATCTTTCTTGGGCCTAACAAAGTGTCCTTCTCAACTGGATTAAAACCGTTGATTCTGTGGGGATTTAACACTCAGGGAGCTTCCCATAGAGTTTTTCCTTTGGCCTTGCGAAGGGTCCTTCACAGCTAGGTGAAATTGTCGACCCTTTGGGGAGTTAAGGGAATGGTTTAACATGAACTTTTTTCCTTTGGATTTATAAAGTGTTCTTCATAACCTAGTTGACACATTGACCAGTTGTTTTATCACTCTATAAGGTGGAGAGCTTTAATAAAGGTTGTTGGGGGAACAAACTATTCTTAATTATGTCTCGGACAAGGTTTGAAAGCAGAAGAAACTCTGGTCTTATCTACGTAATAGGGTGACTTGGATTCGAAACGTGATCGGGGCTAAGACATGAGCATTCCTGTGTTGAAAGAGATTGTCTCATTTCTAAAAGATCTCGAGCTCCTTATTCTCCTATATTAAGATATGGATGATAAATTCGCTCTCGTGCAGACGATTATCCAAGATATTAACTTGCGGGGAAGGTAACCATGAGAATCATGTTCAATTATATTTTTGTTTGCTATTGCCGTGGGCCGCAATTCTTCGAAAGTTCGATTATTCCGTGTATCATCATAGAGAGAGTTTCAACTTTCCGGTTGGGGAATTTTTCTCTTCTTTTTGTTTTTAACTACCGGGGTGTATCTGGTGGAATCGATACGTTTTGCTCTTGCGATAGACATCGGGACAGCCGCCCGAGTGAGCATAAACGGTGATTTCAACACCTCAACCTACACGGGAGTATTTTCTATTTTTTGGTCCCTGTGGGTATCGACACGTTCTACTCTTGCGATAGTCATCGGGACAGCCGCCCGAGTGAGTATGGACAATGACTTTACCCTAATCTGCAGGGGATTTTTTTTTGTAGATATATATTTTTTTGGAGCCTTGAGTCTAGTTCTCTCTGTTCTCTTATACAAAGGGGAATGAGACGTCCTTTCTCAAATTGCGGCTTTGGCTTGGCTTTTGGGGTTTTATTCCATTTCTTTTTCAAAAGCCTTCCCTTGAGGGTTAGTTTTCTGGATAATCGCATAACACGAAAACAAGCTTATTAAGGATATCCATCGATAGAAGTTTTCTGGAAACTCGGGGTTTTGATTCGGGAGATCAATCATAGTTTGGTTAAAGGAAATGCCCTTGACTTTCGCCCTTACTTATTTCCTAAAATCCTTATCACCAATTGGTAGAAAGAACCAGGGTTCCCACTGTCCTCAGACCCTGTGGGGATAGAACTAGAAATAGTTCATTTATTTTGAGTTTGAGCATCTTGAGCTTACTGAGCTTCTAGAGCTTACTGAGCTCATTGAGACCGGACATGTACAAAGGTTTCCTACGTATCTTCCATTTGTTCTTGATATATTCTTTTATTTTCTTTGGAAGAATCAGGTCTCACGTAGTTCTCCCACTGTTGATGATGACATAGTTGTACAAAACTAGAGGTCGACTAGTTCACTCCAAGTTGAGGACTAGCTGGGGATTTCCAACGTAGTAATACAATACTAGTGGTTGATTAGTCCACTCTCAGTTGGGGACTAACTGTTGGGGAAATGTCTAACAAGACTAGAGCTTCGATTAGTCCTTTAGAGGACAAGACTAGAGGTCAATTAATCCACTCTTATCTGGGGACTAACTGATGGTAGTTATGGCATAGACATACACCACTGGAGGTTGGTTGGTCCAAGAGGACTTAATCCTGGTAAGGCTGGATCGAGAGCCGTCGTGATCCTACTAAGGCTAGATCAGAGCCGTTGTAATCCTACTAAGGCTAGATTAGAGCCGTTGCGCGAAACGATATTAGACATAATATCGTTTTAGGGCATCTAGATTGCTAGGAGCAACAAATTCTTCGCCTTCAACTGTTGAAAGGCGAACCGCACCTCTAGAGAGGATTTTCTTGATGAGGAAGGGACCTTCCCATCGTGGTCGGAACTTGCCCCTAGGGTCTAACAGTTCGCGGGTTACTTTGAGCACTAGGTCACCTTCTTTTAGGTTTCTGGGTTTGACCTTTCTATTAAAGGTATCGGCCATTCGTTTCTGGTAAGCCTGGGTTTTGCATAACGCATCCAACCTATGGTCTTCCATCAATGTCAACTGGTCGTATCGAGCTTTTACCCAATCTTCTTCAACAACGTGAGATTCCAATAGGATTCTCAGTGTGGGGATTTCAATCTCGATGGGTTGTACGGCATCCATGTCGTAAACTAGAGAATAGGGAGTCTCGTCTGTCGATGCTCGAGCAGTCGTACGATATCCCCATAAGGTGAATGGAAGCTTTTCATGCCAATCCTTATATGTGTTGGTCATCTTCTTGATGATCCTAATCACATTCTTGTTTGCCGCTTCGACCGCGCCATTGGTTTGGGGTCGATAAGGTGAAGATTTGTGATGTTCGATCTTGAATTCTTTAAGAAGGGATAAAACCTTTCCTTGGAAGTGTCTTCCATTATCCGAGACAATAGCATGAGGTACTCCGTATCTAGCTATGATATTAACACGGATGAATTTTGCTACCTGAGTAGACTTGAGGATCTTATAAGACGATGCCTCGACCCATTTAGAGAAATAGTCGATGGCTACGAGTATGAACTCATGTCCATTGGAAGCATGGGGATAGATTTTTCCAATGACATCAATGCCCCATGTCGAAAAGGGCCATGGTGATGTCATGCAGTATAGCAGAGGTGTTGGAGTATGCTTTAAATTAGCATAGATTTGGCATTGGTGATAACTTTTCACATAGCTGACACATTCTTGCTCAATGTTTTGCCAATAGTATCCGAGGCGGAGTATTTTCTTAGCAAGGGCGAGTCCATTCATGTGTGGACCACACACACCTGCATGTACTTCTTCTATGATCCTTCGTGCCTCGGGACCATTAACGCAAAGCATGTTTTGACCATCAAAAGATCGTCTGTATAGCTTATTAGCTATCCAAGCATAGTTGGTGGAATACTGGCGCAGGGCTCTTCGTTCCTTAGCTCGGAAGTGGGACGGATATTCTCCATACACAATGTAGTTTTGAAGGATATCGAACCATGGTTTAGTGGGCACTTGAACGGAGGCTACCACTCCAACTTCGAAATCGGATTTTCGTTTCTGACGGATCTTCAGAGGTTTGACCTTAATTCCAACAGGAATTTGGGTCATAGCTGCTAGCGTGGCCAAAGCATCGGCAAATCGATTTTGGCTTCTTGGGTTGTGTACAAAAGACACATGATCGAAATTGTCGATAAAACAGAGTAGGCGAGTGTGATAAGGTTTGAGATTTTCTCCTCGTACTTGCCATGTTCCATTAACTTGGGATATAACCAGATTAGAGTCGCTGATTACGTCTAATTTAGTTGCTCCTCTTTCGTATGCGATTTTGAGACCTGAGAGACATGCTTCGTACTCAGCCTCATTGTTGGTTACAGAATACTCTAACTTAATAGAGATGGGATTGTAGGTTCCTTGGGGATCTATTAAGAGAATTCCAATTCCGTAACCATGCTTGGAGGAGGCTCCATCAAACATTAACTTCCATGTGTCTGAAGTTATAGACATTATGGAGTCATCAGGAAAGTCGAGTTCGAAAGAAGGCTCGACTATGATAGGTTGATCTGCTAGGAAGTCCGCAATAGCACTTCCTTTAACATATTTTTGAGCCATATACGTGATGTCGTATTCGGAGATCATCATCATCCATTTAGCGAATCTAGGCGACAACAACGTACGTTGAAATAGATAATGGATTGGGTCAAGCCTGGACACCAACTTGATGGGGTGGGCTTGCATATAATGTCTTAGTCTTTTGGTGACCCATGCGAGTGCCCAACACACTTTCTCGGGTGTTGAATAGTTCAATTCGTACCCTGTCATTCTCTTGCTTGGGTAGTAGACGGCAGTCTCGACCTTATCCTTGTTTTCTTGAGCCAACAAGCTACCCATAGCCGAGTCTGTCACTGTGAGATAGAGAATTAAAGGGATACCGGACCTTGGAGGCATAAGGACCGGTGGTGATTTTTGATAGTCTTTGATTTTGTCAAAAGCTTGTTGACAAGTGTCATCCCATTGGAATTTCTGATCCTTTTTCAGTAGCTTAAAAAGAGGATCACAAGTAAGAGTTAGTTTGCTGATGAAACGACTGATAAACTGGATTTTTCCGAGAAAGCCTCGGACTTCTTGCTCATTCCGAGGTACAGGCATAGCCGTAATGGCCTCGATTTTGGAGGGATCGATTTCTATTCCACGTTGGGTGATGAGAAATCCTATCATCTTACCGGCAGTGACTTCGAAAGCACACTTCTTCGGGTTCAGTCGAAGCCGATACTTTCGAATTCTTTGCAAGAATTTGTCTAAGTTGGGAATATGACCCCGTCGATCCTTAGACTTTACGATCATGTCATCTATGTAGACTTCTACCTCTTTATGGATCATGTCGTGTAAGATCATCGTTACTGCTCGTTGATAGGTAGCTCCAGCGTTTTTGAGACCGAAAGGCATGACCATGAAACAGAACGTGCCTACCTCCGTGATAAAGGTAGTCTTTTTTTTATCTTCTTCCGCAATCAAAATTTGGTTATATCCTGAGAATCCATCCATGAAAGACAAGAGCTGATTGTCGGCAGCATGATCGACCAGAATGTCAATGTGGGGCAAAGGAAAGATATCCTTAGGACTAGACTTGTTCAAATCGCGGTAGTCTACACACACGCATCCTTCCGTCCTTCTTCAAGATGGGAACCACATTGGCTATCCATGCGGGGTAGTCCACAGTTTCGAGGAATTTTGCTTCCAACTGTTTCTGGACCTCTTCTTTAACCTTGGCGACAACCTCGGTTTTCATTCGTCTTAACCTTTATTTAACGGGTTTTGCCTCTGGATAAAGGGGAATTTGATGTCGAACGATTGCAGGATCCACTCCAGGCATATCCTTGTAAGACCAAGCAAACACGTCCTTGTTGGTCTTTAGTAATTCGATCATCTCATGACGCTCGTTATCACTCAGGCTCTGTCCAATCAACACAATTTGAGGATTGTCTTGAGTATTGAGGTTTATTTCGATTGTTGTCTCGGCTACGGAAATGATCTCGTCCTCGTGTTCTAAGAAGTTTTTCATTTCGAAATTAAATTCAGAGTTGAATGAAACATCATCATTATCTGACATATATTCGAAACTGTACTCTGGCGTTTTATTGGATGCTTTATTACAAAAAGAAGATGACATCTCATCAGGATTGTCATTACAAACTTCTTTATATATTACAACGTCAGACACTATTTCACAATCCAAAAGAGGTGTGATGTTGCTATCAACACTCAGGTTGATTACAGGAGCTTTATCAACTGTCAGAAGGTTTGTGGAGTTTATCTTACAAGAGTCTTCATCAACAACCGCGTCCTCGTCCGTCAGAGAAAGATCTCTGACAAGCTTTTCCAGGGTTTCATGCCAATAAGCAGTCCTTTTCCTAATCATATTAAGAGATGAATTAGGATTAAAAGAATAATCTAGAAAGATTTCGAAACCTAGAGAGCGAGTTTGTAAAACTTGGTTGAAGAAAGGTTCGGGGAACTCGAAACACAATGTGGTTTTTCCTTCTCGCACAAACTGTCCATTTAGGGTTGGAGGAATAGGTATAAATTGTTTAAAGATTTTACCTTTCCTGGATTCCTCGCCCTCTGTCGGAGTATAACCGATGCCAAAGTTGTCTGAGTCGTAGTAAGACTAGGGGAAGGAAGTCATGCCGGTAGCATTCGACCCTAGACCCATTCCTGGGAAATATCCCATTTTCTGCATGAGACGCATGGAGATTGCACTGTAGGGAGTGAAGTCAGGAGTGGAAAATGAGTCTTAACCTTGCCTAAATATAGGACAGATGTCGAATCCACTTAACTCAATCTCTGGGTTAGTGGAATGAGTTGAACCGATGATGGCTGTGACGTATTTCTCACCTTCTATGGTGACGAGTTTTCCGTTAGCCATGAAACGAATTTTCTGATGCAGGGTGGAGGCAAGAGCCTTAGCCTGATGTAACCAGGGTCGTCCCAAGATTAGGTTGTACGATGGTCGCATGTTGATTACGTAGAATTCTACCTCAAAAGGTACATCAGCTACGTAGATCGTTGTTAGGTAGCTGCCCATAATCTCTCGACGAGAATTGTCAAAGCCACGGATGCACAGGTCTGAGGGGAGGACTTTATCAGTAGAAATGTCGAGCTCTTGGAGAGTCTTCCAGGGACATATGTTCAATGATGAACCATTGTCGATTAGAGTCATAGGAATGACTTTATCAGCCATTTTTACAGAAATATAAAGAGCCTTAACATGGGGTTCATCGGGAGCAGGTAGGTCTTTGTCCTCGAACCCTATCATGTTGATTTGAGGAGTTGATAAGATGATACCAACCAACTCTTCTGGAGTCGTGTTGGCTGGTATACTGGCCTGACTTAGCTCATTCAGAACAGCTTGCCTGTGTTCGATAGAATACATAAGGATTTCCTAGATGGAAATGTTGGCATTAGTCTTCTTGAGCTGAGCAAGAAGACTATCACCAGGATTTAAAGCTTTGGGCTCGTTTTCCCTTCTTGGATCGTTAGATGGGCAGGGAAGATTGACTGCAGGGGTTGTTTTCATGAAACTGGGCTGGAAGTCGGCTCCGCTCTGGGTTGCTAAAACTTCTCGTTGTGCTATCTTGGGAGCGCTTGAATCGGGGTTGTCAATAATCCACTAATTTCGAGGGATTACCGGCGGATGTGGAGCTACTCGGTCCTCCTTTTTGGGCCATGGGTTGATCATATTAACCTCTAGAGGGTTAACCGGTTCGTTGGCAGAAATCAGGTTGACCTGATGATCAGGCAATGGATTGCTCGTGATTTCGGGTTTAGGAATGATTTTCTGATCAATCAGGTCTTGACACTGATGTTTAAGGGCACTACAATTATCAGTAGAGTGCCCCTTCATTTGATGATATGCGCACCATGCCCCTTCAAACTTACCAAGGGACTCTACCCCTTCTCGAGGAGCTAAAGGCTTGATGAGGTTCCTCTGATGAAGGAGGGTAAAAGCTTGACTCAAGGTCATGCCTAGATCATCAAAAGTTCTGGGAGGTCTTGGGACCCTCGGAATTGGCAGCTTAGGCGTCGTCAGGACATTTGTTTTGGCCAATACCGGTTTGCTTGGACTGGGCTTAGGAGGAGTAGGGGCCTGCCAGGCAGTTGTGACCTGGTGAACTTCGGTTTTGTCCTTCCTCTGAGGTCGTGGAGGAGTAGCATAGGCCTTTACGGTTTTACCCTCTTTCCTTTCCTTATCAAAGGCTTCGTCGAGGTTACTACCTGTTTTAAGGAGCTTTTTCATGTTTTGGAAAGTCTTTACGGCGAATCCAACATAATATCGACCGTTAACATTATCCAGAATCATGTCGATTTGTCTTTGTTCGCTAGGCAGGGAATCAATCTCTTCAGCAACCGCTTTCCACCGTTCGATAAAGACCGCGAATTTTTCGTTTTCGCCTTGCTTGACATTCTTGAGCTTCTTCTCTGGCTGTTCTAAGCTGAGATGCATGCTGAAACGTTCTATGAAGGCAGACGCGAGTTCGTCGATAGTCTGAAAATAAACTATCTTCTTTTGGTGATACCAACGTAGGGCCGCACCATCTAAATACTGGGGAAATAGATGGAGGACTGTCGATTCTCCCAAATATAAAGATGTCATGGCCATGATGTATATCTGGAAGAAAGCAGCAGGGTCAGTCTTGCCTACATACTTTCATAGAGAAGGTAGCTTTATCCCAAAAGGGATCATTGCTCGTTCGGCAGTTTTCATGGCATTTTTCCAATCATGGTGTTCATCCAAACTGCCTTTGGTCAATTGATTGAGTTGCTCTTGGAACTTGGCCTGGTTAGCATTCAATTGAGCCATTTGGATCTCGTATTCCATAGGAGGGATGATCGAAGGGTTTGCCCCTTCTTGGGCATTAGGGTTGTCAACAACTTCTGGCTGAGTCCTTGCTGACCTGTTATCATCTTCATGAGGCTCTTCATAGAGAGAGGCTTCTTCCACGCGACGATTCTGAGGATTGATCCTGATCGGAGTGGCAATAGGCATAACTAGTGGCGGCTGTCGTGACGAGGATGGCTGCTCCGGGGCTGGGATGACAGGATTAGTCATCAAGCTCGTTAATATTGCCAACTGTTCAGTGACTTGCTGAAGAGTAGCTTTCATCTCAGCAAACTCAGTCGGGGATACTGTGTCCTTAATGCTTTTTGGAGTTCCTTCGGCCATGACTTAGCGTACAAAACGTCCGGTTCTTGAATCTCTTTTTCGTGGGGCCGTACTTGCACGAAAGTGACTGGTGCACTGTTAAGAAGATAGAGATAGATGAAGCTTTGTAGATGTAGTACGATACAAATGCAAAATGCGAGACATGAATTTAGGAAAGCAAGGATTTCATTCATGATCAAATAGACAAACATAGAGCTGTATATAAACATACTGGTAGCGTTTGTTACAGAGAGACTCTTATTTATATTTTACAAAAGAGTCTAAATAGGAAAAAGTCCCAGATGAAAGCGAAACTTCTTAAGTCCAGACATAGTCTGGTTCGATATGAGCATTCTCCTCTACTTCAGCTTGGTGAGCTCTCTCATACTGGTTGGTGATAAGATCCTGGTATTTTCTTCGTCTTGTCATGACATTGAGCTGGAAGGCATCGTGCCACTGACCGAGGTACTCTGCGTGGAGTCTTCGGGTTATAGGTCTGTCTGTTGCAATAGCAGGTTCGACATGGCTGTATCCAAACTGTTTGAATAGTTCATGGGTATAGTAGTAGGTGATCCATTCTAAACCCAGGAGGAGGACAAGCGCCTTGTCGTTCATCATGAAGATCATCTTCTTGATGGGGTACCAGGGAAGGATGTCCCATGTTTCATTATCATCTAGTATCGGGATTTCATAGAGAGCTTCCCTCATTCTTTGGTATTGAACAAAGGGAGACAGAGTATTTCCGGATAGGACTGGCGGTAGACGCTTGAGCTTGTCAAGCAGCCATATGTATAGGATCAAGGGAGAGCCCCTCTTACTCATGGTGGGAGATCGATATGAGCTATTCAGACCCATGAGTGTTTCTGCCAGTATAATGCCAGAAGGATCTTTATTGCCTTTCCGCAACTGATGTGCCACCTCGATGATCCTTGAGGAAGGATCGTCGTTCGCTGGCCTGATGAAGTAGTGAGCAAGTAGGATAGACATCGTGATTATGGATGATCCTGCTTTTATTGGGACTTCTCCGTCCTTGATCTCTAGTTCAGCCCAAGCCCGAAAGTTGATGCTCATGCCAGAGATGATGGCATCAGAGGTTTCTTCAGAGTAGTCGTACTCTTTTTGTAGAAGTCTTCCGATAGACATCGAGTCTAGGAATGGCTTTAGGTGTATGACATTCTTGTTATCTATCATGAGAATAGCCCGGAATTCTTCTATAGTGGGGCACATGATCTTGCTACCGAGTACGTAGGTTCTTTGATCAGGATTCCACCTTTGTTGCATTTCCATCATGAAGTTGGGGTTGACTTCGTACTTCAGAAGCTTCAGGATAGGATTGAGACCGTAGTCTTCGAAGTACCACCGATTTTCACAAAAGTGCTTCGCCCAAGGGAGCAACTCGGCATCCGTCAACATGGACATCGTGGTTGACTGTGACAGTAGGAGAGAGAAGGTATTGCAAATATAACAACAAAAACAAATGCGTATGCAAACAACATGACATATAGATAAACATCCCGTAAAGTTTTATACATATTTGCTTTCAAAAGAAAGAACTTCCGATGTTACATTTCAAAATTTCGGAGTTCTTTAGGGTTTGTCTAGTTGACTATACTAGGCCGCTTTGTGCAAAAAGGGTGAAACTTGGGGCTCCTCTTCAGGGGGAGCGAGTTCGACTACAGCGAGTGGAGGTAACAGAACCTTCACTTTCTGCTTCTGTTTGTTGGAGGTGGAATTCGTCCATGATCTGGTCGATGTAGTCCTTGCGATCTTTAGGGATTCCCATTTTGACGCAATCATTCCAAAGATCCAGATAGTCGGCAAAGTCATTGTGCTGGATTGGCCTATCTATGGCTACCACGCAGTCAAGGCAAGGGGGCATGCATTCGCGCCCGAACTATTTAAACAGTTCACTGGTGTAGTATGAAGTAATACACTCGAGGCCCATGAGTATGATGATGGGTTGGTCGCTCATCAGATGGACCATCTTCTTAATACCATACCATGGAAGAAGCTCTCGAATGGGATCATCATCGTGGACAGGGAGCTCTGGTTTGATGTGCCTGAAGCGTCGATTCTGGAGGGCAGTACCCATCACGTTTCCAGGAAGTGGAGGAGGAATACGCTCCATCTTCTTTAGGAGCCAGATGTAGAGGATGATAGGAGCTCCCCTTTGATTGAGAGAGTAGGAGTAGTATGACTCGTTGAGACCCATCAGTGTCTCTGCCAGAATGATCCCAGAGGGATCTTTATTTCCACCTCTAAGATTATAGACCACTTCTAGGATCCTTGCGGATGGAGGGCGATTGCTCGAAGGAGCAAGGAGGAAGTGAGCTACCATAATGGACATGGTGAGTAAAGAAGCGCTGAAGCTTAGTGGAGGGATTTCTCCATTTTGGGTTGCCACTTTGACCCAGCGAGGAAAGTCCAAGTGATTTCTAGCGAGGATTTTGTTTGCCACGGTTTTCGTGTAGCCCAGCTCATCTTGGAGGAGTTGTCTGAGAGACATGGCTTCGGCCGAGGGTTTGAGCCTTAGGATGTTCTTGCTTCTGATCATCATGATGGCCTTGAACTCCTCAATTGTTGGGCAAATCTGGCGATCCCCTAGTATAAAGGCGCGGTGCACCGGATCCCATCTGCGTTGCATATCCATCATGAAGCCATGGTGGAGGCGGTGATTAGTATAGTTGAGAGCGGTGTTGATCCCAAAGGAGTCATAGTACCACAGATACTCATTGAAGTGGTGAGTCCACATGGAGAGGTCCTCGTTGTCTAATAGGGCCATTCTGCGAACACAATCAACTTTGACAAACATGTCGAGTGATTTTGATGAAAGAAAACATGCTTAGAGATGTTTAAGTATATCTATTATAAACGTATGCATGTAAAATAAATAAGCACGTACTGAGTTGACTTGTCGAGGCCTTGTTGTTTGGGCACGTCCAAACAACGGTTGGATAGAGTAACCAGGTTTTGTGTGCTAAAGTTTTCTGTCGAGGTTTGGGTGGGAATCTCTCCCCACCATCGCTAAGATCGCATCCCGGAGGATGTATCAAAGCCGACAGAAGGGATCCACTCCGGGTTCCTAGTCTTTCCTCACGCAACATCTCTCGGTCACAGACCGGTATGATCGGTCTTCACGTAATTATAGGAGTACAGAATTCCGACCTAGTACTCCTTCACGTAAGTCTGGGTGATGTACCCATCTGAGGCAAGTATTAGGGTAAAAGTTAAGTATAAGATAAAACCTAAGTACCTGTTGGAGTGATGGACCCCATGAGGTGGACTATTGTGAGAGTGGAATGTTATAAATATCAATTTATAAATAGCCAGAACTTTGTCTATTTTATTCATTTTTAAAATAACAAAGGTCCCCAGTAGAGTCGCCAAGAAAGTTGTAACACCGTTTTATTTCCCCCCCCGGTCTATGTCCCGTTCCATAGCTTATCACGTGTTTGTGAGACACGTGGCAATATGGAAGGACTACCGCGAGGCAGCTCGAGGTTCAATGATTTCAACCTTGGTTTGCGTACCAGGCATCTTTTAAAATGAAACATTTAAATTTTAAAAGATTTTGAGAATACCTGGAGCAGTAATAAATTAATTATGTAAAATAATTAATCTTTTGTTCAAACATTAATAATCTAGGAGGCTGAATAACAATTTAACCTGGCCTGATTTAAATTAATTAAACATAATCAATTTAAAGATTATTCATTTGAAAATCAGAGTCGCCAAGAGATTTTATGAAAATCAATAAAATGATACGTGTACAAACGTATTTATACCAGAGTTTCTAAAAAAAAGTGGTTCGTTGTCTGTTTACGCTCGGGAAAGGGCTTTCGCGCTATGTCATTTGCGCCCTCCTAAGGACGGTTTTCAAAATCCTTCTAAAATAGACCAAGTCTGGCTTCTATAAATCTAATTATAACATTCCTTATCTTTAATTAGTAGTCCAGGGGTCCTAAATGAGGATAAACTTTAAATAATTGTACAAAATTATTTAAAGGAGGTGTGTACCTGTTGCGTTGGGGTTCAGATTTTACAAAACCTGAAAATATCAGAAAAAGATGTTAGAGAGTATAACCAAACAAGACCTAACAAAAGAAAATTTCTTTGGGAAACATCCCAGAGAATTTTGAGAATTACTTTATGACCTTGAAAATACCATTTTTTTTTAGAAAATGGGGGCTTGGTTCCAAAATAGTTTTGGATTTTTTTGAAAATTGGAACCAAACGGGCCTAAGGATTAAACCCTAGGTTCGAGTCTGATCTGGTCAATTTGGGCTTAGTAAGGTTGTAGAGGTTCAATTTTGAGTAAGGGTTCGGACTTAGGCCTAGGGCTATAATGGTCTAAGGTTAATTGGGGGTTTGATACTAGGCTAGGGCTAGGGTTTGACCTAGGCTAGGTTTAGTTGTTAGTCCTAGGTTAGGTGTTAATATCAATCCTAGGTCAAGTGGCAAGGTTTGTCCTAGGTTAATTAGGTCTAGGCTAGTTTTGTCGGCCCTAAGACAACTTTCTAGGTCGGGTGGCACGGTCCTGGGCGGTTTCCTCGGTCGCGCGGCTCGGTCCTTGCCTGTTTTTTTCGGCCCGAAGGCAAAATTCCTGGGCCCGGTGTTCTTGTTTTGGTCCGAAACTTCAGAAGTTCATAACTTTTGATTGGGATGTCCAAATCACAATCCGTAAGTTGCAGTAGGTTCATATGATCATGAAGAACAAAAGCCCTAACATAAATCACGATTTTGAAAATCCTAAGAGGATCAATTTTAAAACACCATTTCTAGGTCAAATTTTGGGATCTTTTAAATTAGGCCATTTCAAGGCCTGATTTTTGTTCCATTAGCTTTGAAATGATGAATATAGTTTTTTTTTTGGGAAAAACGACTTAGCGTCATTTTATTAAAAATTCCCAAAAACGGGAAAAAAAACCACGAGTTTAAGAGATCATTCTAGACAGGCCTAGAATGATTTTGAAGTCGTAACATTCTGAATAAAAGCTAAAAAGCTAAAAATGTAAATGAATTATTTGTTTACAATTCTTTCAATTCTAGTGAGTTTAAAAAACGGTAAATTCCAGTTCCTACAGATATTCCAGTTCTGCTCCGTGCTTGGAATTCTTCTCCACGTTTCCGTGAGGGCGCTGCAATCCGATACAATATCTTTCCATAACTCGTCAATGCTCCTGTGGGTTCTGTCATATACCCTTGCATTTCGTTCTTGCCAAATATTATACACCACTGCTCCAAAGCCACACTTGAACACGCTTGTTGCAAATCTATTTCCTTTGGCTTTGAGTAGTGCTACTTCTTTGATTTCATTCCATTCGCTCGGGAAACTGGTCAGCTCCAGGCTTTTATAGAAGATGAATATAGTTGATCCATACCAAAACAAGAACATCATTACATCATTAAAATGGTTTTTGAAGATTGAATCAAAATCTAACTTTTTCAAAAACCAAATTTGATCAAACATGATCAAAAGGGTTAAACAATTACTTGAAATTCATCCCTACATGTTAGGAATCATGTATAGCTACTAATTGAATCAATAAATCCATCTTAGAAGTAAGAACATGAGATTTCAAAAATCCAGAATTTTAACCTTTTTTTCCAAAATTTCAATTTGATCAAACATGATCAAAACATGATTACAGTTACTTATAAATCATCTAATCATGTATACAAACATGTAATACAACTAATTGAACCAACAAAATCAGATTAAAAGCAAGAACACAAAGTTTTGAAATTCAAATTTTCAAGCATTTTTCTCAAATTTCAATTTTGATCAAACATGATCAAAACTTGATTATAGTTGTTTGGAAATGATACAAACATGTTTATAAACATATATAACAACAATCTGGATCAACAAATCCAAGTTTAAACCAAGAACACAACATTTCAAAAAATCAAATTTTCAAACTAATTTTTGCAAAATTCTGTTCTAGGTTGATTTGATCGGTTTTTTTTTCAACAAAAAGCTTACACATGATATATATAATGATTCTGTACAAAGAAATCATACAATCAAGCATAAGAACACGACCAAAGTGATCAAACAAGAAATTTTGAAGAAATTTAAAATTTTCAATTACAAATCAATATTCAAAGCTTCTGGATTCATACCAATAGCTGGAAAACATTCCTGGGAGTTGTTGGAAGTGATCTAGAAGCCTGGATCGAAGCTTGGCTCGCTGGAGAAAGTTTTGAAAAAAACTGTTCTTCGCCGGATTTTGCAGGTCTTCAATTGGATTGAATTGATGTATAATTCCTGGTTATTGTTTGATGGATTGGTAGTAGAGGGGTAGGGGAGTATTTATAGTGCTCGAAGGTCGGCTGTAGAAAGCCAATTTGAGTTTTCTTTGATCGTTGGCGTTCTTATCCCTAATTCGTGGTAGCCTTATCCTGGGGAAGATAAGGCTTCTAGATAAGGGGGAAACGTAGGCGCTGACGATGGGATCACGTGGGCGAAAAAATCAACGGATTTGATCGCCTATAGCCGAAGTTAGAGCTTCTGGAAGAAACTCGCTGGCGAGGTCGCGATTCCGGCGACCCTTGCGTCCCAGCGAAGAAGACGGCTGAAACGACGTCGTTTCGCCTGACGCCGTCAGCGTTCCGTCCGCGGTCAGCGGTCTTGACTAACGGGGTTAGTCCATCCCGTTAGCTGATCCGGTACGGGCGCGCGCACGTGGTTCTGCTACAGCTGAATTTCTGGCGCGCTCTAGACTGTCGGATGAGATCTGGGCGCTCATCTGATGGTCCAGAATCCTGCTGCAAAGTTTAAACATAAAATTAGCCACACATGATTATGCAATTTTAATTTTATTTAAAAGGTTATTAAAAAATCGAATTTAATTCCTTTTAAATCCATTTTTTCACCAAAAATTTCACAAAAAATATTTCTAGATTCATAATAACAATTATGATCATATTTTATTTTTTGGGAATTTTTGGGAATTTTGGGGTATTTTATTTAATTGGTTTAAGTCATGAATTAAACATAAATCATGAATAAATCCTAATTGAATATTTTTAACCCCTTCCTTGGTCTAATTTGGGTAAAATATATACCAATATTTTATCCTCAACTTATTTTTGGAATTTTGAAAAGTTCTCTTAATTAAGGTTTAATTATCACAATAATTAATCTTTAATTACGTTTTAATTCCTTCTTTCAAGTTATTTTGAATATAAAAATCCAAAATATTATTTTAATATTATTAAACATAATAATATTATTTTGCAAATAGGGTAAGTCAAATTTTCATGCTTACAAATACTAAATATTATGGTTTATCATCATTAGTTATGTACTACTGAATATTATGGTTTATTATCATTAGTTATGTAATACTGAATATTATGGTTTATCATCATTAGTTATGTAATACTGAATATTATGGGTCTAATTCGAGCATTGGTCTAATTCAAACATTTGATGTAATTTGAGCATTTGATGTAATTCGAGCATTTGGTCTAATTCGAGCATTGGTCTAATTCGAACATTGGTCTATCTCGAGCATTTGGTCTAATTCGAGTATTTGATGTAATTTGAGCATTTGATCTAATTCGAGTATTCAAGACTTTTGTTAACATAACTCACGCATATTACAATATGCGTGATTCACTGTTTATTCAACCTGCAATGTTTCATACAATACAACATTATCTTGGTTGAAGTAAACTTATAACATTATTCATAAAACATTATCTTGGTTGAAGTAAACTTAGAACATTTTTTGAAAATAGAATTATTCAACATGCTGTTGAGATGATGGTTGATGCTGAGGTGATGGCTGTTGCTGAGATGATGATTGATGCTACTACTAAGATGATGCTCTTACAGGATGGTGCAGGCATCACTGCTTTGCATGTTGCTCTGTTATGACCTTGACCACCACATGAGCTGCATCATCTTTAGACCTTACGAGTCTCACATTGGGATGACCTACGATTTGTTGTTGGCCGCCATTTCTTTACCTTAATAGGTGGTTTTAGGCAGACACATTGTTTAATAATTTCTGGAATATCCCATTCTTCTTCATCACCAACAGGATAACATGTCTCCTAATATGCATTCAACCACATTTCAGTTAAATAATACCTAAAAAAGATAATGATTACGATTAAACATGTGAGCAATTGGTTAGATAGATTAAAGATAATGATTAAACATGTGAGCAATTTTTACCTTGAACAGAAGTCATTGGGATCCAATTTTTGTGTACGGACAACAACTAGGGCATGAGTACAAGGAAGATCAGATACATCAAATACCCTAGAATTACAAGTCATTTTGTGTAAGTTAACTTTAAAATAAGATTCACCTTCATGCACATAAAACTCGAATCGATTAAGTGAATTGACGTTATACAGTCTAGCTTTCTCAACTTGCTCACGTAAGAAATTTTCATAATATTAAGATAAACGTTCTTTGTGATTATCCGTTTTTTCTCTTCTATTATGACACCATTGCTGTATTATGAAACTTAAATACTCAATTAAGGTTGATATGAGATACTTTCTAGCTTCACTACTCTGACAATTAAAGCTCTAGGCGTAATTTTTTGTCATTTGATTATATTGTTTATCGGGAAAAAAGGCACGACTCTCTCCATCCCAATATCTTCAAATTAAACAGCTATACGAGGGTCCTTAATCCTGATCTTGTCAAAAAATGGATTAAACATTGGTACGGTGTATGCACGAGAAGCTAATTCAAATTCTGCGTGGCAGTGATCATTTTTAAATTTGTCATTATATTTATCTTGATGTGGTATGTGAATGCACCGTGATATGCTTCTGAAAAAAACTAAGCACAATGCATTGACAATACTTTGGTGTCTATCAGATACGAAGACAAGATCTTGAACTAATCAAATTGCCACTCTTAGTTGTTGCATGAAATATGTTCAGGAGTTATTATTATTCTTTGAATCAACGACGCCAAAAGCAACATGATATAGTAGTTCATTTGTATCCAATGTTATAGCCACCAATAGTTGACCTCAAACCTTATGCTTGAGAAAACTGGCATCGAAGCATAATATAGGACGACAACTGGTTCTGAAACCCCTAATTGAGAGGCTTAAGGACATGAAAATATACCTGAAATGGCCGTGCTCATCTGTCTAGATGTCTGTTATGGTACCCGAATTATTCATCTCTAACATGTAGATGTATGATGACAATTTACCATAGGAATCCTCTATAGTTCCTCACACCGCCATTAGGGCCTTTCCTTAGACCTCCAAACCTTATTATAACTCATCTTTATTCCATAACTTCTATGCATGTCTTCCATTATTTTCTTAGGTATGCGGTCATGGTGATGGTCCATGTACTTGCTCTTCATACATTTTCCAATAACCCATGATGGTGCTTGTCTTTCATTCTCTCGTCTTGTCACAATTGAACATGTATGATCTTTTACAAATTTCCAAATCTCAAACATTTCCGAGTATTTTCTTTTCACAGCATGCAATCTCCACTTGCAATTCTGATCCAAACATTTCACCACCCAAATATATTTTTTTGACTTCGCCACTTTGAATTCAAAATGATTAGTTATCGCATATTTATGTAACCTCAGTTGAAGTTCTTTTTTATTCTCAAACAACGAACTGACTTCAATTTCACAAGTTAATGCCTTAGGTATTGGAATTTTAATGTTTGGTATGTTACTAACAACCCAATCACGGCAGCTTGGTTGAAGCCCAATCCTAGGAACCCAAACACTACTTGGATTGGTACTAACAACCCAAGCACTGCTTGGTTGGGTAATAGGAACCCAAACAACACTACTAGGTTAGGTAATATGAACCCAATCATCACCCCCTCATTTAGACACAAACATGGTTCATCTTCAATATCATTTTGAGTTTCAAAGACAAGCTCTCGCTGCTTCGGGAATATGTCAAGATCATCAATTTCTAGAACCACTACACTTTCTTGAGTTGGGTTTGTTGGATTTCTAGGTAGTGAATTCTCTACTAAAAATACACACAATGGAGTGCGACTTTGGACTGAAACTACTTCATGTAAAAGAACTTCACATCCCCATCGTTTTTTATATCAGTTATATAAGAAAATTTGATATTAATGCCCAGAGTATTATACTTGGCTTGAAGCAATAAATCATATCTAGATTTGTCAACATTAGTAGCAGAATATATTAGATCAACTAATTGAGCATAAGTAGAATTTCGGAAAACAAATCAAACCTCTGTTTGACTTTGCAGAAAATGAGTAACATCATTCATAGTTTTCCACTCTCCATCAAAGTAAAGAATTACTTGAGCTGCAATTGAAAACAGTTCAACATCATTACAAGAATTATGCATATTGTAATGATCTATTGTTGCCTCACTCAAGATTTTTACTTACTTCGGTTGTTGCTTTTTGAAGATGGCGTGAACCATAACCGAGGAGTTGTTTGCTGGCAAAGTTTTAGAAATCCAATGCAACAACTTTTTCAGAAGTTTGTTGTAATGGATCTAATGGGATAAGAGCCTCCTATCCAATAGGTCCATTGAAGCAAACTTGTGGGCAATTCTTGGCACATTGTATTTCCATTAAATATACCAACAAATTCCTCCTTAGTGAGTATTTCGCGTGAGTCACATCTGTCTTTGTTCATATAACACAGGTTTCATTCACATTCATTCAGGAGTTATCGAATCACTAACTAAGAATACAACCTAGCTATACTATACTATAACCAACCTAGTGTTCATAATCACTAAATAACATAAAATAAACATACCCATTTTGAGAAAGAGGAGTAGTGAGTCTTCAAACGGAGAGGTCGTGGTCGTAGTAGTCATCGTCAGCTTCTGCTCGTGGTCTTCAGGGAAGTAGGGTTTGAGAGTAGAATCGGAGAGAGAATCGAGAGTCGTGAAAGGAAATGTTTTTTTTAAATTAGGGCAAAATAAAATATATATACGATGAAAGACACGAAATACCACTCTCGTGTTTTCATCTAAAACGCGTGAGTTCATAAACGCGATTTAGATAAAACGCACGAGTAGTGTTTTGCGTCTTTCCATTAACTTAAAATACCACTCTCGCAATGTCATCTAAATTGCGTGAGTTCAAAAACGCAATTTAGATGAAAGTGCGAGAGTGGTATTTCGCGTAAATGATCGGTAAAGTGAACGCGCGAAGGGTAATACGGACATTTCGCAAGACGGAAAAGCCCTTTTGATAAAGTTTATCAGGCGGGGTCCTTTTTTGGATTTAGACCGCTTATTAGGGCCATTTCATCAAATTTCACTATATTTATAAATACATTTTTCTTAAATTCATCGCACTATAGCACGACCGATTTTTGTATGAATAAACCAATTAAGTTGTTAATTTGTAAAGTTAATTGATTTGTAAAATTTAAAACGGTTAGATTTAAAAAATAAGACAATTTTAAAATATATTGTCATATCAATATTATTATCATTTAAATGATGTGAAATATTTTTTTCAAATTAATTTTAAATATTATTTTAAAATTAGTTTTATTTTATGAAATAAATCAATAATTAAATTTACCAATTAACTCATAATATTTTTTTATAATTTTTTTAGTTCAAACTCTTTTTAAAAAAAATATAATTATGTAGAGAACTAAGTTACAATATATTTTTTAATATGAATATGTTATTACTATTATTGTTTTTAAAATTTTAAATTTTAGGAGAAGAATCTCTATATAAGAAATAAGAAATGATAAAAGATAAGAATTTGGAAAAATAATTGAGAAATAAATAATTAACACAATCTGATTTAATTGAAAAAATAAAATAATTTATCTCATCTCTATATTTTATATATTTTGAGTAATAAAAATAGAGGGGAGATTTAATGTCATAATATAATAATGCATTAGTTTGAATAAAAAGAATGAACGAATAATAATTTATTCAAATAATTTATAATATTAAATAAAATAATATATAATATTTAAATTTAAATAATTTGTAAATATATGATTAAATATTTTGAATGAGAATATATAAAATTTTGTTTCTATTTAAAGAAAAAATATAAATATATTTTAATAAAAATAAATGAAGGGAGAAAAAGAGAGTCAAATAATTTTTACTAATATAAATAAATAAACTTTTAATATATATTTTCAAATTAAAAATATTTTGGTTTTTATAAAAAAATTAAAATTTAATTAAACTTATTTTTTTTTAGGAATAAACAAAATTAAACTCTAAAAGTCATATTGAGAAAATGATAATGGATGAAACGGTACTTTTATTTAAAATAATCCACATCAATCAATCAAGCTCATAGGCTACAGAAGCGATATAGGTCTATAATAATAGGTCACACAGCCGTATTGGCCCTGCAGAGAAAATGAATTCAAATTAGGAGCGGGAACAACTCGAAAATCGAAGCCCTCCTCTACTTGTATACCTCTCCAATCTCTCTTCATTGTTCGTGGTGACTAGAGAGAGAGAGAGAGAGAGGAATCGTAGCAGCGATCCTCTCTACGAGTTTGATTAAATCAGTTCATTTGTGCTACAATGGCGGACAACTACAAGCAACCTATGAGTCTCAACGAACGCAATCGTCGTCTTATTCTCACCGCTTCTCAACCTCGTCCGCATTCCAAACCCATTGATTCACATCCCGATCCTCCTGGTAAATCCTCTTATATTCCTTCTCTATCTGCGTTTATATCCTAGCCTAGCTGGGAATCTAATTTGTTTTTAATAACGTTTAGATGAGGAAAAGCAACCTACGGTGAGGCTGGAAGGTAGACGCCGCCTCTGCAAGGCTTCGTTAATAGATGACTGCGAAGATGATGTTCCTACCTTCTCTGGGTTTTCAGATTTTGATTCCCCTTCTTCAGGTTTTGTGTTTAATACTTCAACTTCTGTCCTCTTCCCAGTTTTTATTTTTTGGGTTTAACTCTTCGGAAGCTTTGCAGTAGGGAAGTATTCATTTCGAAGTTGTGATGATAATTTACAAGAAGATGATAATGAAGACGATGATGAAAACTTTAAGCGTGTCGATTCAGATTCTCATTCACACGGTACTATTTGCTTTCTATCTCTTTTACACATGCAAAACAAACAAACTAACACTAGCCTCAAATAAGCTGTGTAATCCTGTCATTCTTACTTTCATCTTCCCAATATCTAGGAGTGCTTGATGTGCCAAATGTAGAAAAGAATAAACCTTTGAAAGTAAAGCTGGAAGGAAAGAAACGTCTTTGCAAGGCCAAATCAAGAGATGATAATCACGACGTTGTCAGTACAGAAATGGAAGCAAATGAAATGGAAGACTACCTTAGTCTCAGGGATTTTGACTCGCCAGCTCCACCAAAACCGAAGTTTGATAGAAAGGATACGAGTTCTAATGACATTAGGGATATTCTCGGTGATCTTAGTGCGAAGCTTGAGATACTTTCAATTAACAAGACACGTATACCAAAAATGAACAATCAGAACGTTGGTCGTGATGCAGGTTCAACATCTTTTACTTCAGTTCCATCCAATGTACAAACAGATTTGGAAAGTAAGTATAGGGAGGGAGAAACATTTGAGGCAAATGTAGATTCGTTCCATAATGCAATTAACAAAATAACTGAGCCCCTCCAAGTTGAAAGAAAGAACAACTTGATGAGGGTAGATGGGAAGTCTCTACCCATGAACCAATCCTTTGTTTCAAAGGATGAGGAAGAAGATGATGACTGTTTAATTATAAGTGACAGTAAAGTGTTGAAAAAGGAGACAAAGAACATTGAATTACAAGAAAGTGGTCCCAGTAAGGTTGATGTATTGGATTGCCCAATTCCTGGAGATGAACACTCCATCACTCTGAGTAGTTCAAATCAGACATTTATTTTACCTGGAAAAGTTGGAAAAATTCTCTTTCCACATCAGCGAGACGGATTAAAGTGGCTCTGGTCTCTTCACTGTCAGGTTAAGGGTGGCATCCTTGGTGATGACATGGGTTTAGGGAAAACAATGCAGGTATTGTAAGATTACACCACTAAAGAAAATTCTCTTAATGTTTTTTTTGGTAACCGGGGTTTATTCTCCGGGGAGGCTAGCACAACCCCACTGCCATGACCCCTCTTTTGAATTAGAGCGTTCTTAGTGAGAACCGCTCTCCTAAATTATTGTTCATTGGAATTGATTTATTATATTTTTGCTGCATGTAGATTTGTGGGTTTCTAGCTGGTTTATTTAATTCTTCTTTGATAAAAAGAGCACTCATTGTTGCTCCGAAGACATTGTTGCCTCACTGGATCAAGGAACTATCAGTGGTTGGTCTTTCTCAGAAAACCAGAGAGTGAGTGTTTTTCTCTTAGCATTTAAATTATATAATTGCTCTTCATCTTTGCCCTTGTGAGAGTATAACATGTAAGCTCTTGTTTATGTTGGAATATTCTGGAGAAATGATTTTTGTTAAGTGAATTTTAATAGTGAAAATATTCATGAAATATTAAATAAAATTGAAAAAACTATATTTATCTAAGTAGTATTATTGGACTATGTGCTTCATAGTAATATCAAATTTGGGGTTAAAATAAAATCATTTGAGAAAAGTGATTTTGTAAAAAGTGAATTTTGGGGAGAATTCACTTCTCCCAAACAAGGCCTTAAAAGTATATAGATCATGGATATTATCACTAGAAGGAAGGGAAGAGGAGAAAACTGTGCTTGATCTTTTATTTTTGTTTTTCATCTTGTCTCTCTATCTGTATAAATTTGAATATTACCATCAATCAAAAGTTTTTACTTTCCTTTTCCATCCTTCAAATTGTGAGTACAAAATATCCCCAAGTCATAAAACATTTTCCAGTTTATTATCCTCCTAAAGTTTCCCTACTTTCTGAGCACAAAAGAATAAAAGAAAACCTCTTAAAGAAAAAATAATATGAAATGAGATGGACTTTCTTATTTCCTCCACTATATTTTCTTCCTCCATCTAACAAATTGATTATAAAGGCTAGATTTAGTAAAATATTTTTAACTTTTTGTGCATCGTTTTTTGCAGATATTTTGGAACAAACACCAAAGTTCGAGATTATGAACTCCAGTATATACTTCAGGTTTGATTGCTAGCACAATGATATAAACTGATAAATGTGTTTGTGTAGATTGCTCCCTACTTGTTCTTAGCCATAAACTAGGAAAAAATCTCTTGTGATGAACAAGGATTTAGTAGTTTAGTGAAAATCAAAAAGAAATAAGGGTGTTATTAGAAAGAAAACAAATGACTGAGCAAGAAGAATGCACAAGTACAAATGCTTGTAATTACCATTGGAACTTTATTTCAAGAGGGGGTGCGGGAGGAGTCTTAAAACCAAACTTATTTTGGTTTGTGTAATTGCTATATTATTGATATACTGATTAGAAAGAGGAGAGGATACCTAGAGAAAGAGGTGAGACCTAGAGAGATAAAGGAGAGAGCCTAGACATCATCTATTCCATTCATACCTACTAACTCTAACAACTAGGCTTATATACAACTCCCTCATAACTGCCTTATCACTCATGACAGTTTGTTACTCATATTGTATACTTGTGCTTTTCAGTATTTTTTTATTATTAATCTTTGTATTCAATTAGGCATGATTCAAGTTGTGTGTGCTTGCTTTTTTTCAATTCATGTTTGTTTTGTTTGCAGGACAAAGGTGTCCTCCTCACTACCTATGATATTTTAAGAAATAATGCAAAAGCTTTATCTGGGGGTCATTCCTTTGATCTTGAGGAAAGTCAGGATGGCTCTATATGGGATTATATGATACTTGATGAGGTAAAGTTTGGAAGCATTGTAATATCCATAGTGCATTGTTAACTAAACACAATTATCCAAACAATTTTGATCTGTATCCATATCTGGCTGAGAAGCAAAAACAAATAGTTGTTTCCAATTTTGGCTCAATGACTGCTTATTGTAGACATTATTTTCATACTTTTTATTCAATTAGGCTTCTTATTCCTTAAGATTTGTACATAAATTATGTTCCCACAAACATTGGGAGACTATTGAAACTTTGTTTGTTTCAAGATTAGCTTGTGCATGTTATACTTCTCTGAGCATCTTCCTTGTGCATTTGTATGGCTGTTACCTCTTATGGATAATAAAAGCATTCCTGTCGTGACATATAGGCTTGAGAACACTTTCAAGGAACTTACTTAAATAATGATCTTCCTTAAAATAAGTTCCTTACTAAATTTCACTAATGTTATTATTCAAATTAGTATTTCACTAATGTTATTTTCATCTCTTAATTGTTTGTATGATCAGGGACATTTAATTAAGAATCCAAGTACACAACGGGCCAAAAGTCTGCTAGAAATACCTGCTGGTCATCGCATTATTATCAGTGGTACTCCACTTCAGAACAATCTTAAGGTATTCTTTTGTTAGGGTGTAAGGTTCTTTCGACATTCGTAGATTCATGAATGTGCTCAAGCTTGTTTGGAGCATTTGAGTTTGACATAATTATTTTTGCTCTTGATCATTATTCAGGAGTTATGGGCATTGTTCCACTTCTGTTGTCCTCATCTTCTGGGTGACAAGAAATGGTACTGTTGTTTATTCTCCAATTTTCTAGTTACATTTGCATTTTATGAATTTCTAAGTTGTTTAATTTTTTTTTTCTTTATCAAGGTTCAAAGAAAAATATGAAAATCCCATTCTACGTGGAAATGACAAGAATGCATCTGATAGAGACAAGCGAATTGGTTCAGCTGTAGCCAAGGTGAGTACACATACTGCATTACATGTATTTATGCTTCTTCCATCTACGTATAGAAGACTTTCACCCCTATATAGTTGTGCAAACCTATGACTATATCATCTGAATAGCATATAATGGTAAACATAAGGCCGTGTTTCCCTTGAACTTCACTTCTACAAATGCATAATTTGTAGTTGAGCAGACTTGTTTGCAAGGAAATAATTACAACCAGTATTAAACTGGGGAGATTTTGTTAAGATGGTTTAGCACATAGGAATAGACGAATTGGCAATGACCTTGTCTACCTAATTTGTGGTTCCATGGACTATGAAACAAAGTAAGTCATATGTGGTGCAAATTATCTGGAAAGGGTAATATAGGATACTGTATGTTTGGTGTATTATGATTGATGGTTTTTTATTCTGCAGTAAAAGAGGGATGAAAGATAGTTTAGCGATTTGGTTTTCCATCTTGGAAAATTCTAATTAATGGTTCTTGAGCATTTTGAAGAACTTGGTGAATGTGCTAATAACCAGAAAATGTTAAATAATGGAATTTTAGGAACTCTAATCCTTAATATGATTACTTTTAAGTATTATTCACAATCACAGAGGATTTATTGATTAATCATTTTTTTTAAATGGTCAACTTTTATTTAGAAAAAACATAAGAAGCGATTTGAACATTACATAAAAGAGGGATGGAAAAAAATATAGAACAAAAAAGAAAGGTTAGATGTCAATAAGATCAAAAAATTCTCATCCTATACAAAAATCATCTTTTCCTAATAAAAGCAAAAGCATGAAGTATGAAAAATATGGTTGTAAATGTCTTATTATTGTGGCTTGACTGCAAGTAATTATTAAAATAAATAGAGGATTCCCTTTTCTAGCCTAGCAACAAATATGTGGATATCTATAGCATCCTTGGGTCATGCGTTTGAGCCCATCAGGTGCCACGTTTGGTTAAATTGGTTGAGTGTGTTTGTGGGCTATATGCTTAACCCGTGGAAATTAGTATCACTCCGAAAGAGTTGTGGAACCCATCGTTCTAAAAAAATAAAAATAAATGAATAAATAAATGCTTGGCTTGACCGTCTAGTAATTATAACGGAAAATAAATTATTGCTGTTAGAACAGCTTATTCCGGTGTTGACTCAGCTTTTCGTCCATGTCAGCCTATGTTAGGGTTAGAAACTCTAAACCTGAGAACCTCTCATATCAGTTTCTTTGGAACAATTTACTAATAACCTAGGTATTCCCAAATTTAAGATTCTATATAAGTTTTGTTTGGACTACCTTACTCGACATCTAGGTATTTATGGATTTACAATTATAAGTAAGTTTCTTGCTTTTTTGAACATCATGTTGCTTCTTTTTGTTTACTCACAATGTTTTGTTACATATACCCACTTAGAGTAGCTCAAGTGGTAAAAGTCTTGAACTAAGAGGCTGAGATTTCATGTTTGATTCCCCTTAAAAACACCTTGATTGAAGTGGAGGGTTAAGGCGGTGGTATATTGTATTAGCCTCTTCCCACCTAGTCTCAAAAAAATTAATTAAATAAATAACTATTTGGTACATGAGTTATCTTTTTTGTAACTTCATTAAATAAAAACAATAATCACTACCTCCATTCTATAACAGGAGCTGAGGGAGCGAATTCAGCCTTACTTCTTGCGTCGCTTAAAAGATGATGTATTTCACAAAGATGATGCTGAAGACGCCCCAAAACTCTCAAAGAAAGTTGAGCTTATTGTGTGGCTAAAATTGACCAGTTGCCAGGCATGCTTTCCTAGCTTATTTTATATTTGTCATCTTTCTGTTCAAAAACAGAACTGTGAAGGCAACAACTTTTTTAATCTCTTGTAGAGACAACTGTACGAGGCTTTCTTGAAAAGTGAATTGGTCCTTTCCGCTTTTGATGGGTCACCTCTTGCTGCTCTCACGGTAAATAATTAATTCACTGCTTTTTGTCAGGAGTTGATTGTTCTGATCTTCAATCTTGCTCTAGTAAGTTCATGTTTCCAAATTTTCCTGTATTTGGTGATGGAAAAAAGTACCTACAAGGGGCATAATTTTAGAAATATAATATCATAAAATTTTAACAGAATTGTACAGCATGAACCCATTTGGTTTGTGGACAAGACAGACACCTACAGATCATGCAATTATGTTATTTACTTTTTGAAATAAGTATAATGCTATTTGACATCAAGGAGAGATGGGCACGGTTTCTAAAAGGTTGAATTGAAGTTTCTATGTAATCAACATCATCTAAATTAATCAATTCACTGATTTAAATTAAAACATTTAAATATATCAGTATCAAGAATCAACCCCACCGCATCTATCAATTAGCCTAATATTCTGTTCTACTCACATTTCATATATATCAAACTCTATCAGATCAACTCAAATTTGCCCCTCTTCTGTCGATGAAATAGGAACTCAAAAAGAATATGCTCATTTTGGCTTCTTTTGTCAATAAAATAGATTTTAATGCCACCCCACATGCATTTTGTTAATAGTGCGTGTCTTTTCTGTTTGTAAGGAAAAATACTGATTGTCACTTTTTCTGATGTAGATTCTAAAAAAAATATGTGATCACCCACTTCTCCTTACGAAAAGAGCTGCTGAAGATGTGCTAGAAGGGATAGATTCAGCATTAAATCAGGATGATAGTATTGTTGCTGAAAAATTGGCAATGCATATTGCTGATATGACAGAGAGGTCATTTGAAGAGAAGCACAGCAATATCTCATGCAAGATATCATTCATTATGTCTCTACTGGTTAGAATGACCTCTGTTCCCATGTAACACATTTTAAGTCATATGTTTTGGATGTATGCTTAGATCTATCCTCTATTCCAGGATAATCTAATGCCAGATGGACATTCTGTTCTTATATTTTCTCAGACACGTAAGATGCTGAATCTTATTCAGGTAAACAATCATATTTATAAGATCTATTTATTCCATGTTGCAGAAAATGCTCAAAATTCTTTCACTCTGTAGTAGTGTATTTTCATATTCATGCTAAAGAATGCTATGGGCTTAACTTGGAATTTTGGATGATTGTCATAATGAACTTATTACATATTTGAGGTAAAAATTTTCTACACCAATAATATGAACATAGTCATATATGTTCTATCCTTGGATTTTCTGACGTTGATACTATCTCTACACGAATCATCCACCTGCTTTTCTTTATCTTCATGCAAAAGACAAGTAATAGTAATGGCCTATCCGGAAACCCAATTTGCTTCTGTTTCTATTTCTCTATATGTTTCTAACCAATTGACATTTCCACGGACCAGAAGCCCAAAACGTTCACATTACTTTTGGAAGCAACACAATTCATAGAACACAATAACCCCAAACCATAATATGATCTGGATCCATATCCAAATGAGAAACACTAAAAATACTCGTACCAAATATGGATATGATCTAATAGCTATTGCTTAAAACCATGATGTGTATTGTGAGCAAGCCTGGAAAATCTTTTAGAGTATCAAGGCCTTAAAAATCAAAAACTTATAATTGAATTGTTATCCTTGAGTCTATGAACTTGACAATACCTTGTTTTTTCATTGAAAGAAGTTGAATTTTAGTTTTTTTTTCTGGATTCTAGTTACTTTATTTTTTACCTGAATCAATTTTAGTTTTACTTTTCCTTCTATTGACGAAGTTCTTGTTTTCTTGTAGGAGTCAATATCAGCCAATGGTTACAACTTTCTGCGCCTTGATGGTACCACTAAACCTTGTGACAGGATAAAAATTGTCAATGTCAGTAGTTTAGTTTACTGAAAAAAGAAATACATAGAGAACTTAGTTGAGCTCATGACTCACTCTAAGTTTTTTTTCTTCCAGGATTTCCAAGAGGGTATTGGTGCTCGTATTTTCCTGTTGACAACTCAAGTTGGAGGTTTGGGCCTTACTCTCACGAGAGCAGACCGTGTGATAGTTGTGGATCCAGCATGGAACCCAAGGTTCATTTTTGATGTGGCTATTTGGTGCTTAGAAAATCAAAATTTAATCATTTACATCTTTTAGTTTCTCTTACTTTTTAACGGATGGAGTGACATGCAAAATGTTAGCTTTTTCATGAACTCTTATAGTGTGAGGTTAACTTCCAAGAATATGACAAGTGACAAAAACTATTAAATAATGGCCTCCCAATGTACTGACATGTCTTAATTGTTTTTGTAGCACTGACAGTCAAAGTGTGGACAGAGCCTATCGTATTGGACAATTGAAGGATGTCATAGTCTACAGGCTGATGACATGTGGCTCAGTTGAAGAAAAAATTTACAAAAAGCAGGTTCAACTTTTGGCATCCTCATGTTTTGACATTATTACGTTGTTAGAAGAGCTTGAAAGAATCAGTAACTTCTGATCATTTAGTTCGAAACACTTGGATTCAATTTGAAATACTGTTTTCTTTTTAACGAGGCTTCTGTAAAATGTCCCAATTGCATTATGTCATGTTTAGCGACCTGCTGTAACAGTAAAATTAACTGTGATATTGAGACCCTTGTATCTCAAGTTGTTTCTTTGTGGTTGAGAGGATTAGGATTTCACCAATCAACACAAGTTTGTGGAGATAACCTATGTTCTTCATTTGATGTTAATTCCACTGTCTTGTTTTGTCACTAGGAAACTAACATAATTCTTATGGTGTAGATATTCAAGGGAGGACTATTTAAAACGGCTACTGAGCACAAAGAGCAAACACGCTACTTTAGTCAACAGGTAACTGACTATATACAAGATTTTTTCCAGAGCATGGATAGATCACTTGCTTATTAATCATCTCACTTCTTTCAGGACCTTCGTGAGGTTCTTAGTCTTCCAAAACAAGGTTTTGATGTTTCCATAACTCAACAGCAGCTCCATGATGAGCATGACAGCCAACACTCAGTGTATGAGCTTATCTAAATTTTTTACCTTAACGTTACTTATCTATTTGCATCATCGTTTCTGTATAGCTTCCAAAATTAAAATCGATGCATGTCAGAATTGGAAGGGCCAAAGGAGTTACCTTAGTAAAATAATGGGAAAATACAATAAAAACAAAATGAGACATACTAAATTTTGATATAACTTAATGCGTTACTAGTCCCCATATGCATATCATTTTTTTTGTGTCTCCTTATTTAAAGAACTATAATAGTAGTTTTCTAATTCGTTACAAGCTTCAAATATGCCTATGATGTGATGTACTTAATTTGGAGTACATGCTGAAAAAAGTTTCTTCAAAGAGGGTGTTGAACAAAATCCCCTCTTAGAGAACAAAAGCCGCCAGATGTAGCGTAGTAATGAAGGTGGTACTCAAAAACAGCGTATTAATTGTGGTGGCAGGTTTGCATTTTCTGTTTCCGCTCTGCAGGCAACCACATTAAATGAAACTATACTTCTTTCTAAAAAGCAGAAGTCTAGGGCTGTCTACATGTAAGGCAAGGTGAGGGAGTTGCTAACAAGGCTGAAAATTCTGGAGAATTAAGTTGGAATTGAGTTTCAAAAGCGGGTTTCCCTTATTTTTCCGATGCCCAAGAGGGTTAGAAGAGGCCTCTGGGGAACATCATAAGTTTTGGGCCAACACAAGATGAAAGGCTAATTGGTGGAAAAGAATTGTGGGCTAGCCACCTATGCTAATTTTTTTTTTTTCGCATTTTTTAATCTAGTTAATGATTTTTTTATATACCTTCATTCAGAACAATGAAGCCTTCCAGGGGTGAGTAATGTAATGTCAGGGTTAGGTATAATATAGGGTTCAGATGGAAGGGGATGGAATAGTCCTTTAAGTACAGAATATCCAAACTATTCCTTCAAGTATGAGTTTGGAGATAAATATTAAACAAAAGTTAGTTAGGGATACAATTGGTATTCTGGTGTTACATACTAGGGTTTCAATGTTAATGGGTCAGTCGGTTAACCTAATTAGATATGAATTAGTATAAATAGAGTAGTTACCTTACATTAATGATATGCTTATTGATAGACATTTGTTTGTAGACTTTTATCTATTATAATATCTTCTAGTTTCTCATCTCCTTTCTTGGGATATAAACCCTTAAGGGTTCGCCTCATCATGATTAATAATTTGTATAAATAGATGATAGTAAATTTGTATAAGATATGCATGGATTGATATGGTATATTGAATAAAAATTACTCTACCATCTTCTCATCCCCAATTCTCTCTAGTTTTGATTTCCCCACTCTTAACAGAATTCTATTTAAAAATAACTCTTGTTGGATGTTATTTATTCTCTTTTCTAATTTACTTATAATTGAATGCACAGGGACGACTATCTACAAACTCACATAAAGTTCCTGGAATCTCAAGGCATAGCAGGTGTAAGCTATCACAGTCTGCTATTTTCTAAGACAGCGCCTACCCCTCCGGCTGCTGCGGATGACGATGAAGTTACCAGGTGAAATGCCGTAATTTTTTCCATCATGAAGTATAAGATTAATTAGAGTATATGTCTGTACAGTATTTTCTTGTTTCTTCTTATTATTTCTCTTTAAACCCTAGATTAGAAAGGTTATAAGATCTTGTACGTATTTTACCTTTATTAAAATCAATTTTAAGAGATTGATAACATGATTTTGCTCTCGAATTTTTTCAATGTAAAGGTATAACTTCTGCAGGTTCTCAATTTATTCTCTACCTGGATTTTCTTATAGAGAATTCATTAGCTGTTTTGTCTTGTTAATTGATAACAGAAATCAATAAACTAACAATTACCACAGTCCTTAACTCACACCCTGTTTGTTTCTTCATTTAAAACTTATGATCTATAATTGACCTTAGTTAAGTCATATCATACATATGTTACTTAAAAAAAGTTTCTGAAAATTCTTTGCAGAATAAGGGGAAGTACTACGTATACAGGCAGATCTTCATCTTCTACTGAGCACAACGTTGATGGGTAATAATGATGTTTAAGCTGTGGTAGTAGTAGCCTCTGGAACAGCTTAATTATATATAATAGCTCATTTTGCAGGGCTGAGTATGCATTTAACCCTAAGGATGTTAAACTACAGAAACGGATCTCTTCTTCACCAGTCAGTGCCGGCCAACCAACAGAAGAGGAGTTACTTGACAAAATTAATCGACTATCTCAGATTTTGGCAAACAGGGTAAAACTACATTAAAAATTCAAATGTGAATTATATATAGCAGGAGGAAAGCTTACTTTATGCTAGGAATTATAGCATGAATGGAAATTCAACCAAAATAATGTCATAATAGATCATAAACGACAAAATGTTACCTTTCCTAATTCTATTGTATAGGACCATTTAGAAAAGATTTGAATATTCTCATAACTTTAGATCTTGGTCATATTTCCTGGTTATGCCAATTAGTTCAAGATTGATTCCATTCTCATTGAAAGTACTTGGATTGAAGTTGGGATTCATTACGGCGGTAGGTAGCTGATGAACACCCCGGTTATAAAGAGTAAAACCTATGGGTGGTGATTTATTTACTATTGGACTATCAATCTGAATTTAATTTTTTACCATAGTGTATATCTTAATCATTCTGTTTCTTTGTGCAGGTGATGGTGTCAAGATTGCCTGATAAGGGAGAAAGGATGAAGAAGCAAATAGCTGAAATGTACTTTGAGCTTGACCAGATTCAGATTGAACAAGAAAAGACGGTGGAATTTGTTGATTTGGACGATATTTCTGAGAAATTTGACAAGGATTTGAATGTTTAGTAAACTTTTATTAGTCAGGTGATGAAGGTTTTTTTGTAGTATTATGTTGCTGCTTGTCTTTTGTTTGCCCTCAAATCAAAATTATCTAAGAATTTTTGCCCCTCGCAATTAAGTTATCGTTATTTATTATTATTTTTTTTAATATGACAAAAACAAATCAAGATAAAAACAGTGAATAGTTGCTTTCTTATTTATTAATTATTTTTAAAAAGAACAAATGTGTGTTTATGTTAATTAATGATAGATAGAGCGACGCTAGAGCAGTTCTTCTACAGCGATCATCCACTTGGAATTTATGTGGAAAAAATAAGTTACGGGGAAAAGACATATATTGTAAAGAGTTAGAGAAATAAAGTTATGTTCGGAACAACATGTTCGAGACAGAATGCTCTCAAATATGGTAATATTCGGGACAGAATACTCTTAAACTTAGTCATGTTCAGAACGGAATGCTCTCAAACATGGTCAAATGCGAAACATAATGTTCCCAAAAATGGTCATGTTCGGAATAAAATGTTCTCGAACATGCCTTTCTCTCTCTAATTTTCTTTTTCTAATTTTTTACATTTATAGTTTTCTTTATAACTTCTTACTTTATATACTCTCCATATCATTATTCTAATTTATATTACGAGTAATATATATAGAGCAACGATGATGCAGCTATTCCATAGAGACCCCACTTAACAACCACGTGAAAAACATAACATAATAAAATTTATAATGTAAAAATTTAGAGGGAGAAAGTTAGTTCGGGACGGAATGATCCCGAATATGATTATGTTCAGGACAAAATACTTCCGAACATGACTACTCGGGACAAAATGCTCTTATGACTTTATTTCTCTAACTTTCTAAATTTATAACTTCTTTATCTAACATTTTATCTGATAATTTTTTTTTCTCATCGTGATTTATTTTTTTCAAGTATATATTAGGTGGGGTAGTTGGGAAATCGCGCTAGAGAAATTATTTATAACTATATTGTAGTTTACCCAAAATAAATAATTTATTAAAAGTAAAAATTTGAAAATAACAAATATTCAGATTAGACCTTGTTCTCTATCCAAAAATCATTTTCAAGAGAAATTGAAAATGTATTTTTAATATTGGAGAGTATTCAACTATTTTTAATTGTTTGTTTTTATGATATCTTGTTTAACTAAATTGAATTTTAATTTTAATTTTTTATAATTTGAATAATATTTTTAATTGTTAATAAATTATTTGATGTTTATATTCTCGGATTTCAATAAAGAATAATTGAAACTTTGAGTTAAAAACCCTCTACATGTATTGTTCAAATTATTTCTGAGTTTTTTTTGGGTACCATATATAGTTAGATTGTCAATTACAACTGAATCGTTTCATGAACGGGAGGGCTAAGCGCAACTGAATCGTTTCAATTGTTGCTTACTAACTTTCTATCAATGACAATTTTTATTGACTATTAAAAGATTTGATAAAAAATCTTTCTATAATATTTCATTGATTTATCCGACTTACTCTACTTTATCATTTATTGTTACAGATGTTTTGAATCACTCTAAGCAAAATATAAAATTACAGAACCGATCATTAGTTCCCACCCATGGGGGGAATGAAATCCGATGCATAAATCAGTTAATAAAAGAATAGAAAAAGCTTTTATTGTATCACTTAAGTTATATACGAATTCTTGTGCCCAAGAGTTAAGAATAACAAGTTCTTGATTACCCAGAATAGAATAACCACTTAGAAAAATGAAACATATAATATTTGTCGAGAAGTGCAAAATCATATGCATATGATCTTCCCAGACTATGGTATGCGCCGTACCTACAAATCTGTCTACATGGTGAATTGGCCGGCTTCCCCACTACTAATGACGAACCCCCGTCCCATCTTCACTCCCAGCCTTTGACCATTCGGTTTGAGCCGAACATTATTTTAAAAATGCTAACGAAGAAGAGGCCTCCTCAGGGAACCAGCGGAAAGGCTCTCAAAAGTTACATGACAGGATTACTCTTTATTTTGAAGAAGGCGAAGTTTGGAACCGGATGACCTCCGGACTTTGGTGAAAGAGGGTCATCGGGGAGTCATGCCCCTGGTGTGATTGAAGGGATGGGGCCCACATGACGAAGGAGGAAAGATCGACTTAGCGATGGAATGGACCGGGCCTCCGTGGGCTGCCTACGTATCCTCGAGGAGGAATCAGGTCCAAACGGAGTTCGATGACTCAACACTTGGAAATCTCGCGAAATCTGGGATATAGTTGGTGCTGATTTCGTGGCAGAAGTCTCTAACTTTTGAAAAGCCAAGAAGATGGTTAATGCTCAAGCTATCACCCAGGTGCGGGAGGCTCGTAGACGCTACTATTGCAATGACTAGTCTAATATCTTTTCTTTCTGTATATCATCCTTATTAATTTTTATTTGGGAAACAGTTAATACAATTTTATTAAAAATCCCAAAAGTGAAAGGATCAAGAATCATAATCAGACAGACTCTAGCTATGATTAAAGGATGACAATCAACAAATCATAAATTATCTGATTAGTAACATTCACACAACCATACAACAAATGTTACAAACTAAAATATTACAATCAATAGCAGCTCCTAATTATCCCAATCAGAGTGTTTATTTCCATATAAGACTACTACGTCATGTGGCTTTCTTCCCCTTCCCTTGCCCCTTCCCTTTGCGATGAAAGGAAATTGAATTGAATAAAATAATAAATCTTGTTTATTCTCATTGTGCAATCTTTTTGAACGAACCCGTGCTAATCTTATAGAAAAGATTCTTTTTCAGGATTTCAGGATTTTAGGATTCTTATCTTTGTTAGTCTCAATTTGAATTTTAGGATTCTTGTCTTTACTTTCTTCAACTTCATCTATGATATCCTCTATAATATCCTTGATAACCTCTACTTCAGCTTGATTATTTGAATATATCCTTTTATCTGGTTTCTTGTATTATAGTCTAACTTGTTTGAGTATCAACTTACTTCATCTTCTTTATTCTCTGTTTTTTATCGCTACCTTTATTCTTTTATTCAACATAAACCCCCTTAACCTATTTTTTTCAATTTTATTGTTTTCTTTATTTTTAGAGTCTTCTTTGGTTTTTGTTTTTTTCTCTTTCTCTAAATTTTGCTCTTTGTTTTTAGACTCCTCTGCTTTTTTTTCCTGATTTTTTTTTTTACTTTTTGACCTTTCAGTATCTTCTGCTTTTCCTCCATTGATTGAACACATTTCGTGCTGGCATGTTGGAAAATATTACAGAATGTACACATGTCTGGTCTCCATTCATATGTGATTTCCATGACATTAGATTTTCCTTTCCTGTCGACCACTATCATATTATTCAGCAATGTGCTATGATGATTCACTTCTATGCTAATTCTAGCAAATGATATATGTTCTTCTCTTTCTGTTATTGGGTCCATGTATAATGGTTTTCTTAGTAACCCTGCAAAATGACTAATGACTTTTGATTTGTACATGTGTGCAGAGATATTCCAAAGTTTGAATCATATTTGTGCTGTCTCCTTAGGTTTATTTAACATGTTTAAATCTTTAATTTTTCTTATTACAAATTTAATTTAATAATTTTGTCATATTATTTAATATTTAAATTTTTATTGAATTATTATAATATTGGTGATGATATTTTACAATTAATTTATACATAACTCTTTATTTTGATGAATGATAATTAATTGTTTTTCAAAAAAAAATCTAATGAATTGTGAGATTGAATTTGTCAAATGTATATAAAAAAAAATCTAATTTCTTTAGTCTTTTTCTTTGTTGAGAGCTATCACATATCTATATATTATTTTAAAAAAATTGCACATGTGACATGTTGATGGAAGTCGTAATAGGTCTACGAAACTTATTCATATAACACTTTAATTAACTAAATAAATACTACACCCTTTATTATAAAATACAACAATTTCTATTTCCAAAATATTATCTATTCTTTCATTCAATCTGTCAGTTTTCTATCAATCTTCGTCTTTTTTCCTCGCTAAAAAATTGCATTTCTCTATTGAGTAATTTTATTTATCAAACTACTGTTATATTAAATTTTCACTAATTTTCATTCATGTCAATGATTTCCCTGACCTTCATCCCATTCAATTGGAAGGCTCCTAAATTGGAAAATCATGAGACCAACATATCAATTTTATATCTTCTATTGCCAAACTTTGTATCATGTTCAACCAATCAAAATGAAGCATAATATTATATTATTAAAATTGAGTTGGGTTTAATAAAAAAATATATATCCGAAATCCAAGTCCGACCCGTTCCGTTTCATCGCTCGTCGTTCCGTTATTAACCCAAATTTATTGTTCCCGCCCTATCACTTTATTTTCCATAATCGTTTCACATCAACCGTTCTCATCTCTTTCAATTTCACTATTTCATACGATTATAATTTCTCTTTCTAAATCATTCACGATTTTTCAGAAACAAGCTCACGATTGTTTGATGAACCCTATTTCATGATTCTATGCCGAAAACCTATTTCAAAATTTCGTCTTCAAAAGTTAACACAAGTCTAGTAATGCTTATTCTATAATACTTTTGCACATTTGTACCAGCTCTCAATTCAAGTCCAAACGAAATCTTGATATCAAAGATCATTGAGAGCTAATACAAATGTGCAAAAGTAATATAGATAGAGGCAAAGTTTGAGCATGGATGTGTGAATTTTGTAAATTGTTCTTTACAGGAGAGCGTTGTACAACAACTATTGTGTAAAACACGCATTATAGGAGAGTGTTGTACAACAACTATAATGTAAATCGCGTTGTAAAACAACTATCGTGTAAAATGCGTTTTACATTAGATTTGTTGTACAATAGATATCATGTAATGCGCGCTTTACATTAGAGTTGTTGTACAACAAATATCGTGTGATGCACGTTTTACATTAGAGCTGATGTACAACAACTATTGTGTAAAGCTTACTTCACATTACTTAACTGTAAAACTCGCTTCACATTAGAGCTGTTGTATAATGTTTTTCCTGTAAAACGCGTTTTACATTAAAGTTATTGTACAATTACTATGATTAATAAATTTTAAAAGATAATACAGAAATATAATAATTTAGTTTTTATTTTATAAGGCTTAGTTTCATTATAATTCAATAATTATTAATTTTATTTCACAATAATAATACCATATTAATGTTTTGTATCAAAAATATACCAATACTATAATTAATAATTTAAAATAACAATACATAAATACAATAATTAAGTTTTATTTTATATTTTATAAAGCTTAGTTTTATTATAATTCAACAATTATTAAATATATTTCACAATAATAATAATATAATATTTTGTATCAAAAATATACTATTACTATAATTAATAATTAAAAATAACAATACAAAAATATAATAATTTTGTTTCTCTTGTGAAACTTGCTTTATATGAGCGCGATGTACAACGACTTTCACATAATATTGAGTATGAAATGTTTTCCCTTTGTTCTCAATAAAGTTAATCTTGCTCCCCATTTTCTCTCTTCAAGCGATTTATGATTTCTAATCCTATTTCACATCACGATTCATTGTCGGAAACAACTGCCTTAGCTCGCTAAAATGGTATGTTTTTAACATTATTTGCACGAAACAAAACTCTACTTATGTTAGTTTTGGAAAATCATATTGAGTGTTTTGTTAATATTTAAGAAACAAACAATGAAATCGTCGTGCTATCCAACATTGACGGAAATTATGCGAGATAATGTATTTCATTAGTACTGTGTTTTTAGTATTTCAAGTTCATAATGATGGTTGTTGTATAACGCACTTTACATAAAATTGATTCCTTCTTTCATGGACATCTAACATTTTTAATGGTAAATCTTATATTAACATATAAGTAATTTATTGCTTATGTTTGATAGATTTCACTAACATGTTTAATATATTTTTCCAATTATGCTACCTTGATGGGCTGTTGAAAACAAACTACAACGACATTAGTGGTCATTTCCAATCATCTCATGCTAGAATGACGTTAAAGTGTTCAAGAGAATCTTAGTAGAATCTCAAAGAAGTGGTTTTGGACGTGGGAGACATGTTGCACACCTTCCACTTCTTAAAGGGGATAATCCTAAGCATCATTATGAGATTTTAGATAAGAATTTGAAAGAGGATCATCATCGTGAGATTCAAGATAAAGATTTATGAGAGGTTCCTCATGAGATTCTAGAGCATGTTTGGGTGAGGCTACTCATGAGATTCCATAGAAGAATTTGGGAGAGGCTCCTCATGAGAATCAAGTGTAGTATTTGGGATATGCTCAACATGAGAATCAAGTACAGATATTGACATCCAAAGTGGTCAATACTTTCAAGCATATGTCACTGTTAAAAATTAAAGTAATAATAATTAAGGAGTCTTTGGTTGTTAAAGAGCCTCTTGGATTGTCCAATACTCTTAATCTTATCTAATAAATGAGACTCTTCATGTCTCTTAGTTTAAGAGTCTTAGTTATGCTTTACTTTATTTAAGGATTGTAATCGTGTTATTTTCTCTCAAGTTCAATAGACAGATTTTCATTCAAGGTTATTTTCATTCTCTAAATTTTCTATTCACTTTCTAATATATTTCTTCACGGTTCGATCATCGAAGTCCTGATTGTGACTTCGTTACATGGTATCAGAGATTTGGTAATAGTGTTGAAGAAGATATCGTTGTTATTCGATATGGAAAGTGGTGGTCGTGTAGCTGGACTCGGTTTGGAGTTGTTAAACCAGTCAAACTACCAGATATGGAAAACTTGTATGGAATCGTACCTGGTTGGGGAAGAATTGTGGGACATCGTCGTAGACGATGATGATGTAGCTCCTGAGGATGTTGCTGAAAATGCAGAAGCATCGAAGAAGCAGAAGAGACTCAACGCGAAGGCATAATTTGTGTTGAAGAGGTCAATCTCCCACAATCTGTTTGAGCACATCATTGGTTGTGGATCTTCTCGTGAGATCTGGGAAACGCTTGATCGTCTTTTCAATAAGAAGAACGAGGCTCGTCTCCAGATGCTTGAAAACGAGTTGGCAGACGTAAAGCAAATCAGATCTGTCTCGGAGTTCTTTCTTAAGGTAAAGAATATATGCTCAAAAATTTCATTATTAAACCTAAATGAGAAAATCTCAGAGGCTCAAACAAAGAGGCATGTTGTTCGAGGACTTCGACCCGAATATACACCATTCATCACATCAATTCAAGGTTGGGCTCAACAACCTTCACTCGAGGAGTTTGAAAATCTCTTGTCATCTCAAGAGTCGTTGGCCGCACAAATGGCTGAAACGAGTATAAAGGATGAGTCGAACAGTGCGTTATTCGTGAAAAAATCGAGCTGGAAAAAGGGAAAGTCGAAGAAGGAAGAAACATGTAAAGATTCTTCAAATATTCCTAAAAAGTCCCTTAAGTGTTTCAGGTGCGGCAAGACTGGACACTTCAAGAGAGATTGTCGAGTAAATTTGAATGTAAATTTTGTTAGTTCAAATCTCGGAGAAAAGTCTAACCAGCGTGTTGAGGAGGACTGGGACAAGGCTTTTCATGTTGATGTGACGACTTCGAAAGAAAAGCAAGCAAAGGCTTCTCATGGTAAACAGGAGATCGATCAGAGGTGGATTGTTGATTTAGGGTGCGGACATCACGTTACTGGAGATGATTCCGTATTCTCGTCGAGTCGAGTTCATAATGGGGGCGGTGGCATTTTCATAGCAGATAACTCGGTTCACGAAGTTAAAAAGGAAGGATCGGTTGTCATTGAAAGCGACAAAGGAGAATCTATTACTCTGAAGAATGTCTACCACGTTCCAGGAATTCAGAAGAATCTCTTCTCGGTTGCAAATGTTGTAGACGCTGGAAATCTGGTATTGTTCGGTCCACATGATGTGAAGTTTTTAAGGAATGTGAAAGAAATCAAGGCGGATGTGGTTCATACTAGAACTTGGGTAAATGATCTCTTTGTCCTTTCAGCTTAAAATTCATACATAAAAAAGGTGAACGACAAAAGCACCTCTTTTCTATGGCATGCAAGACTTGGGCATGTCAATATGACTAAGCTCAGTGTTATGTCTCGAAAGAAACTTGTCGAAGGTCTATGATAGGATCGACTTTATCAATAGAGACGGGGGTCTGGCGATTGATGAAGGCTTATGAAAATCGGTTTAAAAGAAATATTGTTAGGGATTTAATTCGTTTTTTATTTTACGCAAACCCTTGTAAACACTTGAAACATAATCAAGGCGGAATTGTTTACTTAGGTTTGAAGCTCAAGATGAAGAATGTGAAGATGACAGAAATGAAAAGACATAGCAGTTTGTTTATGGATGTTCGGAGCAAACTCTCATACGTCACCCCTTCTTCCAATCACCGGAAGGATTCACTATAATATGATTCGAATCAAATACAGTTTGCACACACTTAGCTCACTGTTGAACAAAACACGCTCTGTTCAACTTACAAGACGAAGAATATCACTCAGCTAAAGGTGTTTTGGATTCTAGATCTCTCTCTTGATTCATACATAGTACAATCAGGAAAGCAGCTTGCAGCTTGAATATTTAAAGGATTGATTACACAGTAGTTCTTCTCATATAGTATTTCTTAATTGATCGAAAGATTGGATTCGTATTCATGTGTTTGTCCGTTGTCCTTGAGATTTGATAAATACTGGGCAGAGACTAACGGTCAAATATTCAGAATGATACGTGGCAATCTTCCATTGGAAAGCCTCCATAATACACAACAGGTTCTGAGCACAAGGATCGTGGTCGTACACCAACTAGTAGTGCGCCGAATATATTCTTTAGGGATGTACCTACAAAACAAGTAGTGTGAAGGATATTCTCTTACATGACATTCGTTGGTTGGTTGTGTCTAGCTATCGTACCGATCTTCACTAGAAAGTGGAGCAGGAGTAGCGTACAACTATAGCACGTGGGTAGGCGAGTGCTAGCTTCAAGAAGACTACTTAAGCATAGCATTAGACGTATTTCAATTAGACGACCTCGTCTAATGAAATCAAACGTCCCCGTCTAAGAGCATAATCCATTAGACAACCTAGTCTAATGGGATTAGACTTACGTCTAATTACAATCACTTCAAACTAATCTAAAGGTGTTAAACTACACGTCTAACTTTCACCAATTAAACTTCACGTCTAACTTTCACAAACCATTAGACTGCACGTCTAACTCCACGAGTTAGACTGCACGTCTAATTCTGGTTCTACTTCAGACTTGTCTGAAGGAGTTAGACTACACGTCTAACTTTCTCTTTCTATTAGACTGCACGTCTAACTCCACGAGTTAGACTGCACGTCTAATTCCGGTTCTACTTCAGACTAATCTGAAGGAGTTAGACTCCACGTCTAACTTTCACAATCCATTAGACTTGCATGTCTAATTCCGAATATATTAGACTGCATGTCTAATTCCGAATTCATTAGACTGCACGTCTAACTCCGCTAAGTTAGAATACACGTCTAATTCCGAGTTCCATTAGACTGCACCTCTAATTCCGAATTCATTAGACTGCACGAGTTAGACTGCACGTCTACTGGTGCTACAGAAAGTGCTCAACTAGAACAAGGTGTTGTTCTTACCCTTGTTGCTGGTGAATCTACTGAAAAAAGATTCTTTAGTAGTCGGAAAGGTTACTCGTGTAGAGCTACCTGCCGAGCTGTGTAAGAAACCCCAAACGACGTACGAATTGATGTTTTCCGCAAAGCAGACATGTGGAATTGTTTTCAGTGAACCTAGACCTGCTCCAAAACCTGTAGAGGTTGTTGGAAAAGGTAAAGATATTGCAACTCCAGTTCCTAAAGAAGTATCAGAGGCAACAAGCATTGTTAACCTCGTGTTGGATCAAGTTAAAGTTATTACTGCTGAAAAGTTGGAAATTTTTGAATCATGGTCCCTTGAAAGATTGTCCTCCAAATATAATGAATCCTGTCAAATTCTGCAATAACCCGTGAGTGGAAGAATCGTGTAGCCAATGAGAAGAAAGTTCTCAAGTGGGCTAAAACTTTAGAGGTAGATAAGGCTCTGAAGAGAAAGGATCTCATTGAAGCAGGCCTATATGGAAGAGCCCTTTTCCCAATTCTTGAAGCCAGAAAGACTAATTTTAATCCGGTTGAGAAAGGCTCTGAGGTGGAAGTGAAAGTGTTGAAGAGGCTCGATGACATCATGGATAGCTACGTCTCGGTGGCTACCCGATACGTTCATGGCGCTAATTGCTCTGGCGCAAAACCTTTTGATGATGATGAACCAATGAATATTCTTGATGCTGATGATGATGTCGATGAGCTAGATGCTGCTCTTTTGATCGAATTCGGGAATCTTTCTGATGAAGAGAGACGCATTCTGGATCAACCAATTCAAGAGAATCCTCATGAAGGAGAAGAAGAAGTAATTATTCAAGAACCTGAACAAGCCTTTGAAACGAATAAAGAAGAAGTTTTTGAAGAAGATGCTGTTGAGGAGGCTGCTCAAGCTCCTATTGTAGAAAATGTTGTCATACCCCCTGTTGCGAGAATAGAGGAAGCCCAAGAGAAGGTGGATGAGGTTACTCAGCCAGAAATCATCAGAACTGAGGGGGAATCCTCTAAAGATAAGAATGCTGAAGAAGGAAGTTTCTCATCTGAGGAGGAACGTGATCAATACGCAAGTTATGTAAAGCCCCGTTTATTCCCCAACACCATTGTGGGAAATATTCATGAAAATATCAACATTCCTCTTCACTACTCTGGAAATCTGTTTGAGAGATTTCAGAGAGCTGAAGATGAACTGTTAAAAGAGGAGCAGAATGAAGCTGCTAAGGTAGCTGAGAAGGATCAACCGGAGCAATCCATGCAGATTCATACAAAATTTGAGCCGATTCAGAGTATGGCAGCAGAGTCTCAAGAGAATTCATCAAATAAAGAATCCTCTGCTGAAGGTAACAAGTTGTTAAAGTCTATGACTTCTGTGCTCTCATCTCTTCAGAAGAGCATGGTAAATGCCTTGAACACCTAGGAAAAAGAAAGAAAGAACTTTGCCGAAATTATCAAAGTTCTTACTGAATTGGATAACACTCTGAAGAAGAACACGTATGAGATCCACGTCACAAATTTAAACTTCTCCAAGTTTAAAAAGAATCACTTCAGCCGTCAATATGAAATGATGGACATTGAAAGGAAAATCAATGATGACCGTCATAGGGAGACTTTTGATGAATTCAGTCTGGTGAAGAATCAGATGGTGGAAATTCAAGGGTGTTTAAGAAGAAACAATGGTGAACGACAGGAATTTGCTGACTCTATTGCAAGGAAGTTTCAAGCAAAGGAGAACGCAAAAGCTAATGCTGAAAGAGATCAACCTCAAATCACCCAAGGCGAATCAAGTAGAAGAAGTGACGGTGTGTCAACCGGCACTAGATCCAGACGAGCTCCAAGTAACGATGATAATCCTAGACCAACCAAGAGAGGTGGAGGTCGAAACGGTGGTGATCGTGGAGGACGAAGTAGTGGTGGTGGCCGTGGTAGGCTATCTGGCTCTGATCAAAGAGGTCATGCAAGTGGCGGTGATCGTGGTGGTAGATCAAGTGGAAGCGGTCATGGTGGTCGCAGTTTTCCTCCGTATATGAATATGCTACCCGGTCAAGTCATGAGCCCAACCGATCCTCGAGTTAAAAGGGAAGAACAATAACTTATTTTCTTCTACTCTGTTTAAGTCTTTCAAACAATGTTTCTTTGATAGTTTTTTGAATACTGGTTTTTGGAAGTTTGATGTAAGTAAACATGGGTTTGTTTTATTTATATGATGAATGCATATTTTGGTATATATATGCATGTTTTCAATTTCTTCATCAAAAAGGGGAAAATTATTGGGTCAAATTATTTTGACTAAGTGTTGAAATAATTTAACCATTGGAATTTTGATGATGAAATGACTTGTGCGTTTTGATGTAGGTGTATCGAAATCATATTTCATAAGACTTGGCTCTAATGAGGGTCATTAGACCGATTTTGGCATTAGATGCACAGAATTAGATGTGCAGTCTAACTTAGCAGAGTTAGACGTGCAATTAAATGAATGCATAAAATTAAACGTGTAGTCTAACTCAGTAAAGTTAGACGTGTAGTCTAATAGATCTCGGAATTACACGTGTAGTCTAACTCAGTAGAGTTAGACGTGCAGTCTAATATATTTGCGGAATTAGACGTGCAATCTAACTCAGTGGAGTTAGACGTGAGTCTAACTCATTCAGATTAGTCTGAGGTAGAACCGGAGTTAGACGTGTAGTCTAACTCAATGGAGTTAGACGTGCAGTCTAATGGTTATTGGATAATTAGACGTGTAGTCTAATTAGTGAAAGTTAGATGTGAGTCTAACTCCTTCAGATTAGTCTGAGGTAGAACCAAAATTAGACGTGCAATCTAACTTAGTGGAGTTAGACGTGCAGTCTAATGGTTATTGGATAATTAGACGTGTAGTCTAATTAGTGAAAGTTAGACGTGAGTCTAACTCCTTCAGATTAGTTTGAGGTAGAACCGGAATTAGACGTGCAGTCTAATGGTTATTGGGTAATTAGACGTAAGTCTAATTCTATTAGACCAGGCGGTCTAATAGACTCTGTTATTAGACGGGGATGTTTAAATTTCATTAGACTGGTTTTCACAATCCGTCTAACTGAAATATGTCTAATACTAAACTTAAGCAGTATGCTTGAAGCTTGCAGCCGCCTACCCACGTGTTATAGCTGTACCCTACTCCTGCTCCACTTTCTAGTGAAGATCAATACAACAGCTGTATGCAACCAACCAATGAATGCCATGTAAGAGAATTTTCCTCATATTACTTGTTTTGCAGGTACATCTCTGATGGAATATTCGGCGCACTACCAATGGTGTACGACCACGATCATTGTGCTCAGAATCTGCTGTGTACAATGGTGGCTTTCCAATGGAAGAGTGCCACATATCATTCTAAAAGATTTGACCGTTAGCCCCTTCCTAGTATTTAACAAATCTCAAGGACAACGGACAATCTGTCTCACGAACTGCCAGTTTTTACAAAGAGTCAATCGATAATTCTGCTTGCTATTCCAGAGAGAGAAATCAAGCCTTAAACTGTGAAGCTGCTTTCATGATTGTACTGTGTGTGAATCAAGAGAGAGCTAAAATCAAAAACACCTTTAGCTGAGTGATATTCTTCATCTTGTAAATTAAATATATTGTGTTCTGTTCAATAGTGAGCTAAGTGTGTGCAAACTGTATTTGATTCTAATCATATTATAGTGAATCCTTCCGGTGGTTAGAAGAAGGGGTGACATAGGAGAGTTTCTCCGAACATCCATAAACAAACTGCTGTGTTTTTTCATTTCTATCATCTCTTCATCTTTCATCTTGAGCTTCAAACACAAGTAAACAATTCTGCCTTGAATCTGTTTCAAGTTTTTACAAGTGTTTGCGTAGAATAGAAAACGAATCAAATCTTTAACAAGATTTCTTTCAACCCGTTTTTCATAAGTCTTCATCCATAGTCAGACCCCCGTCTCTATCGATAAAGTCGATCCTATCATCATTTCATCATCAAAATCCCAATAGTCAAACTATTTCAACACTTAGTCAAAATAATTTGACCCAACAGTCTACCTGAAGATCTGAGAATTGAGGAGGGCAGTGTGTATGAAGGATGTCAATATGGGAAGGCTCATCGACTTCCATTCGACAACTCTGTATCGAGAAGTAAAGGTCCTTTGGATCGAGTTCATATTGATTTGATGGGACCAACTCAAACTACCTCATACTCGGGAAATAAATATATGTTGTTGTTTGTGGATGATTTCTCCAGGTTCACTTGGGTGTACTTCGTGAAAGAGAAGTCTGAAGTGTTCTTTAAATTTTTCGAGTTCAAGGAGACGATAAAAGGAGAACAAGAAAGGAAAATTCGAGTATTACGGACAGATAATGGTGGGGAATTTTGATCAAAAGAGTTTGAATTATTTTATAGGCAAAATGGCATAAAAAGAGAACTCTCTTGTCCTGAGACCTCACAATAGAATGGGATAGCCGAAAGGAAGATTCGACACCTTACAGAGACTTGTAAGTCTTGGCTGCATATGGAGAATATACCAAGGCAGTTATGGGAAGAAGGCATGAGTTGTGTTGCTCATGTCATCAATCGAATTCCACTTAGCCCAAATGAGTTCAAATCTCCATTCGAGATGCTTTTTGGTTTTAAGCTAAATGTTAAACATTTTCGAGTTTTTGGATCTACTTGTTATGTCCATATTTCAGACTCGAGAAGGAGCAAATTGGATGCGAAGGCAGTCAAATGTGTGATTGTCGGCTATGACCAGAGAAGGAAAGGGTGGCGGTGTATGGATCCATCAACCCACAAATGCACTGTGTCGAGAAATGTTGTTTTCGCCGAAATTTCTTCATACTATATGAAGGATGTTGAAGAAACTGTTCAGACTGATCTTCACATTCCCACGTCTACGGGAAGCTCTTGTAGTAGTGATAATATTGACAGGGGGAGCCCTAACTTAGCTCAAGATACTTCAGTCGATGAAGGAGCCAAAGGTGAAAGGTTAACAGGAAGTCCACATCAGGAAGAATCAAGTCAACAACAGAATGGGGAATCTCGACCAAAAAGGAACATTGTAAGGCCCTGTCGATTCAGGGATGATAATTTTGTAACAACTTTTTCTTGTTTCTTGGCAAACACAATAGACGATGAGGAACCTACTTCTTATAATGAAGCAAAAAATGTCAAGGAATGGGTGGCAACAATGGAGGAGGAAATGCATGCTCTTAAGAAGAATGAAACATGAGACGTTGTTCTGAAGCCTCATGATACTCAAACGGTCACATGTAAGTGGGTGTATCGAATCAAGCGAAAGGCTGATGCAAGCATAGATCGATACAAAGCTAGATTGGTCGCTCGAGGATTCTCACAGAAGTATGGAGAAGATTACGAGGAGACATTCAGCCCAGTTGAGAAGATGACGTCAATTCGCACTATGCTGGCCTTAACAGCAAGTTCTCGATGTAAGTTGTGGCAATTGAATGTCAAGAAAGCATTTCTCTACGGAGAACTTGATCGTCCAATATATATGGAACAACAACCTGAATTCGAGAAGACTGATGGTCCCTAGTTGGTCTGTAGACTTAAGAAGGCACTATATGGATTAAAGAAAGCCACACGTGCTTGGTATGGAAAGATTACAGAATATCTTCAATTTTGTGGGTATAAAGCTTTAGAATCCGACTCAAGTCTATTTATAAAGAAGAATCATGGATAGATGGTGGTGGTGCTTCTTTATGTGGATGACACAATCTTGGCGGGCAATAACTATGATGAGGTTGCTCGTCTACAAGATGAACTCTTGCTTCGTTTTGAGATGAAGAAGCTTGGTGAACTTGGAACTTTCCTTGGTCTGCAAATCGAAAATTTCGATAAAGGGTTGTTTGTATCGCAAATCAACTATGCAAAGAAGTTGGTAGAAAAATTTGGTACGACTGCTGGAAAAAAGAGCTATACTCCTCTCTACATAAATCCTAGACTTAGTCGAGACGAAGGAACATGTCTACTAGATCCTCGTCCTTATTGTGCTTTTGTGGGAAGTTTGATTTATTTGACTATAACAAGGCCTGACATTGCTTATGCAGTTGGAGTGGTGAGTCGATACATGCAGGAGCCAAGGAAACCACACCTCGAAGAAGCGAAGAAAATTTTAAAGTATATTAATACCTCGCTAGATATTGGTCTACTATATGAGAAAAATGCGAAATTTGTCTTGCAAGGATATACAGATGCTGAATTTGCTGGAGATCGAGATGATCGAAGGTCCACATCTGGGTTTGTTTTTCTTTGTGGAAACACTAGCATATCTTGGAGTAGTAGGAAACAAGGATCGATATCCTTGTCTACAACAGAAGCGGAATACAAAGCATCAACTCACGCAGCACAGGAATGCATATGGCTTCGTAGACTTTGGGAGGATTTTCATGTCAAGTTTGATCATCTAGTTCCTATACATGGAGATAATTTGAGTGCTATTAAATTGACTTCAAATCCTGTGTTTCATGCGAGGACAAAACACATTGAGTTGGAGCATCACTTTATTCGTGAAAAAGTACTAGAGGGAATCATTGAGATGGTTGCAGTAAGGAGTGAAGACAATGTTGTTGATATCTTCACAAAAGCACTTCATAAAGGTCCTTTCGAAAATCTACGATCTAAGTTGGGACTAGTTCATCGGGCATCACTTTAAGGGGGAGTGTTAGAAATTAAAGTAATAATAATTAAGGAGTCTTTGGTTGTTAAAGAGCCTCTTAGATTGTCCAAGACTCTTGATCTTATCTAATAAATGAGACTCTTCATGTCTCTTAGTTTAAGAGTCTTAGTTATGCTTTACTTTATTTAAGGATTGTAATCGTGTTATTTTCTATCAAGTTCAATAGACAGATTTTCATCCAAGGTTATTTTCATTCTCTAAATTTTCTATTCACTTTCTAATATATTTCTTCACGGTTCGATCGTCGAAGTCCTGATTGTGATTTCGTTACACAACATCTGCTTGATCTATCAAGTGAGTTGAAGAGATACAACATTGATCCAACCCTATTTTTTATGTCGATATCCACAATTTTATAGAGTCAATTTTTTACAAAAAAAATATGTGGAGAGTTGGAGAAACAATGTAAATGAGGCCGAGGATGTACATATTAAAGACTATCCAAAGAATCAATGTCAAGATGGGGATAATGGTAATGATAAGAATTCAAACAAAAGTCCCCCTTATTGTCAAGATTAATGAATAGGCTGATGTTGTACATAAGGATGACAATGGGTACCTATATACCCGATACGCGTGGGTACCCGATGGCTGGGTTCGGGTATTTTAAATTGGGTTGGGGTTGGGGATAGAGAGTAAAAATGATTACTTGATCGGGTCGGGGTCGAAGATGTGGAGTGTGAAAACCCAAACTCGATACCCGATACCTACAATATTAATATTAAATATATATATATTGTTAAAAATTAAAATGACTTTTCAAATTTCAAATAATACCATCATTACACATTTACATTAAATATATTATTTAATTAGTTATATCAACCCTCCACTCCACCACGCCATCATTATTTTAATTTAGGTTCCTCATTACTCTTAATCTTCTATTTTTTTAACAACATATTTTCCTTCTCTATTCACTTTTTATTTTTAAGATTAATATATCTTCATCTTCTTTTTCTTCGACCTCCTCTTTGATTTTTGTTGAACTTCTCTCTAGTTTTTGTTGAAGTTCATGTATGTAATAAAAATAAAGTTGTTATATTGTTCAACTTCTACAACATAACTATGCAAGTAAATAATATTTTCATATGTGTTTTTAATATTTAGTATATTTAGAAACTAATAAATACAAATTTATATTTTAATCGGGTAATGGGGTACCCGTCGGGGATGAGTACCTGACGAATTGGGAATGAGAATACAAATAGATATACCCATCGGGTTTGAGGTTGGGGATGAGTGATAAAATAAAAACTGGGTTCTGAGATGGGTACTTCACTACCCGACGGGTAGGGTACCCGTTGCCATCTATAGTTGTACATATTGAAGACCATCCAAAGGTTCACTATCAAGATGGGGACATTGAAAAAAAGACATTTCAAATAGAATTTTCTCAATAATTGAGATTAATGAAGAGCAGGATGATGTATATATTGAATATCATCCAAAGACTCAATGTAAAGATGGAGACAATAAAAAAGATGACAATTCAAACAGAAGTCCCCCAACGGCCGAGATGTGAAGAGCAGGTTGATGTACATATTGAAGACAATTTAAATGCTCACTGTCAAGATTGAGACAATGAAAAATATGACAATTCATAAAAAAAAATTCCCCCCAATGGCCAAGAGGAATTAAGACCATCTAATGGTCGAGAGTGAGAGTTATGAAGGGACGGGTTGCGTAAATTTTAAAGAATATCCAAAGAGGAAGACTACCAAGTTTTTGTTGGTCCATCGAAGCCCTTATCTGGATAACCTCCTCAAGAAGCTTGGTAAAGTTTCAATCAACGAAAAACTAATGACTGATCTTGTATTTTCTCAAAACATTTATTTATTAAAATTTTGTAATACTAAGTAATATATGTTCTTATTGTGCATTATAGGGAGATGATTTTCGTCAGCTCAAATTGTAATTTAGAACGTCAAATTCTTACAACAATTAAAGAAAATATGCATATTGACAGTGAAGTAATTGATGCTTGGACCAATATCTTGATCATCAATTTTAAAAGGCAGTCAAGGCATAAAAAACGAAGAATTTGTTTCATGACAATGTCCTATGTGAGTTTTAAACATGTCCAAGACAACATGTTTTTATGTTTTATATTCAATGTTCATGTGATTGATATATACAATTTATTACGTGTTGTAACAACATGATCCTAGTTACTTTAATACCACACTCAATGCTGAAATGAGTCAGTATAACATATCGAGAGAATGCCTCGATTATGTTGACCTTGTAAATAAAACTTTCAAATAACGAATATAGTTTATGCTTTATTCGCGGATAACCAATAAGTCTGTTTTTCATATATTCCTTTAGGTAATCAATTCCGAACAACTTTTTTTTGTTTGTATAAATATGATTGTACAGAAAATAAAAATACTTGACAACAAGCCACTTCCAACTGGTGTTACGTTGTACCAAAAATATATTGATATAAGGAATCATAAAAATCTATTTATTAGATTTTTGGTTAAAATATGTTCTCCCTTAGCTTTTCTAGTAAAAAAATTAAAATAACGCACACAAAAATGTCGTGGAAAGATCTTTCAAACAACATTTTTTGTGGAGTGTACGTATTAGACATATAAAAACATATAAAAGGAGATGTCATAAAATGAGATTGTGACATCATGCTTAATAGTGTAAGTGTTAAACATATAATTATTCATTATCACTTCTTTATTGATGTTCTAATATATTTTTTTTGTTGTTTTGAAGGCCTCATAAACAATCAATACACCACTGATTTATAGGATCTTTACCTCATAGCTGAACAATAACATGAGAAATCTTCTTAAATTATCCAAAGACTTGTATAATGTTTATTGATGATTCTGTTATTTAATAAATTCTATATGAACAAAATATTATGTTATTATATTCATGTCTTGTTATTTTGAAATTATTAATTATAATAATTGTATATTTTTATAATGTTATTATATTAGAATGTCTATGAATACTATTTAGCATATTAAAATATAATGTTCTTATTTTGAAATAAAAATTATAATTGTTATAATAAGTGTTAATTATAATGAAACTAAAATTTTCACATGAGATCGTTATCTTGTAAATTGCACTTTACACCATAGTTATTGTACAACTTTATCATGTAAAGCACATTTTACAAGAGAACATTATACATCATCTATCGTGTAAGAGTTTTATAAGAGATTGTTGTACATAAAATATAGTGTAGAACACTTTATAGGAAAACGTTGTACAACAACAATCGTGTAAAGTGCTACCCACACTCATCTATTCGTTTTATCGATAATTTCTCCTTATTTTCTTAAGTTCACCTTAAATTTTTTTCAAATCCACATTGACTCTAATTTCTAAAGCGCGCATTATAGGAAATCGTTGTACAACAACTCTAATGTAAATCGCGCTTTACACGAGAGCGCTGTAAAACAACTATTGTGTACAACGTGCATTAGATCTGTTGTACAACATATATCATGTAACACGCACTTTACATTATATTTGTTGTACTACAGATATCGTGTGATACACATTCTACATTAGAGTTGATGTACACCGACTATCGTGTAAATCTCACTTCAAATTAAAGTTGTTGTTCAACACTCTCTTGTATAACTTGTTTCACATTAGAGCTGTTGTATAATACTCTCCTATAAAACGCGCTTTACATTAAAGTTGTTGTACAATTACTATAATTAAAAATTTTAAAATAATAATGCAGAAATATAATACTTCAGTTTTATTTTTTATTTTATAAGGCCTATATAATTACTATAATTAATAATTTTAAAATGACAATACAGAAATATAATAATTAAGTTTTATTTTTTATTTTTAAGGTTTAATTTTATTATAATTCAACCATTATTAAATTTATTTCACAATAATAATACCATAATATTTTGTATAAAAATATATAATTACTATAATTAATAATTTGAAATAAAAATACAAAATATAATAATTTTGTTTCTCATGTGAAGCTCACTTTATATGAGAGCGTCGTATAACGAATTTTGCATAATATTAAGTATAAAAATGTTTTCTCGCTGCTCTCGATACAGTTCATCTTGCTCCCTACTTTCTCTATTCAAACGATTTACGGTTTCTATCTGTACTTCACATCACGATTCTTTGTCGGAAACAACCGCCTTAGCATGCTAAAATGGTACATTTTTAATACTATTTGCACGAAACGAAACTCTATTTTGGTTGATTTTGGAAAATCATATTGAGTGTTTTGTTAATATTTAGGAAACAAACAATGAAATCACCGTGTTATCCAACAACGAAATCGTCGCGGTATCCAACAATAAAATTGTCGCAGTATCCAACAATAAAATTGTCGCGGTATCCAACAACGAAATCGTCGTGCTAACATTGACAAAAATTATGCGAGATAACTTATTTCATTTATACTGTGCTTTTAATATTTTAAGTTCATAAGAAAAGGAATGATGGGAGACACAACTACTGGTGACAAGGCATGCTCCGCCGACCCTCAATTTTGACTTTCCATAAATAGATAGAAATAAATTGACTTTGAGGCTACTTGAGTCATCAATCAAGTAGATAATCTAATCGATAAATTTCACCTGAGACCCATCTGGCTTGCTTCACATCCATTTTATACTAAGGAATAGACAGACTTAACATGCTTTGACTACAACAGATAAAGGTGAAGGCCCTCCACAGATAATATTTTGAGCTACTTTAGGACTACGACTTTTAAACCGTCCTACATCTAGCAAAGGTAAGAGGAAAGATGTTAGTATAAGAACACCCGTACATAGGCAATAGAGAGATAGACATAAGGGAGGTACATATTCAGTGGGGATAACTTGACCCTATTATTGAAAACGGGGCCTATAGTACCTTATACTATGAAAGTATCTAATATCTATATTTCATCTTTTGAATGATGACTGTTGTATACCGTGCTTCACATGAAATTGAATGTTCTTATTTATTTATATATTTTTGTAGAATTATGAAGAAATAATATCAAAGGAAGAGGAAGATTCAATCTGTCTAATCCTGAAAATGTTGAATCATCGAAAAATGTTGAAGTCTTATCTCTACTCGCTTCTTATGCAACTACCGATTCTAAAATCCCAAATCCCCAAAAAGAAGGAAGGTTACTTTTAAACCAGAAATTCCCCGAACGACCTTTTTAACCTTATTCAAAATCTCTCCAACCAACAAAAGGAAGTCGTCAAGGCCATCGGTTTTGGTTCCCTACTTTCACTAAGCATATCAAAATGTCATGTACACTTTTCCAAACACCTCGTGAGCACTTTTGACAACAATAAAATATGTATTGCATTAATCAATGGTGACGAGATCCCGATTGATGAAGATATTGTTCACTTTTTGCTGAACACCCTTAGAGGGGAATTGGAAATAATTGAGTCCCTTGGTAACAACTCAAAATACACTACATATAATGATTTCCCGATCCATTAGAGGAGTATATTGGTCCTCAATAATAATAAAGGAGGTCCTGAAACAAATGTGATGTCACATACAATATTAGAAAACATTAGTGCAAATAAAATTTTTAAAATTAACTTTGTTGTCTATGTATCAAGTTTTCTTTAGACAACACAAAATATATAGTCCATATATACAGTCTTTTATTCATATATTCTCTTCTCTATTTATATTTGTATTTGTGAATACTTATATATCTACTTTATTAATACAAGTTCAAAATTCTGAAATTTTAGTGGATGTTGATAACATAAATAACTTGAACTGGTGCAAGTTCACAATGAGAGGATTGGTTGAGAGCGTCAATGAAAAACAAACAATGAATTCTTCTTTCATGGACCTCTAACCTTTCTAATGGTAAATCTTATATTAACATATAAGTACTTTATTTCTTATGATTGATAGATTTCACTAACATGTTTAATGTATTTTTTCAATTATGCTACATTGATGAGGTTGTTGAAAACAGACTACAATGACATCCGTGGTCGTTTTCAATCATCTCATGCTAGAATGACGTTAAAGTGTTCAAGAGAATCTCAAGGAGGTGGTTTTGGATGTGGGAAATATGTTGCACACCTTCCACTTCTTGAATGTGATAATCTTGAGCATCATTTTGAGATTTCAGATAAGGATTTAAAAGAGGATCATCATTGTGAGATCCGAGATAAGGATTTAGGAGAGTGTCCTCATGAGATTCTAGAGCATGATTTGGGAGAGGCTACTCATGAGATTCTATAGCAGAATTTGAGAGACTCCTCATGAGAATCAAGTACAGGATTTAGGAGAGGCTCAACATGAGAATCAAGTACATATATTGACATCCAAAGTGGACGATGCTTTCAAGCATATGACACGACATCTGTTTGATCTATCAAGTGAGTTGAAAAATACACCATTGATCGAACCCTATTTTTTATGTCGGTATCCACAATTTTACTGAGTCAATTTTTTACAAAAATATGTGGAGAGCTGGAGAAACAATGTCAATGAGTCCGATGATGTACATATTAAAGCTAAAGGCTTAATGTCAAGATGAGGACAATGGAAATGATAAAAATTCAAACATAAGTCCCCCCAATTGTCGAGATTAATGAATAGATCACGTTGTACATATTGAAGACCATCCAAATGCTCACTATCAAGATGTGGACATTGAAAAAGAAGATATTTCAAATAGAAGTCCCTCAATAACCGAGATTAATGAAGAGTAGGATGATGTATATATTGAAGAATATCCAAAGACTCACTATGAAGATGGAAACAATGAAAAATATTACAATTCAAACAGAAGTCCCCCCAATGGACGAGATTAATGAAGTGCAGGATGGTATACATATGATATTAAAGACCATCTAAATGCTCACTGTCAAGATGGGGACAATGAAAAAGATGACAATTCATACAGAATTCCCTCCCAATGGCCGAGAGTGAGAGTGATGAAGAGACAGATTGCATAAATATCAAAGACTATCTAAAGAGAAAGACTACCAAGTTTTGTTGGTCCTTCGAAGCTCTTATTTGAAAAACGTCCTCAAGAAGCTTGATAAAGTTTCAATCAACGAAAAACTAATGACGAATTTTGTATTTTGTGAAAAATTGAATCCAAAATAAAGTTTCCTCAAAACATTTATTTATTAAAATTTTGTAATACCAAGTAATATATGTTCGTATTGTGCATTGTAGGGAGATTCATCTGCCCAAATTGTAATTTACAACGTCATGTTTTTACAACAATGAAAGAAAACATGCATGTGGACAATGAAGTAATTGATGCTTGGGCCAATATCTTGATCATCAATTTAAAAGGTAGTTAAAGCATGAAAACGAATAATTTGTTTCACGACAATGTCCTTTGTAAGTTTTAAACATGTCCAAGACAACCAAGGCTGTATTTTATGCTTTATGTTCAATGTTTATGTGATTAATATGTACAATTTATTTACAGATGCTACAACAATTAGTTACTTTAATACCACACTCAATGTTGAAATGAGTCAGTTTAACATATCAAGAGAAAATCTTGATTATGCTGACATTGTAAATAAAACTTTCAAATAATGAATATAATTTATACTTTATTCACTGATAAACAATAACTCTGTTTTTCAAATATTTCTTCCGGTAATCAGTTCTAAATATTTTTGTTTGTTTGTATTATAATTGTATATAAAGTAGAAATACTTGACAACAAGCCACTTCCAACCGGTGTCACGTTGTACCAAAAGTATAGTGATATAAGGAATCCTAAAAATTTATTTGTTAAATTTTTGGTTAAAATAGGTTCTCCCTTAGTTATTCTAGTAAAAAATTCAAAATAACGCACACGAAAATGTCGTACCAAAATCCTTCAAACAATTTTTTTTTTGTGAGGTGTACCGTACAAAGCATATGAAAACATATAAAGGAGATTTCATAAAATGAGATTGTGACATCACACTTAACAATGCAAGTGTTAAATATATAATTATTCATTGTCACTTATTTATTGATGTTTTAATATATTTTTGTTGTTATTTTGAAAGTCTCAAAAACAATAAATACACTAACGATAAAATACATTAATAGGATTTTTACCTCATAGCGGAATAATAACAGGAAAATCTTCTTAAATTATCCAAAGACTTACTTATATTATTTAATAAATTCTATTTTGAAATTATTAATTATAATAATTGTATATTTTTTTATAATGTTATATTTGAATACCTATAAATTCTATTTAGCATATTAAAATATAATGTTCTTATGGTTAAATAAAAAATATAATTGTTATAATAAATGTTGAATTATAATACTAAGTTTATTTACGGAAGATCGCTATCGTGTAAATTACACTTTACACAATAATTGTTGTACAATTTTATTTGACACGTTTAACAAGAAAGCATTGTACAATACATCAAATATTGTGTACAACCATCCTCGTGTAAAGTGCTACCACGCTCATCTACTCATTTCATCGATAATTTCTCCTTTATTCTTTTTAAGTTTACCAAATTTACCTTGAATCTAATTTTTAAAAACCAATTAATAGATATTAATAGCAAATAATTTGAGAATAAAAAAACAAAAAAAAAGTTCAATTATTATTAAATAAAAATATAATTAAAGATGCTAATAGTTGATAGGAAGAATGATTGTTTTTTAAATACATGTTTATATTAAAACACAATTAAATATATAAATTATTATTATTATTATTTATTTTTTTATAATATTAGAATTTTTAATATATTAAAATATAATCTTATCATTAAAAAATTATTTTGTAAATGATTTTATATGAATTATATCTCAAAGATATTTTTTGAAATTAAGATTGGAATAGAAAGTCTACCCTCAATTGACATTCCTAATGATAGTTATATTAATTATAATTATTAAATTAGTTAGTTTATACATATGATACACTTTTTTTTATACACATACAAATATTTTTACTAAATAAATAAATTCCCCTTTGATCAAGTACATGTATTCTTAGTTACAAAATGAAAAATACATATGCAATAATAATGTGATTTTATTTAAGTTGACTCAAAGAACAAAAAAGAAGGAAGTGCATAACACATACCAAGGCAATGGCTAACTATTTGATTATCTCTCTCTTCATTCTTTTATCATCATCATCTCAAACCTGGGGAGGAAAAGTGGATGAATCTTCCAGTCTCTGCATAATCGGTAGTGGAATCGGTGGTTCCTCCGTCGCGCACTTTATCCGCCGCTATGCTTCTTCTTCCTCCGATGCCATCGGCATCATCCGAATCTTCGAGCGTCATGACATCGTCGGTGGAAGGATGGCCACTGTCTCAATCGCCGGAGATACATTTGAAGCCGGCGCATCTATTCTTCATCCTAAGAACTATCATGCTGTTGATTACGTCAACTTCCTCAACTTAACTGTAAAGAAGCCTTCTTCATCTTCCTTTGGCATTTGGGACGGCGATAAATTCATCTTCAGAACACTCGAATCATCGGGTTTTTGGATTTTAGATCAGGTCATCTCTTTAGTTGATTCAGTCCAGATGCTCTGGCGCTATGGTTTCTCTCTCTTCAGAATGAATAACTTCATCGAGGTTTTTCCCCAATATATCTTAACCTATCTTTATATTTCCAATATTTTCGGCTTATCTAATTTAAGTACCTAATGAGCAATTGCGTATCTTTCTTAGTGCAGATTACTGTGAATAAATTTTTGAAGTATTACGAAAGCTGTGAATCAAGGCCTGTGTTTGAGACTGTGGATGAGATGCTTAAATGGGCAGGCTTGTATAATCTAACATCTCGGATATTGCAAGAAGAATTGATAAATGCTCGATTGTCCCCTGCTCTGATAGACGAGCTTGTTACTGTAAGAACCATTCTTTGAGTTTCTATTTGGTTCATTACGCCATTGCATCATTGAGTGCTGACATAAGTTGAGCTAATGAACAATAGTAACAGTTTGAAAATATAATGAAAAGTAACACATTTGTCTGGCTCCAAAAACACTGCGTTTTCCATTTACGGTAGACTTTTGCCAATTTGGAAACGCATATTGTTTTTATATAGTTTGGAAACTAAATTTAGTAGACTTGTTCCCATTTGGAAATACTTATTGTTTTTGGTTCCCACAATGTACAAAAATCCAATTTGAGAATACAAAGAAAAGTCACACATTTGTTTACCATTCATGTAGATTTTGTCTCATGATTGGAAGATTCAACATATCTGTTGTACATGATTCTGTAATATTGTCTCATGTTGGATTCCCAATGAAGGCATCTTGATTGAAGTTGGGGATCGGTGGGATGTTGTGCTAGTCTCCTCCGTAAAAAAAGGGTTTTGCATGTCTTAACATATGAAACAAGATTTGATGTGGGATTGGGATCATAGGAACTTACTGTAATTTTATTTGTGGTCTCTAGTTTAGAGGAATTTGTTTATAATTTCAGGTTATTACAAAAATCAACTATGGTCAAAGTGTCAACATAAGTGGACTTGCTGGAGCAGTTTCCTTGGCGGGTTCTGGAGAAGGGTTGTGGGCAATTGAAGGAGGGAATTGGCAAATGGCTGCTGGACTAATCAGGAGCTCAGATGTTACACTTCACCTTTCTGAAGAAATAGAATCAGTTTCTGATTTTGGTGATTATTATGAGCTTAATTCAACTCAAGGAAATTCCTACAAATGTGAAGTCACCGTAGTTGCTACACCCTTAGATGAAATAAATCTTCTCTTTACTCCTAAACCTTGGGTTCTTCCAGAGAGAAAATTACAACATACACATGCAACTTTTGTGAGAGGTCTCCTGGATCCTGTGAGTACAACAATTTCAATCAATGCCACTGTTTTTTTTTTTTTTGCAAAAACAGCTTAATGTCATTTTATTATTAAGTCCTATAAGTGTGTTTGCAAACAAATGCCATTTTCACACAAACAAGAACAACAAAACCAAATGAAACATTTTGCACATGGAGGTTACTTTACATCACCTCCTTACCATTGATCCCCCATTCTTGGAAAATGAGCCAATTGTGAAACGTTATAGGAACTCCATGCCAACTTTTGATGAGTGTCATCATGTTTTGGACAACATCTTGCCAAATCTCATCGATACATTGAAATGTCTTTTTGAAGACTTTAGCATTTCGCTCCCTCCAAATCTCATAGATCAACAAACTGCAGTAACATTTGTAGAGGTTTGATGGGAAGCTATTACCTTCTGCTCTCTGAGTGATCCACTCTCTAATTTCCTGCCATTTCCTTCGAGCTCCATATATCATCATGCTCCCGTTGACTCTCCTCCAAAGATTTGAAGAGAATGAACTGTCACAAAATAATTGATCCAAACTCGCATCTTCCTTCTGACACAAAAGACAACTAGTATCATCTTCATAAATCTCTTCAGCCGATCTCTAATCATCAGCTGACCATGGAAAGCCATCCAAAGAATAAACTGATGCCCTGGGACAATCTTAGTTGACCAAACGATTTTCCATCACTTGAATTCAGGCACCTGCTGCTCAACTTTCCACTCCCAAACATCATTTCTTATGCCAATGCCACTGTTCATATATTCTACAGATTGATCTTTCAATAATAAATTTTCCTAGACAACTTATAATAATACAAATGCTGTCTTGAACATTCTTCATTAACCAACTCAATTATCAAGCTGAGTTGAATTGAGCAAGTGATCTTTCAATAAATAATCATTTCTTAGATTATGTTACATTATCTGTTTATAAATCTTAACTGTGTACCTTGGGCCAGGCATATTTTGGTGTTAAAGCTGCTTCAGGAATTCCAGAATTGGTTGGCACAATAGAGACTCCTGATCTTCCTTTTACAAGCATTTCAGTACTCAAGGAACATACTGAAAGTGACAAGACTTATAAGATATTCTCTCGTGCAACGTTAACAGATACATTGCTGGGTAATTTATTCAGGTAATGTGTCAATTGAATATGCATGACCCATAAAAGTAACTTATTTCTTTTGTTTCACACATCTCTTAGTTTTGTTAAATATATGTGACTGAAAATTTCCTTTATCAACCCTTTCTCTTATGCTTATAAACTTTTGATTAATCGCTACAATACATTCTCTTTACTAATTTATTGTTCCTTACCTACCCAAAGATCGAGGATTTGTAGAAGAAATGTAGGTGGATTAAAAATGACCTAAAGCCTGAGAGAGAATCCAGATTCATTAACTATTTCATTCAATACCCTAAATATTACATACTCTACTATTTATAAACTACTAATCCACTAACCTACTAAGTTCCTCTACTAATTACCATAATACCCTAATACTATTACTGATACATTTTACTACTATTTATTTTCACATTATACACATGTTCAATGCCCCAAGGTCTTTCAACATTAGCTACCTTAACCCAAAACAGTCCATCAGATATATGGTTAGAGTTTTTAGTTAATACCTTGAGTTTGATGGGGGTGTGCTAACGTAATATAACTAAATTATGATTTTAGAAATCTTTATTATTTGGAACATTGTTTTTGTATTTGATGTGGATTCTGATAGATCACATTTGGAAACATAATTTAGTGGTGGTTTTATCTGGATTAGGATTTAGATTCAGATCTAGATCCAAAAATATAAAGTGTTTCCAAATGGGTTTTAAACAAAAATAGTGCATCACTTGTTTATACTAGATGTTGGTTAGACAATTGATCTATGGATAGTTTACTGTTATTAATTGCTTGGCAGTACGAGGACCGAGACTATCAGAATAGACTGGGCTGCCTATCCACAATATGAGGCTCCTGAGAGGTTTGCACCAATTATCCTTGATGGTAAACACTTGTATTATGTCAATGCTTTTGAGAACGCGGCCAGCACCATGGAAACGAGTGCTGTTTCTGCAGAGAACGTTGCAAGACTCATTCTTTCAAGAAAATTTGGCAAGACTAAATCAAGCTTGAAGAGTAGTACTGATCCTACTACATCTTGCACAAATGTTCTTCACTCAGACTTGTAAGTTTTCCTCTAGGTTGAACCCCCTTATGCATGGAATTTGGATAATTATTATGTTGCTATTAACAACTGTTTGTATTGTAAATTACAATAATAGTCAACTAAGAACTACGAAACTTGCTTTATTCTTTAGGATGCAATCTAGTGAAGAAGTCTGTTTGTACTATATATTACAATAATAGTCAATAAAGATCTACGATCTTGCTTTGTTATTTTGGATTCAATTTATATTGAAGAAGAACCGAAGAACATATGTTTTACTATATTACATAGTGAAACCATGCTTTATATAGAGGCAGGCAAAGGACTAAGAATTTTTACGAAATATTTTGAATAGCAGTGAAAATTGTACGCCGAAAATATTTTGTTAAGTAATTAATAATTGTTTAAAAAGTGAGAAACTCATACAAATAATAAAGGATACCTATAAAAAGGTTAATTCGATTTTACCCTTACATGCACGGAAGAGAAAAGAAATTAGAAATTAGGTAGTTATAAAAGAAATTAGGTAGTTATATTTCCTGTGGCATTATCATTAAAGTGAGATAGTGTAGTTAAAGATATATGGATATATCAATTAATTTCATTTTCCTTATTTGTATATAGGTTTATTTTAGATTATTCTTATGTTTGTTTATGTCTCGGATTGGAACAAGTTACTATAATTAGTCCCCTTCTTAAGATTAATCGATATTTTTTACAAATTTTACGAACATAAACTCTTATTTCATATTTTTTTCATTCCTTACCTTAATTCTGAAAAATAAATAAGTCTAAAAAAATAAATAAGGTGGAATTTGAGAACGAATTTAACAATGGGACTTAGTTGAGCTTAAGCTCACCCTTGAGATATATATATATATATATATATATATATATATATATATATATATATATATATATATATATATATATTATATCAAATAAAACTAAAAATTTATCTTTTCTAGTATATTAATATCTATAAGGTATGATATGGATACCGAATTTATTGGTAAAAATATGAGATTTTTAAAATTTTAGTATATCGAGATATACTGAAATATCGAAATATTATTTATAAATTAAAATATAATATATATATATATATATATATAATACTTATAAGGAAATAATTAAATATATTTATATTAATTTAATTATAGAAATATAATTTTTTTTTTTGAATAATATCAAAATATAATTTACTAAAATATTATTCAATATATGTAATTTCTACCTTACCGATGAGATTGTTTTTTTTTAATTCAATATGTTTTTTAGGTATTAAAAGTATAATACCATTATGATATCGAAATTAAGGTATACCGAAATCAATGTAAGATAATTTATTAATTTTTTGTATACCGAAATTAAGGTAGAATAAATTCATGCATTTTTTGTATACCGAAATTTTAAGTAAGGTATAAGGTATGGATAAAATATTAAGGTATACCGTACTGACCCACCCCTACATAGTTTCACTTAGGGGTGAGAAAAATTACCGATATTAAAGGTATATCGAAAATACCGTATAACAATATATCAAAAATATTAATTTTTAAGGTATACCGAAAAAATGTAAGGTATGATACCGATACCGAAATTATTGGTACGGTAAAGGTATGAGATTTTTATAATTTTGGTATATCGAGATATACCGAAATAGTATTTATAAGTTAAAATATAATATATATATTTATATATATATATATATATAAATATATAATACTAAGAATTAAATAGATTTTATATTAAGTTCATTATAGAAATATAATTTTTAAAATATTATTCAATATATGCAATCTCTACCTTACCGATGAGATTAATTTTTTTAAAATTAATATGATTTTTAGGTATCAAATGTATAATACCGATATCGTACCGAAATTAAGGTGTACCGTAATTAAGGTAAGGTAAATATATGAATTTTTTGTATACCGAAATTAAGGTATATCGAAATCAAGGTATACCGAAATCAAGGTAAGGTAAAGATATGCATTTTTTGCATACCGAAATTTTAGGTAAGGTATAAGGTATGGATAAAACATTAAGTTATAACGTACCGACCCACCCCTAGTTTCACTATTAATTTTCTTTTTAATTTCCTCCCCAACTTGTTTCAAACAAACACATTCTCTAAGAGGTAAATTCCTTTATTTTATTTTTCTATTTTTCTGATCGTCAATTTAAGTATATATATATATAATTTATTTTATTTATATTAGATTTAATGTAGAATTTTGAGAACTTATCATGTTAGTATTAATTTTTTTTTCTTCTTCTAAAAATTCATCTATAATTCTTCGATTCCGCGTGGTCTATTTTCTATTAAAAATTTTGGGAATCTCATATAAATTATGACTTGTATCTTGTACTCAAAATTTTTAACTGTTCGATTGAATATTTATTGGAATTTTTGTAATGTTTTTTCGATCTTCAATTCCAATTGTTTGATAAAATATTCAATATTAAAAAATGTGTATAGATATATATAAAATGAAACATAAATCTGCTGTAAAGAAAAAAAAAGACATTGATATCTTCCTTCTCTAAAAAGAGATAATCAAACTAGTCAAAGTTCTTCATCTATGGTCTCTACAATACAAAATCAATCTAGTGAAAGTCTTCAAATTTCCTCTTTTAACAACAAACATAATTCCACAACACATTGATATCTTTATGCATATTGAACGAGATTTAGTTAAAGATATTAATATAGATTATATTATAGATATGTTTTATGTTGTAAAATGTCACTCCCCGAACCGAGTCGTGACCGGCCGATGCATGTCATCTCCTTGAAATACACTTAAACATAACATGCTATGCTAACATAATTCTTTACTAACTTCCTTAATCCAAAATATCACCCTTCTTTAATTAACCAAAAATCCTTTCAGCTACAATATGTTTTTGCCACCTCATCTCAAAAGTCCAAAAATACAAGGTGACAATGCTACCATCTTAAGTATTACAAAATACATCGTTATAACTCTCCCTTAATACACTACTCTAAGGAGAGGGCTAACTTTTCTTACCAAAAGTAGATCCATATCAAAGTCTTCACTGTCCAGTAGCTTCTGTGACTTGATTTAGATCCTTCTCTGAAAAGGGGACCCATTAAAATGGGTGAGCTAAACTTGCCCAGTAAGAAAATCATAATCTCATTATAGTTGGATCCAGAGACATTTAATAATAGTATAGAAAGATCAAACCTTTATTAAAAATATAATACGTACTGTTAAATCAATATACGTCTTCTATATAACTCTGGGATAGTGATAATGACTACATTATTGTGATAACTCATTACCATCAACCAAGACTTTAATCTTCTGCGTTGACTCATTAACCATCAATGAGGATTTTGGGGTCCTACATTGACTCATTAGCCATCAATCATGATTTGGGGCTCCTGCATTGACTCGTTAACCATCAACCGGACGTGGCTGTCACGCGTTGACTCATTATCGGTATAAGCACTCGAGGCATTAATAACCATTATCAAATAAATAAGTATAGAATCCTATCTAGAGTAATAAAATCATTCTTGTATTATTCACATAATCAAATCCATACATATGTATTATTCTTTCACAAAACATTTAGCATAAGCTTATCAAAAATACTTTATCAACTATAGTTTCGCAAATCAATTTATAAATCCCATTATCAAGTCATTGATGTCAAACGTTTTATCAAATCTTTTTATCAAAACATTTCCATGTCAACTTGATCCATAAGTTTAGAAACACATTTTAATAAAACTATTTTATCAACATAATCACATTTTAGTAAAATAAACGGTAAGAAGGTATGATTTCTTACCTAACCCCCAATATCTAGTTATTTCCACTCTTAAGCTCTACCAACTATCCTTTACTATTTTCAAATGGGCCTTTGACACTTTCTTCCTTCAATTATCAAATTAAACTCAAATCAGTCTTTATATTTCCACTTACTAATAATCCATATCATTTACTTCCTTAAATCCAACAATCCTTTTCTTTCTCTTCCAATAAACATTCAAATTTATACATAAACCCTAAATACCTTTTCTCCTCTTCATGTTTATCCAAAACCAAATAATCCATATTCCTTCATTCTCTGTTTTCTCTTCCTCCTTCCTAAGCAATAAACAACCTTAAATCATTCAACCATATCAAACAAATCAACTTCATTATTTCTACCAGCAAACTCCATTTCATTTATAACCCTAATACATTCATAACCTTATCAAATCCACCATTTACTTACCTTTAATTTAAATGAGATGTTAATGAAGGAATTGATTTGTTGAAAGAGGTGATCTGTTGATGGAATGATGATCTGCTCATAAGATAAACGAATCAGATAAAATGAAGTTGATGGAGACGACCTTCTGATCAAATGAAATTAATTGATAAAGAAGATGAACAGAAATGAACCGTGGATCTGATGAAGAAGACGGACAGATGATTAAATGAAGAATGTTGCTTAATGTTGAAGATTAAGAAGCTGCTGGAAGGAATGTTGCTGCTCAATGTTGAAGATGGAGAAGCTGCTGGAAGGATAGAGAGAGAAATGGACTATTGATCAGTACATCCCTTTTTTTATAATCAATATACATGCTACCTACGTGGTCCATTTTAAACCACTTCTTTTTTTTAATTAAAACTTAACTTTACAATTTTACCTCCTTAAAAGAAGTTTGGTCCCCAAACTTGATTCAACTTTCAAAGAGTGAAGGATACTTGCTTTTCATATCATCTTCAAGTTCTCACGTTGCTTCCCTCTCATAATGATTACTCCATTGAACTTTAACATACTTAATAGCTCGTCAACGTAGAATCTGTTCTTTTCTATCAATAATTCAAAGTGGAATCTCTTCATATGCTAAGTTCTTCCCAAGTTCTATTGGAATGGATTCTATTATATGATCGTTGGAAGGAACATATTTTCTTAACATGGACACATGAAAGACATTATGCACTTCCGATAAATGTGGAGGTAATACAATTTCATAAGCCACGCTGCCAACTTTCTTTAACACTTCAAACGGTCCCACGAACCTGGGACTCAGTTTTCCACGCATTTCCAAATCGCATAACACCTCTCATCGGAGACACCTTTAGGAATACATGATCCCCACATTAAACTCTAAAGATCTTCTTCGATTGTCAGCATAACTCTTTTGTCTGCTCTGTGCAATGATTAAATTTTCTCTGATTTTCCGGATCTTGTCAGTCGTTTCTTGCACAATCTCTGGTCCCATTAGTCTTCTTTCACCTATTTCATCCCAACACACAGGTGAACGACATTTGCGGCCGTATAATGCTTCATAAGGAGCCATTTGGATACTTGCTTGATAACTATTATTGTAAGCAAATTCTATCAAAGGCAAGTGATCATCCCATTATCTACCTAGGCCAATAATACAAGCTCGAAGCATATCCTCCATAATTTGATTGACTCTCTCTATTTGCCCATCAGTTTGAGGATGAAATGCAGCACTAAAATTCATCTTAGTTCTCAAACATTGATGCAAACTCTTCCATAAATGTGATACAAATCTGCTATCTCTATCCGAGACAATAGTAACCGGTATCCCATGCAACCCTTTCTAATCATGCGTTTTGCTTCTAAAGAGCATATCATCTTTGGAAGAATAACAACTTTACTTCCCATAAAAGAGAATATAGGTTGCTCGGGAATTTGAAATATTATCCTCTTTTCATGACAATCAACTGTAGCAAAGTTGTGAGCTAACCAATCCATCCCCAAAATGATATCGAAACCATGCATATCTAGTACCGTAAGATCTACTGGTAACACTTTATCTCCTATATGTATTTCTCGAGACTTACAAATTAGGTTTGTAATTATTTTATCACCCAATGGTGTTTCTACACTTATACTCACGTCTCGAGGTTCAGTATTCTAAATATGCTTTTTGGTAAAGGTTTGAGAAATAAAAGAATCAGTAGCACCAGAATCAAATAACACTAAAGCATAAGCGGAAGAAACATAAAGAGTACATGAGACCACAGCGTTAGACACACGCGCTTGCTCGACATTCATTGTAGAAAACACTCTAGCTTGGCCTCCTGATGTCTGTCCTATTTTCTGATTTTTATTGGGAAAGGGTCTTCGATTCATGGAATTTCCTTTCTCGCACGCATTAGGCTGAGTGAATGGCTTTTTAAAATGTGGACAATTTGCTCTCAAATGACCATGCTGCCCACATAAAACACATGCTCTCGATAGCCAGCGACAATCTTCCATGCGATGGTTTCCAGAACAATGCGAACATTGCACAGACGACGATGAATTATGTGAAGAAACATTTTTAGAGGCTTGAGCCGGACGACTCGTAGAAAAGGGCCTTCTATTCCAGAATGAATTTCGATTTCCTTCATTGGCACTTTGATGACTTCTTCTCTTCGAGTTCTCCTCATCAATCATTCTCGTAATACTCAACTCTCTTTCAATCAATCGTGCCTTATCAACCACCTCAATGAAAGTGTTAAGCTCAAAAGGAACCACCACTTTCCTAATGTGGGGACTCAACCCCATTTCAAACTTTCTCGCCTTCGTAATCTCACTTCCCATTCATGATTGAGCAAACTTTGCTAATTCCACAAACCGAGCTTGATATTTAGTAACAATCATATTTCCCTGTTTCAGATTTATGAATTCCATCTCTTTCTCTTGCCTCAAGCTCTTGGGAAAGTATGTGTTGTAAAAAGCTTGCTTAAATGTATCCCATGAGAGTGTACTTGTATCGCGCTCGTAAGTTTGCTTCTCCAAGTCCCACCAGTCGCTTGCATTTCCTTGTAACTGAAATATTGTAAATCGTACCTTTTCCACATCGTCACATTTGAGTACATCGAAGAACTTCTCCAACTCTTTTATCCACTTGTCAGCTTTTAGCGAATCGCTGCTACCATCAAAGTATGGTGGAGCTAATTTCTTGAATTCAGCAAACTTATTTGTCGGTGCATGCTGTTGTGCTATTCATGACATAACTCTAACGATATCCTCAACTGTTACCGCTCTGGAGGTCTCCCCCTCCTCTTGACTTACGGGTCCATTTGGTTCATTGGTATCACATCTTCTCCTTGTACGTCGTGCAAAACCGGAAAGAACTTCATCATCCATTCCCACATCATTAATACCATTGTTAAACCTTATACTCTAATACCACTAAAGTTGTCACACCCTAAACCGAGTCGTGACCAGCCGCCGCATGTCATCTCCTTGAAATACACTTAAACATAACATGCAAGGCTAACATAATTCTTTACTAACTTTCTTAATCCAAAATATCACCCTTCTTTCAATAACCAAAAATCCTTTCGACTACAATATGTTCTTGCCACCTCATCAAAAGTCTAAAAATAAAAGGTGACAATGTTACCATCTTAAGTATTACAAAATACATCGTTCTAACTCTCCCTTAATACACTACTCTAAGGAGAGGGCTAACTTTTCTTACCAAAAGTAGATCGATATCAAAGTCTTCACTGTCCAGTAGCTTCTATTACTTGATTTGGATCCTTCTCTGAAAAGGGGACCCATTAAAATGGGTGAGCTAAACTTGCCAAGTAAGAAAATCATAATCTCATTATAGTTGGATCAAGAGATATTTAATAATAGTATAGAAAGATCAAATCTTTATTAAAAATATAATACGTACTGTTAATAATCAATATACGTCTTTTATATAACTCTGGGATAGTGATAATGACTACATTATTATGATAACTCATTACCATCAACCAAGACTTTAATGTCCTATGTTGACTTATTAACCATCAATGAGGATTTGGGGGTCTTACATTGACTCATTAGCCATCAATTAGAATTTGGGGGTCCTGCATTGACTCCTTAACCATCAACTAGACGTGACTGTCACGTGTTGACTCATTACCGGTATAAGCACTCGAGGCATTAATAACCATTATCAAATAAATAAGTACAGAATCCTATCTAGAGTAATAAAATCATTCTTGTATTATTCACAGAATCAAATCCATACATATGTATCATTATTTCACAAAACATTTAGCATAAACTTATAAAAAATACTTTATCAACTAGTTTCGCAAATCAATTTATAAATCCCATTATCAAGTCATTGCTGTCAAACATTTTATCAAATCTTTTTATCAAAACATTTCCATGTCACCTTGATCCATAAGTTTAGAAACACATTTTAATAAAACAATTTTATCAACATAATCACATTTTAGTAAAATAAAATGTAAGAAGGTATGATTTCTTACCTAACCCCCAATATCTAGTTATTTCTACTTTTAAGCTCTACCAACTATCCTTTGCTATTTTCAAATGGTCCTTTGACACTTTCTTCCTTCAATTATCAAATTAAACTCAAATCAGTCTTTATATTTCCACTTACTAATAATCCATATCATTTACTTCCTTAAATCCAACAATCATTTTCATTCTCTTCTAATAAACATTCAAATTTATACATAAACCTTAAATACCTTTTCTCCTCTTCAAGTTTATCCAAAACTAAATAATCCATATTCCTTCATTCTCTATTTTCTCTTCCTCCTTCCTAAACAATAAACAAATCAGATAAAATGAAGTTGATGGAGACGACCTGTTGATCAAATGAAATTAATTGATAAAGAAGATGAACAGAAATGAACAGTGGATCTGATGAAGAAGACGAACGGATGATTAGATGAAGAATGTTGTTGATGGAAGGAATGCTGCTGCTCAATGTTGAAGATGGAGAAGCTGCTGGAAGGACAGAGAGAGAAATGGACTATTGATTAGTACATCCCCTTTTTTTATAATCAATATACATGCCACCTACGTGGCCCATTTTAAACCACTTCTCTTTTTTTTTAATTAAAACTTAACTTTACATAAAATCTCGTAGAGCTTAACTTATTTAAACATTATAATAATTTTTATACATATATATATTTATATAATTTAGGACATTAAATTCAAGTCTACCCCAAGTCAAAATCTTGGGTCCGTCTCTGAATATCCTTGAAGTAGAGCACGAACCTTGGGAGAAGTTGTACAAGCCTTCTGGCATCCTCCCAGTACAACTCTACAACAAAATGAGAAAGTTCATGGGGCAGGTCACCTATGAGCACATAAGAAATCTAAAGCATCTTTGCAGATTTAAACTCCTCATCATTTCTGTCTCATTCCATATTCCATTTCCTTTTGTTTCTCTCTCGTTGGTCGAGTTAGTTCCTCCTCTAGTTGTATTGGTCAAAACGGGGAAAGCTGCTATTGGAGCCCCATCTTCTTTGTTGCTAAAATGAGGATAAACAAGGACTCGAGAAATAATTACAAAGACAATCGGAGAGTATAGACAATAAACGATCCATCAACAATTATAAATATTATTCGAATTATAAAAATTCGGGATAAAAAATTCGACCCGACTAAACAATGTTTTTTTAACTTTTTTTTTTGGAAAACAGTTTAGTGTCATTTCATTAAAAAAAATCCAAAAGAGGAAAAAAATACAAAATTTTAAGATCAAATCTAGACAATTTCTAGATTTGACAATGAAATAATAATTGAATTACAGACAACAACAACAATCAATTAACGTCTATAGCATTTTTACTTTGATTTTACTTGTGACTTTCTCAAATGAAATATCCCATATCTGGCAGAGCTTTTTATTCTCTTCATTCTTTTCGATTCTCTCCAAGATTGAATGAGTGCATTTCCATCTGAATTTATATCTCCCCAAATATCTTCAGTAATTCTACTTCTTCCACTATGAGTTCTTGAATTTCTTTCTTTCCAGATATTGTAGATTATTGCTCCAAAGTAGCATTTCAACATACTTAAATAGAAAGATCTTTCTTTTGCTTTATTCTTCATCCATTTTTGGATTTCTTCCCATGTTCCTAGAAAGTTGATGATGTTCATGTTTGCAGCATAGTTTCTCCATATTTTTATAACAAAAGAGCATTCCCCAAATAAATGGTTTATGCTTTCCTCAACTCTCGAACATAGGACACAATTGATATCAGGATTGTATATGTATTTTCGAATTATGTCTTTTGTTGTCAACCTTTTCCTGTATACCAGCCAAAGAATAAATTGGTAACGAGGAATAATCTTTGTAGACCATACCACATTATGCCAATCCACCTCTTGTCTTCTTGTTCTAACCATTTCTCATGCCTTTCTTGTAATGAACATCTCGTTGTTTTCTGTTTTCTAGCATATTTCATCATTTCTTTCATTGAGTTGCTTCTGCCTCATTAGGTTTATGATTCTATCACCTTTTGGAATACGCCTCAGAGGTGAATCACATTTACCTTCATAGACGTCTCTAAATGTGTACTTGATGTATTCTCTTTTAACTTTGGTTTTTTGCAAATTTTCTTTGAATATAATGGGAATATTATCCAGCCAAGGATCATGCCAGAATAGTACCCCTCTTCCATTTCCAATTGTGGTTTGCACCATTTGAAAGTCATCTTTTCTTATTTTTAGGATCTTCTTCAATGACCATGCCATTCTTTCATTGATACTTCGTGTCCAGATACTCTACTCTTCTTTCATAAATCTTGTATGCACTCATTTGACCCATAGAGAGTCTGTTTTCTTCTCCAACTCCCATAAGCTCCTAATGGTGAGGACTTTATTCCATTCAACACAACTTTTTATTCCTAGTCCGCCTTCTTTTATGGGAGTGCAAACATCCTCCCATTTGACTTTTTTGCCTCTTTTGCCTTGTGTTCCTCAGATATAATCTCTCATGTAACTATCGAGTTCAGCCATTACTTTCTTTAGGATGACTATCTGTTGTACCCAGTAGCCAATAATTCCAAAGATGACTCTTTTAACGAGCTCAATTTTACCTGCATAAGACAGTTTTTTCGTAGCCCAACCCAAGACATAATTTATAACATTTTCTACTAGTTGTCTAAAGTGATTATATCGGAGTTGTTTTGATGACAGGGGTACTCCAAGGTATTTCACTGGTAGTTCACCTTCCCTGATTCCCATAATATTGAATATGTTTTTCTTCCTTTCTTCATTAACCTCTCCATAGAAAGCCTGACTTTTGTTCTTATTGATGTATAAACCTATAATACTCGAAAAGATTGTTAGAGCTTCTTTCATTATATTAACAGATTCAACATCCGCATAAACCACAAAAAATAGATCATCTGCAAAACATATATGAGTTATTGCTTCTTTTTTGCAGTACGGGTGAAATTTGAAATGACGACTTCTTAGAAGCATTTTTAAAATACAGTCAAGAATTTCCATTATTAAGACGAATAAGTAAGGAGATATAGGGTCTTCTTGCCTTACTCTCCTTTCACCCTTGAAAAGGCCTCCATGAATACCATTTACGCTCACAACAAAGTGAGGAGTGGAAACACATTGCATAATCCAATCAATCAAAATGATTGGAAAACCTGTAGCAATGAGAATTCGTGGATTGATCCCCATCTAATCGAGTCAAAAGTTTTTCTAATGTCAACTTTGAAAGCAACACGTGGCAATATGTTTTTCTTTCCATATCCATTCAATAAGCTCTGCATGAGTAGGATGTTATGGGAAATAGAGCGTTTGAGAATAAATGATGATTGTCCTAATCCTACAATTTTATCAATAACTATTTTCAAACGTTGCGAAAGAATTTTTGAAATAATTTGGTAAATAACATTGCAGCATGAAATAGGACGAAAGTCTTGAATTTTTTCTAGAATTGAATTCTTAGGAATCAAATTCAACATGGTGACGTTCCATTGCTTCAACATTTTCATGTTTTGGAGAATTCCAAAACCCCTTCGCTTACATCTTTACCCACTATTTCCCAGTTTTCTTTGAAGAAGTTCGCGTTGAAACCATTTGGTCCTGGACTTTTATCCCCTTTCATCGAAAACACTGCTGTTCTGACTTCTTCCATATTGACTCTTGTAATCAATTGGTTACTACTTTCTTCACTGATTTTCCTTTGCACAATTTGTTGAAGCAATCTTCGGTTGTCCTCTATTATTGTGCTCGTTTCTGTTCCAATCATCTCTTTTTAGAAATTTATTGAACTGCCTTTTGTCCCTGTAAAATATCTCCATTTGAGTTTGTGAGCCTTATGACCTGATTTTTGAAATTCCTTAATGAACATTTTTTATAGAAGAAATAAGTATTCTTGTCTCCTAATGAAAGCAATTTTCTCTAGATTTTTGCTTAGCAAAGCTTTTCTCTTTAGAACAGAGGTCTCTAAATCGCGTAAGAGCTTCTTTTTTCTCTTCCTTATTATAAGGTAGATTCGAGGCTCTCAGTGCCTTGCTTTGTATTTCCTCCAGATTCGTTCTAGCTTCTTCTACTCTTTTAGAAATGCCATTATATTTTTTCCGGTCTAGTTTATTTAGCATCCCTTTCAGTAATCTTAGTTTCTTAGAAACTCTAAACATCTTTGTTCCATTAATTTTGATGTTCCAAGTTTTATTAAGGATTTCATTAAATTCTTCATCTTTCATCCAGAAGTTGAAGAACTTAAAGGGTCTTTTCTGTTTTTTCTCCCTCTCCTAAAAGAATTTCAAAGGGCAATGATCAGAGATATCTAGTTGCAAAACCTGGATTTGGCTTCTTGGGTAAAGCTCTACCCATTTTTCATTCACCAGGCCTCTATCAATTCTGCTCTTTCGCATGTTGTCCTCCCCTCTAGAAGTTGACCATGAAAATAGATTACCTGAGGAAGACGGTTCAATGCAACTTATGTCTCGAATGCATTCATTAAAATCCTGAATGTCTTGTGTTATGTCTGTCTTAGGCTCTCTTTCATTCCTGAATCTTGTAACGTTAAAATCTCTTATAATAACCCACAGTTCGTCGTCCGTAATGCTTCTTCTCAAATCATTCCAAAGTGTCTTCCTCTATGTTCCACAGTTGCTTGCATATACTACCGCAAAGAAGATTTTTACTCTTGTCACCAGATTGATAACCTCTATCAAAATAACTTGTTTGCTTTCAAAAAAATTCTTGACTTCAACCCTTCTTTTATCCCATCCTACCTAGATTCTGCTTTTAACCCCATCAGAGTTATGAATAAATTCTCATTCTTCTTTGAAGCAACTCAAAGCAACGTTCTCTATTTGACTTTGTCTGACTTTTGTTTCAAGAATTCCAAATACTGTGATTTCATTCCTTTCTGCTATTCTTCAAACCTCTATTCTCTTTATAGGGTCATTTAACCCTCTAATATTCCATGTCATTAAGTTCATTAATGAAAATAAGATGTTCCAGTTTTATTTCCTTTTCCCTTACCTTTTCTTCCTTTCTTTTTTTCCATATAGCAGGGCTATAAAGAATTGTATTTTCCTTAATTTGTTTACCTTGCTATTTTGGGATTTTCGTGTTTCTCTGGTCAACCTTCTTCTGAGTTGAAGATTGCACAATTTCACCTGATTCAAATGCTTTTGCTTTATCTTTCCCACTTCCTTCACATGCTTCCCCTTTCTTACTTTCTCCCACGCTTTCCCTTTCCACAACCTCTTCGGTATTGATTCTTGCTTCCAAGTCAAGTTTCTTTGTTATCTCTTCATTCTCAGCCTTTGATTCTGAATCTCTTACCACTCTATCTTCCTTCCCCTATTCTTCAAAACCCTATTCTGAGTTTTCTTCTTTATCTTGATCCTTCTACTTACTTAATACAGATTCTTTAGTAACCTCTTTCTGACTTTCATTCTCAGCCTTTTCCTTTTTCAACCTTTCATGTTCTTCTTTCTATTTCTTTTCTGTCTCTTGCTCGATCTTCTTTTTCCTTTCTTCTTCAATCATTTTCGGGCACTTATAACAGACATGTTCGAATGTGTTACAGTCAAAGAATCTACTCGGCCTCCACTTATATGAGATTCTCATAATTGTGGGTTCACCTTTTCTGTCCGTTACCATCATCTGGTATGGAAGATTTGATCTCGAGTGTATCTAAATGCACAACCTAGCATAAGTCATATGCTCACCTTTTTCTGTAGTTGGGTCCATGTAGAGTGGACTTCCCAATAGGCTCGCAAAGTGACTTAATGCTTCAGGGTTATACATGTGGGGATGGATGTTGCGCAATTGGAACCAGATTTGCGCAGTTTCTTTGGGTTTGCTGAAGAGGTTCATACATTTTGCCCATTTTTCAAGTTTCATGCAATTTTTCCCAATAAATGTGTGTTAGTTGATCAGAATACTTTCGAGATTTGATCCTTCTTTGAATTTGAAAAAGTACAAGTCATGAATGTTTGATGTTACTTTTTTTTGACCATTTTCTCCCCATTGTTCCATTAGGGTTTTTTTGGTTACTAGAAATGGCATATTGTTTCTTCCGATGAAATTGCCCACTATGATATTCTTCCATGACTTTACGCAGTTCTCTTCAACTTCTTGGGGTAGTTTGAATTCAAACGGGGAACCTTTAATTTCAACATTTGGCTTAAATGCTCCAAGGAAAATCTTCCCCCATTCTTGAACTAGGTTGTTAGTTTTTGTTTCCCTTTTGTTCTTCTATCCTGCATTATGTTTTGTTGTTCATTCTGCTCGTTACTCTGGTTTTGCCCTACTTTCTGATCTTTACTATGCTTTTGCTCTATTTTATTCTTCAGCTTTTTTCCAGACCTGGTCAACATTCCAATTAGAATTGTTCTTGATGAAGTAGACTTTGATTTTGGGGCATTTAGAGAGCTCTCTCAAAGTTTCAACAGACCAGCTCACAATAATATCGTACTCCTTTTTTTTAGGAGATTCCAGTCTTGCAGGTAATACAGGTTGAACTGCTCTGTGTATTGTTGACTTGTTTCTTTGCTTAAAACAATTTGACATTTCTTGCCATTTATCAATAATTTCGTTATCTGATTTCTAAGCCCTTTCAGGTTGACCCTTTCATTAAAACCAACCCTCCATTTCCTCGGGTCTGTTTCTTTACCCAATGCTTTCGCTGTTGTTCTCTACGTTTTTTCTGTTTCACCCAGATTTTCTACATTAAATCTTTCTCTTTCCAATTTTTTCTGGATTACTTTCCCCGCTTCTTCGTCTGAGTCAGGTATCTCAATAGTCTCGAGTTGAATTTGATTCCCATTAGAATCCGAGTTAATAACCTGTGCATTTTTATTTCCTAGACTATTTTCCAGAACTACTCTATCTTTTCTTAGAGCATGTCCTAGACTATCACAATCTAGGATATTATCATTTGCATTCATCTCATGAGTATTATTGGGATTGGTAGAAAACATACATGGCGTGTTGACTACGAAATCCTTATTATTTCTCTTGCTCACGTCAGTCTGATCTCCACCCTTTCCTCCTGGCTTTGGAGATCCATAATTTTCAAAGAGGATATTTGTGAGATTCTCTCTTGAACTTTGAGGAGGTTAGTTGCATTTGTATGTTTTATCTTAGGATCAGGGGAGCAGGTGTTGGATTCACAATTGCCCGATTAAGAGAGTTGGTCGGGCTTGTACCAACTATTGACAAAGAGGGAATTGCCCGTACTACTGAAGCTACGATGTTTGCAAAAGTCATATTTAAAGTGGCCGACACGGATGGATTCGTGTCAGTGAAGCTTTTAACAAATTTACAGTACATATAGGACGAGGAGATTTAGTAGATTTTTGCGAAAAGACGACCCTTCCGACCAAGAGATGAAATCGCGACGCACACGGCACACGGATCACAGATGGCACAGTTCGCACAACAACAAACGGTGTGTGATTTCTTTGCGATTGCGACCGATGATTTCTTCAACGACAATTACGACCGCTGTTTTTTTTTTACCTTGTTTATAACTATTTTAGGTATATAAAGTAAAGCCATGCAAGAGAAGGCGGTAATATTTAGTATATTTAGTGTAAGTTTAGGATTATTGTGGATTTGTTTCTGTTGGATATTAATTCCATGGAGTATTTAAATACAAATAAAATTAATAAATAATTTATCAATGAAAATATTTTGTTTGTATTTATTTTTGCTTATAATTTATTTAATTTGTATGTTAATTTATAATTAAATTAATTTTATATATTATAAATTATAATAGATAATTTATTTTATATTAATATATTTAAGTTTTTTAATTTTGAATTATTTGAATAATATAAATCTGGTATGATTTTTTGGTAAACAAATTAAAGACTTATAAACAATCGTATTTAAGTATATTTATTGTAACTAGGAAAATTTCTGTGCGATGCACACGGATAAGAATAAAAATAAATTAAATTAAAAAATTATAATAATATTTATTCAATGTTTAAAATTATTAAAATAAAAAATATAACGCTCTCATTTCACATTTTATTCACTTCGATAAAATAACTTATTTTCTCACATGTTTCATCACATATTTTTTCCGAATGAATCTCTCATTTCGTGACTTTACACTTTCACTTTGTCAATCAAATATTTGATTCATATTTTTTAATAATTAGCCTCGTGACCTCACACTTTGGTCAATTAAATATTTGATTCATATTTCTTTAACCACTTTCAAATGATACCGGTCTATTATCCCTCGACAAACCACATCTCAATCACATTTGGTTAAAGGTTGTACTTGTTTTGTTAGGTTGCAAGTTCGAAACCTACAAATAACATTTTTAAATTTATTTTTAACCGTTTTAATTTTATGGGCGGGTCAACCCACAATCCGACCCAAGTATCCATTTACTCTCACATAAATATCCAAATTAACCACAGCTCTCGACCCGGCAATCCGGACACTTTAAAAATTAAGCATTATTATATATATATATAGATTAGTTAGTTAAAAATTTGTACTTTTATAGTTAAAATGTCTCGCGTTCATCAAATTTGGTGTTAAATCTTAAATATAAAGTGTTGTTAGCCTAGTTGGTTAATGGGTTGTACTTGTTTTATTAGGTTGCAAGTTCGAAACCTACAAATAACATTTTTAAATTTATTTTTAACCGTTTTAAGTTTATGGGAGGGTCAACCCACAATCTGACCCAAGTATCCATTTACTCTCACATAAATATCCAAATTAACCACAGCTCTCGACCCGGCAATCCAGAGACTTTAAAAATGAAGCATCATTATATATATATATATATTAGTTAGTTAGAAATTTGAACTTTTATTGTTTAAATGTCTCGCGTTCATCAAATTTGGTGTTGAATCTTAAATATAAAGTGTTGTTAGCCTAATTGGGTAAAGGGTTGTACTTATTTTGTTATGTTGCAAGTTCGAAACCTACAAATAACATTTTTAAATTTATTTTTAACCGTTTTAAGTTTATGGGCGGGTCAACCCACAATCCAACCCAAGTATCCATTTACTCTCATATAAATATCCAAATTAACCACAGCTCTCACCCGGCAATCCGAACACTTTAAAAATTAAGCATTATTATTATTATTATTATATATATATATATATAGATATATAGATATTAAGATTATTTTTAATTACAAATAAAATTAATAAATAATTTATCAATTAAATAGTTTTTTTAATTATATTTTATTCAATTTTTGTGTTTTAATTTATAATTAAATTAATTTGATATATTATAAATTATGATATATATAATTTATTATATATTAATATATTTTTTAAGTTTTTAATTATTAATAAAGCCGGTTAAAAAACGATGATATTTAAGTATATTTAAAAATGTGGTCACAAGAAAGATTAAGCACATTACCTCGCAAAAACACTTAAACAGACGCATAACTTGTCACCTAAAGGACTCGAACTAATGAACTCTCAAAGAGTTCGAGATATCCACCTCTAGTTGCCGCTAAGTTATAAAAAGAGATTATTTAAATATATTTAAATTATAGGAAGAGTATTTAAATACAGATAAAATTAATAAATTATTTATCAATATAAATTATTATATATATATATATATATATTAATATTTATTCAATTATTGTGCTTTAATTTATAAATTAATTATATATATTATAAATTAAATTATATAATTGATTATATATTAATATATATTTTGAAAATATATATATATATATATTAAAATTGAAAAAAAAATCGTTTAAGCAAAACAAAAGGCATAACATGAAAAAAAACGGTACTAAATAAGTTATCGATCCAGTAAATCTTCGAAAAGAACAATTAACTCCCGACAGATTTATGGACTTTCCCGAACAAATCTACAAAAACGTTATAATAATAACATTATGAATAATACGAATCGGACGATTTTGATTATTGAAACTTCGACGATTTTTCTCTAATAGATAATTCACCAAAAAAAATAATTTGAATAATAATTCAAATATGTAAACATGTTATATCAGTCACATCAATCCAATATATTAATATATTTTAAGTTTTAAAATTTTGATTTATTTGAATAATATAATAGTATTTAAATACAAATAAAATTAATAAATAATTAATCAAAATTTTATTATTGTTTCTCTTATTATTTGTTATTAATGACTTTAGTTGTATTAGGGTTTCAATTTTATCATATATCTCCTCATGTCACCGTCTCTCAAAAACTTCTTCTAGTTGTTCATGAATTTATTGGTTTGAGTTTTCAGTTGTTCCGTCGTCTACTCTTCTGGCAACAATTTCTTGTTATTGATCTTATGTTGGTAGTAATGATAGTAAAGGAGAAAAGAAAAATATATTTAGATGTCCAAATTTTATAAATAAGATTTTAGTTAAATTTTGAAAACATTTAACTATAACAGAATTAGTTATTTTAGACTCTATTGCCCGTTTGTACACATTTTAGATATAGAATATTTTGAAAATTATTTTCAAAATTTTGAGTTTATCCTCGTCTCATCTTGTTCTTCTCGTTAACTGCATATTCGTCTTCTCGGATTCTCATCTTCTTTCTTATTGTATTGGTTGTCTTCCCCAATCCTCATGTTAATCACTTCTTCATCATCTTTCTTCTAGAATCAACTCGCTATATTGGTTGGTATCAGAGCAAACACTTATTGGAAAATTACAAAAAACAAATTAGAAGCTAGAGTATCCATTTTTAATGTTTGCCATGTATTTAAAAGATTGGTAAGATCTTATTTCCCATAATTCAATGGGACAAATGTGGAATGCTAGATTTATGAAGCGGAATAAACTCTTTTTTGAACGAAAAACTCAAGAAAATGTTATCGTAAAAATCGTTACATTGTATTTGAGATATGAAGCAAGTGTATGATTTTCTTCTATTAATTTTCGTGTCTAGAACAGGGTACTATCATTAGCTTGACAAATTTTAAATTTTGAAATCAGAAAACGATTTGTGTTTTATTTTGGAGATGATGAAAGTTTCAAGAACAACTTTGAATATGTCATCCATGTATTGTACTCACTCCTGCAAATCTTGAAGAATCAAACATTATGGTGAAGCCAAAATAAGAAATCCCCTGGTTGAAGATTTAGTTGTAATTTTCAAAATATTTAATTACATTAAAATTAATTGTTAGACATTGTGACATAAATACTCGTTTGTTTGTTTGTATAAATGTATAGATATTTGATATTTTGAATTTGAAATTTGCTACAGTCTATTTTTGATTGAAAGAAACAATTTTGCAATCCTAGGCTATCAGATATGTCGATTTTAATATCTTGATTTCCTATGATTTAGGAGGGTCTATTGCGTTGATTAAGGTGCAATAATAGCGTTATTTTCATGCATGTCTATATATACTTATAGTAATGATGTTGATACTTACAATTTTGTTACATTACATAGGATAGTTGCATCTCCCTCATATTTCTTATTGTGTGTTCAATGAAATGGTATGATATTGGGCCAGGGTGGGCATCACAAGGGTTCTTGCAACTTTCATATTTTTTAAAAATAATATAAAGATATATATAATATTTTAATGTTAAAATTAATAAAAAATAATTTGACTTATTTATTTTCTTTATTATTTTAGTGGATATGTTAATAATGAAATAGTAGCTTTTACAAATCTTAGATCTGTAGCTAGCCCTGTTATTAACATTTGCACATTTCATTCATAGTCCACACTTTGTGTATTTGGAAACCGTCTAAACTAAAAAAGTACTAATAGCAACACTAAAGTTTAATAAAAGTGAAAACAAACTAGCTCTGTTTTGATTTTGTAAATATCAAAGTGAAATCAAGGGTAGTTCTAGTTAATATATAATATAAATATGATATACAAACTTTATGTTCTTACATTAAGAAAGATAAACCACATTGCACAAGGCAGTAGTAGTTTAGTATCTAGGATTTCCTTTGGTTTCAACAATTCTCTTCATTCATGGCGTCCTACCTGCATCACTAAATGTTCTCTCCCGCTCATTAGTTCTAGTTATTAGGTTTGTCGCAAAGATTGCCCAAACAAAACCAGCTGCAACTTCTATTGGCTTGAATGTGTTCTTAGGAAAGTGTTTCATTGGGATCGACCGTCATGGGTACAGCCATTTGATGCTTCTTTTGTTGTTGATCCTTCCTTCTGTTATTTTCTAAGATGATAAGAAGAGCTGTAACATCTGCTGGGCTTACTCCACCAACTCTGCTAGCTTGACCAATGGTTTGCGGTCTAACCTAAAATGAGAATCATACAAATCACGGGTTTATGCATATACATAAATAACGAGTTTACCAGCTTTAAGACATTGAATACAATAGAGGAATTATGAGTATAGTAAGTTTTTAGCAAGATATGAACACAAGACCTCACTGAACCACAAACATTATTAATTGTTACCAATACTATTTTATACAAATCCCTAGAATTTTGAGTACCACAGGGAGAAAGGAAGATACAACAATACTTAGGAAATGTGGCTAGATGGTTGTGTTTACAATGAACATTCCGGTCATGTATTCAAGACTTGGTTTGTACACTGTTTGTATTATTAGAAATGGTAAATGAAACTTTATTAATAATAAAATTAACTTTTAAAATATATATATGTGAGATGTCTTGACATGTTACTTTTCTATTTCAGTCTTCTTATTTATGGATTGGGGGTACTCTCAACAATTTTATTCTAGTATGAAAATGTGAATTCATGATTGAGAGATTTAAAATCATGACAAGCCTTAGATAAATTGATTAGCAAAAGCAGATCCCTTATATTGGCAAAAATCTGAACAAGTTTCTATGACTAAAATACCCTTCAAGAAAGACGAATATTAAGAAAAACTTTCCCCTTTCACAACCATGCAAGCTTAACCATTAATTAAACATAGACAACTGGTAACTGCCACTGGTTTAGGGATAATGATGGGATCAGAAAATGGCAGAAACTTTTTTTTGCAAATAACTGTAAATTATTTCAGGTTGGTAAATAGGAAAATTATTTTCTGAAAGTGTTTTCTGATTTAGATGAAATTTTAGCAAGATTTTACATATCCCTTTTAGTTAAAGGTGACAACATTGAAAGCACAAGCGGATACAACTTTATCCATTTCCAGTATTGGTGCTCATATAAACTAAGATGAAGAAAACAATCACTTGATAGAACTATTATCTTCATTCCATATAAACTAAGATTGAGCAATAGTTATCTGCAAAGTATAAAAAAGTCTAGACCTTCGTCGATACCTTTGATAATTTTTCACGTGCTTCAAGTGATAATGTTATCATCTCATTGTAATTCAAATCCTCTGGAAGTGGTCTGTGCTGCTTGTGAATCATCTGCAAGAAGAAAAAAAAAGTTGAGTAAGGAATAAATTTAGTATTAAGTTATTAACGTATTTCAAGATAAATTTGCAGGGTTATTTCAAGAAATGAAAATTTTAACCAATGCAAATTAGTCATAACCTGTTGTAGCTGACTTTGCTGACGTATAATGAAGCCCTCGTATTTGATATCAATCTCCACACATTCCTTCTCCATTCTGGAGAGAAGCCCCTGACCGAAGCCATGCTTATCCAGAATTTTATAGGTTATATGTGGTTTCTTGAGCAGACTTTCTAGCGTTGATGACACCTTCACTGGCTGCCCAGATAATTCAGTAACTTCAGCTGATAAATCTACACCTAAAATTACACAGGATAGAAATTTCAATATCCGTGAGCATTATCTCATTCATATTCCATTGAACTTGTGGTTTAATATACAAGTCTTTGGGTTTCAGTTCTCATCTGCAGCACAATATTATCTTGTACATGGAAGAATATGTTAATAGATTACAGAACAAACTGAAATTGCACACAGGATAGAAATTTCAATATCCATGAGCATTATCTCATCCATATCATATTCCATTGAACTTGTGGTTTAATATACAAGTCTTTGGGTTTCAGTTCTCATGTGCAGAACAATATTATCTTGTACACGGAAGAAAATGTTAATAGCCTACAGAAAAAACTGCATTGAACTTTGCTCCTAAACTTGCACCAGATATTCAAATTGATTCATTAACCTTAAATCAATAATTTCTAGTAGTATATTGACCATTTAGACCTGAAAGAAAACATCTATTAATTTACTTTATTAACAAAAATCACATCTGCTTTTTATTATATCTTTTCATAACAAATAAGCCTGTTAACTCTTAAAAGTTGAATATTATTAATCTTTTAAATTAATTAAAGCTAATAATTCCAAATTGATATTTAGCTTATTTTGTATGCTCAAAATAATTTGCTTTCATTTTATTCTTGATTTGACATAATACTCTCATACATATAACTATGTATAGTAAATTGCAGTAATGGTAGTAGCTCATTTGCTACTTTGGAATATGTTAATGGCATTACATTAATATGTTAATGACATTGGAGTCCTTTTTATCTATTTATCAACTTCAATTTCGGGAGTGACGTGTTTCACATTGTCACCGAAACTAGTTTTATGTATTACCACACTGCAAATTTATTAGAAGAAATTATTAATATGATAAAATTTAAAACTATACTTACTATGAACAAAATTATAATTTAAGTCACACATGTATAAAATTGATTTATTCAGTGAATAACTGTTTGTCAGTAAATCAATTTAACAATAGTAGAAAACTTAAAAAGAATTTGTACTATTGAGAATGTGTTGACTTACATAACTATAATAAATTATATTCTGAAATATTATTCTAACAGTATCAAATTATATCTAATATTCTAGCAACAGTAAGATAATATTAGTAGATTGGATGACAAAATAATACAATTTTTTTATTTAGTTTGTCTTTGAAAGAATTGTTTTATTTAATATACAAACATAAAATTATATTGTATGTAACTACTTTTATCTAGTAATAAACTTTATACCTATAACATACACACTATCATAACTAGATATTCATTAATCCTCAAAAATTCTTACTGTGATATGAAAAGTACGCAAAACTTTATACTCGGTTACATACAATTAAATTAAAATAAATAATATAATATAAATATCATTATTGGCGAGGTGTTAATGGCATGACCCTTCATTCAATTTTTTTTATCAACTATTTATAGATTAAATAAATTTTACACCACATCAATATATGTTCTATCAATAGTTTCATTTTCTTTGTTCTATTTTCTAAGGATAATAATTGAAGATTTTAGGGTCTCCTAAATAAATGTACATTCAACTCATTATCTTCCTTTACAATTTTTTACCCTCAGATCTTCATTAGTTTCAAGACTCTCATAGGCCTCAAATATGAGCTAGGCATCCATTCAACATTTTGAGGACTCTGAAACTCCTTTTATCCCACTTTAATAATAAATAGTATATTTCATGAGCGACTGAGCCTAATGAAAGTCCAGTGAGAATCAATCTACTGCAAATTCAATGGGATATCTGAACATGCATCCATAAATTATAGACATCATTCGAATAGTCGAAAAGAACATCTGAGTATCTAATGGCATTGACATGCCAACAAACAAAAAAACCTAGGCACAGTAAACTTGCAAATTCTTCATGATAATAAAGGAAGTCAAACTGAAAAGAATCTAATATATTTTCATTTCAGCTATCCAATCAAAGTGAAAAGGCAAACCTGATACCCTGACAGTTTTTAATCTTCTTTTCTCCTCTGAAATGCGAGATTGCTTATCTTGATATAATTCCCATCGCCTGTCATCTATCAAGCCAATTTCACGGCCCAAAGGAGTGAGTCGGCTATCAGCATTATCAGACCGTAGCAGTAACCGATGTTCTGAGCGACTAAAAGGAATAAAACCAATTAAATAACTTCATAAATCTAGGTAAATAAAAAAAACACAGTATTTTATTAATGTCATAACACCTGTTTAGTTGCTTCAATCAACGGGAGTGATTAGGTTTTACTTTTCAGGTTTTAACCATTAAATATTGTTCTGAAAGTACAAGTCTTACATAGTTATGAAAGGCTGCACTCAGGCATATGGCATTAATTGTTCTGAAAACTTATTTCCTATAGTGTATCTTTAATTTAATCCTATCAACATCATTTATAGTAAATTGGTTTTCAACGAAAGCAAGTATTCCTGAAAAGCAATCACACATCAATATCAAGATGTATAGTTCTCACTAAAAATCACTTACTTCCAAACATGCTAATTACCTGTTGTTCTATCTATTGTTTTTAACCAATGGTGGGATGTGGTTCAACTAGATAGCAATCATGCTCTTTTAATAGTTACGTATTAGAATAGGTGTAAACAGAGCGACCTTTGAGATATGTTTCACTAAAGAGACTCATATATACAAGTTAAAGTAGGCTATCTATGTCTTATGTAGAATTACCTAATACAACATGAGAGTGGGTTAGCGGGTATAGTTGTAACTAGTTGTAGCCACCCATACTTTATTTTTCCCCTATATAAATGTATATGTGTAGTCTCAAATTATTCATTCAATACAAACTAAAGACTTTCAGTCAATCAATCTATCAAAAGTCTATAAAACTCACATGGTATCAGAGCAGTAAGCTCCTAAATTTCTAAACATAGGCAACTATCCAATCTTGTTCATCTTCTGCCTATTTAGTAGAGCAGAAACTTCTGGGAAGATCAACGTAGCTTATCTTTCGTGCCCATTTGCAGAGAAGAGAGCTAGAAAATGGTGAAGTTCTTGAAACCGAACAAGACCGTAGTGCTTATTCAGGGTCGCTTTAATGAACCAATGGTTTCAAGAAGTAGTGTTCAGGCCGAACTAAGATTCCTCCCTCTCGATTTGTGCAAAGGTATAGAAGAAACTTGGAATCATCGATAACAAGGTTATCAATATTTATTGTCACAACACAACTGTCATCAAAATTTCCAAGAGTCCAATCCCTCGTGATAAGAATCATCAAGATTTACTGACACTTCGTATATGAGAAAATTGACAATGGAATAATGGAACTCTCTCATATTGCATCAAGACCTCAGGTTTCTGATATTCTCACCAAAGATACCATTCGATGATATGTGTAACAAGTTAGCAATGTACAATTTGTATCATCCAACTTAAAGGGATTGTAGAATTACCAAATATAATATGAGAGTGATAGAGTTAATGGGTGCGTGTGTAAGTAGTGGTAACCGTCCGTCTTTTCTTTATTCCCTTCATAAATGTATATGCGTAGTCTCTAATTGAGCATTCAATGCAAACTGAAGATTTTCAGACATCAATCTCTCAAAAATCTCATGTGTTTACAATTAAGTAGTTATTCAAATAGCTGAGAATCCAATTATATCGTCAAACAAGCGTATGTTTTTTTTGTCATATTGAAATAGATTTCATGTGGGAAGATGTTGTGGATAAGAAGACTTCAGACACTTTTTATGTGTGAATATTTAATATTTTGCCATATATTTGCCTGATCTTTTCTTTGTATGTGTAACAAGTTGGACATAATGAATTTATATGGTCCAACTTGAGGTGGGGAGCACTTGAAATGTTTATTATTTATGCTTGGACTTTAACTCATATTTTTTGTCATATATCTAAAGCCCAAGTAACCAGAGATAGAAGAGTTTACATTTCGTCAACCATTGCCTATTTCCAGACATGAGTAGACAATGCTCTTATATATATTAGGTTGCAGCAAATTGCTTTACTTATGCAGAATACCTATTTTAGACCCTGACTTATCAAACAATTAATTATTTTCGCTTTATTTAGGCATAATATCTATTTTGGACCCTGAACTGGTCAAACCATTAATTATTTACACCTTAAACAAATTTCAATTTTAATTATCCATGTGACAGCTACATAGGCATCCTATAACTGTCAACCAAACCTATCATAACCTAACCTAACCTGACTGACCAGACCCAGGTCAAATAAAATCCTCCCAATCCCAGGTGAAAGTCTCTTACTGTCGTCTTCTCCAATAACCTCAAACCCCTTACAGCTGGAGAAGGCGGTAATAAGGGATTTTGACCTGGATGATTTTATTTGACCTAGGATGAGTCATGTAGGGTGGAATCGGATATGATATATGTTAAATGATACTATTGATTCATTGAAGCCATAAGATGTGACATTCTAATGACATTTACTGATTACCTGGTTAACATGCGGTATGGTTCTCTCAGATCTTTTGTGACAAGATCATCTATTAGAGTTCCTATATAGCTGCTTTCCCTCTCAAGGACAATTAAGGCTTTTCCATCTGAATGTCTTGCCGCATTAATTCCAGATAAAATTCCCTGAAGGACAGAAAGAAAAATCTAAAAACAGATCCACCACTGATTATTGAAGGATAACCAAAATCAATCATTCCATGTTTTCTTCAGTACAGGAAGACAAATTGACAAAACCAAACATTTGAGCTTTGTAAGATCCTCAGACCTGAGCAGCAGCTTCCTCATAACCTGTTGTTCCATTAATTTGACCAGAGAAGAATAGACCTTCAATTGTCTTGGTCATGAGGGACCTAGAGCACTGATGAGCTGGCAAATAATCATACTCAACAGCATAAGCAGGCCTCAGCATTGCACAATTTTCCAGTCCAGGTAAAGTTCTCAATAATGGTAATTGCAGTCTCTCAGGTAGACCAGTTGAAAAACCCTGCAAGAATTGTAATAAGGGGTCCTTTAGAATAATAGGAAACCAAGGTATGTCAAGAAGGATAGAATAATGAGTACTTGATTCTATGCATTCAGTCAGCAGATAGGGTGTTCATCAACAAGGTTTCAAATCATATTTGGAATAAAATCATGTACAAAATGGAAATAACAGGTACTAACAGCTGAGTACCTCAGAAAGTGGTAATCATAGAGACATAGACCATTGAAACTGTAACTAAACTGGTCATATAAGAGATTTCCAGATTGATAGTTTCATCCAGCAATTTTATGGTGGATAATACATACAAATGAATATAGAGGCAATCAAAGATTACTGAACTCTATGTCAGATGATCCAGTAAACCTGCACATAAACAAGTCTTTGTCATTTGTGGCCATACTTCTTTGCTATTTCCAATTAGACGCGGACAACAAAGAATTACTTCAGTTGAGTATACTTAATTATTTCTACTAGAATCTATGAAAACAAAATATCACTTTTTATCTCTAGAACAAATAAATTTAGCTAAAAAACAGAAGAAAAAGGAACGCATGAATGAATCAATAAAGAAAGTGGAAGTTCTTCCTCACCTGTACATATAGTTCAGGTACAGTTCTTCCTTCTGGTTCAAGAAATATTTGATGAGATTCTTTATCCTTAAATCGCACAATCTGTAATTAATACAACAAGACACATAAACTACTTTAGGTTCAGAAAACATTTAAAGAAAATAATGAGAAACTAGTGTTACTATCCATCAATCAGTCATCTGACAAACACAGAAAATATTGGCAAACACAGATGCTACAATTATGCCTCCACTACAGAAAATAACTGATATTTTCTCAACCACAAGCTACTTATTTTCTTTTTTCCATTGGAAGCCAATAATTGAATATCAACATCTATATACATCATATCATGCACATGTGCCTGTTTACTCACATGCTTTTTGCCATGCCAAAATCTTAAGTGCATCTGCACCCTTCAGTGAAAAATGAGAACAGTATATCATGTAAAAGAAACAAAAAAGCAGGTTTCTATTATGAGCTTTTTGTATTTCTGAACTCTTCACAGTAATCTTTAGATAAGATTAGTTGACGCATCAATTTGAACACATTTTTGGAATATGTATGGATACATATATACTAAAATAAAATTGCATAAAATTTGAAGCAAACAAAAATATACCTTGTCTTCAATGGAGGGGCAATACCTAGGTCCCTTAGCTTCAACCCATCCTCCATATGTAGGGGTTTCATGCAAGTTCTCATTGATTATCTGGTGAGTTCTCGCTGTAGTTCTTGTAAGATAACAGCACATTTGTTCTCGCTCAATATGATAGTCAGGATCAAAACTGAACCAGTTAACCTGCAATTGATCAACTTATCTATTTAGAAATAACATTGAAAGGTCCACGACCACAAAGGTTGTTGATATCCTAATCTATTGCTAGTTAACTTCACCCCTCTTATTAAATTGCATGTTAACCTAATCTCCCCTACATAAAATGATTACCCACACTTTGACTGGTCCGTTCTGACCCCATGGTCATTCCCTACTCTCAGTGCAAATGAAATATGAAGTTTTAGCTTAAGAGACCAAAAAGGTCACGGGTTCGATTCCAACTGGAAGCGCTTTGAGTTGAAACGGGGGCATGGTTGTGGGGTCATGCTAGTTCTCCTTAACTCAAAAAAAAATATATGAAGTCTTAGACCATTAAATGAAGAGGAACTTCAGCATATAACTTGACTTCTCCACTCTTTAATGGGCCTGCCTGTTCTTTTAACAAAAGACATATCATACATAAAGATTGAGTGATGTCTTCAGATAACAGATCTATTCTTTCTTCTTCTTTTGTTAAATAACCGGTCATGAAGATTCGAACCCATGACTTTGTGGATATGAGTTTTTAGGCTCTATCACTGAGTTAAACGAGTCTTCTAGATACAGATCTCTAACTTAAACTAACACAAACTGCAGTTTAAAAAAAAAAACAATGAAAGAACCTCTTCATCTCCGTGCTGAGGTTCCAAACCAGAAAAGTCAACAGTGCGGCTATCAACACGAGCTGGTGTGCCAGTTTTTAATCGGTCTGTTTCAAATCCGAGCCGCTGCAAATTTTCTGTTAGACCATGTGAAGCTGATTCACCAGCTCTTCCCGCTGGCAAAGAAGTTCTTCCAACCCAGATTTTCCCACTCATAAAAGTACCAGTAGTGAGAATAACAGACGGAGCATAAAAGTTCATTCCAAAAAATGTGCAGACGCCTTCTACATTGTCATTCTTTCCCAGTAAAATATCTGTCACCATGGCTTCTCTAATTGAAAGGTTTGGGGCACTGAAAATGTACATAGTTTTAGTTAGCAAGAAAATATGATAAAGTTGTGTGTCAAGAAATAAATAAGCTGTAATTTAGGAAGGTCAAATCCTTTAAATGGAGGATTTATCCAGTCACCTTATTGGAGGAATCCCATAAATTAATCATTCAGCCTATGAGTGATTTAAGTTATTCTTTTTTTGATTTATTTGTTTTTTTAATAACAATGTATTGGTAGAGCTAGTTGATAAAGTGGGGCTCGGTTATGTATAGAGGAAACTACAATGATTTTATTTTTCTGCACATATATTTTACACACTGTAATTGCTTCTATGACTATCTAGGTTCAACTTTTCTGTTTTGTGGTGGAACAATGGATCGGGTAGGGTGCTGGTAACATAATCAGTGAGGACTGATCAACTCTTCTCATCATGTGGTGGGCGATTTGAAAAGAAATGAATAGAAGAACTTTTCAAGAGAAAATATACCACAAAGAAAGAATGAAAGGCTTCCTACTTCATTCGTTTGCGTCAATCAAGAAATAGGTTCCTGGACGGTTTGGGAACTTTTTTATCTTATTTATATAACTTTGTGTTGTTCACTTACCTTTTTGTCCCCTTTTGTTTCCCCATTGAACGCTCCTGAGATTCATTTCAATTTGATTGACATGAAAAGTTTACCTTTTGTAAAAAATACTGCAATTACTATTCAATCAATGAAAATCAGACACCCAAACTCTCCGACAGCAAGTCTGTTCCCAAACTCTCCCTTCATGGAAACTCACATGGTATCAAAGCATAACAGCTCATGACAACCTACCTCAACCACTTTTTTGACATTGGGCATCTTCTCTGGTCATCCTCCTCACACAACGATCTACGCCTATCTTACTAATAAAATCTATGGTCAAAGTTTTGACTTCTCCTGTTCCCTCTAGTGTTGTTGATCCTGCTGCCGATGCTTCAGCTGTTGCAACTAACAATCCGACGAAGGAAGGATCCTTCAAAATTTCTTACAAATTAAATGACCAAAATTATATGGCATGGTCTCACTTTGTTCGCATTTACTTGCGGTAAAGGTAAGGAGCAGTATTTAACTGGAATTCCTCCTGGTCCGAAAATTATCGACCCAAAGTTAATATGAACCATCGCGTCATGTTGTGGATGCTCAATTCCATGATGAACGAGACAGGTGAGAATCTTATGCTTCATATATTGGCCAAGTCAATTTGGGATACTGCTAAATCCCGTTATTTTTGTACCGACAATAGTTTGTGACTGTTTGAAGTAGAGTTACTTCTTTACGATCTTTGATAGAGAGAGATGGATGCTACCTTGTTCTTCAACCTGTCCAAAAATTGGCAGCTTGTTGATACTTTCGAAGACAACAAATGGAACTGTCCAAAAGATACTGAAATTTATGATTGTAGATTGTCTACGTATCTATAAATATTTATTTGGGCGGAATTTGAATCTGGATACTGAAATTTATGAATGTAGATTGTCGTCTATCTACAAATATTTATTTTGGTTGAATTCAAATATGGATCATGTTCGATCCAGATTTATAGGAATCAAATCAGCCCTAAGCCTCGACAAAGTGTTTTCCAAGGTTCGTCAAGAGGAGTTACAGAAGAAAGTCAAGATGGGTCCCAAAATCACAGCAAATGTCGAACAATCTGCTCTCAACTTGTATTACATCAGCCACGGATCATGTTCGATCTAGAATTATGGGAATCAAATCAGCCCTAAGCCTCGACAAGTATTTTCCGAGTTTCATCAAGTGGAGTTACGGAAGAAAGTCATGATGTGTCCCAAAATCTCAGCAAATGTCGAACAATCTGCTCTCAATTTGTATTACATAGCCGCAGATCAAGGGACGATTTCGACAATAAGAAAAATGGTTGACCGTGGTGTGACCATTGTCGCAAGGTTGGACATTTTAAGGACAAACGTTGGGTTCTCCGTGGAAAACCTTGTACTGGTATGATAGATGTAGAATTTCAGTATGTGTAAGTTAGTGGAGTAGCTATCTTGTAGTAGTGGTAACTACCAATCTGGTAATGGTAACTACCCACTTATATTTAGTGTATAAATGTATATGATACAATTCAACATGCTAAAAATCAGAGATGTTAATCCCTCTCAACTCACAATAGAAGATAATTCAATCATCAAAGACTGGAATGATGAAGCTTCCAGAATAATGTTATAGCTATGGGATTCCATTGACCCAATGATCAATGGCATGTTCAGGTTCATAGAAACTGAAATTTGAAAGAAAGGAGAAGGCAATGTAAAATCCATTATGCTTGAATCACTAACCAGGTGAACTATTCAACCTTGATAGAAAAAATATTTATTCTAAGGAGAAAGAAAAAAGTGATCTACTCAAGCATTCAGGTAGAGAAAAACTATTGAAAGGGGTACGGATACTCATGCACACATATTGCAAGAAACTAACACACAAAAGGAAGGTAACAACCATCTTGCAGTAGCTAAGAATTCCACAATTGTAGTTGCTATTCCCTTGAAATCTATACTCTTATTCATCAATATTAAAACAATATTTGGATGTTATTAGCTACCCTTACCTTTCCAAGATGCTTCTCATTTGCATAGCATACTCTCTCTTGTCTGTTTGTGCCCGTAACGCCCTAACAGCTGGACCTCTAGAAATGTTGAGGATTCGTTTTTGCAAATAACACCTGAAGTAAGCATGACTATGACCATTAGCAGTAATAAATAAAACCAAAATAGTACGTGTCGCCTTTATAAACAAAATTATACAAGGCATGTTCCCTTGAGAGAAATGTGAAGCATAGTAATCACTTGTTCATTAGCCTCTTCTTTATCTCTTATAAGTGAACAATTTTGAAAGATCCTTCAATTTGACGTTCACATAGAATAAACATATACTCAAACCTGCTTTCGAGATAGAGTAGTCACAATGCTCACATTTCAGTCAAATCTAAACCAAGGCATGTTCATCTAAAAGTGCACCTAGATATTGAGGAAAATGTTCATGTATTTGAGCAGTAAACTTTTATACATTGTGAAAACTGTTTAACTCTTTTGTCCTTGTAAATAGTTAAAGATGGCGCCACCTTTAAAACATGTCCAACCTTTCCTTAAATCTGTCAATAACTAAAACCATGAATCCTTTTTACCCCTTTTAGTATCCCAGTAACTAGTTAAGACTCATATCCTACCTATGAAACACCAATGTTGTTGAGAAAGTGAACTCTAACAAAATACCATTTTGGTGATATGAAAACAACCCAATTAAATAGATGGCATATAGACTCCCCAATAAGTAAACTGCCTTAGAATGCCTTATATGATGTTTCTTCAATTTATTATCATTTAGAAACTTTTTTGACAAATGAAAAGATTGAGAAGATTTTCAAAGTTATCTTAGTCAAAGTCCTATTTCCATCATTACAGAGCACTTCCTTTTCTAACCCCAAGCCTTTAATAAGCTCTTTGTGGCATCTTGTTTAAGACAATCCAAGACTTACATGGAGCCAAAGATAGGAAGCAGGATATGTAATAATTCTTTGGGACTCAACAAAAACATAAAATAGCTATTGGATCAGATGTTTAGCTTCAACTACAACTTCCGAAATTAACATCTATCAAGGAAATTCATGGAACCAGAAGTAAGCATTAGTGAAAGAAAACCTGTCAGCAACTTTTCCGATTTCACCACCAAGTGCATCCACCTCATGCACCAGCTGAGACTTTGCAGGACCACCAACTGCAGGATTGCATGGCTGTATTTTGTTCTTATTAGTATATAAATTTTTATCATGTAAGAAAAATATTCATTACCACAAATATGACCTCGCATTTAGATTTAGAACTTCAACAATCAGACCAAGTACTTGGGGTTCAATGTCAAATACCCATTTGGAAGATGCTTGAGGTCAAAGGTTATTAGCAGTAGGTTTGTTGATGTCATCAACATCAATTATGTGCAGATATTGCAATTCTCAAATCTTATGCAATTGGTAAGTATAAAGAGGATATCTAGAAAAACCTAATAGTGACTGCGGTTACTAGTTTTATATTCTGAAAAAAAATTAATTTCAAGGCAATGTGTTTTTAGTGGATAATTTCATCCCAAGAATATGATAGGGCTATGTGCAAAATGTAGATTGAAAATTTTATGGGAGTGCTCAAGGATTTTCGGGACGACAGCGCCCTAAACTACCAAAGAACCATTAGGTTTTAAAGCAAGTCCTACAGAACTGACTTGTTAATTTGATGTTAATTTCTTACAGCTTCGTGATAAAGAACAGCATGGAAAAGCACAGTTTTGAAGCATATAAATGTAAAAATCCTACTCTCCCATACAACCTGCATTCTCTTTCATATATCTTCAATCCTTTACTTATTGTAAAGCACTAAAAAGGTTCATTATCCAGTTTTTCCACTACTCCAAATTGAGACTTAAAACTAATATTCACCACTTGAACCAATTAAATTAAGGTAACTATTTGGAATTGATATCAAAATTTTGACATTTCCCAGATAAACTACCATAATACCATTAGATAGATTCAGATTAATCAGAAGCAAAATTTTAACTTTTCGTCAAATGAGAACCAGAAGGTCACGGTGGCAATAAATTGACCTCTTAATATCTTCCATTAAACAATAATTCCATGTTAAAAAACATCTCCAAATCAACCAACTTAAGTTCATATCACTGACCTGCCAAGCAATGCGGTCGATATTTAAGGTGAGAAGAAGTGTTTTTGCTCCTATACGAGAAGATGCTAAAGCAGCTTCACAGCCAGCATGTCCTCCTCCAACCACAATAACATCATAATTTTCTCTCATGTCCTCAACATATTTGTTCAAATCTGGACAAATTAAATTGAAATTAAGATACTTGGACAACAAGGGCCTGAATTATTCAAGCATTTAACGGATGTAGGAGAGTTGCTCTTATTAAATAGAATAGTCCAGAAGTTCTTCAGACGAACATACATGTAGAAGAATTAGACAACAGGCAATGTCTTCCTAACAAAAGTTCATCCCACCAATTGCCCCAGTGAAGAAGTTTAAAGAGGAAAAGCCAATTCGAAACTTAAGATTTAACTTATCGACCGTACCTGAAGATACTGATGTGGAGGAGCAGTAAAGCCTATAACGCGAATTGTTGGTGAAAACAGCGAAGCAACGGCGGAGACGTAAGGTAAGACGAGAATGTCGGAAATGGAGAGTGGTCGACTGAGCAACGAGTGGAAGACGAAGAGGGATATGGTGGGAAACGCCATGAATGAATGGGAAAGCAATAGTAGCCATTGGAAGGGTTTTGGTAGCAATTTGAAGCCGGCGCCGTTAAAAGGGTGCCATGAACTTTACGAGAGAATCAGAAGAAGAAGAAGTTCCTTCAGCTAAAAACTGTCTTGTGTCTGACTTAAATTTATCATCAATCCACCAATCCGGTTCGGTGGGAAATTTAACGAAATGACCCTACAAATGTCCTTAAATGCGAAAAAATGCATAAACTAAATAGCGTTGGTGATGCTTTTTTTTTACGAAAATGCCCCTATTGCGTTACGATGCCCCTATTGCGTTACGCTGCCCTTATTGCGTTACGCTGCCTTTATTGCGTCACGCAACCTCCAGTTGCGTGACGCAACTGGATGCATTGTAAAAAGTCCACAATGCCATTGCTACATAATTAAAAAAATTTCAATTCTTCCCATTTCTTTTCATTTCTTTCTTCCCTATTCTTTCTCTTCACGTCCCCTTCTCCTCCTTCTCTCTAAAAACAAGATAACCCCCGACGAAGACGTTGGAATCTCAGCGAAGGAAGGATGTCCGCTGCTATTGGTATGCTTCCTTTGTATTCCACTTGTTATTTATTTATTTCTTTGAACGCATTGTTTGTTAGGTTTAAGGTTTAGGGATTGACTAGGTAAATGTCACCGTTGCGGTGGAATCCGGGTGCGTCTCGCGAATGTGGGTGCGTCACGCAGGTGCGTCACGCGATTGCGGTTGCGTCTCGCAACCAGACCATTTATATTTAGTACTTACATTTCATTGTAACGGTTGTGTCTCTCGATTGATAGTATCATTTTTTCAATTGCAGCTGAAGTATTTGTTGACGTACTTGTTGTGTATAATGAAGAGTGGAAAATTGCAGCTGGTGGTACTAGGTCTTTCTGTGCAAAATAATGCAAAACTATGGATATACCCTAATACACTATATTTGCCGAATTATTTGATATCATCTATGAGACGATTAACGTGCAAAAGTCTACATATGATTTAGTGATTGAAGTCATGTATGATGTTTCGGCAAAACTTTCCCCTGTTGTTATTGAGCGAGATAATGATGTGGGAATCTATTTATTACGGTTGATTTCGGGTCGCACTTTGTCACCTTCGTCACAACTGTGTGTCTCATTAATAGAGAAGTACTCAAGTCAAGATAGTGCACTACCACTACTTACTAAAAAAACTATACCTGGAGTTGTTTCTCGAGTTATTTCTCAACAGATTGTATTTGAAAATGAAAATGAAAATGAAGGAGGAGGAGGAGAAGATGAATGGACTCATCCTTAACTGATTAATTATGAACGAGTTAGTGACTTTAATTATGAACGGGTTAATGACTTTCAAGCTACTACTAGTCCTGCACCAGAAATTGCACGCACGCCGCACCGATCATCAATACATACACCATCTAGTGCAAGAGCATCAATGGGTACACCATCTAGTGCAAGAGCATCAATGGCTACACCATCGACAGACCCGACAGACCTATCACTAACAGACCCTTCATTTGTCTTGGCATTAACTAGTGAAACCGTATTGAAAGTCGCTGCTTGTTTGATAATAAAAAATAACTTCAACTGATGCTATATAAATATGCGATGACTTATCATTTTGAATTCAAAGTGATGAAGTCACAAAAACATCTTTGGTATGTGAAATGTTTGGATGAGACATGCAAGTGGAGTTTGCGTGCTGTGAAAGGTAAGTTGTCTGAGATGTTTGAGATTCGGAAATTCAACCAACAACACTTATGCTTAGTTTTGTCGAGGCCAGAGAAAAAAATGCAAACACCGGCATGGGTTATTGGGCAGTGCATGAAGGGAAAGAGCTTTAATGGCGGTGCGAGGAACGGTAGAGAATTCCTATAGAAAATTGTCATCATACCTATACATGTTGGAGAAGAATAATCCTGGTACCATAACAGATATCTAGACAGACGAGCTTGACCACTTCAAGTATATGTTCATGTCTCAATTAGGGGTTTCAAAGTCTTTTGTCGTCCCGTATTGTGCGTTGATGCCAGTTTTCTCAAGCACAAGGTTGAGGTCAACTATTGGTGGTTATTGCATTAAATGCGAATGAGCAACTATATCCTGTTGAATTCGGCGTTGTTGATTCAGAGAATAATAACTCATGAAGTTATTTTATACAAAAACTTAGAGAAGCAATTGAATTAGTTGATGATCTCGTCTTCGTATCTGATAGACACCCAAGCATCGCCAATGTCTTGTGTGCAATTTTTCCAGAAGCAAACCACGGTGCGTGCACATATCACATAAATATGAATATTATGGCCAAATTCAAAACTGATAATTGTCATAAGGAGTTTGGTTTGGCTTCTCGTGCGTACACTATCCCCCACTTTAATCGATTTTTTGACAAAATTAGGGTTAAAGATCATAGGATTACTGCCTATTTAGAAGAAATTGGATTTCAAATATGGAGTAGAGCATTTTTCCCCGGTAAACGATACAATCAACTCATAAGCAATTATACTGAGAGTTTTAATAGTTAGAGCAGGAAAGCCAGAAAGTATCCCATTTCAGCAATGACTGAGTATTTAAGAACAACATTACAAGTATGGTTTAATGATAAAAGAGATAAAGCGTCCAACCACCAAGAATTTTTATCTTCAACGCATGAAAAATTATTATGTGAGGGTTTTGAGAAGGCCAGATTCTATACCGTATCATCCCTTAACCGATTCGAGTTATATGTGCATGACAATGAGTCCCATTTTAAAGTAAATTTGAAAGACAAGGACTGCACTTGTAGGGTATTTGAAGTCTCTGGTCTTCCTTGTACGCATGCACTAGTTGTTGCCCGTCACCGGAATGTGGTTTCTTATGACTTATGCTCAAGGTATTATTCAACTCAAAAATAATATATATTTAACCAATTTTTGAATCGTTTATTTTCCTTCTCATAGGTATTACACAACTATATCTTGGTTGAATACATATGCAGAGACATGTTATCATGTTAGTGATGAAGAGAATTGGGATGTTCTCGATATTATCAAACAACGCGTGTGTTTAAAACCACCTGTAAAGGTTAAGAAAGGGAGGCCACAAACTAAGCTTAAGCTATCCCAAGATGAGGCCCGTAAGGTCCCGAGACGATGCAGCTCATGTGCAGGTCTAGGACAAAATAGGACGACATGCAAAGCATTGATGCCTGTACCATCTACTACAAGAGCAAGAGCATCATCATCTCAGCAACATGAGCCATCATCATCTCAGCAGCATGATCCATCATCTCAATTGTACGAGTCATCATCTAAAATGTATGAGCCTTTACCTTGAACATTTGCTTCCTTTTCATGTCGTAGCTTGAACTTTTGCTTCCTTTTTATGTTGTAGAATGAACTTATTGTAGAATGAACTTGTTGTAGAATGAACTTGTTGTTGAATGAACATGTTGTTGAGTGAACTTGTTGTAGATTGAACATCTAGTTTGGTGGATTATTATTTTGCATATTTTCTTTTTCTTATTTAGATATCTTATTATCCTAGTTCAGCAGGTGGAGACATGAAAGAATTGTTTCGAAAATGGATATGGATGATTCAATGAATAATAAGGTTTAATGTTATGTGAAAATTGTTTAATGCTTAAACAATAATTGAGAATATTATTACAAGAATTGCTAAGCTCCATTTAAGTGAGTACGTTTAATTTCTTACCCACGCGCGTGATGCACCCACGTGACGCACCCGCGTGACGCAACCAAAGGGTTATCTGTGAAAGCTAAGAACCAGCAACAATAACATATATCAACCACTAACAATAACATATATCAACCACCAACAATAACATATATCAACCACCAACAATAACATTTACAAAAGTTTGATATCATTACATCAACCATATTACAAAAGTTTGATATCATTACATCAACCATATTACAAAAGTTTGATAAATAATCTATGGTTCTACAAGTTTATGAAATAACCTGACCGCCCACTTTTCTATTCAAAGTTTCATCTCATCTGAGGTCACTTCTGCTAGACTCAGGTTTGCAGTCAGGTACTCGATATACATTAGTACAAAGACACCACAATCTCCACTCTTAGTTGCTTTGGGGACTTGTGACTCTGGAAGTCTATTGTATGGCATAACGTCTAAAGAAAGTCGAGGGAACCTTACTTTTTCATGATCAGACAGTGCCTTATCAAATATATACGGAAGCATTTCACACATTGGTTTCAAAAATTCATCAAGATTAACATAATATCCAAGATCGCAGTCATACACGTCTATGCGTCACTCTTATAGACGGACAACACAAAGTATCCAGTGGACATTTTTGGTGTTCAAAGTGATAGGAACGGCTTTATCGATAGAGACGGGGGTCTGGCTAAGGATGAAGGCTTATGAAAAACGGTTTGAAAGAAATCTTGTTAGGGATTTAATTCGCTTTCTATTCTACGCAAACTTGTGTAAACACTTGAAACAGATTCAATGCGGAATTGTTTACTTGGGTTTGAAGCACACAGATAAAATATGAAAAGATGAAAGAAATGAAGAACACAACAGTTTGTTTATGGATGTTCAGAGAAACTCTCCTACGTTACCCCTTCTTCTAACCACCAGAAGGATTCACTATAATATGGTTCGAATCAAATACAGTTTGCACACACACTTAGTCCACTATTGAACATAATACTTTCTGTTCAATTACAAGATGAAGAATATCACTCAGCTAAAGGTGTTTTGATTCTAGCACTCTCTTGATTCACACACAGTACAATCAGAAAGAAGCTTCACAATATGAGTTCAGTAAGCAAGATGATTGAGTTGTTTCTCTCTCTGCAAAATCAGATTGTTTGTTCGTTCGTTAAGGCAAAAGTCACTTGTTCAAGCAGATTGTCCGTTGTCCTTGAGATTTGTTAAATACTGAGCAGGAGCTAACGGTCGAATCTTTAAAAATGATACGTGGCACTCTTCCATTGGAAAGCCTCCATTGTACACAGCAGGTTCTGAGCACAAGCATCGTGGTCGTACATCACTGGTAGTGCGCCGAATATTTCATCAGGGAAATACCTGCAAAACAAGTAATGTGAGGAAAATTCCTTTACGTGACATTCCTTGATTGGATGCATATAGCTATTGTACTAATCTTCACTAGAAAGTGGAGTAGGAGTAGGGTACAACTATAGCACGTGGGTAGGTGAAATGCTAGATTCAAGTGTACTGCTTAACTTGAGCATTAGATGTATTTCAGTTAGACGAATTGTGAAAATCAGTCTAATGAAATAAACATCTCCTTCTAATATAAAAACGTCTATTAGACCGCCTGGTCTAATAGAATTAGACTCACGTCTAATTATCCAATAATCATTAGACTGCACGTCTAACTCCACTGATTTAGATTGCACGTCTAATTCCAGTTCTACCTCAGACTTGTCTGAAGGAGTTAGACGCACGTCTAACTTTCACTAATTAGACTACACGTCTAATTATCCAATAACCATTAGACTGCACGTCTAACTCCACTGAGTTAGACTGCACGTCTAATTCCGGTTTTACCTCAGACTTGTCTGAAGGAGTTAGACGCACATCTAACTTTCACTTATTAGACTACACGTCTAATTATCCAATAACCATTAGACCGCACGTCTAACTCCGATGAGTTAGACTGTACGTCTAATTCTATGCATTGAATGCCAAAAATCGGTCTAATGACCTTCATTAGATCCAAGTCTTATGAAATATTGTTTCAATACACCTGTATCAAAACTCATAAGTTATTTCATCATCAAAATCTCAGTGGTTAAATTATTTCAACACTTAGTTCAAATAATTTGACCCAACAATTTCCCCCTTTTTGATGAAGAAATTGCAAACCTGCATACATATATCAAAACATGCATTCATCATATAAATAAACAAAGCCCTTGTTCACTTACATCATTCATCCAAAACCAGTATTCGAAGAACCATCAAAGAAAATTGTTCAATAGAGTTAAATAAAGTAAAAAAAGAGAGATCATTGTTCTTCCCTTTTAACTCGAGGATCGGTTGGACTCAAGTCTTGACCAGGAAGCATGTTGAAGAAGGGAGGATAGCCGCGACCACCACGACCGCCTGCACTTGATCTTCCACCGCGTTCACCACCATTGGCACGTCCACCTTGATCAACATTGGATAGCCTACTCTGGCCACCACCACTTCGACCTCCACGCTCACCACCGCTTCGACCTCCACCTCTCTTGGTTGGCCTAGGATTGTCATCGGTGCTTGGAGCTCACCTGGATCTTGTGCCGGTTGACACACCATCGTTTCTTCTACTTGACTCACCTTGAGCTGGTCGAGGTTGAGCACATTCAGCATTGGCCTTTGCGTCCTCCTTTGCTTGAAACTTCCTAGCAATGGAGTCAGCAAATTCATGACGTTCATTATCATTCCTGCTCAAACACCCCTGAATTTCCACCATCTGATTCTTCACCAGACTGAATTCTTCTAAGGTTTTCTTGTGGCGTTCATCATTGATTTGCCTTTCAATATCAAATAATTCGGTTTGACGATTGACAAGTTGTTTTTCAAACTTTGAAAAGTTTACATTTGCGTTTTGAGTCTCATATGTGTTCTTCTTCAAAGTGTTATCCAGCTCAGTGTGGACCTTGAAAATCTTGCTAAAGCTCTCTCTTTCTTCTTCCTTTGAGTTCATGGCCTGTGACATGGTCTTCTGAATCGATGAGAGCATAGACCTCATAGATCTTAAAACCTTGATTCCTCTGACAGATGAATCTTCATGAGACGAGATTTCATCAGATTCTGCTTCCATGCTTTGAATAGGCTCAAAGTTTGTATGAATCTACAAGGATTGCTCCGGTTGATTCATTTCGGCATTTCTAGCAGCTTTGTCTCGCTCTTCTTCTTCTTCAATTTCTTCTTCAGCTCTCTGAAATCTCTCAAGCAGATTTCCAGAGTAGTGAATAGGATTATTGATGTTTTTGTGAACATTTCCCATAATGGTGTCGGGAAATAGACGGGGCTTGATAAATATTGCTTGTTGATCCTGTTCCTCCTCAGATGAGGAACTTTCTTCTTCATCATTCTTCTCTTTGGAGGGTTCCCCCTCAGTTCTGGCAGTTTCTGGCTGAGTATCCTCGGCCAATTTCTCTTGAACAACCTCTATTCTCGCAATAGGGGTTATTATCATATCTTCTTCAATAGGAGTTTGAACGGCCTCCTCAATCACTTCTTCCAAAAGAACTTCTTCTTCATTTACCTCAAGAGCTTGTTCAGGCTCTTGGACAATCACATCTTCTTTTTCTTCTTCATTCAGACATTCTTGAATAGGTTGATCTAGAATGCGTCTCTCTTCGGCAGAAAGATTCCCGAATTCGATCAAGAGAGCAGCATCTAGCTCATCAGCATCATTATCAGCATCTGGAATGTCCATAGCTTCTTCTTCATTGAGAGATTCTGCGCCAGAGCAATCGGCGCCATGAATGTGTCGAGAAGCGACGGAGACATAACTGTCCAGGATATCGTTCAGCTTCTTCAATACCTTCATTTCAACATCAGATCTTTTCTCATCAGGATTGAAATTAGCTTTCCTGGCTTCGAAGATTGGAAAAAGAGCTTTTCTAAATATGCACGCTTCCACTAGATCTTTTCTCTTCAGAGCCTCACCAACTTCTGAAGTTCTTGCCCATTTCAGAACTTTCTTCTCGTTTGCCACCCTCTTCTTCCATTCTTTAGTTATAGCAGAGTTTGACAAAGAATCGTTGTACTTGGAAGACAGACTCTCCATGGACCAAGCTTCATAAATTTCCAATTTCCCAGCTGTAAGAACTTTAACTTGCTATAAAATGAGGTCAACAATCCCTATTGCCTCCGATACCTTTTCAGGAGATTGAATTACAATAGATTTACCTTTTCCAACAATCTCTACAGGTTTTGGAGTTGGTCTTGGTTCACCGATCACGATTCCATCTGCCCGTTTTTTGGAGCGCATCAGTTCGAATGCTGATTGAGGTTTCTTACAGAGCTCAGCAGGAAGCTCCATACAAACAACTTTCCCAACTACCAATGAATCTTTGGGAGCAGGAATAGAAACTTCTCGTTCAGCAGATTGACCAGCAACAAGGGTAGAAACGACACATTGTTCTGGTTTAGATGACTCTGTAGCACCAGAGGCTACAAGATTAGTTTGAACAACAGGAGACTCAATCGTGTCAACAGTTTTATCATTTGGACCGGCTGACTCAACAACAGTCCCTTCAGCAGATTCTCTCAAGGGAGAAAATATAGATTCAGATTGTTCCACTACGGGAACATCAAATTTAGGCACAGTGGCCAAAAATTTGGAGGACTTTACCTTTACAGATTTAGATGCGCGGGGCGCCTTTGTCTTCTTCTCCTTTGAGGCACAGGACCTTGAAGGTTTCCTCAAAAAGGTTGAGGGAGTGGATAATGAGGACATTGGAGTTGCAGCAAGTATGCCTGGACCTTGCTTCAACCTTGAATCAATAGATTCATAGTCTTTCTTGTTTGGACTCTTCAAACTGGAGGAACTGGCCTCCGATTCATTCACAGTTTTCGTTCTCTTTGCCCCTATTGACATAAAAGAAGCAGAAGGCTTGGATCGGGTGGAAGGCTTTCCACCGGTCTGGTAACTAGAAGCACCAGATGCAGATTCAAGGTTGCTCTTCAACCTCGTCAGCGTGTTAGCAACTGTAAGAGTAGTAAATACTCTTGGAGAGTTGATCTGCACCGGTTCACCAACAGGACCCCCCAAATGCTTCAACAAATAACTCGGTTGAGCAGCATATGTTATGCTTTCCTTGTTCGTCTGACAGATAGAATAGCACAAGTTTTGGAAAAGGGCATGAGCCCAGTTTACCTGGATCCCCTTTGAGATAGCACACATATAGTCAAAACGGTCTTGACTATATAGATGGAAAGAGCCAGATTTCCCTTGTAGTGCCTTTGCCACCACGTCGTTCAGAAGAATGAAATACGGTTTGAACGCCTTCTTGAATCCATTAACATGGATTATCGATCCATCGGCAGAAAATGTTCTCTTCATCTCCTCCATGATTTCAGAAGAAAGGATCAAGTCGAATAGATGACCCTCCGTCGGAAGTTCAAAGAACTCCGCATAAACTGCTTCATCGAAAGAGAACTCCATTCCGTTAACGATTGCTACTATGGAATCATCCACTATAGTTGTTGTTCTAAAGAACTCGTGAACTTCTTTTTCGTAGAATATGAATGGTCCGCCTAGATACTTCCTTAACCCATAATATTCTAGGTTTTGAAGCATCCTCACCACCTCCGGTTGATCGAACGTTTATACAGATGGAAAGTCCACCTGCAAAGTACAGTGACCTAGAGTGATTTTCTTCACCATTTTCAAAGGATATGAAACGACACAATATTTCAGAGAGATTTAGTGAGAGAAATGCAAAAGAAGCTAGTGTTCTTAAGGATTTCAATAGATTGAAAGCTTTCAAACTCATGCACTAATATCCTTATATAGACAGAAGGGGAAAATACAGAATAACCGTCTTTTCTCAAGGGTATGGCCCATTAATAAATGTTAAACGTCATTTTTTCAAGAAGTCATCATTAAAAATGATGGTATATCAGTCATTTTCTCTAAACTTGATAGACATGTGTCTTCATGTTATTAAGAGATGACTGTTTGATATTTTGAGCGGGAAAAACAGATAGCTCTTAACGTGGGACAGCGTCCTTGATCAGTCTAATCGACACGTAGTTAGACGTTTTTCTTACTTCACAAATCCATATAACAAAACATCTATTAGACGCATACGTCTAATTCCGTGTTTATAGAAGTCCGTCTAATGTTTATTAGACGTGTACGTCTAATTCCGCATAAACACCACGTGTTAGACGTGTGTTTGATTAGACGTGAACATCCACTTGCTCATGACATAAAAACGTCTAACGTCTATTAGACGTGTCCGTCTAATCGCGTAGGTATAACACCTCAACATATAGTGTGACTGATATTGAATTTGATCCTATTCATGAAGAAGTTGCTTTAAAAAGTGAAAGAGTTTATGTTCCACCGAATGTTAGCTGGCTTAAGAATAAGCTAGAAAAAGCTAATAAGTCTGGTAATTTAAAACCTGACTCTAAGTCAAGGAGTTTTAAAAGAAAACCTTCTTCAAAAGTTAAAGGATCAGTGGCTAGCAGAAAGCCGTCTGCTAAATCAAAAACATACGCATTAATCACGGCACAAAATGGGAAATCCATTAGAATAACTCAAATATGGATTCCTAAGGGACTAATTGATCGAGGACCTAATTGAGTATGGGTACCAAAATGTGTAAATAGTTTATTTTGTAGGTGATGCAGGAGGATCGCAGGAAGGAAGCTAGAAGAGTACTCCTCTAAGTACACAACTGGGAAGATCAACAATGGCATTTGCCATTTTGGAAGAATAAATGTTTTTATTTGTTAAAAATGTTTTTGGTCTTTGGACCACAAAAATTGTTTATTAAATTCTAATGTCCATATCCATAATGAGAGGGAAAAATTACTTTGGAAGTAAAGATACTCTTTAGACGAATATCCTTAATCGGTCTAATTAGACAAGGGTGTCTAAAAGAAACAGTGTGTACTTAGACGTATTTTTGCTCATAGTTTTTCATTTGGTTTTGACTTTTTGTATGACAGGTTAGGGTCATTGCTATCAAATCCCAATCCGGATCTAGATCCAGCATGTTTCAACAAGTTGATCTAATATTTGACAGCATCACCAGACCTTGTCCATGCACAGACAACATAGTTAAGCCTTTTGTTTTCAGATGAAAGAGTTTGAATATGTTCCTTGAGTATCTCATTCTCATATGAGATCTCTTCAATCTTCTTTTCAAAATCATTTGACTCTTCCCCTTTAGACAGATTTGGTTTATTTAAATCTGATGAAGATTTAGTTTCATTTAGAGATTCTGCTAGCTTTCTGTACTCGATGACCATGTCATCTAGTGCCGCTACCAGTTGTTCCCTTGAAAACCTTTCGGAAGAGAAATCAAATACCTCAGTCTCCTGAGTTCCTTCTTTATCTTCTCTGGCCATGAAGCAAGCCACGTCTTCTTCATCACTTTCACTAGATTAAAAGTAAGAGCCACGGCTGCTTCCTCTATTCTTTCCATCACCAGCCATAAGAGTCTTCAGCTCTTTTCCATCATTCTTGGCATCTTCACGCTTTGGCTTCCGGCATTCCGATGCATAATGACCTTTAATACCACAGTTAAACAAGTAACATTAGCTTTAGATTTTCTATTATCATTAGAATTTGAAGAGTTTGAGTTAGAGTTGCTCTTCTTCATGAAGTCGCCAAACTTCTTCACAAAGAGAGACATGGCATCGCTGCTCAGCTGTTGAGCTATCATCTTCACGTCCGAAGCGGTTGGTGGCTCTTCAGCAGTCACCAGCGCCTTGTCAATGATAACGGACGTGGGTTGATCTTCTTCCATCCTACAGTTCAGCTCGAACTCATAGGCCTTGAGGTCAGCGAAGAGATCAAAGAGAGATCTTGTTAAGATCTTTAGATTCTCTCATCACCATAGTCTTTATGTCCCATTCTCTTGGAAGAGCACGCATGACCTTGATAGCAAGATCCCAATTGCTATAGGTCTTGCCTAGGATGGACAGAGAGGAGACGATCTTGTTGAATCTGGTGTCGAAATCGTTCATTGTTTCACCAAGACGCATTTTGAAGCTGTCGAACTGTTGAGTAGCAACCATGATCTTATTTTCCTTGGTTTGCTCGTTGCCCTCGCACAGTTGAGTAAGTCTGTCCCAGACCTCTTTGGCAGTGTCACATTCGATGATGTAGTTGAACATACTGTCATCGAGAGATCTGTACAGAACATCAAGAGCCATGTTGTTGAGGTTGTTCTGCCTCTTTTCATCAGTGGTCCAGTCAACCTTCTCCTTATCAATCTTGATATGACCTTCTGTGACAATGCTCCACATGTCATCATGAAGAGAAGAGAGATGAGCACGGACTCTTTTCACGAGAGAAGGTTGGAATGGCTGTAGCACTGACATCTTTGGATATGGTCGACATATTTCAGGAAAGGCTTGAGAATAGAAACAAGGCTCTAATACCAATAGATAGGATAGGCTTGATCGATAGAGACGGGGGTCTGACTAAAGATGAAGGCTTATGAAAAACGGTTTGAAAGAAATCATGTTAGAGATTTAATTCGCTTTCTATTCTACGCAAACTTGTGTAAACACTTGAAATAGATTCAATGCGGAATTATTTACTTGGGTTTGAAGCACAAGATGAAATATGAAAAGATGACAGAAATGAAGAACACAACAGTTTGTTTATGGATGTTCAGAGAAACTCTCCTACGTCACCCCTTCTTCCAACTACCTGAAGGATTCACTATAATATGATTCGAATCAAATACAGTTTACACACACACTTAGCTCACTATTGAACAAAACACTTTCTGTTCAATTATAAGATGAAGAATATCACTCAGCTAAAGGTGTTGTGATTCTAGCTCTCTCTTGATTCACACACAGTACAATCAGAAAGAAACTTCATAGTATGAGTTCAGTAAGCAAGATGATTGAGTAGTTTCTCTCTCTGTAAAATCAGATTGCTTGTTCGTTTGACAAAATTCGTAAGGCAAAAACTGGGCTTATTGTCCGTTGTCCTTGAGATTTGTTAAATACTGAGCAGGAGCTAACAGTCGAATTTTTAGAATGATATGTGACACTCTTCCATTGGAAAGCCTCCATTGTACACAGAAGGTTCTGAGCACAAGGATCTTGGCCGTACATCACTAGAAGTGCGCCGAATATTCCATCAGGGATGTACCTGCAAAACAAGTAATGTGAGGAAAATTCTCTTACGTGGCATTCCTTGATTGGATGCATATAGCTGTTGTACTAATCTTACTAGAAAGTGGAGCAGGAGTAGGGTACAGCTATAGCACGTGGGTAGGTGAAATGCTAGATTCAAGCGTACTGCTTAAACTGAGCATTAGACGTATTTCATTTAGACGGATTGTAAAAATCAATCTAATGAAATAAAACATCTCCTTCTAATAGAAAACGTCTATTAGACCGCCTGGTCTAATAGAATTAGACTCGCGTCTAATTATCCAATAACCATTAGACTGCACGTCTAACTCCACTGAGTTAGACTACACGTCTAACTCCACTGGGTTAGACTGCATGTCTAATTCCAATTCTACCTCATATTTGTCTGAAAGAGTTAGACGCACGTCTAACTTTCACTAATTAGACTACACGTCTAATTATCCAATAACCATTAGACTGCACGTCTAACTCCACTGAGTTAGACTGCACGTCTAATTCCGGTTCTACCTCAGACTTGTCTAAAGAAGTTAGACGCACGTCTAACTTTCACTAATTAAACTACACGTCTAATTATCCAATAACCATTAGACTGCACGTCTAACTCCATTGAGTTAGACTGCACGTCTAATTCCGATTCTACCTCAGACTTGTCTGAAGGAGTTAGACGCACATCTAACTTTCACTAATTAGACTGCACGTCTAATTATCCAATAACCATTAGACTGCATGTCTAACTCCACTGAGTTAGACTACACGTCTAATTCCGGTTCTACCTCAGACTTGTCTGAAGGAGTTAGACGCACGTCTAACTTTCACTTTCTATTAGACTGCACATCTAACTCCACTGAGTTAGACTGCACGTCTAATTCCGCATAAATTATACTACACGTCTAACTCCGATGAGTTAGACTGTACGTCTAATTCCGAATATCAATTAGACTATCCGTCTAATTACAAGTCTATTAGACTACACGTCTAACTCCGGTGAGTTAGACTGTACGTCTAATTCCGTATTCATTAGACTACACGTCTAACTCCGATGAGTTAGACTGTACGTCTAATTCTGTGCATTCATTAGACTACACGTCTAACTCCGATGAGTTAGACTGTACGTCTAATTCTATGCATTGAATGCCAAAAATCGGTCTAATGACCTTCATTAGATCCAGGTCTTATGAAATATTGTTTCAATACACCTGTATCAAAACTCATAAGTTATTTCATCATCAAAATCTCAGTGGTTAAATTATTTCAACACTTAGTTCAAATAATTTGACCCAACAAAATTTATAAATAATATAAATAGCAATGGTATTAGAGTATTTCCAGTATATATATACTTTAAAATTGAAATCAATAATTTTAAGTGGTCTAGGGGCTAAAATATTCACATTTTATGTTTGAGACTAGGTCGATTGAGATTAGTAATTGGTTTACCGATGAATAAGTGGCCAATAACATTTAAATTGGTGGTTAGTTTGCCAAGGGACAAGAGATCGATTATGGTCGATGGTTGGTTTGTCGAGAAATAAAATAGGCATGTGAAAGTGTGATTGAGATTGGTGGTTGGTTTGCTGAGAGATAAGAGACATGTGAGACCAGTAACATTGAAATTGGTGGTTAGATTGCCGAGGAATAAGAGGTTGATTCAGGTCGGTGGTTGGTTGTCCAAGAAATAAAAGTGTGATTGAGATTGATGGTTGGTGATTGGTTTGTCGAGTGATAAGAGACATGTGAAAGTATGATGTCATGAGATAGAAAGGTTCATTGGGATTGGTGGTTGGTTTGACGAGAGATAAGAGGCATGTGAAATTAATGAGGTCATGAGATTAGAGTTCAGTTATGATTAGAAGTATGTAAAAGTATAAGGTCACGATAGTAGAGTTCGAAGGGATTAGTGGTTGACTTGCTTAGGGGATAAGAGACATGTAAGATTGAGATTGGTGGTTGGTTTGATAAAGGATAAGAGACCGGTAACAAAGGATCATAAGATCATGAGATTAAAGGTCGATTGTGATTGGTAGTTAAAAATATTTGTGAATGAGGTGTTGATTTGACCGAAGTGTAAGGTCACAATATTGTAGATCGATTGAGATTGGTAATTGATTTACCGAAGGATAAGAGGAGTTTGAAAGTGTGAGGTCACGAGATGGAGAGGTCAATTGAGATTTTAGTGGTTTGTTTGGCGATGGATAATAGACGTATGAAAGTGTGTGAGGTCACAATATTAGTAATGAGAGTTGTTCATTAAGAAAAAAATGTTGGTTAAATGTGTGATTGAGATGATTGATTGATCGAAGTGTAACTGTGAGTTCACCAGATTAGAGATCAATATGATTGGTGGTTGGTTTGCTGAAGTGAGGTTAAAGAGATCACAGTAATAATATGAGATGGTTGATATTAGAGTTCGAAGGGATTAGTGGTTGGCTTGCTTAGGGGATAAGAGACATGTAAGATTGAGATTAGTGGTTGGTTTGATGAAGGATAAGAGACCGGTAACAAAGGATCATAAGATCATGAGATTAAAGGTCGATTGTGATTGGTAGTTAAAAATATTTATGAATGAGGTGTTGATTTGACCGAAGTGTGAGGTCACAATATTGTAGATCGATTGAGATTGGTAATTGATTTACCGAAGGATAAGAGGAGTTTGAAAGTGTGAGGTCACGAGATGGAGAGGTCAATTGAGATTTTAGTGGTTTGTTTGGCGATGGATAATAGACATGTGAAAGTGTGAGGTCACAATATTAGTAATGAGAGTTGTTCATTAAGAAAAAAATGCTGGTTAAATGTGTGATTGAGATGGTTGATTGATCGAAGTGTAATTGTTAGTTCACTAGATTAGAGACCAATATGATTGGTGGTTGGTTTGCTGAAGTGAGGTTAGCTCTTATTGAGAGTTGAACTCAAGACCTCCCGCTTACTAAACGGGTGCTCTAACCAACTGAGCTATAAGAGCTTATATATAAAAGTATTGAACTTATAATTTATAATTTGTAAGTGCAAGACTCTAACCAATTATCTCACTTCGGTCAACCAATAATCTCATTTTTATATTTGTAACCATCACATACTTTCCAATCGACCTCTCAATACCAATCTCGTGACCTCATTTCGAACATTTTACACCAACCAACAATATTATTCACATATTTAACCATCACATGTCCCTAATTAGAACGAACTTTTTGGTATTTTTCATTTCTTTAATTAGATGGAGTCTCGCCCAATAAAGAGAGTTGTAGATTCATAGAACAGAACATGAGACCTTAACTTTAAATTAGCGATAATAATGAACTTCAAATTTGTCCCTAAATAATGAATATATATATATATATATATATATATATATATATGAGATCTTTCTTTTGTCCCTTCTAGACGATCGGAAAAGAAAGAAATGGTTAATATATTCAAGATAATTACGTATTTATAAAATACCGTCTCAATTCATCGTATTTCATCATATCCAGGATGTGATATGGTTCCGAAGGATGAACCGGATATGGACAGTTCCAATAAGATTTCATTCTTGAACAAATGTCAATTTTTTGATTTATTTCATCTATTCCATGTCTGGAACAGGGGAGGATACACGTTACACCACGATTTTGAATCAGAAGAGAGATTTCAAGAAATGGCAAATCTTTTCATTCTATCAATAACCGAGCCGGATCTGGTGTATCATAAGGGATTTGCCTTTTCTATTGATTCCTACGAATTGGATAAAAAATAATTCTTGAATGAGGTATTCAACTCCAAGGATGAATCGAAAAAGAAATCTTTATTGGCTCTACCTCCTATTTTTTATGAAGAGAATGATTTTTTTTTATCGAAGTATCAGAAAAAAATGGATCCAGATCTCCTGCAGGAATGATTTGGAAGATCCAAAACCAAAAAGAGTGGTATTTGCTAGGAACAACATAATGGAGGCAGTCAATCAATATAGATTTATCCGAAATCTGGTTTAAATCCAATATAACACCTATGAGCACATAAGAAATGTATTGAATCGATTTCTTTTTTAAGATTCAAAGAGATCAGGATAATGTGAATCATAGAACTATAATAAAATATCCAATCAACCTACATTTATCGAATTTGAAAAAGAGTTAGAAAAAATGGTTTGATCCTCTTATATATATATATATATATTTTTTTTTTTTAAAATGCCAACTACATGTTTTAATGTTTTTAGTATAGTATGAAATGGGTAAACAAATTTGAACATGTTAACAATGTAACTATCAATTTATCCACAATTTAAAGTCTATCTGCAAAACTATATTTTATCATTTTAAGATTTTGATCATTTGTGCTTTCACAAATTTGGTTGATTTGGGTAGATTTGCATATTTTATTGTTTAATAATATATTTGTAAAACTCAATTTTTTTAATCTCAAAAAACACATTGATGTAGTTAAATTTGTAAATTTAGACCATTGCGAATTTGTAACATCATATACTTTGTTAGAATTGAAAGTCCAATTATTACTTATATTTTCAATCATATTACGATTTGAAAAAAATCAATTTTTTTTAAAGGTTCAATTTTAATTTTGAGATTTGAAATAGAATTGGATGACCAAACTAAATAGTTACATAACCTAAATATTTAGGTGTCACTAAACATATAGGTGTCGAATTGCATTGTCCCAACCTTGCACGTGTTTGTGAGCAGGAGCAGCCATATGCTTCCAATTAATTCTAGCTGTCGATGTGCATGCTCCTCAGCCATTCTTCTTCTTCTTCTTCTCACATCTTCTTCTAACCTAAAAAATCTCAAACCCACCTACTCTGGATGGATTCAATTCAGATGGAGACGAAGAATCCACGCTTGAATATTGTAATGGTCCCATGGCTAGCCCATGGGCACATCTCTCCTTACTTAGAGCTTGCCAAAAGACTTTCCAACAGGAACTTCAAAATCTATCTATGCTCAACTCCGATCAATCTGAGCTCTATCAAGAAAAGGGTCACCCAGGAATACTCTCATTCAATCAAACTCATCGAACTCCATATCCCATCTCAACCAGACCTTCCTCATCCCAATTTCCACACAACAAATGGCCTCCCACTCCACCTCCACTCAGTTCTCAAAAGAGCCATGGACATGGCCAGTCCATCTTTCACAGAAATCATTAAAACCCTCAAACCGGACATACTCATTTACGACTTCAACCAACAATGGGCCTCAACCGCCGCAGCATCAATTGGGATACCAGCAGTTCAGTTCCTCACCAGTAACGCTTCCTCCCTCTGTTATGTCCTCCTTTTATTCAAGAAACAGGACGTTGACTTCTCTTATCCCGTCTTAAATCTCGGAACTCACTGGAACCAACAGTTTCAAAAACTTTTGAATTCAAGTGCAAATGATCAAAGCCAAGCTCAAAGTGGAAGTAATATTCATATTTTTATGCTATTTAGTTTAGATTTCATAATTATAATAAATATATTTCAACAGGCACAGGCACTATGCCCACGAGTAGAACATGCGACATCACACTCATGAAGACTTTTGGAGAAATGGAAGGGAAATACATCGATTACGGGTCAAAACTACTTGGCAAAAAGATAGTCCCCACAGGTCCTCTGATTCAAGAGCATGAAGTCTCGGAAGATAATAGCGAGATCATGGAGTGGCTTAACAACAAAGAGACATCTTCAACTGTTTTCGTATCATTTGGAACAGAGTTCTTTTTGTCTAGAGAAGAAACAGAGGAAGTAGCAAAAGGGTTGGAACTAAGTATGGTGAATTTCATTTGGGTGCTTAGATTTTCCTTTGAAGAGAAGATTACAATTGAAGAAGCCCTGCCCAATGGATTTCTTGAGAGAGTAGGAGATAGAGGACTTGTTGTTGAGAAATGGGTTCCACAAGCTAGAATATTGGGACACCCAAATGTTGGAGGATTTGTAAGTCATTGTGGGTGGGGTTCTACAATAGAGGCTTTGTCATTTGGGGTGCCAATTCTGGCTATACCTATGACCCACGAGCAACCAGTGAATGCAAGGCTAGTGGAGGAGATTGGTGTGGGTTTGGAAGTAAATAGAGATGATAATGGAAGGTTTAGTGGAAAAGAGATTGCAGATTTGATAAGTGAATTGATAGTAGGTGAAAAAGGTAAGAAAATAAGGGATAAAGCAAGAGAAATGAGAGAAAAAATTATAAGTAGAGGGGAAGAAGATATTGATGATGTTATGGAAGAATTGTATAAGCTTTACAAGAACAAAATTGATGGGGAGAGCAAAGCTTAATTAATTGTCCAATTTTATGTTTGTTTGATTTTTGTACCTTGGTAATGAGTTAGTTAATCTTTATTACTCTATCTTTTCAAAAGTAATTTAAAATTTGTATTCCATTTTCTTTATAAAAATGTTTTGTTACTTTAAGAATAAAGGACACTAATATAACATAAGATTTTCTTTTCATTAATAACCTTAGATTGAAATTAGTATTATTATCTCATTTCACAATTTCTATCTCTAACAGTATGCGTATGCAAGGCCGGTCGGCAACCAAGTGCATTGGCCCCATTTTTTTATATTTAATAATTATTAATATTATTTTTCCTTTTTTTTCTTCTTTAATATTAAATATATATTATAAAAATAACTTTTTTATCTCTTTTTAGTCTCGTATTATAATATATTAATTATTTATATTTTATTTTATTAATTAAAATTAAAAAAAAATTACTAGGGGCCCCAAAATTTAAATTTGCATAGGGCCCCAAAATGTCAGGGCCGGGCCGGGCCGGCCTTATGTGTATGTGTATGTGTATGTGTATGTGTATGTGTATGTGTATGTGTATGTGTATGTGTATGTGTATGTGTATGTGTATGTGTATGTGTATGTGTATGTGTATGTGTATGTGTATGTGTATGTGTATGTGTATGTGTATGTGTATGTGTATGTGTATGTGTATGTGTATGTGTATGTGTATGTGTATGTGTATGTGTATGTGTATGTGTATGTGTATGTGTATGTGTATGTGTATGTGTATGTGTATGTGTATGTGTATGTGTATGTGTATGTGTATGTGTATGTGTATGTGTATGTGTATGTGTATGTGTATGTGTATGTGTATGTGTATGTGTATGTGTATGTGTATGTGTATGTGTATGTGTATGTGTATGTGTATGTGTATGTGTATGTGTATGTGTATGTGTATGTGAGCCAGGATAAAAAATTACCTGGGGCTGACTTCAACTTGCATCTCAGATTTAACTTTCTATACTCCGCTTTTTTTTCAATAAAATTTCCACGATTATTCAAAGACAGAGACTCGTCATGCCCTCTCAATGCACACGCTTGCAAAGTGAGCCACCGAGTGCTTTCAATAGTTGTTGTAAACCGTAATCTGTTATTTTGTTTTTCATCTGAATATTATGCATTCAGTACTTTGTCAATATGACAAGGATATTCATTAGATTATCAAGATATTCAACTGCCCTATTATGTGGTGAAATATTACATCCTATATGCATAACAAAAGAGCATCTATCCCCATAATTAACTCGCTTTCAATATTTGAATTCATCTATTATAAATGTATGTTTTTGGGGTTGTTTATGTTCAAACAAGAAACATGGGAAACAAAAAGCAACATCTTTTAAAGGAGAGTATTCTAACCAAATAAATTTCTTAAACCAATGACATTGGAACCGTCGATTTTGATTTCCAAATTTGATCGGCGGGTACTCATCCTTAATAGGTTGATATGACCCCATCTTATATAAGCTCGTCTAATTTCAACAATTTTATTAAAAGGATATTTCCATATCGAAATACGTAATGCTGAATCAAGTTTAAGAGAACTTACATCAACATCAATTCTAGGAGATTTGTTAGATTTTTGAGCAGGGATATCAAATTCTTTATTTAAATACTGAATCAAACCAATGTAACTATTTTTAACTTGTTTATTAATATTAATTTATATTTTTCTTATAAATATTTGAAATAGTTTAAAATTAAAAAATATAAAACACTATTATTATTTTAATTTTTATATTTTACCCTTATAAATAATTTGTATTATTAATTATATTAAAATAAATAAAAATTATATTTTAAAATATAATAAATTAAATTTATTTATATAAATAAATCTTATTTATATATTAATTAAATTTGATGTATTATTATAAATATTTGTATATTAGAAAATATTGTTGGTATAAAATAAAATAATTATGAATTAATTTTTAGATAAAAATAATATTTTAAAATTAAAGGTAAGGTCAGGTTTGATCACCTGACCTCATCTTCACAGTTTAAAAATATAGCCAACTGGGCTAAGAGTCATTTATCAAATATATATATATAATGTTTTATTTTAACATTTTAATTTAGGTGGGACTGGAACCCACCCTAGCCCATGTGTGGCTCCGCCCCTGTGTTGTATGTGTATGTGTATGTGTATGTGTATGTGTATGTGTATGTGTATGTGTATGTGTATGTGTATGTGTATGTGTATGTGTATGTGTATGTGTATGTGTATGTGTATGTGTATGTGTATGTGTATGTGTATGTGTATGTGTGTGTGTGGATGATGCTCTTTTAAATTTTAATTGTTTAAAAAAATGTTGTTTATTAAAAAATAAATCATGGAATCAATAATTAATAACATTTTAATTAAAATTATCAAATCAATACTAACTCATTAGAAAAGAAAAATTCTTTAACCTTTAATAAATAAAAGTGATATTAAAATAAATAAATAAACAAATTAAGACACAAATTACATTCAAGCACAAGCCCTCGACACAAATTAAATAAGTTTTATACTATTTATTTTGAGATTAAATATGTCAATGAATAAGATTTTTTTTAATGTTTTAATATTTGGTAACCAAAAAAAATCATTAACCAATGATAAAAATTAACTATCAATTTGAGAAACATTAATGAATTCAACCTCTTAATTTTTCACTACTTGTGACTACTTTAGCATAACTGGTAATCTTTCAAAATTTAATTCAAATTAATGTTCTTTCAAAACAAATTAAGTTTAGTATATATCTATGAAAAATGGAAAGAAATAAAATTAGAAAAGTTCAATTCTTTCTATTTAAAATGTTACTATATTAGTATTATTTCATCCAAAAATTATTTCATCCAAAAAAATTGGTAATTTGTATGGTTCCTTCTTAATAATTAACATTGTTAATGCATAGTCAAATTAAACTTTCAATTACACCCAGGAAACAACACATTGTAAATTTAATAGATGCACTAAAAGTTTTATAAAATTAATTTTGCTTAACATGTTATTTGTTATCCACCACCACACAAACAAAAAAGAAGAAGCAAGAATTAAGCACATTTTTTATTTATTGAAGAGCTATGATAACCTATTAATCAAGATGTAAATAACAATAACTTTTCAAAAAACAATTTAACTCAGAAATAAGTTTAATGAATTATAATTTATTAACATATTAGTCATGGATCCTACATGTGCACGAGTAAAGAAAAATAAAATATTATTTATATATAAATATTGAAAACAAAAATAATATTTTTTAAATATTTGAATTGGTTTAAATTTTTAAAAATTAAGTTTAAGTAAAATTTAATGTTTGCAAATTTATCGAATATAAAAATTTAAAAAATATCTAAAAAAAATCTAATATATGCGGATCAATCATATCATTTAACAACATTTATTAAGTATTTTTTAAAAAAATCTAATATATGCGGATCAATCATATCATTTAAAACATTTATTAAGTATTTAAATGAGAATATAAGTAATTTAGAGAAAACAAATCATCAAATATTAAATTTTGGATTAAATTACCAATTAAATCATAAAAAATTTAAATGAATCAAATATTATTTATTATTATATATTTTTTTAAATATATAAAAAAAATCATCTAATCAATTAATTTAAGTTTTAATATTTTTTATATCTATATTGATTTAATTATTTAATAATCAAATTTAGTAAGAATTGATATTTATCAAAAACAGAAAAATAAATATAATTAATTATTTTAAAATAAATAAATTAATATAATAAATAATTAGACAAATATAAAAAATATTTAAAATTAATAAATATATATATATATATATATATATATAATTAAAAATATATATATATATATATATAGTACAGTTTCTTAATTTATTTTTGATAGTAATAAGTTATTTTAATAGATAATTGAACAAATATAAAAAATAATTTAAATTAATATAATAATATAATAAATAAATATGTACTCATAAAAATGGTTAATAGAATGTCCTAATTTATTTTATTATAATAATAAATTATTATGATAATAATTAGACAAATATTAAAAATTATTAAAAATTAATATATATATATATATAATTATATTAAAATATGTGTTAATAAAAAAATACTCTAAAGTGTTTTAATTTATTTTTTTATAATAATAAATAAGTCTCAGAAATATTCTCAAACACTTAATACATTTATTAAATATATTTTTAATTTTTTTAAATTTATATATTTTTATTAATTTGTTTGAACTTTTTTATTTATTTAACAAATCTTTTATTTATTTATTTTTATTTAGTCTTTTTAATTAATAATATATCATATATATATATATATATATATATATATATATATAATAATTATTTTTTAATAAACAATAACATCAATTGTTATTTTTAATGTCTTAATCTTTTTTTATAATAATAAATAAGTTTCAAATAATTTTCTAAATAATTTCAAGGTTTATTTTATATTTTTATGAAATATTTTATATTTATTTTATAATATATTCTAAAATATATAATAATTATTTTTTATAAAAAAAATAAAATTAATTGTTATTTTTATTTAATAATAATTTAAATATTTTGTGTAAAAATTATATAGATATTATAAATTAAAATAAAAAATATTTGATAACTATTTAAAATATGTCAAAATATAATATTAAATATAATATTTTTTATTTTTATTATATATATATATATACATTATCTATTATTACATTTTATATATATATATATATATATATATATATATATATATATATATATATATATATATATATATATATATAAATAAAAGTAATTAATAATTAAAAAAAAATATTAAGTATAAATATATTATTTTTTTATTTAAATAATTAATTTAAAATATGATTTTACTTCGTAATTCATTATTAGAAAATATCTTATTATTAAAAAACAATATTAATAATTGTGTAACCCTGGGAAATCCTTGCGAGTCGGAGCGCATGGCGTAGGTTTAGAGTAACTTGAGGTTCGATGATTTCAACATTATTTTTTATGTTAGACATCGTTTTAAAATAAAACATTATTTTAAAAAAAATTTATAGTACTTGGCCGCTTTTGAAATTAATTATAAAAATAATTAATTTTATTCAAATTTTAATATTTTGGGAATTTGCGATAATTAAATAAAAATTTGATTTTTATGAAATCATGATTAAATTAATTAAACACAATTAATTTAAGAAAGATCAATTATTTGAAAATAGTGTCGTCAATTGATTTTCGAAAAATTAATAAAAATGTGTACATGTACAAACGTATTTTTCACCAGAGTTTCGTTTTAGTTTAAAGTTTAGTGATACTCGGGAAAAGGCTTTCGTGTTTCATCATTCGTACTCTTTTTAAAAATGGTCTCTACTTATAAACTTGGCTTTTGAAAATTGGTTATATAACATTAAAGTTTTAACCGATTATTCGTCTGATCATAGTCATGCTTCTAGGTTTTAGCATTATTTAAAATATTGTAATAACAATATTTAAATGCTTATACATTTTGTTGACGATAACTAGTGAGGAATATATCTAAAAAAAATATTAGTCATTTAAAGGCATTAGGGTTTAAACATAAATCTCAAACAAACCTTAGTCAAAATATTTTTTTGTGAAAATATCTCAAAATATTTTGAAAGCATTTTTTAATCACTCAAGATTTTTAGAAAATGGTTTGGGATTCCAAAATTATAAAAATGATTTTGGGTTTTGAAAAGTGTAACCAAACAGGCCTTATGATCGGAGTCCTAGGCCTTGGGTCATTTTTTGTTGCTCGGGGTCTTAGACCCTCGGTCGAGTCTCTCGGTCCGGGCTAAGAAGCCTCAGTCAAGGTTTTAAGGACTCTCGGTCCTTGACTGAGTCTATTGGTCGTGGTGTATAAACCCTCGTTCCTAGGATAGCCCTGGGCTAGCTTCATCGGTTATAGTGTTTAGGAATTCTTGGTTGGGGTCGAGATTCCTCATCCCTAGGTTTAGACCTATCAGCCATAGGTTTGACTTTTTGGTCCTAGATGTAAAAATTCTCGGTCGAATCTCTCGGTCCTAGGTAAAGAACACCGGTCGGATCTCTCGGTTCTAGCTCAAGAAAATTGGTTGGACCTATCGATCTTATTAAATTTCCTGGTCGGAGCTCTCGGTCATAGGCTATGATTTTTTGGTCAAACTCATCGATCCGGACCGAAGATCCTCGGTCCTAGATTGGACCTGTCGGTACTTAAGAAAAAAAAAATTGCAAGTTTTTCAATTTTGATTAGAGTTTGGAAACTTTGATTCAAGGGTAACTTCACAAAGCTCCTAGAACATGTTGATCACCATATAAATGTATCAGTCGACCTAGATGATGATCAATTTGTTCAAAACAGTTTGTGACCAAATATCGAAGTTTTGGTTTTTAAGGCTGTTTTGATGAGAAAAGAGTTATCCAATGGATTCCTTATCTCTCATATATACTTGATTGGTACTAAAACAAGAATAATGACTGTTTGTTTGGACCAAATCAAGAACTTAAAATTTTTATTTATTTAAAATTTTTGATTTTGATCAAACATGATCGGGATGGATCAAACATGATCCAAATAGTTTCCCAACATCATAACAATCATGTTGGGATTCTTTCTGAGCTGTGATCCAAGAGAATTAGCCCAAGAACAACAAACCCAAATTTTGAATTTTACAAAATTCAAATTTGGGTATTTATGTTTAAGGTTGATTTATTGTCTCTAACATATACATAATTTTTATAAATGATCCTAGCATCGATTTCCAACCATAAAACACAATAATCGACAACATTCAAGCTTATGCAATTTGTAATATAAAAATTTGAAATTGAAAATATGAATTAGAGGGTGATTGAAATTTTACCAAAGATTGGAGAACACTTCTAGGACCTTAGGGAAACTTTTGGGATGCTAAGATCCAAGCTTTAAGACCTTACACCAAAATTCAAAAATCTAGAAGCTTCAAGCTTTATCGGCAGATTTTTTTTGTAAATCATGATTTTGAGCTAGAGACTTGATCTCTTACCTTCAGATTTGTTTAGGGAGGCTACTTTTAGCCTCCTGAAATCGGTTGATCCATCCAAGTGGATCGAATCAGTCAAACCCATTAATGGTGTTTTGACTATTCTTGAACCAACTAGATGGAATAAGGATGAATTATCCCTATTGTTATAGGGGGAAATGATTACCGTGGTAGGGTGATCATTTCACCTTTCGAATCAGTCGCAAAGATGAACTTTGGAGAAAGTTCCATCTTTGAAAAATCAAAGATGGGACTTTGTCCTTATCTTCTCCAACATCACGACGAAGAAGATGGTGACAGCCAAAACGACACCGTTTTGTGAGCATTTGGCGATTTCGGGGCATTCCACCAAGTGTCGTTGCGATCCGTTCGCGTTTTAGTCGTTCTATCGCGTTTTGGATGACAAATCTAACGTTTGCATTAGCCGATCATGTACAGCTCGGGCGCACGCGTCTTTGGCTACAATGGGCTACACGAGCGCTTCTTAGGCGTTGAATGAAAATCAAACATTTATCCAAAGGCCTCGGTTTCGACTGTAATGAAATTTTGTAATTCGGTTACACCCGATTACAAATTTAATTTTTATTTAAAACTTTAAGAGATTGTTTGAAATTGATGTTTCTTTCACCGTTCTTGCTTTAATTTTGATATTTTTAAATAAAAAATATTAAAATAAATATAACAAATATTTTTCCAATTTATATATATATATATATATTTTATATTTTAGGATTCAATAAATAATTTTTTAGGATGAAATGTGTACCACATTACATTCTAAATTATATATTTTTGATCCCTTAATTTTATTTTTTGTTTTGGTCTTTACCCTTGATTAAATAGATTAATTATTACAATAATTAATCTTAATCAATTGTTTTAATTGGATTTTTGACCACGAAATTAATTATTACGATTTTATTTATTCAAAAATAAATCAAAATAAATATTTAATATTATAAATTAGATGACTAGATTTTTAGTGTTTACAAAGTGTTCATTTTGAATCGAATTTGAATATAATAAACTAGTCTTGATAACGCTGATTAAAAATAAATTGTTTAAATTTTATTTAAAAAAAATATTAATATTAGTTATCTAATATAATGTATGCATTGAGCAATATTTTTACAATTGATAAATCAAACTTATTACATTTACATATTTTAATTATCAATATTATTTTTCTAAATTACCTCTCATATTTCATTTTGTACTTCAATTCTAGCATTTTTTTAACGTCTCAATATTATTAAGTTTAAAATATAATATATATATATATATATATATATATAAATATAAAAAATATGTGAAAATTTATATTTTTATATTTCAGTATATTCTAAATATTATTTCAAATATATAAGGTTTAATTTTTTTTATAATAAATAAATCTAAAACAATTTCTCAATTATTTTAAAACTTAACATATTATTTAAATATATTTTTATAGTATAAATAATTTTATATATATATATATATATATAAATAAGTACATTAAAAATTATTTAAAGCATGTCAAAAATTTTATATAGAAAAAAATATTAATATTTAAAATATTTAATAAAGTATTGGCTCACATTTATAAACATAAGTAACAACTACATCTCGAAATAATGATTTATCACATATCAAAATACCTAATGCGACATTAATATTAAGTCAGGACAATAATATTAATTGTTAATAATATTTTGTTGTAATGATCCAACATTAATAATATGACACGTCAAAAAATCAAAGATAGATTAATTATTCACACAAATAAAACTTTATAATTATTAATATTTACCATCACAAGTATATATATATATATATGATTCTGTCAATTAATTATCCACTTTTTGGATAAATAATATAATCATATGAATTACACAGTGTTAACAATAAAAAAAATTGAATCAATTTCAACCAACATTTTTAGTTATTTTTAGTTTGATAATTATTTCTATCAATCAATACAATTCAAATAATGAACAATAATATCACTAAATTGAATTTAAATATCATATATAATATAAATCAATAATATATAATTTATGGAAGAAACATATAATATATTTTATTATAAAAATAAAATTATACTATAAGTCAAATCTTAATTCTTAAATTTAAAATTTAAAATTTTCAATGTCTCACTTTAGTTAAACAAAATAAAGCACTCCATAATTATACTTACAATTTATATAAAAGTCAAATAAAGAATACAATACAATATTTTCTTAATTGAAACATTAATTATTTCTTTAATCTATAATATAATATAATATAATATAATATATATGTTAGAAATTTCAAGTTGAATAATACTTTCCTATTGAAATCAATTGATCTAATTAATTTTACAAGTCAACCAAATCATACTAGCAGATCAACAAAGTAATAAAGAACACCAGATTTACGTGGAAAACCCTCTCAACACGGAGGGTAAAAATCACGGGGCAAAACCAACAGATTTCACTAATTAGTAAGAAACCGATACAATTGTTTTTCTCAACTTTAAACCTAAAGTTCAGGTATACATACAGAGAAACTAATTTCATTCAAACCCAAACAAATTTAGGTTTGAGAAAACATGAAATTCCATTTACAAGTAAGAGAGAAAAGATCTGAGGGTAATCAAGACAAAGAAGGTGATACTTTGTTCTCCTTCTCTTCTTCTTCTTCCTCTGTATTTTCTTCACTCTGTTTCTCTTGATCTCTTCACAAAACTCTCACTGAAAATTGTGGTAGAGAGAAAACAAAATTAGGGTTTATTTGGTTTTTATATTGCCTAATTGGGTTGGACCCATAAGGCCCAACAATCTCCCCCTCCAGCCCACGGAGAGAGGCACACCGATCTTCAAGTCGTCACTTGGTATTCACGTCGACAAGCCGACAACAAAGCTCAAACTTGTCTTTTGGAACTATCTTCGTAAACATGTCTGATGGATTCTTATCAGTGTGAATTTTCTTTAGCTTCATCTGCTGGCTTTCTATTGCATCTCTTAACCAATGAAATATCACATCAATATGCTTAGTTCTGGAATGATATGTAGCATTCTTGCTCAAATCTATAACACTCTGACTATCACAGAAAACAACTGCATCTTCTTGTTGCATACCAAGCTCCAAGAGAAATCTAATCAACCACAATAGCTCTTTACCAGCTTTAGTGGCTGCAATGTATTCTACTTTTGTGGTTGACAAAGCCACACATTTCTGCAATTTGGATTGCCATGACACGGCTCCCCCTGCAAAAGTAAACACATAACCTGAAGTGGATTTTCTGTGATCCAGATTTCCAGCCATATCAAAATCAATGTAACCTTTTAGCACATGTTCACCATTTCCAAAACTCAAACACAAATTGGAAGTGCCTCTTAGATATCTAAGAATCCATTTCACTACTTCCCAATGTTGTTTTCCTGGATTAGAAAGGAATTTTCTTACCACACCGACTTCATAAGCTTTATCTGGCCTAGTGCAAACCATTGCATACATCAAACTCCCTATAGCTGAGGAGTATGGCACACTTGACATTTCATCATTTTCTTTTTCTATTGATGGACACAACTTCTTGCTCAATTTCAAATGGCTAGGAAGTGAACAACTTACTTTCTTTGCTCCTTGTATGTTGAATCTTTCAAGCACCCTTTCAATATACTTCTCTTGTGACAACCAAAGTCTCTTAGCCTTTCTTTCACGAGTAATCTTCATGCCCAATATCTGGCGTGCTTGACCCATGCCTTTCATTTCAAATATCTTGGACATCTCTTTCTTCAACATAGCTATAAACAGAGCATCATGTACTGCAATCAACATATCATCAACATAAAGTAAAAGGATTATAAATTTTCCATTAGAAAATCTTTTAAAGAAAACACATGGATCTGCCTTGGTTTTCTGGTACCCATGACTCATCATAAAGGAGTCAAATTTATTATACCACTATCTCGGGGCTTGTTTCAAACCATATAGACTCTTCTTCAATTTGTAAACCATGTTCTCTTTTTCTTTCACTTTAAATCCCTCTGGTTGCACCATATAAATCTCTTCTTCAAGGTTACCGTGAAGGAATGAAGTTTTTACATCAAGTTGTTCAAGTTCAAGATCTAGGCCAGATACTAGACCTAACACTGCACGAATGGAAGTCATCTTTACCACTGGTGAGAAAATTTCCTCAAATTCGATGCCCTGTTTTTGTCCAAAATCCTTTACAACCAGTCGGGCTTTGTACTTCATAAGTTCTCCATTTTCATCTCTCTTTAGCTTGAACACCCATTTATTTCTCAAGGCCTTTCTTCCCTTAGGAAGCTTCACAAGCTCATATGTGTCATTTTTCTTGCAATGACTTCATCTCGTTTTTCATTGCATCCTGCCACTTAACTTTGTCTTTATGAGCTTGTGCCTCCTGAAAACTTTCTGGATCTCCTTCTCCTGTCAACAGGATATACTCTGAAGAAGGGTATCTTTTAGAAGGTTTGTGCTCTCTTTCTGATCTTCTTACTTGGGGCTCTTCTGGCTCCACTTGATGACGTTGCTCCCCCTGCATAGAAGCATCATTAACAATATCATCATCATTACTACCATTCATGTCAGAGGTTTCTTCAGCAACTTCTTCATCATGTTCATCTTCATTTGTTACTGCTGACTGTACATATGAAGGAACTGGTATGAGTTCTATGAACTCATCAACCCTCTCTGAATTCTCGTTGATTTCTGGACTTATCCCTGTCTGACCTTCAAAGAACACAACATCTCTGCACCTGACAATTCTCTTCTTTTCTGAGTCCCATAACCTGTACCCAAATTCTTCATTTCCATATCCAAGGAAAATACATGGAGTTGCTTTATCATCCAACTTGGATCTTTGTTCCTTTGGAATATGCACATATGCTTTGCATCCAAACACCCTTAGATGTGAGTATGAAACATTCTTCTTAGACCATACTATTTCTGGTATCTCGAATTTCAAAGGAACAGATGGCGACCTGTTTATGAGATAGCAGGCTGTGCGAACTGCTTCTCCCCAAAACTGTTTTGGCAACTTTGCCATCTTCAGCATGCATCTCACATTTTCTACAATGGTGCGATTCATTCTCTCAGCCACACCATTGTGCTGCGGAGTTCCAGGCACTGTCTTCTCATGTCGAATACCATATTTGGTACAGTATGCTTTAAATTCCTTGGAGGTATACTCTCCCCCGTTATCAGAGCGAAGACATTTCAGCTTACTGTCTGTCTTTCTTTCTACCATGACATGGAACTCTTGAAAGTAATTGAATACCTGGTCTTTTGTTCTCATAAAATAAACCCACACCTTTCTAGACGCATCATCAATAAATGTTAAAAAATATCGATTGCCACCCAATGACCCCACTTCAAAAGGACCACACACATCAGAATAAATCAAGTCTAACACATTATATTTTCTTTCTGATGTCTGACTAAAAGAGATTCGATGTTGCTTACCAAATGGGAAGTAGTTGCATAGATCCAGAACCTCATCTTTGGTTGAGGGGATGTGCAGCTTCCTCACCAGAATTCGCAGCCCTTTCTCACTCATGTAGCCAAGGCGTTGATGCCAAAGATTTAGAGAGCTTTCAGCTTGTACTGCATTCAGATCATCTTTGAGTACCTTCACATATGTTCTGTACAATGAGTGCCACGACTTCCCTTTTGCTACAATCATTGATCCTTTGCTGAGTTTTCATTCACCACCACCAAGATAATGCTTGAATCCATCTTTGTCCAATGCATCACCTGCTATCAAATTTAGACGCAAATCAGGAATATGCCGCACATCTTTTAGTGTTAACCGATGCCCCTGTTCTGTCTGCAAATAAATGTCACCAATACCCACAATGCTTGAGTGACTAGTATTACCCATCTTCACTGTACCAAGATCTTCAGCCTTGTACGTGGTGAAGAACTCTTTATTCGGTGTAGCATGATAGCAAGCATCTGTATCAACTATCCACTCAACTCCGTGGTGATCTTCTACATGTAGATATTGTTTTTTTTCACAAAAAAGAATAACTACATCCTCTGCAGTTATTGTGGCTGTGGTATTTCTGTTTTCATCATCTTTCTTTTGATTTTTGCCTTCATTCTGTAGTCTTTTCTAGGCTCTACAATTTTTCTTCATGTGACATTCTTTACCACAGTGATAATATTCTCTTCCCTTAGATTTTGATCTGCCTCTTGATTGTTGTCGGTGTTCAGCTCTTCCCCTATTCTCTGTGACTAGGGCCTGTGCACTATTTGTATTAGTTGACTTCTTTCTTGTCTCCTCATTGAACAAGCTGGTAGTAACTATACTCATAGTAAGCACATCATTCGGAGCTGCATTACTAACTGTCACAACTAATGTCTCCCAACTGTCATGCAATGATCCCAATAGCAATAAGGCTTGTAGCTCATCTTCTAAGGTCATCTCCATCACTGATAATTGATTAATCAAGCTCTGGAACTTGTTTAAATGCTCAGCAACACCTGTGCCTTCTTTGAATTTCAGATTTACCAACTTTCGGATCAGAAACGCTATGTTACCTGCCGTTTTCTGCTCATACAATGACTCTAGCTTCTTCCATAGCTCATGAGCACTTTTTCTCACTTGCTACATGGTGATAAACACTATCATCAAGACATTGTCTTATTGTGCCGACTGCTTTCCGGTTCAGTTTTATCCAATCAGCTTCAGCCATCTCTTTTGGCTTTGCACTATCTCCTTCAACTGGCTCATACAGATCCTTACAATAGAGGATGTCCTCCATTTTGGATTTCTAAATCTGCCAGTTATTGTTTGTCAGCCTGATCATAGTTCTACTGCCTTCCATCTGAACCTAAGGGAAAAGCACTCTTCAATAGAAAGTAAACCTAACAGCTCTGATACCACTTGTTAGGAATTTCAAGTTGAATAATACTTTCCTATTGAAATCAATTGATCTGATTAATTTCACAAGTCAACCAAATCATACTAGCAGATCAACAAAGTTATAAAGAACACCAGATTTACGTGGAAAATCCTCTCAACACGGAGGATAAAAACCACAGGGCAAAACCAACAGATTTCACTAATCAGTAAGAAACCGATACAATTGTTCTTCTCAACTTTAAACCTAAAGTTGAGATATACATACAGAGAAACTAATTTCATTCAAATCCAAACAAATTTAGGTTTGAGAAAACATGAAATTCCCTTTACAAGTAAGAGAGAAAAGATCTGAGGGTAATCAAGACAAAGAATGTGATACTCTGTTCTCCTTCTCTTATTCTTCCTCTCTTCTTCTTCTTCCTCTGTATTTTCTTCACTCTGTTTCTCTTGATCTCTTTACAGAACTCTCACTAAAAATTGTGGTAGAGAGAAAACAAAATTAGGGTTTATTTAGTTTTTATATTGCCTAATTGGGCTGGACCCATAAGGCCAACAATATATATATCATTACTTAATTGCTGAATGAAAGAAGTTAATCTTCGTGATAGATAATATCATACAATTTAAAAAAATATATTAATTTTAATAATATATATATATATATATATATATTCTTAATTTAAAATTTTTAAATCTAAAATATATATTCTTTATCAAATTGTTTGAAATTATCAACATCATTCTCAAACAATTAAATGTGAAGCATATCTTAATTCATTATCTAATTCATTTTTTTTTCCTTATAATAAAAATAATTTTTAATCTTTTATTTCCTTAGAATGGATCTTCAAATTGATAAGTAGCTAAATTAGCTTTTTATCTCAACTTGGGAACCATTGCCATTATAAATAACTTATATTATGTCAATTATTTTAGTTTGGTTATTTCTAATTTAATATATTTATTTTATATTAATAACAAATACATTCATAAACTATAAACTTGATTTCAAATTAGATAACATTATTTGATTTTTATAAAAGTCATTACCTATCTACCTTCTTTATATACCTTCTTTAACTCAATTATAAGTGAAAAATATTCAACTGGTATATTCTATAAATAATTCGATTTAGGATATGCTCCTTCAATTATTTTTATATTAAAAAAAGTGATTGCGATTTGAAGCCCACTTTATCATTGAGTGTATTGAGTGTGTGATGTCCAAGTTAATCGTCGGTTATTGAGATGTTTGGATAGAAATCGCAAGCTCAGTTGGATTAAATCGACGACCTCTATTTCAAATTATTTTCTGATAGACTATTTGACTCGGAATAAAATCGTATGATTTTTAGTAATCACGGTCGATCGATGCGTTGACTCTATAATGTTATTATTATGAAAATAAGAGAGATCTCTATTGAAAAATCGGTAAAGATGGATGATGAATTTTTTTATCTTCTTAAGGATCTTTGAACTGTTTAACGCTAAATTTATTCTTTGCACACTGTTGGATGTTCAAAATTGGTTGGATTTTTGAAAATTGGCTTTATCAGTGAAATTTACTTGGCCTTACACAGACTTATGGTTGATGGATTTAATTGAGTATTAGTTCGTTTATTAATTGTTGATGGGATGAGAGAAAGAAAAAAAAATTATAATATGAAAATAGTTATTTTTTATTTTATTTTCTATTTAATCTTTTTGTCTTCCACTAATAAGGTTGATTACGTACCCTAATTTTGGGATCAAGTTGACGATAGTAAACTAATGCGAATTTAGGTGAGGGTTATCATATTGCTATTTTAGTTTTATTTATATTTTTTATTTTTATTTTACTAAAATGCATGTATTTTTGTTTATTTTTAATTTTAATTTGGTTTTGATTAATGGGCCTATAACATATTGTGACAAATGTTAAATGTTTGTTGAACAATCATGAAAGTATGATATTTTGAAATCCGATTTGTTTTTGTCAATCTTAAAAATGTAGAATATTTTAAAGTTTGAATAGTTTTATAATTTTAAAAGTGTAGAAGTTATTTTAAACTATTTCAAGTATTTGTATGTATTTTAACTATCTGACTTTTCTATTTTTAAATATTCAGAGTGACTAATATCAAAGATGCAAATACAGAAAACTAAGGTTTATTTTTTCTAACTAAAAAATGAAAATGTCAACAAGTAAAACATAATTAATTCCTATTTTTAATGGAGAATCAATTCAGTGGTAAAATATATTATCTATAGACAAAAAAAGAAGTAAATAAGGATTTTCAATATAACCAAATAGACAAAAACAATAATATGAAATCAAAAATTAAAAAAATACATGCTAGTACCATTTACAGTAGAAAAAGATAAATGACATAGAGATGTTTTACAAAATTTATTGGTAAAATAAAAATAAAGTATGTTTTAAAGAGCTGGTACTAATTAATGAATTTAGATTAAACAATAAAAACTTAAAACAAAGAAAGGAGTCTAGTTTTTCAACCTTTCAAAGGTGGATGAATAAGTGGATGTGCTACCAACATAAGTTCCTGTAAAGGTTGAAGTTTCATCATAAGAATCTTGAAGGTCAAGAGTTATAAACTGAATCTCCTGCTGCTGATTTTGTTGAGTTTTATCGGTTCTTTGAGACATTTCGATTCCTTCTAATTCCAATGACACTTCTTTCATGGTGGGTCGCTTTCGTCCATTCAAGTTTAAGCATCTTCTTGCTAGTTGAGCCACTGCTACCATCTTGTCTATGCAACCTTCCTCTAATATTTGAGGATCAAGAATCTCAACTAATTGGTTATTGTCTATTGATTGGATGAAATATGTAGTCAAACTTTTCATGTCCGATCTTGTAGAAGAGATTGGTTTTTGACTAGTTAAAAGCTCGACAATTACTACCCCAAAGCTATAGACGTCGCTCTTATCTGTGAATTGACTTGATTGAAAGTATTCCGGATCGAGATAACCAAAAGTACCTTGTACAACCGTGGTTAAATGAGTTTGATCGATAGTGATGGATTTCGATGTCCCAAAATCTGCCAATTTGGCTTTGTATTTGTCATCCAAGAGTATATTAGTAGACTTGACATCTCGATGGTATATGGGCATGGCTGCGGAGGAATGCAAGTAAGAAAGAGCCCCGGCAATCTCACAAGCAATGCGTAGACGTACTCCCCACGAAAGACGGAAATCATCGGTTGGGCTATGAATGTGATGGAAGAGAGTTCCGTTTGAGATGAACTCGTAAACTAGTAAAGGAAATTCAGTCTCTAAACAACATCCGATGAGCTTCACCACGTTCCTATGATTAATTTGCGACAGAATAATGACCTCGTTGATAAATTGTTCAACGTTGGATTTATCAAAATCCTTTGATTTCTTAACAGCCACAATTCTACCATCGGAAAGCATTCCTTTGTAAACCGTGCCTTGCCCGCCTTTTCCAAGGATGCGATCCTCGTGGAAATGATCTGTCGCCTTCTCTAATTCTCTCGACTCAAATAATTTTGCTTTGTGGACTTCATTGTTAGAAGACATTAAATGTTGTTGCAAGAGTACACGGTACACCGCCATTATTTTGAAAGAATTTTTCCTTTTGTTTGGTCTCATATCTTTTCTTGATCACTTTATATAGCCAAAATGTGACAACCAAAAGAAGAAGTAAGCCCACAATTCCTGTGCAAACACCTAAAAAAATTGACAAAACACGACCATAGTATAGATTAAACATCTTTAGGAAAGGAAAGAGTTATTACATAGTGAAAGCAGAATAATAATAATAATAATAATAATAATAATATTTTACCAAATACAATCATCTTCATCTTCTCCTTCGGTTTAATATTGCAACTGGAATGTTGGGGATTCAACTCACATACAACTGTAATTGAATGTCAAAATTATTATTGAAAAATTATAATAATAATAATAATAATAATAATAACTTTTCAATATGGCGTTATCATGATCTCAAATTAATGACGGTGACATTAATTTGATCTCTTAAAAATTATTTCTACCATTTTAATTAACTACCTTATTAATATTAATAAATAATTAATTAAAAGTTTTCTTGTATTTCTGTCCACTCTTAATTATTTTGACCAAAATGTTACGAGTTCGATTTCTTTTGAAAACGGTTTGAGTTTAAACGAGGTATGCATACGGGGTGTTATGCTAATTCTGCTTTAATTTCTAAAATAATTTTTTTTAAATTATTTCAATTATTTGTTTGTTTTAATAAAAAAAAAATAACTAATAGATAAACTTGCCTTTTTTTTTTTTAATAAATTGAGGATGTTTAGAGAAAACTAATGTTATGACCTTGGGTGTATCTGTGTATAACGTTATAGACAACCAAAAATGACAATAATGGTTCGACACTTTTATATCAATTACGAGATTTGTGGTATAACCTTAAAAACATGATTGACTTTAGCTAATTGGTTTAGATATCTTCCAAGGGTTTAATTGATCTAATACTTAATAGTGACCTAGATTTTACCTACATAAAGTAATGAACCCGAGCATAATTAGATTTATGTATATTTGGTTCGACCTTTTTTGTTCTAGCTAGTTTTTGACCACCAATCCATAATCAACCCTTATTTACTGGGATGGAGTTCTTAAGGTTGTGAGATACCTTTCGGGACTCTCAATTTGGATTTGTTTTTAGTGGATAATTGAGTGTTGTTTTTTTACAATAATCCACTAGTTTGTTGTTTTTAGATCGATCATCAACTATATATATTATAGTGGGACTCTCAATTTGGATTTGTTTGTTAGGTTCTTAAAATTTGGCATTACTCATGAATCCGCTTTAAAACTATAGAATTCAGGACGTGAGAGATAGTACAGGACAGGAGGATGTTACCTCTGCAACCGAATGGAATGTATGGATTTCCAGTATAACCGGATCGACAGGAACAACGCATATAGAAAATGCCGGAAGAAATAAATCTTTCACAATAGTATGTAGACTGGGAACCTGAGCCATAATGAGACGTGCTAAGGCCAAGTGATTCTTCGGTACGGTTCAACACATACCAAAGGAAGGTTGCATTTGAATCGAGATAAATGGGGCTCTGACTCAAGTCTTCACTGTACGAGGTATCCGAATTACATTTCTGAAGGTCAAGAGCCGGATTTCTTGCCACCAAGTAGTTTCCTGGGAGATTTATACTGACAACATCGAGGGAGTACTTTGGCCAGGTCAATGTCGAATTGTAATCGGTGGTGTTGCCACTGCAAGTTAGGTTATATCGATCGTCCAGACAGCAGTTGGTTCCGTTAGACCCAACCCCAATGCCGAACGGAAACGGGACATCGATGTCTCCACATTTATCTGGGCATCCTGGCTTTGCTATCTGACCGAGATTGTCATAGGATGCAGCAGCCGTTGCCACCAGCAGCATCCATGACAGAAACGACAGGACAACCTGGTAGTTCCTAATTTGAAACTTCATAATCATCACTTCTATATTTTCCTACTACAAGGGATGAATGAATTACAGGGAGTGAAATCAAATTATATGGGTAGATTGGGAAAGTGAATAGAAAAGATTGGTAGGACATGAATGGATTCTACTCCTCCACCAATTATGAATTTATTTATATATGATCAAAGGGGGTTCTTAGAATCATAGTGCCCACCTCTTTAAATTTCTCAATTTTGACATGGAATAGGATGAAAAAGTCATATATTAAGACTTGTCAAACATGAAATACGAGTGATATTGTCCTCAAATAATTTCAAACCTTGTTTTATTAAGCTTATTGGAATAACAATTAAATAGTTGTTTTAAAGAACTCTTAATTACTTGGTTAAGTTTTTTTAAAAAAAAAAATCTTAATCAGAGTTAAATAAACTATCTTATAAGTTACATGACTCAATTTATTAATCAAAATATCTATTATTTAAAAAAAAAAATTATAATTATATATTCACACTTATACATTTTTATTCAAAACAAAAAATAATTTATAAATTTTATTATATAAACTAAAAATAAAATAACAACCAACCAACTCTAATAATGGTTATTAATTTGATTCAATCACGAGTGGGAGTGGAAGTGACTAAAAAAAATCATATCCGACGCAACATGTTTGATAAGAAGAAAATAAACTATCTAACTAGTTTTATTTTATTTATTTTTTGGTAAAAATTATTGTTTAATATTCTTAATCGATATTAATATTTTAAAACGTTATTACAAATATACTTTATTTTTATTAGTTTAAATGAAAATATAATCGTGTAAATAAAACCACATCAAACAAACCCTGAAAGTGTAGACAATTTCTAATTTGGCTACTATTTATTATTTAAGACTAATCTGCAAAAGACTTGGGGTCAACTGCCAATAAAATGGGTTGTTTTGGAAACCATTCAACCCTACATGTTAACATGTTTTGGAAATCGTTTTTGTTTTAAATGTATTAAGTTGAAATGAGATTAGTTTTCAGGTTCTTCAAAGTTTTCTGTTTGATTTCTTCGATTTTGTTGGCCAATTCAAAAATTGGATCAAATTTAATATTAATTTAAAGAATTTATTTTTTATATTATTCATAATATCAATTCAATTTTCAATTCGAAATACTCAAATTAAAAAAAAACAGAAAAAAAATAAAAATAATAATAATAATAATAATAATAATAATGGTGACGGAGATGGTGACATAAATGCGTTGATGGTGAGAGATGTTTATGTAAATGAAATGAAGACTAGTAAGATGAGGTAGAAGAACTAAAATTAAATAATTTAAACTTCAAAATATAATTAAAATAAAAAAAATGGATTATTAAAATTTAGAGGAGAAATTAAAATCTAATTTGGGTAGGAGATCAAATATTTTCCCAATACATATTTACGATGAGTTATTTGTATTAGAGGAGAAAAGTAATAATAATAAAAGAAAAGAAAGAAGAGTCACGCTAAAGAAATAAAGGACAAAAATTAAAAATAATTACAATCTGTTAACAAATGTGGAGAAGGTTTAAAGTTTTTATTTGAAATAATATATATTTAAAGCTAATTAATACATGAAGAAGGATGAGGAAGAGAATTACTTATAATTTTTTAAATGATTTATTTAATATAATATTGTTTAAACAAAATTATAAAAGTATAACATAAAAAAGAGTTTATTGTATTTAATTTATAACTAACTCTTTTACATATTATGTTTTTATATTTATGTTTAAAAGGATTTTTTATTAAATGGATTATTTTTTTTTTTAAAAAAAGGAAAAAATATTAGTATTATATATATATATATATATATATATATATATATATAATTTCAAATAAAAACTTTAAACATTTCTCTAAAATTTGTTAATTGTCCATTGTAATTATTATTTTTTTTTATATTTTTTTCCATTATTTCATTAGATACTTTTGAAATAAACTTTGATATATTTTATATAATTACATAATTAAATAATAAATTATTATTTATGTATCAATTTTATTAAAAATTTATGTTTAAAAATAATACATAATTATCATAAATTATAAATAAAAAAATTGTTTCCAATATCCATATATATATATATATATATTATTTTAATCATTATTTATTTTATTTTATAATTTACTTTTGATTGCCTTAATTTAAACTTGATAATTTTTTTTTTCAATTTTGTAAAATTTAATATAATCAATAAAAAATTTATTTTATTTATTAAAGAATAAATATTTTATAATTAATTTGTGTTCTAACATGTTTGCACATATAAACAATAAACTATAATCGAAATTAATGTAGTCTTAAAATACAATTTTAACAAATTCTGAAAATAAATTTTCAAAACAACATTATAAACTTTAATTTATTCTTTTCAAACAAAAGCAAGATTTATCATTAATTTAACAAAGCACAAATTAAAGGATAGGGTGTAGGGAACAACTTAAAATTTAGAAGGATTACCGATATATATTACTTTTTTTTTCGCATAACTAAGTAAACTATTATTTTGACGCATTAAACAAATTAATATTAATATAATCATTATAAAACTTGTATAATATCAAGACCAAACTCATTATAATATGATATGACGTAGTTTGTTATAATAATCGGTATCAAGTATCAAGTTATAATTGGTTTATAATGCAAATATAACATCTCATGAGTCCATTGGGGGGGATAAAACTCGTTTTAAAGCTTCTTAAAATTCAATTCTCATTAAAATAGAAAGTAAATTATCAATTTAAAAAAACAAAATGATATCTAAATGAATTCGTTTTGTTCTTATCAAGATAAAATTAACATATATGTCCACCTATATAATATCTTTATTCGCCCTCTCAAAAAGTGTGACGATGAAAATAAAAAGAATTATGTGTAAATTTTTTGGGATCGTCTAATTCGGTCATTTGAGATAAGGGAAAGCGATACAATGATCATGGGTGTTTAAGTATATGTGATATTGTTTCCTTGAATAAAATCATTCTCTTAAAATGGTGCAGCATATTTACATTTAAACTGAATAGTTTTTGTGCATAGTTAATCTTATGTAAATAGGATCATGATTGGTCTGGATGATTCAAGAAAAAGTCTAATCACTTTATGGGCCCAAAATATATATTTTTTTATGGGAGAGTTATCGCTGGCAATCCAGATTTATTGTGGCGAACAATGTCTTGATTAACTTCTAGAATGATGTTCAGATTAGGGTTAAGTGTCTCGATGTGACGTTTCATGAGTTTGCATTCATTTCCATATGGAGGAATGCTGCTATTAAGTATATATTTGATCCTCAGACTAACGGTTTTGCTAATTGACATCATTGAGAGCTCTTCTAATGTTATGGTTTAAATTATAGTGGTGCATAAGGAGGTTAAACCGATCATACGTGATGTTATGTAGTGGCAAAACATTGGTTATTTTAATGTGGAGCATTTTTATAACTTGTGTGCGAAGTTGTCTCCATATGATTATTATTGGGAGAAGTTGTGGAAATCTAAGATTCCTTCTAAGATCTCATTTTTTAGTTAGAGTGTTATTCATGGTCGAATTTTGACGGACGACGTATGTATGAAAAAATTGTTTATTATGATTAATCGTTATCAAATGTGCCTTATGGAGGTTGAATCAGCATATCACATTCTTCTGCATTGTCGTGTGGTGACGAGTATTTGAAGCCTTCTTTGGAAAATGACTGAAATTTAGTGGGTAATGTCTCTTGATAGTTGTTGGAAGTTTGGATCGATTCAAGAGATATGACGAGTCTAAACCATTGAGTTAATGTCCCTATTATCTTTTGATGAACTATTTGACTTTAAAGAAATTGTCGTACTTTCAGTGATTATATTCGACCGATACGTATTATTCATAACGTCATTATTATGACATTATCTGAGATTCATTTCGTGAGTCGGTTAGGGAGTTCACACCCTTTTTTTTTAAAATAGATCATTTAAAAAAGGGAACTCACCTTCTTCTAGAGACATTACACGATTAATTTTTTGTGTCTTTGGCCTAAGAACTATATTATTTTCTCTTCAACATTTTAATTGTTTTGATGTGATTTTTGTTTCGTTGTGCTCAAACAATTAAAAACTTTGGACCATTTAAAAAAATTATGAGCATAAAAAATAGTCCACAAACATTAACATAAGTAGTCTCACCTCGGTTTTATCAAATCAAAATATACTTAAAATTAATAAATTTAAAATATACTAATGACTTGTTATTTTGTCGTAATTGTGTAAATAAACCACATAAAACAAGCCCCTGAAAATGTAGACAATTTCTAATTTGGCTGCTATAAAGACTTATCTGCAAAAGACTTGGGGTCAACTGACAATAAAACTTTGTTTTAATTGTATTAAGTTGAAACGGGATTAGTATCGATTCTCCTCAGATCTTCTGCTACCGAATTTCCTATTCTCCTGTTCCGGACCAATTATAATGCAGTATTATTATTTTATTATTAAATTAAGTTTTGTGTTAAAATGAAAAGAGACTCGAACCCGGATATAATTATGAGTCCACTTGATTTATGTAAAATCAAGTTTAAGAAGCAATATCACGGAAGGAAAGAAGTATTTCATATCAGGCAGCTATTCAGTGAATCTTGCTTCACTTCACTCCACTACTCAATGTAATTTACATGTAAATCCACTTACTCATTCATGTAAAACCAAAACCTACAAAACAATACAAAATAAAATATATTACTTATTTTACTGTCTATATAATTATATATTATATAAATATATATATAACAATATATTTATAAAGTTATTTGTGATACATTTAAATTAATTTGGATGAATTATTTTATAATTTATATAATTATATATTAAATATATATATTATATATAAGCACATTTAAAAATAAATTGGGTAAGATATTTAAATAAATTTGTAAAACATAATATTTCAAAATTTATTTTAATTATTTTAAATAATTATATAATAAATTTTATTATAATTATTTTATATAAAATTTATTATAAATATTTTATTTTAAAACAACATGTTAAAAAATTTCTATAATATATTTAAATGAAATTTTAAAATAAAATATTTTAAAATTTTATTTGTAAGATAATTAAATAAATTATTTAAATTATTTAATATTTTATATAATTATATATTAAATATATATAAATGTTCATGTAAACTAAATATGTAAATACATTTATACGTTCATGAAAAAATATTTTTTGCTTTTATGATAGTCTGCAAAAGAATAAAAAAAAATGAAACAAATGCTACCGGGTGAAGCAAACTTCACTAGGTATTTACATGATAAGATATTTAAATGAATTTATTATAATATTTTATATTTTATATGATTATATATTAAATATATATATATATATATATATATATAACATGTTAAAAAATTTATGTAATATATTTAAATAAATTTCTAAAGCAAAATATTTTAAAATTTATTTATAAGATATTTAAATAAATTTATTTTATATTTTATATAATTATATATTAAATATATATAAATGTTCATGTAAAATCACTAACACATTTGTGTAAAAACATTTATATTTTAATGTAAAAGCATTTTTGATTTCATGTAAGTCTGCAAGAGAATAAAAAAAAAAACAAGCGCTATCAGGTCAGAAATTATTTACAGCTCTAATAGAAGTGAAGCAAACTTCAATTGGTATTTACATGGTAAGATATTTATCAAAAATTTTTGTAATATATTTAAATAAATTTATAAAACAAAATATTTTAAAATTTATTTTAAGATATTTAAATAAATTTATTTTAATTATTTTATATTTTATATAATTATATATTAAATATATATAAATGTTCATGTAAAACCACTAACACATTTATGTAAAAACATTTATACGTTCATGTAAAAACATTTTTGCTTTCATGTAAGTCTGCAAGAGAATAAAAAAAGAATCAAGCGCTACCGGGTGAAGAAGCTTCACCAAGTATTTACAACTCTTATAGAAGTGAAACAAACTTCACTAGATATTTACATGGAAAGATATTTAAATGAATTTACTTTAATTTTTTTATATTTTATATGATTATATATTAAATATATATATAAATATATATATATATATATATATATATATATATATATATATATATAATGTTCAAAAATTTGTGTAATATATTTAAATAAATTTGTAAAACAAAATATTTTAAAATTTATTTTTAAGATATTTAAATAAATTTATTTCAATTATTTTATATTTTATATAATTATATATTAAATATATATAAGTGTTCATGTAAAACCACTAACACATTTATGTAAAAATATTTATACGTTCATGTAAAATAATTTTTGCTATCATGTAAATCTGCAAAAGAATATATATATATATATATATATATATATATATATATATATATATATATAACATGTTCAAAAATTTATGTAATATATTTAAATATATTTGTAAAGTAAAATATTTTAAAATTTATTTATAAGGTATTTAAATAATTTTTTTTAATTATTTTATATTTTATATAATTATATATTACATATATATAAATCTTCATGTAAAACTATTAACACATTTATGTAAAAATATTTATATATTTATGTAAAAGCATTTTTGATTTCATGTAAGTCTACAAGAGAATAAAATAAATGAAACAAGCGCTACCGGGTGAAACAAGCTTCACCAGGTATTTACAACTCTGATAGAAGCTAGGATGCATGAGTGCTTCGTTTCTGTAGCGCACTATGCACCGGGTGTTTCGGGGGTGCGGTTGGGAGTGCGTACGGGGTGCGCCACGTGGCGTATCCTAGAATCGAAGGTGAGGGGTGCGGGGGTGCAAGAATGGCATATTCAGTAAATATGAGTTCCAAAATATTAAAAAAACCCCAAATTAAAAAACCTCCCAAATATTAAATATGACTATGAGCCCCCAACCCCCAAATTAAAAAACTTAATCTCTACGGTGCTTCTCTCTCGACTGCCTGTCTTCCACTACCATTCTTCCACTATCAGGTTAGTTCTTCTTCTTCTTCTTTTGTGTGAGAGAGAGAGAGATTATAACAGATGAAATCAATGACTTCCTCTAACTCAGCTTCAAGTACGACAACCACTCCAAGCCAACAAAGTTCAGTAGATAAGGACCCGCTGTGGAAACATGTGACAAAATTAGTGAAAATGAAAGAGAGAGGTGGAAATACGAAAATTAAATGCAACTTCTATAATCTGGAATTTACGGGTTCGTATTCAAGGGTTAAAGCACACATGTTGCAGATCAAGGGAGAAGAAGTTTCAGTGTGTCCCATAGTCACTGCTGATATTTTGTTGCAACTTCGAAGGAAGATGGCAGATGCAGAAGAAAGAAAAAGGCAGGTTGTGATTCCACTCCCACCATTGAGTTATGCTTCATCAAATTCTGCTTGGGGAGGAGCTGAAATGCTGCCAAAACAAGGTTCCAAAAGAAGAGCAGTTGACAAGAACAGTCCTATAAATAAAGCTTTTAATTAGGAGGTGAGAGCACAAGTGGATGGCACATGGCTTAGTGCCGCTCCAAATCGTATTCCTCCTCATCTTGATATTAAGCTATCGGAAGAAAGAAATAAGTGTCTCAAACGATACTTTCCATCAAGTGAAGCAAGAACAACGGTAAATATTGAATTTGCTCGCTTTTCGGGGCAAATGGATATTTTTGGTTGTCCAGATTTCGTGGAAGAAAGAGGCATTATGGAACCACGAATGTGGTGGATTGTTCGTGGAGCTTCAGCACCAAATCTCCAAAAAATAGCTTTGAAACTATTATGCCAACCTTGTTCTTCTTCTTGTTGTGAGCGAAATTGGAGCACATATTCTTTTATTCACTCAATTCAAAGGAATAAGATACTACCAAAACGAGCGGAAGATTTAGTTTTTGTGTACAACAATCTTAGGCTTCTTTCAAGAACGAATGAACATTACAAGCAAGGGCAATCAAGGTTGTGGGATGTAGGAGGTGACCGATTTGATCCGCTTGATGGTGCCAAAGAACTTGAAATATCTAGCCTTTCACTAGATGAGCCGGAGTTTGAAGCAATGTTTTTACAAGATGATTAAGACTGTTGGCAATATGGAAGTCAGATTGTAACTTTGTGTACTTATAATTTATATAATTATATTTTATATGACGTATCCCCGCACCAGAATCCTTGTTTTTTAAATTTCGTCGAATCGGCGTATCCCCGCACTACGCACCCGCACTCACGCACCCGTATCCGTGCTTCCTAGGATAGAAGTGAAACAAACTTCACTATGTATTTATATGGTAAGATATTTAAATGAATTTACTTTAATTTCTTATATTTTAAATTTCACTATTTTATATGTATTTATATAAAACATGTTAAAATGTTAAAAAATTTCTGTAATATATTTAAATAAATTGGTAAAACAAAATATTTTAAAATTTATTTGTAATATATTTAAATAACTTTATTTTAATTATTTTATATTTTATATAATTATATATTAAATATATATAAATGTTCATGTAAAACCACTAACACATTTATGTAAAAACATTTATACGTTCATGTAAAATTATTTTTTCTTTCATTTAAGTCCGCATTTGCGTAAAAACATTTATACGTTCATGTAAAAGTATTTTTGTTTTAATGTAAGACTGCAAAAGAATAAAAATAGAAACAAGTGCTACCGGGTGAAGCAAGCTTGCTAGGTATTTATAATTCTGATAAAAGTGAAGCAAACTTCACTAGGATGTAATATTTAAATGAATTTATTTTAATTTTTTTATATTTTATATGATTATATATTAAATATATATATATATATATATATATATATATATATATATATATAAAACATGTTCAAAAATTTATGTAATATATTTATATAAATTTGTAAAGCAAAATATTTTAAAATTTATTTATAAGATATTTAAATAAATTTATTTTAATTATTTTATATTTTATATAATTATATATTAAATATATATAAATGTTCATGTAAAACCACTCACACATTTATGTAAAAATATTTATACTTTCATGTAAGTGTGCAAGAGAATAAAAAAATAAAACAAGCTCTACCTGGTGAAACAAACTTCACCAGGTATTTACAACGCCAATAGAAGTGAAACAAACTTCACTATGTATTTACATTTTAAGATATTTAAATGAATTAATTTAATTTTTATATTTTATATGATTATATATTAAATATATATAAAACATATTCAAAAATATCTGTAATATATTTAAATAAATTTGTAAAACAAAATATTTTAAAATTTTTTAATAAGATATTTAAATAAATTTATTTAAATTATTTTATTTTTTATATAATTATATATTAAATATATATAAATGTTAATGTAAAATCACTAACATATTTATGTAAAAATATTTATATGTTCATGTAAAAACATTTTTGTTTCATGTAAGTCTGTAAGAGATTAAAAAAAAAGGAAACAAGCACTACCGGTGAAACTTCACCAGTTATTTACCGCTCTAATAAAAGTGAAGCAAACTTCACTATGAAGTTTCATTTTTTTTTCTTGCAGACTTACATGAAAACAAAAATGTTTTTATATGAACGTATAAATGTTTTTACAAAAATTTTGTAAGTGGTTTTATATTAACATTTATATATATTTAATATTTAATATATAATTATATAAAATATAAAATATAAAATATAAAATAATTTATTTTAAATATCTTACAAATAAATTTTAAAATATTTTATTTTATAATTTTATTTAAATATATTACAATTTTTTTTGAATATATATATATATATTTAATATATAACTATATAAAATATAAAATAATTAAAATAAAATTTTAAATATTCTGTTTTACAAATTTATTTAAATATCTTACCCAATTTTATTTTAAATGTGCTTCTATATATAATATATAATTATATAAATTATAAAATAATTCATACAAATTAATTTAAATATATCACAAATAACTTTATAAATATATTGTTATATATATTTATGTAATATATAATTATATAGACGGTAAAATAAGTAATATATTTTATTTTGTATTGTTTTGTAAGTTTTTGTTTTACATGAATAAGTAAGTGGATTTACATGTAAATTACATTGAGTAGTGGAGTGAGGTGAAGCAAGATTCACTGAATAACTTCCTGATATGAAATATTTTTCCCTTCCTTTGTGATGTGCTCTCAAACTTGATTTTACATGAATTAAGGGGACCCATAATTATATGTGGGTTCGAGACTCTCTCTTCATTTCAACATAAAACTTAATTTAATAATAAAATAATAATACTGTTTATGATTGGTCCGGAACAGGGGAATAGAGAATTCAGTAGCAGGAGATCTGATCTATAGGGGCTCTTCTTCGTTTTGGTTTTCAGGTTCTTCTAAAGTTTCTGTTTGAGTTACTTGAATTTTTAGGCCAATTCAAAAACGTATCGAATTTAATATTAATTCGAAGAATTTGAATTTTTTTTTCTCAAATCAATGTTTTAATCTGAAATTAATCAAATTTAAACAAAAACAAACAACAAAATAATGGTGACGGAGATGGTGAAGTAAATGCGTCAATAGCGAGTGATGCTTACGGGGCAATAAATGAAATGAGGCTAGTCATGAGATGAGGGAGATAGAAGAACTAAAAATAAATAATTTAAACCTTAAAATATAATTAAAATAAATAATAAATTAAACAAATTATTAAAATTTAGAGTTTTGAACCCAATTTATAAATTGAATTATAAATCAAATTTGAAATTAAAAAATTTGATTTAAAATTAAAAATAAAATTAAAAAATAATTTGGATCGGAGACCAAATATAGAACAACTTCTTATGCATACTGTTGAGCTATGTGTATTAGAGGAGAAAAAAAAAATAATAATAATAATAATAATAATAAATGGAGGAAGAATGAAGAGTCACGCTAAAGAAATAAACCAAAAAAAAATAAAAATAATTACAATGTACAGTTAACAAATGGAGGAATTTGATTAAATAACCTCAAAAGATGAGGTTATTTGATCTGGGGATGACTTATTAATTAAATTGTTCTCGTGGTCTTTTTATATTTATTTTTTTTACGAAATTGTCCTTGTAGCGAAACTCTAAGTGACTTAGCGTTTCGCGAAGTGACAATGTGTGAAATGTCCAGATTACTCTTACTATTTAATATAACTTCTCTCATTTTTTTATTTCTTTTCTTCTCCTTCTCTTTCTTCCCGTTCTTCTCCTCCTTCTCTCTAAACTCCAGCGGCGATCTCGGCGGCGACGGGTCGAAATCCACTATGAGCTCCACGACGAGCACGAGCACTGTTCCAATTGGTACGTTTATTTTAAGCATGTTTATTAATGTTTGGTTTATTCGAATCACTATTGTTTAGGGTTGCTTCCTGTTTCGCTAAGCGCTTAGCGATTCGCGAAGGTCTTCCCATTTCGCTAAGTGCCTAAAGATTCGCGAAGGCCTTCCCGTTTCGCTAAGAGCCTAGCGATTCGTGAAGTATTAATTATCCGTTTCTAAATCAAATCATGTTTTTTATTGCAGCCGAAGTTTTCGTTTTCTATAATGGAGAGTGGAACTTGATGCTGATGGAATACTGTATTTTGATGCATCTTCAATCAAAACATTTGATTTACCCCAAAGTACTCGTTATGCTGAATTACTTGATATACTCTACGATAGACTTAATGTGCAGAAATCTACATACGATTTAGTGCTCCAAGTCAAGTATGATATTCCGAATATCAGAAATCCAAAATCTGTTTTTATTGATAATGATGGGGATTTGAACACATCACGCTTGATTTTGGGTCGAACCGTGTCACCATTGTGTGTATCTGTAGTAGAGAAGTCAGCAATTACTAAAGAAAAGATACCACTACTTACATACCCAACTCAAGAAAGTATACTACCACCACAACTTACTCAAAAAATTGTACCACCCGTTGTACCCTCGGAATTCTTTGTTGAAAGTCAAAATGAAGCCGGAGAAAACTCTTTGCCTCACATCCCACTTACTCAGGACTTGCATGTTAATACTGATGAAAAGGCATCAATACCTATACAACCAAGTGCAAGAAGATCATTAATGAGTACACCAACTAGTGCAAGAAAGGCATCAATGAGTACACCATCTAGTGCAAGAAGATCATCAATGGGTACACCATCTAGTGCAAGAAGATCTTCAATGGGTACACCATCGACAGACCCGACAGACACATCACCGCCAGACCCTTCATTTGCGATGACATTAACTAGTGAAACCGTATTGGAAGTCAGTTTGGTTGTTTGAAAATAAAAAAGAACTTCAACTTGTTCTATATAAATATGCGATGACCAATCATTTTGAATTAAGAGTGGAGAAGTCAAGAAAACATCTTTGGGAACTGAAATGTTTGGGTGAGACATGCAAGTGGAGCTTGTGGGCTGTGAAATGTAAGTTTTTTGAGATGTTTGAGATCCGGAAATTTGAGAAACAACACTCATGCTCAGTTTTGTCGAGGCCAAAGAAAATAATGCAAACACCAGCATGGGTTATTGGGTAGTGCGTGAAGAGCAAGTACATGGACCATCACCATAACCACTTTCCTAAGAAAATAATTGAAGACATGCAATCAACTTATGGGATATTTTTGACTTATAATAAAGCATGGAGGGCAAGGAAAAATACTTTAATAGCGGTGCGAGGAACGGTAGAGGATTCCTATGGAATACTACCATCATACCTTTACATGTTGGAGAAGTGTAATCCTTGTACCATAACTGACATCTAGATAGACGAGCTCGGCCAATTCAAGTATATGTTCATGTCCCTAGGCCTCTCAATTAGGGGTTTCAAATCCTTTTGCCGTTCTGTATTATGTGTTGATGCTAGTTTTCTTAAGCACAAGGTGGGTGGTCAATTATTGGTGGATATTACATTGGATGCGAATGAGCAACTATATCCTGTCGCATTCAGCGTTGTTGATTCAGAGAATAATAACTCCTGGACTTATTTTATGCAAAAATTGAGAGACGCAATTGGATTAGTTGATGATCTCGTCTTCGTATCCGACAGACACCCAAACATCGCCAATGCCTTGTGTGCTGTTTTTCCAGAAGCAGACCACGGTGCGTGCACATATCACATAAAGATGAATATTGTGGCCAAATTCAAAAGTGATAAGTGTCATGCGGAGTTTGATTCGGCTTCTAAGGAGTACACTATCCACGAATTTAATCGGTTTTTTGACAAGATCAAGGTTAAAGATCACAGGATTGCTGCCTATTTGGAAGAAATTTGGTTCCAAAGATGGAGTAGAGCATTTTTCCCCGGTAAGCGATACAATCAACTCACAAGAAATTATGCTGAGAGTTTCAATAGTTAGGGCAGGGAAACCAGAAAGTATTCCATTTCAGAAATTGATGAGTATTTAAGATTCACAATACAACATTGGTTTAACGATAGAAGAGAAAAAACGTCAAATCACGAAGAAGTTTTATCTCCAAATTATGAGAAGGTGTTACGTGAGGGATTCGAGAAGGCCAGATTCTATACAGTCCAATCGCTTAACCGATTCGAGTTTTATGTGCATGACAATCAGTCCCATTTCAAAGTCAATTTGAAAGACATGAACTACACTTGTAGAGTATTTGAAGTTTCGGGTCTTCCTTGTACGCATGCAATGGCTGCTGCCCGTAGTCGGAATTTGGTTTCTTATGACTTCTGTTCAAGGTATTATTTAGCTCACGTGTTCAATCTATTTAACCAATTAATAAGTCGTTATTTTTTCCATGCACACAAGTATTACACAACTGAATGTTGGATAAATTCATATGCGGAGACATGTTATCCTCCTGGTGATGAAGAAAATTGGGATGTTCTCGAACATATCAAGCAACGTTCGTGTCTTAAACAAAATGTCAAGGTTAAGAAAGGCCGGCCACAAACAAAGCGTAGGTCATCCCAGGGTGAGGTCCGTAAGGTCCTTAGACGGTGCAGCTCATGTGCTGGACTAGGACATAATAGTGCAACATGCAAAGCAATGATGCCTGCACCATATACTGCAAGAGCATCATCATCTCAACAATATGAACCTTTAGCTTGATAGATACTATGTTGTAATATATGTTGTTAATTGAATTATGGTACTGGTTAGATACTATGTCGTTAATTCAGGTGGTTTTGGATAATTTAGATACTATGTTAATTAATTCAGGTGGTATATGAGTACTTAGCAAAACGTTGAGTACTTACTTAGAGAAACGCTGAGTACTTACTTAGCGAAACGCTGAGTACTTAGCGAAACGGTGAGTACTAACTTAGTGAAACGCTGAGTACTCGGCGAAACGTTGGGTACTTCAATTCAAGGTTATCTTGTTTTTACATTGAAGGTTCAATTCAAGGGTTACACTTGTTTTTTACGTTGAACGTTATCTTCAATTCAAGTCCGAAGTTTAAAATTCAATATATATTCAACTTCAAAAATATTCATCAAGGTTTACAATACATCATAATAATTTATCCAATTTAGAATTTACTTCAAAATAAGGTTTACACTAAGGTTCGATAATTTGATGGAATAACCTGACCACCATCTTCTGCCTAAAAAACTCCATGTTATCTAAGGTCACATTGTGCAGGCCTTGGTTAGAGCTCAAGTATTCCATATATATTAGCGTGAATACTCCACAATCCCCGCTCTTGGTTGCCTTTGGGACTTATCCAACCTTAGCTGCTGCGGTTTTGACTTTGAGGTGTGGAAACCGTTTGTATGTCATTGGTTGGATGGGGGCTTTGAAGTTGAATTTAGGATACCTTATCCTCTCACCTGGAGTGAGTGTGTTTGCAAATAAATGTGGAATCATGTCGCAGAACGGTTTTACATAAGGATCTAGATTCTTATAAATATAGGCATCGCAGTCGTACATGTCAATGCGGTTCTTTTGAAGACGTGCTACACAAAAAATCCAGTGTTTCTGGTTAATGTTCACAGGCATGTACACATCGTCAATTGTTGACCATTTAGGCATATATCTATGCGGTGCACCCATGTAATAGTTTTTAAATTCGGCGACTGGATAGTTTGCAGGATCTTTAATAAAAACCTTGAGCTCTCGCCTTATTCTATCTGACAATAAGCAATCCCCTATTGCCATATGAGAATTTTTATACGTCTTGGGATATTCGGCAATCCTTTTTGTTGGGTCAAATTATTTTGACTAAGTGTTGAAATAATTTAACCACTAATATTTTGATGATGAAATAACTTATGAGTTTTGATACAGGTGTATTGAAATAATATGTCATAAGACTTGGATCTAATGAGGGTCATTAGACTGATTTTGGCTTTCATTACATAAAATTAGACGTACAATCTAACTCATCGGAGTTAGACGTGTAGTCTAATAGACGTGTAATTAGATGCAAGTCTAATAGATACACGGAATTAGACGTAAGTCTAATTCATAGAATTAGACGTATAGTCTAACTCATCGGAGTTAGACGTGTTGTCTAATGAATGCACGGAATTAGACGTAAGTCTAATAGAATTAGACGTATAGTCTAACTATTCGGAGTTAGACGTGTAGTCTAATGAATGTAAAGAATTAGACGTTAGTCTAATAAATACACGGAATTAGACGTAAGTCTAATATGTTTGTAATTAGACGGGTAGTCTAATTGTTATTCGGAGTAAGACGTGTAGTCTAATATATTTGTAATTAGACGGGTAGTCTAATTTATGCGGAATTAGACGTGTAGTCTAACTTAGTGGAGTTAGACTTGCAGTCTAATATGATGTGAAAGTCAGACGTGCGTCTAACTCCTTCAAACAAGTCTGAGGTAGAACCGGAATTAGACGTGCAGTCTAATGATTATTAGATAATTAGATGTGTAATCTAATTAGTGAAAGTTAGACGTGCGTCTAACTCCTTCAGACAAGTCTAAGGTAGAACCGGAATTAGACGTGCAGTCTAATGGTTATTGGATAATTAGACGTATGGTCTAATTAAGTGAAAGTTAGACGTGCGTCTAACTCCTTCAGACAAGTCTGAGGTAGAACCGGAATTAGACGTGTAGTCTAACTCAGTGGAGTTAGACGTGCAGTCTAATGGTTATTGTAATTAGACGCGAGTCTAATTCTATTAAACAGGCGGTCTAATAGACGTTTTTCTATTAGAAGGAGATGACTTATTTCATTAGACTGATTTTCACAATCCGTCTAACTGAAATACGTCTAATGCTCAGTTTAAGCAGTACGCTTGAATCTAGCATTTCACCTACCCACGTGTTATAGCTGTACCCTACTTTTGCTCCACTTTCTAGTGAAGATTAATATAACAGCTATATGCATCCAATCAAGGAATGCCACGTAAGAGAATTTTCCTCAAATTACTTGTTTTGCAGGTACATCCCTGATGGAATATTCGGCGCACTACCAGTGATGTACGACCACAATCCTTGTGATCAGAACCTGCTGTGTACAATGGAGGCTTTCCAATGGAAGAGTGCCACATATCATTCTTGAAGTTTCGACCGTTAGCTCCTGCTCAGTATTTAACCAATCTTAAGGACAACGGACGAAACACCGGTCACTTGCCAATCTTGCTTACTGAAATTACAGAGAATTCAAGCCTTTGAATATTGTGAAGCTTCTTTCTGATTGTACTGTGTTTGAATCGAAAGAGAGAGCTAGAATCAAAACACTTTTAGCTCAGTGATATTCTTCATCTTGTAATTGAACAAAAATTGTTCTGTTCAATAGTGAGCTAAGTGTGTGTGTAAACTGTATTTGATTCTAATCATTTTATAGTGAATCCTTCCGGTGGTTGGAAGAAGGGGCGACGTAGGAGAGTTTCTCCGAACATCCATAAACAAACTGCTGTGTTGTTCTTTTCTGTCATCTTTTCATATATCATCTTGTGCTTCAAACCCAAGTAAACAATTCCGCCTTGAATCCGTTTCAAGTGTTTACACAAGTTTGCGTAGAATAGAAAGCGAATTAAATACCTAACATGATTTCTTTCAAATAGTTTTTCATAAGCCTTCATCCTTAGCCAGACCCCCGTCTCTATCGATAAAGCCGATCCTATCAATTGGCATCAAAGCCTTGTTTATATTCTCAAGCATCAAGAACCCAAAGCATGTCTTGCATCAATGAAATTCCTCTTCTATCAAAGGACAACTACGATTGTTGGATGATAAGAATGCAAGCTCACTTGGTTGCTATTGACTATGACATGTGGAGCGTTATTACTAATGGCCCCATAAAGATTTCAAAGCCAAGAATTGATTGGACTACTGAAGAAAAGGTGATCAATAACCTGGATAATGTTGCTAAGAACATTCTGTACCAGTCACTCAACATGAATATGTTCTGTGAGATCAAGTCTTGTTCCACTGCAAAAGAGATATGGAATAAGCTCAACCAGATCTACGGTGCAAACTCGCAAGAAAAGAAGATCCAAAAAGCATTTATTTGTAGTCAGAACAAGTCCAGATGGGCTGACAGCGATACAGAGGAGTCTCATACTGAAAAAGAGAATGAAGCTGTAACATGTCTGATGGCAGATGACCAATCTAAGGTAAATGATATCTCTGCACCAGAATTTACAAACGAGGAGTTAACTAATGCACTAAATGAAATGGCCATTGAGTACAAGAAGTTAGCTGACTCTTTTTATGAAATAAAAGTTAAATATGAATCAACTGTTCTTTCTCCAAACCAAGAATCTGAACTAAACATTTTTTTATGAAAACTTAACAGAGATCTCATCTGAGAATGGGATGCTCAAAGAACAAATTCAAACTCTTTCATCTGAAAATAAGAGATTAAACTATATTGTCAGTGCATGGACAAGATCAGGAGATGCTGTCAAATATCAGATCAGCATGTTGAAACCTGCTCGATCTAGATCCGGATTGGGATATGACAACAATGACCCTAATCTGTCTTGCAAAAACTCAAAACCTCCAACTGACAAGTTTAATCCTATAAAATTTGTCAAAAGAGATATGACTAACAGTGAATCTGATCCTATTCATGAAAAAGTTACTTTTAAAAATAAAATAGTTTATGTCCACCGACTGTTAGCTGGCTTAAGAATAAGCTAGAAAAAACTAATAAGTCTGGTAATTTAAAACCTGACTATAAGTCAAGGAGTTTTAAAAAAAAATCTTCTTCAAAAGTTAAAGGATCAGTGGCTAGTAGGAACTCATTTACTAAATCAAAATCTTATGCATTAATCACAACACAAAACGGAAAATCCATTAGAATAACTCAAATATGGATTCCTAAGGGACTGATTGACCGATGACCCAATTGAAGGTGGGTACCAAAAGATTGTAAATATCTATTTATGTAGGTACAAATAAATGAAGGACTGGAGGAATCTGTATGGTATCTTGATATAGGATGTTCCAGGCATATGACAGGAAACAAACGACTTCTCATTGATATATCAGATTGCTTTGGACCTAAGATCACATTTGGTGACAACAATAAGGGTAAGACCATGGGTAAGGGTAAGATTATTCATGGTAACCTAACTATTAATGACGTACTGTTGTTGACAATCTGTGTTATAATTTAATTAGCATTAGTCAATTATGTGATAATGGTTTGTCAGTAGACTTTCAAACTCATGCATGTTTAGTTAAAGACCAAGATGGAAACATTTTATTGACTGGAAGTAGAGTAGGAAACTCATATAAAATGAATTGGAAAAAAGAGACATCTGACCCTATGTGCATGATTGCCAAGAATGACCACAAATGGTTATGGCATAAACGTTTGAACCATTTGAATTTTAAAACCATCAACAACATTTGTTCAAACAATTTAGTTATTGGTTTGCCCAAACTTCAGTTTTCAAAGGATAAGATATGCACTGCTTGCCAGTTAGGCAAACAGGGCAGATCATCGTTCAAAAGCAAAGGGAAATCACAATCCAGCCGTATCCTAGAACTTTTACATATGGATCTTTTTGGTCCAATTCCTGTAAAGTGTATAGGAGGAATGAGATTTTCCTTAATTGTTATCGATGACTTTTCCCGTTTTACATGGGTTGCATTTTTACCATCAAAAGATAAAACTGCTGAAAACTTGATTAGGATATTTAAAGGGATTCAGAATCAGAAATCTTTAAATATCACATGCATCAGAAGTGATCAGGGAACTGAATTCACTAACAGATACCTATCATCTTATCTCGAGGAGACTAGAATTACGCACTAGTTGTCTAGTGCTAGAACTCCACAACAAAACGACATTACTGAGAGAAGAGTGAGAACTCTGAAGGAAGCAGTGAGATCCATGCTTGCTGAATCAGATATACCTTAGAGGTTCTGGGCTGAAGCCATTATTACTGCTTTCTATACACAAATCCGGTCAATAATCAACAAACATTTTGATAAAACTCCTTATGAACTGTTTTATGGGAGAATTCCCACAGTTTCTTATTTTAAAATATTTGGGTGTAAATGTTTTATCCATAAAAATAGAAAGGTTTATTTGACCGCTTTTGATGCTAAAGAAGATGAGGGATTCATGTTGTGATACTCATCAGTAAGCAAGGCTTACAGAGTATATAACAAAAGAACACAGACTGTTGAAGAATCCCTTCATGTAGTGTTTGATGAGCCTGTTGAGAGCAAATCCAATGAACCCATTGATCTTGCTGACAGACTGCAAGCGGCTAGTCTTGAGTCTGTAAGTGAAGAAGAAGAAACCTTTGACAAGCGAATGACTCTATCTGATCCTGTGTCTGATTCAGTTGAAGCTCAACCAGATGTGCAAACTCCTGTTCAACAAGAAGTTGAGAGTTTGGATGTTGCAGTGTCACCAGTTCAGATAACCAATCCCCTTGGTTCCAACTTCAGATGGAACAGAAATCATCCACTAGAACTGATAATCGGAAATCTTTTTTCTCCTCGATGGACAAGACGTCAACCGATGGATGAAATGGCCAATTCTGCATTTATTTCTCAAATTGAACCTAAGAAAATTGGTGAAGCTATAGTTGATCCAGATTGGATCAATACTATGCAGGAGGAGTTAAACCAATTTGATAGAAATAAGGTGTGGTATCTTACTCCTAGACCAACTAACAAGTCAGTCATAGGAACAAGATGGGTCTTTTGAAACAAGCTTAGTGAAGATGGCTTAGTCATTAGAAACAAAGCTCGTTTAGTTCCTCAAGGATACATACAAGAGGAAGGTATTGATTTTGATGAGTCCTTTGCACCGGTTACAAGACTAGAGGCAATTAGAATCTTCCTAGAATACGCATCATTTAAAAATTTTAAAGTCTTTCAAATGAATGTAAAAAGTGCATTCCTAAATGGAAAATTAAGTGAAGAAGTATATGTTGAACAACCCCCTGGGTTTGTAGATCATGTTTTGCCAGATCATGTTTATAAGCTTAACAAAGCATTGTATGGTCTGAAACAAGCTCCTAGAGCTTGGTATGACAGTTTAACCAATTTCTTGTTTGATTATGATTTTGTTGTTGGAACAGTGGATAAAACCCTGTTCAGATTTACTAAAGATTCTCACATATTATTTGTTCAGATATATGTTGATGACATTATTTTTGGGTCAACTAACCCCAAATTGTGTGAGAAATTTGCCAAGATGATGTAGGATAGGTTTGAAATGAGCATGATAGGAGGACTTACATTCTTCCTTGGGCTTTAGATCCGTCAGCTAGAAAATGGAACTTTTATCAACCAGGAAAAATACACCAAAGAATTGTTAAACAAGTTTGGTTTGGAGAACTGTTCTATAGCAGCTACTCCAATGAGTTCTTTAGTTAAATTGGATAAAGATGAAGGTGGCCAATGTGTCGATGTAACATCATATAGAGGACTCATCGGTTCTTTGTTGTATGTAACTACTAGCAGGCCAGACATTCAATTTGCTATTTGTGTTTGTGGCAGATTTCAGGCTGATCCTAAACTCTCTCATTTTACTGCTGCTAAATGTATTCTTAAATACTTAAAGGGAACTCAAAATGTGGGACTCTGGTATCCGAAGGATTCTAGTTTCAATTTAATTAGCTTCTCAGATGCAGATTATGTAGGGTGCAAAATTGATAGAAAAAGGACAAGTGGAACTTGCCAGTTCCTTGAAGATCGTCTAATCACATGGTTTAACAAAAAGCAGACGTCGGTCGCTACGTCTACAGTAGAAGCAGAGTATCTTGCAGCTGGTAGTTGTTGCTCTCAAGTTTTGTGGATTCAACAACAGCTCAGAGACTATGGGATTGAGGTTGATGAATCTACAATTTTCTGCGACAACACAAGTGCTATCGCAATCTCCTACAACCCAGTTCTGCATTCTCGGACAAAGCATATTGAAATCAGGCATCATTTCATCCGAGAACACGTCAATCAGAAGCAAATTCGTCTTGAACATGTTCTTACAGATCAACAAACTACGGACATTTTCACGAATCCTCTACCGGAAGCTAAGTTTTCTCACTTTAGAAACATGCTAGGTCTTGTTGATCTTGATTGACGTAATTACGTGATGTTAACTAAACACACGTGTCTCACGTGATGTTATTGCATAATTAGACGTACACGTCTAATAGACTGATTTTCAAAAGGAAGTTTAAAATGTGAAAAGGAGAATAAACTTCTAACTACTGGTGTAATTAGACTCTTCATCTTCCGGCTATTTGGATAGCTGTCTTTTGATGATTTCTGATCAAGTCTATTTTCCCGCCGAAAAATAAATCAGTCATTCCTCAAAATAATTGAAGACACGTGTCTCTCAATATGCAAGGAATGACTAATATTTCTGACAACTTTTGCTTGTACACTTAGTATTAAACGTTTTGTTTCATGCTAACATTAAATGCTGTGTTTATTGGGAACTGTCTTTTGAAGTTCTTGACGGTAGGAATAATCATTAGTTTTCCTCTACATGATTAAAAACCCTTATATTGATAGGATCATTCACTCTAAATGATAGAAGACCCTTGAAATCAATCTCTCTCTCTCTTTAAAATTCGAATCGTTCTAACCCTTGTTCATCAAATCATAATGTTGCATTTCCGTCCAAAATTGATTCAAGTGGACTTTCAATCCGTATCCACTGTACAATCTCCGGGAATGCATAGGATGTTCGAATCGTTAAAAGCTTATGGGCTGAGAAGATTCCTCACCCATCATGAAACCTATCACGAACAGTTAGTTAACGAATTCTTCAAAACCACTAGCTTCTATCAAGACAGTGTTATTGCTGGTGCAGTAATGGGCCAGATGGCCTGTATTTTAGAAGAATCTTTTGGTGCATTTTTCCATCTCCCAAAATAAGGTATTGATGATTTCTCGACCACTCCTCCTAATCTTATGATTACGATGATGAAGGTCTTTTCAGACTCCTCACTAGTAGATATTCATTGAAAGAAAAACCTCTTGAAGGATGAATATGCTCTCTTAAGCGACATCATATCGAAATCCCTTCTGTCTAAAGAAACTTCTTACAAGTATTGTACGAAGGTCTTTTAGATAATGGTAGCTATCACCAGGGGTGTTCCGGTGACATGGACAAGCTTCCTCTTCGGGAATTTTGTCAGAATGGTTGTTGCTCGGAAGAAGATTTTCGGATTTGATGGTCCTCTCAGCTCTATTCTTTGTTTCCTCCTGAACGAACCCGGTAAGAGCTTTTCCCTTCCTTCTAAGATCCTGAACTACCAGAAAGTGGTAGATTACATTCAAATGGTGGAAACGCTCAAGTCTAAGAAAAGGAAAAGAGAAGACTCCAACTCCCCTCTAACCGCAGTCTTAGAGATCTCTTAGGTTGAAGTCTATCCTTTCCAAAAGTTATGACCAGGAAGAAGAAGAAAAATAGTGATTAAATGTCTTTTTGAAGTTATTTTGAATGTTTTCATGATGTTTTTGGTAAACTTATTTTGGTTACATTGAACAATGTTTTGAGTGTTTCTTCTGAAAACACTCATATGTGATTAACTTGGATATTTTTGAATGATTTACTTGCATGCTAATGGTTTTGTTTATATGATGAATGCATGTTTCGATATATGTATGCAGGTTTGCAATTTCTTCATCATAAAGGGGAAATTGTTGGGTCAAATTATTTTGACTAAGTGTTGAAATAATTTAACCACTAATATTTTGATGATGAAATAACTTATGAGTTTTGATACAGGTGTATTGAAACAATATGTCATAAGACTTGGATCTAATGAGAGTCATTAGACTGATTTTGGCTTTCATTGCATAAAATTAGACGTACAGTCTAACTCATCGGAGTTGGACGTGTAGTCTAATAGACGTGTAATTAGATGCAAGTCTAATAGATACACGGAATTAGACGTAAGTCTAATGCATAGAATTAGACGTACAGTCTAACTCATCGGAGTTAGACGTGTAGTCTAATGAATGCACGGAATTAGACGTAAGTCTAATAGAATTAGACGTACAGTCTAACTCATCGGAGTTAGACGTGTAGTCTAATTAATGTAAATAATTAGACGTTAGTCTAATGAATACACAGAATTAGACGTAAGTCTAATATGTTTGTAATTAGACGGGTAGTCTAATTGTTATTCGGAATTAGACGTACAGTCTAACTCATCGGAGTTAGAAGTGTAGTCTAATATATTTGTAATTAGACGGGTAGTCTAATTTATGCGGAATTAGACGTACAGTCTAACTCAGTAGAGTTAGACGTGCAATCTAATAGGATGTGAAAGTTAGACGTGCGTCTAACTCCTTCAGACAAGTCTGAGGTAGAACCGGAATTAGACGTGTAGTCTAACTCAGTGGAGTTAGACGTGCAGTCTAATGGTTATTGGATAATTAGACGTGTAGTCTAATTAGTGAAAGTTAGACGTGCGTCTAATTCCTTCAGACAAGTCTGAGGTAGAACCGAAATTAGACGTGCAGTCTAACTTAGTGGAGTTAGACGTGCAGTCTAATGGTTATTGGATAATTAGACGTATGGTCTAATTAATTGAAAGTTAGATGTGCGTCTAACTCCTTTAGACAAGTTTGAGGTAGAACCAGAATTAGACGTGCAGTCTAACTTAGTGGAGTTAGACGTGCAGTCTAATGATTATTGTAATTAGACGCGAGTCTAATTCTATTAGACCAGACAGTCTAATAGACATTTTTTTGTTAGAAGGAGATGACTTATTTCATTAGACTGATTTTCACAATCCGTCTAACTGAAATACATCTAATGCTCAGTTTAAGCAGTACACTTGAATCTAGCATTTCACCTACCCACGTGCTATAGCTGTACCCTACTTCTGCTCCACATTCTAGTGAAGATTAGTACAACAGCTATATGCATCCAATCAAGGAATGTCTTGTAAGAGAATTTTCCTCAAATTACTTGTTTTGCAGGTACATCCCTGATGGAATATTCGACGCACTACCAGTGATGTACGCCCATGATCCTTGTGCTCAGAACCTGCTGTGTACAATGGAGGCTTTCCAATGAAAGAGTGCCACGTATCATTCTTGAAGTTTCGACCGTTAGCTCTTGCTTAGTATTTAACCAATCCTAAGGACAACAGACGAAGCACCAGTCACTTGCCAATATTGCTTACTGAAATTACAGAATTCAAGCCTTTGAATATTGTGAAACTTCTTTCTGATTGTACTGTGTGTGAATCGAAAGAGAGAGCTAGAATCAAAACACCTTTAGCTGAGTGATATTCTTCATCTTGTAATTGAACAGAAAGTGTTCTGTTCAATAGTGAGCTAAGTGTGTGTAAACTGTATTTGATTCTAATCATATTATAGTAAATCCTTCCGGTGGTTGGAAGAAGGGGTGACGTAGGAGAGTTTCTCCGAGCATCCATAAACAAACTGATGTGTTGTTCTTTTCTGTCATCTTTTCATATTTCATCTTGTGCTTCAAACCCAAGTAAATAATTCCGCCTTGAATCCGTTTCAAATGTTTACACAAGTTTGCGTAGAATAGAAAGAGAATTAAATCTCTAACAGGATTTCTTTCAAATAATTTTTCATAAGCCTTCATCCTTAGCCAGACCCCCGTCTTTATCGAAAAAGCCGATCCTATCACTTTTTCGCAATAAGTGGCAGAATGCATCGATTTCCTGCACAATGAGAATATACAACATACATTCAGTATATATCAAACAATATTGACTAAATATTAAGCGAAACGCTGAGTACTTACTTAGCAAAACGCTGAGTATTAATGAATAATTAATTGCATGATTTGTACGACTTACAGTGTCTTCAAACCATGTCAACCTTGTTAGAACTCTAATAAACATATCCTTTCCTACTTCGCAAGTATGTACATCCTTTTTCACATCATCGGTTTATGGATCAACCAACCACACTTTTACTTCATCCAGCAGCTCATCTTCAAATTTTTGAAGGTGATTCACTTTCATTGGATCATTTGTCCTTGGCAGTTTTGACAAAAAAAGGTTGGTGTACGAGTCATCTTTTTTCGGCTTCCTCACTTTCCTCCCATAATTTCCTTTAGGAGGATTATTGTATAGCTGGAAATCATCATTGTCATCTTCAACCTTTTTATTCTGAATTCCTTGTTGCACATCCTTCACATCCACACCCACACTATCCTCATCCTTCACCTTCACTTTCGAATCCTTCACCTTCACTTTCAGATCATCCTCCACATCATCCACCTTAGCCACATCTTCCAGCTTCTCATCGTCCTCCACTTTTACATCATCCCCCACAGCCACATCATCTTTCTTTACATCATCCCCCACAACCACATCATCCACCTTCTCATCATCCCCCACAATCCCCTGCATCGCTATCATCTCCTACAAAATAGCAACATTCTGGTTAGGGTCAGATATGTACTTAACTAGCGATACTTAGCGAAACGTTGAGTACTTGGAGAAACGCTGAGTACTTGGCGAAACGCTGAGTACTTGGCAAAACGCTGAGTACTCAGTATTTCGCTGAGTGCAAAAATCAATAGGTACTTAGCTCTTACCTCTGTCTTCTACTCCTTCTGTTCAACCTTGCTCTTCTCCTCCTTATGTTCAACCTTGCTCTTCTCCTCCTTTTGTTCAACCTTGCTCTTCTCATCTTCGACATACTTCTTAGAATCCTTAAGCTGCAAAATAGGTACTGGTCAGATCAGATATGTACTTAGCGAAATGAAATGTAAAGTGCAAAATTCAATATCTTGATACCTTAGTAGTCTTTTCCTCTTCGACCTTCACAACCTTCTTAGAATCCTTCTTCTTGCCCACCTTGCTCTTCTTCTTCTTTATATTCTCCTCCATATCATCTAATCTGGTTAATAATATGGACATCTTTTGTTGGATTTATCTAACAACTGTTGGGACATACTAAAAACCATCTTCTTGAACGACTCAAGGTGAGTTTGTTGAGTTTATTTGATTGTGATTTTCAGCTCTTTGATGATCTCTATTTTCAGCTCTTTCAGCTCCTCTTTCAATTCTATTTTCAGCTCCTCCTTCAGCTCATTACATTTACACCCAACAAAAGGTGTTGGAGCCCGAGGAGAAGGTGTTTGAGCTCGAGGAGGAGGTGTCTGAGCCCGAGGACTTGACGTCGTGGAAGGGGAAGTAAGAATGCGGGCCGGAATCGATTCATAAGCAAGATTACTCTTCTAGTTGACTACTTCTTTAAGAGTAGCTTCAGCCTTTCTCTTCCTGGTGGCAGGTTTGGAGGGATTGGGAGTACATTCTTCATGTTCACTTTCTTCATCTTCATCAAAATCATCTTTTATTACCTTCCCATCAATAAATCCCTCAAAACATCACTTGTCTCGTCGATTTGTTCAAATTCTTCACCACTGTATAACCTATTCTCCACGGAGGACTCTTCCATCTCAGTCACATCCGTGTTCTCAAGGGCAGACTTTACCTCGATCGAGGTGTTTTTCTTGTTGGAATGATAGAGTAACAACCTTGGGCGTAGAGGGTCATTAATCTGATTCTTTCTGGCGAATTTAGGGATAAAATTTTGGATGACCTCATACATCCACACTTGAAGTACCAGTGCGAACCCATAAATGTTATATGCAAAAGGAGCATAAGGATCATCAACCTTCTCCTTCTTCTCAAAATATGAGCTACTGAGATGTTTCATGTTCTTGTTTAAACCCTTGAGGGTGGCTCTAAAAGTGACCTTCCCCCATGGATATTGGAGGAAAGTGTCCTTGTCTTCCACCATGTGGAGTATTTTTGGAAATATCACCCTTTTTGGGTTAAATGTAAATAGGTACTGGCAAATCAGGCATACCAGCCCCATCTTGAATGCATCTTCCTTGTCTTTGCATTTCAAAAAAGCTTTCTTCAACTTACACATTTTCACACTCATGCTCCCTTTAAAATATTTCACCGAGAGAGGTGGACAACCACAAAATTTTTCTTGGTCCAACTCAAGAAAAATGCCGAAGCCTAGGCTGGTAACCAACGCATACTCCTTCATACTAAATACAAGGTTTTACCCATTTACCATGAAAGTTATATACTTGGAGTTTGAGCTTACCTTCCTCATCAACATATGATGTACAATAGTTCCTGAGAACTGCAAGACTAGGGCTGTGAATAATGATCTGAACTGGGTATTGTAAACACTCTCCAAAAGATCCATTTCCTCGAACTTATTAACAATCTTCTTCAGACTGAGAGCACTTTTCCACGAAATCCGACCAGGAAACTTAGTAACTGTTGTTTCTATCATCTACAAAAGGAACAACATCATCAAAAATGTAAAAACAAACACATACACCATCGCAAAACATAAGTACTTAGCGAATCGGGAGGTACTTAGCAAATCGCTAGGTACTTCGCGAATCGCAAGGCACTTCGCGAATCGGGAGGTACCTAGTGAATCGGGAGGTACCTAGCGAAACCCTAATAGAGAAACCATTAACTGAACATAAGACAGCAAAAACCATACATAAACTAACTAATAAAAAATCCTAAACAAAAAATCAGAAACAAACACTAAAACTGAACATGTAAAAACCCTTAAACTTTACATGCAAAAACCAAAATCCATAAACAAAAAACCAGAAAATGATCGGCCACCATTAGGTATTTAGCGAATCGCTAGGTACTTAGCGAATCGGGAGGTACTTAGTGAATTGGGAGGTACCTAGCGAAACCTTAATAGCGAAAAAATTTACTGAACAGAAGACAGTAAAAATGGACCATATATAAACTAATAAAAACCAAAAATAGACAAGAAACACTAAAACTTAACATGCAAATACCCTTAACATGCAAAAACCAAAACTCATAAACAAAAAACTAGAAAATGATCGGATGGGAGAAGAATGAACCAACCTTTTTAATGACGAACGAGAATAAAGAACCGAGAAGACGACGAACAGAAATGATCGGCCTTGACAAGATTCAGTGAAGACAATGGGTTAGAGAGAGAGAGACGAGTCGGGCAGAAATGAAATATTCTGAAATTTTTTAAAATATAAGGTATAGCGCGTGTGCGTACGCGCGCCTCTTCAACTTCCGTAGCGAGTCGAGAGGTACCTAGCGAAACGCGAGGTACTTAGCGAATCGCGAGGTCAATGAGCTCCAGGTAAGAGAAGATGGTTTGAATACGATTTCGTTAGTATATTTGTTTAATAACGAACAAAATCGAATTCAAACCATTCTCTTACCTGGAGCTCGTAGTACTTAGCGAATCGTGAAGTACAAATTATTTTATTGGTTTCATAGGTAATCTATCTCGTTTGATAAGGTATCAACAGCAAAGTCATGGTTTTGAAGAGAAGATGTGTTAACAAAATAAACCTTATAATTTTACATGGAAACATTTAGATTCTTTAGAAAAGGCCTTTGAAGAATCAATCATTGAGCTCCAGCTAAGAGAAAATTGTTTGAAATTTATTTCTTTAGCTTAATGACTAACGAAATCAAAGTCAGTCAATCTTCTCTTATCTGGAGCTCAATGATGGAATCTTAAATGGCATTTTCTGAAGAATCTAAATGTTTCCATTAATGTAAAAAGATAAGGTTTGTTTTGCTAACACAACTTCTCTTCATAACCATGAAGTGATGTAGATACCTTGTCAAATGAAGTTCATGATTAACTATAAATAACAAAAAATCTTGACACTTAGTGAATCGCAAGGTACTACTTAGCGAAACAGTAAGTCCGTAGCGAAACGGTAAGTCTGTAGCGAAACGGTAAATCCTTAGCGAAACGGTAAGTCCTTAGCGAAACATTTAGTCCTTAGCGAAACGTTTAGCGAATATTCCCTGAAACGGAAACCCATATGATCAGAGATTTTCTGCAAATATGAACAATGAACCTAACGAAATGCTCAAATATGAACCAATATGAACCAAATAACAAATAAGAACCCACAAATATGACCAAATATGAACCAAATATGAACGAAATATGAAAAGGTTTTTGAAAAGAAGAAAATGTAAACATGAACATAACTCGAATTAGGTTTAGGTTTGAAATGAACATCTTCTTCGACCTTCAAATCCTTAGAATCGGAGACCTGCATACTCTAAACCCTAAAATCGGAGACCTGCATGCAAAATAGGTTTAGGGTTAGTTTATGAAGATCGTGTAAATAAAAACATAAATGAATTAGGTTAGAAATAAAGATCTTGTAAATCTGTATAGATCTGTATGAATTGAACCGCCGCCCCGCCCGCAGCCTCCGTCGCCGCCCGCCGCCGTGAAAGAGAGAACAGGAGAAGAGAGAGAAAGAAAACGAAGGAAATGAAAATATTAAAGTATTTATACTAAACCTAATTCACTTCACGAAACGCTAAGTCCCTTAAAGTTTCGATACAAAGGCAATTTCGTCAAAAAAAAATAAAAAGACCACGAGCGCAATTTAATTAATAAGTCACCCTAGATCAAATAACCTCATCTTTGAGGTTATTTAATCAAATTTGTGGAGAATGTTTAAAGTTTTTATTTCAAATAATATATATTTCAAGTTAATTAATAGACTAAGAGTGATGTACAAAAGAATTACTAATGATATTTTTTGAAATATATATATGTATTTAAAAAAGAATGATTAAATGATAAAAGAATAACATTAAAATAAAATTTATTATATTTAAGTTGTATTTTAACTCTTTTCCATGTTATGTTTTTATATTTGTACTTACACAAATTTTTTATTAAATGAATTATTTAAAAAAATGATTAATATTATATATATATATATATATATATATATATATTAATTTAAATATATATTCTCTGCAATTTGTTAATTGTTCATTGTAATTATTTTTAATTTTTTTCCTTTTTTTCTTTAGATAATTTTGAAATAAACTTTGATATATTTTATATAATTTCATTATTAAATAATTTCATTATTATTTATGTATCAATTTTATTAAAAAATTATGTTTAAAATAAAAATAAAATAAAACATAATTATCATAAATTATAAATAAAAAATTTGTTTCCAATATCCATATATAAATATATATATATATATATATATATATATATATATATATATATATATATATATAATTAAATATTTGCAAATTATTTATTTTATGATTTATTTTTGATTGCCTTAATTTAAACTTGGTAAATTATTTTTTTTTTTCAATTTTGTAAAATTTAGTATAGACAATAAAAAAATTATCTTATTTTTAAAATAAAAAATTTATAATTAATTTATGTTCCAATATGATTGCACTTATAAACAATAAACTATAATCGAAATTAATGTAGGCTTTATTTGATTCAGCGTTTAAATGTCGTGTTTGAGTGTTTGCTTAATAAGCCGTTACAATAATTTTGGGTAATAAATTCACACACAAAATTATAATAAAACATATTTTTGCGTTTAAACTTTATTTTCTCTATCTCATTTTTCAGCTTTTAAGATTATAATCTCAGCGGTTTTAATCTTTCATCACTTTTAAATATTTTTTATTTATTTTCTCTCATTTATTTAATTTCTTTCTAATTATTTTATTCATTCACTCTCATATATTTAATCTTTTTCTAATCATTTTATTCACTCTTTATCGTCTATTCCATCTATTTATAATATTTTTTTATATATTTATATAAAATTATTATTATAATAAAATATACATTTAAATACATTTTTATTTATTAGTTATAATATATGTATCTTAATATTTAAAATAGTTAAACAAAATATGAAATATAAATACATTTTGATTTTTTTAATTTATAAATATAACTTTTTTTAATTTATAAATATAGTTTTAGATAATAAAAAATATATAATTTTAGAAATTAAACTAGTTTTAATTAATTATTTAAAAATATATATTATAATTGAGATCAATTGAAAGTGACATAAATGAATGATATAGAAGGAGGTCAGATGGCCCAAAATAGAATTGACAATTAAAAGATTGGGTAGAGGGGAAGTGTGGAAAGATGAAAATATATATAATAATAAAAAATTACTTTTATTTATTTAATGAATTATCTAAATATTTTTTGAAAAAATTAAAAATAGAAATGTAAATGAAGACAAAATAGTGATTTTTAAATAAGAGATAGAAGACTATAAATTTTAAAATATTATTAAACATTTTTATATATATTTATATTATATATATATATTAAATATATTTATAAAAATTAATATATTTATATTATTTATTTTAAAATATATTATTTTTTTAATTTAAGTCATTTTTAATATTTAAAATTATATATTAACAAAAATTTATAAAAAATAATATATTAATATAATTTATTTTCAAATAAATTATTCTTTTATTTAAATTATTTATTAATATTTAAAATTAAATAAATATATATAATATTATATTATATATATAATATTAATTATTAAATAATAAATAAATAAGTTGGGCGTATAAACTGAATTAAACATACTTTAGTTTAACGATTAAATAAACTAAGATAAATAAGTTAAATAAGCAGACGTGAATAAGCTGAAACAAATTAGTCCCTAAGCTGAGAATAAGTTAAAACAAACTAGCAAGTATTAAACTATTATTTTCACGTAACTAATTAAACTATTATTTTCACGCATTAATCAAGTATCAATATAATAATCATAAAACTTGTATAATATCAAGACCAAACTCGCAATTTGCTATAATAATCGGTTTCAACTTATAATTAGTTTAAAATGCAAATATAACATTTCATAAGTAATTGGGTGTTAAAACCCGTTTTGCCTCTTGGGATTCGATTCGATTCTTAATAAAATAGAAAGTAAATTATCAATTTTAAAAAAAAAATTAATCTTTAAACACTACAATAAATTATACTTTCGTGACACATAATTGTCAACACATATTCAGCGTTGACAAAAGTTAAACAAAGATTGGGGTTTGCCAACCTTTATTATATGTGATAACTTTTACATAATTTAAATTTTTTATTTTTTAACACAATAAATTGGTTAATTATTAATTATATACGAAAATAATATATATTTAATTTTGTATTTATATGATTTAAATTTTAAATTAATTTTATATAAATTATTTATATGTAAAAACTTTAACTAAATATATATTATATAAATTTGGAATTTTCCTAAAACAAATAACATTAAAATTAATTTTCAAATAAATTCTAACTACTTTACTCTCACCCTAAAATGAAACAAAACTTATATATTAAATAATATATTAAAATTGAGTGATTAATTTAAAGGACAGTTATTTTAAAAAAAATATAGAAATTATGAGAATTTGATTAGACGTGTTCACAAGCCACTAAAGTTTTTTTTTAAGGTTTAAACATACGACAATTTGTGAGTTTGTATGCTCTATTGAAGGGGTTAGTGTTAGTCATTTTTACCTAGTATATCCTTTTAGAATTAGTTATGTTTAATTAGTTTTTTTATGTAAACACCACTAAGTTAGTGTTAATAGTGGTTCCTAATTTCTTGCTTTGGTAAGTAACACTGCTAAGTTAGTTAGTAGTGGGTTAGTAGTTGTTCTTATTTTTTTTTATTTGGTAAGTTACACCACTAAGTTAGTAATAAGTTAGTAGTGTTCCTAATTTCTTGCTTTTGTAAGGCTATAAATAGCCCTGTCTTTTTAGTTATTATTTATCAAAAGGAATTCAGTCATTTTCTATACACTACTGTCTCTAGAATTGATATCAGACCCAGCTAGAACTGAACTTTGTGAGTGATTTAAATGAAGAATGACAACAGAAAGCAGTTTTGTTCAACCATCAATTCCAAAGTTTGATGGGTTCTATGATCATTGGTCCATGTTGATGGAGAATTTTTTTAAGCTAAAGTGAAGTGTTGGGTGTGAATGTGATTGAAGTTTGACTCAATCCTCTTGTTTATCGATTTCGTTGCACCATTATCTCACACAAAGGAGGCAACCCTCTCACTAACATCCAACACCACAAAGAAGCTTAACCTCTACCTCCAACCAAGAGAGTAATATCTATTTATATTATTGGTGAAGTCCAGTAAGTGGGTTACTAGAGATTGGCCCACAATGTTGGCCAAATAATACCCAACAATCTCCACATTTGCCCCAAAACAGTGCAAAACACAATCACAGAATCACAAGACACATCATCGCCAATTTATTACCACCGAGGCAACAAAGAGAATACCCAAGGTAAACTCGTGTCACAAAGACCAGGGGCAAGAGCACAAAGCACGCGAAAATCACAAAGATCAAACGCAAGAGCACAAAGCATGCGAAAATCATAAAGATCAAACGCAAGAGCACAAAGCATGCGAAAATCACAAAGATCAAACGCAAGAGCACAAAGTATGGGAAAATCACAAAGATTGAAGGCAAGATCACAAAGCATGCCATGCCCACAAAGGACAAACCTCAAAAAGCTTTCCCTAAGTCAAAGTTTAAAATCCGTTGACATGAAATAAATTTTTCAGTAGGTAAACACTTAGTACCCATATCAACAGGATTAAATTATGAAGGAATTTTCTCTAACTTAACAATGTCCTTTTCAATAATATCCCGAATGTAATGAAACCTAACACCAATATGTTTAGTTCTATCATAAAAACATGATTTTTACACAGTTGAATAGTAGATTGACTATCAGAAAACACAACTACATTTTTGTCAAGAAAATCAATTTTAGAAAAAACAGCCCTAAGCCAAATTGCTTCCTTAACAGCTTTAGTGGCAGCTTCATACTCACATTCTGTAGTAGATAAAGCAACAATGTGTTGAAATTGAGACTTCCAATTTATGCAAGAGCCACACAAAGTAAACACATAGGAAGTAGTAGACTTTCTATTATCCCTATCATTAGAATAATTGGAATCTACATAACCAACCAACTTAGTACCTACAGAACACTTAGGGAAAGTCAAGCCAACATCAACAATGTTTTTTAGATAACTCAAAATCCATTTCAAAGAATTCCAATGAGGCATACCAGGGTTAGACATAAATCTAGTCAAGCAACTAATTGCATATGCTATATCAGGCCTAGTGCTAATCATGAGATACATAACAGATCCTATAGAATTAGAATAAGGCACATTCTTCATTTCAGTTATTTCATTTTCACTCTTAGGAGACTGATCCTTACTTAACACAAAGTGGGAAGAAAGAGGTACATTCACAGATTTAGCATCAGACAAAGAAAATTTACTCAAAATTTTAGCAACATATGAACTTTGATTCAACACAAGAGAAAATTTTATTCTATCTCTAATGATATTCATTCCCAAAATCTTCTTAGCATCACCTAAGTTTTAAATGTCAAAATTTTCACAAAGCGATTTTTGCACATGCATGACAGACTTCAGACATGGGCTAACAACCAACATATCATCCACATACAACCAAAGAAATACAGGCACATAGTCTATATTTTTGAAGTAAAAACAATGATCAGAAGAATTTCTTTTAAACATCAAAGATTGCATGCACTTATCGAACTTAATATTCCATTGCCTAGAAGATTGTTTTAAACCATACAAGGCTTTTTTTAACAAACAAACATGATCAGACAACTTGGGATCAACAAACCCCTCAGGTTGATGCATATAAATATTCTTATCAAGTTCACCATGTAAGAAAGTAATAGTAACATCCATTTGCTTCAATTCCCAATCAAAGTGAACAACTAAAGCAAGCATAATTCTAACAGTAGTGAATTTGACAACATGAGTGAAAATTTCAGTAAAATTTTTTCCCTCATTTTGATTAAATCCCTTGGCTACTAACCTAGCTTTTGATCTAACTTTTTCAGACTCTTGCTTCACCTTATACAACCGCTTGCAATCCACTAAGGAGAAATTATGAGGTTTTAAACAAGTTTCCAAGTATAATTAATTCTTAGGGAATTCATCTCATTATTCATAGCAACAATCCATTTAGTAGAAAACTTAGACCTCAAAGCTTCTTTATAAGAGATAGGCTCATTACAGTCTAAGGAATTTAACATGTTAAAAGCAAATTTAAACATATTACAATTATCATGCTCCACCTTATTAGGAGCATCATTAATAGGAGTGGGGGATATATGCAAGCAAGGAAAATCATTCTCATTAAAGACAACATCTTTACTTATCACAATCCTAAGCCCAGGTTTACTTCTATCCCAAAGCCTATAACATTTTACCCCTTCAGGGTAGCCTAAGAACACACATTTTTTGACCTAGGCTCCAACTTGTCAACCTTTTGATGCACATAGCCAACATAGCCAAAAACTTTCAAGTTACTCAAATCAAGAGGTTTACCTGAAAACACAGATTTAGGACATTTCCCTCCTAAGGGAACACTAGGGGACCTATTTATTAAATAATAAGAAGTGTGCAAAGCTTCCCCTAAAAATTTTCAGACAACCTAGATGGCGCTAACATAGCTCTCACCCTCTCTAGAAGTGTCATATTAATCCTCTCAGCAACACCATTCTATTGTGGTGTGTACGGCACAGACTTATGTCATTTAATACCCCATGTAACACAAAAATCATTCATTTGTTTATTACAAAACTCAAGACCATTATCTATCCTAAGAGTTTTGATTCTCTTACTTGTTTGATTCTCAATCAAAATCTTCCACTCCTTAAAACTTTTCAAAAACATCATACTTATGTTTCAAAAGTAACACCCAAACTTTCTTAGAATAATCATCAATGATGGAAATAAAATATTGGTTCCCCCTATGTGTAGAAACACTAAAGGGACCCCACACTTCAGTATGCGAATATTCAAGAATATTAGTATACTTAAACACGTTTGGCTAGGAGGAGATGGGAAAACTCACCTTATGTTGTTTTCCTAGCACACATGATTCACAAAAGGGGACGGAGGACAATTTATCACTACCAAAGTGACCATATTTATGCAAAATTTCTAGACCTTTGTTACTCATGTGACCTAATCTATTATGCCAAAGAACATATTTATCACCAATCACAAAGTTCACAGAGTCACAAGTAGTCTCAGCATGACACACATACAGATTGTTCATCTTTTTAATAGTAAAGATAACAAGAGACCTATACAAAATTTTCATAACACCTTTTCCCCACTTTCCCTCCAAACCATCATTCTCAAGAGATGCACAAGACAACAAATTATAACGCAAATCAGGAACATGCCTCACATTCTTCAAAGTAAACATAAACCCACAAGAGATCCTTAAGCATACATCACCTATTTCTATCACATTGCAATTTTTTGAATTTTTCATAGACACAAAACCATGTTCAATCTCTTTATAGTTAATAAAAAAATCTCTAAATGGAGTCACATGGAAAGTACAACTAGAATCAACTAGCAAATCAGATTTGCACAAAGAATCAGATAACATAGAGTTCAAGCTAGCATAATCACATAGATTATTAATCATAAAAATATCACCCATATCACCCTCACAAACAACCACATTAACATTTTCAACATGCTGATTTCTCTTAGGCTTATAACAATCCTTGATAAAATGATCAGACTCATGACAATTATAACACTTTCTAGCATTAGACCTAGATTAGATCTTCTTTTACTAGCAAGATGAGATTTCCTACCAGAACTCTCATTACTGACATTCTTTTGGGCACTCGACCTACCCTGAGATCTACCCATTACATGCTTGACTTCCCCACCAGACTATTTACCCCCTTAGAGTGTATCAAATCTAACTCCTTACTCTTAAGACCATTGACAACAATATCAAGAGTGACACTATCTCTACCATACTTAATGACAAACTTCACATAATTAAAAGAATAGGAATAACATTCAACAAGATAATGGGGGCATACTCATCAATGTTCTTTTCACCACACAACTTAATATTAGAAATAAGTTTAGTGAAAACATCCAGATTATCTTCAATGTCCTTGGACATATCCAATCCAAATTTGAAAAACTTTTCAAGTAAGAACATTTTATTAGGCAGAGAAGTTTTAGTATAAAGTTCAGACAATTTATCCCACAAGGTTTTTAGACACTCTAAATTACCAATTTTTCTCATCACAGAATTAGATAAGTTCAAGTATATAGAGGCACATGTATTTTCATTCATTTCACTATTTTTCTTAACGGTATCAGCAGTAGCATAAACCTAACTAACAACTTTAAAGTATTTTTTCTAATTCAAACACATTTTATTTTTTGTTTCCAAATGCTAAAATTAGTTTTTCCGTCAAACGAACCATACCATATTGATTAACACCATAAATGCTATCAAACAAATTAAAAACAATCAACAATGAATTGGCAGAAATTAATGGGAGGGTTCAAGCTATGATACCTTGCAAAACTCAAATAAAGTTTCGACTTACCCACCCCGCAAGCGGATTAGCTGCTTCGTCTTTTCAGCAGCGGCACGGTGGCGACTTTGATTCTCATGACACCGACAACGGTTGAACAGGACAGCAACAACTTCTTCTCCAAAAGTGGCAGCGACTTTCTTCTTCCTTCAGTGGCAGCAGAAGTAGAAAATAAAAGCAGCAGGATGAAAGAAGAAACAAATCTGCGCTTATTGGTGAAGATAACTCATATCCTCCAACCCAATCTCAAACTACAATTACAAACCCTAAACCCTAGCTTTGACACCAATGTTGGGTGTGAATATGATTGGAGCTTGGCTCATCCCTCTTTTTTATCGATTCCGTTGCACCACTATCTCACACAAAAGAGGCAACCCTCTCACTAACATCCAACACTACAAAAGAGCTTAAACTCTGCCTCCCACCAAGAAAGTAATATCTATTTATATTATTAGGTCAAGTCTAGTAAGTGAGTTACTAGAATTGGGCCACAATGTTGGGCCAACCAATACCCAACATGAAGACATACAACGATGCAAAACTGAAGGATTTAAAGGCAAAAAACTATCTATTTCAGGCTATTGATAGAACAGTTCTTCAAAATATTTTAGATACAAGATCAGCCAAAAGTATTTGGGATTCCATGAAGAAGAAGCATCAAAGAACGAATCGTTTTCAACGATCATAATTGCAAGCTCTTAAAAAAGATTTTGAGGAGTTACAAATGAAGATAGGAGAGTCTATGAATGCATATTTTTTGCGTACCTTAACCATTGTCAACAAAATGAGGTAGCACAAGGGCAAGGTAAGTGATGAAGATGTTATTGAAAAGATACTAAGATCGATGACCCGTAGTTTTGCCTATATAGTTTGTTCAATTGAAGAGTCAAAAGATCTCAATAGAGTTTCAGTTGGTGAACTGCAAAGAAATTTATTGGTTCATGAGAAACAAATGACTACACATGTTGATGGGGAGCAGACTTTGAAGGTTACATATGGAGAATCTTCAAGAGGACGGAGACATGGTAGCTTTCGAGGTAGAGGAAAAATTAGTGGGAGATATAACTATGACAAGTCAAGTTTGAAATGTTTTGGTTGTCAAAAGCTTGGGCATTTTCAGTATGAATGTTCAGGAAAATCACAAGAGAGGGCACACTATGTGGAAACAAAAGAAGAAATGTTGTTGATGTCTTATACAGATGAATGAAAGACAAATCAAGATGAAATACGTATGTAGTACTTTGATTTAGGCTGCAGTAACCACATGAGTGGCAAAAAAGAGTTGTTTTCAGCTATTGATTAAAGTTTTAGAGAAACAATAAAATTAGGAAAAACTCAAGGGTGAAAGTGATGGGAAAATGAACTGTTGTGATGATGGTGAATGAATTACTCAGGTCATCACTAGTGTGTTCTATGTTCCAGATTTAACAAATAATCTACTAAGTATTGGGCAACTAGCTGATAAGGGTCTCGAAATTGTCATTAACAAGGGAAGTGTGCACTTTATCATGCTCATAGGGGACTTGTTGCATAAATTATAATGTCTTCAAATCGAATGTTCAAGCTCTTTGCAAATATAAAGAAGAAAGAGGAGATGTGTTTCTCTGTTGCTGAAGATGTAGTTCAATTGTGCCATCGTCAATATGGTCATTTGAATCACAAAGGACTAAGACTTTTTTAGAAAAAGGAAATGGTAAATGGCTTACCTTCACTTAGAGTCATGTCTAAAGTATGTGAAGTGTGTTTACAAGGCAAGCAAAATAGACTTCCTTTCCTACAAGAGACTACATGGAGAGCTACTCAAGCTCTTCAACTTGTGCATGCTGACATATGTGAACCTATCAAGCCTATGTCCAATAGTGGAAAGAGGTACATAATCACTTTTATTGATGATTATAGTCGCAAAACATGGATATATTTACCATTGCAAAAATAAGAAGCTTTTAATACTTTTAAATTGTTTAAAAGTTGTGTTGAGAAGGAGAATGGTGTGTTTATTAAAGTTCATCGTACTGACCTTGGAGGGGAGTTCACCCTAAATGAGTTTAACAACTTTTACAACGACAATGGCATAAAAAGACAACTGACAACTTTATATACTGCACAACAAAATGGAGTTGCAGAGAGGAAGAATCAAACTTTAATAAACATGGTTCGTAGCCTGCTTATTGAGAAGAATATTCCAAAGTCGTTTTGGGCAGAAGTTGTGAATTGGGCGATTCATGTCCAGAATAGAAGTCTAATGCGTGCCGTAAAGAATAAGACACTAGAAGAATCTTGGAGTGGTGTTAAGCCATCAGTTGCTCACTTTTAAGTGTTTGAATGCATTTCTCATGCTCATGTTCTTGACAGCAAGCGCATCAAGTTGGATGACAAGAGTATCAAATGTATTATACTTGGGGTCAGTGAAGAATCTAAAGCATATCGACTATATGAACCTTTTATCTCAAAAGATTGTAGTAAGTCGTGATGTGGTGTTTGAAGAGGATGGAAGCTAGCAGTGGGATAAAAAACATGAGAAAGCCACACTTATTGATTTAGAATGGGAATAAGAAGACTCAACTACTGCAACACATAAAGCAATTGTGCAAGTTGAAACTGTGGAAGAAACTACTGAAGTTCTTCACATCAAGTCAGGATTCAAGATCCAGTGAAAGTTCTCTTTCACCAATTGCTCAAATAAGAGAAAGAAGACAGCCAATGTGGATGAGAGATTACATTAGTGGAGAAGGTCTCTACGATGAAGAACAAGATGATGATTTTGTGTTCTTTGCAATGATGGCAACCTCAACTGATCATGTGTACTTTTAAGATTCTGTAAAAAGAGTGCACCATGGAGAGCTGCAATGGATGTTGAGATTGTTGTTATTGAAAAAAACAATACTTGAGAGTTGACTGTTTTACCAGCTCATGCAAAGAAGGTGGGAGTACAATGGGTGTACAAAACAATGTTAAATGAACATGGAGAAGAGGAGAAGCTCAAAGCCCGTTTGGTAGCAAAATGGTACACCCAAAAGCATGGAGTGGATTATGAAGAAGTATTTGCTCTTGTGACACGTTTGGAGACAGTTCGTATGGTGATCTCTTTTGTAGTACAAAAGGAGAGAAACACTTTTCAGTTTGATGTTAAATCAACTTTTCTACATGGAGAGCTTAGTGAAGAAGTTTTTGTAACACAACCACTTGGCTATGTGGTAAAAGGAGAATAAGAAGATAAAGTCTACAAGTTGAAAAAAGTTCTATATGGACTCAAGCAAGCTCCACGAGCCTGGTACAGTCGCATAGAATCCTATTTAAGTAGGGAAGGTTTTCTTCGATGTCCTTATGAACATACACTTTTTGTCAAGATGGGAGGTCAAGGTAAAATTCTCATCGTTTGTTTCTATGTTGATGATCTCATATTCAGTGGTAATGATGAATTGATGTTTAAAAAATTCAAGAGTTCGATGATGCCAGAATTCGACATGACAAACCTTGGGTAGATAAAATACTTTCTTGAGATAGAAGTGATGCAGAAGAAAGAAGGTATGTTTATATGTCAGAAAAAGTATATAGAAAAGATATTGGAAAATTTTGGAATGGTTAATTTCAATGCAGTTCATAATCCAATTGTTCCTGGTTGCATCTTACTAAAGATGGGAGTGGAAATAAGGTTAATAGTAGTTAGTAAAAACAGTTAATTGGTAGTCTCATGTATCTTACAACAACACGACATGATATTATGTTTGTTGTAAGTCAACATACTCGATATATGGATTGTCCTACAGAACTTCATCACAATGCAGCAAAAAGAGTATTACGATATTTGAAAGGGACATATGATTATGGTATTCTCTACAAGAAGGGAGGAGATGTAAAACTTGAAATCCACACAAATAGTGACTATGCCGGTGATTTGGATGATCGTAAGAGTACATTAGGATATGTTTTTTAGTAGGGTTCTGGTGCTGTGTCTTAGCTATCAAAGAAATAGGCAATTGTTACATTGTCCACAACTGAAGTAGAATTTATTTCAACAACTTCAGCAGCAACTCAGGCAATTTGGTTACAAAGAATTCTAGAGTATCTTCATCAGTTAGAGAATGATAAGTGCACAATTATACTCTATGATAACAGTTCAAGTATTGCTCTATCTAAGAATCCAGTTTTACATGGTCGTAGCAAGCACATTGATGTCAGGTTTTACTTTCTTTGTGATCTTACTAAAGAAGGAGTTGTTAAGTTAGTTCATTGTTCAAGTCAAAATCAAGTTTCTTATATAATGAAAAAATCACTAAAACTAAACGTGTTTATGAGGCTCAGAGGTTTGCTTGACATGTGTTATGTATCCGTTCTAAATTGAATTCTATTTTTAGTTTAAGGGAGGAAATGTTGAAGTGGTTAGTGTTAGTCATTTTTACCTAGTATCCTTTTAGAATTAGTTATATTTAATTATATATTTTTATTTAAACACCACTAAGTTAGTGTTAGTAGTGGTTCTTAATTTTTTTTTCTTTGGTAAGTAACATTACTAAGTTAGTAGTGGGTTAATAGTTGTTCCTATTTTCTTTCTTTGGTAAACACCACTAAGTTAGTAGTGGATTAGTAGTGTTCTTAATTTCTTACTTTTATAAGATTATAAATAGCCTATCTTCTCCCTTATTATTTATGAAAAGGAATTCAAGCATTTCATATACACTATTGTCTCTAGACTCTCGCTCTCACTCGCGGTCCCTTTCCTACTCTCGCTTTCGCCGCCTCATCTTAGCTCCCCCTTTCTTTCTCCCTTTTTTTTATCTCATTCTAGGTCATATAGTCGGAGAGGAAGAGATGCAAGGTATGACTAAGGATCTTAATACGGAGCTTCGAAAGCTAAATTGCAGAACGACGAGTGGATTCATAAAGTTGGTGCTTACCGAGTAGAAAAATCCTTCTCTTTGTAAATTTGTATCATTTTTATCATGCTGCTAACTTCTCCTCTACATTCACTTCTCTGGTAATTTCTCTATTTCTCTATTTTCCATTGCTATATCATTTAAATAATTCATTTTGCATGTCAATCTCCTCTTCTTCACGTATTTATCAGCTTCCAATTCATAGTTTTGTCCTTGTTTGATTTGATCGTCCTGATATTCATAAAATGATAATATTGATTGATTGATTAATTGGGCTACATTAGACTTGAACTTATATTCTCTATTGCTCTTAGATCTGAAAGCAGACCAGAAGATTCAAATTATGCCATAATCCTTATCTTTAGCTCAATATTTAGGTCAAGTGAGAGCTGTTTTAAAATAGTAGTATACAGTTCAATTCAATCAAATGAAAATGAAAATAGAGAGGCAGAGGAGCTTTATTAACCTCTTCATTGATAATTCTTACGATATGTTTGAGTTTTTGTTGTTGTAATGGACATTTTCTGTTAAGTTGCAGACATGAATGATATTGTCAATATAACTAATTTATACTCACTTCATCATTGTAAAATAGTTCACCTAGTTAGTGGAGTTTTTCTTTAGCATCTCATTTTATTTGTTATGAACTTGAACACGTTTATTATATATTTTGCAATCTGAAAACATGCCATTTGGTTGGTTCATTATTAAGTATTATATACAACAGATAAGGAATTCCCAAGGGTTCCATAATGTAGCAAGAGGAAAACAAATAGTGCATACATGTCAGAAGAGTTTTTTGATGCAAAGCTCACACATATTAGTTGGCAGCATGTAGTAAATTTAGTCAATAATTCATGTCAGATTATCTCATGTCAATATACCATAATTTACAATAACATATATACTCCCAATAAGGTTATTTTGAAATAACCGTTGGATATTCAAATAATCCAAGATTGAACAAGCCATTGCATATCCATGCTATGGTGATTTTCAAGTTTATTATGTGTTCCATATTATAACAGAATTATAATAAAATTGAAAAGCTATGTTGAGCTGCATTTTCAGTCTGTTTTCTTATCTGAATCGATAAGACAGCCAACGAGCAGTGAATCAATGGCGGAGAAAAGCTTTAAATACGTCATACTAGGAGGCAACGCTGTGTAAGTTGCACAATTTCGATATTATCGTACTCTAATTGAAGTTTGATGTAGGACAAAGATACCTTAATTATGTTATGCTCAGGTGATATCATATATCATTATTTGTGTTGCAGTTGTGGAAGAGGAACAAGAGATTGAAATTGGGCTTCCAACTGATGCCAAACATATTGCACATTTTGGCTTTATATGACTGAAAACTTCCTTCCTTCCACCTTAATTTTTGCTAACCCCGCCAAAATGAATTAATGCAACATTGTATTGTTATTGTAGTATTATGCTGCTAGAGAGTTCTACAAGCAGGGTGTTAAGCCATGTGAACATGCAATTATTTTTAAAGAAGCGGTATGTATGACTTTCCTTGCATCTGTTGTCTTTTTCATGTATATTGTTAATTTGTTATTGGAGTGATGCTATTTTTGATTTTGGTTTCGTTCATTTTGGTCATCACTATTGGTACTTGTGACGATGGACCTTTTCTAGCTTTCAGGTTGCTCCTTATGACTGTCTTCTTAGTAAGGGATCCCTTCTTCATGAGTTTAAGTTTTCAAATCTTCTAAATCATCAAAGCTGATAATCTAATGAATTTATATTTCTTGTCCATTTGATACTGATTCCAGTCACTTTGGATGCTTAAAATGAGCTCAGATCTGTAGTGGGATAATAAATGATTGAAAATGTTGTTGTTCATATAGGTCTATAACTGGCTTTCTGTGAACTTATTTGTTAATTTTATAAATCTTATAATTATTTTCTTGTTGATTTCAATGAAAGGAAGTTTATGTATTCACTGTTAAAAGGTCTTTTAACAAAGTATGGTCCAAAGAGAGTTGTTGATACCGATTACAGATGTTGATACTTATAAGTGGAACTACTGAGTTTTATTTCCTCTACTTCGAATTTCAGTAAAAAAAATCTAAGAACATTCCACTTCCATTTGAACATGAGAGACTGGGATTGGTGTTTGAGCTACTTATGCATGTTAGCATTACATAATCTTTAGTTGAGTAAATCTCTATCCTTACCAATTATTCTTTTTGATGCTGCCAAAAGGTTATATCATATGTTGAGTTGCAGATTTAATTATCCTAATTAAGATCTCTTGCTTTATAGTGTGTGAAGATTGAGTAAGTTATAGAGATTTACTTGACTCAAATGTTGGATATGAAATTGTCATTTTGTACAATTTAGTATTAAAGTCTCTTTTTAATTATATTGGTGTGAGAAATTCTCCAAACACTTTTAGTTGAGAGTGTTTAAGAAAAAGAGTGGCGTGTTTAACATTTTTTTTCACATTAAGTTAAAGTAAATTTACTTTGTTTTTCTCATTTAGTTAAAGGAAATTTACTTTGTATTTACTATTTGTTTATGTTGTCAAAGACAATGAAATGTTTCTTCTTTGGTTCTCATTGCAGACAATATACGACATAATTAATTCAGCTGAAATGCAAAATCTAATTACATGGTGATCAAATATCAGTTCCAATTGTGTTTAGAGGTGTTGTGGAGTTGGTGCCCCAAAAGTGGGATTTACAAAAATTTCTTTGTTGTATAGAGTAATTGTTGTTTATATATTTTTGTATAATTATTATAGTATACGAAATTTTTCGTTTAGTTTAATTGCTTTTTAAACTAATAGAACAATATTAAAAAAATTGTAATATGCTAAGTTAATATTTTTTATTTAACTATTAATATGATTTTAAGAGATAATATTGTTGAGATGATTTATATTTTTTTTTATTTAAAATGTTAATAATTAGCAAAAAAAAAATTAATTTTTTTTAATGATTATTTAATTTAAAATAATAAAAAATTAAAATATAAAATTAAATTGTTAAAAATTAAATGGACTTTTGGCAACGCTTAAATGAATGTTACTGACGCTTAAATAAATGTTGTTAAAACTTACACCCACCCTGCATTTAGTGATGCAAGAATAAGGGTCGGTGATCTTTTTGGTGACGCTTTTAAGGGTTGGCAGAAGTCTTTTTAAGCGTCGTCGAAAGTCTTTTTTGTTGCAGTAAAATAAAGTTATTTGATTCTCATCAAGAGTGCATTAACATATATGTTCATCTATACGATGTCTTTATTCGTGCTCTCCAAAAGTGTGACGTTAAAAATAGAGAGAATTATGTGTAAAAATTTTGGGATCGTCTAATTCCTTATTCAGTTAGTTGGGATAAGGTCAAGCGATACAAAGATCATGGAAGTTTAGGTATCCGTGATATTGTTTCCTTGAATAACCATTCTCTCAAAATGATAAAGCATATTTGCATTTGAACCAAATAGTTTTTGGGCATCGTTAATTAGATGTAAATATGACCAATATTGGTCTAGATGATTCAAAAAAAAGTTTAATCGCTTTACGGGCTGTAGAATTTTGAGTGAAATATATTTTTTATGGAAGAATTATTACGGGAAATCTAAATTTAAGGAACGGGGTCTCGATTAGACGTTTTATGAGCTCGCCTTCATTGTCATATATTGGAATGCTACTATTAAGGATATGTTTGATACTCAGACTAGCGGTTTTCAAATCGCATCAGATATATTTCTTAATATATAAAATAAACTCTGGTGATAGATTAAACATCATTGAGAGATCTTTTAATGTTATGGTGGGGGTTTTAGAGGTTAAACCGATCATAATTGTTTTTTGGCACAACTGAAATCCAACATCGGATGATGATGAGAGTGGTGAAATTTCTTAATATATAAAATAAACTCTTCTCACAATTAGAATCCCACCTCGGAAGATGATGGGAGTGGAGAAAATTTCTTAGTCTATAAAAAAAATTCTCCTCCATTTGATTTGATGCACCCAATACTTTTATCACTTCTTCCTTATTAATTGATAGCCTTAGTACTTGGAGACGTAGACAACATTTAACAGAACTCCGTTATCAAATTCTTAGTGTATTCTTTCTTTTTGTTTCTTTTATTTTTCAGTTTTCCACAACAAGTGGTATTAGAGCCGAAGGTTAGTCATTGGCATGTCGACTAAGTCTTCAAAGGGGCATCAACTTCTTTGTCATTTTGGACGAGGACTCCAATGTCGAATTTGAAATTTGCAGTAGAAATATTTAATGGTACTATGCATTTCGGTATGTGGCAAGGTGAGGTTCTAAATTGTCTTTTTTAATAGGGTCTAGATTTTGCTATTGAGGTCAATAAACCAGATGATATCGAAGAAAATTAATGGAGTATCATTAATCGATTGGCGTGCAAAACAATTCGATCGTGCTTATCTAGAGAGTATAAGTATGTCATAAAGGACGAAACTTATGAACATAAATTATGGCATTTATTGGAGGACAAATTTCTGAAGAAGGGTAATCAAAATAAGCTTCTTATGAAAAAACTTTTGTTCCGGTTTGATTATTAGTCAGTTGCCACCATGAATGAACGCATCACTAAGTTTAATCAATTATTAACATATCTTTTAAATCTTGATGTAAATTTTGAGGATGAAGATTTGGCTTTGATGTTATTACAGTCCCTTCCTGATGAATTTGAACATTTTGAAACAACGTTACTTATTGGGAAAGGAAATGTATCTTTTGATGCTATATGTTATGTTTTAAATAACCATGAATTGAGAAATCAGGAAAAAAGGGAAAAGAAATAGCTATAACAGATGAAGCAATTCAAAAAGGAGAGAAGGAATATGCAAAAGTAGAGTTGCCAAAGATGAATGTGCTTTCTATCGTGAGCAAAGACATTGGAAGAATAACTACCCAAAGTTGAAGAAAAAAGAGAAAGATTCTGAAAATTCAAATGTTGTAGAAAACAAAGATGCAGATTCATAATTCTCTTTGTTGATGTCACACAACATAATATCATGATGCGTAGATATTGGACTCAGCTTGCACTTATCATATAACACAAGTTAGAGAGTGGTTCCTTGACTTTAAAGAACTACATGGTGGAGTTGTTTACATGGGAGATGATAATACATGTAAAATAAAAGGGATATGTTCAATCAAGCTGAGAAATTATGATGGATCCACCAGAATTGTCAGAGATGTTCGGTACATACCGAATATGAAAAATAATCTCATTTCTTTGAGAACCTTGGAATCAAAAGGCCTACACGTGAGAATGGAAAATAGATTTTTTAAAGTAATCTCTAGAAAACTAGTGATGTTAAAAGTCATCAGAAAATGTAATAAAATGTATTACTATTAAGGTAGTATAGTTATTGAGACATCATCAGTTGTATCAACTTTTAGCAGTAGTAAGGAATTAGATGCAACAAAGTTATGCCATATGCGTTTGGGACATGCTGGTGAGAAATCTATGCAAACTTTTCTTAAGCAAGGATTGCTGAAAGGTACAAAATTTTATACGTGCAAACATGTTAGAATCTTCACAATAACATGAATCTATTGTTATGAACAGACCAATGTGAGTTATTCAAAAACCATCTCGGTTTACTAATATGGTGGCCTATGCACTTCCAAACATAGATGATGTTTTATCAACCTTTTCAGATATTATTTGAAAACTGAAAATGGAAAGGTGATATGGAAGATGAGATGTATTCTTTTTAGAAGAAAGAGACATGGAAGTTAATGTATCTACCAAAAGGGAAGAAGGTTTATTGGTTGTAAATGGATCTTTGCAAATAAAGAAAGATTTCTCAATAAAATTGTTGTTCTCTATAAGAAAAGATTGGTAGCTAAAGACTACGCTCTTGAAAGAAGGAATTGATTATAATGAGTTATTTTCTTATGTTGTTAAACAATCTTTCATTAGAATTTATTGGCATTGGTAGCACATATGAATTTAGAGCTAGCTCAACTGGATGTGAAGAACGCATTCCTACACATTCATTTGAACGAGGAAATATACATATCTCAACCAGATGGATTCAAAGTTGTTGATAAAGAAAATTGGGTTTGCAAGTTGAACAAATCATTGTACGGGTTGAAACAATCATAGAGACAATGGTACAACCGACTTGACAATTTATGACGGACCACAAGTACACAAGAAACAAATCTGATTCATTTGTGTATTTATGCAAATTAAAAGATGAGTCTTAGATCTACCTAATCTTATACATTGAGGATATGTTGATAACATCAAAGAGACAATATAAAATTGAAAAATTGAAGGCTCAATTAAGTAAATAGTTCAAGATGAAAGACATGAGAAAACTAAATTTAAATATTATTTAGATTTGGTAAATATCTTGTGCGTTTGAGTCGGCACTGAAGAGCGCCAATTGGAAGCACTTAAGAACTATTTTTTAATGATGAAGATTTTTATTGGATATTGTGACAAGGTGGAGATTTTTTGTTTTTTGGCATAATTAGAATTCCACATCGGATGACGATGGGAGTGAGGAAGTTTCTTAGTATATAAAATAAACTCTCCTCCCTTTAATTTGATGCACTCAATATTTGTATATCTTCTTCTTTATTAATTTATAACCTTAGTTTTCGGATACGTATACAACATTTGGTCAAACTCCATTGTCAAACTCTTAGTGTATTCTTTATTTTTTATTATTCTTTTATCTGTCAGTTTTCCACAACACATACATGATGTTATGTAGTGGCAAGACATTGATTTGTTTTAATGTGGGGCATTGATATATCTTGTATACGGAGTTGTCTCCGTACGATTACTAATGGTAGAAGTTGTGGGAATCCAAGATTCCTTCTAAGATTTCAATTTTTGGTTAGAGTGTTCTTCATGGTCGGATTTTGACGGACGACATATGTATGAAAATTTTTTGTAATATGATTAATCGTTGTTAGATGTGCCTTCTAAAAGTTGAATCAAAATATCACATTCTTCTGTATTGTCGTGGGATGACCGGTATTTGGAGCCTTCTTTGGAAGATGAATAAAATTTAGTGGGTGATGTTTAAGTCTCCCTGTAGTTCTTGAGAAGTTTGGATCGAGACAGGAAATATGACGAGTCTAAATCGTTGGGTAACTTTCCTTATTATCTTTTGGTGAAGTATTTGACTTGAGAGAAATCGTTATACTTTTAGTGACTGTATTCGATCGATGCGTATTATTCATTACATCATTATTACAACACTATCTGATATTTGTTCCGTGAGCCGGTTAGGAAGCTCACCGCCCTTCTCGAAGACCTTCATACATGTTAATTTTGTCTTTAACCTAAGATCTTTATTGTTCTCTCTCGGTATTTTAATTTTTCTAATGTCATGCTTTGTTCGTTATGCTTAAACGGTTAAAAATATTAATGGACCATTTTAAAAAAAACATTTCATGAGTCAACATAGTCGGTCCTGAATTTTGGGCTACACAGCCCCAATAGTAAAAATGTGGATTTTGAACATATGTCTCAACTATTGTTTATCTTGTCGATTTGATCACCGACTTACTTTAATGTTTCTCATATGAATCTCGTATTCAACACGATCCTCAAACCTTACCAATTCTTCTAAATTTTTTTTTCTCTCAACTCTTAATAGTACACAAATCATAATAGAAGAAATAGACTTAAGGACCTCTATAAATAATAAATTTTATTTATAAATTTATTGTTGTCAAATAACTCTAAAAACTTATTTGTATGAATATAAATAATATGAATGACATTTTGTTTAATTATATTAAATTGTCATTATGGAGAATATTGTAATGTGTAATTTAATTATAATGAATTAAAATACAAATTCCTCTTAAAATGTAATATATATATATATATATATAATTCTAAAGGTTATAATAATGAATTAATTTGTGTCAATATTAAAATATCCAATTGTTATTTGAGATTCCAATTGGACTCATTTTAATTAAATTAGGTTGAACTATCACAATTTTAATTATTTGAAATTTTATCGTCAAATTATTTGTTTTTTTATTTTAATGAATTATTTAAAAATAATAATTAATTTGTCAGGTATCTAATTAAAATTATATTTATAAACATTGTGAATATATTTTAAAATTAACTATTCTAATCACTAAAAATTAAACACCAATTTATAAAATTAAAATAATTGTTTTGATTTATTTATGAATAAATAAAATTAAAATAATTAATCCCATGGCCAAAACTCAATTAAAACAATTAATTAGACTAATTATTTTGATAATTAAAGCCAAATTAATTTAAAAAATGGCCAAAACAAAAAATAAAATTATTTGAGATAAATGTTGTACACATTTATCTTAAAATAGTTTTAAAAAAAAAATCAAGAGATTAAAATAAATAATTTAAAAATAAAATGAGATACCCATTTCATCATAAAAAAAATATTTATTTAACCCTAAAGTATACAAAAATAAAATAAAATAAATTGGTAAAATATTTTCCATATTTATTTTAATATTTTGTGTATTTAAAAATATCAAAATTAAAGCCAAAATAGTGAAAGAATAATTAATTTCAAACAATATCTTAAAGTTTTAAAATAAAAATAAAATCAGTAATCGGGTGTAGCCGAAATCCAGAAGGGATCCTACAACTGAAACCGCATACGCTGGATGAGCGTTGGATTTTCATTCAACACTCCAGACACGCCCGTGTAGCCCGCTACAACCAAAGGATCCTATGCCCACGAAGTATTGAACTCACGAACGCGGATGTTAGCTCCGTCAGCTAGAATGCGACGAAAAGGATGGAACGCGGACGGAGCACTCTACATCCGTGTTTACACTCCAAAATGTGTTGTTTTGATTGCCGTCATCGTCTTCATCGCGACGCCGAAGAGGATAAGAACAAAATCCAGTTTTGAGAAATCAAAAGTGGAACTTCCTCATTAGTCAACCTTTCCGACTAATTCTAAAGGCAAAATAATCACCCTACCAAGGTGATCATTTCTCTTACAAGAATAGGGATGAATCACCCTTATTCCGACTAGTTGACTCGAGAACAACCAAAATATTATTAATAGTTTTTGGCTGATTCGATCCATTTGGTTGAATCAATCAACTCCGTACATCTATAAATAGCTTCCTTGAACAAATCTAAAGGCAAGAGATCCACTTTCCACCTTCAAATTAAAGAAAATAAAAATCTGCCATTAAAACTTCAAGCTTATATATTTTTCGAATTTTCTGTTTAAGGCCTTAAATCTTTGATCCAAGGATCCCAAAAACTTCTCTAAGGATCTAGGAGTGTTCTCAAATCCTTGATAAGGTTCTAATCATCCTCTAATACATATTTATAGACTGAATTTGAAATTTTTATATTTCAAATTGCATAAACGTGTATGCTTACTGTTTATGGTATTTTATGGTTGAAAATTGATATAATCATTTATAAACTTTTTGGATAGGTGGATAGATCAACCGACTCCAAAAATCTAAAATAGGTTCCCTGAACAAATCCAAAGGCAATAAATCTACTCTCCACCTTCAAATCGAAGAAAAAACCAGAAATTCGCCATTAAAACTTCAAGCTTTTGGATTTTTCGAATTTTATATTTAAGGCCTTAAAACTTGGATCTGATCATTCCATAAACTTCCTTAAGGATCTAGGAGTGTTCTCCAGTCCTTGGTAATGTTTCAATCACCCACTAATTCATATTTATAGTTTAAATTTGAAATTTTTATATTTTAAATTGCATAAGCTTGTATGTTTGATGTTTATGGTGTTTTATGGTTGGAAATCAATCATATAATCATTTATAAACATTCTGGTAGGTGGATGGATCAACCGACTCTAGACACCTATAAGTAGCTTCCCTGGACAAATCCGAAGACAAGATATCCACTCCCCACCTTCAAATCAAAGAAAAATTAGAAATACTCCATTAAAACTTCAAGCTTTCGGATTTTTTGAACTTTTTGTTTAAGACCTTAAAGCTTGGACTGAGCATCCAAAAAACTTCCTAAGGATTCATGAGTGTTCTTCAATCCTTGGTAAGTTTCTAATCACTCTCTAATTCATATTTATAGTTTGAATTTGAAATTGAAATTTTATATTTCAAATTGCATAAGCTTGTATGCTTGTTGTTTATGGTGTTTTATGGTTAGAAATTAATTTTATGATTATTTATAAACTTTTGGATATGTTAGAGACAATCAATCAACCTTAAACAGAAAAACCCAAATTTGAATTTAAAAAATAATAAAAAATATATTTGTTGTTCTTTGGCTAATTCTCTTAAATCACGGCCCATAAATCTTCCCAACATAATTCTAATCATGTTGGACAACTATTTGGATCATGTTTTATCCATCCCGGTCATGTTTGATCAAAATCAAAATTTTCAAAATAATTGAAATTTTTGAGTTTTTCATTAGGTCAAAACGAACAACCAGTGTTCTTATTTTTATACCAATCAAATATACGATATATAAGGAAGCTATTATATAACTCATTTCTCTTCAAAACAGTTTTAAAATAAAAAACCAAAATTTTGATCACAAACTATTTTGAATGATTTGATCATCATCTAGGTTGATTAATACCTTGAGATGATGATCAACATGTTCCTTGGAGCTTTGTAAAGTTACCATATCTCTTGGATCAAAGAATCTGAGCTTAAAACAAAGTTTTCATAACCTGCACTTTTGTGTAATTGAGGATCGAGGCTTGTTAGCCTAGGACCGAGAGGTCCAACCAAAAATCTTAACCTAAGACCGTAGAGTCCAACCGAGAATTTTGATAGGACCGAGAGTTCTGACCGATGTTCTTCATCGAGGACTGAGAGGTCCAATCGATGTTCTTCAACTAAGACCGAGAGGTCCAATCGATGTTCTTCAACTAAGACCAAGAGGTCCGACCGAGGATTTTACATCCGATCGAAAGGTCAGACTTAGGACTGAGCACTCCTGAACCTAAGACTAGTGGCTTCCACTTAAGCCCGAGAGGTACGACCGAGAAAACAAACCTAAGATTGAGGAATCTTAACCCTGATTGAGAATTCCATAAACCTATGACCGATGAGGTTAGCCCAACACTAACCCATGACCGGTGAGTTTGTACACCCTGACCGAGGATTGAAGCCAAGGACCCAAGAGTGCTTACCACCTAGACCAAAGGACATCGATATTCCGATTGAAGATCCCGAGCCTCGACTAAGAGGCTCCTCGACCCTAACCAATAAAAACGAACCCTAGGCCTATGACTCCGGTCCTATGCCTGTTTGGTTGCACTTTTCAAAATTCAAAATTATTTTCGTAATTTTGAAACCCCAAACCATTTTCTAAAAATGCCAAAAAATTAGAAAAGTGTTTCAAAATATTTTTGGGATATTTCCACAAAAAAATATTTTTATGGACTTCGAGAGTGCTTACCACCTCGACCGAAGGACTTCGGTACTCCGACTGAAGATCCCGAGCCTTGACCGAGAGGCTCCTCGACCCTGACCAATAAAAACGAACCCCAGGCTTAGGACTCTGGTCCTAAAGCCCGTTTGGTTGCATTTTTGAAAATTCAAATTTATTTTCGTAATTATGAAACCCCAAACCATTTTCTAAAAATGCCAAAAAAATTAGAAAATGGTTTCAAACTATTTTTGGGATATTTCCACAAAAAAATATTTTTATGAAGGTATGTTTAGTGTTTATTTCTAAACCTTAATGCCTATAAAAATGATTGATGTTCTTCAAGTATTTTTCTTCCTAAGCGATCATCTGCAATAGGTACAAACATTAAAATAATATTGTTACAATATTTTAAATAATGCACAAACCTTATGAATGCATAGGACCAGAAGAATAATCGGTAAAATATAACGTAATACAACCGATTTTTAAAATCCGACTTTAAAAGTAGATATTATTTTTAAAACGGGTACGGAAGATGAAGCGCGAAAGCCATTTCCCAAGTATCACTAAACTACGAATTAAAAAATATTATGGCTGATACGTTTATACACATAGGCCACTTTTATTGATTTTCAAAAAATCAATTAGCGACCTTGTTTCAAATAAATGATCTTTTAAATTAACTATTTTTAATTAATTTAAATAACGAATTTCTAAAAATCAAATTGTTATTTGATTACAACGTAAATTTTCGAATTATTTAAAAATAAAATTCAAATTAATTATTTTTAATTAATTTCAAAAACTGTTCAGGATCCTTTCAAAATCTTTTAAAATAATATTTTACTTTAGAAAAGAATATTCCTTACGAATTTTTCGAATTGAAGGATTTTTCTGGGATTACAAGTATTATTTTAAGATTTACACATTAAATAATCAAAAATATTTTGAATGACTACAAAAATTTGTGATATAAGATAGATATGATATTTATATTTTACATAAATGTTATATGACGTAATTAATTTTGTATATGATTTATCAACGTATTTATATTTTAAATTGAGTATTTTTTTTTAAAATATACGTGTTTCACACTTTATAATGTGCTTTTTGAATGCCTTACAAATGCTTACAAATGAATTCGGATATGTTGTCTCAAAGATAATGTTTCACTTGATGTCTCATAGGAGAAAAGAGAGTGGGGAGAGGAAAGAGAAAATTAAATATTAAAATAAAATGTCATATATATAATTTTTTAGGGTTTATGATTTAGGGTTTAAGTTTAGAATTTAGAGTTTAAGGTTTAGAATTTAGGATTTATGGTTTATTTCATATATATATAATTTTTTATTTGTCTAATTTATCATAATCAGATCGTTTTAATAAATGAGACAGCAAAAGACAGCTACACTTGGGACAACAGATCCTTTCCCCTTACAAATATGAGTGGAGAATCATACAAAGTTGTTTGTTTTTTTATAAATATGATAAATTAATTTAAAAAATAACTAAAATTACCTTAAATAACTAAAATACGATAATTCGAAGCATGTATCCACACCCTTCAGAGTTCTAACATCGTTTAATTAAAAATCGATTCAAATTCAAATCTCAAATAACAAACTTCTGTCGTTATCTTTTAAAACAATTTATAACAACTTCTGTCGTTATCTTTTAAAACAATTTACCCTAATTAAATAATCACACTTAACTGTTGCATGTCAATGAAAAGGTGTCAATAGTAGAAGGATTGAATTGAAGAGGTGTCAAATGGACAGGGAAAACGGTTCATACGTGTTGTTATTAAATAGGGTTTTGGTCAATGGTTCAGTAATCTAGGCCCTGCATGCCCTTGCATGTCTGTGTCTTGACACGATGTCATCATTTATAACAAATATGAAATATATTTTTTCAAATGAACATTAAATATATAACCATATAAATAGTTTACTTATTAAATATATTTATTATAATAATATAAATTTAGTTGAAATATCTAATTATCACATGTTTTACACTAATAAACAAAATTTATAAAACTAGAAAATCCAAGACCCTTCATTGAGTTTTGATTTATTAAGTAAGGATTATGTATGTTTTGGTTATATTAAAATCAATAATTAAAACTATATTCTTATTTACCGTTCATAAATCGTTTAAATCATATCATATATATCTCATTCACTATAACCATTCAAAATATCAATAGTTCAAATAGATTATTAATTTAAAAAATAATTTCCAGTTTTTTAAAGTTCAAAATGAACTATATCAAACAAGTTCAAAAGTTATTTTAATCCAAAAAAATTTTAACTCCTCAAAACCTCAAAATCATCGTCATTCACATTTTTTAAAATGAACTCCAACCAAACGAGGCCTTAGTAGGTAAGTGTTGGTGTATATATTTAACCAGTGGAGAGGACCTTCAAGGAAAGAACATAACTTGGTTAAAGTGGGGAGCTTAGAAGACATCAACAATGGAGAGGAGAACTTTCGGTGTTATCTTTTTCTTCCTTCTTATTGTTATTGCATCTCGTAAGTATATTTATATTTTATGATAATTTCTTTAATTTAAACAAAGAAATTTATATAATATATTATTTGAAAACATGAAATAACAGAGGATGGAGTGATTAAGCAAGCAGAGGCAAGGGACTGTGAATCACAGAGCCATGGATATAAAGGGACATGCCTTAGGGACAGTAATTGCTGTATAGTTTGTCGTCAAGAAGGTTTTTCTGGTGGAAAATGTGTTGGTTTCCGTAAACGTTGCTTTTGCACTCGCAAATGTTAAGGATAGTGGAGATGGAATATGTTTGCTTTAATGCATGTGTTGTTTGAGTTCGATCCACTTCTATTGATTTCGTTGTTACTGTCTTTTGTTTGATCTTTGTGAGATTGTACCACCTAGTTCTTTGTTTCTATCTTTTGAAGGGTTTATTTAGAAATAAATTAAATAAACTTGAAGTGTCTTGTTTTGTAAGATTTTTTTAGCTTTTACTTTGGTTCAGGGTGAATCCACTTGATCTTCTTCTTGGTGTATGCAGGGCATTCAATAAATGTATTTACTAATTTTAATTTTACCCGAGAAAAATACCTTAATAAACCCAATTACAAAGTTATTTTTGAAAATAATGCAATATTTGCTAATTTCATCGTCTATTCCGACCGGTGGTTCAACCGATTGAACCGAATTTTTAATAATATATATAATCATTTAGACATATAAATGTTAATTAAATTCAATAATTTGTCAATTAAATTAATATATAACAAATATTCATAATTCTTTACCATCAAAATAATATATATATATATATATATATATATATATATATATATATATATATATATATATATATATATATATATATAATTCCTCACGAATTTGGATGAATACTAAATCAATAACTCATATCATACATAAAGATAACCTACATAATTAATAATTCATCCTCTTCATCATCCTCACTCATTAGTCATTACCTTCCAAATTTCATCACTATCTCTCTCTTTACATTCAATCCAATTTTTTTGTTAATATTTCTTTATATCATAACCACTAAAGTTTCAGATGAAGAAGAGTGGTAGATCTTAAAGAAGAGCACGCACTGCACACAAAGAAGAGATCGTAGTAAATCTGAAGTGTTAAGAATGATAGATTCAGACGATAGATCTAAAGAACTATAGATCTAAGTAGATATTAGCAAAAATAATTTACATTTCTTTATTTTTGCTGATAACTAAATTCGCGGTGTGTTTGGAATCTATGTTCGTTTCTTACTTTCTTCCTTACACCACATAGATATTAGATTCAAAAGGATATTGGTACAGAAGGAAGAAGTAGAAAAATCCCACAAACACAGTGGAATCGTAGATCCAAATTTACCAAGATCTAAGTTGAGTAACCTTTCAAATTGAAAATATCCGGTTTGATTTTCCGGTTGAATCGTCCGGTCGTACCGAATTTTGACCGGTTCAAAAAGTAGTCGTAGTCAAAATCTAGACCGTTCAATCAACCGTTTCGCGGTCGGACCAATTGGACCCCCGATCGGATAACGTATTTTAAAACTATGGAAAAAAACTCTTTCAACGGATGTCGTTACAACTGGTAAAACTAAAGTCATCTCTATGAAACAATAAACCAATGGAAATACTAAATGTTTTTATGTTGTAATTAGTGTCTAAGCAAAAATTCTCAAGTCTTCAATTGAAGAAAATTGAGGATCATCCCGTAAATTAAATAAGTAAACTTAAAGTTGTTGTTCCAAAAACAAATAATCAGTGTCTCTAAAATTATCGGGATAAAGTTCAGCAACGCGAATGAGTTTCGAACATCAAATTGGGAGAATGAATTTCTTGGATGAAGACATGATATGCAACCAAGAAATTTCGTATTAACTTCTAAAAAATGATTATTCATCTCTTGCATAATCAAATCAACAACCTAACATTAAAATTAAAAAATTATGATAAAATTAATAATAAACAAAAAATAACTTTATTATAATACTTCAAAAAAAATTCACGCAATAATGATGAAGATTAGTGATGAGTTCCCATTTTTCTCTCCGCCTATCATAGCTATCATTTAGCATATGCTCGTTCATATCAAATATAGTGATAGTGTGCAATTGAAAAAAATTGTTAACTTGGTCCAAAATATCATTTCATCCATTTTCTCTAAAATCATGTAATTGACGCATCAAACTCGTAATCAATGACATCACTTGAACAATATTTTGATCTTCTTTTTTTAGGTAAAGTGACAACTCATTTGTAATTCCCAAAAATAAATTCATCAAATGCAACACAAAAACAAATTCATAATTGGGCATCCTCTTAAATAATCCAATAGTATGACCTCTATTCGCATTAGACGATACATCATTAACTATATTTATTAACATTTTTTGCACTTAAACCACATTAAGCATAGACGAAGTAATGTTAAATAGTGTGATCCCCAACGAGTGTCTATAAGTCTTACCAAACTACTTTCTTGATTTTCCCTCTCCCAGCAAATGTTTCTCCACTTTCTAATCCAGCAACAATCTTGTCATGTAGAAGCTTTCTAAGTTGATCTCTTCTTTTACAATATGCTCCAGAAATGTTCACAATCAATGTGACATATCCAAAAAATTCACTCATAGTGAGATTGTCCTCTAAATTGACGAACCATGTTGCACAAATAAAGCATCAATAACATTTTTTAAAGACTCAATAGTAATGGCAAGCACATGCACAATAGAAATAAATCGTTCAATCACACGTCCTCTTTCATTTACATATCTCAAAACAACTCACATATTCCTGCACCGAACTATCTTGAGCCTCATCAACCATAAAAAAAAATAACTTATCTCCAATATCATTTATTATAGCAAATATTATTTGTGAATCACAAGCATGTGTTAATCTTTTTGAATTCTTGGAGAAGTCATCTAATTATTTCCGGGAGTATTTTGTTTTACAACGTTAAAAATCTCTTCATTTTGTTGACTCACTCAATCAATTCAAATAAAATACATTTATTTAATGAACTACTTAACTCATCATGTCCTCGAAAAGGTAATCATTTCCTCAATAGAAAGTGTGTCACATCTAACATAGTTGTTAAAAGGGTGCGATAATTATTTTATATATCATGACCATGTACTCATAAAATATTTCCCACGTTATGTCTTTGATCATAAAAAGATTCAAATTGTATTATAGCTTTGTTATGACAACTATTTGCAGTACCCATATGACGATTGGATCTTTATAATGTCTTTTTCCAATTATTGAATCCATCTCTTATAAAGGCATCATCTACACTTTCTCTATTTAAAGATTTGAAAAGGTAACACCAAAAACAAAATGCAACATCTTTTGATATACTATATTCTAACCATGTATATTTTCTTATAAACTTGCTTGAAAACTCCTTTCCTAATTACCAAAATTTGTTTTTGATATAAATGATCATTTAATTGACATGACCCTCGAATAACATATTCTCTTCAAGCTTAATCTTGAATAGCAACATCAAAATTCTCAATTGATTTTCTTAATCCCGAATCACTAATAATATCACCTAAATTTAATTATACATGAGATTGATTTTCTATTTGTTCAATAACATTATGCTCACTAGCATTTAGCCCGTGCATTTGCACGAGTAATAATATAAAAAATCGTGAAAAAAATTACGGATAACATTTTTAATTTTATTTTTAACCGTTTTAAATTTATGAGTGGGTCAACACATAATCCGATCCAAGTATCTATTTACTCAACATTATTATATATTAGTTAGTTAAAAAGTTGAACTTATATTAATGTTAAAACGTCACGCGTTTATCAAATTTGGTGTTGAATTTAAAATATAAACTCTTTGTAGCCTATTTGCTTAAAGAGTTGTACTTGTTTTGTTAGGTTGCAAGTTCGAAACATACCTCTAGCATTTTTAATTTTATTTTTAACCGTTTTAAATTTAAAAACGGGTATACCCACAATCCGACTCAAGTGTCCAAATTAACCACAGCTCTCGACCCGGCAATCCGGACACTTTAAAAATTAAGCATCATTATATATATAGATTAGTTAGTTAAAAAGTTGAACTTATATTAATGTTAAAACGTCCCGCGTTTATCAAATTTGGTGTTGAATTTAAAATATAAAGTCTTTGTAGCTTAGTTGGTTAAAGAGTTGTACTTGTTTTGTTAGGTTGCAAGTTCGAAACATACCTCTAGCATTTTTAATTTTATTTTTAATCGTTTTAAATTTAAAAACAGGTAAACCCACAATCCGACCCAAGTATCCAAATTAACCACAGCTCTCGACCCGGCAATCCGGACACTTTAAAAATTAAGCATCATTATATATATATAGATTAGTTAGTTAAAAAGTTGAACTTATATTAATGTTAAAACGTCCCGCGTTTATCAAATTTGGTGTTGAATTTAAAATATAAAGTCTTTGTAGCCTAGTTGGTTAAAGAGTTGTACTTGTTTTGTTAGGTTGCAAGTTCGAAACATACCTCTAGCATTTTTAATTTTATTTTTTAACCGTTTTAAATTTAAAAACGGGTAAACCCACAATCCGACCCAAGTATCCAAATTAACCACAGCTCTCGACCCGGCAATCCGGACACTTTAAAAATTAAGCATCATTATATATATATAGATTAGTTAGTTAAAAAGTTGAACTTATATTAATGTTAAAACGTCCCGCGTTTATCAAATTTGGTGTTGAATTTAAAATATAAAATCTTTGTAGCCTAGTTGGTTAAAGAGTTGTACTTGTTTTGTTAGGTTGCAAGTTCGAAACATACCTCTAGCATTTTTAATTTTATTTTTAACCGTTTTAAATTTAATAACGGGTAAACCCACAATCCGACCCAAGTATCCAAATTAACCACAGCTCTCGACCCGGCAATCCGGACACTTTAAAAATTAAGCATCATTATATATATATAGATTAGTTAGTTAAAAAGTTGAACTTATATTAATGTTAAAACGTCCCGCGTTTATCAAATTTGGTGTTGAATTTAAAATATAAAGTCTTTGTAGCCTAGTTGGTTAAAGAGTTGTACTTGTTTTGTTAGGTTGCAAGTTCGAAACATACCTCTAGCATTTTTAATTTTATTTTTAACCGTTTTAAATTTAAAAACGGGTAAACCCACAATTCGACCCAAGTATCCAAATTAACCACAGCTCTCGACCCGGCAATCCGGACACTTTAAAAATTAAGCATCATTATATATATATAGATTAGTTAGTTAAAAAGTTGAACTTATATTAATGTTAAAACGTCCCGCGTTTATCAAATTTGGTGTTGAATTTAAAATATAAAGTCTTTGTAGCCTAGTTGGTTAAAGAGTTGTACTTGTTTTGTTAGGTTGCAAGTTCGAAACATACCTCTAGCAATTTTAATTTTATTTTTAACCGTTTTAAATTTAAAAACGGGTAAACCCACAATCCGATCCAAGTATCCAAATTAACCACAGCTCTCGACCCGGCAATCCGGACACTTTAAAAATTAAGCATCATTATATATATATATAGATTAGTAAGCTCATTAGAATATGAGGGAGGCTCAAGTTGGGAATGAGAGGTAGAAGTACAAATTCATTTATAAATTTTATGCATATCCTACGTAAAAGAGTAAGAAAATAGAATATTAAATTTTAAAAAGTCATTTTGCTCAATTTTTTTGCCTATTATCAATTATAAAACAATCAATCGGACCAAGTTTTGACAATAGAGTAATTAAACTTAAAACATAAAAGAACCCCCTTTCAAATTCCTAAGCTCTAAATTACTAATTGAAATTGATTACCACTTACCCAAAAGCCAAAACTCTAAATGGCTAAATCTCTAATCTAATGTTATTACTCGACTATTTAAATACGAAATACATGAAGAGAATAAGGCATTGGATTACATTTGTGGTTTCAGATTACAGATAACTGAAAGTTGAAGCGATGAATAAGATCACTAGTTGGTTAGTTGTTGAGTGCTTAACTGATGAGTGGCGAGAAGTCTCTGGACTGACAAACTAAAATCTTCATTGAGGACTCAAGAGAAGAAGAAGATTGATGCAACTAATATAGTTTAGACCTTTTAGTTTGAAATTTAGTTTAAGCTTTATTTATTAATGGGCTTAAAGATTTTTTTGAGTTTGACCAACTAATTATATTATATTATATTATATTATATTATATTATATTATATTATATTATATTATATTATATGTTTGGGATGCGTAGAACTAGAGTACACCCCATCCCACCTTTTTCGCCCGCCCCTGCTGTGTATGTAATAATATGTACTTAAATGAATTCAATTCGAGTTGGCCGGATAGATTTAAAAAAAAGTATGAATAGAACGAGTGAATAAATTTATGAATTAGAGGGAAAAATAATTAAAAATTATGTATATCACATTTTTACCTTAAAATAAAAAATTATTTTATTTTTGGGTGAGTTGAGTCCTAAATAGACAGCCCTAACTTCTTTATGGCAAAATTGAGATGGTTCCAAACATAATGAAGAAGTTGCTTACAATTTTGATTCTTATTTTTTTTAATTAATGTTAGAAAGCCACTAAGATTTTAAATACGGTTAACATTTTGATTTGAGTAACTTTTTTAAATTGGTTAGACTTTTATATGATTTTATAATTTTACAATTTATTATGTATTTTTGTTAGGTTATTCTTTTATTTCTTATAGTCAAATAATTATGGACAAGAAGATTTAGGGCATTATTCGATTTTTGAGGAGATAAAATAATTTTTATATAAATATTTAAAATGTATTAATATATAATGATAAAATTATTTAAAATATAAGGTATTTTAATATTTTAATTAATGAATAGAATGATGCGGTTAAAAGAAATTATGACTTGTAAAATGAATCCATTGACTTTGAGAGAACCAAATGAAATTTTCACTTAAGTTAACACGGTTTATCTAAATAATTATTATACAAAGACTATTCAAAATAAATGGACCCTGAAAATTTAGAAGAAAGTATCAAATATAATAAATAATATATGCTCTAACTTGAAATATTACATTATTTCAATGTGGCGTCTTAAATAACCTCAAGTAGAAAGAAAGAAAAAAATATCCATGATTTAAAATTTTAGATTTGAAAAATTGGACATCAAATTATTTGTTTAAAATACCGGACAAATTTTAAATAAAATTTAATAGGAAAAAAAATAAATAAATAAACACGTAATGAAATAAGATTTCAAAAATGAATGGTTTGTGTTTATTTTGTAAGTGGATAATTTAAAATTTTTAGTCAAAGAGGATCCTATTTGAAAATTTATGCGTTTTGGAAATTTCTCAATAGTTTACCACAATCCCTCTACAAAATCGCAAATATTTACCAGCCTAAAATTTTTAAAATTATAATTTGGTCCTCTTAATATTAATATTAGTTTTTTATATAGTTTATTTATATGTTTAATTTTTTTTGTTTTTATCTTATATTATTTTATTAATATTTTTATATATTATAAATTTTATAATAATGAACAATATTGATATAAAAAACTAAAAAATAATAAATAATTTTATTAAAATAAAACACAAAGGTAGAAAAAATAAAAAACATAATAAAATATAAAATTGAAAGAAAAAAACATTCGTCAATACAAAATTAATAATATTTGTTTTTTTATTGTAATTTTTTTTTGGTATAGTATAATTTGTGTTTATTTAATAATGTTTTATTTGTTCTCCTATGTGTATAAATTATTAATTTATAATTAATTTTATGAATAAGAAAAATATTGGAGTTTAATTTATAATGTTAATAAATATATATAGGTAATATTGAAAAAGTAAAAAAGTTTATGTAAAAATAAATATTTTGATAATATTTTTTTTAGTTTGAAAATGAATTTCTAGGTTTAAGATAAATTACTGTTTAATTTGATAATTATTATATTTTGTGTTGGAAATGAATTTTTGAATTAAAAAATGTATTAGACAAAGTTAGATATGTAATGGGTAGAAATTATTGAACAGATTTGAGATTGTATTTCATTTCTTATCATTTATTGGTTGATTCTAATGAATGGAAATGACACAGGAAAAATAGGATCGATTAAATATAATAATATAAAAAAAAGAGTTAATTAGGGTTGATCTTCCAATAAGCAATAAACTTTGTTTACACTTTAAAAGAATTTAGGACATCCAAACCGCGTTCGATCTCCAAGGGAAGATAACGTATGAGGATGATGATGGGATATTATCAGTGAAAAGATGATAAGTCGATTATTTTAAGAATTTAGTAATAACTAGGAAGATTTTCGTGCGATATTATCAGTGAAAATATGTTATTACAATGTTCCGCGTTCATCAAGTTTGGTGTTTAATTAAAAATATAAAGTGTTATTAACCTAATTGGTTAAAGAGTTGTACTGCATTTTTTATTTTATTTTTAACAGTTTTAAATTTATGGGAGAGTTAACCCAAAATTTGACTCAAGTATCTATTTACTCTCACATATACCAAATTAACCAAAGCTCTCTACCCGACAATTTGGACACTTTCAAAATTAAGTATCATTATATATATATATAGATTTGTTAGAAGAGAAACTACAATTAATATTATAAAATTTATAACTAAGTTGACTAATTAAATGAAAAAAAATATAGTTAATTATTATAGTATATATTAAATATTATTAAAAATAAATAAAATTATTTATTTATAAAATAAAATAATATATAATTAAATAGTTTAATTATGAAATTAAGATTTTAAAGTATTTATTTATAAAATAAATAATATATAATTAAATGTATTAATTATGTTGATAAGATTTTAACAAATATATTATTTATTTATAAAATAAAATAATATATAATCAAAATGGGAATAAAAAACTTACAATTTTTGCATCTCCACTTTTTATTACAATATATTTAATGATATAAAATCAACAATAACGAATACATAAGAAAAATAACTTTCTTGAAGGCATTGGGAGAGTGAACAAAATAACCAAGTAATTTGATTGTTTCTTTCTTTTCTATTAGTTAGAGTAGTCAAAAGTAGGAGCATTTATTTGGACACTAATTAGAAGAGCAATACATTAGCTCTCATCTCCATTGATATCACCTGACTTGACACAGTCATTAACATGTATTTTCTATGAACAATACATGCACGTTAACAATCTTTATACGATAATGCGTTTAGATAATAATCTAAAAATCCACTTAAAAACATCTAGAATTTCCAACAATTGCAAGTATAATTAGAACATTTTAGTTCCACGGATTATTGAGATTAATGACAAGATCTTAGATCTAATAGTCAACAAAAACACCATTGTAGGCACTATTCAATCATGTTATTCTTATTACTCGCGTTCAAACAATTGGAAGTAAAACAATTGTTATATTATCTATCTATATATAATGATACTTAATTAATTTCAAAGTGTTCGGATTTCCGGGTCCAGAGTTGTGTTTAATTTAAATATATATATATATATATATATATGTGAGAGTAATGGATACTACGGACGGATTGTGGGTTAACCCGCCCATAAACATAAAACGGTTAAAAATAAAATTAAAAATGCTATATGTATGTTTCAAACTTGTAACCTAACAAAAACAAGTACAACTTTTTAACCAACTAGCCTAATAAGACTTTATATTTTAAATTCAACATCAAATTTGACAAATGCAGAACATTTTAACAATATAAGTTTAACTTTTTAACTAACTAATATATATATATATAATAATGCTTAATTTTAAAGTGTTTAGATTTCCGGATTGAGAGCTATGGTTAATTTGGATATATATGTGAGAATAAATGAATACTTGGATCGGATTGTGGGTTGACCAACTCATAAACTTAAAACGGTTAAAAATAAAATTAAAAATTCTATAGGTATGTTTTAAACTTACAACTTAACAAAACAAGTACATCCATTTAACCAACTAGGCTAATAAGACCTTATATTTCAAATTTCAACATCAAATTTCATGGATGTGGAACATTTTAACAATATAAGTTCAAAACTTTTTAATTACTTAATATATATATATATATATATATATATATATATATATATATAATGATGCTTAATTTTAAAGTGTCAGGATTTTTAGATCGAGAGCTATGGTTAATTTGGATATATGTGAGAGTAAATTGATACTTGAGTCGGATTGTGGGTTGATCCGCCCATAAACTTAAAATGGTTAAAATAAAATTAAAAATGATATATGTATGTTTTGAACTTGTAACATAACAAAGCAAATACAGCCTTTTAACCAACTAGGCTAATAAAACTTTATATTTTAAATTCAACACCAAATTTGATTACCGCAAGACATTTTAACAATATAAGTTAAACTTTTTAACTAACTAATCTACATATATGTATATATATAATGATGCTTAATTTCAAAGTGTCTGGATTGCCGGGTTGAAAACTATGATTAATTTGGATATATATGTGAGAGTAATGCACTAGTAGAAAATGATTTAACGAGGGCATAAACCATCGGAGAAAGCCAAAATGCCCTTGGTGATTGTTATCGTTGAGGGTGATAAATGCTCTTGGACGGTGTCAGTGATAGCGTTATCGGTGAAGAAAAAATAGGTTTCACTAAGAGTAGTTACAGCTCTCGGAGATAATTAAAAAATACCGAGAGTAGAGCCAATGCTCTCGGTGACTAGGGGTTTAAGCAAAATCGTTAAAACTGAAAAACCAAATCGAACCGTAAAAAACGACCGAAATAATTATAAACCGACCGAACCGAGTTTTGATCGGTTTATAATTTCATGTACTGACCATGGCCGGTTTGGTTGGCGATTTAGATAATAAAAAACAGAGGGCTAAATCGACCGACCGTATATATAGGTATTTAAATATATTTTTAAGTATACATCTTTCTAGCCAAGTGGTAAGAAAAAGATGTTTATTTTTGGTTAAAGGTTCCAATCTTGGCAAACCCATCTTTATTATATTTATATATTTGATGTTTTTTAAACTTATTTTTATTTAATTAATATTTTAATATATTTTTTTATAAGTTAAATAATTGATTTGTTCCCTAATTCATTAAGTTTTTATTTATAAGAACTTTTTAAATTAGTTTTTTATTCTTTTAGTTTATTATATTATAAATTTATTATTTTATTTATTTTCTACTTTAATGTATAATATAGTTATATTTATTATATATTTTAACGATTAAACTGAATTAACGAATGAAGATTTTGAAAAATCGATAAACGGTTGGGATGAATTATTCGGTGAAAAAACCGACCAAATCGAACCGCTTACACTCTTATCGGTGACAATCAACATTTCTAAAAAATAATATTCTGAAAATCTCCATCTGGATTTGATATCATTTCACCCTCTTTCCCTAAAATCAATTAGGGTTTACAGCCTCACGTCAATTATAATTACAAACAAACTTATTCATAGAAAGATATACCATATTAGGAAGGACTTGTTCAATGAGCTTCTTTTGATTTCAGCTCCTAGTCTATGCCTCTTGAATTCCTCCCAGTCCAATCAACAAATTCTGATAGAGATCATATATATAAAACAAACAGGTCCGGAATTGACTAGGTAAAAAGATGACTCGTGATTAAGAGCAAGCTTATATGAGAGGAGTTTCTTGTTGTGCGATTGTATGAGGTTCAAGTTTCAGAGAAAATATTAAATCCGAGCTTGATTTTTTCGGAGGAGTTGTAAAACTTTCCATACCTACATAAATAATGAAAGGTGAAAGGCAGAGTAATAAAGTGAAAAAATGTTAAAGAAGAAGAAGAAAGCGATGAGAAAATTATAGAGTTGACATGCGAGAGAAGGAGAAAGCATGACGCGTGTAGCCGATGGTTTGAAGAATGGAGATTCCGATTCGATATTGGTTTCTTCTGGTACGACAGATTTGATGGAGAGTTCCGATTTAGTATTTTTGTTTCTTCTATTTCTTCAGATCTGGCGAGATCGAAGTGCTGACGGAGAAACAACTTGGATCTATGTAGTTTTAATGTTCGTTGTCGCAGTGCTAAATGAACGTTCGGTTTAGCTTAAGATCTACGCAAATGGATTTGATTTGATTTCGGTGGTTTTGATGAAGGGCTTTGGGATTTTGCTTGGGAGAAATGAAGAGAATAAGAGAGAAAATAAGAGTGGAAGAATTGAACAGGCGGTCGGGGGCAAAATATAATATTTTTACCAACAACAACCATCTATTCTCGGTTATAATTTTTTTTACTGAGAATACATTTTTTTCTTTCTCTCTCGACGATGATTCTCGGTAAATGTGTATTTTTTACTAGTGATGGATACTTAGGTCAGATTGTGTGTTGACCCGCTCATAAATTTAAAACGGTTAAAATAAAATTAAAAAATGTTATATGTATGTTTCAAATTTGCAACCTAACAAAACAAGTACAACCATTTGATTGGGATGTGATTTGCCGAGGAATAATAGGCCGATATCAATTAAAAATGGTTAAAAAAATATAAATCAAATATTTGATTGACCAAAGTGTGATGTCACGTTGCTAAATGTTAAAAAATATGAATCAAATATTTACTGACCTAAGTGAAAGTGTGAGGTCACGAGATGAGAGACTTATTCGAAAAAAATAAAATATGTAAGGATATATATATATGAGAAGATAAGTTGTTTTACCGAAATGAATAAAATATGGAATGAAAGTGTTCTATTTTTTATTTTAATATATTATCTGTGATTTATTAAAATATTTAAACATTTAACATATTATTATTATTTTATTAAATTTATATAATGATACTTAATTTTCAAAATGTCAGGATTGTCGGGTCGAGAGCTGTGGTTAATTTTGATATATATGTGAGAGTAAATGGATACTTGGGTTGGAGTGTGGGTTGATCGCCCATAAACTTAAAACGGTTAAAACTAAAATTGCTATATGTATGTTTCGAACTCACAACCAAATAAAACAAGTAAAACACTTTAACCAACTAGGCTAATAAGACTTTATATTTTAAAATCAACACCAATTTTGATGAACTCGGGACATTTTAACGATATAAGTTCAACTTTTTAACTAACTAATATATATATATATAATGATGCTTAATTTTAAAGCGTTTGGATTGTCGAGTATAAGTTCTACTTTTTAAATAACTAATATATATATATATATGAGAGTAATTAAAAATGCTATCACAATTTTATTGTAATTTTTTTCTCGGATTTTATATAATTAATCGTGTAAATGCACGAGTTAAAGGTTAGTATAGATAGCTGAATTCTTTCAAATTCTATACTTAATGTTAACCAGATGGTTGAATTCTTTTTCAATATATTTTCATATTTTCGTTAATAATCATTAATAGTTGAACTTTTCAAATTCTCTCTATATTTATGTGGTTAATAAGCAATAATTTATTGGGAAGAATGTCAATTTTAACACTGAACTATAATGAAATATTCATGTATATCACTTAACTAATTTTTGTTCGCTCATACCACTGAAGTTGAGATTAATATTCATCTATGTCACTACTCCACCAAACCTCTAATCCCGTTAAATTTCTGTTAAATGAGACGACTTATGGAATTAACATGTCATATTTTTAATTAATATATTGACATGTCATATTTTTTAATTAATATATATTATATATATTTTTATTTATTTAAAATTCTAAATAATAAAACATTTAGAAAGTCATTAATAATTTCTTCTCCTGCCCTAATTAACTAAACCCACCATTCTTCTTCTCCGATTCTTGTTCTTCAAAGGATTCGATTTCTCAAATAAAGGAACCGAAGGGAGACTGACGAGTTAGCGAGAGAATTGAGGGCAATGTAAGATGGGATTTTGATTTTAGAACCCTACCACGACGAACTTTGACATTTAGCTGAGCCTTAGACCTCAACTTTTTCTTCTTACTTCGACCAGTCTCAAACAAAGTTCACAATGAACAATGATGATAAATAATGAAGTTTACAAATCTTCTTCTTTCTGTTGAAAGCTTATTTCTGGATTATTGTTCTTGTTCTCTTCCTATATGCTTCCTTATCTCTTCGGAGTTTGTTCTCCTTTCTCTTCTTATATTTCTGAATTATTGTTCTGTTTTAAAAAGATGAATCTATATGATTGATTAGGGTTTATATTATCAACAAGAATGCATTATCATGATAGCATTTATTTGTCTCTGTTTTAGAAAGGTGAATCTATCTAATTGATTAGGTGAATCAGAGAAAAAGAATTGTGGGTTTAGTTAATTAGGGCAGAAGCGAGAAATTATTGATGATTTGTAAATGTTTTATTATTTAGAATTTTAAATAAAGAAATAAATATATAATATATATTAATTAAAAAAGATGACATGTCAATATAGTAATTGAAAAAGATGACATGTCAATTCCACATGTCGTTTCATTTAACATAAACTTAACGGGGTTAGAGGTTTTGTGGAGTAGTGACATAGATGAATATTAATCTCAACTTCAGTGGTATGAACGAACAAAAATTAATTCAGTGATATACGTGAATATTCCATTATAGTTCAGTCATAAAATTGACATTCTTCCCATAATTTATTATCATTAAACTATTTAGATATAATTAACTATTAGATATATTTTAATATGATTGGATACCTAAAATAATATTAAACAATTTCTAACTATTTTAGGTATTAAAATATAGTTTACATCAAAATTATTAGAAATAAAAGAATTAAGATTTTAAATTAATAAATAACTCTTTTAAAACAATAAACTCTTTAAAATCTCAAAATTAAATTTAAATTTATAAATTTAAAATTTTAATTTTTAATTTATAATATTTTTTGATCAATTATATTATATAATAATCTATTAATTAAGATATCAGATTTAATTTATAATAATTTTATATTATTTTAGACTAAATGTGTTAATTAAAATATAATATATTTTTGTAGAGAAACGATAAAAAGGGAAAAATAATAACAAGAATGTGTAAGAAAAAATTTAATAAACGAAGAAAAATAATAACAAGAATGTGTAAGGAAACTAAAGATTCTTCAAAAATATCTTTAGTTTGATTTAAGCATTAGTTAAGGTAACTGATACATCCTTTAATTATTTTCTTCTTAAGAAACATCCTCCAACGTTCTCTCTTGCCACAATTTGATCACAAACTTTTTATTCATTTCTTTCTTTCCCTGAACTTGATTGGGCCATATCTTTGGGCTTGGACCTTTTAGCTGTGGGTTGAGATCAGTGCAAAAAAAAAAAAACAAAAGCTCTTCATCGATATTTCTTTTTTCAAAATTTACGAAATAAATAGAAAATATTGTCCTTGTATTTAATCTTTCACTTAATCTTTTATATGTTTATTTATAAGTTTGAGTTTATTTAAAATTATCCGTCTATAATTAAAATTAACGGTTTATTTCAATGCAAAGAACCCGCATAGAAATAATTTTTAAATATTTTGTTAGTTCAGAATTATTTAAAACTATAAACAGGGGATACAAATATATGTATAAATAAAATCTTAGTTATTATCAAACAAAAAGATTATTTTAGTATATATATTAAAAAATTAAAATAATATATATAAATTTATTACAAAGTTTGAAAATAATATATTATAATTATTTTATTTTATAAATTTAAATAAATTATCAAATAATAAAACTTTTGTTATTTATCAAACAAGCTTAGAATGTTTTAATATTTATATAATTTTAAAATAATTTATTTTATAAATTTAAATGAATTAATCGAATAATAAATTATATTTTAAAAACATTTAATTAACCTTAAAAATTATAACTTAAATAAAATTTTTTTTATAAAGGTTGTTGTATAGTAATTTAAGAATATTACTCGTTCTAGTATTGACTAATTTTGAAAATATTTCACATATCCACCCATCAACTGTTAAAATTAAAATGTATATATATCACAAAAAAAATTTGTTTTATTTTTTTCTAAGTTAATTTATACTCCCTATGTCTATTCATAAGTTTTACAGTTTTTTTTTCACCATAATTTTACATTTACATTATTAGTCAAATTAGTCAACATATACCTTACATAACTATTCATATTCAGTTAAATAATTAATGAACGCAATTAAAAACCTTAACCTACCCACTTACTCTCCCCACTCCTCTCTCTCTACTCAATTAAAAGTGTCTCTTCTCTAAATATATCATTCGTACAAGACATATTCTCTAACTATATCATCGACAAAGGGAGTCCGATTCAGCTATTATTCTCACTATGAGCGACAACGATGCGTGCTCGCATGTTAGGATTTAGTCGGAATTAGTCGATATTTTGCTCGATTCATGGGTCATTGAGAGTAATGTCTGAGACTTGGTTACCTACATGTCCGGATTTGACGCCTAATAGGTTCAACTCGCTTTATTCGCCGGATATAGAGAGTATTTCATTGATGGTGGTTGAATTAGAGAATTTAACTCCGATATCCGTTAAATCAGACACCCCTTCGTCGATGGTGGTTGAATCGGACTCTTTGGCCATGGTACTAGACACCGATGCAAGACGTAGGTCAATTGTGGAAAATTTGGCTATTTATTGTCCTACCATTTTGTTGATATTAGAATATGCTCAAGTGTGATAAAAAAAAACTGCTTTGAACCAAAAAAAAAAGACTTACTGATATTATTATAGTTCAAGCTTTTAATAGGCACATAACATTATCAACTAACCTATAAATCAGGAAAATATTAAGTCACTAAATCATTATTTGAAAAGTAAACTAACTAACTTTGAAAAAGTCTAATCCTTAAAACAAGCGATTAATTAAAAATAAGACTAAGTCTAACTAAACTAATTATGAACTAAATAAACAAATAATAAATCAACAATTCCTCCCCTAAATTGCATGAGCAAGTTTAACATCAATGACTCCCATAGACTTCCTGAGTTCTTCAAATGTATCAAGTTTCAAGGCCTTTGTCATAACATCTGCAACCTGCTCACTTGTCCTGCAATGTACGAGTTCCACAATACGTTTACTAGACAACTCTCTAATAAAATGATAACGTATATGAATATGTTTGCTTCTCCCATGTAGCACTGCATTTTTAGACAAACTAATAGTGGACACATTATCACAAAATATGATTGTACTTTTCTTTTGAAAGTGATGAAGTGTTTCTAAGATTCCTCTCATCCAAACAGCTTGACAAACACATGAAACTGCAACAACAAATTCAGCTTCAGTAGTGGATAGAGTTACAATAGGCAGCTTGACAAACACATGAAACTTCAACAACAAATTCAGCTTCAGTAGTGGATAGAGTTACAATAGGTTGCTTTTTGGAAGACCAAGCTACTGCTCCTTTTCCCATCATAAAAACATAGTCTGATGTACTTCTTCTGTCATCCACATTTCCAACATAGTCACTGTCTGTATATCCAATCAATTCTTCTAATTTTCCTCTTCTATAAAGAATGCCCATACCTGTTGTCCCTTTGATGTATCTGATTATTCTCTTAACCAAATTCAGTTGTAGTTCAGTAGGTGATTCCATATATCGACTCACCAAACCAACTACGAACATGATATCTGGTCTTGTCACAGTGAGGTATCTCAAGCTTCCAATCATCTGCTTGTAGCTAGTAGAATTCACTTTAACTTCATCTTCATTCTTTTCAACCTTGGCCCTAGGAACAATGGGATTTCTAACAGAATTACAATCCATCATTCCAAATCTTGCTAGAATTTCTCTTGCATATTTTTGTTGATTAATAGATATACCTTCATCACTTTGAACTATCTCAACACCAAGACATAACTTCATTCTTCCCAAATCTGTCATTTCAAACTCTTTCTTCATAGATTCCTTAAAATTTCTAATCAACTCTTCATCATTTCCAGTAATTATCAAATCATCAACATAGAGACTTATAATCACCAATCTTCCTTCTGATTCATTTTTAACAAACAGGGTAGGCTCCAATGGACACCTCTTAATGCCTTGTCGAGTAAAGTAACCATATATTCGATTATACCATGCCCTTGGTGCTTGTTTAAGGCCATACAATGCTTTCAGCAGCTTGTACACTTTCTGTTCTTCACCTATTTTTGTAAAGCCTAGTGGTTGATCAACAAAAACTTCTTCAATTAATTTTCCATGAAGAAAATCGCTCTTCACATCCATCTGAAACATGTTCCATCCTTGTTGGGCTGACTTTGCAATCAACAGTCTCACAGTGTCCCATCTTGCCACAGGTGCGAAAACTTCATTATAATCAATTCCATGTTTCTGAGAGTATCCTTTTACCACTAGCCTTGCTTTGTATTTATCAATCTCACCGAGCTCATTCAGCTTTGTTTTAAAAACCCATTTAACACCAATGCTTTTAGCATTCTTTGGTGGCTCCATAAGTTTCCATGTCTGATTTTTTCTATTGATTGAATTTCCTCCTTCATAGCCATACGCCACTTCAAGCTTTTGGTAACTTCTTCATATGTTAAAGGGTCCAGCTCTATATACATGGCTACATCATCTTCATCAGCCGAAATATCACCCCCACTGACATAGTCTTGAAGCCATGTGGGAGTCCTTATATTCTCTCTTCTATTTCTTTCGGGTGGAGTAAGACTTGAGTCAGTTGAGTCACTTGAATCTTCATTAGAGCTTGAATCTTGACTGGAGCTACGAGGAGTGTTAACAGTAGGAACATCAACAATTATAACTCGTCTATTTCTTTCAGGTGAAGTAAGACTTGAGTCAGTTGAGTCACTTGAATCTTCATTAGAGATTGAGTCTTTACTAGAGCTACTAGGAGTGTTAACAGCTAAAACATCAGCATGTATAATTTCATTTCCAGTTTGAATAACTTCTTCCACTTCCTCATTTTCAGAGTCATATTCAGACACATAATTCTTCCATTCATGTTCTGCTCCATCTTTATATTCATCTTCATCCCATTTCCATCCTTCTTTTTCCTCAAAAACAACATCTCGACTAACTATCACCATTTTTGACTTAGAATCATATAGTCGATAACCCTTTGATTCTTTGCTAAAACCAATCAAGACACATTTCAGACTCTTATCATCCAACTTAACTCTTCTTTGATTTGGTATGTGTACATAGGCTACACAACCAAATACCCTAAAATGCTTGACAGATAGTATATTATTATTCCAAGCTCTTTCAGGGGTTTTATTCTCAAGAGTTGTAGTGTAACTTCTATTTAACACATGTACACACCAATTGACAGCCTCTGGCCAGAAACTTTTTGGCACCATTCTTTCTGACATAACACATCTAACTGAGTTCATAATTGTCCAATTTCTTCTTTCAGCAATCCCATTTTGTTGGGGAGTGTAAGAAGTTGTCAATTGTCTTTCGATACCTCTCATTTCACAAAAAATATTAAATTCTTTTGAGGTGAACTCACCACCTCTATCAGTACGAAGACTTGACACCACCTCACCACTTTCTTTTTCAACTAGAGCTAGAAATACTTTAAATTTATCTAGAGCTTCTGATTTTTCCACTAAAAAATATACCCAAACTTTTCTACAAAAATCGTCAATAAAAGTAAGAATATACCTTTTACCGCTGTTTGAGGTTGGTGCTATTGGTCCACAAATATCAGAGTGAACAAGTTCCAATCTTCTGGATGTTCTCCAAGTACTCTTCCTCGGAATTTTATTTCTGGGTTGTTTTCCCACACAACAGTGGAAACACTTCTCTTGAATCTTCACAGTAGGCAGACCATCAACCATACCCTTAGTTTGCATGATTTGGAAGTTTTATAACTGGTGTGTCCAAATCTGCAATGACATAAATGGGTAGTTTCTTCAGTCACAGTTTGATGGCAGGTCTCCAATGAATGTGTATTCCCTTCTTCTCCAAAAATTGGCTTGGCTGTAAGCTTGAAGATTCTGTTTTTTTGCCATTTTTACGACAAAGAACAAACCATTTTCAGGATGGTATAGTCTACATTCCCCATTTTCAACCAATATAGTTATTCCATTCTCTTAGAGTTGTCCCATACAAAGTAGGTTACACTGTAGTTCAGGAATATAATACACATTAGAAATGGTTTGTTTACTTCTTCCCATAGTTAACCTTGTATTTCCTTTCCCAACTATAGCCAAACTTACTCCATTTCCCAACTTAACAATGTGTCTAAAGCTTTGATCAAGTTGAGAGAACAAAGCTTTATTGCCACTCACATGGTTTGAGCATCCAGAGTCAATTATCCATTCCATATTCCCTTTAGAGCTTTCTGATTCAGTAAGTGTCATCAACAACATTTCTTCTTCCTCTTTTGCCTCTACATAGTTTGCCTTGTCCCAACTTGGACATTCGAAACGAAAGTGCCCTAATTTGTGACATTTATAGCATTCAACATTGGCTTTATCCAAACTTCTGTCTCTACCTCGACCTCTTCCTCTTGACCCCATACGACCTCCTCCTCTACCATATTTAGTTTCTTCAACCCTCAAAGCATGATCTTCTTGCACATTCATTTTCTTGAATTTGTGTTCATGTACAGCTAGTGAGCTTTGCAACTCATCAATACTCATTGTAGTTGTGTCTCGGGCTTCTTCAATCGATATTACCACATATGTGAACCTTTCGATAAGAGTTCTCAATATTTTTTCAACAACCTTGGAGTCTAGAGTAACCTCCCCATTGCTTCTTATTTTGTTTGCCACGGTCGTCACCCTAACAAAGTATTCTTTAATCGACTCAGTGTTCTTCATTTCTAGAATCTTAAAGTCCCTCCGCAGGGTATTCAACATCGATTTCTTAACCTTCTCATTACCCCCGTACTTTGTCTTCAAGGATTCCCAAATAACTTTGGATGTATTTCTGTCCAAAATCTGCTCTTTGATTTCCCTAGAAATGGCTAAGAACAAGATATGTTTTACCCTACAATCCTTCATTCTTAGTTCGTCGAGTTGCGTCTGTTGTGTCTAGTTGAGCGTTGTCCCTTCTTTCGGCTCCTCAACCCCTCGTTCGATTAGCCCCCACAATCCCTTCGCATTCAACAAATTCTCCATCAGCTCATTCCAAAACATTGATTTGATTCTAGATACTCAGTAATGATCCATTCTTCTCTAAATTGAGAGGAATGAATCACATTCCCTTGTAATGCATTTTCTCTCCCCATGATGTTCACTCTCTCACGTTCTCTCTCATAATTATAATTATAATATTATTTATATTTTTTCTTTTATAATTATATTAGACGTTCTTTTATAATTAAAATAATAAATTATTTTAGTTTATTTATTGAAATAAATTATTTCAATTATTTAAATAATATTAAGAAATTATTTAAAATAAAATAAAATAAATATTTTAAAATAATAATAATAATAATTAATAATAATAAAATTATTTTTATATAATTAATTTATATATTATATATTAATAATAAAATTATAATAAATTAATTAAAATATAAGAATTTAAAAATAAAATAACAATTTTATATAAAATAAATATTGAAAAAATATTAAAAAAAGTTAGATATAAAATATTTTATTAAAAATATTGTGCAATTTATAGTATATATTGTTAAGTAAAATATTATATTTCATTTGATTAATTATTAATATATAATATTTTTAAAAAATTATCTTTATTAATAGATAATTTTTATTTATAAATAAAAAAAATTGAATCATTCAACTATTTTTTATATGTATTTAAAAAAATATATATTTATATATATAATTAATATTATAAAATATTAGATGTTTATATTTTATTAAATTAGAACACACTTCAATATTTTATATATTTTAAACAATTATAATATAAAAATAATAATATTTTGTATTTTTAATTAAATAAAATATAATAAAAAAAATAAAAATATTAATCTAATTCAATTATAAAATAATATTAATAATTTCTATCTAATATCCATTAAATAGTATTAATGGAATAAAATATTCGAATGACAATATCCAAACACTATCAATGTGGTATTGAGAATGATTAATACTTATAACTAAACACTACACTTTTATCAATCATATCCATTCTCATTCTACACATATATCAATCTCATTCCTATTCCGATTCCCTTATTTGAACCAAATGCCTCCTTAAACTATCACAATTTTAACCAATTAATTCCTTTTAAGATAGACAGAATGTCAATTTTTTTATTAGGAAATAACATTTTTTTTTCTAAATTAATTTATCACGTTTGTAAATAAAATTATAGTTATAGACGTTTTGAATGTATTAATTTTAAACTAAATATATAAAATGATATTTATAGAAGTTGGATGTATTATTTTTAAACTAAATATTTTTTTTAGATTTACGTATTATATTTTATCAAAAATTGTTTGAGTAATTAAAAAATTGTGTAATCTGAAAAATATTTAAAAATATTCGAAATAAATTTAATATTTGTTTTTCACATCACTTTAGAACTGCATAATTGTGTTGTAAAATGATTCAAATGACTAAAATTTTAATAGTTCGAACTTAATCGATTATAATTTAAAATTCGACTCACAAGTCACATCTACTTAAAAAGAATCAAAATTCGAGTCTCAACCAAATAAATTAATCATTTATAAAATTATGAATAAATCCAACATTTTTCAAGTTTATAAACAAATTTACTATTCAGAAAGTTTTAAAAGTATTAAAATTTAGTCATCACTGTGAAGTAGTGGTAGTATTATTATTACCAAAGTGGGGAGCAGAAATTTCCGTAAGTCCAGCTATGGCGAAGAAACGCAGGCAGGCAGGCGTGGATTACTAAATAAAAAGAGAAAGGCAACCCACCATGATCACCAATTATGACCATATATTTATGTACATACATCCATACATTGATACCCTCAAATCTCAAGAAAGATAAACCCTTGAATATATCTAGATGAGTTTTATGATACTTTAACATCCGACAAGGTAAGAAAAAGGAAAAGAAAAGAAAAGAAAGCTACTTGACCTACTGGGTGGAGAGAGAAATCGTTGATTTACCCAAACGAACCAACCACGGGAGGGAGTAATTGTTTTAGCTTGAAGGTGACGGAATCTTATACCATTTTCCCCCCTTTCAAGTCTTTTGCGAAATGGGGAACATCTCAATCACCAACCCTCATCACTCGTGGTTTTGCTATTTGTACAAATTATTGCTTCTTCCTCTATTTTGGACCACATCTACACCCACACCTCTTATTTCCCTCACTTTTTCACTACCCATGTGACTGAATGAGTTCTCTATGAATTATGTTCTCGATCTGCAAGACCCAAGCATTGCCTCTTGTTTGCTCGCACCTCTTTCTTGTCGGTGTTTCTGTTCTGTTGTAGCTTGCAGTAATGAGTTCAGGTGAGTTATTCCAATGTTAATAATGATAATCTTCATTTGTTTGCTTTGGTATTAGAAGGAATTTCTAGCAGCATTGTTGAATGGTGCAGTAGACTTGCTTCAGATTTCTTGTGGGTTTTTTCGTTGGCTGAATCTTTGGTTTTGTTTCCTAATATGGTTGAAGAATAAGTTTTATTGAGGAAGTTTGTTCAATATGTCGGTGGTACTGTTGCATTGAGTCTATTATTTTGTACATTATTGGTTGTAGATTCTCATTTGCTCATTTCTATTTGTCTATTAATGTCTTGACCAGTTCTCATTTACCCTTTTCCATTTATGTGTAATTGGGAAAAGGCTATCCTTATCAGCATTAGCATAAAAGATAAAACAAACCAACACCGTGCAAATTTGTGCATCCCAAGTTTGATTGATCATTATTCTTGAAATGGGTATGATTTAGAAGAAAACTACTGAACAAATGGGTAAATTTCAACTTGTTTTTAGCCATTATCTTACTGTTACTGTTTACATATTTGGATTCTAGTATGTGTTTGATAGGAGTATGATTATTACCTGTGTATTTTTTTTTCCTCTTATAGGTTTTCAGCTAGATGATTTGGGCTCATCACTTGGTCGGAGTTTTAATGAGAGTTTCCAGAAGTTTAACCTTGGTTCGTGTACTCTTTCGAATTGATACTGTTGCTTTTGAACTTTCCAGCAGTCTGTTTGTGTTTTCTTAACAATATGATTGTGTTTCCAGCAGTTTTAATGAGAGTTTCCAATTTCTTAACAATATGGTTGCTTGTGTTATCTGTGACCTAGTAGACTCCTTTAGACAGGAAAACGACCATTTACCAATCAATTTAAGGCCATAAAGCTGTTTATATGCCAACTAACATGAAAATTCTCATGTTAATAATGTAATATCATTTTTACCTTTTTTACTAATGTATTCAAACATATTTACTTTCTGTTTTTTTTTAAGATGCTTTCTCTTGGACTTGTGTGATCATTAATACTGTGTGATATAGCTTCCATTTTTTTGTCAATTATTTGGCATTCCTTTAGTCATTTGCTCCAGTTACCAGGAAACAAGAAATTGAAGGTTGTTCTTTTCAGTTAGTGTGCACAGGGAAATTAAATTTTAAAATTATTTTCTAACGTATCTTGCTGAGTGCTAGGGCATATATTATGAAAATTTCACTTGGTTTAGTAGTGTTAGTAGATCCACTTGTTATAAGTGGCAAGGTAACGAAGAAGCTAATTGTATGAAATCACCATGTTTCCATGATTTTTTTTTTCTTTTTACACTTAAAAAATCTATCTACCAAGTTCTTGAAATTACACAATGCTTCTCATATAACTAGCATGCCAGCAAGATTTGCTACTTCAGTATACCTAGTTAGTGTGCTTCCTTCATGATCTGTATTATTAGAAGTTGAATTAAAGAACCCCACTAAAGTAGCTCAAATGACATGATTGGTTTCTAAGAGACCAAAGATCAGGGGTTCGATTCACACTCAGAACCCCTTAAATGGAAGTGGAAGTCATGGTTGTGGGGTGTCATGCTATGATGCTAACTTCCTATATTTAAAAAAAAAAAGAAGTTGCATCAAAGACAGCTTTATTAATTCAAACTTTGACCTTTAAAAAGGAAAAAAAATAAGTTTTCTACTTAAGTAAGTTTAGCACATTCTGATTATATATGTTCGTTGGCCAGATTGTATGTATATGGTTTTCCTTCCTCTGTTCATAGTTTTTCAATTTCATTAGATGAAAGTGTGAATACCATTTCAAATGTATTTTTCTTTGCCAGAATTATAATTATTGAAATCAATTTGATTCAGATTATCTGCACCATGAAATTGAGTCGTCTCCTGGGCCTAGCTTGGACGAAAGTTTCAGAAATTCAAACTCTGGTTTGTAATTTCCGTTCTCCCCCTTCTTTCTACATTGTTTATCTTGCTTTTGATCTTACCTTATTCCTTTGCATGCCTATAAATGAGCAAATTCTTATTATGACTAAATAACGCCGCTTTCTATGAAATGAAGGTGTTTCATCTCGTAAAGGGTCGACGAGCATTTCTGCTGCAAGCAAATTCTATCCTAGTTCGAAAAGATCATTGAAGATTTTAAAGGACTTCGCAAGCCAATTCCTGGACGTCGAGTTACTTAAGGAGAATCTCGAAGAATGGGTTGACGAAAATTTGCAACAAAAAGCATCGACAGATGGCAGCGGTCCATTCAGTTCCCCATTTACGATTGAAGAACTACGCATGCTCGATTTTGCACTAGAAGGGATGCCATTTCGCCAACTTGTCCGCATGCCTTGCTCATCTTTTCCCTCTGACAATCCAAAAGAAGATGAATACTTAGCCCTCGAAGATTTTCTCTACACAATAGCCGATAGCCTGTGGCATGCATTTTGGTACAACAAAGGACCGTTCCAATACTATGTTTCTTGTCCACATTTTCCAGGAACCAAATTTTACACAGTGGAGAAAGCGATTTCTAGGGGACGGCTTGACGGGATTTCTGGTGCTGCATTGGTACACAAAACGAGAAATCAGCCTGACAATTGGAATGAAGTTGTTCAGTTTGCACTCTTTAGACAGCCAGGATTTTCTTCAACCACAATCTGTGAAGCTCTCTTCTATGGCATCCGAATTCTTCTAACGAGAGCTTCTAGCAAATACAATGCGGTTTCTTGTGATTCGGTTTTTATTCCGGTTGTGGATTCAGAGTTCGGTTGGGTATTGAAACTCGGGGGAGACCTCAGCAAACTTGATATTGGATCTAATCCATACGAGTCAGTAGCCGATTGGATTAAATGTCATGCTAAAGTCAACATTTCCTCAGTTGACCGTATATGGAATATGCTAGGCAACCCGAACTGGGGAGATATTGGAACACTTCAACTGGTTTTGGCTACATTCTACTCATTTTCACAATGGAATGGACTTCCAGGCAAGTCGATAGTCTCTCTTGCATCGGAACACAGCCTTCGTCTCCACAAACGTAGGATGAAACATTACCTGATCGGACACAGGAGCGATCGAGATGAGATTCTGTCAACACAAGAAGAGCAAGAGCAACAAACGATGCACTTGAAACTAAAAACGGGCGACACAGTACTTTTGGAAGACGATCAACTAGATCAGAAACGTTTCCAGATACAGAAACGTTTGAGGAAGTGGACACGATACACATACAGCGCTATCGCTTTGGAATATCCAAGCGATCATTCAATGTTGTTTTACGTTGGTGCTCATTCGTCTCGATTAGAGCCATCTTGGGAGGATATGAGTTTATGGTATCAAGTTAAAAGGCAGACAAAGGTATTGAATATCTTGAACAAACAAGGGATTTCAAGCAAATACTTGCCGAAAATAGTTTCCTCGGGGAGAATACTCCATCCGGGTCCCTGTGAGAAGGAGAGTCCTTCAGGACGTTGCGATCACCCGTGGTGCGGGACACCTGTTCTCGTTACGTATCCAATCGGAGAGCCAATTTCATCTGTAGTTGCCCGAGACGGGAAGTTCTCTTCTTTGGATGCGATTTGTCTTTGTCGCGACAGCCTAACTGCTTTACGAAGCGCGAAAATGGCTTGCATCCAGCATGGCGATATCTGTCCAGAGAACGTAATACGAGTGACGAATTCCAACACGAATGGCTTTTATTACGTCCCGATCTCGTGGGGACGGGCAGTTTTGGACGAAAAAGATAGCCCCGCGATCAATTTACAATTCTCGTCTGCTCATGCTCTTCAGCATGGAAAGCTCTGTCCTTCGTCTGATGCTGAAAGCCTCGTTTACTTGATTTATTTGGTGTGTGGGGGGAATTTGGAGCGGTTGGATTCTATTGAATCGGCTTTACAGTGGAGACAGAAATGCTGGGAGAAGCGGCTGATACAGCAGCAGTTGGGCGAGGTTTCGGCAGTTTTGAAGGCATTCACAGATTATATAGATTCCCTATCAGGAACCCCTTATCCTGTAGATTATGATATTTGGCTGAAAAGATTGAACAGAGCTGTGGAAGATAACTCATCAGCTGATAGAGGAAAGCTTGTTGTTGAAGAAGATATTGCTGAGTCCTCTGGAGCCTCACCTAATGGGAACTCCCTTTCTTCTTGACTCGGAACAGACTCGACCCCAAGTCCTGGACATAGCGCCTTTTTGGGACAAATTTTGTGTTGTTAGATCTCGAGATCAGTTATGATTTGATAAATATTCGATTTGTTGCAGGTTTTAATCTTATTACTTGTGTTGATGATTGATTTGTAATGAGCCAAAATTTAATTTGTATCATCTGAAAAGGTTATTGAATTTGATTTTTGCTTGTAGCTTTGATGAAATTTTATTAAATATTTAATTTAAGCTTGATAATAGTAACTATTATATTATATTACTTCACTCATATCTTACTAAATAAATGTAAATCTGAAAACTTGTCCAAAGTGGAATTAATTTTCAAAAGCTTAAAGTATAGGAGAACAAAATTGTATGTTGTTTGAGAATAGTAAAAAAATAAAGGACCCATTACTCATTTACTCTTTTTTGTGTGTGGAAAAAACAGAAAATGACTGCAATTTTGCAAAATGAAGTTTTAGTATGCTTTAGGATGAATTTAATTGGCCCTATTTGTAAACCTATAAAACCAGGATTCAAAATACACATTTAAAATGAGATTGCATTGTTTGTCCTGGGTGTATGAATCACTTTATCCATTGCTCTTGCAAATAGGAAAAAAATGATTTATATTTGTTTATCAATTTAACTTAAATTATGATTCAGACTTTAGATAGATTCTTAAACTAATTAAATTTTTACCATTTTAAATAATCTTAAAATTTTACGACTTTATAAATTATTTTAATTTTATAATTTTATATGACTTTTACATAAATAAAGTGAATAATCTTTAAATTTATAGTATTATTTGTTTAGGATTTTTTTAAAATTAGTTTTATATTAAAATAATAATAATATTTTTATAAATAACATTTCCAGTAAATTATAATTTTACAAATTTATAAATACTCAACAACTTTACATCTCTTAATTTTGATTGTATTAACTGAAAAACTTTAAAAAAATTGACGTGTAAAGTGATTATTTTTATTTTATTGGTTTCAGTCTTTGCTTCCTAGATACATTTGAATTTATCTTTGCATTATAAATTCACCGGATGAGTTTTATCAAATATTTCACATTTTCTATAATCATTTCTATTTAGATATTTGGAGAATCTTCTTTAATAGACGAAATATTCTTATTATGTCAATTGAATCAATGTTATTAGAGGTGAATTTGAACTTTTTGGTCTTTTTCACCTCTTCAAATGATATGATGGGTTAATAATTTGCTTAATTGGTTTCAATCGTAGCAACTCGGAATATGTTGTTTTGATATTTAATATTGAAAAAAAAAGATTGAAGAATATTTTGATTTTATTTTAAAATGTAATCTTATTTTATAATAATTTATTTTAATAAATTATTAAAACTTATTTGAATTTATTAATAAAAAATTATTTTTAAAATAAAACAATACAATTTTAATTTATAATTTGATATCAAAATTGTTAACTTATTTGAATTTATTAATAAAAAATTATTTTTAAAATAAAATAATACAATTTTAATTTATAATTTGATATCAAAATTGTTAATCATATCGTTGTTTAAAAGCTATTATAGTGAGAATAACCATATAAACACATTAGTTTTGTACACTGAAACGATGAAAAACATCTAAGAGTAAAGAACATGCTACTTGTGTCATATTAACAATTTTCTATTTTTTACTTATAATAACTGTTAAAAAATATATGAGTTTGATTAAATTTTTACAAGTTACACTTTAATTGAATAATTCATCAAACTGAGAATTTTGTTAATCTTGCTATATATATTATGTATTATCTTAAAAAGAGAAAAGAAATTCACATCTACTAATTAACTATCATGAAATTTTAATAAATTATTGTCATGGATAAATTTAATAATACATAAAAAAATTAATTGTTTAAAATAAAAATAACATAAAAATAATATGTATACAAAAAATAAAATAACATTTTAAAAATCAATGACCAATCAATTTATTTGAATGATGTTTAATTTTGAATAGTATTATAGTTGTCGTTAAAATAAAGAAGATATTTATTGAAAATTATATAATATAATAATAATAATAATATAATATTGTATAATATGATAACATTCTTTTTTAAATTCAAGAGTAAACAGATTTAGACAAAATGATATTGTGAAATGTTAATCTTATAATCTTCAAATAATTTTCAAAGTTGATAAACTTGTGAGTGTTGAAATTCATTTAATAACGAGATTTATCGAGATGATTGTGTATTGACTACATAAATCAGTGAAGAAATAAAATTTCTTGAGAATAGAAAACTGAGGTGAAACAACAATTGAAAAGAATATATGTTAGATAAATTAGATAGTTTATTAGTAGGTAATTAACTATCTAAAGATCTTAACCAAATTCACCGTTTGTGCAGGAAACATATGGATTAGTCACATTCTTAAATCAACCTTATCACTCTAGACCGGTCGACCGATATCACAGAGGCGACACAAACCGGAATTCTCTAATCGAACTATCTTTTCGGCTATCTCTATAAAAGAATCAAGTAGAAGATCGGTTCGAACGAATTTACCGCTCAGCTAAAAGATCGGTAAACCTATACTTCAAAGATCGGTTTTCACTCTTCGGTAGTAAAACCGGTCAACCGATACTGAAACAACAAACCGGTAGGACGTCCGGTCGGCACAATACTTGACATAATCCTAGACTACCGTACAAAAATAACAGGCAGTTTAACAGATCAAATCAAAGATATGGAACAACTGGAAGTTTCTATTTTAATTAAATCGGATTACTTTGGGAATATGCAGAAGGAAGTCTTCAAATTTGCAGACTATGGTATTTCCATTTTGATACAAGTCTGATGATAGACTTTGGGAAGCAGAAGACTGCCAAAAGTGATCAGGTACCTATTTTGGTATAAGTCCAACAATAGTCCCCAAGGAGCAGGTATTTGTCAAACCGCCCTAGATGATAAAATCAAGAGAAGACAAAATTGGCCGACTGTATTGCTTCTTGGGAAGCATCAACCGCATTTAATGCCATGCAATCCTTTATTGACCGACCAATCAGAATCAATGATTACCATGCATGTATCCGTTGTATGAGAAATATGACCGTTGTCATATTATCACTATTTAAAAGAAGGTTGAAGATCAGCAAAAGATACAGACACAATACAACAAACACAAGAATCAACATATCAAGACATAGAATCAAAAAGCTTCAAACTGTTCTTGTTTACATTCTGTCCAAAAAGTGTTAAGTGTATTGTAATTTCATTCATTATGTGTAAGAAGTGAGAGTTGTAAGTCAATAACGAGCAGTAAATAAGCCTCGGCTATTTGACGTATTGTAAAGTGTGTTGAATATTCTTAGTGAATATCCTTCTCAAGGTTTGAGAAGAAGCGGTGATGTAGGAGTTTTATCTCCGAACATCCATAAATCTTGTGTTGTGTTTCCTATCTTCTTCATACCTCCTTATCGCTATCTAAACCGTGTGTGTTGCTTCAAGTTGAAACGAACTATTCCGCACTTGAACTCGGTTCAAGAGTTTGTGACAACTTGCGTAGTATAGAGATCGATATTAACTTCTAACCGAGTTAATATCACCCGGCGTGTTGTGTAAGCGTTCGCCCAAAGAGACTCCTAGTCTCCTTCGGCGATCCCGATCCTAACAATATATATTATAACGACATTATGACAATGTGATGATTAAATAAACCAACGATGAAGATAAAATCCTATAGGAAAGAATACTGGGTGAAAAAACAACTGAAAATAAACTCCAAAACTATGATAGTTGAATAAAATAAAAACATCAACAAAAATTTAAAATAAATAATGATAAATTATTATTAAAAAGAAAATATAATAATAAATTTATGAGAGTTCATCAATGACTAAAGTAACCATTAATAAAAATATCAAAAGATTATAACTTGGTGTGCTAAAAAAAACTCTAATTCCATGTTAGAATAGAAAGAAATTATATTAAATGTCATTTAGAATTACATATATTATGTATAATATATACCCATTATATTAAACATATAAGAAAAGAAAAAAAATAATAAATTTCAAATAAAATGACAATCATTAAACTTATAAGAAAAGGCAAATAAAATGAGAAACATTAAACTATTTATACCCATTATATTATAATTACATATATTTAGAATGTTATATATAATTAAACCCTTATTTGCCTTTTACATTAAACTATTATATGTAATTCTAAATAAAACTCTAAAATACACAATATAACAAATAAAATAGATAAAAACAACTTTTTATGTCTATAAATTCATTTTGTTTATTTTTGTAGGTTTATAAAAAAATGAAGAGGAAAAGACCAAATGAGGCCAAAACCGTTTGGCCCAAGTCAAACAGGCCTAGACCACACAGAGCCTAGGAGAGAAGCCATCAAGGCCAAACGAAAGCCCAGACGGCAGTAGGTTAACGCCTTGGGGCCCAAATCACAAAATGCTAACGGAACGCAGACGAAATGTTTGCGCCTGACCCAAAACAACGTTGTTTTAGGCCTTCCCTAATGCCTAGACATAGAAGCATAGAACGATGTTGTTTCGCTTGTGGGCTGTGTTCTTCCTTGCAACGCTCGGATAAAGCGGCCAGATTCCTTGAATAAAATAATGATGAATTTCAACTACATCATCAGCCAAAACAAGGCTAAAGAAAGAAAATGATCCCAATAGATGTGTGCTCATTTCCCGGCACCCATAGATCATCACATTAGCTGTGGGGATAGAAATCGACCGACCAAAGGATATAAAAATAGTTACTAGAACAAAAGAATAGGTCTGATATGAAGATCACATAGCGGTGCCCCAGTAAGGGCTCGCACAACGGGCTATTAACTCAGCGGTAGAGCGCGCCCCTAATAATTGTGTCGATGTGCCTGGGTTGTGAGGGCTCTCAGCCACATGGATGGTTCAATGCAGGGCTAGACCTATATGAAAGCGAGAGAGGCCATTGCTTCAGGGCCCCACCTACCAAGGGGCCCAATTTTTTTAATATTAATATATATGTATTATATTTAATATGATGCAAAATGTTCGCCACAATTTCTATCTGCGTAATCTGCCGGCTGCCGCCCCCAATCCCCATCTGTCCATCTCATGGCCCTAAAGGTATCAAACAATTTCAATCATTCTCAATCTAATCATCTACTTAAAATCTTATTTGATTCTTCAATTTGTTGATTTTACAGACTGAATAAAGAAGTATTTTCTCTTATAAACTTATGTGATTTTAATGAAATGTCTAATATAGGTGGAGCTTTAGTGCTTTACTTGCATTAATAAAAAATTTCTTTATAATATTATCAATGAATTTTTGGATTTTGTAGGCGATAACTCAAAATCAAAATCATAGCAATTAATTATAACAAATGTTCGAATATATTAAAACGATGAAATCCTAATTCTATACTTCTATTGCTCCATGGTATGAATGAATGTGCTATTGAGTTAGGTTGTGTTGATTAAATTAATTTTTTTTTGAAAAGAGCTAGATGAATTATTTTTTTTTTGATAAAATTGTAAATTGTGATAATTTTAGAATCTATCAACTGCAAGAAATTAGTTATAGCTACTAGAATTATCTTGTATAAAATGCCTCCTAAACATTTGTTTGGAGCTCAAAAGAGAAAATGAAACAAAGGGAGGAGGCATTAATTCAAAGTCAAGTCGGTGATATTAACAAATATTTTAGTAGAAATAACATAACAAAAAGAGAGGAATTAGTAGATAGTTTGGTGATTGAAGAACAAAGTCACCATGAAAATGAAGAATTGGTTGAGGCTGTCAATTTGAATGAATCGAATGAGAACCTGGAGAATGACTCTCAACATGAAAAATTAAATTCGACTAAGAATTTGGAGGATCTTAGACATTAGAATAATATTAGTCAAAAATTGAGAGATTACTTGGTACATATGGGTCCAAAAAGAGTGGATAATTTTTTATTTCCTAAGGATAGTAACAATAGACATTTTGATTCATCGCATTATACACGAATAATAGCAAATGGACAAATATTTGATAGACTATTACTTGTATATTCTATTTCATTAGATGTAATATTTTGCTTTTGTTGTAAGTTATTCAAGACTAACAAATGATCAGTAGAATGGGGAATTTGGGTAATGACGGATACAAAGACTGACATAATATACATAGAAGTCTTAAACATTATAAAGTTAGTAGGGATCATATGGATTGCATGTTTGCTTGGATTGAAATAAAAAAAAAGATGTAAAAAAATCAAACAATTGATGACAATATGCAACTTCAAATCAACAAAGAAATACAACATTATAGGCAAGTGTTAACAAGAATAGTCTCTACTGTGAAAAAACTTGCCAAAAATATTTTGGCCTTCCAAGGAAATGATGAGAAACTTTATGTCAAGAAAAATGGACTATTTTTTGCAAATAATAGAAATGGTTGCTGAGTTTGATCCAGTGGTGATGGAGGAACATATTCGACGTTGTGAAGCAAGGGAATCACAATATACATATTTAAGTTCCAAAATTCAAAATGAGTTGAAAGATACTTTGGAAAACGAAGTGAAAAGGGCAATCATTGCAAAAGTTAAACATGCAAAATATTTTTCAGTAATACTTTATTGTACTCCAGATGCAATTCATCAAGAACAAATGTCTCTAGTGCTACGATGTGTGGATGATTCGACAGACACAAAAAGTAGAAGAATATTGGGTTGAGTTTTTGAAGGTGGATGACACATCATGTCTTGGGTTATAAAGTGAACTTCTGAATGTGTTAAATAGAGTTGGATTTGACATTGATGACGTAAGAGAACATGGGTACGATAATGAGTTTAACATGAGAGGAAGGCACAAATGTGTAAAAAAAAGATTGCTTGAAATAAATTCCAGAGCTTTTTACACACTATGTGGTTGTCATAGTCTTAATTTGACATTAGTTGATATGGTGGAATGTTGTCCTAAAGCCAAGTCCTTCTTTAGAGTGATGCAACGCATCTATACATTGTTCTCTTCCTCTACAAAGAGATGAGATTTTTTTTAAGATAAGGTGTCTAGTTTAACTATTAAGTCATTGTCACATACCCGTAGGGAAAGTCATACTAAGAGTGTAAAAGCTATAAAAGAGCAAATTGTACATATAAGAGATGTTTACTTGACTTGGCATAAATTGCTAAAGATTTTAAAATAAAAAGTGATGTTGAGACCTTAGCATTATATGATCTTGAGAGTTTTGAGTTCTTGCTTGGAATGGTAATATGGTATAACTTGTTACACGTAATAAATATGGTGAGTAAATTTATCCAATCTGAAGATATGGATATTGATATTACAATCAACCTCTTACAAGGACTTGATCAATTTCTTGATGAGTTTAGAGAAGAGGAATTTTCTAGTGCCATGAATGAAGCTATACAAATGGCAAGTGAAATGGGTATTGAACCTAAATTTCGAGAAAAAAGCATCATTCTAAGAATTTTTTTTGATGAAAATGACAATAATGATGTGACACATGTTGGGTTTTGGGCTCATATTTAATTAAAGTTTATATATTATAATTGGGCTTTAAGCCTTTATTGGGCTTATGAGTAGTAGTTTAGTCTTTTGGCTTTTGATGTACTCCTATAAATAGAGACATTGTAACCTAGGGTTACTTGGACCATTATTCCATGGAATATCAATAGAATGGACGACTCTCCGAGGATGTAGGCATTATTTGCCGAACCTCGTTATATCTTGTGTTCTTTATTATTCTTTACCACATTATCTTTATATCTTCTTTTATCGTGTGTTTAGATTAGATCGTTTCTCAACAAGTGGTATCAGAGCATGTTTTGAGAATGTTTAACCTAATCTATTTATGAAGATATGATAGAAACCCTAACCACCATTGAAGAAGTTGTTGGATATTTGTCCTTTGGTTGAAGATGGCTATTGGAGAAACGACATTGGTTGTAGAAGAATTAGCCGCTGTGAAGATTTGAGTCGAAATCTTCAAGTGCTAAGGAGATGTCAATGGTCGTTAAAATATTTCTTAGTTCTGGGTGACAAGGTTTGAGATGAAGACAATGGTCTTTTATTCTTCTCGAAGGCGCCAATGGGTGCAGGTGACGAAAAGTCGTCGTGTAGGCAACCACACCAGAATGAAGAAGATGAGGTATATTCTTTTGACTTATTTTAATTTGGGACATATGGTCTATTAAAATATAAAAAGGGGAAAAATATATATCTCAATATATATTCCATATATATCTCCATATATATTCCATATATATCTCTATATATATTCCATATAAATAGATATTATATTATGATATAATATAATATATATAGAGAAGCCAAGAATCTTTGAAGCGGTCAACAACTAAGACTTTTTCAGCTAAGACTTTTTATTTAAGTCTCGTTTGATTTTATAAAATAGGTTTAAGACCTATTTGTTCCAATTTTCACAAGTAAAGCCTTGTTTGATTTTAATCAAACTCTCAAAGCTTTGTATGCTTTGATCTTAGATTTGTATTGAGACTTGTTTGACTTGGATTTCTCAAATATGGAGATTTGTGATTTATCTTCTAAGAGATTTGATATTCGTCAATATGGAGATTGAAAATTGGAGTTGAAAAAGAAGGTGGAGTACTTATTCGATGTTACAGATTATAGAAGACAATTGATGCAACATGTAAAGGGTTTTCTGATTAAAGTAGGTGACTTTAATGTTTGTTTGCAAGAGTGTATTTTGATATGTGTGTTTAAGGGTCGGATTTGGATTTGCATCAACCTTATGAGTAGGTTTTGATTGACAATTCCGGTAAGTGCTGGTGCGAAGTTGTCAAGTGGGTATTGATGCCTCAAGGGTTCTACCAAGAATGATAATTTCTAAGGTATGAGTTGAGGATGCACTAATCATATATATGATTTGTTAGATTCTTTCTATGCGGGATTTTGCTAGAAGAATGTGGAAAACAAACGATACATCTTCATGCTTATTGAAAATTAGTTGGAGGTTTTATTATAACCGATTGTTGTCTTGGCATACATGAGTGACATTATTTCACTATGGCGAGGGCTTTGACTTGAAGAAATTCTCGGCTGAAATAAGTTTGGAGAGATTTTTATTTGGAAACCGGTTATTGAAGAAGTCAAATTAAAAGAGGGGTAGAGAGAAAATCTAGTAGTAGATTTTCGCCTACAGCCGCACAGGGTTCATCAAACTGACGATGGAAGATTCAAACAGAGTCCGATTGCGCTGAGATTTTGTCGAGAGGGTTGGTAACTCATTCCTCTACATTTTCAACGGTCGGATTAAGGTTTGGACGTCTCGAAGTTTGTTTTTCTGGGGCTTAAAGTGTCTGCCTATTTTAGTTTTATTTGACTTATTTGGGACCAAAAAGTTTGTATCTTTTTGGTTATGACCTCATCTTATTGGAAGAGCTAATCAAGATGAAGACGGTGGTGAGATTATGTGCTTTTACACTTGACAAAAACATGATCGAGTATGAAAAGTTGTTATTTATGGTGTTTACCGATGATAACATTGTCGACATGTTAACAGGGCAATCCTTTAGGCCAAATTGCAAGATTACATTGAGTTGGCGGGTGATTAAGGATTGAAACAATTCCAGTTAACACATATTATCAATGAAAGACCAGGAAGAGGAAGACTAATGAAAGACACTTATATGTTGAGGTGGAGACATCTTGAAAGCAACTCTCAAACGACCGAGAAAAAATCATTGCATTATCTTCTAATGTGAGAAGATAAATAAAAACCTTGAGTGGGATTCCTAGTCATGAAAAAGGGGCTAGATGGGAGACTCGGTTAATTCGAAGGTGAGGATTTTGTTACTTCTTTTGTTCTATTTTAATTGTCTATACATTGTGGATCATATATTAGATGAATGGGATGATTGAGACTTTGAATAGGGATTCCTAGTCATGAAAAAGGGACTAGATGAGAGGTTCGATCAATTCAAATGGAAGGATATTCGATTTCTTTCAGAGAAACTATAGATGATCATTTGAAGCATTGGTGAAGACAATTGAAGAGAGATAGTGAATCTTGAAATAATATTCTTGGATTGCTAGGCATTTTTGGATTCAAGAAACTAGCAGATTGCAAGCTAATTTGGTCAAGGAGAAGTATGAGGTTCAAGTTGATTGAGTATGCAACGTTTAAGGCAAGATGGGTGACAAATATTTTGTCAGATCTTGAGCTAAAGAAAAGAGATGTCGTGATAGCCTAATTTATTTGTTATGAAGTAGACGATACAGGTTCGTCTTGGGTCTTCTCGTTTTTTATCAATATCTTATTTTGAGGAGTAGACGATGAAAGTTCGTTTTGGATGTCCTCAGTTTCGATAGATATCTGATTTTGAAAAAGTAGACGATGAAAGTTCGTCTTGGGTCTATTCGATATTTTGGTTTCAGTCGATTGTTGGATTTGAAAAATAAGACACTCAGTTTGTGGCAAACAAAGGTAAAGATTGTTTTGACATAATAAAAAATTGTTAATTCTAGTTTCCGCATATGTCAACGGGTATGAAAAAAGATTGGGAAGAGTTGTTGAATGTCTCTAGTCGCTGAAGTAGCGTAGTTGCCAAATTTACTAGGTGTTATAAACTCTATGATTTTATCTTCTAAGGCTTTTGAACGGAAGTGGAGGTATAATGATTTATCTCATGAATGGCTCGAATAGTGAAGATTGATGTGTGACTCATAACTTTTTGATGGCGCGATATACGTAATAGTGGAGATTGTTATTCTTCTAAAGGCCCTTGAGTGGAGTGGAGGTGAAGATTGATGGGTACGGCTCGTGTATTTCCTAAAGGACGTAAAATTCGTCAAGGTGGAGATTTGTAATTTATTCATCACATCTCAATAAGCGCGGTATTCGCCCAAGGTGGAGATTGTTGGGTTTTGGGCTCATATTTAATTAGAGTTTATATATTATAATTGGGCTTTAAGCCTTTATTGGGCTTAGGAGTAGTAGTTTAGTCTTTTGGCTTTTGATGTACTCCTATAAATAGAGACATTGTAACCTAGGGTTACTTGGACCATTATTCCATGGAATATCAATAGAATGGACGACTCTCCGAGGATGTAAGCATTATTGGCCGAACCTCGTTATATCTTGTGTTCTTTATTATTCTTTACCACATTATCTTTATATCTTCTTTTATCGTGTGTTTAGATTAGATCGTTTCTCAACAACACAATCTGGTGAAGAGTCTTTTAGAGTTGAATATTTTTTGTTTATAATTGATCAAGTTCGATCTTCGCTTCAAGTTTGATTTGAACAATTTAAACAATATCAAGAAATATTTTAGTTTTTATTGAATTTGGAGAAATTAAAACGTTAGTCTTTAACTAGCTTGATAAGTCTTATATGGAGCTTCAAAATTTTGAGTCACAATGGACATTTAGACATTAATGGTGATGATTTGTATTCAGAGTTGCTGGTCGTGAGATGTTATTTAAAAAATGAAAACATAGCAATTGATATGCTACAATATTTTGAAAAACTGAATGGTTTATTCCCAAATACTTACATTACCTATAAAATTTTGTTAACCATACCAGTAACAGTTGCATCGACAGAAAAAAGTTTCTCGAAGTTGAAGTTAATCAAGAATTATTTTTTATCAACAATGTCACAAGATAGACTAAATGGGATAGAAATGTTGTCGATTGAGAAAGAAATAGTCTGTCAATTAGATTATACACATTTGATCAATATTTTTGCCTCTAAAACAACTATATGATTGATGTTTATTTAGTTCTTTCAAATATTGTTAACTTTTGTCTTTTTATTGACGTGGCATATTGTTTCTGGTTTATTATATATATATATATAATATATATATTGCATACTGAATTTTACGGAACAAAATGACCCATTTTTTTATTTTTTGCCTCAGGCCTTATCGAACACGGGTATGGCTCTGGTTCAATGTGCTCATCAGCGCCTGACCTTGAGATGTAGATCATCCAAGGCACATTAGCATGGCGTACTCCTCATGTTCGAACCGGGGTTTGAAACCAAACTCCTCTTCATGAGGATAGATGGGGAGATTCAGGTGAGATCTAATGTAGATCCAACTTTCGATTCACTCGTGGGATCCAGAAAATCCCTCCTCACTCGTGGGATCTAGGAAATCCGGAGGGGACCACCGCGACTCCTCTCTTCTCGAGAATCCATACATCCCTTATAAGTGTATTAATGAGTTTTATCCCTTCTTCAGTCAACTTGACTCATATCAAGCAACTTAAGGAGACTATAAAAGAGTCATGGGCCAAGACGAAGAACAAGAACTCAACCCCAAGCCATCATCATTCGCCACTAATTTTTTTCCAATGTTTTAAGCATGTTTAAAACATCGTACAAATCTTATAAGCTAGGTTCTGATCTATTATAAATCTTCAACAAAAGTCTATTAGTGTTTTCTAACCCACTATAAACTATTACTAATGTTGTAATTCATGTTATGAATTAAAATAGAAATTTATAGATACAAATTCACGTGTCCTTCAATATTGAATGATTCTTCTAATTTTCTAATTTGAATTTGATCCTAAGATAATTTAGGAACTTCCTATCAAAACCAATTCGAATTAACCAAGCTAAATGGAAAAAATCGAATTTTGAATTTTAAGTTTTAACTCAAGAATAGTGACCCCAAAAGTCTCCTAACACATTATAAATGGTCTTTAAGTGTATTTTCAAATCAATCCCAAGAAGTTCAAGTCAATGTTTGTCCCAATGTAAAATTTCCAAAAAAATTTCAAATTAAGTTTTGAAAATGACTGAGATGAACAATGAGTTACGTTTAAATGGTTAGTTTCGATTCTAATGAACTTAATAAATCTTTTGATGTAATTAAAACTAAAATTGGAACTCTAAAATATGAAATACCATGTTTTGGTCACTTTTTGTCGGAGCTCTATCCACCCCCTTACTGGTTGAATGATGACTCTGGAACCTCAACAATATGTTCTAAATGAGATGACAAACCTCCCCATGTTTTCAGAATCGCGAACGAAGCCTCTAGTCAAAGACAAAAACCTGTAATTTTGGTCTAGCTAGAGGTTGAAGACGAAGTGGACTCGGCCAAACTCGGATCCCACGCTCCTGAGTCTACTATGCACCTCACCTGGTCCACTAGTGCACGTCTCACTCTACGTTGAATGAAGCCAAACCGGTTGACCCCGGCCCATATCATGTCCAAGGACGGCCCAATGCACTCCCGATCCGGCCACCTTCGACCGACGATTCACCTGGTGCCTAGTCTAATCTACTTAGGGCAAGTTTGTTTATTTATTTTTAATTTTAAATGCTTCTAAATATTAAAAGCTCTAAACTATTTTTAAAAAATTCAAAAATGATAGAACTACTTTAAAATATTTTTAGAATACTTTCATATAATATATTGTGAAGAATGTCAATTTTAGTCAAATTTCTTTACAAAGTTGTAAAATTCTATTTTTATATATTTAATTGTCAAAAAGTGTCAAAATTATTTAACATAACAGAAGTCAAACGACATTAAATTTGTATACACGTGTCATATCCACGTATTTATTATATATATATATATATATTAATATATATATATATATATATTAATCTATTTTTTTCATTTCAAACATACATCTTCTTTCTATTTAATACATAAATTTAAATAAATGAAATCTAGCTTCTCTCTTCACCATCGCCAATTGAATAAATCCTCATCGGAGCTCAGGGCTCTCGAGCATCATCGGGTATAGTTGATTGCTCGTTCTTGATTCAATATCGTTCTTGTCATTATTGGGTTGCCGACCCATCTTTTCAAATGAATCAATGAATCGATCGATGATAAGAAATAAACCCAATAAACATAATGAAGCCCGGATTCGAGGATCCCACTATGAAAGATCCATATTTAAGCTTTATTTTTTTTTCTCAGTTAACCCTAAATTTTCTGTCTAATTATCTGAATGTAAAATAATTAAAATAATTATAATTCTGTTCAAATACCAATATTCTAAAAATCATATACAACCCAACATTCATAAAGTGAAATTTACATAAAATTGATTGTAGAATTCATGAGTATAGTTAGAGATACAAAATAAAAAGAATTATAGATTGGAAGCTAATCCTTTAGCTTTTGGTCCTTTCATAACTCGAGTAATGCTACAAGAAGTAATAAACATTTCCCATGGAACATTCCTGCAGGCATTCAATCTCCATATTTGTTTTGGTAAGTTGTCGCCTTAACAAACTCTAAATAACCTTGGTATACTTTCAAATCAATCTTCCTCAAACAAGGAGCTCCGCCCAATGATTGTGACGAAGTTGCGATGGAATATTTTGATACAATGAAGAGATTATTTAGAATTTCAAGGGTTAATCAGTGAAGGAGATGAGAGAAAAGATTGATACTAAGAAGAAGAGGAAAATCTGCAGAGCTATTGCTCTTCAATTTCAAATTACGTAAGTAAACAATTTAGAATATTCAGATCCGTTTATCTGTAAGGTCTAAATATTCTAACAAAATTCTGTTAGAAAACTTATTTAATATTTTGCAAAATAATTGTCCTAATCTTTATAACTCTTCAATTTTCAGGTGGTTTCTTCTCCTCCACAGGATTAGTCTTCAAAATTATTATTTTTGTCAGTATCATGAGTTACTCCTCCAGCATTTCAACGACATCGACGAAATCAATCGATCAGCAAGTCGAGATATCGTAAACTCAGATCCATTTCATCTTCCCATGTATTCTCATCGTTATTTTGATTCTTCCATTTAACTAGCATCTGTTTAGTTAGGTTTTTTCCTGCTCGAGTTTGTCATTCTTCAGAAATCATTTCAAGAATCAGGTCACAAGATTTCACCTTTGAAATTTCTTCAATTGAAGTCGGTGTACCCTTATACTACTTGAGTTGCGATATATGGAAGACATTATGGATTCGAGCATCGGATGGTAACTCCAAACAATAAGCAACTTCCCCTATTTTTGCCAAGACTCGGTATGGCCCATAGAATTTGGTTTGCAACTTGTGGTGATTTCCCCTAATTGATAATTGACGATAAGATTGCAGCCTTACTAAGACCGAATCTTCAATTTGAAATGAGACTTCAGTCTGATATTTATCGTGTTGTTGTTTCATTCGATTTTGGGTTTTAAGAAAGTGAAATTTCAGTAGTTGTAGGGCTGCCTCCCGAGCTAAGAGAGTTGTATTAACTTCTTCCATTTTGGAATCCCTTGCCAAGTTTGAAGAGTGCACCGGAGGAGCATAACCATAAATAGCCTCAAATGGAATTTTAACATAAACGCTTTCTACATTTTTCATCCAAAATTTTTGGATCCATTTGTTGTAAATGTTTTTGTCGAGGGCTATGAGAAAAGGGAGATGAATATGAATGGTTAGAATAAGGTGATTTAGCAGAAACTGACCAGGTATGTTTAGATTGTTTTAGTATAGGTTGTATATGTGGGCTGGAGTTATAGGTGACCTCTTTTAAGTAGGGATTTAAAAGTAGCCTCTTAGACTTTAACTATAGCCATGGCTAAGTTCAGGGTATCAAGTTTGAGTAGTCTAATAGTGTTAGAAATCTCTTCGTGTATACCACTAAGATAACACTCAATTACATATTCTTTTGGCATTTGAATGAGTTTCTATGAGTTAGCCATGTATTTCAGATTATATTCCTAAATTGAGCATGTTTGTTTCAAATTCATCAACTGATTAATGGGACTTTTACAGTTCGAGGGTCTGAACTGTTGAAGAAGATTAGAACAAAAAACGTCTCAAGTAAGGGCTAACATTTGACTATGAGATTGGAAGTAAGAGGCATACCAGAGACTTGCGTCGCCTTGGAAATGAATAGGTGCGATTTCGACTTTGGTTATATTAGTAGTGATCCACTCTCAAAACTTGTTCGACAGAAATCAGCCATCCTTCCACGCCTGCTCTATCGAATTTTGGGAAGTCCACATTTGTCAATCGTGTGGGAGCTACGTAAGTTCTCTCCTTGAGGTTATTCGTACGAGAAGATTCAAGCGTATATCCATTTTCATGAACATTGCTTCAATCTTCTATTCTAAGGAATCCAACCTCAATTGACTGCATTTTTCTTTAGATTTCATCCATTTGCATTGCTCTTCCAGGATTTTAGTTATAGATCCCACTATCGTACGTAAAATGTTGTTATCCGTCTGTTGTCGTGTTTCGACCATGATCGAACAGGAAAGTGAGCTCTAATACCAATTGATAAAATGAAGAGATTATTTAAAGTTTTTTAAGGGTGAATCAATGAAAGAGATGAGAGAAAAGATTGATACCAAGAAGAAGATGAGGATAAAGTTATAGAGCTACTTGTCACGGGCTAAAATTCGACCCGTGCGGCACTAAGCTAAATCAACCCTGATTCTAGCTTAGAAAGCCTTTCTAAACACAATGCAAGAAGAACTCAAACGCAAGAAAGAACTTAGAGAGAGAAAACTCTTGATAATAAGAAAATATTGAAAGAATGCTTGATAATTACAATGGAATACCTTCAGGGTATTTATAGGACTTATACGTATTAAATTAGGAATTACGTCTAATTACAATTTAATTACACTAATTTAGGATATTCCTTTCATAGCAAGAATATCCCTACCTAATTTAAAATATCTCTTGTAATCTCTTCCTTAATTAGAATATATATTATAATCCTTTCCTTGATTAGAATATATCTTCCAATCTCTTCCTTAATTAGATTATCTTCCAATCTCTTTCTTGATTAGAAGATTCGCTGGGCCCACGTAGGTAACTAGGCCTCTCCTTGGCTAAGAAGATTAGCGCACTATCAGGCTAAGACTTTAATGAGCCTCGACATCCCCCAGATTTGGTCGTGACTCTAATGGGCCGTGACATACTCCCCCACCTTAGTCGTGGCCGTCCTCGGTTCGACCTTGGCATGATACTCTTCAACCTCTTCCTTGAAACATTCCCCACACGGTCCCTCGTATCTGTGCACAAGTCCCTTGAGCACAAATTACATAGACTTGCATTCTGGAATATCATGGAAGTACACCTCGTGGCTCGATGTTTGCACCCCATAAAAATGGGACGTGACATACTCCCCCACCTAAGTCGTGGTCGTCCTCGGCACGACCCTAGACCGGTGCATGGTGATCTTCTTTCTGGCGTCCCCTGAGCGCTCTTCCTCCCCCTTTGCACGTCACGGCATTGGGTGCACTTATGGTCGCCAGCCTTAACCGATATAAGATGTTTCCCACACATTTCTCGATTGAACACAGTCCCTTGAATCTGCGCACAAGCCCCTTGAGCACATACCGCGTAGACTTCAACAGTTGCGGGGGCAACTTCCCCCTTTCCATCGTCCCCTTTCGTAACTGCACACCCTCTCAGATCTGCCCCTCTCTTCATATTCTCGATGTCTCCCCCTGAATATGCCTGAGCACGACCTGCTTCCTTTCCCACGGACTTGGTGCGAGTGAAGGCAGACTGACTTTGGCCCACGTTGCCTGTGGCCAAACCTTGTGGATCTGATGGTTGTGTGTTGTCTTTGGCCTTGAGCCCCTCGAAGGCTTCGACACACGCTATCTGGACTTCCTCGGGTACTTTTTCTTTTTCCTTGGACCCGTCCCCATCATCCATCTTGGCAAAAGTGGCAAATATCTCTTTACCACGTTTGCGACCTCGAACGAATCGCATCGCCGAGAACCTGCTTATTCCCTCTGATTCTCTCCTTGTTGGAATCACGCTAGTCTTCCCGTGATCCGAAATGATTAAGGAATCGGAATAAGGCATTATGCAAGCGCGTACCTGATCGCACCATTCGAGTCCTAACACTACGTCGTAGTCTTCCATTGGGACCAAGGTAAATGAGACTGTCCCATTCCAGCCTCCGATCCTGGTGTGCACTCTCCTAACCTCCCCATTTACCGGCTTGGCTACATCGAAGGACTTCACCGTCCCTCTTGTTGGGCTGATCCGCAGACCCAACACCTTGGCTACTCCTTCTCGCATGAAGTTGTGTGTAGCCCCTGTGTCTACTAGTGCCTTGATGCGCTTTCCCCCGATCCAAGCTTCCACAAACAAAGAGCCCCTCCTTGTTCCCTTGTCCGACTTCGCAACACTAGTCTTCACGGCATTGAGCAGTCTTAAGGATCCTATTTGAGTCTCTTCTTCCTCATCAGATGATCAATTCCTTTAACTACTGCAACATTTTCCCCCTTAAACGGGCACATAAACTTTATGTGATTATGGGCACCACAAATATAACAGGCTCTTGGCTTCTCCGACTCGTCGGCTTGCCTCCCTGAGTTTTTATGTGCATGCCCCTTCTTAGATGAACGGTCTCCCCCACATTTCTCCTGGTCCTGTGGGCGGTCTCCCCCACCTTCTTCCCCATCATCCCTGATGAACTTCGGCCTGTCTACAGACACTTTGAGCTCTATCAGTCTTTCTGCAACCGCTATTGCCTCGGAAATGTCCCGCACTTTGGCCCTTTGCAGCTCCAACTGTGCCTAAGTCTTGAGGCCATTAACAAACGTGAACAGTGTCTCCTTATCCGTTAGACTAGGTAACTCGAGCATCAACTCCTGGAATTCCTTTACATACTCCTTGATGGTTCCTTTGTGCACAAGTTGACTCAACCTTTTCCTTGCCTCGTACTCGGCATTCTCTGGGAAGAATTGGCGTTTGAACTCGGTTTTGAAGTCTTCCCACGTTTCCGTCCTCAAGGTGCCTCGTTCAATATCTCCTTCTCGCCTTCTCCACCACAGCAACGCCATCTCTTGTAGGAAAAAGGTGTCGTCTCCAACTTGTCACGATCATCAAGTATGCTTGATGCCCGAAAGTACCTCTCCATGTTCCAAAGGAAGTCCTCCACTTCCCTTGCACTCCTCGAGCCTTTGAATGGAGTTGGCTTAGGAACATCCATCCGTTGAGGTGTCGCACCTCTATGTTCCCCTCCATTCCTCGCAATCCGCCTTTCCATCGATTCTAGCCTCCCCAAGATCTCCCTCTTGAGGGTCTCGACCATTGCATGGACTTCTCCCCGGATTGGATCAAGCACCTTCTGGCAGATGTCATTAACCTCCCCTCGAACCAATCCTAGCACTTCGTCACGAATGCTACGATTCGAACCGTTAATGATCCCCATTAACTCATTCTCCAACTTTTCAACACCCTCGTCCAACATCGTCACCTTCTCGGCCACCGCGCTAAACACTTCGAGAGCTTCTTGGTGATCGCTCATGCCTTCTTCAAGTCGGGTCACCCGCGCTTCCATGGCAGCACCTCTCTCGACGGACTTATCCCTCTTGGATCCCTTGTCCTTATGTTGGCCGGTCGGAACCTTAGTGACGCATAGTTCGTGAATCCATTTCTTGCAGCTTGAATGCGGAAATACAACCTTGCTTTGATACCACTTGTCACGGGCTAAAATTCGATCCGTGCGGCACTAAGCTAAATCGACCCTGATTCTAGCTTAGAAAGCCTTTCTAAACACAATGCAAGAAGAACTCAAACGCAAGAAAGAACTTAGAGAGAGAAAACTCTTGATAATAAGAAAATATTGAAAGAATGCTTGATAATTACAATGGAATACCTTCAGGGTATTTATAGGACTTACACGTATTAAATTAGGAATTACGTCTAATTACAATTTAATTACACTAATTTAGGATATTCCTTCCATAGCAAGAATATCCCTACCTAATTTAGAATATCTCTTGCAATCTCTTCCTTAATTAGAATATATATTATAATCCTTTCCTTGATTAGAATATATCTTCCAATCTCTTCCTTAATTAGATTATCTTCCAATCTCTTTCTTGATTAGAAGATTCGCTGGGCCCACGTAGGTAACTGGGCCTCTCCTTGGCTAAGAAGATTAGCGCACTATCAGGCTAAGACTTTAATGAGCCTCGACATCCCCCGGATTGGGTCGTGACTCTAATTGGCCGTGACATACTCCCCCACCTTAGTCGTGGCCGTCCTCGGTTCGACCTTGGCATGATACTCTTCAACCTCTTCCTTGAAACATTCCCCACACGGTCCCTCGTATCTGTGCACAAGTCCCTTGAGCACAGATTACATAGACTTGCATTCTGGAATATCATGGAAGTACACCTCGTGGCTCGATGTTTGCACCCCATAAAAATGGGACGTGACATACTGCTCTTCAATTCCATATTACGTAAGTAAACAATTTAGAATATTCAAATCCTTTTATCTGGAAGGTCTAAATATTCTAACAGAATTCTGTTTGAAAATAAAATGATGATAAAACTTAACAACTTGGCTGAAAAACATAATAAACATAATTGACTTATTTAATATTTTACATAAAAGTTATCTTAATGTTAACAAATCTTCAATTTCCAAGTGGCTTCTTCTCCTCCACATGATCAGTCATCAGAATTATCATTTTTATCCTTATCACATTTATTGTCAGAATGTCAGGTAAAGTGGAATGGTTGTGGTGACTACTGATGAAGAGAGGGATGGAGATGATGGAGAGTTAAGGTCGAGATGGTGAAAAAGAGAATATACGTTTTATTTATTTTATGTATTACATGGAAAGAGAAGGTTTGTTTGAAATGAAAAAATAGGTTAATATATATAATAATAATAATAATAATAATAAATACGTGGATATGACACGTGGATAAAAAATTAACTTTATTTGAGTCTTCTGTTATGTTAAATAATTTTGACACCTTTTGACAAATTTATATACATAAATATAATTTTACGAATTTATAAATAAATTTGACATATCCCTCCAACTTTGTAAATAAAATGACATTCTTCCCCAAAATATATTTTATTAAGGGCCCGTTTAGATTTATTTTTAAATCTAACTTGTTTAAATTAACATTCTCAGGTACCATTTTCATAATTTTCGACATCATTCGCAGGTATTGACATATATTTAATATTTTAAAATTTAAAATGTCAAATCAAAATATGTCTAAAATTTGGAAAAATAATTGGATAAATAAAACGTAAAAATCTAATTATCTTAAAAACCCAAAATTTTATGAGGTAGAAAACGTTTTTTAATGAGTACAGAAGATATAGCGCTAAAGTCATTTTCTTAATACAACCAAACATCGTACTCAACAAGACTCTTAGTCTCCGATAAAATTACGTTTATACTCGTAAAAATTTTTTTTTTAATTAAGTGAAGACTCTTTAATTACAAGGCTCGCCATAAAAAAATTTAAAATTTATTTTGTTTTAAATCAAATTTATCACTCCTCTCATCTCTTTTGAGATTCAAGAAGAGGAAAGGTGTGAATTTTGATGGTTAACCTAAAAATTAATTCTAATTAATTATTTTTATTTAATTATCTTAAATTAAACCATAATAATCCAAACCAAATTAGACCGGATGGTACTATGATTTGGTACTACGGTAATTGACCACTATTAGTAGATAAAATATATAATTCTGTTCACTTCGGAATTCTAAACACTTGGATTAGGGGATGTGATAGCCTTACAGTTAAGGACGAGGTTTAAACGAGGAAAGGTTTAGGGTGGATACCTAGGCACCCAGAGACGAGAAAAGGCGTAGTAAGCGACGAAATACTTCGGGGAGTTGAAAATAAGCATAGATCCGGAAATTCCCAAATAGGTCAACCTTAAAAATTGTTGATGAATTCATGGGGTAGAGCTTATTGTGAAAGATCTATTATTGGATAAAGGGGTAGAATAGAGCCAAAAGAAGGTATTTGATACTTACATTACTATTTCAATTCCTTGGACAGCTTGTTCAATGGCTTGATGGTAAATAAACGAGATAGCATATTATTGTTAAAGTCTGAATATTCAAATTGTTGGGATACCAGGAGATGAAGTATCCCTTAATTCAAAAACAACAACAACATCGAACAATTACTGAAACGAAAGAAAGAAAACTAAAGAACGCATACACAATATTTATAGTGGTTTGGCCAAAACAGGCCTACATCCACTTTGAAGCACAAGAGGCTCTCAACTTTATTATCAAGAATGTTATATGAGTATTCCAATGATTCTCTATAATGAAATCTCACACACAACTCACAAGGAAGCGATGCTCTCAAGGCAAAGACTTGGCTTTCTAAAGTGCCCGACTGCACCTTTAAATAAGCCTCAATTAGGTCAATATCAATATCTTGTGCAAATCTCTCAAAGAGCTTCCAAAATATTCTTACCATATTTCCTAATTATATTTCCATAACAAAAGATCTACTTTTCTTTTGTGTTAATCTTATTTCCTAATATCAAGATTATACACCAAAAGATATAGTTTCCTTTTGTTGAATATACCATTTCCTTGTACTAAGATTGTGTATCATGAATATACCATATTTGTAATATTTGTAAATCTATTCTCAACACTCCACTTTGATTTACAAGTTATCTGCGTCTTGTCTTCCATCATTTTTCTTTATTAACAAGAAAAGTCTTCATAGCTCCTAAATCCAGGAACCGCCATCATATCAGCAACATTGTCAACTTCTTGCTAACAACTTCTCTTTGCTCGATTATGATCCTCTCGATGTATAAACCCACATCGAGCTTTAGCGTGGAAAACCCCTTCGACAAGAGTAAAGCCACGGGACCCTTAGGCCGCTTAAATCATCCACTATATCAAATATAATGGGTTACATAATGTTTTTGCAAATTAAGATTTATAATCTAACAAATTACATAAACCTTCAAAAACATCATCATCATCAAAGATGGTACATACATGTAAAATGTATCTTCACCAATGGTGGAAATACTCAAACCTAGTTGAAGAAAATGAATATTTTCTTCTTAACACCTTCCTTCGTCTTGATTCGTCTCCCTCTCTTTGTCTTGTTCTTGTCTTTCAATTTACAATCTGACTAAATACGTAAATCCTCAAGAACAACATCATCATAAAAGATGGATTATACATATATAATGTATCTTCACATATTGTGGAAATACCTAATCATAAGTATCTAGGGAGTAAAGAGAAAGTAGTTGAAGAAACATATGTTTTCTTCCTAACACCTACCTCCGGCTTGATTCGCCTCCCTCTTCGTCTTCTTCTTTTTCAAAATTAGATATCTCTAAAAACCTGAGGACACCCAGAACGAACTTCCATCGCCTACTCCTCAAAATAAGATATCAATCGAAAGATCAGAAGACCCAAGACAAACATCTATCGTCTACTTCTTCAAAATCAAATATCTACTGAAACCGAGGATACCTAAGACGAACAGCCATCGTCTACTTCCTCAAAATAGGATATTGATCGAAGTCGAGAAGACCAAAGACAAACTTACATCGTCTAAATATTTAGGTATCCAGCGACATCTCTTTACTCAAGCTCAAGATCTAGCCAAACATTTGTCACCCATCTTGCCTTCAACTTTGCACACTCAACCAACTTGAACCGCATACTTCTCTAATTGTCTTCAATTTTTTTTCACCATTCTTCATAGTTTCTTCGAAAGAAATCGTGAATGTCCTTCCATTTGAATTGATCGAGCCTCTCATCTAGCCCCTTTTCATGACTAGGAATCACATTTAAGGTCTCATTCATCTTCTCGCATCAGATGCTAATTCAATGATCTCATTCGCCTTCAAATTGACCGAGCCTCTTATCTAGCCCCTTTTTCATGACTAGGAATCTCATTCAAAGTCTTATTCATCTTCTCACATTGAAAGATAATGTAATGATTTCTTCTTGGTTCGTTTGAGAGGTACTTCATGATGTCTCCATCTAAATTTATAAGTGTCTTCCATTGGTCTTCATATTCTTGGTCTTTCATTCATATTGCGTGTTAACTAGAAATATGCCAATCCTCAATCACCCGCCAACTCAATGCAATTTAGAAATTTTTGGCTTGAAGGATTACCTTGTCAACACGTCGACAATATTGTCATCAGTAAATGCCTTTTTAATAAGATTTGTTGTGTACCATTCTTTTCTTCATCCATGGCCAATTATACCTTTTCACCAAGTTTATCCTACTCCCCAACATTAGAAGAAAGCTCAATGGTCCCATTACAATTCTCTCTCGGCAGTGTACATTTTTGATGACATATCTCCACCTCGAGTTGTGATTTCCCTTGAATCACTACTTGTGTCTTCATTGTGTGTGCTCCAGCTTGTCAAACTTCACATCTTGACATAGCATAACATTATCTCCACCTTCTTCCAGCCAAACTCTATACCCTTTGACATTCTCTGAAAATACAATAAAGAAAATTTCTTTGTCGTTGGATCCAACTTCCCTTGCATTACCTTGAGTTAAAATATTTTGCACCAAAAATCTCTTTCTAACCCAATTCTTGCAAGCCTTTGAGGCCAAGCCTCAGATGCCAGAACTTTGATATATATTGAGTGACCTCAGAGATAATAACTAAACATACTTGTGAGTTACCTTATATAAAATAAATACCGTTTTTATTTACTCCTTCCATAACAACTAAAGTACATTGCTCACCAACAATGGTCCATCTCTTGCCTTCCAAACACTTCTATTATGCTTCTTTAGTTTTAGGCAGTCTTTTCTAAAGTATCTTTCCTCTTAACACCAGAAGCACTTCACATTTTCTTTAGTCTTCAACATAGACTTAAAAGTCTTACTACTCCTTTCTCATGATGTTGTTTACCTCTTGTAAATATGTTTTTTCCATTGTCTTATTGTCTACAATCTGCCCTCTTGGTTTGTTCCTTGGACATCTTCTTCCACCTCAAACCTGACAGTCATTCATACCAACAAGAACTACAACTTGGACATCTTTTGGAAACCTCCCCAGAACTTGTCAAGAACCCTCGAAGGTGCCTCCAAGCTCTTAAGCTTACTCTCCTCTCGAATAGCCTCGCTCTAATACCACTTGTTGGGATACCAGGAGATGAAGTATCCCTTAATTCAAGAACAACAACAACATCGAACAATTGCGGAAACGAAAGAAAGAAAACTAAAGAACGCATACACAATATTTATAGTGGTTCGGCCAAAACAGGCCTACATCCACTTTGAAGCACAAGAGGCTCTGAACTTTATTATCAAGAATGTTATATGAGTATTCCAATGATTCTCTATAATGAAATCTCACATACAACTCACAAGGAAGCGATGCTCTCAAGGCAAAGACTTGGCTTTCTAAAGTGTCCGACTGCACCTTTAAATAAGTCTCAATTAGGTCAATATCAAAATCTTGTGCAAATCTCTCAAAGAGCTTCCAAAATATTCTTACCATATTTCCTAATTATATTTCCATAACAAAAGATCTACTTTCCTTTTGTGTTAATCTTATTTTCTAATATCAAGATTATACACCAAAAGATATAGTTTCCTTTTGTTAAATATACCATTTCTTTGTATTAAGATTGTGTATCATTAATATACCATATTTGTAATATTTGTAAATCCATTCTCAACACAAATAATATAGTCATGATATAAAAAGAATTTGCTATAAAATTAATACACTAAATTGAGTTACAGCCTAATTTCGTAATTATATTTGATTATTAAGTCCTTGTCTAACATTGCAAATGAGAAATCAAAATCATTCAAATAGAGACATAGTAAACACACAATAATATAATAGAAAAAGATTTTGAAAAACCTAAAATCTAATCTAAGAGCCAACAATCGTCTCAACAAATAAGAGACCAGCTGAGATGCGCTTTGTGGCTATCCATTATGAGCAACATCATGAGTTTAAATAATAGAGTCGGATTCACTATTATTATAATTATAATTATTAATTACTATAATTATAATTAATTAATATAATAATAAATATTATTATAATAATTATAATAATAATAATAATAATATTTATTATTTTTTGTACTATTATTATAATAATAATAATATTTTTTTTATTATTATTATAATAAGTATAATTATTAAGATTAAGATATTATTATTATTGTAATAATAATTGAACACAGAATAGATAATAAAAAAAAAGATAAAGTAAATAGAAAATGTCCGTCTTTCATTATAATAATAATTATTATCATTATTTTTACTATTATTATTATTATAATAATTATTATTTTTATTATTATTATTATAAATATAATTATAAAGATTAAGATTAAGAATATAAATATTAAAAGATATATAATTAGAGACTTGAAGATGAGAGAGTTTTAGATATATATAAATAATAATATAAAATAATAATTTATTACCTATTTTTTAAAGTTTTTATTTCAGATATAAATTTAATTATTTATATTTTAATATATGTATATATATATTTATAAATTTAAAATAAATAACAATGTAATAAAAAAATTGAATATATATATAATATAAATAATTAATAATAAGTTATAATTATAAAAATAATAATAATAATAATAATAATAATAGAAATTTAGTTTAAATAATAAACTAAATTAATTTTTTAATGAATGGACAAAGAAGTAAATAAGTTTAAGAATTTGATCTTTTACCCGTTGTTCAGGTCCAGTCATTCCAATCTAACACTCCTCCAAGGATATCTGCATCATAATATGATTCTTCATTAATACTCGAGAATTCCAAGAAAAAAAAAAGAAAAGTACTAATTGCTTAACTAGATATATAGTTCGTATTGGTATTGGAATGTGAACAACTTTCTCTACATTTTTCTTCTCATTCATGGCTTTCAATGGAATGATAAGATTTGTATGGCCTATATTTGAACCTATTATTATTATTACACTACAGTCTACAGACAAACGTTAAATTAACGATGAAATATTAGAAATGCTTGGTTAACGTCGGAAATATACGACGAATATTGCGACGGTTTAATTAACATAAAACATAATCGGTCAAAAATATTAAGGAATGAAGAATATTTTGTCAAAAATAAACGAAGATATTAAACATCGCTAAACTAAACGAAAGTAAATTTCCGTAACAAAATCCATATAAAGATAACACTATATTTTGGAAATATTTACAACAAAAAATGTTTTGCGTCAAATTTCTCTTAGCTAGTCTAAAAACTCGTAAAAAATATCTGGCATGGAAAATTCGTGATAATTTTTTGACAATTTTATTATGTTTTGTTTCCTCTGCAACAAGTGTTCGACAACTATCTTTGCATTAAAAACGGTCTTTAGCATTTGTCTTAGTATTATTTCGGAATTTCGCAACCAAATTTGTAATTACCGAAAAATATTGCACATCGCTAGTTGCAAATTTGCATTAGTGTTTACACTAACTGTTTTAACAAAATTTCTACTAAATACAGAGATATTACAGAAAATCCACTTTTTCTGAAACGGTAACTAACCATGATTAAAGTATATTTGCCATAAGATTTGTAATATATATTTTATTAATAAATTTAATGTTTTGCAATAAAAATTTCAATAAGATAAATCTTTTTAACAATAAAATTATATTCAACATAAACTGCACTAACGTATAAAATTATGAACTGCAATATGTTTCGCAATAACCAATATAACAAATATATGAAAATGAAACAATAAAATTTGCATCTTTCTATAAAAGTATATTCAACCAATACTGCAATATCTACAAATTTTATATAAAAACGTACATTCAATGAAAACTACATTAATTTATAAAATTATATTACGCAATACTCTTTGCAATAATATATTAAATTTCTTACTGCAATAATCTTCGCAATATTTATATTTATAATTTCCATAATCAATACAAATATATGTGCAATTCAATTTGAATTATTTCGTTTGAAATTTTATTTATATTATCCAAATTATATTTTCGTATATTATAGCATTATCATTTGCATTATACATATCTGCAATTTTCTTCGCATTATCACAACTACAATTATATAATTGATAAAACTGTAACTATTCTTGCAATTAACTTATTCACAATTTTGCATTAATATTAACAATAATCGATACAACTTCATTTGCATTATTTGTAATGCACGATTTGCATAATTCTAAACAATATATTTTCAAATTTTGTATTAAATTTGAATAATTTGTGCAACCTTCATCGCATTATTTTAAAAACAAATATTATAATTTAATTGAATGAAACCTGTATATAAATAATAACCAAAACAAAGCTTATATTCATCAATTTGAAATCATTCATGTATCAGTTCTTAGTACACCAACATAAATTCATTACAAATTTACAAAATACATTTACAAATTAAAATCACCAATTACTTATACATGTTCCATAAATATGACCAAAAATATGCCAAATTTTACACAAAATGGCATTTCCAAATAATTCCTAATTATGCTAGCTTCAATCCATCTATCTCCATTTCTGTAAACTTCTATCAATTCAACAAAATGAAAAATAAAATTGAATAAGTAGTTTATATATTGAACAATTCTAATTTTCTTATAACTTTTGAAGCCCAAGACCCATCACACCCATCATGGTGCATTCTCCAATAACATTTGACAACATTATACAACTCATATATTGGTCATAAAACTAGACCACTTAAAAACATAAATATGAATTAAAATCACATGACAACATTAAAAGAACTCATATATTGAACATAAAACTTAATTACTTGAAACTACTAAGCAAATTTCATAAAACACTAACCTATTAATTAGACAACATTAAAAAACTTATATATTAAACATAAAACTAAATCATTTGAAATCTTACTTTCTTTTTAGGAGACAGTTTTTTGGTTGCAGTTGGGGGTGTTATTTTGGGGTTGTTCGTCTTGAAGAGGGTAATTTTTTCTTTGGGGAATGTTACTATTTTGACATGTTTAGAAGATGAAGCTTTCGTCTTTGAAACATCTTTGTCCTTTTTTGTTCTTCTATCTCCAATTTCATATTCACGTACATCCTACTATCAATAATAAACTTTGTAAAGACATAAATAACATAATTAACCAAAATATAACTTTATCAACCAAAGCATACCTCATCAGATTCACTTAGATCCCGCTTTCTTTGAGATTGTCTACTCATATTGTAAGATACTTTGTTCAACCAATATGAAATACAAAACCAATTAGAACTCAAACATTATATCTCAAAGTTGAAGAAATTGTAGTTTTAAAAGTTAAATAAGATATTCAAACAACCCCTAAACTATAACATAATTTTATACTAACTAACATGTCAACACAAACAAATCACCTAAGAGCATCATATTAGCTATAAGCATACTAAATCTCTTATAAAGAAATTATGTATCTTCAACATATTACATTAAATACTAGGCAAGAGAATTCTACTTCTATCTCACAACAGTTAATAAGCAACAACTTTGTTTCCCAACAACTTAGAATCCACTGAGGATATAACAATTATTTGAAATTGTATTGCCAAAACAATTATTTGAATCTCAACTATTATAATTAGGATTGCCTTATGACATGTTTGAACATTAATATATATGGATCAAAATACATTAAGTAGATTTCACAATGCAGTAGAGAAAAATACCACTGAATGAAAGTAACCACCACTAAGTAAGTAGAGTTCACAATACAGTAAGTAGATTTCTCTACATCATTAATATATACGAAATAAATCACCACTTAGATTTCATACAAAATCCACAATGCAACAGAGAAATATAGAATTCATAATAAATCTATAAAATAATTGACATAAATATGGAGTTCATAATAAATTTACAAAATAACTTTTAAGGCAAACAGAGAAATTAAAATTAAATATATTTTGGAATGCAGGCTCAATACAAGCCTCCTAAGATACCTACAGTTCAATTGAAGATCAATAACGATTTATATTTTGGAATGAACTACTGATAATAGAGTGATACGGTCTATAAATAACTACAATTCAATTGAAGATCAAAATATAAAGAACTTACTTTGTGGTTTACAGTTATTCGACTTCAAGATGAAAATATTTATTACTCTAGAAGCTTTTTCGTTGATCTATTGATTTAGAAGAACAACCAACCATTAGGAAAACTAAAATGAGGCGAATAGTTACCGTAAAAAAAGAGGGAAATATGTCTTCTATAAATAGAATGAGGCGAAATCAAATAGACAAGAATGAAAAGAACAGTTATCGTGAAAAATGAGGCGAATTTGTCTTCTACAAATAGCGAATAGATTCGTTGTCTTCAAATAGATTCGTTGTCTTCTACAAAAGAGAATATGAGAGAATCGGTGGGGTTTGTAATAGTTGAGAATCGACGAATTCGTTGTCTTCAAATAGGTTTGGAGAAACGTTTAGGGTTTGGCGGGGTTTGGCTAGTATGTGGGCGGCGGGGTTTGGCTAGGGGAGGTGGCGGGGCTTGGTTAGGATGTGGGCGATGGGAGGCGGTAGAGTTTGGCTATGATTTGGGGAGGCTAGGGTTTAGGAATGAGGGAGGAGCAAATTTGGAGAGAGAGAAGGAAATGGGAGAAATTATATAAATGATAGAATTGGCTAAGTGTTAGGTGTTTGGGAGGGAGTTTTGGCGCAAAGAAAATATTTACGAGGTATATTAAAAAATTTCGACTGAAGATAACTGCAATAATTTTTGCATTAAACAATACATATCGCGAATTAATTTTGGATTAAAGAGTTCTGCAACTATGTATGCATTAAACTAAAATATAGCGCTGAACTGCAATACATACAGCAATAATATATATTGAAAGTCAATGTCATTTTTAATGTAGATTCAATGACATATTTAATAATATTTTTCAACTCTCGGGTAACAAATATATATTTAGATAGCAATTATCAATGCATTAATCTTCATTTAGCGCTGAACTACAATATGTACAACAACAATATATATTGATACCGTTTTTAATGCAGATTCGATGATATATTTGATAAGCTCGGGTAACAAATGCATATTTAGATACCAACTATCAATGCATTAATCTTCATTTAGCATTTAACTGTATATTGAAGGACAATGCTATTTTTCATACAAATCCAATGTAATTTTTAGTAATTATTTTTCTTAATCGCGAGCAACAAAACCTACGATGTTTAAATAATAGTTTTCATTTCATATAATTAGAATATTGCAGAATTTAACAAAATATATTAAGCAAAATTATCTACAATTAAGTCAGCAGTAACATTTTAAACTACAAAATCAAAATATGTCATCTCTTGATTGTTCTTCCCCTTCTAAATCTTCATTATTTCCATTTGTACTATTATTCGAATCGGTTTGTAGATGATCACTTTTCTCTGAAGCACTTCCAATCAATTCAGTTTCATCAAATCTATCTAACTCACCATGAAAGGGAATATATAATTTTATGGTAGGATACTCTTGTTGATACACCACTTCATTTGTCCATATTTCCTTTATCTTTTCTCTTACTTTAGTTTTGCAAACGACCATCCATCTAGAATCATGATCATTCTTTGTGGTTGGATAGTTCGAATAATAAACTTGTATAGCTTGTTGAGCAAGAACAAATGGGTCGTACTTAGTATATCTATGTCTCATATTCACGTCAATCAATCTATATGTTTCATTAACTCTAATACATCTAATAGGATCAAACCACAAATATTTAAATAGAATCACATGTAAACATGGAACAGGGTATTCTAATTCAATAATCTCCTCCAAAAGTCTATGTAATCAGAATCATTTTCATGAACGCAAATACCACTATTCATGGTTGATTTATTAAATCCAAAATCACCATCTCTCCATACATATCCATTAATGAAGTACGTTGAATATCTAGTTAAAGGAGTCTATAAACCAAATGATATGAAATACGCTAATTCTTTTATAAGCTGATCTCTTCTTTGTTCTTGTAAAACATTCAAAGTGAATTATTATAATGTTTAGACCAGAACCATAATGAGACTTGACATCTTTAGTCATAATGAAAATTGAAATCACCTTAGATCAGAACTATAATGAGAATTGAAAATCCGTTTCATTAGGATCTACTTCACCATTCATACCACAAAACGTCCTTAAATAATGAAATAAAATAAGTTATCAAATTCAAAATAAATAATTATGATATGATCGTTCAATACCTATAATATGGATCCACCTCCGAACAATTTAGTAGGACATATGTGTGAGCAACTAATGTTTCTTTGCTGGTTATGAATCTCTTTGAACCACCACTTCCACGTCTTAGGTAATTGAAAATCGAAATTGGTTGTTGATTTTTGTTCAATGACCCTTCTGTGTTCCTTTGAGGTTATGTTTGTTTGTAATTTACATTCGATTTAAAATAATACGAAGCAAATATTGATATTTCTTCAAGAATATAGGCATTGTATATGGATACTTCAATTCTAACCTTGTTTTATATATATATATATATATATATATATATATATATATATATAATATTAAATATTAAATATTATTCAAATGAATCAAACTTATCAAATTTTAACATTCAAATTAAGTATTCAAATTAAGTGTAGTAGAATTAGCTAAAGCCAATAAACTAGTGTATATATACACTAAATCAAACTTATCCTAAGATAAGTTCAATAATCATTATTTTTACTCTTTTATTCATTTTATTTGTATGAAATAGACGCCAAATATGAATTAGAACCATGTATTATGTCCATTTAGAAAACATACATTAAAATGAGAATACAATTTTTTATCATTTTAAAAATTGTATTATTTAATGGATTTTTTTTTTTACATTTAACCTTTTACTAAAAGAAATGTGAAATCTACTTTTCCTAACTTTTTACCCATAAGTTCAATTAAATAGTATGTTAATCAATAATATCATAAACAATAGGAATTGGAAATATAATATTATATTACATGAATTAAAATTAAAATTAAAATGAAATGTATGGGGCATATATAAATGAATACAATAATAATATAATTATTATGGCTGGTTTTGTAGGTCTTAGAGTTTCATGTACGTACAACAACACAAATTCAGGAGCAAGTTAAATGATATGAGTGGCTTTGTCCTACAAATACAATAATAGATGCCATGTTATTAATGTTACCTTTTCTTTTTCTATTTTTCTTATAACATTTTTAATGAGACAATTTGGTCTAGCTACATCTAATCAATTCATGGAAATTGATGATATTTTTGAATTTGTTTAAGTTTTTTTTTTAATGTAGGTGTAAGAATATATAGAGAAAAAAACTATATTGATATATATAATCAAGATAAGAATAATATGTTAAATGTATAAAATGTATTCAAGATCTTAATTAATCTTTGTTCATCAAATGGTGAAGATTTCCTAAAAATATGATACAACATGAAGACATACATTAAAATGAGAATATTATATATATATATATATATAAATGATGAAGATACAAAATAGAAGACATATATTTACTTTGATGTTAAATGAAATTATATATATTGAAGAACTTGATGGTCTTGATCAAAGGATGAAGATAGAAGATAGAGAGAGATATTGTAATGTGTAATTATAGTAGATGAAGTGAAGGAAGTAAGTACACAAGTACATTGTTAGTTAGAAATATTAAATACTTTGTTAATGCTAAAATTATTACTAGTGTAATTAGTTTTAACGTGAAATAGAGATCCGTAATAGGTTTTGCAATATTATATTATATCGATTTTGCAAACGTTAAAACAATTCGGCGTTGAACACAGTTTAGTGCAAATGTTACTACACTCTTATAAAGTAGAATTATAACAGAGAGTTGAAAAATATTTACTAAAAATGACATTCGATCTGTACTAGTTTTCGCAAGAATATGTATTATTGATATTGAAAACATTAAATAAATTCGGCGTTGAACACTGTTTAGTGCAAAGTTTACTGCATTGTCAAACAGGGGAATTATAACTGTGAGTTGAAAAATATTTACTAAAAATGACATTCATTCTGCACTAGTTTTCGCAATAATGCGTATTATCAATATTGCAAGAATTAAAGCAATTCGACGTTTAACAAGGTTTAGTACAAAGTTTACTGCAATCTCAAATAGGGAAAATATGACAGAGAGTTGAAAAAATATTTACTAAAAATATCATTCGTTCTGCACTAGTTTTCGCAATAATGCGTATTATCAATATTACAAGGATTAAAGCAATTCGGCGTTGAACACAGTTTAATGCAAAGATTACTGCACTCTCAAACAGGGGAAATATAACATAGAGTTGAAAAATAATACTATAAATGTCATTCGATCTACACTAGTTTTTATAATAAAGCGTATTATCAATATTGTAAGGATTAAAGAAATTTGACGTTGAACAAGGTTTAGTGCAAAGTTTACTGCACTCTAAAACATGAGAAATATAACAGAGACTTGAAAAATATTTATATAAATGTCAATCGTTCTGCACTAGTTTCGCGATAAGGCGTATTGTCAATATTGCAAGGACTAAACCAATTTGGCGTTGAATACGGTTTAGTGCAAAGTTTACTACACTCTCAAACATGGCAAGAGTTCTTAAATAATTTTAACATATTGATGCGGTGCGAGTCGAAGAGGCGTTTATGCGAAAGTTGCAGCATCCGAAAATATCTCGCAAGTGTCAGATTTCGACGATTGCCTAGTGTTTTTCGGGCGGAAACGTTTAGGGGCTCAAAATCGCATTTTTATTAGTTTCGGGTGTTTTTTTGCAATTTATTAAAAGTTGTTTACTTCTTTTGCAAGCTAGGGTTTGAGTATTTAAAAGAATCTTAAAACACTTTGTGAGGGGAAGATTATTAATTAGAAAACGAGGTTTCCTCAATATCTATCAATTTCGGTATTCGTAAGAATCAACGAATCTTGATAAAGGTTCATCCTAGCCACGCACGCTGCATCAGTTGGTATCAGTTTCCAGTCGACCCTGAGGTATGCCGCCCCGAAGACAGCCGCGCAACCCTACCCCTGGTGCTGATGATGGTGACCTTGCTGAGTTGCGACGTGAAAACGCTGAGTTTCGCCGTGATAACGACGATTTGAGGCGGCAGGTTGAATGGTTGACGCAACGGATGGATGCATCTATGCACATGCACCACCCTGAAGATGATGTTACGATGACAGATGAAAACCCTCTCGGTGGTCTTCGGAATCGATCCCCTGAACGCCCCAATCATCGCTGGGAGCAGGCTTTCAGGGTGGACATCCCTAAGTTCGATGGTAGTCTACCACCGGAAGAGTTTATTGATTGGCTTTCTCAGGTTGAAGAGATTCTGGATTTCAAGGAAGTTCCTGCAGATCGTCGTGTACCCCTTGTTACGATCCGCTTACATGGTCGTGCACAAGCATGGTGGCAGCAGTTGAAACAGACACGTGTTCGTCATGGTAAGACAAAGCTCACGAATTGGGACAAATTCAGGAAGCATATTAGGGCTGCGTTTCTACCATATAATTACGAACGTAACCTGTACCAGCGGTTCCAGAATCTTCGTCAGGGTTCTCGTTCCGTGGATGACTATTCCACTGAGTTTTACACCTTTGTGGCTCGTGTTGACCTGTCTGAGTCCCCTCTCCAGTTGGTTTCTCGCTATATTGGTGGCCTTCGCCTCCAGTTGCAGGATATTTTGAATATGTTTGATCCCTTGACTGTTTCTGAGGCACATCAGCGTGCTTCACAGGCTGAGAAACAGCTAGCCAGGCGCGGTTCGGGTAGCTTTGGAAAACAGGTTGTCCCCACTAGTGGCATTGGTTCTTCTTCCCAGCCGGCCCATCCCACCCCAGCCCCCCCTCGCAGTACTACAGCCCCCCCGCAGGGACGTCCCGGTGGCTTGCGTTGTTTCAATTGTGGTGAAGTTGGCCATCGCCAAGCAGAGTGTCGCAACCCAAAGTCCACCAATCGTGGTCTTTTTACTGAGGTGGATGATCCTGACTCTGCTCTTCCTTCAGATTCAGCGCCAGTGTATGATGTTTATGATGATGAGGCAGCGGAGGAGTATGTTTCTGGTGATGTTGGCCCCCTTTTGGTGATTCGTCGATCATGTTTAACCCCTCGTGCTTTTGACAACGAGTGGTTACGTAATAATCTGTTCCATTCCACTTGTACCATCAGTGGCAAAGTTTGCACCTTCATCATTGATGCTGGGAGTTGTGAGAATGTGATTTCTGAGGTTGCAGTTTCGAAGCTGGGTCTGTCCACTGAACCTCACCCCAAGCCTTATCGTCTGTCCTGGCTGAGTCAAGATTGTGTTGATGCCAAATCAGCCCAAGAAGGGTGCTGCCCCCACTCATCATGCGCCCCCCCTACCACCTTGTTGTCTCGGGGTCCTTTTCAGACCGCCATGGTCGAATCGGGCATGGTGTTTGCTCTATTTTGTTCGCTGATTACCTGTGGTGCTAGTTCTGAGGTGCCTATTCCAGTGCAGCCGCTGTTACAGGAGTTTGCAGATGTTTTTCCTGAGAATCTGCCTTGTGCCTTGCCTCCTTTGCGTGATATCCAGCATCACATTGACTTGGTTCCAGGTGCTGCCCTACCCAACCGTCCTCATTACCACATGAGTCCCAAAGAACATGAAGAGTTGCGTAGACAGGTGGAGGACTTGCTGGCTAAGGGACACATTCGAGAAAGCCTTAGTCCCTGTGCTGTCCCGACCCTTCTTACCCCAAAAAAGGATGGGTTCCTTTTCCGCGGTGTGCAGCTGTGCATTCCAGATTGCAGCCTGCGTTTGAGGATGATTCAGGAACTCCACAAAGAAGGCCATGTTGGGCGTGATCGTACCTTCCAGCTTCTTGCAGCTTCTTATTTCTGGCCTTCGATGCGCAAAGAGGTGGGGCGTTTTGTTGCTCGTTGTCGTGTTTGTCAGTTGGCTAAGGGCGCTTCGACTAATGCCGGGTTATACTTGCCTCTGCCTATTCCCACTCAACCATGGTCTGATGTCAGTATGGATTTTGTCCTTGGGCTGCCACGTACCCAGCGTGGTTCTGATTCGATTTTTGTGGTGGTTGACCGATTCTCGAAGATGGTTCATTTCATTCCCTGCAAGAAAACCTCTGATGCTGTGGCTGTTGCACAGCTTTATTTCAGGGATGTGTATCGCCTTCATGGACTTCCTGCCTCCATAGTTTCTGATCGGGACACTCGCTTTGTGAGTCACTTTTGGAGGAGTCTTTGGCGTTTGGTTAATACTCAGCTGAATTTTCGCAGTGCCTATCACCCGCAAACTGATGGCCAAACTGAAGTTGTTAATAGGTCTTTGGGGAACCTTCTGCGCAGTTTAGTTGGGGATCATCCTAAGGCTTGGGATCTGAAGCTGCCTCAGGCCGAGTTTGCTCACAATCATGCTGTTAATCGCTCCACTGGTTTCAGTCCTTTCCATGTGATTTACGGGCTGTCTCCGCGTGCTCCTCTTGATTTGTTAGCGCTGCCCAGCAAGGTGCGTCCTCATTCCACTGTTGCGGATTTTGTTGGTCAGTTGGCTCAGGTTCATCAGACCACTCATGACCGCTTGGTTGCTGCTACTACCAAGTACAAGGAGAAGGCTGATTCGAGAAGGCGTGCTGTTGATTTTGAAGTTGGTGACTTTGTGTGGGCTATTCTGACTAAGGATCGTTTTCCAGCTCATGAATATAGCAAGCTTGCTGCTAAGAAGATTGGTCCTGTTGAGATTGTGGAGAAGATCAACCCCAATGCTTATCGTTTACGCCTTCCCAGCCATGTGCGTACCTCTGATGTGTTCAATGTGAAGCATCTTGTTCCTTTTGTGGGTGAGTCTTCTTCTGATGAGGATGATGCGGTTCCAGATTCGAGGACGAATCTTTTCTACCCTGGGGGGAATGATGCGGTGCGAGTCGAAGAGGCGTTTATGCGAAAGTTGCAGCATCCGAAAATATCTCGCAAGTGTCAGATTTCGACGATTGCCTAGTGTTTTTCGGGCGGAAACGTTTAGGGGCTCAAAATCGCATTTTTATTAGTTTCGGGTGTTTTTTTGTAATTTATTAAAAGTTGTTTACTTCTTTTGCAAGCTAGGGTTTGAGTATTTAAAAGAATCTTAAAACACTTTGTGAGGGGAAGATTATTAATTAGAAAACGAGGTTTCCTCAATATCTATCAATTTCGGTATTCGTAAGAATCAACGAATCTTGATAAAGGTTCATCCTAGCCACGCACGCTGCATCACATATTGTTTTTGCAAAAATAACAGCAATGAGACGATGAACGTGGATTAATGTAAATGTTATTATAGATTGATACTGTAACCGAGACTTGAAATATTTTTATTGAACTAGACATTGATTAGCAATATTATTTGCAATAGTTTCCCAAAAAAATATGCCTAAAAAAAGTGCAAATTTTATAAAAATGTATGTAAAATATAATTTTTTAAAGACTAAACTATATGAATAAACTATAACCTTAAACTTTTCAAAAATTATGTAAGCAAAAAATATAAAAATCATAACCATAACATGTTAAGCATAAATAATCATATAACGAAAAATCATAAATATTAATAAACATTCAAAAACCACAAAATATAATCTTCATAAAGAAATTGTTCAAAACATTCATACATTGGCTTGCTTGAAAGAAGAAGTTTGCTAACCGATCTTATAAAAATCATGATGAAATGTAGAGAAAAAATGTTTAGAGAGAGAAATGGGTTGAAGAAAATGTTTGATAAAGAGATGGAAAAAATGAAATGATGAAGAAATGGGGAGATGAAAACGATGATGAAGAAATATTAATGATGGTGTAACGGAAGCGATGGGACTTCATTTATTAAGACTCACAACTAATCTTGCATTGAATATTTATTAATATTTTGAAAATTATGTTTAATGTAAAAATTCATATATTTTAATGCACAATTTAATGCTAAGAGATTATTTAATGCGAAACATACTAGTAATAAATTACTAATAAATTTTTTCAAAATTATTAAATATTATATATTGCAGAACTTCTTGCAAAAATATTATATATATTTTTTATTGCAAAATGTATTGTTATGTATTGTTGGTATATTAAAAATATGCAATAAAAACATTTCATACCATTGCAGAACTTGTTGCGAAGATATGTATAAATATTAATGCATAACTTAATGCTATATTATTATGAATATTTCGAAAAATATTTACAAAACTATTATATAAATTTGTAATATAGTTTGCATTAATATATTATTATAGAATTACAGTATGAGTTGTGAATATATTATTTATGTGTGTTAATGCAATATTTATTATAGTTTTACTTATTAATATTATCTCAGTTTGCAATGATCACAGCATTATTTATATAGTATTCGTTAAAATAGTTAATGAAAATAAATTTTATTACAAAAATTTTTGCAAATATTGATGTGAATATATAATAGTATTATTATCAGCATTATTTTGTGACTTCCTTATTACTAGTTTAGTTGTAAAGATATATTAATATAATTTTAGAAAAAACATTAGATTTTTCCATTTCTTTCCAGATTTTATTTTTCGTAAAACTACGTTTTTGTTGAAAATATAGTTAAAAATTTTGTAATATTTCAAATTTTTATTGGAATGTTTAATGCAGTTTTTCAAAATTTGCATTAAAAAACAAATTATTGCAGCTATATGTTGCGATTTGTACATTTTTTTAGTGTTACTTCTGTTCCAAATGTGTAAATAGAGCAAGAACTCAAGCATAACAAATTGCGTTGAAATTTTTAAGACAATTAATAATTGATTTATCAATAATTATAAAATTTAAATATATATATATATAAGTAACGATAAAAAAAAATTAATATCATTGATTTATCTCTTTTATTAGATTTTATTTCCATCAAATTATGTCACATCTTTTAATAACTTAACCTCATATTTTTAATAAATCTAATATTTTGAAAAATTCCAAAAATGAACTAGTCATAAATGATATAAAGTAAAATGTTGAAAATATATTTTTATATATTTTAATAACTTAACTTAAATATTTAAATAATTCAATTTTTAATAAACAAGATTTTGAATTAATAATTTATTTATTTTTAAATTAAGATAAAATTTCATTTAAAGAATTAGTGAATAATATCAACAACCTAGAACTAGTAATTTAGAAACTATAAGTTAGTTAATATTTTCATATTGTTATAAGTTAGTTCTGTCGGGTTAATATGTTTTTGTCGCATTAATATATTTTGTATGCTTAAAAAAATCAATCAGTGTATAAATTACCTTTAATATTATTATGAGTATTTTCAAGAATATTAATTGATATATAAGTTTTAATAAATATATCTTTATTTTAATGTGTTAATGCTTAATTTGAATATATATATATATATATATATATATATATATATATATATATATATATATATATATATATATATATTTTGTAATAATGGATGATTAATTATATAATTTTGGTTTATGTATACTTTAAATGTACTTTATTTTATATTTAGTTTTATTTTATTTAATATAATATAAAATAAATAATTAAATAAAATATTTAAAATTATAAAATATTTAGAAACAATATAATTTGCGACGGATAATCTCTAAATAATTAGAACCAACTAGTATGAATAAATGTAATAAATAATTATCAATTATTTATTATGTAATTTCTCACAAATATCGTCGCAAATTCTGTCGCCAATATTCTACGGAATAATGTCGCAATAATGTAATCGGTAATACTATAAGAAAATCTATATTGGAAATTCGTCTCCAAAAGTTTCTGACTAAATGCATATCCGTCAAAGTATTAGCGATTCAATTTTAGAAAAAATTATTTAAATTGAAAAAATATCGCAAATTATATATTCATATAAATTTCCGTCGTAAATTTCGTCGCAAATACTTTTCTCCCTGTGATGTTATAATTATATTTATTCTGATAATAATAATTATTATTATTATTATAAATACTTAATTTTTACCCTAATTTTATAAGTTTTAAAAATTATGTACCTATTTAAAAATATTTTATGAAATTCATAAATGTGCTCATCGCATGAAATTAAGAAATGACCTTATTGTAAGGTATTTAAAATAAAGAATAATTAGTTTGGGAATTGGTTTCGTATCAATCGAATCCCGAAATATTTAAATATCGGATAATTTTAAATAAAATTTAAATGATATAAATAAATAAACATATTAAATAAATAGGCTAAGGAAAAATATTTTTTTTTGTTTTTTTTTTATTCTACGAGGAAACATTTAGAAGGGGATTTCATTCTAGCCAATAGTTGATATAATTCGCTAGGATCATTCTTGGACTTCTTGAAAGTGACATTTCTACTTATAATACAATATTTTATTCTGACTTGATTTCGAAAGCTTTCTAGCCTAATCTCAGCCTTGGTCAAGGCCTTCGCATCCTAATATTTATGCCAACGATAACTTTTATCTGTTCTGAAATTGAGCGACGTTACGAGAGGTCACTTAGGATACCCCAAGATCGATATTCGTTATTGTTCGTTAGTCTCCTTCTAAAGAGGGTTAATGAGGGTGGTGTGGTGAAATCCCCAACCTGAGATATTCCCTTCTTGTTAAGGTGACTCCGGGCTCTCTAATCAGTTGTTAATTTTCTTTTAGCATAAAAAACATTATAAAATAAACCGAATGTAATTCCTACATTCCAAAACTCGTTGCCAAGGCAAGGAAAAAGAACTTAATGAAAAACTTTTGAATGCCAATTGTATAGGTGTATGCACTATAGAAAGGGACACACCCCTATTCCATTCAAAAAAAATATTAATATTTCCGTGTTTTTAAAGTAAACATTTAAAAAAAAACTAAAAAATAGAATAAAAGTGTGAGTGGTGTGTGTTTGTGTTTATGTGTTGAACTTCATTTGATTACCACACCATTACAAAATAAATAATACGAAAAAAATGGATGGGCGTTGCTTTTTTAGAAAACTATATGTAATTAGGATATCATCGTTTATAATGTCATATACGGGTGTGTAAGTTGTTCAATTTGGTCAATTACAAAAAGTTCATTATAGGCGTTGCTTTTTCAAAAACTTCATCGAGTGAACATTTATTCAGTTTGTTATCGATAGTCAGTTCGATTGATTTTCATCATAGGAGAGTACTATGGGACTGCAAAGAGTTTAGTCCATTTGATCTTTTTCATCATGGAAAGTACTATCGAACTTAAAAAAATTAATTTACGAAACTAGTCAATAGTGCTATTTCAACATCTATTAGGCCTTGAGTTTCAAAAGATCTCTAGATATCAAGGGATAAATGTTGTATAGGTTAGTATGCAAGAAGTGAGTGAAGTAAGCGGTTCGATTGTTTTTTTACTGAAAAGTTCAACATAACTATTGACATCGAGTTTTCAAAAACTTCACCAGTTGGTTGGAAAATTATTAGCGTCAATTTTTCAAAAACTTCAACCCTTGGTTGACTGACAGGTGAACATTGTTGCAATTTGGTCGGTTGAATGATTTAAGTGAACTAATATATATAAATATATATATATATATAATTCTTAAATAAATTATTGAGTTCATTTCATTAGAAAAATGTATTACATGTAGATGACAAAAATTAATTATTGTTATTATGTATTGTTTTGTTTATAACTCATCCTAAAATTTGCATTATTTTTATTCCTTTATCCATGATGCATCATTATAAACAAAATTTCATTGGCTTGTTAATAGGTTAGAATAACAAAAACTCGTTGCATTTTTAGAAAGAAATTATGAAAGATGCCTCAATTCTCATGTATATATTTTTTTCTTTTTCAGTTTAGAAAATTAGCACGATTCTCACAACTGATAGCTCACGTTTCAACTTACTGTGTTCTTAATGTAAATTAAACTAGTGATATTTGGTCTCTTATTCATGACTTATTTCATTACTTGAACTACTATAATAAGTTAATATACTCTTTTTAGGTGAAAGAGAATTAATCTCATATGCGTGGATTAAAGAACTCTTCAAAAGAAAAAGGTTACTGACAGGTCATAGTTGAGACAACCATACAATCGAACCAACCATAGTCGGCAAGTGAAATTTCAGGTTTGAATGGTTTAGTTTTATTTTATCAGATTTGGTACAGTTATTTAAGTTTTACCTACTCTTTAGTTCCACATCATAGTGACAAGACGGCTAAATCCAAGGTGTAGATTGTGTAAAATTTAGCATTGTCAATCTTCTTTGTGAACCTCAACTCCTGAAAAACACAAAAATGAGAAGAAAAAACTTAGTTTCACAATTCAGGTATTTGTGGTTAAGTTGGCTAACTTAGAAAAGATTAAATTTATGTTGAGATACAAGTAACACCTTTTTTTTTTTAGAGTAGTTTAAGATGGAAATTTCAAATAACCTATTTTGATGATATTAGCACTATGTGCCATATGTTTTATACAATGAGAAGTTTGATTGAATTTTTAATCTAAATCTTTATATTTTAATTCTATAATCTTACATTAGTAAAAATAGAGGCAATAGCGAACAATAATAGCGATTGGTGTAAAGACCAATCGCTATTATCAAGGTAGTAGCGATTGGAATTCTACTACCTTGATAATAGTGATTTGTATTTACATCAATCGCTATTACACTACATATAATGTTGCGGTATGCCCCAATTAAATACTGCGAAAAAAAAGAACCAGGTTTTACCGCGTTTTGGAGGCGTTAGTAGCGATTGGAATAGAATCTAATCGGTTTTACTTACTTAATAGCGATTGGATAAGTGACCAATCACTATTATCTTAATTCATATTAGCTATTAGTAACTATACCAAACGCCATTACCTTAAGTCATATTAGTGCTAATGGTAACTATATCAGTCGTTATTACCTATCAGTCTCTTATTTCCCTTTCCTTTCCGAAACTCGCTCCTCCTACTATCGCTCTATCGCTCCGATCCATTTCCTCTCATTTTCTCTTTCTTCTCTTTTTCTCCAATCTCCATTTCTTCTCCCATCTCTTTAACCTCAATCTTTTATTTTATTATTTTTCACCAAAGCACAAACAACGCCAAAAGCAATCGCACAGATCCAGCAGCAAGAACGAACCAAAAAGACAAATCTTCACCAAACCCTAGATCGAGATCTCACAAATTCCTAGATAACTTAGCCTTTTCCTTTAAAAATTGACGAAACACCAACAAAACCCTAGAATCTGTAACCGCAACTGATCAAAAAAACACAAACTCTCACTGATAGGATGAAAGTTGTATCATTTATCACAGATACAAGTAAGTAGAAGTAAGAACAAGACGCGGAAGAAAGGAAAGAGAGTTATAGATGTATATAGTTTCGGTGTTATTTCTCCATCTCTTTCTCCATTGCTTTCGGCTTGAACGCTTCTTTTGCAGGTATTCATTAAATTTTTCCTCTTTTCAATCTCTTAGCTCAACGGATCTCTTTCGATTTCATCAGTTTGTGTTTCAATTCATCCGATCTTTCGATAATAGTCACTGAATTGTTTCCTTTTGTAGGCGACCTCACCGATCTGTTCATAGCTTTCTAGCGTTGCTTAACTGATTCACCATGTAATCTCTTGTCTTATTATATAAATCTTATTTATTATATGTTTTGTTATATATCCTCAACTGATTTCAATATAATATCATTTAACTTTCAGTTTATTCATTTTCATTCAATTTGTCGAAGATTAATATCTCCATTGTTATAAGTTATTGGATGTCAGAAGCTCATTAGTCATCCATCATATGATTTTGATAGATAGCACTAGGTTATGATATTTAGAATAAAACCACAGCAAAATCAAATTTTAGTCATTGAGTTAATGGATACATAGCTATATGTTAATGTTTGTAGACTTTATATATAGTTGATTCAATCTGTTGAACTGATTTTAGAATAAGCTATTAGCATATATGTAATGTTATTATAATCCACACTCGACATATTAGCTTACAATCGAGTGTTCTATCAGTCATGATCGTAACACTTTCAAATATTCTCATCCATTGGTGTAATTCGAATGCTAGTTTTGAATTAACACTAAGGCAATGAGGTTTTAACTGTGGTTGTTTTTGATATTTTTTTTTTAAGTTGGATAGTCTAAACCTCGATTATTTTCTTCTTCCTCATAAGGATTAATACTATATATGTATTATTAGTGAGATTTGCATGTTAGGTCGAGGTAGATGTAGATACGGTACCGATCCGCAATAGGAGGTTGGAATTTAGAATATATCTTTATTTGGTGAAAGAATAGTTGGTTTATACATGCATCATTTTTATGTAGTGTGGTGCAATTTTTTCAATGTAATTATATAGAATTTCTGCGACTTGAACTATTAAAATTAAGTATATAAAATTAGTCTTTAAACATTTTTTTTTTGAAAACGGTTTAACACCATTTCATTAAAATGCCCAAAAGTGGGATGGGTCAATAATCAAAACTAGACAAACCCTAATTTTGATTGTAAGATAACAAACAAAAGACCCAAAAGTTTCTGAATGGTAGCAGTCAAATCACATTACAAAACACAGATTAAAATGAATAAAGATTACAATCTAGATATTACAACCTATGTTGTCTCTATATCCGCCTTTTGACCATATTGTCTTTTTCCACGTCTCAATCTTCTCGCGTTTTCATGAAGGGAGATTGAATTGAAGCAGATGATAATGTATGTCTGCTCTTATTCTTTAATCTTCCTCTATATGAACTCGTACTAAAATAATAAAATGTATTTTTTTTCAAGATTTCAAGGTTTTTGTCACTACTTTTCTCTACTCCAGTTTTCCGTGTTTGAAGATCAACAACTTTAGTCTTTAAACATTATACAGGGTTATAGAATACTTCTCAATAAACTTGGTATACCACATACCCTTTCTTGTTTATTGGATATTTATTTCTGATATTAATCTTATTGTTAATACTTGTTCACATGTATATATGGTTCGTAGTGAAAGAAGAGTTCGTTTGGGTGATATCGTTTCTGTTCATCAGTGCCCTGATGTTAAGTATGGGAAACATGTCCATATACTACCCATAGATGATATTGAAGGAATCACTGGAGATCTATTTGATGCATTTCTTAAGCGTAAGTTTGTAATCTATACGTGTGTGAATATTCATATTGAGGCATGTTGATCAGAAAAAGTACTTTGAAGAAAGTTATCCCCAACCAAATCATCCAAAAGAAGTACTTTAAAGCGTAAGAATATTCAATATTCATATTGAGGCATGTTGTACACAAATCAACCAAAAGAGTTTACTAAAACATCCCAATCAATGAAGAATGTATTGATGAGGAATCATCACCTATCAGTTCACTAAGTGGTTAGTTATTGTTTCGTAAAGGAGAAAATTGGATTGGTTATATAATATGTGTAGAAAAAAGCATATAATTCTTTTTATTCCACTTCTTTCCCTTAAAAAATTGATGAACATTGAATGATATTTAACTTTAGTTTGGCAATAATTTTGTGTTGAAGTAAGCAGTTGATGAATATATTTTTTTTAAAAGGCCAAACCAATCTTCATAGCCTTCTTGGGTAGTATCGATTGGTTATTAAACCAATTGCTATAGGCCTATAACGATTGATCATCTACTAATCGCCAATTGGCAACAACGAGAAGGCTTATGCCAATTGAGAGCGATTGGTATATGACCAATCACTATAGGTCTATAACGATTGGTATGAATGTTAGTATCGATTAGTTTACCGATCAGTATATGGTGTTTTTTTACTAGTGTTAATATTTTATGTCGATAAATTGAGATAATTTATAGTTGTGGAAATATATTTGAATCTATAATGAAGACGCGTTATTAAGTCGTTTCCGAATCTTCTCTAGATCTATATCTTAGATCTCCTAGTTCTGAATCTGAATTTGAACTTGGATCGGAATATCTGATGTGGGTGGAGTTTAAGCCTTCTAACCTTCTATTGATAGCCCTTGAGTGTTCTTTAGAGTGAACAAAAATATATTTTTAGTTTGATGAGTTTAACGTACTAGTTACATTATTTATATGGGTTTGAGACCTAACCATAATATACACAATACTATTCGGCCATCAATTAAATAATAAATGATAATTATATTTTTATACAAATATATCCCCATATTTATTATATATGTTTAAATAAGTTCATAAATTTTATATTATAATATATCACTTTAATTGGATTTTATTTTTTATTATGATAACAACTAACTAATATATAATTACTAAATAATATGTATTTAAATATTAGAATTAATTTGAGCAATGACTTTTTTTTTTTCATAAAAAGAGGGTGCATAATGAGAAAGAAGTATTAGTTGTGTGCATTACAACTGGACTTGACTTATTAATCAGGCTCGTTTGTTGAAGCATGGCTAGTTATTCTTGGGAGAAGAGATCACTTTACAATGAGGATACATTGTGCACCTTAGCTTTTCACGAGCAACAAAACAAGAATTTTTCACCAGTGATGATGTCGCTCTAGTCATTAATGTGTCATTCCACCTACTATACAAAATCATAGTTCTTCGTCTTTTTTATTCACAAATTGATGAATAAGGCTACACGACAACATTTCAATTTCAGAGATATGTTTTCGGCCCATAAGGCTTGCTTATGTTTTGGGGCTTGTTTCAAGGCATCTACATATATGAGCCATTTAGGCTAATTTCACCTTTAGGCTTTATTTTGTCTCTTGGAAAGATTAAAACAAGTCAAAATTTAAGATTCGATTTGCATCAAATTTAACATTCATCACAATTAGTAGATCAACAATAGAACGTTTTGACATCACCTCCGCAGAAACACCAGGACTATCCATCTACAACACTTTAGTGTTATGTCAAAGCAACAAACGTCACACTATAGATATTCCACGACACATGTACAAGATCTCGACATTGCCCTTGATTCTGCGATTACCATCAAATCTAGTAATTTTTTAGTTGAATTGAGTACTTCGAGCCACGTCATTTTGGTTGAATCAAGTCACTCACAAGTCTCATTGTTTAAGGAATGCGCTACCTAGTTTGAGGTATCTAGTTTAAGGGAGAGTGCGGAAATAGATAATCCAAGGTTTTTATTATTTTCTAGAAAAAACAGCTCTAATACACCAAATATCCCTAAATTTTCGGAATTTGCAGAGTATAATAGAATTTTAACAGTAAAAATATAACTTCCTCTTAGAAGAGAACATCATAAGCAACTCTTAATCTTATATTTTCATTCAACCAATGTCTATTTTTCCAAGAAAAGTTTAAAATGATATAAAACAATGGAGATGTTACCATCCACAAAGAAGGGAATTTGAAATCGTTTTTGATTTTTTGAGTTAGGGTTTAGAACCCAAATAAGATAAGTGATTATATAGGGATAAAATTACAATAATCCCTGGATTTTAGATTAATATCCAAAATACATTAAATTTTATTTTATAACTTTACATCCCTCCTCAAGATGAATGTCTCTAAAATTAATCTTACATCTAAAAGTATAAAATATTGTACAATCAAAATTTTCGGTATGATAAAACCTTGATTGAAATTATCTCGAATAAGGTGATAGTCGATGTCTAGGTGCATTGTTCTTTAGTGAAAGACAATTTTCTCCGTGATATGGATAGAAACTTTATTGTCGCATTTTAAAGAAATAAATAATTTGACATCAACATGTAGGGTTTGGAGAAAATAACTGATCCACCTTAGTTTACAAATAGTTGTCGCGCGATATTATGCTTTCGCTGAAGAATGGTATATAGTCGTCTACTTCATTTTTCCATGACACAAGTCCATTGCCAATTTTGACACAATAACCAGTAATTCACCTTCGTAATCTGTACAAGCTGTTCAATTTGCGTTTGAAAAACTCTCAAACAATAAATCAGTTATCCAATAAGGACTTGAGTCGGTTTACAACCGAATAAACCAATGTCATTTAAAATATCTAAGACATATTTTTGTTGATTCATGTATATGCCATCACAATTTCGATACATTTCTAACCCTATAAAGTATCTAGTTTTTTCTAAATATTTTATTGAGAACATTTATTTAAATAATTCTTAATGAATTTAATCATATCCATTTCATTACCAGTTATTAGTATGTCGTCCACATACACTAACAAATTCATAAAAGAATCGGCCTTTTTAAAAATAAAAAGGTAATTGTCAATTACATATTGTAAAAATTTCAATATAACCATTTTTTTTAAATTCTCTGTTCCACTACCAGGAAGACTACTTTAAACCATATAGTGTTTTATTTGATCCACATACCTTGTTATCAGCTTTTTTATTGTACCCTTAAGTACTTCTATATATACATATTCCTCCAATTCATCAGGAAGAAGGAATTGTTTATGTCATTATTAGCAGTAGTCAATGCAATTAAAACCTTTATCGTTATAATTTTGGCGACCAACGTGAAACTGTTGTGGAAATCGATACCATCATTTTAACTGTATTCTTTAGCTACAATTATCCTTATTTTTGCACAAACTGTTTGGGTTAAGTTTGATCTTTTATATCCACCTACAATCGATTGGTTTCTTTACATTTAAAAGTGCAACTAAATCCTAAGTATTATTAGTTTTAAAAATCGTCAACTCTTCATTCATAGTCTTTTTCCATTGTTCAATATGTGTGACTTCAAACAAACTTTTTGGTTATTTAATTGTAGAGATGTTCCCCAAAATTTTTAAGTGTTTAACATATCTATATTTTGTAACATAAGGAAAAGTGTTGGGCGTATAAATTTTTTTTATTTTTTTAAGTAGTGCTTTTGTTGACAATGTAATTGTCAAGCCAAGTAGTGTCTTACTTTCACTTTTATGTTGAGTTTCTGAAAAATCCAAGTGTGTCAAAACAATTTGTTCAACATTTTGGTTTAACTAATCATAAAGAATATTAGTATTATTTGTGCCAAAAGAAAAAGAATTATCATTAGAATATGAAAATAAGTAATTTGTATCAACATAAATATTTTGTGTTTTTATTTGTTCATTTTCTTTTCTATATGGAAACCTATTTTCATAAAAAATCAAATCTCTACCAATGAAAATGGTTTCATTTGAAATGTCAAATATTCTAAACCCGTTTGTCCTAAAGAGTATCCAATAAAAATGCATTTTTTACCTCTATGATCGAATTTTATTTTATTTGGTGCATTGTTTTTAGCATAACATAAACACTCAAAAATATTCATATTATCAAAATCAGATTTCCTTTTATACAACGTAAAACGGACTATCTTAGTTTAAATTTTTTGGAGTTCTATTTATAATATGAGTTGTCATAAAAATTGAAAATGATCAAAAGATTAAAAGAATTTTTGATTGGATCGTTAAAGTTTGTGCCACTTGAAGTTGAAGTAAATGTTGATGTTTGTGTTTTACTACCCCATTTTGGTTTAGGGTGTAAAAACAATATTGTTGATGAAGAATACAATTTGCTAAAAAAAAGTTTTGAATTCTTTTAAAGAAATGATAAAGATGCCTCAATTCTCAACGATAACATTTTTTTATTTTTTAGTTTAGAAATATAGCACGATCTTAGTCTTGAGTTATGTAAGGTGCGTGCCTCTACTTGAGGTACCCTAATGGTTAATGTACTCTCTCAATGAAAAATAGTTAATCTCATATGTATGGATTAAAGGACTTTTCAAATAAGGAGTTCCATTGGAAGGTTTTTCGTCGGATCAAAGATAGAGATAACCATGCAACCAAACCGGTCCAAGTCGACTAGTAAAAATTCGGTTTGAGCGGTTCAATTTTATTTTGATTAGATTTGTTGGTTTTGTTATTTCAATTTAACCTATTTTTAGTGCCAAATTATAATGACAAGATTGACTAAATCCAAGATTTAAATTGCATAAAATGCAGTATTGTCAATCGTTCTCGTGAAGTTAAGTCCTGACAAATACAAAAATAAGAAGGAAAAAAACTTAGTTTCACAATTTAGATCTCAGTAGTTATGTTGGCTAACCGAGATAAGATTATATTTATGTTCAGGTACAAGTATCACCTTCTTTAAAGTAGTTGGAGTTGGAAACTTCAAATGACCTATTTTGATGAAATTAATACTAAGTGACATTTTCTTTGTGTAGCATGAGATGTTTTCCTTGTGCATAATGAGAACAAAGAGAACACATTTTTTTCATCATTCGTGTTCATAAGCTCTAAATTCGACTGGACTTGAATTATTATTAAGTAGGATGGTTTGTTGAAGCATAGATAGTTGTTCTTTGGAGGAGGGAGCACTTTACAATGAGGAGACGATGTGGATACATTGTGTCCTTTAGATTTTCACGGTAGAAAAGAAACAAGAATTTTTCACCAATGATGATGCGCTCTAGCCATTGATGTGTCAGAATTGAGATCATGTCGCTCTAGCCATTGATGTGACATTCCACACATGGTACAAAATCATCAATCTTCATCCCTTTTTTATTCACAAGTTGATGGATAATGCAACACAATAATATTTTAATTTTGAATATCTATTTTCGGCCCATAAGGTTTGTTTGTGTTTTGGGGTTTGTCTCAAGTCCTCCACACAAATGAGACTCTACAACACTTTGGCATTATGCCAATCGACACCTCTACAAGTTCTTGACATCGCCCTTGGTTTTGCCATCAAAGACACTAGTTTTTTAGTTGAATCGAGTACTTCGAGCCTCACATGTGTTGAATAAAGTCACTCACAGGTCACAGGTCTCATTGTTTAAAGAATGTGCTACCTAGTTAGAGAGAGCAAAAATAGACAAACCAAGTTTTTTTATTATTTTTAAAGATATACTAGAATACATTGGTTTGAGATATTTTATGAATTTCAACTTATACTAATAGAGAAAAATTAGGTTTAAACTTGTAAGGTATAATTCAAGATAGTCAAAATTGATAGTTTATTTAAAATTGTTGACTAGTAATAAACTCGTAAAATCGAGACTTTACTTAAAATTGTAAGAGTTTTATTCACAAGTTGATGGAAAAGGCAACACAACAACATTTTAATTTCGAAGATCTTTTCGGCCCGTATAGGTTTGTTTGTGTTTTGGGGCTTGTCTCAAGGCCTCCACTCATATGATCAAATTTGGCTGGTTCGGTTCAATTATTCGGTTTTATCTCACTTTAGTGCCACATCCTAATGGCAAGATTGGTTAGATCCAAGATGTAGATTGCTTAAAATTCAGCATTATCAATCGTCCTCATGAATCTCTAAGTCCTGAAAAACACAAAAATGAGCAAAGAACTTAGTTTCATAATTTAGATCTCGGTGGTTAAGTTTTCTAACCGAGACAAGATTAGATTTATCTTCAGGTGCAAGTAGCACCTTCTTTAGAATAATTGGAGTTTGGTTATACTATGTTATATTAGTTGATATTCTATTATTATATATGATTAACTAGGCTGGAGATACGGCCCATTAGGTTATAGAATGTTCATGTATATATATATATATATATATACTCTACACAAACCATATTCAGGGTTAAGAATGAAATTACATTTGACATGGTATCAGAGCCTATCTAAATATTAAACCCTACCCAATATTTTGTCCAATCATCGCCGATATGTCAAACGGTGATGATATTTTCGGCGTCTTCGACGCGGAGTTGCAGTCTTTCGGCGGCCCGACTAAGTATCATTTATCTTGGATTATTAATTTAGGGGCTACCTTACATGCCACTGGGGTCCAAGACTGTTTAGTTGATTGCTTTGTGGGGACGGAGTGTCCCATTTCTCTACCTGATGGTAGCATTGTTACTGCTCATATACGGGGTTCTATGTACTTATCTCCTAAGATTATTTTGAAAAAAAAATATTTGTCTCATCTTTGACCTTTAACTTGATTTATGTTACTCAGTTGATTGATGATTATCATGGTGATATCTCATTCTCATCTGATTTGTGTACTTTTCAAGACCGCAGTACCAGGAAGGTGATTGGAGCAGGTGAATGAATGGGGGGTCTCTACTACTGGTGCAGTGTTCCGGCATCACTTTTTGTCTGTTCAACTAAGATTCTAGGGATTTAGCACAGTAGGATGTGGCATCATTCAGACAGTGTGCTGCAGCATTTACCTGGTGTTAGTGTTACTCGTCGTTCTTCTAATGTTAGCCCTTGTGATATTTGTCATCAGGCCAAACAGTCTAGGAGTGTTTTTTATGACAATGATTCATATGCTAGGAGTATTTTTGATTTAGTACACTGTGACCTTTAGGGTCTTTATGTTGTTCCCTCCTCTAATGGAGCACGTTATTTTCTTACATTGGTTGATGATTTTAGTCAAGCTGTGTGGGTAGTTCTTTTATCTGCTAAAACTGAAGTTTTCACCGTCTTTATTAAGTTTATTGCTATGGTCAAAAGACAATTTGGAGTTGATATTAGACATGTAAGAACTAATAATGGAACAGAATTTAATTGTTTGAAATCTTATTTTTTTGAGGCAGGTGTATTATTTCAAACTTTTTGTGTGCATACTCCTCAATAAAATGGTAGAGTAGAGAGGAAACATCGACATATCTTGAATGTTGCATGGGTTGTCATGTTCCAGAGTTCTATTCCTATTGAGTATTGGGAGAATGTGTTCTTACTACATGTTACTTGATAAATATGACTCATTCTCGTGTTTTGGGCTTTTGTACTCCTTATAAGGTGTTATACGGTACCACTCCCACTCTGTCTAACGTGCGTGTTTTTGGTTGCCTCTGTTATGCATTTGATTTACACTCTTATCGTGAAAAGTTTGCTAGTCGTAGTCGTAAGTGTGTGTTTTGGGGTTATTCCCTTGATAAGAAGGGGTGGAGGTTATTGGATTGGGAAACTGAGGAGGTTTTTGTGTCTCGTGATGTTGTTTTCTATGAAAATGAGTTTCCTTTTTCCCCTGTGGGTTGTCATGTCTCTGTTCCTCCCATTAGTGTTGTGGAGGAGGCAACATACCAGGTTTCGGTAGGAGAGTTCATGATGTCTGATGAGCCAGAGAGGGCTTTGAGCGAAGAGGTTGGTGCGTAGGATTCGGTGAAGGAGACTAATGCGCAGGGCTCTACTGAGGAGCCTGGTTCGCCGGTTATACAGCAGGCGAGCAAGTCTAGCGTTGAACAGTCGTAGTCGAGCGTCAAGCAGCCACAGTTGGGAAGAGGTATGAGGACTCGGACTCCTTCTTCTTGGTTGACTAATTATATTACCCCCCCCCCCTTCGACATCAATCATATGGCTCTGACCCTTCCTCAAGTACTCGGTATCCTCTTGCACATCATTTGAGTTATGATTTATTCTCTATGAGACATTGGAATTTTTTTGCTGTCATTTCTATAGGCGTTGAGCCTAAATCTTACAGACAGGCCTTTCGTGATCTTGGATGGCGCGCATCCATGTGGAGTGAGATACGAGTCGTGGATGACAATGGAACGTGGAGTTTGGAGGATTTACCTCAAGGGAAGAAGGCATTGGGCAGTCGCTGAGTCTAGAAGATCAAGCACAATTTTGATTGGTCAATTGAGCGCTTGAAGGCACGTCAGGTTGTCTTTGACAACCATCAGCTTGAGGGGATTGACTACTTTAAGACCTTTTCTCTAGTTGTCAAAATGAGTATTGTTCGGGTATTCCTTGCAGTTGCTGCTGTTCGGGGTTAGCACTTGCACCAGATGGATGTGCATAATGTCTTTATCCATGGTGATCTGATAGAGGAAATATACATGCGCCTACCACCAGGTTTTGAGTTCGGTCATACCAACAAAGTGTAACACCTACGTAAGTTTCTCTATGGACTGAAATAGGTGCCTCGTTGTTGGTTTGCCAAACTGACAACATCCTTGCTTTCTTATGGTTTTATTCAGTCTCATTCAGATCATTCTCTGTTTTCCTTTGTGAGCAGTGATTCTGTCTTACATATCTTGATATATGTGGATGACATGATAGTATCAGGGAGTGATTTGGGGACACTAGAGGCCTATAAAAAATATTTATCATCATGTTTTCATATGAAGGACTTGGGGGATCTGAAGTACTTTCTGGGGGTTGAGGTTGCCAGGAGTGCTGAGGGTATTTCTTTGTGTCAACGGAAATACGTTCTAGATATTATTTCCGAGTGTGGTTTTCTGGGTGCTAAGTCTGCTGGTTTTCCTATGGAGTAGAATCATAAGTTGGGGGAGTTAGTGAGTGCACAGATGGAGGATCCGGAGAGCTATCGACGGTTGGTGGGGAGATTGATATATTTGTCTTTCACAAAACCTGATATAGCTTACTTTGTACATATATTATCTTAGTTTATGCATGACCCATTATAGGATCACTATCAGGCAGCATTACGGGTTGTGAGATATATGAAGAATGTCCTAGGACAAGGTATACTCTTGAGGAGTGATTGTGATCTTCGGTTATCTGGATGGTGCGATTCGGACTGGGCATCATGTCCCAAGTCTCGCAGATCGGTTACTAGGTTGTTGGTGTTTTTTGGCTCTTCTCTTGTGTCCTAGAAGTCCAAGAAACAGCCAATTATGGCCTTATCTTCCGTTGAGGGTGAGTATCGATCTTTAGCAGTTTTGATTTGTGAGTTGAAGTGGCTACAAGGGGTTATGGTGTTCCTTGGAGTACCTCAATCGGGTATGCATGTGTACTCAGACAGCCAATCAGCTCTTCATATGGCTCAGAATCTAGTGTTTCATGAGCGTAGCAAGCACATTGAAGTGGATTTACATTTCTTACGGGATCATATCCAGGATGGGACTATTGTTGCTTCCCATGTTCCCATGACTTCTCAATTGGCTGATATTCTCACTAAGCCTCTTGGGAAACAATTATTCGACCATTTTATATTCAAGTTGGGCATCTGTGATTTGCATGCTCCAACTTAAGGAGGGGTGTTAGACTATGATATATTAGTTGATATTCTATTATTATATATGATTAAACGGGCTGGAGATACGACTCATTAGGTTATAGAATGTTCATGTATATATATATATATATATATACTTTACACAAACTCTATTCAAGGTTAAGAATGAAATTACATTTGACAAGTTTAAAATTTCAAATGACCTATTTTGATGAATTATCATTCATTGTCATTTGTTTTGTGTATAGTGAGATGTTTGCTTTGTGCATAATGAGGAGTGTATAATGAAAACGTAGAGAACATTTTTTTCACCAATAGTGCTCATAAGCTCCAAAATCGATTAGGTTCTTTTTATTATTTTCTAAAGATATATTAGAATACATTGATTGAGATAAAATTTTGATTTATACTAATGGAAAAATTAAGTTTAAACTTGTATGGATATAATACTCATAAAATCTCGATTTTACTTAAAATCATAATATTATTATTTATATATAAAATAAAATATTTTTTATATTAATTATTTTTAAAAAATTATAAATTTAAATATAAAATTAATTACAAAATAATAAAATGTAAATAAGACTATAAAAAATTATATTTACAAAATTAATTATATTAATTTGTTTATTTAAATAAATAATAATATTTTTTAATTAATAAATATTAATTTGTTTTTTAAATGTAAAATGGTTTAAATCGTAAAATCGAAAATATTTATAAAATATTTTAAAATCTTATTATCGTAAATTTATTTAGAATGAAATAAAAATAAATATTTTAATAATAAAATCAATTGAATTTTACTAAAATGTTAACCTCACGTAATCTTTCAAAAACTTTATTAGGCATAATTATTGGCATCAACTTTTATAAAACTTCAGCCCTTAGGTGAGGTGAGCATTCGGATCTATATATATATATATATATATATATATAATTCTTAATAATTTGTTGTCATTATGAGAATGTATTATTAGAAAATATATAATGTAGATGACAAAATTTAATTATTTTATAATTTATTGTTTTGTTTATAACTTATAGGTTGTATTTGAATTTTTCTAATAAGTCCCAAAATGAGTAATAATTATTTTTTTATTTTTTTATTCACGATAAATTAAACTAAATGTCCTGGATTGTTAATAAGTTTTAAAAAAATAAAAAATTAAAATTAAAATCTCTTTTCCCAAAATAATTGTAAAAAAATAAAACTAATTGCATTTTTAGTAAGATAAGATGAAAGATGCTTCAATTCTCATATATACCATTTTTTTTCCTTTTCAATTTAGAAGGCCAGTACGACCCCACAATGCATAACTAATTATACTTCAACTTACTGTGTTCTTAAAGTAAATTAAACATGTGATATTAAGTGAAAGAGAATTAATCTCACATGCGTGGATTAAAGGACTCTTTAAAAGAGGTGTTTCGTTGAAAGATTTCTGAAAGGCCATGGTCAGCCGATAATCAATTTGAACAGTTCAGTTTTATTTTGATCAGATTTGACTGGTTCAGTAGCGTTGTTTCGGTTTACCTCTCCCTTAGTGTCACATCATAGAAGCAAGATTGGCTAAATCCAAGTACGTAAAAATCAGCATTGTCAATTGTCTTGGGAGAGCTAACTCCTGAAAAACACAAAAATGAGCAAAAACTTAGTTTCACGATTCAGATCTCGGTGGGTCAAGTTTGTTAACTGATATAAAATTATATTTATGTGCAGGAACACATAGCACCTTTTTAAAGTACTTCTAGCTGGTAATTTCAAATGACCTATTTTTGATGATGTTAGCATTATGTTAGGTGTCCTGAGATGTTTATTAAATTTTTAATCTAGATCTTTATGTTTTAAGTCTATAATTTTAATACTTTATATCTATAAATTGTTATTAAATTACAGTTACGGAAATATATCTGAATTTGTAATGAAGATGGATCATTAAGTCGTTTTCGGAACTTCTCTATATCTTGGAACTTTCAGCTGAATTTAAATTTGGACATAGATTGGAATATCTGATGTGGATGGAGTTTCCTTTTATTAAATATACTATTTCCTTGTACTAAGATTGTGTATCATGAATATACCATATTTGTAAATCCATTCTCAACACTCCACCTTGATTTACAAGTTATCTCCGTCTTGTCTTCCATCATTTTTCTTTATCAACAAGCAAAGTCTTCATAGCTCCTAAATCCAGGAACCGCCATCATATCAGCAACATTGTCAGCTTCTTGTTAACAACTTCTCTTTGCTCGATTATGATCCTCTCGATGTATAACCCCACATCGAGCTTTAGCGTGGAAAACCCCTTCGACAAGAGTAAAGTCACGGGACCCTTAGGTCGCTTAAATCATCCGCTATATCACATATAATGGGTTACACAATGTTTTTGCAAATTAAGATTTATAATCTAACAGATTACATAAACCTTCAAAAACATCATCATCATCAAAGATGGTACATACATGTAAAATGTATCTTCACCAATGGTGGAAATACTTAAACCTATGTATCTAGGGAGTGAATAGAAAGTAGTTGAAGAAAATGAACTTTTTCTTCCTAACACCTGCCTTTGTCTTGATTCGTCTCCCTCTCTTTGTCTTGTTCTTGTCTCTAGAAATTTACAATCTGATTGATTACGTAAATCCTTAAGAACAACATCATCATGCAAGATGTCTTATACATATATAATGTATCTTCACATATTGTGGAAATACATAATCATAGGTATCTAGGGAGTGAAGAGAAACTAGTTGAAGAAACATATATTTTCTTCCTAACACTTGCCTTCGTCAAGATTCATCTCCCTCTCCTTGTCTTTTTCCTTTTTAAAATTAGATATCTTTCGAAAACTAAGGACACCCAAAATGAACTTACTTTTCTTACTCCTCAAAAGAAGATATCAATCAAAAGCCGAGAAGACCCAAGACGAACTTCCATCGTCAATATCTTCAAAATCACATATCTACCGAAATCGAGGATACCCAAGACGAACATCCATCGTCTACTTCCTCAAAATAAGATATTGATCGAAACCGAGAAGATCCAAGACGAACTTTCATCGTCTACTTTTTCAAAATCAGATATCTGTCGAAAATCGATGACACCCTAAACAAATATCAATCTTCTACTTCATCAAAGTAAGATATTGATCGAATGTCGAGAAGACCCAAGACAACTTACATGTCTAAATAATTAGGTATCTGACAACATCTCTTTACTCAAGCTCAAGATCTAGCCAAAAATTGTCACCCATCTTGCCTTGAACTTTGCACACTCAACCAACTTGAAACGCATACTTCTCTAATTGTCTTCAATTATTTTCACCATGCTTCATAGTTTCTTCAAAAGAAATTGCGAATGGCCTTCCATTTGAATTGATAGAGCCTCTCATCTAGCCCCTTTTTCATGACTAGGAATCACATTCAAGGTCTCATTCATCTTCTCGCATTAGATGCCAATTCAATGATCTCATTCGCCTTCAGATTGACTGATACTCTTATCTAGCCCCTTTTTCATGACTAGGAATCTCATTCAAGGTCTTATTCATCTTCTCACATTGAAAGATAATGTAATGATTTTTTCTTGGTTCATTTGAGAGTTGCTTCATGATGTCTCCACCTAAATTTATAAGTGTCTTCCATTGGTTTTCATATTCTTGGTCTTTCATTCATATTGCGTGTTAACTAGTAGTATGCCAATCCTCAATCACCCGCCAACTCAATGCAATTTAGAAAAAAAATTTGGCCTGAAGGATTACCTTGTCAACACGTCGACAATATTGTCATTAGTAAATGCCTTTTTGATAAGATTTGTTGTGTACCATTATTTTCTTCATCCATGGCCAATGATACCTTTTCACCAAGGTCATCCTACTCCCCAACATTAGAAGAAAACTCAATGGTCCCATTACAATTCTCTCTCGGCAGTGTACATTATTGATGACATATCTCCACCTCGAGTTGTGATTTCCCTTGAATCACTACTTGTGTCATTATTGTATGTGCTCCAGCTTGTCAAACTTCACATCTTTGACATAGCATAACATTATCTCCACCCTCTTCCAAACAAACTCTATACCCTTTGACATTCTCTAAAAATTCAATAAAGAAAATTTCTTTGCCGTTGGATCCAACTTCCCTTGCATTACCATGAGTTAAAAAAAATTGCATCAAAATTCCTTTCTAACTCAATTCTTGCAAGCCTTTGAGGCTAAGCCTCAGATGCCAGAACTTTGATATATATTGAGTAACCTCAGAGATAATAACTAAACATACTTGTGAGTTACATTATAGAGAATAAACATCGTTTTTATTTACTCCTTCCATAACAACTAAAGTACATTGCTCACCAGAAATGGTCAATCTCTTGCCTTCCAAACACTTCTATTATGCTTCTTTAGTTTTAGGTAGTCTTTTCTGAAGTATCATTCCTCTTAACACCGGAAGCATTTCACCTTTTCTTTAGTCTTCAACATAGACTTAGAAGTCTTACTGCTCTGCCTTCTTTCTCATGATGTTGTTTACCTCTTGTAAATATGTCTTCACCATTGTCTTCTTGTCTACAATTTGCCCTCTTGGTTTGTTCCTTGAGCATCTTCTTCCACCTCAAACCTGACAGTCATTCATACCAACAAGACTACAACTTGGACATTTTTTGGAAACTTCCTTAGAACTTGTCAAGAACCTTCGAAGGTGCCTCCAATCTCTTAAGCTTCCTCTCCTCTCGAATAGCCTCGCTCTGATACCACTGTATTCAAAGCCTCACCCCAGAAGGATTTTGGAAGATGTGATTGCGAAAGCAAACATCTCACTCTTTCAACTAGTGTTCGGTTCATCCTCTCAGCTAAACCATTTAGTTGAGGTGTCTTCGGATGTGTTTTTTGATGTCGTATTCATTGTTTCCTGCGATACTCATCAAAAGGACCACAATACTCACCACCATTATCAGTCTGAACACACTTAAATTTTGTGCTTTTCTATCTTTCCACAAGAGCATGAAACTGTTTGAAAACATCTAACACTTGATCTTTAGACTTTAAAGTATATACCCAATTCTTTCTTGAATGATCGTCAATAAAAGTCACAAAATATAAGGCACCACCATGTGTCCTTATTTTCATAGGACCACACACATCAGAATATACTAAATCAAGTATACTTGGTTTACGCGAGTGAGGAACATTCTTGAATGCAACTCTAGTTTGTTTCCCTGCTAAACAATGGGTACACTTCTTCAAAGAACCATTCTTCACTCTAGACAGAAGGCTTTTCTTAGCCAATATCTTCAAACCTTTTTCACTCATATGACTAAGTCTATTATGTCAAAGCTCAACGTTTTCTTCATCATCAACTGCATTGACTAAAAAATCTACAATCGTTGCCTGCATCATATGTAATGAGGAGCACTTTTCTCCCTTTGCCCATATCAATGGGCCTTTAGTAAGCTTCCATTTCCCGTCACGAAAAGTATTGCAAAAGCCTTCATCACCGAGCTTCCCAGTAGAGATCAAATTCATACGGATGTCGGGGATGTGCTTCACATTCTTCAGAACCAACGTGTTGCCATTTTCAAGCTTTAGGCACACGTTTCCAAAACCAATAACTTTGGCAGTACCATAGTTACCCATTCTAACACTTCCACAATCACTAAAGTGTATGATGTGAAGAAATCCCTCCGCGATGTGGCATGTATTAAAGCACCGCTATCAATAACTCAGTTAGTCTCATGGCAAGAGAGATTAATATCATTGTCATACAAACAAAAGAAATCATCGGTGGTAGCATTGACTTTCTCATGTTTGTCACCATCATCAAATTTCATTTCTTTATCATTTGTATTCTTGTTCTCTCGTAGGAACGTTCGGAAAAACTTCTTGATGTGCCCCTTTTTTCCACAATAATAACACTCAGTATTAGAATTGTTACCAGATCTGTTTTTCTTCTTCTCCTCTCATTTGGGCCTCTACTCTTAGTCCTCTCTTTTCTTTCAGTAAGTAGGACATTAGAATGTGAAGAAGAACCTTGAGATTTTCTTCTCATCTCTTCATTGAGGACGCTACTCTTCACCACCTCCATAGTGCAAATACCATTTGCGGCTGAGTTAGACAGTGATGTTCTGAACGTCTCCCATGAGTCTGGCAGTGTACCAAGAATCCATAACCCTTGAACTTCATCATCGAACTTGATACCCATTCCATATAGTTGATTAATAATCCCCTGAAATGTATTCAAGTGATCAGACATGGTGCTTCCATCTTGGTACTTCAAGCCCATCATCTGTTTGATCAAAAACAATTTGTTGTTACCAGTCTTTCGAGCATATAACTCTTCAAGTTTTCTCCATAGATCCTTCGCATGTATCTCTTCACTGACATGGTTCAGAACATTATCATCCACCCATTGCCTAATATAGCCGCACACCTGACGATGACTCAAGGTCCATTGCTCATCGGTTTTATTTTCTGGCTTTCCATCAGCAAACACATGTAAATAACAATCTTTGACGTAGAGAAGATCTTTCATCTTCCTTTTCCACACATGATAGTTGGAGCCATTAAGAGTAATCATTCTACTCGTATTGCTCTCCATTATTATAAACAGCACAATGAGTACAACCTGCTCTGATACCACTTGTTGATAAAAAGAACCTAATGCGGAACAGATTCCTTTTTAGTTTAAATGCCCTGTTTATAAGCTATCAATCTTCTTTCAACCAATCAGACAATGAAAAGAAATAAAAAGGAGACACGAGCTTTAGCGTGGAAAACCTTTAAACAAGAGTAAAAAACCACGGGAGCCTTAGGCCGCTTAAACCATCCAATATAATATCGTTTATAATGGGCAATACAAAGTTCTTACAAAATAAGGTCTACAATCAGAAAGATTACCTAAACCTTTAAGAACTATCTAGAAAGAGAAGTGAAAGTAGTTGAAGAAAAACTCTTTTGTCTTCCTAACGCATGCCTTCGTCTTGTTCTCTGTCGTGTTTCCCTCAAACTTGTGTGTTGTGACTGGAAACCTTGATGTCTATTATATAGTATAGAAAACTATATAATAATATAAAATAATATATGATAATATAAAATATATCATTATAATATAATATATAATATATAATAATATAATATATATTAGTAGTTCAAGCCCAATGGGCCGGACACCCCAACAGTTTAGGCCTTATAACCTTCTATCGATAGCCCTCGAGTGTTCTCGAGAGTGATCAAACATCTACCTTTAGACTGATGAGTTTAACATAATAGTTAGATTATTTATATGGGTTTGGGATCTAACCATAATATACAATACTATTCGGCCATCAATTAAATAGTTATAATAATTATATTTATACACAAATATATCTCCATATTTATTATAGATGTCTAAATAAGTTAATAAATATTATAATAGATCATTTTAATTGGATTTTAATTTTATTATGATAACAATTAACTAATATATAATTACTAAATAATATGTATCCAAATATTGGAATTAATTCCAACCATTATTTTGTGCCTAAAAAAAGAGGGTGCATAATGAGAAAGAAGTGTGCATTACAAATGGACTTGACTTATTATTCAGTAGGCTCGTGTGTTGAAACATGTCTAGTTGTTTTATTGGAGAAGAGATCACTTTGCAATGAAGAGACGATGTTGCAATAGATTATCGTACGGTAACGCATAATTCGTTTTTGTTGGAATAAACGTGTCGAGTTGTTAATTTGTGGGTTGACCTACTCACAAAATTTGAAACGATTTAATTTTAAAAAATAAGATTAAAAATAACATATAATTCTTAAATTTATACCATAACAATATAAACAATATAAGTATAACATTTTAACTAACTAAATTAATAGAATTTTATATGGGGGTGTTCAATCGACCGGTTAACCGGTTAAACGGTTCCGGTTAAGATTAATTTTGCCTCTTATTTTACAAACCGGTTAACCGGCCGTTAATGATATCGATTTTATCGGTTCTGCTTCTATCGGTTTTGGTCGGTTTCGATCGTTTAACCGGGTTTAACTAGGAACCGATAATTTAATTTTTTTTAAATTAAGTAACAAATTTATGAAATGATTTTTTTTAATTATTATTTGCACTTTCCAATTATAATATTTTCCTCTATTATAATATATTATATTATTTATAATATAATATATTATTATTAGAATATATATTATTTTAATATATTTTATGGATATATTTAAGAATATGTTATAATATATAAATTTATTATAATAATATAATATATTTTATAGCTATTTTATTAGCTTTTTATATATTCCTTGAGAAAATTTAAATTCATTATGTCGATTAATCTTTGACATAAATTAAAACATGGAGCGAATGTTGAAGACATCGAGTTTTAATTTGTTTAACTATTTTGATTTTGTTAATTTATAATTCTACTTTATTCTATTGTTATAAAAGTAATTTTATATATTTTAATAAAATTACTTTAGTTTGTATTTAATTTATATTTGTAAAATTTTATATAAATTATAATGTGTTTTAAAAATAAATCTATAAAAATTATAATTTAAAAATAAAAAAGATTTATAGATTATTAAATATTATTTATAATATCTATTATTTATAAAATAACTAATATAAATTATAAAATATAAAAATATATAATTTAATTATTGTCGGTTTATCGGTTAAACCGTTACAAAAATAGGTAAACCGAAAACCAAACCGTTTAACTGGTAAAAAACGATTAACCAATAAACTGTTAAAATGAAATCGGTTAACTATTGGTTCAGTTCGGTTGGGTTATCAGTTTTCCGGTGACTTTGCACCACCCTAATTTTATATTTTAAAATCTAAAATAAAATTCGATAAATGTGAACTTGCATTTATAATGGGTCATTAAGGCAAGTACATTTAAACATGGACTTTAAATTTTTTTTTCTTAAATGGAAATGATTCAGCCGTCCTCAGACCAACGCATTAAGGTAAGTATGGTTTAGAAATGCTCTAATGGCGATCCTCAACAGTGGAAATTTGAGGAGATGACCCTCAAAAATGTCTTAAATGCGGAAAGTGCAGACTTTAAAAAAGAGCGTTGGTGATCCCTTTTATTGTTTTTGGAAAATTTTGCCCATGTCGGAGGTTGCGTGACGCAACTGGAATCGCGAGATGAATTTTTTTTTTTCGTCTCGAGATTGCGTGACGCAAGTTGCGTGACGCGATTACGTGATGCAACTGAGGTTGCGTGACGCGATTACGTGACGCAACTGAGGTTGCGTGACGCGATTACGTGACGCAATTGGGCCATTTTCTTCCAAAATATTTCATAATTAAAAAAATTTTAAAAATAAATAAAAAATTGCGTCGCAATAGGGCATTTTCATTAGAAAAAAATGGTCATAGCGCTATTTAATTTATGTCATCACACTATCCGCTATTATGCCTATCAGTGGGGTCATTTTCTCAAATTTCCCCTCAACACCCTCTTCTTGAAATGAGATGAAATGAGATGTAACGGTAAGAACCAGGCATTAAGGCAGGATTTTTCCTATTTTGATGTGTCCAAGTAACTTTTTTTCAACTCAAATCTCTTTTTTTATTTTAATTAAACAAGTGTTGTAGCTAATGAATGGAGGAATATTGTTAATTTGGATCAAATAACATTTTTTTTAAATCGAAAATTTAAGTAAAATCATCAATGAGTGAATTCGTAAAATCTAAATTTTATTTTAAATTTTAATAATTTAATTTAAAAAATATTAGTTTTATATTATTATTATTATTATTTATATATATAATTAATTATTTTATATTTGTTAATTTTACAAATTTTTATATTTAAATATAAAACTAATTAAAAAATAATATTAAGTAAATAACATTATAAAAAAATATATTTATAAAATTAATTATATTAACTTACTTATTTGAATAAATAATATATATTTTTTAATTTATAAATACAAATTTATTTTTTCTAATGTAAAATAGCATAAAATCGTAAAATTAATATTATTTATAAACTTATTAAATCGTAATATCTTATTATCGTAAATTTAAAATTATAAGAATTTGTCTGTTTAAGAGTTACTTAAAATTAGACTCATTAACCTTATCAACTCTTAAAATTTTAAGAGTCATTATCAAGTTTGTTAAAATCTCGAGTTTACTTTTAAAATTTTACGATTTTATGATTTCAGAAAAAAAGTTAACGAGTCTGATTTTAAGTAAACTCTTAAATAAGTAAACTTTTACGATTTAAAATTTACGATAAACTTTGAGACTTTATAAATATATTCGATTTTACGTTAAAAAAATAAATTTATATTTATAAATTAAAAAATATATATTTATTCAAATAAAAATTTAATATAATTTTTTTATAGTGTAATTTACTTATTTTTTATATTTAAATATATAAAATTTGGTACTTAACTCCTTGTGTACATAACCCGTAAACACACTTAACCATTTAACCGCGTAAATCTTGTCGTCTGACGGACTCAAATTCAGAACATCTCAAGGAGACTGAGGATATCCACATTTTATTGTCGTTAGGTTAGAAGAGGGGATATATATATATAACTAATATTTTTCAAATTAAACTCTCGACTCTAAATTTTACGAATTTATAATCACCGAGTTTACGTGAATGTTCAATTTTAACCGTCTTGGTAGTTATTATTACACAACAATTGAGTCAAAGCCTGTAGATAAATTTTAAAAATAATATTTTTTTAATATTCTTGTGGCTTTTTTAATTACACGGTTAGTAGGTACAATATAACTTCGATAAATGAATATATTTGTGGGAAAAAAATATTCATTTTGCGAGATTATTTATTTATGAATTAATGAATATTATATTTATTTATCGATAAATGATAATAATTCATTTAAATGATATTTTTATACTTTTTTTTGTTATTATATCATTTTGTATATATTAAGTTCAAATGTATCTGAAACTCAAGATAGTTATAACTTTGTATGTAAACCTTAATTATAATCATACTTTTTAGAATTCTAGAAGTGGTACATGTTTTACACAAAATTAAGGATCAAATGTATTTTGGGAAGAAATAAACAATCAATTTTTGAGGTATTTTATAAAAAAATATGACTTATTAATGTGTTTAAAAATATATTCATTATTATTATTTAAAATAGAGTGGTTATTTAATTATATTTAGATATGACCCGTAAAGACATTATTTGAATAAATTTATTTGTATTTATTCGTTAATACATTAAACGAGGTTATTCATTAAACCCGAAAAAAATTATTATTATTTATTTATCGAGATTCTATTGTAACATCAATAGAGTGAAAAATAGAAATTTTAAGGTTAAGGTACCACTTTTTCAGTTACCTGCTTATACAAGTTAAAACTACATGGAGAGTTTGATTATTACAAATTTAAATAGACAACCCAAATGAAGCAACCTAAGATAATATAACCCCAAATAGGTTTGATTTAAAGTTAAATAAATTGATAGAATATTAAGAATAGAATATGAAGCCTAAATCATAAAAAAGAGAGTAAATGCTGTCACTGTAACTAGGTGATTAGAGTGTCTGAAAACATACTTATTCTTTACAGCAAAAATCTGATGGTAAAAGTGGACATATTCCTACAAACAGTGATATTTAAAATAAATAAAAAAAGATTATTCTTAACTTCATAACAATACAACAAAAGGCAGGACAAGAAGAAAAATGCTTGGTAAAGAACAGTCCCTACAACTTCTTCTTCCTCCTACCACCCCTTTTCTTGACTTCCTTTGCACTACTATATGAAACCTTCTGCAAAGGCAATAACACAACAGTCAATCAAGTGTAAGAGTGATTTCAGGTGTTACAAAAATTAAGCAAACTACCAAAGCATCATTTACATGGCAAAATAACAGAATTGTCAATTCTGTACAGAAAATAATGCATGAAGAAGACCAAGAATGGAAGATAAAATATGTATATCCTTATTACCTTAAGGGAAGACGGGTCCAATTCCTCCACAGCATGAATCATCGCATGAAGAGCCATTTTTTTCACCTGTTTCAAAGAGAAACTTCCACCATTAAATTCAGTATCTAAACCATAAATTGTCATCCATTTCATAACATGAATACAAATGTTTGGAAGGTTTTTATAGTTTCTCATCTACTTCTGGATTGACATTCAATTATAGTCTAGTTTCGAAATTCTTCAGGTGCTTTTTTAAAGATGTCCGTGCCTTGGTGTCGTGATGAGAAGACTCCATTATCAGTCCTCTTACTAATGAAGTGTTCAATTGCTCATCAATTTCCACATGTTCAGTTCAATCATGCATAGTGAACTGAATTTTACGCAATTGATTGAACTGAACACTCATTGTCACATATTATTTGGATAGGATATCTTGCTCTCAGATTGATACCTTTTAGTATCATTAATTTGCCACCATATTCCTAACAGAATTAGCATTGACACTACTATAGAAAATACTATTAACTTTTCACTACATAATATGCAGTAGTATCCAGATGTAGATTGTTAATCCCTTGGTGACACTACCCAATATTCTTTGGTATAGACGTCCACGGTTCAGACTATAGACCCTATTCAAGATCCCCATGAGATATCATAATATACATGTCAGCACCGACGGATTTCCCAAAAATTTACTAATACAACTAGCACAAAGCTTATATCCAGAAGAGTGTGTTAGGCATATTTCCCTTTATTTGGTTCCATATTGTTCATTTGTGGATTTAATATAGAATTTGGATCCATTGGTAGTTTCTCATTTACAACCACTTATACTACTATATCAAGGACAATTTTTTGTTCCGACAAACAGATCTCTTTGCGGCTTTTGGCTATTTCCATCCCCAAGAAGTATTTCGTTATCCCAAATCTTTGATTTAAAATTCTTTAGATATAAGTGATTTAGCGAGAGTTAACTTGTGGGACTTACCCTATATTATTATTTTCACAATCTCCATCATTGTATCTCAACCAAAGCGGGGAAGCACATACATATGCAATTCAAAATGATTGGCATTGTCATGGATCATTGTTAAGCTTCTCATAAAGTGGTGTTGAGGAGTGTATATGCAGAATGACAATCGCTTGATTGACATAGTCAATGCAATCGCTTGATTGACATAGTCAATGCAATTCAAAATGATTGGCATTGAAGACAATGGTCGTGGATCATTGTTAAGCTTCTCATAGAGTGGTGTTGAGGAGTGTATATGCAGAATGACAATCGCTTGATTGACATAGTCAATGCAAGAATATTTGGTAGATTGACAACAATTGAGTGCTTATGGATATGCTACCATATGAGGGATGATCTCACTTAATTTCATCTATATCCAGATGTAAATCTAGCAATCTAGATTTTTTGTAAGGTGAAACTAAAAAAAAAATGGTCAACAACCTTCATTATAGTACCTTCTTTCTTTTGAGAGGTATCTCCTCTTCTAGCCTAGTGACAACAAGAGGTGGATATCCCCAGCCTTTTTGAAAGGTCTTGAGTTCGAGCATGTCAGACGGCAAGTTCTGCGCCTAGTTAAATGGTTAAGTGTATTTGCAGGCTATGTGCTTAACCCTTTGTGGTCACATTTTTCTTTTGAGAGATGTCCCAAGGATTCATTCCACATACATCTTTCGTACAGCCCATTGATTCATTCCACATACATCTTTTGTACAGCCCATTGACACTTCGGTGCATGAATTGGATCCATTTAATCCACCAATCATCCCTATTCACGAACAACCCCCGTACCCAAAACATACGCGAGCACCTGCTTGCTGTTGTGCAGGCTCAACAAAACCGAGTACAAGGTTCTAGAGCTCCTACTGAGAATGATGAACCTTCTGAGTATGGAGACTACGAGAGTGATGAAGACGGATACATTCTTGCCTCTCTGCATGTCAACAAAAGTGATCCTCCTCCATCGTAGAGACAAGCTCATCAATTTCTCTTGGTGGAGGAAGAAGTGTTGACCGTCATGGGTGAGTTAATGGCAAAAGGTATTTTGGTTGTATTAACAAACAAAAAAGTTCTATTTGGTTTCAATAGGAACAAAAATAGTAGGAAAAAAATAGATTAGATGAATTGAAATTTGTGGAGATGAAACTAGTTGAACTCGTTACTCATGTCATTGATGATGTATTTGTGGATCATTACTGAAACCACATCGAAATCATGAAGAATATGAGTAAATGTGGAATTATTTAATCGTATCGTTAATAGCGCTAGTATTGTTTCCACATCAAAAACCAATTAATTTACTTGAGACTAGCATCAAAAGCAAGTGAGGCCTTGAGTTTGGAAAGATCTTTAAATATCAATGGAGAATGGTTATGTAGATTGGTAATTAAGTCAGTTTTCTACATTTAGTATACTCATATAGCTCACATAAATAAGGATTTGTATTAATGAAATAGTAAAGGAAATAAATTGTTTTAAGTATATGAAATTAGAATACCCTCATCTATAATGTCATATAGAAGTTTGTAAGTTGTTCCGTTCGGTCATTTTTCGAAAAGTTCAATTGATTTTCATCATAGAGGAGTACTATGTGAGACTGCAAAGAGTTTGATTTTCATCATAGGAGAGAACTACTATGTGAGACTGCAAAGAGTTTGATTCTCATCCTAGGAGAGTACCATGTGAGACTGCAAAGAGTTAAGCCAGTTTGATCGTTTTATCATGATGTATTATGGAAATGCAAAGAGTTAATTTATGGGACTGGTCAAGAGTACTATTTCTACTGAGACTTGAGTTCGGAAAGATCTCTAGATATCAAGGGAGAAAGGTTGTGTAGGTTGGTATTTAAGAAGTATGCAAGTACATATGCGGGTTCAGTTGTTTTTTATTGAAAAATTCAGCCTAATTATTGTTATTATCCATTGTTTTGTCAATAACTTACAGGTTGTATTTGAATTTTGCTATAAGTCCCCAAATTAACAATAACTTTTTTCTTCTTTTATTTATGATCATTAAACTGAATGTCCAAAAAATGGGTGCATTTTTAGTAAGAAATGATGAAAGATGCCTCTCAACCTTCAACTTAAGGCATTCTTAATGTAAATCAAACATGTGACATTTGGTCTCTGAGATCACCAAGGTACGCTGATGAGTTAATATACACCCTTTAAGTGAATGACAATTAATCTCATATGCGTGGATCAAAAGAGGTGTTCCGTTGGAAGGTTTTCTGACGGGTTATAGATTGAGACAATCATGCAACCTAAACGGTCAAGGTCAGTAAAAAATCGATTTGAGCGATTCAGTTTTATTTTGATCAGATTTGGCCGGATCGATTCAGTTATTTCGGTTTTACCTACCTTTAGTGTCACATCCTAATGGCAAGATTGGCTAAATCCAAGATATAGATTGCTTAAAATTCAGCATTGTCAATTGTCCTCATGATGCTCAATTCCTGAAAAACACAAAAATGAGCAAAGAACTTAGTTTCTCGGTGGTTAAGTTTGTTAACCGAGATAAGATTAGATTTATGTTCAGGTGCAAGTAGCACCTTCTTTATAGTAATTGGAGCTAGAAATTTCAAATGACCTATTTTGATGAAATTATCATTGAGTTTCATTTGCTTTGTGCATAATGAGGGGTGCATAATAAGAACGTAGAGAACACCTTTTTTTCACCAATCGTGCTCATAAGCTCCAAAATTGATTACTTTTAGTGTGCATTACAGACTTGCTGAAGCATGGCTAGTTGTTCTTTGGAGAATGGAGCACTTTACAATGAGGAGACGATGTGGATACATTGTGCCACTTAGTTTTTCACGGCAAAAAAGCAACAAGAATTTTTCTCCAATGATGCGTCAGTGTCGAGATCATGTCGCTCTAGCCATTGATGCGCCATTCCACCTACGGTACAAAATTATCAATCTTCATCTCTTTTTATTCACAGTTGGTGGAGAATGCGACACGGCAACATTTTAATTTCGAAGATCTGTTTTTGGCCCATAAAGTTTGTTTGTGTTTTGGGGCTTGTCTCAAGGCCTCCACACAAATGAGCTTCTACAACAATTTGGTATTATGTCAATCCAACGGACGTCGCACTAAAGACGTTCCCCGACACCTCTACAAGTTCTTGACATCGGCCTTGGTTCTGCGATTACCATCAAAGCCACTAATTTTTTAGTTGAATCGAGTACTTCAAGCCTCATCGTTTGGGTTGGGGTTGAATCAAGTCACTCACAAGTCTCAATGTTTAAGAAATGTGCTACCTAGTTTGAGAGAGAAAGCGAAAATAGACAAGCTAGGCTTTTTTTTATTGTTTTCTAAAGATATAATAGAATACAATGGTTGAGATATTTTAGGAATTTAAATCAGGTCTAAACTTGTACGAATATAATGCAAAACAGTTAAAATCGAGAGTTTATTTAAAATTGTTGATAAGTAATAAACTCGTAAAATCGAGAGTTTACTTAAAATCGGAAGAGTTTAATTTGAAAAAATATTAGTTATATATTAATATTATTTATATATATATATATAATGAAGTATATATACATTAACCATTTTAAAATTTTATATATTTAAATATAAAATTAATTAAAAAATAATAAAAAGTAAATAACACTATAAAAAAATATATTTACAAAATTAATTATATTAATTTATTTATTTGAATAAATAATAACATTTTTTTAATTTATAAATATTAATTTGTTTTTTAATGTAAAATAGTTAAATCGTAAAATCGAAAATATTTATAAACTCATAAAATTTTAAATCCTTAGAATTATCTATTATGAATAATATATTAAAAATATTTCTCCCTTAGATGATGCATGCAAATTTGATAAGAATTCACCATATAGCACAAACAAAATGAGATACCTCCAACTTGTCCTCCTGAGCCCTATGATTCTGAGGAAGTAGACGAAACTCCTCCGTCAAACGAACACATTCATGAACATTTTCAGGGGAGACAAAATCCATTGCGACCTTTATGCACGACTACAATTCAAGATTAGTAATATAAGATACCATTCTATTGAGTCTGCCTCCAATAAACATCACAAATTAAAAGCTAAGAGTTACAGGCAAAGTGCATATGGCAAAATAAAAATCATCATAGGTATTGATCACAAGTGAGGTTCATATTGTACTATGCATGTTTGAGAAAACCTCATCCCATGTATTGTTACTCAGATAAGAACATATTACCTGCTTAGTTTTTAACTAAATGGTACAAGTGTTGGATACACAAAAAAACACAATATAAAACTGAAATGTAGAAACTATTTACCTTAAGGTTTCTAACTTGATGTGGACACCCAGCAGGTATGAAAACAGCTTCGCCAAGTTGTTGGACAAAAGTCCACGGCTCAATTCCTACAAAATCGTAATCAAAACATTCACCCTGGAAATTTGAACTGAGACAAGGAAACCTATGTGGTTGATAATAGAATGAGAAACAAACCAAATTCCTCTTTAAGCTTTCTTTTGTGTTCCAAAGTCAAATAACAGGTTTGGTCATGAATGGGGTGGATCATCTGTCACATAAAATATCCGGATTATAAATAAGCAGCAGAACAAGTAAAGGCTGCCTAACATAAGCAAATTTCTATATCCAAAAATTCTTTTAGACCACGGTGACTATTATATATAACACCAAATATCCCTAAATTTTCTGAATTTGTAGGTTACAGCAGAATTTTAACAGTAAAAATATAACTTGCTATTAGAAGAGAGCATCTGAAGCAACTCTTAACCTTACATCCTCTATCAACCAAGGTCCATCTTTTCCAAGAGAAGTTCAAAATGATATAAAACAGTGGAGATGTTACCATTCACAAAGAAGGGAAATTCAGTACAGAATTCTATTTGGTACAAGGAAAGTTCCTTGATGAACAAAGAAATACTCTCTTTTGGTGATGAAGTGACTGGACCTAGAAGACATTCTTTACATATGACCACCAAAGAAGGTCGATCCAAGGAATGGAAATAATACATAATGCAGTTCCAGTCCAAGATTGACAAAAGGAAAACAGTATTATTTTAAGGAACAAGGAATGCAGTAACTGTCCAAATTTTGCATTTATAAAGTTGGGTAAAATTTTATGTGATTTCAATCTAAAATAAGTGAAATATAACAGTTATAATTTTTATGTAGTGCGTCAGATTTCGGAAGATATTTAGAATTTGAGTAAAAAAAACGAACCATGGAATAACTGGTCGCAGATTTTAGAACATACAAACAATTTTCTTGTCAATTATGTAAACTAAATACAAATGGACAACTTAGTAGGATTAGAACTATGGCATTACGGGCGTCATAAATAGTAAGCAAGTGTTAAGTAGATAAAACTTTTTCAAATGTACCTAATAAACCTTCATTTTTCTACAAAGAATACATAGATATTCTGGGAAAATATTGACCTGATGCACTGGAGCCCCATAAATATGCCTGAATTCCTTGAAATGCTTCAACAGATATTCCTGCAGCTTCGGGACATCTTCTCGTCGAAAGATATCCCAGAGAGCCCCACCATCAACTTTATCAAGCTCTTTCGAGTCTGATCCTTGAATTTCACAGCCATTTTCATGAGCTTCATCTTGCTCCAGTTTTAGCACTATGCTTGCTTTAGAAGCTTCGGCTACATTTTTTGGTGAATCTTCCATTGTCTGTCCTTCTCCTCCCTCACCTATGGTGCTTATCACTTCCTGGTATGGTTGATAGACCACATCTGCATTATCTGAAGACACTTGAGAACAAAACATACACCAATTTGACATCTTCTATTGAGATTGTTACATGGTCCAGTTCATTACCTGTTTTCTTGGTTGTAGAGTCATATCCACCTTCAATCGTGTCCTTGTCTTCGAACATACCAGTAGAGGTGTTTGTATCTTCTTTACATTTATCAATGTCTAACCGATTTATTCCATTAGATACACTGGAAGGATTTCCCTCCAATCCAGTAAAAGTATCTCGTGCATTTTCACTGGTGTGAGTGTGGGAAAGCTTTGTTACTTCATCATTGTCCTTGAGAAATGTGACATTTTCCGCCTTTTGGCTCCTCCCAAAGATTTCAGTTTGATCTTGAAGAAAATGTTCTCGTTTTAACTTCTTTATACAGTCAAGATGTTCTGGTGTAAGGGTAATTCCTTGAGTGTGTGTCAAAATATTCACCTACAAAATACCACTTATTAGGAGACAAGCAAGAAAACTCTTCAATGCCAATAGTCATGTAAACCTTTGAAAGCAACCCTAAAATCAATAGAGGATTAAAATCAAAGCAATTGTTGTCAATCCAAAGAATAACAACAGATAGTGTTCAAACTCTAGGGTTAAAACAATCCAAGAAAGAGGGTTGAGAAGCCAAAAGAAATCAAGACTCATATGCTCATCATACTAGTCATTTGACAACCATGTGTCATGTCATTGTCCCTACGGAATCCTAATCTCTGTTCCGGATCACATTCTTAGACTTGTCTTAAAGTTACAATTACAAAAAATATTCCCTGAGTTTTTCTATTTGCCGTTTTACAATGACTTGATAAAAAGAGCATAATAGAACAGAATTGGATGAATCGTGCAAGTTCATTGGAAGTATATTAACATAATGATAGAACAGAGAAACTAAAGACAAAAAAAAAATAGAGAAATTTCTTCATTGTGAGACCATGTTTTAAATAATAATAACTACCGAAATCTTAATGGAACTCTAATTACTATCTTTATTTCTATTTAATCTCTTAACTCTATACAAGCTATTGCTTCACTTATAATTATCAAACTAATACATATCCTAATTAATCATTATCTAAGCCTTGTTTGATCTTGCGTTATTTGGAAAAACCAAGTAAAAGTGGATTATTTGGATAACCCACTAGGTAGCTCAAGTGGTCATGCCTAAGAAATCAAAGGTCTTAGGTTGGATTCACACTAAGAACGCCTTAACTTGAAATGGAAAGCCATGACTTTGAGGGGTCGTGCTAGCTTTCTAATAAAAACGTGGATTATTTGGATAAAATAACCAAAATAACTCTGTATTTAATATTTTAAAATGCTATAATAAAAAATAAAGTAATTCAATTTTAGTTGATCATTCAAATAATGTGATGGAAGAAATGATGGTTCACTAGATAGTGGATATTTGGAAATAATCTCAAATAACCCACATCAATCAAGGCCCTATTTTTAAGGCAGATCCAACTCCATTAAAATGTGTTACGAATGAGAGACATACTGCATCAGACATATCACAATGAAGCTTTGTGACAGAATCTCCACGTCCCAGCTCCTCGGTGACTCCATAAGCAATATATGTTTTGGGGCCCAAATCAGGCTTCAATGTTTTCTCAGGTAACTTTACAGCAAGATTTAGGAAGCCTTCGCGAGGGTGTGTATACTCTTTGAACGGCAAACTACTAATAAACTCAACCCCATGACGAGGCAATCGCTCTTCAAATAAGCTGGATGGAGGCCAATCTTTCAACTTGAGAATTTGAGGCCATCCACTACTGTCAAATCTCCCCTCCAAATATCCTTTAAAGAAATTATGAATATTAACCTCCACCTGCATTTCAGAGGAAGAACAATAATATAAGAGAAAGTGAGACATAACTTGAAACATTGAACAAATGAGCAAATGTTTTTTTTAAATAATTACACGAGGTAAAAGAGCTGATCTGACCTCACACCAATCCAAGCAATTGAGAGCAGCTACATCTAAGAGCTTTGAATGATTAACATGCTTCATTTGGCGGCATGCACGCCACATTACCATTGGTTCCCAGCTCAAACCTTTTGTAGTTTCAAGGACATCAGTAACAATAATGGGTTCTCCTTTATACCAATGCCACTGGAAATGTTTCAAGTCCTCGTGCTGAATATCTTTAGCTCTTGGACAGTACAAATAGTTGTCAGCAGAATCTTCCCTGGAAGCTGTTTTTCTTAGATTTTTTTTAATGCGGTCGTCAGAATTCCTCTCCTCGTTGCAATTGGAACATAGATCTCCTCCTTCAGTCATGTCCTTAAAATCACATGTTTTCACAATCTCTTCCGTCTTTACTAGCAACTGAGAAATAAAATCTTCAAGAAATGTGCACCTTAATTCTAGATTACCATGGCCACATCCACCATCACTGACTGAGGGACAAGGGATGCTACCATCTTCATTCGCTTTCCATTCACATTTAGGGGTAATGTGCTCCATAGTACTAGTTTCAACTGGTTCCTTTGATTTTCTGTTTCTTGTAGATCCACTAGCGCCACTTTTAGGTTTGATTCCCTTTCCATGCAAGTAATCTAATCCATTGTCAACATATTGTTTAAAAACCATATTCTGGCCTCCCTTCAGGTGGCCATTACGCAGCTCCCGGCAACAGGCTAGACAAAGGTCATATAAACAATTTGGACAGCTTCTATGGAAGTCAACAATAGAAGTTTTGCAGTTATTGCTGCATATAACATGCAATAAGATTGGTCTATCAGATAGGTCTATCAGATACCATATAAAGGAGGGCAAGATAGAGATGTAGTAGTGAGAAAACTAACCAATAAACACGTTCAGAATCATCATCGGGGGATTTTACCTGTTGCACTTTTGTTTCCAACAATGACAGGCCTAAAAAAACAAACAGCCATTTTGTACATCAGCAACACACATTTGTAGGGCTAAGTGGTACAAAACACAAACAAGCATAAGTTTCCCAAACTATTACTAGGTGCAAAAAAACACAATTTTACATATTTTGCAAATCAGAAGAATTACTTCCTGTCAAGTTTTCCCAAACAAGCATAAGTTTCATAAAGTACTATTTCCTTGTCGTCCATTTCAATGTAGAAATTTAGTGAATAAGAAGAATTATTATATAGCTGAAATAGACACACAAAAGACTAATTAGCAATGTCTAACGAAGGAAGTGAACAAACTACAAATTAGTGAAGCCTAATTAAGGAAACACATAAAACGGAGGTAAGACGATTAGGCGGAGTGATGTCAAACTTTTGGGTGATGATAATTCAGCCCAAATCTGAAGTGGCCTAAAGATGAATAGGTGCTGACTGCTGAATTTTGAGATGGGCATGAATTTGGTCCAATTAAGAGATGGCCCAATTGAATTACCCTAGTCCAAGGGAGATAGCCAAATTGAAAGATGACCCATATAGTGGCATGTCCTTGTTTTCACTGAGTCAATTAGAATCCCTTCAATTTTGGTTCATATACAACAAATTAAATCAACGAAACCATGTCAAAAGGCACCTATGGTTAGTAATAAAGTTACACTATTTGCTGTTCTGACAAACAAACAAACAAGGAAATTGGGAGTCCCCAAGAACCAGAATAGTGAGACTACCTCGAATTTTAGCCTCAACTTGTTTTTCCACGGTTTGGTCCTCGTTAAACTTTTTCAGAAATGGAATAAGTTCTAGCAAAATGTATTTTGAGAAATGGACCTTGTCTTCTTCAGAAACTTCTGCCTTCAAATTTTGGAGTTCCTACAACAACGTGAGCAAAAGAATCATAATCTGCCAAATAACACCAACAAGCAATCAATGAAGATGATGAAGCCTATCAAAACTGACAATGGGTACATCCAAACGCAAGCAGGCCTTGCAATTGCAGTTGAAGCAGCAAAATGGACAAGCAGCAGCAATATCCTCTTCAGACATCTTTGGATACCTGCACAAATAAGAAAGTTAAAAACTTGAATTAAGAATCATAAAAACAGTGGAAGACGCAATCTGACTAAGAAAATAAGAAATTTGTGGTTTTATACCAATTTTTAATGCAGAAAACACAGTATCGCTTCCTCTTACAACGAGTGCATCGAACTACCCTCCCTTTATCATTCCTCTGGCATTGGTGACACATGTTCGACAAAATACCATTCCCCTGCATTCCAACATCCAAAAAGCAAAAGACAAACATGAGTTCACGAATGTGTGCGTGTATATGCGTGTGTGTGTGAGAGAAAGAGAGAAATCATCATAATACGTTCTCGTCTTTCTTTATCCCGCGCCTGGGTTTTGGTGTAGAAGCATTGAGCTGTTCAGCTTCCATATTTAATGCACTTGTCGATTCGGGAAAATTCTCCTCAACCCTATTAAGTCGCCGCTTCCGACCTCTCTTATTTATTTCAAAGTTAACAATTGCACCCTTCCCATTTCCTTTAAGCTCATCTAGGTCTTCTTGTTCTCCCATCACATAATCGATATCTTCTCTCTTCTTCCTCACTCGACCCACTTTCCTCCTCCCTACCCATTCCTTCAGTTCATGATTTTCCACATCAACGCCTCGATTTTCAACTTCCAACTTCTTCCTCCCCCTTTTCATGGGTTGTTTCTTCTCCAAATCTACTACCTTCTCACCAGATTCACTGTTTTCATCGCCTTTCTCGCCGCACTCGTCACCAGCTGATTTAACTTCGCCGTTTCCATTATTATCGTCAGCTTGAACAGCAAAAACGTTTTCTTGGTTGACAGGTGAAACGTGATGTTCTTCTCCTGTCTTGATTTTGTTTATATCATCTTCAACATGATGTTGTTTATTCTCGTTGGCATCTATTACCTCGGTATGTATCTCACCGCCCGCCGAACTGCAGACAGCTTCCCCAAGATTATCCATGGAAGAGAACTAGTGAAAAGAGAGAATTGGAGGGATATATGGGTTTAGATGTTTTCGAAAAGATCGTCCATTTTTGTGCCCTAGATAGCGTATCTTTTGCTCGTTTGATATGAGATTTTTTTTTTTAAATCATTCTAATCATTACATCATTAATTTCATCGATTAAATTATTCTATATTATTTTACAAATTTTAAATAAAAAACATTAAAAATCAGAAAACCCAACCTATACAAACAGCTATTTTTATCTATAACAAGAAAAAGTTATTCTCACCCACCTGGGTGATCTAGTCCTGGCCAAGAAGAAGATGATTCGCCGACAATCACCGGCAACAACATTTTACGGACAGACAACAAGCATGCAGACGCAATCTAGGCTATCTAGCTCTCAACTTCGAGAGTGCTATCCTGACTCCCAGTTCTAGAACTCTAACTAAAAAAGAAAGCCTAATAAAATCCCTACAACACTTTGCATCAACCATCGGCGGTTGTTAACAAAGCGGCATGCAAGGAAGCAAAGATGAACCGGCTTGGGGAATAAAGAATCTGATGAACATGTTTGTGCCCCTATGCTTTTCTTGTCCGTCTTACTTTATTTAAGTAGGCTAGAAAAGTCTGTATATGATTGAACTATTTCTTCGTTAAAGGAGATTCGAGAAAAAATGGAATAGAAATACGTGTTTCCAGAACGAAGAACAAGATACGAGTTGAGAAGGGCCATGATAAAGTAGTCGAAACCACGTAGACCCACGAGAATTACTTTCTTAAAAAAGTCCTGCATAAAGGGAAAGCAAGTACCAATCACTCAAATTTCAAACCAACTCAATCGGGCTCAGGATAAGTCTTGGGAAAATTTTAAGTTGAGAAAATTCTTCCTTCTCCCTATGACAATTGAATAACCTTGCTGTAAAAAAATAATTATAAACATTTGAAAACTTCTTGCTACTTACAATCTCTCGCCTCGGAAGATGAATCATTTCTCTTTCTATACGCAATTGAGTCCCGTTGCGGCCTCTAACCGCCATAAAGGCCCGTTTCATGGCTATACTTGTATGTAAGATACAAGAGAAAGAAATACAAGGATAACAAAAGAAGAAAAAAAATGAGTGAACCACAGACATGGTCAGCGCCCGAAGAAAGGTCGGGTAATAGCTATCGCAATATGGATCTCTAAGATAGCCTTAGCAATAATCAGTTCCAGGCTCAAGTGTCTGCTCATCTATCTTCATTTTAAAGGCGAACATCAGTAGATTCATCTGTAGAGGTTTAGGTGGAGGTGGTGAAGCGCACCCATCATTCCGTTTTTTTTTTGTAGGGGAAAGGAGGGATCCATTGTTTCTCTCGTCTTTGTCGGCAAATGCTATGTTCAACTATGCCCACCCTCCTCGACAAGCCCCCGAAACTCCAGTCACACTCTTGGTCTTTCCTAGGTAAAGAAAAAGAGTCGAAAGGTCGCAGGAATATATTAATCCATCAAGAGGCTATGACCACAATTCCTTAATCTCATAGCTGGTAATAAAACTAGTCATATTTAAATCAGGTTCAAACCTCAACCATTTCTCTTGCTCTAGGACATTTGTCAACCAACTATCCGCCTTACTTAAGCCATGATGCCTTACTCATTTCTGAGACAGCTAAATCTATGTCACTTTTTCTATTAGCAGCTGCACTTTTGAGTAAAACTTTCAATCATTTTTTGGGCTTGTCTCTTATCAAAAAATGATATAAAAAATTGAAAAGTAAGTGGAGGAATTTAATGGTTTATGAGGCTATCCAACTCTCGTCATCTCGTTCTTGACAGATCCGATCGGGTGTTCATAATCTGGAGTAAAAGGATTCGAACATTACTACTCCAGCTAAGGGAAAGGAAGAGAGAATATGATCTACATCGGTATTGCCCATATAATGAAAGCAAATCTTGGTCTACAATTTTTTGCCCCCAAAGTTGGCGATGGACGGGATACTAAGTGATGAGGAGAAAGATGTTTCTATCAATGTGAGAGAAAGCAAACCCCCTGCAACTAGATATGAGACCGATCCGACAGACAGATGCCAGTTCTGCTGATCGTAATCGGATTGAAAGGACTGATAGCGCACTGAACCGTACCGTAGTATGAATAAAAGGATGCACTCTTTCTTTACTGTCGCTTTCATGTTTCTTCCTTCTTGACAATATCATCAATGAAGGCTAACAAGTTAGGGTCCAAGCTACCTGTAGATGTATATGGATGCGGGTAGGCATTGACCCCTGTGTTAGGATAGGGGGTGGCCTTGCCCCCAGGGTAGTTGACCCTTGAATTATGGGGAACGTTATACACTGGGGAGGGCGCAAGGTCTCAAATACGATGCCTCCCTCCATTGATCTTGGTTTGCTTCATTGCATTCATTCTTTCGTGCTTCTTTAGGTGCTTTTTTAACGACAGCCCTAAATCTGTATCCAAATTAAAAGGTGGTTACTTAACCGTCGCACATGAAAAAATTACCCGCTATAGCGTATTATCTTCCCGTGACTCGTGTAATTTCAATATAAAATTGAATGATAATTACAAAGATTTATGTTCAACCATGAACTCCTTACAGGAGACAAATCAGGCCGCACCTTGCCTTGAAAGAATTCAAACGTGGCCACCAGCTTTCTAAAAATAAGGGGAGATCTGCTGCTTACTGCTCACGGATCCTCCGTTTAAATAGAATAAAAGGCCCCTTGGGGCAAGGCCTTCAAGGTTGTCCCCTCTATCCATATCTCTATTTACTGGCAGATTGCAGATTACATTGCGCCTCAAAACCACTCTCAGACTTGCCCACTAACAACAGTCTCCCTCTCCTCCCGAGAGGCCCTTTTGAACCTTACCAAAAGAGGGCCCCATTTCTCCTACTAAAAAAGTGGAGGTGGTTGACCGAAGAAGCGCATCAGACCGCCTTTCGCACTGATATTACTTCACTTCTTCTTTGTAGGGAAGAGAAGATCAATCATCCGGGTGTATAGTCCTACATAAGACAACTAGAAAAGGTTCCTTGACATTCGATCCAGCAGAGAAAGACGCCCATATGAAAGAAGACTCTACAAGGCTCAAGCGAGAAATGAGGCTTTTATTACCCATACGAAGAAGTTTCGTTAGATGAAGACGGCGTATCCTTTTTTAAACTTGCTCCCATTTCGAGTCAAGAGATTAAGGATAGCAATTTGAAACCGCCCCACGAAAACTGAACCGAATTGCCCCATTTGGGACGATTTTTCCCCAAAACCGAACGGAGATGGAGCGGGGATGGTATTTGTGTCCCCCGTCCCGACCCACCCTAATTTCACTCCGATTATGTCATGAACACCATAAACATAATTAAATATATTAAATCAACAATATATTTATTTATTCACTATTTTCATGAGAGTAGTAATGTTATTTCTTTATAATAATATAAAATTTTAATATATTAAAAAATTCGTTTATATAATTTTATTGTATAATTTTAATTTATTTTTTATAAAAAAAATTATTAATGGTGTCCCGCGGGTTTCTCCGAAACCGAAAAAACCGAACGGGGCGGGGATTGTATTAAAAAAAATCCTCAAAATTAAAACGGGGCGGGGATGGTAAATGCATTCCCCGCCCCGAACCACCTCATTATCGTCCCTACAAGAGATAGATAAATAGACACATACATTTAAAGTAATTCAATAAATTAAAAACTAATACATATTTCTTCGTCCAACAAGGTTTTCGGACAAAAAGAAACATAAGAGTTTATTGGTTATTTAAAACCTAATGGAAAAAAAAAATTGTTGATGATTTTGAGAATGTGATGATTATTTTTTAGTGAAAAAATTTAAAAGGTATTGATATATATAACTAAATAAAAATAATAATTTAAAATAAATATATTTTAGTATTTTATTTAATGATTTGAGTAATGTAAAGATGAGAATTAAGTGAAATAATGTTTGATTTTGTACAAGTCTCCAACCATCTTTCCTAAATAACCAAAATCATACCACTCATATTATTACTTTTTTTTATAATTAAAAAACTTTTATATTAAAATAAAAATGCAAAATAAAATAATAAATTCACAAAAATATTTCATCTTTATTCAGGAATTGTTCAAATTGAATTATTAATAAATTTTATTTATTTGAAAAATAATGATTAGAGATTATTATTTTTTTAAAAACTTAAAAGGTATTAATATATTATAATAAAAGAAAAAATAATAATGTAAAATAAATAATATTTTAGTATTTTGGTTAATAATTTAGTGATATGATCGAGAAAAATGATGTAATATATTTTGGTTATGGTTATTCAAATAACACAAGTGAGCAAAGCCTAAGTGGAATAATTTTAAATATTTAACTTATTTGATTGACATACTATTATTGTTATTTTTATATAGTTTATTGATAAAATTATATATTTGTTGTTGGATAAAAGATAAATTATTTAATTTAAAATAAAATAGCATAAATAATAGAGGGGGTAAAATAAGCTGAAGAGGAGGATGAAACTAACCATAGTTATAATTCTTTAGACTTAAGCTAAAAACATATCATTTAAAAGTAATAATAGAGAGAGCAAAACCACTACTTAACTACCTCTCACTTCCCAGTCATGTGAAAAAATTAAGTAAAGGTGGAAAAAAAATATTAATCAATTTCGGGACAAAACGTTCCACCATGTTCATGATAGAATGTTTCTCTCTATTTTTTAGATTTAAAACTTTTTATCTCTAATATTTTTTACATTATCATTTTGTTTTCTTTTTCTAATTTTTTACATTTATATATTTCTCTCTAACTTTTTAGATGATTAAAAATATAGTTGAATAAAAAGATGAATTATTTAATTTAAAATCATAACTAAATAAACAGGAAAGAATAATTTGAGCTGAAAGGAGGATGTAACTAACCACCATTATAATTATTTAGACTTAAGCTAAAAGCAATGTCATTTAAGGAAATACAGAAAAATGACAGTCTTCTCATCTTTTCCTTCATCATTTTTTGTTTTGAATTTGGAAAGAATTTCTTTTGCATTTAATGAAGCATGATTATGGTGGGTTTAAATTAATTGAGAGTTTACATTAATATAATATTATCCTTCTCTTTTTACTCATTCTTTAATTTCGTTCTTGTGAAACTTATAGGAAGATATTACTCAACATAGACAAAAGGCAATAAGTTGCTTTACAAATTACGCATGAACACTCATCAAGAAAGATAAGCTCCGAGAAATTTCTAAATTTCTATTCTCCTTCTCTCATTTGATTCCAAAACACGTTTATACTTGCAACTATGTTGTCCCGTAATTTTCTTTCATCACCAACTTCATAAACAATTTCGTCCAAGTGAAAGTATTGAACTTCAAAGGATTAACATGACAAGGAGGTTATACCAATAGCAAAAATATATGTGTTATAAATCGATTATCTTCGAATTCCGTAACTTAAAAGACAAAAAAAAAATTGTGTGAGATGATAATCAATTATCTTCGGATCAGGGACGGATCTATATAAGGGTTCGGGTGGGCTGAAGCCCACCCCGAAAAAATAAATAAATTTTCGGTTCAAATTTGACTATACCCGCTAATTTCTTCCAAATTTTTAATATACTTCAACGTTTGTTTATCTAATTATTAAAAAAATAATAAAACTTAACTTTATCCATTAATTTTATTCGGAATTTTTTCGATATTTTCTTAAGCTCACCCCAAAAAAATTTTAAACCCACCCCAACCCTATTTCTTGAGTCTGTCCCTGCTTTGGACTACACAATTTCAAATACAAAGGGTAAATCTTGTAAGGTAACAAGGTGACTATTTTCGGATTAAGCAACTTCGAAGATAAATCTTGACGTGTGTAGAGTAGTTGAGTTAGTTATATCTAAACTCTGGCAGGAGTAAAGGGCTAGTCATCATTTGATTGACATAATTTAACACACATAGAATAGTTGACTTGTTACCACATATCTTGACACGAGAAGAGGAGTTGTACTATAGATGAGCAAAGAAAAAAATAAGCTAAATGACATACCTAATCATCTTTTGTAAGAAGGTCACCATAAATGTCTCTCGCGAGGACGCGAGGACGGACGGACGCTAGGTTCTATCATTTTATCTTTTATCACCATACTATTTTTAATACAAAATGACTTCGTTTTAGGCTATCTTTCAACACGCAGATCGCTGACCTTAAATGGCGTTGTTTCATATTAGTCTTCCACTTTTAAATCTTCTTAGCTCAGGCAGTTTCATTTTTTCCTTTAATTTTCAAAACATCTAACTTTTGATCTAGGTTACCAAATCTAAATTGGTTTTAATGGGATTGTTCATTTAAGGATAAAGATCATTTTCCCTAATTAATCAACCGATTTTATCAAGCTCAAATGACGAATTCGCTCTACTTTGATATTTAATCAAATTAGTTGGCGTTTGTTTGATTAGTTTCTTAAAGTCTTACCGAATATAAGAGGAGAATTAAAAAGAACCAAATGACAGGGAGTCCACAATTGTATAGAAAACTCTCATCCATCAATTTTATATACCTAATTTGGGTATACTTTTTTCAATTTTTGTGTATTATTGTTTTTGTTTAGATTAGTTATATGTACAATCTCTTATATCCTAATATTTATTTAAAATAAAATTTTAATCTTTATGAGTTTAGAAAATGAATTCAAATATATATAAATATATATATATATAATTTTTTTTAAATCATTGAGTCTTTGCACCACAACGCAGAACGCGTTTTATTAGAATAAACGAGTCAGATTGTTAATTTAGGTGTTAATCCGTCCATAAAACTTGAAACGGTTAAATTTAAAAATTAAAATTAAAAATGACATATATAAGTCTTGACTTGCAATCTAACGATATAAGTAAAATAATTTAACCAACTAAACTAATATAAATTTATATTTTAAAATCAACTTAAAGTTTGATAGATGCGTAACATTATATTTATATAATTTTAAATATTTGTAATAATTTCTTATAATCTGTTTATATATATAAACACAGTTTTTTCAAATCACTTGGTCTTCACACCACAATTTACGTCATGTTTTTGTTAGAGTAAACAAGTCAAATTTTAATTTCGGGTTGATCCGCCCATAAAATTTGAAACGATTAAATTAAAAAAATAAGATTAAAAATAATATAAGTTTTGAACTTGCAATCTAACAATATATCTACCAATACTCGATAAATTAATAAAATCGATAATATTAATAATTTTTTCAATCCCAACTTGAGCCCAGTACAAAATTTGACCTAAATTAATAAAATAATAAGATAATAACTTTTTTAAATCCAATGTATATATATTGGTCCCAACGAACTATAAATTAATAATTACTAATAAATTTTCTAAATTTTAAGATTGTCTAGTAAAAACTTAATCTATAGTCACTTGTTTTTTTTTGTTGAACTTTAAATCTATATTGAGTTTATCTTTAAATCTTCTCATTACACTTAAGAGTTGAGGGTATGGTCAACTTGTAACATATAAAAAAAAAACAGTTTCATCCATATTGAAAACATTTTTCATAATAAATTTATCAATTTTTTTCCTTATAGACTCCAATATATTATCCATGTCACATGTGTCGACTGAGCCACTTTCTCCGAAATGAAAATATGATTTTATACCCTGCCTTAAATTGAATTTATCAAGACTGCCTTGTGAAAGTTTATGATTTGAAGAATCTTGTGGATACAAAAGTTTTAGCGCCTCAACCATCTTTTATGTGACGTTTGGAAGATCCACCTTTGTCAAAGTCAGTTGATATGAGAGCTCTGATGATCGTTTTATAGTGTTTCATATTTTTCATTGACTAACTTTCAAATTGAAAGTTTTGTCAACCCACTGCACCAAATCTTGTTGAGTGCATCCTTGGTGATAATTTTTCAATTTTATTAGCATTTAAATTTCTTACGTTGTTTTCTAATTTATTATTACGTCTTTTTCCTTTCATTTGTATCGTTTGAACGTATCTTTCGCATTTTTTTTAATAAAATTGATATTCTTTTAAAAAAAATATTATATAATTTATATAGTTAAAATAAATAATAAAAAATTAATTTGATTTTAGTTTGCTTTGAGTTAAAATCAATTAAAAATGATAAACGATAAATAATAATCAAATTCGATGAATACAAATTCGGTCGGAAAATCCTCGAAAATTATCCTACTACTTCTGTAATTAGGCCCATGAGGATTCTTGGGCTGCTGCAAAATAGTTTTTTCAGTTTTGTTTTCTTTTCGTTCTTCTCATGTAAATATTTACCACTGTCTCTCCTCGGATTGCTGCTTCCTGCGGCAGCAGGAGGATTTCGTTTATCTCTTTCTTGTCTTCATCAACTTTCTGATACATTGACAACGAAAAAGGCCGACACTTTGTCTATTTACTGAACGCAATCGATCAATCTGTTGGGATTTTATCAACACCAAAGAATTTAAAAACAAAACATGGCATCTAAATTTTATGCCCAGGAGGTACTGATTTCGATACACTCTTGTTGTTTTCCACTGATGGAAGTTTATTTTATTCTGTTCTATTGGTTGCTAATGTCATGGAAATTATGATCATTTTAAACTAGGGTGATAGTTCAACCGATGAAGATTTTACTGACATTGAAGAGGATGATGTTTCTGATCGTGGCGAAGAACCTGCTGCAACAGCTGGAAATAGGTATCTTGCTGATGGGAATGCTAGTGATAGTGATGATTCAAATGGGCAGAGACGTGTTGTTAGATCTGCTAAAGACAAGCGTTTTGAGGAGATGTCATCTACTGTTTATCAGATGAAAAACGCCATGAAAATTAATGATTGGGTCAGTCTGCAAGAGAGTTTTGATAAGATTAATAAGCAGCTTGAGAAGGTGATGAGGGTTATGGGGTCGGTGAAGATTCCGAATCTTTATCTTAAGGCTCTTGTTATGTTGGAGGATTTTCTTAACCAAGCTATGGCTAACAAGGAATCGAAAAAGAAGATGAGTACCAGCAATGCTAAGGCTTTGAATTCCATGAAGCAGAAGCTGAAAAAGAATAATAAACAGTATGAGGATTTGATAAATAAGCTTAGGGAGATTTCTGAATCCGAAGATGAAGAGGAGGAGGGGGGAGTTGATGATGAAGAATCTGATTTTGAGGAGGAGGATCCGGCAAAGGTTGCAGAGGTGTCAGGGGATGAAGACGAGGAAGAAGAAGGTGAAGAGGAGCATCGAGATTCTGAAGCTCCTTGGGAAAAGATGATGAGCAAGAAAGATAAAATAATGGATAAACAGTTCATGAAGGACCCAAGTGAGATCACTTGGGATATTGTTAACAAGAAGTTCAAAGAAATTGTGTCTGCACGCGGCAGGAAGGGAACTGGAAAGATTGAACTGGTTGAACAACTAACCTTCCTGACCAGGGTAGCTAAAACCCCTGCTCAAAAGCTCGAGATATTTATTGGTGTTGTTTCTGCACAATTTGATGTTAATCCAGGTCTTAATGGTCACATGCCGATAAATGTGTGGAAAAAGTGTGTCCAAAATATGCGTGTAATCCTGGACATCCTTGTCCAGAATCTCAATATAGCTGTTGATGATGTTGTAGAACCAGAAGAGGGTGAAACAAGAAAAGGACCCGACTTCAATGGAACAATTAGGGTTTGGGGGAACTTGGCAGCTTTTGTGGAAAGAATAGATGTTGAATTCTTCAAGAGCCTACAGTCAACTGATCCTCACACTCGCGAATACATCGAGAGGCTTCAAGATGAGCCTCTGTTTTTAGTTCTTGCTGAAAACGTCCAGGAATACCTTGAGCGCGTAGGCGATCACAAATCTGCAGCGAAAGTAGCACTTAAACGAGTTGAGCTAATATATTATAAACCTCACGAGGTATACAATGCAATGAGAAAGTTAGTTGAAATGGAAGAAACTGTAGATAATGACACAGGAGAGGAAATTAAGGCTCCACCTCCTTTTGTGACTACTCTTGAGGTAGTGCCCCAAAAACCCACCTTCCCAGAGAACAGCAGGACAATGATGAATATTCTGCTTTCCCTTATTTACAAATTTGGTGATGAGAGGACTAAGGTTCGTGCAATGCTTTGTGACATATACCATCATGCTATCAACGGCGAATTCTCGATTGCACGTGACTTGTTGTTGATGTGTCACTTGCAGGATAATGTTCAGCAAATGGACATCTCAACACAGATTTTTTTCAATAGGGCTATGGCTCAACTAGGTCTGTGTGCATTTAGGATGGGTTTGATTTCGGAAGGACATGGTTGCCTTTCAGAGCTCTATGCTGGTGGTAGGGTAAAAGAGTTGTTGGCACAAGGTGTATCCCAAAACCGATATTACGAAAAGACTCCTGAACAGGTTGGTATCTTATTTAATGCTTGGTTGACTCACTCCTTATTGTTTATTGACTGGTTTCTTTTGAATGTCGTCTGCTCATCTTAACATAGTTGGATTATGATCAAATTATATTTTGGATGATGATCCACATTATAATGTAACTATTTGTTGCTTCATTTTGTATACAAATTATTTCTAGGGGAACATTTTTGTTTATTTGTTAGAGATTTCCTCTCATGGTCAAATTATTTTTTAGTTCAATGTTATTTCTTACAAGTTTTAATTGTTTTTATATTATGATTAACATAACAAAAGTTTGTAGCTAAAAAGCCCATTAGGTCTTGCAGTTAAGCTCCATTCTACCTCTGCACTGGTGAATCATGATCTGATCATAAATTGTGATAACAAATTGGCCCAAAGCCACCCTTAAAATACTTCAAAAGCATGTGTTTGTTCATTTTGAAAATATGAAGTGTATATATTTATTCATACTGAATGTTTGGTTAGTCTTGCTTATCTATTCAATGAACTATTATTTCAGGAACGTCTAGAAAGGAGAAGGCAGATGCCATACCACATGCACATAAATCTAGAGCTTCTAGAATCCGTCCATCTAATCTGTGCTATGCTTCTAGAAGTTCCAAACATGGCATCAAACACCCACGACACCAAACACAGAGTCATAAGCAAGACATTCCGCCGTTTGCTGGAAGTCAGTGAAAGGCAAACTTTCACTGGACCACCTGAAACCGTCAGAGACCATGTAATGTCCACTACAAGAGCTCTTACTAAGGGAGACTTCCAAACCGCATTCAATATCATCAAATCACTCGATATCTGGAAGCTTCTCAAGAATGGAGAAACCATACTGGAGATGCTTCGATCCAGGATCAAGGAAGAGGCTCTTCGGACTTACTTGTTTAAGTACTCGTCCGGCTATGATTCCATTACCATGGAGCAAATTGCAAACATGTTTGATCTTTCGGAAGCGAAAGCTCTGAGCATTGTGAGCAAGATGATGGTTAATGAAGAGGTTCATGCTAGTCTTGACCAGCCCAGTCAGTGTTTGGTGATGCACGAGGTTCAGTACACAAAGTTGCAGGCTCTTTTGTTTCAGTTGACGGAGAATGTGTCGGTTATTGTTGAAAGTAACGAGAGGGCGGTTGAGGCTAGGTTTGGTGGCGGCGGTTTGGAGTCATTGTCGCAGAAACGTAGAGGAGATGGTCAGGACTATGCAAGGATGGACAATTTATCTTTCTTTCAAGGAAATGGGCGAGGAATGGGCCGTGGTCGGGTTCAGGGCTGTGGTTATCAGAATTCTAGATACCAACAAGGAAGGGGAGGTTATCAAGGTGGTGGCTACTCAAGGGGGGGATCACAGTTGGATGCATCGGCTCGAATGGTCAGTCTCAATCGTGGTGTGCGAGCTTAGATCGAGAGTGAGAAAAGTAAGTTTTCTTTTCTTTTCATTTTTGTAAAGATTCATTCAGCCTTAAGCTGCAATTGTTTTTGGGATGTGTTGTTTGAAAAATTCATAGGATTTTACTTTATAACAGTTTTGCTTGGAGCATTTTTCGAGCTTAAAGAATAATCAATAGTTTGTCTTGTTTCTAAAGTCAACAATTATGTAATGCTAAAATCAAGTCATGTATTCAATCTGGAATTGTTATTATCTTTCATTTAGGGTTCTATAATTTCAATTTGTTTCATCTGAATTTACTTGATTGGAACAATTTGGTATTCTTTCCTCTATTTTGAATGGTTTTAAATGTGGCTTTGAGAGTTTTCTCTTCATTTGAAAACACTAGTTCAACCATTTTTATCATTAGAATAGAAGCTTGTTTAGAAATCTCACTAAATAATTGTCTTTAGAATGGAGACTGTGTTTAATGGGCCTTGCTTAGGACTGAAAGAAATTTTCTTGAATAGATTTTAAAACCTGTCAAATATCATGGTAATAAGTTGAAAGTCAATTTTCTTTAGAAGTGTATTATTTGTAAACACTATTTTTTTTTTTATTATTATCAAACTGAAGGGATGGTTTTCACCAAAGGTATATTGAATGTCTTATTTGGACCATCTTGTATGGTTACTAGATTCATGTTCTTAATTTTTTGGCATGCATATTAGCAGGAATAGATTGAAAGTTTAGCATGAGCACACGAATTGGCCAATTTGATTGAATAGAAAAAATAGATTTAATTATCCATCTTTTTTATATACAAAAGAATAGTATCATTGAAATACATACACTAAAATCTAATATTAATTTAAATCCAAATTTTAAATCTACTTTTTATTTTTTTATTTCTTTCCTTGTTTTTTTTTTAAAGGGATTGAATTATTCACAAATATTATCTCTAATTTTTTTTTAATCATATTAGTTAAAAAAAAATAAAAGGGATTGAAAGCATCTAGGGATGGTTTTTCTCTAATTTATCGGTAGTTGACTGATGGGCCTCGTCCATACTCCTTTTTTATTATGTCATGAACACTAATAAACACAATTAAATATATATTTCTGATCATGAACACTGATAAATACAATTAAATATATATTTTTGTTTCATATTTTATAAGTTTAAAATTTTGTTCATTATGAACATTAATAAACACAATTAAATATATATAAAATCACAAATATATATTCTCAATTATGTCATGAACATTAATAAACATAATTAAATATATATAAATTCACAAATATATATATTTTTTTCATATTTTATAAGAGATTAAAATTTTAATATATTACCACATATATTATATTAAAAAATTGATTTAATTTCATCATATATTTTTTAATTTTATTTTGAGAATATAGTATAAACGTTGTCCAACGGGAATTCTCCAAATTGAATAGAACGGGGATGATAGTAATTTTTTTCAAAATAGAATGGGACGAAGAAGGTGAACATATTTCTTATCCCGGTCTATCTCATTGTCATCTCTAGTTGTAGAGACCATCTTGCAAAGTAAGGGTGCCAGTAAACTGACCAAATCGTTCAAATTAAACCGAACCGCTTAAACCAAATCGAATATTAAACTAAATCAGCTAAACCAAATTCATTACGATTTTCATTTTACCTTGTTGGTTGAATGCCACCGAAACCGTTTAAACTGACTAAATATTTAAAAATTAATATTTAAATAAGACGGAAACAAAAATCGAACCATAAACCGACAATGATTAGTAATATATTATAACTATTATGTCATAACACACATTTAAATTAATAATAATAAAAAAATATCATGAACTTAAAGACTAGTTAAGTATATTTGTGGACTATGTGCTAAGGGCCGGCTCTAGGGTAAGCCCGGCAAGCCCTTGGGTTACTCGCCGCAGCCCATTTAATAAAATATTTAAATAAATTTATGAATATTTTAAACATAATATGTTGTGGCTTATTGGTTCAACATAGAAACTTAGATTTTTTTATTTGGTTATGAGTTCAAACCTCACCAAAACCATTTTTTTTTATCAATTTTTAATACTAGACCTAGGGCAATAAAAAATTAAACTTTTATTTCTATCGGGGACTAGGACAGCCCAAAATTCGGGGCCGGCTCTGTATATGCTTAATCCCTTTTGACCACATTTTTTCATTTAGAAGCGTTTTGAGTTTAAACGGGAGACCATGACTTTGAGGTGTTATGCTAGTTTTTTTTAATTCTAAAAAATATATATTCATTATTTTATTAGTAGTAGACAAATTTAATTTTAAAATTGTTGACTCGTGTAATGTTTAGAAAAAGATATTTGTACAATGCATTTGTATTTTTTATGTTACTGATTCACATTAGTTATGTTATCGGATTTTATTCTTATGTTATCGGATTTTATTCATAATATTTGTATTGGTTATATATTTGTTATATATATATATATATATATATGAAAATATGTATTAGTTGTTATTGTTATATGTTTTATCTGTTTTAACATATTTATCAATAGATTAAACTAGTCAAACCAACAAGTGAACGGTTTGAATTTAGTAAATCGACATAACGGTTTGAATACGCATTTTGATCAGTAAACCGACCAAATTGAACCGTTTACCTTTTTATTACAAATAATGAATTTTTACTTCTTGTTGGTTATCCGGGTTCTATTTTAGATATGATTTGATTTGTTTGAATGATATTAAATTTCAAATCTTAGTTACGCCAAAAACGAGAAACTTCCATTTTCGAATAGAAAATGAAGAGGCCCACGTTACGCTTGTCAGTATCCAATTTGCTGCATTCTGCATTAACATCGTCACCTTCTCTTTTTATCTCGAACCTTTATTTACGCACTATAATAAAGGAGTAAAATATCTCTGATCCGATCTCCATCTCCTTCTTCCTCTTTTGTTGTTCTCCGTGCGGCGATCGGCGGTTCCACTCTTTGTTTGAACGGACATCAACTTACTTGGGTAAGAGTTAATAGCATTATGGCAACACCGGCGGTTGACACCGGCGGAGGAGCTGCTCCTGATGGTGGAGGTAGACAACAAGCTGGATTCGGACAGTCGTTAACTGGAATTATACGAATTGCGGTGTTTTGGTACTTCGCTTCCAAATTCTTTTCTCCAAAGAAGCCCTTGTCGTCTGAACCTTCTCTCTTGATTTCCAATCTATTCGAAAAAGGAGAATCTTTAGTAAGTCTTGTTCCCATTTATTCGTTCTCCAGTTCACGATTCAAAAACCCTAATAAATAGACTTTACTGGGTTGGTTATGTTAAGTAGTTAAATGATGTCTACTTGTTGCTGCAACTGAAAGTGGCTAATATTGGATTGATGAAGTACGATTGATAATATGTTGCAAGCTTGACTAGTATATGACTTGTTTATTGTACACCTTTCTCTTTGGTTAATAAGGTATAGTAGTTGTATGCTGAGGAAATTCAATATATGATGCGTTATTGGTGGACTTACTTGAATCCCTGTTAGGTAGGAAACAACTTTAGTGGAGGATACAAATCTCTAGTTTGTCTTGCATTTAGATGATGCTTTTATTGAAACTATATAGTAGGGAAGTTCATTATAAAGTGAGAATGAATTCTAACATGGAATGAAAACTTAAACTAGAAAAATATGGATGTGAGAGAACAAATTTTGATCTTGATAGGTCAATGTGGGAAGTTTTTTACAATGGATAAATTCACCCTCTTAACTTTTTTCAGAATTTTGAATTGAACCCTTAAAACCAATTTGATTTTGAATCATTCCTTTGGACTTGAAATCACTCTGAATGTCGCCCTAAATTAGTTTACGATTTTTCTCTTGTTTGAAGTCGTCTAATAATTCGTGGCACAAGAGCAAAAAACAAAAAATAAGACTGCCTAGAATCCATTTGACCCTTCATCTTTTAATTGGGTTGTTATGTCCCTCCTTTTAAGATTTCGTGGCCTTCCTTCTTTTATCTCTTTCCTAAATTATTGTACTGGTCCTTCTATTATTTCCTAGCTTGTTGTTCCCTTTTCTCATGTCAATGTCAGGATTTGTCTTTTAAGTGTCAATACTATGAAACCGTTCTATCTTTCACCCATTTGTGGTTTGTTGCGATAATTTCATTGTTAAGCTGCCTCATAACATGGTGACGAAACCCACCAGATTGTGGGGAGAGGCCATTATTGGTACACTTACTGGACAAGACTCCCTTACAATCTCATCTGTCTCATTGCATTTTGACTAGAAAGACAAGGGTTTTAATTAAGTAGATCCTTTCTCACCTCAAATTTTCTTACCTCTTTTTGTTCATTGATAATGTTGGTATTGAACAGATTATACATGATTGATTTGCTCATATTTACAATAGACTCATAATTCTTAGAAAATGTAATATGAGAATGAATCTAGAACAAGATCCTACCAAAAAGATTTGTATCTGGATTAAAATTAAAAAGATGACCCTTTTAAATATTGACATTAAGTTGGTCTTAGTTTCATTGCGAGTATAGTGGAAAACCCTGTGTCTTTGAAACTATGAATGAGGAAGAGAATGTTCTGATCTTTGCTAGTGTGCTGGAAGTTGATACAGATTGTACATATCCCTCAAAAAGTTATTGAATAATACCAAAGTAATGTGATCCCCATTGGAGTTAACTACAAGGAATGCCACTGAGATCATGTTCTCCTTTTATGGTCTTTGGTCATAATATATCACATGTTAAAAAGTAACTAGATTAACAAAATCAAACACCTTGAAGCTAAGATCATAATACAAGTTAGATGAATTTCCGAGGAAAATGCAATGGATCACAATTCCAATATAAACAAGCAACAAAGCTAGGGAAGGAAGGAAGGGTTTTCTAGAAAAAAAAAAGCTACAAGGGAATGGTTAACCCAATTGATCAGATTACCAATGAAGAGAGGAATGTGAGAGTTTCTAAATAAAGCCTTCTGGTTCTCTTAACTTGGGGACATGTGTAGGGAGATTCAAAAAGCCAATTGCTCTATTTAAGAGGACCACTGTAATGCTTCACTCTGTTTTTAATTTGTTTCTCCAGTCATTCTTTTTGACTATCAGTTAAATAAGTTGTAGGCTGTTGTTGGGGCTTTATTTTATTGACCAAAAATCTTTATTTGTAATTGTTTTTGATTTATTGGTTATACCTCTTCCTGATGTCTGTCCTACATCTTGAACAATTTCCATATTTGGTTGCAGGATATGTGGTTTTATCTGTCAGAACATGAGAGTTTCAATAACTTTGGTAGTGAAAGTGAACTTGTTTGGCATGAGACCAACATACCTTATGCGGTTTGGGGATCAGAGAGTACTCGAACTCTGTCGTTGAAATATAATCCTTCTGAGGTAATTTTGTCAACTATTCTTTTGTGGGTGGAAGGAAGTATCGTATTAATGACATCTTCTAATGGTTTGGAGTCTGTCAAATTCCCTTGTCTATCTTTCTAATTTTGTCTAGCACACTCTTTTTAATGTTTTATGATCAGGCAGTAAAGCACAACGGAAGTGTTTATGCTCATGTTTTCTTCACACGATCTGGTTATCCACCAGACCCTAGTGATCCAGAATATCAGCATCTAGCCGTATTCGGAAGGACACACCGTAAGATTCTTTATCATATACTTAGATAAATGGAGACCCAGCAGGAACTTATTGAGGTTACTATTTTTCAAGTAACTTCTAATTTGACCTACTTACCATTATTGCAGCTGTTGTTATTTACTTGCCAAAGTCAAAAGCTGACAAAAAAAGGAGTTTGTTGACTAGTTCCAAAGAATCTAGTGAGGAAATTTCTAAGGTGTGTTCTTTTCCTTAAAAGTTTTGATCAGTTAGGTTTCTATGAACCTAGAAGTTTCTGAATCAATCTATATTTTAACCTGAAAGTGACAATTATGATGATTATCTTGGCAAATCCTAAATATCTCTATCCCCTTTAAAATAAACATTCTGGGTTTTTAATGAATTTAGATCGTGATTGATAAATGTTAAATCCTGTCCATGTGGACTAGAACTAGGGATAAATTGGTGATAAATGAAAAGAGTACATTTTGTTAGGAGGAATTAGCATGGTCTCAGCAAAAAAAATAGCATGGTCTCATCTTCTCCATGCCTTGTGTATGCTAAACAACCCCTTTCTTCCATGATATTGCATTGTTTTGACATGGCTTATATGGGAGAATATTTTATTCCACATTGAGGCTTTCACCATTTATCTAGTATGGAATATTAAGTGAGTTACTCTATATTCTTCTTCAATAGTGGTTATTTTTTTAAAAAGAGTCTGTCCATTGAATATAGACAACATTAACTAATATTTTATGTGAACCTTAATGCTTAGTTTTCATGACCAGTACAGTTGGTGGCTACCAGATAGAATAGCATATAATATTTTAACTAACACCATAAAAATGGTGTTATGTATAAGCAATCCAGTCATTCTAAAGAAGGAAACATCAACTATACTGTATGAAATATATTGCTTTGATCAATTCTTCGATCGATGAGCAGGTCAAGGAAACACTTTTGTCTTGTTTTTTTCGAAACACTCTTTTCAGGCATGCTTCATGCGAAACTTTCAATAACACCACACTATCTTTCCTTAGCTCCTCTTTCTTTCTGTTCTGAAGCTTCAGAATTCCTCTCTTGTTGGTCAAGCTTCCTAACCTACAGTAAGGTAAGTGGCCCTAGGTTAGTTGGTGTCTTTTATCACGGTTTTGATCACCAAGCTCCTTCCTCTTGAGTTCTCCCAATTCCATGCATTTGATTTATCGAATTCAACATCTCGGCTCACGTAGGCGGGTCAAGGTCGTACGAGGTACCCACTACTAGCCGTACCCTCCCAAATGGAAAGAGAGTTTTGGCTTTCTTTTCTGTTACTGAAAGAGGTAAATTTACGGTTTGGGTGCCTGCTCTTGTAGTTCGAGGAGGCGAAGGCCCTTGATTGCTTTGGTTGACGAAGTGAAAGCTAACAATGCGCAAAGCACTTTTTTCGATCGGAATTACATTGATCCAATCTTCCGTGTGTAAGGCTCTATAAGCCTAAAATTGTGTTCCAAAAATGGTTGATAAAAAGATATAATCTCCTACCTTCTTGAGAAATAAGTCTTTCACCAAAATATTATCTGCCAAATGAAGCATGTTTTTGATACAAGAGGAAGGGTTATGATATAAAGAAGGCTGAGCTGTGGGTAACGGTTGAAGTTGAGTAGTTATAGCAGTTAAATAGATAATGAGTTGTTTAGCTTAGTATGATGAAATTGGTTAAATGTTCTCTTATCTTTCCTAAGGATTTTTTCCCTCTCTCATCTCATTTAATCTCATTTATTATATTGTTGGTTGCTTCAGGTTGTGGAAGAAACTCATATTGACTCCATAGATGATGGTCCTGTTGAATGGGTTTCATACTGGAAACCAAATATTACTGTGAATCTGGTGGATGATTTTACAAGGTATTTCATATTTATTTTAATGTTTTTTCACAAGGATATCAACTTATTTGACCTCTATAAGATTGCTATCCAGAGGCACATTCACGAGACTTTCTCAAGCTTAAATTTTCCACTAGGGCATTTAGAATTTTCTCTTATATAAATAGCTTTGCTGTTGTATGAACTCATTTGGAAACAATCGCATTTCTGAAATTTATGACGACTAGAAATTATTTTGCCACAATTTTGAAGCATGGGTTATGCAAAGTTGTTATGTACAAATAGAAAGAGGAAGTATGAGTAAAACACTATGGAAAAGCTGAGCATGAAATAACTGAAAGTATATTGTGTTGGGATTAGTGACTTATGAACCAAGATTACATAATCTGAGCATTCTAACTCGAGCTTTCTTGTTAGATTTTCTCAGTAAATGAATTTATAGGTCAAGATAAAGAGGAAGTATGAAGGAAACACTACGGAAATGGTGGATATGAAATAACTGAACGTGTATTGTGTGGGGATTAGTGACTTATGAACCTAGATTACATAATCTGAGCATTCTAACTTGATCTTCCTTGTTAGATTTTCTCAGTAAATGAATTTATAGGTCAAGATACCTTTCAGTTTGCTTGCAACAATATCGTTTGGAGAAAGGAGGGAGGTTATAATATTATAATGTAAACCAAGAATGTGGGAAGCACTTGATGAAAAGTTCACATAAAGTAATTGAAAGATAAAAAGGGAGGGGGGGGGGGGGGGGGGGGGTAGATTATTGGCTTAGGAACCCAAGTTATCCTTAATTTTCATAAGTATTTGTTTCCATGCTTGAGTGTTCTTTCTGTGGAGTTTGTTATGATTACCTGCTTAAATTTGCTGATCTGGGCAATCTGGTGCAGGTATCCGAAAAATGCTATTCCTCCAAATGTTGCCTCTTGTATCCTTCAAAATTTTCTTGTCATTATTGTGTGTTTTACTACTTGTTACTAGTATATTTCGATTTAGATCACCTGTTATGTTAGCCCTAATGATGTAAATAGTGAACAGGCTTTATCAAGGTTCAGTTCTTTGATTCCTACCTGAACTTTAAGATATAGGCAACTCAGTTTTATCTCTAAGTATGATTTTTTTAGAATCACTATTTTTTTATATGCTGGTCACTTTTGAAATATATCACTATTTAAGTTATGGTGTATAAAGTTTTCTGTATTAGAGTTCATGTATCTAGTCTTTTTCGTTTTCTTTTGTTGCTTAATAAATACATACTATAGGTCTCTTGTTTCTTTCCTATAATTAAAGCTTGTATTGATTCTATTGAACATAAAGTCCTGAATATTCCAATTACCATGATATAAGCACCAAAAGGAAGGCCTCCTTCACAAGGCTAGAACCACCAATGAAATGATGGAGGTTTAGAATAAAAAAAAAACACTAAATTTGAACTACTAATATTATCCAAATAACTCAAAGAATCCCAACAATGGACCCTTCCAATCCCAATATGGACTTCCAATAAATTCCTATTATCTAGTCTTCGATTTCATTCATACTTAAACATCCCATGACAATAAGATAGAATTCTCTTTGGTTCGGAATCAACCCTCCCCGTGCACTCTTTCATTTAGCTTTACTTTTGACAATTTCTTCTGGATTCTCACATTGCATTAGATGCGTTGCATTGAAATAGAGTTTCTTTTGTTACATCCATTCTTTCATTTGTCCAGTCGTGGACCATACCGTTTCTGTTTGTTCATCTCCCCCAGATTTACACCCCTTTGTTACATCCATTCTTTCATTTGTCCAGTCGTGGACCATACCGTTTCTGTTTGTTCATCTCCCCCAGATTTACACCCCTCTTTGTTTAGTATTTTGGTTAGCCTCGTCTGTTTTGGTTTTTATGCCTACTCTTTGGTTTGTATTATACTGTCAAAAACTCAAGCTCCTGAACTGATTGATGGCTTTTCTTCCAAACCAGTTTTCAGTGGTGTTTCTGACTATGGCATGTTCTAGGGAGGATGACGTTTTTTTTAAACTGAGAAAGTGGTAGGATAGATCTTGATATAGATATTTAGGTGCAACATATGGAACATCCATTGAGGCACATGAGCATATGCACTGTCCATAGCGTGACCACACGTTCCAATCACTAGTTGAGACTTCTGACATTAAAGGACAAAACTATTATTTTCTCGAATCAGTTTCTCACATGGTTTTCTTGTTATCTGAATGGTCTTTCAAGTTTCTTTTTCTTTCTCTGTTTGCTTGTTTTAATTATCATTCTCCTTGTTTTCTCAGTTTCTTCCATTGTCTCTGTTAGTTTAATTGTGTTTCTGCCGATCTACCAGTTTCCCCCCTATTGGGTTGATCTTGTTATATTTCTTTTTAGTTTGAACGTCTCTAGTCTACCAATCTGCCTGGTTTCAAATTGGTGATCTGGTTTTGTTATGGTGGTCATTCCTCGGCCCTTCAGCCATGTTCATTTTAATTCCATTGAGCCATCCATGTCTGGATTCACATGACTGTTTAAGCCAAGCTATTTATGATGTTTTATTCACGTGGTTTGGTGGATTACTGGAATTATTATATATGGGGGTAATATTGTCTCTTAATTGGAGTCTAAGTTAAAGTGTTATTTAGTCTTTTTATTTTTTCTCTTGTAGATGAAAGGCTTATGTAGGTTGTCTTGTATCCAACATTGCTGTGAATATATTTATTTTTATGTTTTAACAATCACAAAATAAGTAGTGTTTATATTTGTAGTTTTTTTTTTCTTTCCAAATTTACGTATATGCTTGCGACATATGCATCACTTCAATCAGATTTCACTACTGTTTAAATTTCCTTGACATCAGTTTACAGTCATGAATATTGAACCCAAAACTGGGGATTACTATCCAACCATTTTCTTCAATGAGTTTTGGTTACTCAGAGACAAGTTAAAGCAGATAAATGACTCAGTATCTGAGTTGCCTCTCAACTTAGAAGTCGGTCCCATAAGTATGACAAAATGGCAGCTATTTCTGCAAATTGATCAATCATTCCAGATTCATCGTGATTATGGAAGCATGGTTGATGGAGAGGGTGATCAACTAAAGGTGAGCTTTTCTCATGCTAATAAAAAGAGTAAAAATTTGGGTTATTTTTATTTGAGGGGCTAAAATTATTTGGAGAACCATGTTCAAGGACATTTTCTTTTATGGGTTTTGGGATTATTTGGAGAGTCCCATGTGACCCAAACAAGCTCAATTAAATCAGTCTTTTTTAGCTAGACATTTACTTATGATTACAGAGGGTATTCTTGGAAGGCAATCCTTATCTTTTGGTGATCACTATGCTTGTTTCGGTTCTTCATTCCCTCTTCGACTTCTTGGCTTTCAAAAATGGTAATGATATCAATTGTCTTTCAACTATTTCTTGTTTCATTCTAATAATATATTATTAAGCATTCAGGCCCTTTATCTTTGTGTGATGATTTTTTTGTAGATATCCAGTTTTGGAATAAAAACAAATCAATGGAAGGGCTTTCTGCAAAATCAGTTGTTCTGAACTTCATATGCCAGCTTGTTGTCTTTCTTTATCTGCTTGACCATGATACTTCGTGGATGATACTTGCAAGTTCTGGCATTGGTTGCTGCATTGAATTCTGGAAGATTGGTAAAGCTATGCACATTGAGGTATTGTTTTGTCCTTTTTTTTCTTAGACATTATATTAGTATGTAAAGCTCAACACAAGTCAAGAAATTCTTCTATTGTATTTTTTGTTGAATATATATAATATAACGGGTTGGGGTGGGGAGGGGAGGGGGGTAAAAAACTGAGCACACAACATAAGAAAAAAAAGGCGATTCTCAACAATCTGACTGGCTATACCAGCCAAGAGGCCAAGTTAAAACAAAGGAAAGAAGGCTAAACATTGGCCAATCTTCAAATATGCCAAAAGACATGACAGATTGAAGATTGCAGCATTGCCCCAAAATGAGTTGTGTTATTTATCGGACCCATTTGGAAACACTTTTTATTTTTGTTACTGTACCTGTATCCAAAACAGATACGTTTGAAACTAATTTGAGTGAGAGACGTTTATAACTTTATTGGTTATTTCTTATCCGGATACGGATACCAAAATGAGTTTTTGTTTTTATGGAATAATTGATTAATATCATCCTGTAGTAACTCGAATATTTTAGGGTAGAAAAGGGGATGAGAAACAAAAAAGAAAAGGTGAGAAAGAAATGGCTTAAGTAAGCCCTTTAGATGATAAATATCCAGAATCATTATCATCATTCAACATGCCTTTCATACATAACTACTACCTATTTAAACTAGCAATATAATAAACCTTAACTAACTATTTACTCATTATCTAGTGTGCTTAGGTCAGGCCCATATAATCCTTGTATGGGATACATCCTTATTCCTTACCATGATTCATTTTTTCTAACCACCATTCTCTGAAATTGACAATAATCCCAATTAATTCATATTCAAGCTAAGTTGGAAAACCCACAAAGGGGCAAAACTCTCTAAACATAGTCTTCTTTATCTTCTTAAAGGTTATCAATCTCCTTATCACTTGTCCCAAAATCATATGCTGTTTATATCATCATTACCAAAATTAAGCCACAATGTATAGGTTATTTCACCTTCAGAATTAGCAATTTTCTTTTTCTGTTATTTTTTGTTTCTTTATGATATATAAGAGATCTAGTAATGCAGAAAGGGTGCGTTGGAATGCAGTTAGCCAAAGTTGAGTCGGGTTGAATTGATATGGAAGGTTATTATAATGTGCAAGGTTGATAAAAAACCGACAACTATCAATGAAGATATAAGATTCTGTTCTGTGTAGTAGGGTTAGGGTTAGTAGATAGGGCACAAAATAGTATAGATCTTTGGTGTTCATTTTGTAGCAGGAAATATTAAAGAGGCTCTTTGGGGTTTATTTGTCTTTTAATTAGAATGGAAGTTTTACCAGCTCACTAGTTTTGTTAGATTATATATATATGCTCATCTTTGGAATGGATTATCAATGAAGAATTTGGATCTTATCCCATCACCTCCCATTCTCTAGTAGCTCTCATCTCAACTTCTTCTCTTCTCTTCTGTTCCCAAATTCTCATTAAACCTAGAAAACCCTAAAAAGTGTAACAGATACATATAGTCTAGCACCCGAACTCATTAGGAAAAGGCTTTACTGAGTTTTGTATGTTAGCAGTTATGTTATCTAATATGATTTTCATTTTAGTTTGTTTCTTTCATTTCCAACTTTTCTGGGCATGCCAATAAGACTTTGGAATCCATTGGATTCAGAGAGTTTTAATTTTCATCCACGACAAGTTCTCAATTTTCAGGTTTTGGTATACAGAAATAGTAATGTGAAATATTTATTGTGTTGGTGTTGTCTGCATTTCTAGATTGATAGATCGGGGAAGATACCAATGTTAAGGTTCCGAAACCGCGAGTCATATGCGGGGAACAAGACTAAAGAGTATGATGATATGGCGATGAAGTACTTGTCATATTTGGTGTTCTTTCTAGTTGCTTGCTATTCTGTTTACACCCTCATGTACGAACGCCACAAGAACTGGTACTCTTGGATTCTCTCTTCCCTTACAAGCTGCGTTTACATGTTCGGTAAGTTTCCGATCCAATAATCTCTCCTTTTGCAGCTTTTACTCATTTGTCCCTCCCCTCTCTCATTCTTATCTTCGTAAGCAAACTTGGTATAACTTGTTTCGCTCTTACATGGACTTCTCTTTAAATGTTCTGCCTCATGCATATATACCTTGGAGAATGACACTTGTTGTGACTTGTACCAATAACACATTGAACCTGTTTTGAAACTGATATTTTAGTATGATATCAGTATCACTATTTTGTTGAAAAATTGTGAAAGTTAAAATCATTTAGTTTTTTTTTTTTTGGTTAAATCCACTAAGGTAGTTGAAGTGATAAGAGTTTTGTCTCCAAGACTAATAGTTTCGTTCGATTCCCACTAATAACGCCTTAAATAGAAGTGGGTCCCAACCATCTTTCCAATATAACAGGCACATTGGCTATCATATATATAATAATTTTGTATTTGAATCCATATATATAAATGTTTGGAAGCTAAATTTAGTTAGCCCAGATACATAATAATTTTTGGGGATCTTGATATCTGTGATTTGATATCAGATATTATTATTATTATTATAATATGCATTAATTTCTCACATGTGGTCCCTTTGGGTTGTTTCAGGGTTCATCATGATGTGCCCTCAATTGTTCATCAACTATAAACTTAAATCTGTGGCCCATCTCCCATGGAGACAGATGACTTACAAATTTCTCAACACGATAATTGACGATCTTTTTGCCTTCGTCATAAAAATGCCGATGCTACACCGTCTTTCTGTCTTCCGTGACGGTCAGTCAAATAAACTTCTTGGTTTTATTCACTCTTCAGATGGATGAAGATCACTAACAAGATTTATTTTATTTTCTGTTGTTGCAGATATCATATTTCTAATAATTGTATACCAGAGATGGATTTACCCTGTTGATAAGAAACGAGTAAACGAGTTTGGATTCACAGCGGAGGAGGAAAACCAGGCTGCTATCGCCGCGGCTGCTTCTTCTTCTGCATTGATAAGCACAACAGAGGTGAATGAAGATGAGAAGAAAACTAACTGACCGGTTGTTAGTTTTATAAAGTTAAAAAGAGTGGTAGGTTAGGTAGGATGGTTGTATATTATAAATACAATTGGTCAAGCAAAACAAGAAAAGGTAACCTACAAATTGCAATTCATATATACTATTGTTGTAATGAGACTATTGTTGTAGCTTCCTGCTCCCTCCTATTTCTATCCCACTTGCTGCTCAAGTATTTTTGGATTTGTATTTCAATTATCTTTAATGCTAATAATAAATTCTAATTATTTTCTTTTTTGTAACTTAATGAATATCAAAAATTTGACATTGTTCTCTTAAGTGTCACTTGGGTTATGTTGATTGTGTTCTCACTCCTTTGTTAATTTATCTTTTTCAGGTAAAATATTATTTTTTGAATGTTAATGTTTTTTTTTTATCAATAAGATATTATAAATACCACTCTCAATCATGTTTATTGCTAGTTCTTTTAGTACAAAGTGGAATATTGTATGATTTAGATCATGATTAGAAAAAGAATAAAAAGTATACATTTGTTGTTTGTTAAAAGAATGATTAAAAAATAATCTTTATACTAAATAATTAAAATTATACAATAATTTGAATGATAATTCATAGTTTTTAGTTCATATAAATTAGGTTAGAAAACACTTTATAATTCACTTTGTTAAGACTTTCAATATTAACCTAGATAATTTTTAATGAAATGAAATGGTGATTGTGTCAAACATGGCTCAATATCTATTGGATCATTCTGAAATTGCGAAGACTATAAATAACAATAGTAGCTTATCTTAGATGACTTAACCCCAATAAGTCTATTTCAACAAATTTATGCAAATTGCTTATCTTTAGATTAAGCAATTGTGAGACACGTCCATATCACCCCAGATGTTTTCACACTGCAAGTTGCGTGATCTAAAGATCACAATCAATTTCAAAATTCACCACCTTTTGAATAAGACCTTATACTGAGATTTGAGTTCTTCAAAAATAGTCAAACAAGCATCTAGATATGAATGTTATCATTTATGAGAATAGTTAGGTTTATCTCTAACTTTGTTGGTTTGAATAAATAAATAAAAAAAGTCCGAAATAAGAAAAACATAAATTAGAAGGTTCAAATTTTGGTGCATATTTATACAGTCTAAACTAAACTTATTTTTTATCCAAATTTTGTCACGGTGAGATACATTATTTTAAATACTCATTTTTTAATCTCAAAATTTATAATTTTTAGAATTTCGAGTTAACAAATTATTTTGAAAAATTATTTATACATTAGTTAATTGCACGATATTAGAATTAATAATTATGGGCTAATTTTAAATAAAATCTAAGTGGTTATAAATAAATAAATAAATAAATAAATAAATGATTGTATTTTGGAAATAATCCCTTTAAAGCATTTCTAACGGGCATACAAATTTCATTATGCGTGTCTTTTTTCCTCCAACCGGACACCATTCGTAAACATGCGTGTCTTTTTTCCTCCAACCGGACACTAGCCATTTTTTCAAAATGGTTCTTAGTCTATTATTTTTTACTTTAAATATTTATAATGCAAATTGATTATTTAAACTTATTTTTTTTTTACTTTTATAATATTTTCTAAATGTATAATTAAATCATTAAATTATATTATACTTGAAATTTTATCTAATTTATTTTATATTCTTACGTTACGAATAAACATAGAAAATTATTATTTTTTTTATTAATAATGTTTGTTTTAATATATTATGTTTGTTTATTTAAATGTATTATTAAATTATTTTGTTGTATATGAATTATTGATATATAATTAATTTTATCTTAATTTTATTAAATGAATAAAAAAAGATTGTGATTAAATATGTAAAGTTGATAAATATATAGATAATATTAATAAGGTTAAAAAGTTAGTGTGAAAAAGAAATATTCTAAGAATATTTTTTGAGTATGGAAATTGGTTTTTAAGTTGGAGAAAAATTAGTGTTTGATGTAACGTTTCCTGCATTTTGAGTTTGAGAATGAGTTTATGGGTTGAAGATGGTCTTAGATTTATTTTGTAGGTTGAAAAAAAGCACGAAAGAATTCGCAGTGACCTCGTCGATATTTTATGAAGGGAAGACCTCAACCGAATTTATCAAACTGTTTTCCCGAATTGGGTATTTGGGTATTGTAAGTTTTAAATTGACCCTTTTTGGTTTGATCAGTTTCGGAGCTCAATTTAAGAGAATTTTTCTTTAAAATATACTTAAAAATTATATTTTTTTATAATATTTTATTAGTGGTTGATTTAGATTAAATAATGTTATAAAATACATTTTAAATATGTACCAGCTTTAGGTTTCAACAAGGTCATTAATTTTAAAAAATTTAATATAAATAGTTTTTATAAGTCATGAGTGAAGAAGTTGGAGCAATTAGAGTGAGATAAACAATTTTCCATTATTGAGTTTGAATTTTCGAAATTTTGGATTTTTTTGGCTCAAGCTTGATTGAGCTCATTTGGGGATTGCTATGGAATGTTTGAAGCTATAAGAATAAATTATAAGCATTTAGTCGATGGTTCTCATACTTCAATTTGTGATAAACCAAATTTGTAATAAAATTTTGAATTAATGTATATGATTGTATTTTGGTTGAATTGATGTTTCATATTAGTTCTTCATACATCACTGATTGATGAATGATTCATATAAACAAAATTTTAAAAATAGGTCATTCTCCTTGGTTTGTTCTTGATTTTTTTTTCTAACCCTTTTTTTTATTATTAAAAAGAACGTAAAATACGTTCAAATGTTACAAAAATAAAGTAAAAAACAAAACAATAAATAAAAAAATAACACAAGAATTTTAAATGCCAATAAGATAAAAAAAATTATCATCCCGCACAAGCCCCTCTTTTTTGGATTGAAGCGAACGCGTTTAACATAAATCCTTTGAGACGCTCGTATCCATATTTTTTCCTTCGAAAACTCTTCTATTTCTTTTTTCCAAATTGTTCATCACATGATGAGGGGAATTGGTTTTCATTCGTCTGCGATTTTGTTGCTAGAACACAATTCAATCCATTTGACCCAGAAATCAACGACTTTTGATGGTGTATCTCATTGAAATTGAAGAAGGTTCGGTAGAAGAGCCCACATGCTCTTGACAATGTCACAATGTAAAACAATGTGATCAATGGATTATTCACTAATCAAACAAATGTTGCATCTTCTAGCGAGATGAAATCCTTTGTTTTTTAGTTTGTTAGTTGTCAAGACTCCTCCATTAATAGCTTTCCAACCAAAAAACGAGATTTTTGAAGAAAATTTTAATTTCCACACCTCTTTCCACAAAAACCGGGATTGTGTATTTTGGAGAGACGCATGATAAATGTAGCTAGTTTTAAAATCAGGAGAGCTAGATAGAGAAATTTGTAGTCTCTATGTCAATTGAAACGTTGGTAAGAGCATCTATGAGAAAAAACTCGTCTTCCCTCCTCTTCGGTGGAAAGTCTTCTATTTAAAGAAATTCTCCAAACAATTTGGTTAGATGTGAAACGAAAACAGTCTGCCACTTTAGTTTCTTTTTATTAGAGATCTCAAAAAGATCTCGATAAGTGTCTGACAATTTTTCGCTAAAGATCAATTTTGGTTGTTTCTAATTGATATTCATTGGTCTACAATATAGATTAATATTCATTTTTCTATTTCGAATTCTATATAAGACTTTCGAAGTTCACACAATAGGGTTGTAAATCTCGAAAAAACTGATTTCATTCGGTTACATTTTCTTAGACTATTGATTGTGAACTGGATATTGTTCCAAATGGCCTAAAAAATGGAATAATATAAAGATGGACAATAGTTTAATTTAAAATTAATTTAGTTTATATGCTTAATTACTATTAGTGAGGTTCAAACCTTCTAAAGAAAAAAAAAAAAAAATTCAAGCACAATCAAATAACAAAGATTGAGATAATAGGTGTGGAGTATGTAAAAGTCATCTTTAAAAAGAAGAGTCAAAATACACCAAAAAATATAGTAAATCCCCAAGTTACCAGTAATAATGTACCATCCTTTTGACTGTAAATCCATAGTGTTTATACTAGTAAAAAATATAGTATTACTTGGTGTTGGCTGGAGTGTATTTCTTCATAAGGCAGTTCAACTCAAGATCAAACCCTTTCTCCAACTCAACCTCTTCCTTCCACTGCTTCTTCCTCATCTCTTCCTTCTTCACTTCATAACTCTTTATAAGCTTCTCCCTCTCACCAACAAATTCACCCATTTCCTTTTCTTGAAACTTTATAAAGTTTGCTATTTCATCATTTCTGTATCAAAATCAGAATTAAAAGAACATATTACTGACATTGGCCCAAACTCTTGCTCACTTATAATATATATGATGATAATGATGATGATGAATGATTACCTAGATGAGCTATTTGGATGATGATTGGAAAACTGTTTGATCATCTCTCGTTTATCTTGCTGCATTTTCTCAAACTTAGTTTCCAGTTCTACTCTGGCTTCACGAATCATCTTTATTTGATCATTGAAGAATTCTTCTTGAAACACAATCTGAAGACAAAAAATATATTAGTTTGTTTGTGAATAACACTAGATATTAAATTCAGTTCAAACATTATTATTATTATTATTATTATTATTATTATTACCTCTTCCTTGGTTTCTTGGTGATGTTTCTTGAACCTCATTTTAACAATGCGATTCTCCTCCTTGGTCTTTTGCAGCTTTTCACTAGCTATACCAAGTGATTCTTCAAGATCTCTGGATCGCATCTGTTCTTTAGCCAGCCTATCCCTAGACCACATGAGTAGCTGATTGTCTTCATTCATTTGCCTTGTCGGCTTCAAAACCATTTCATTATAAGACCGCAACTCATATTTCAGCTTCCCTTTTCCTACATTATAGCATCATCAATCAATTCTTCTATCAAGTCATCAACAAATAACAAATAATCCTAACCTTGGCAATGTTGGTTGAAGACATCCATGTCTTTCTTATCCGCCATGTATCCATAGAGTTGACGCTTTCCACCAGGATAGAACAGGACAGGATTGCGTTCCCAGGCATCCCTATCTGTTCCCTGATCTTGGAAGTGACTGCTAAGGCGATAAGCTTCCATGTGTCCTGTAGCTGAGCTATCGAATATCAGAATACTCATCCCACGGTGACCTTGAGGTCCATAAGCATGCCTAGCTTTCGAGGGATTGTATTCATCGAAATATCGCAGAAGCTCCGGATTTCCCATGCCTATCCACTGTAAATACAACAACAAACATGTTCTAATGCATGTGTCCATTGAATAGTAAATAAATATGAAAAAAAGGGTAAAGGGTACCTTGTCATCTTCACCTCTTTCGAGTTTTGTGTTCATAATAATAACCATGGGAGGCCACACAATTTCGCGATCTTTCAGTGTTTGTTGTGAAAGACCCCTCCATTGGCCAAATGCTTCACCAGCTGGTACAACCGAAGCTCCTCGAATCCTGAGTTCTTCATCCAATAGTGTCGCAAGCTCGCGATGTAGCTTCATCCTAATCGCCCCCCTTGATTTAGCATGCGTGACAATCGATGGCAAACCTTTATACCAGTAAATCGCACCTGGACCACCCTGGCATGCCGGGCAGTGCCACTTTCTGCTTACATCGTTCAATTCCTCATTCTTACATTTATCCAATACCTTAAAGAAACCGGCAAACATCTTATGTTTCTTCCTAGTTTCATGGCTCTTCTCGCTTGCACATGAATCATACCCATCCTCGTCAGAATCATCAAATACATCAAATACATCATCCTCATCAGAATCATCATTATTGAAAACTTGCACATTGGCAGCAGCAGCAGCAGCAGAAGCGGCGGCGGCGGCAGCAGCAGCAGTTGAAGACCAATTCCATCCATTCTGAAGAGGCCGACCAATTGCAGGCCCTGAAGCTGCCAAATTGTTACTGAAACTATTCCCTCTTCCTGTCTTTGGTTGTTGCCAATCATTACCCGCACTTTTACCATTATTCTCCAAAACTTTAGATGGGGGATTCACAGTTTGTTGAACCCAAGTTTTAGGTGGGGGATTCACAGTTTGTTGGCCCCATTGTTTTCCGGGTTTGTTCAAAGATTTATTCTTGGACTTACGAACACACGTGTCCCATTCACCACCTTCGGAGTCCAAACTTATATCAGCAACATTCTTACCCAGCTCATCTACCTTCCCATTTGACATTGAATTAGAATAATTACCACCATTCCTCTTATAACTCATGATATTGTTGTTAGTATGCACCTGTTTGAAAATCAGTACAGAAACCTTTCATATCCATTAATGTCAATAATAAGCAGATTCTCATAATCATTTCAAGAAACAAAAAGATTTCAACCGAAAACTCCAAGAACATGACAGATAGAACTAGTGCTTAAGCAAAATATGGAATATCATTAACAAAGTTTCGAATTTAAGAACCATCTTTCTTTCTCAGATGAGATAAAGTCACAAATTCAAGAAGATATAATAACCCTTTTCCAATAATATGCTAATATCGGGTACAAGAAAAGGAATGAAATGTAATTCCTTTCAATGAAGAAATCTGTGCATGCATATCCAAAGATAAACAAAATGAAGGGAAATGAATACCCAAAAGCTTTGAAACAGATAAAAAGAAGACAAACCGGAACGAAAAGACTGAAGAAGATGATCGTCGAATGTAAATAACCGAGTAAGGTGGTCCGGCGATCATCAACGGAGGGGGGTGAAGCAGAGATGGGGGAGTGATAGAAGAGAGAATGGGACCTCAAGAAGAAATGAACAGCTTTGTTTTTGGGACCTCAAAGACAGTTTGGTTTTAAATAAAAGATTGAGAAACTCATCAACCATATTAACAAAAATTTCATTTTACTTATAAATAAATAAAATTATTATTGGTAACATTTATAATATTGACTTATTTGTTAAAAAAACATTTTTTTTTTTTATGAAATCAATATCAAATAGAAAAAGTTGATAATATTTTTTTTTATAATTTATTCTAAAAATTTATCAAAAAAATAAATTTGTATTCACTTTTTACCTAAAAATGACTTTATTCAATTCAATCAAATCTTTTATAATAAATAAAAACAAAGTTACTTTTATTTTTTATTTTGATAATTTTAAAAAGTAATTAAGATTATAAGGATAATTGTGATAAAATATTATATTTGAAATAATTTGAATGAAATTCACTTGGAGCTCGTTTTATTTGGGATTATTTGGAGATAAATACTTGGTTAGAAAAAAAACAGTTTGATATAATATTGAAAAAATAGGTTTTTTATGAATATATTATCTAAATATTCTATTTTTAATAAATAATAAAATATTTAAATAATGGGTAATTTGATATTTTGTATAATGAATCGATTGATTTGATAAATGAAAAGACAAGGGATTTGATGGTTTAGTTTTTAAATAAGGTCTCCAAATAACCCACCTTAGATGAATCATGTGATTGAATAAGAACAAGGTATAACAAATTTACAAAATTAAATTAAATAAATAAGATTTCTCAATAACAATGACGATTTGCTTCCTTATAGACCCTGGATCCATAGTGATTTCAAAAAAAATATGCAATCAATATACAAAGAATGAAAATAATCATATAACAAGAATAAATGTGACATTTAAGTACAAACACAACTATAAACAAAATAACCTCACTTACCTTTGATGAAAAAAAGATTTGCCACGAGCTAGAACGAAGGAATGCTGGTTGTCTCTCAACTAAGACGGCGATGGTTGTCTCTCAACTAAGACGGCGATATGAGATAAACCTTAGAACCAAATTCTATATGCGACCAAATTCTTCCTGATTTCAAAACGAGAGGCGAGGCCAATAGCGCCGCATTTGAACTAATATAAGAGATTTCAAAAATACTTTTAGTTTTCGAAAGAATTTTACAATATTCCTAAAGTACCCTCAATAAACCCTTATTTTAGATTAAAATTGGTATTTTATTAGGCCACACCAGCCCACTCAATTGTCAAATAGAGAGTCCTAAATGGTATCCAAATTATGATTACAAATATCACTAATTATTTTTTATATTCTTCTGAAAACATTTTATGGTTAAAAAATGTACTAAATAAAATAAAGTTCAACTTTGTAAATATTTGTTTATATGGGAGTGGGGTAAATGATATGCTGTGTCACTTAGTTCTTTTTAATTTTAAAAAATAAATTTTATTAAGACAAACAAAATCTATAAGTGAAAAAGTGTATGCTCATCTTCTTTTTATTTATATATATATATATATATATATATATATATAATATATATTAAAGATAACGGTGTAAGGACACCCAGGGTCGTATTTACTTGTGAGTTGAGGTGGGCTTAAGCCCATCTCTGAAAAAAGAAATAATGGTATTAAGATGACTACAGTCAGGGTGGAGCCACGCATGGGCTAGGGTGTGGCTGATGCTCCACCTAAATTAAAATCTTAAAATAAAATAATTTATATATGCATATGATATGTGACTCTTAGCCCAGTTGAGTATGTAACTAAACCCTTAGCCTCACCTTTAATTTATTATATTTTAAAATATAATTTATTTATAAACTAATTTATAATTATATTATTTTAATCTTAAATATAATTTTATTAAAATAATTATTATTAATATTTTATTTTGTACTAATAATATTTTCTAATATACAAATATTTATAATAATACATCAATTTTAATTAATATATAAATAAGATTTATTTATATAAATAAAGTATAAAAATATATATATAAAATAATGTAAATTATATAATAGTATTATTTATTTTAAAATTATATTTATATAATAATTATACATCATTTTTTATTTATTACAATATAATTAATAATACAAATTATTTATAAAGGTAAAATATAAAAATTAATATTAATAAACAAGTTAAAATAGTTACATTGGTTTGATTTAGTATTTAAATAAAGAATTTGATATTCCTACTCAAGAACATAACAAATCTCTTAGAATTGATGTTGATGTAAGTTCTCTTAAACTTGATCCAACATTAAGTATTTCGATATGAAAATATCCTTTTAATCAAAGAGATGAAATTAGACAAGCTTATATCAAGATGGGGTCATATCAACCTATTAAGGATGAGTATCCGCCGACAAAATTTGGAAATCAAAACCGACGGTTCCAAAGTCATTGGTTTAAGAAATTTACTTGGTTATAATACTCTCCTTTGAAAGATTCTGCTTTTTGTTTCCCATGTTTCTTGTTTAAACATAAGCAACCCCAAAAACCTACATTTACAATAGATGAATTCAAATATTGAAAATGAGTTAATGATGAGGATAGATGCTCTTTTGTTATGCATATAGGAGGTAATATTTCACCACATAATAGGGCAGTTGAATATCTTGATAATCTAATAAATATCTTTGTCATATTGACAAAGTACTGAATGCATAATCTTCAGATGTAAAACAAAATAACAGATTACGGCTTACAACAACTATTGAAAGTACTCAGTGGCTCACTTTGTAAGTGTGTGCATTGAGAGGGCATGACGAGTCTCCATCTTCTAATAATCGTGAAAATTTTATTGAAAAAAAAGCGGAGCATAAAAAGTTACATCTGAGATTCAAGTTGTAGTCAGCCCATGTAATTTTTCATCTTGGCTCCGCCCCTGACTACATACGGTGATAGAGAGAAGAAATTGCATAAGAAGACTGGTCTACCTAAATTTGTATTTATATCTCATGTACCTCTCTCTCTTTGACCAAATATAATTTATTATTTTTTACTTTATTCTTGGAAATTTTAAAATCAAAATATTTTCTTTACTTAATTTATCTGAATATATATTAAGTATAAATTTCATAACGAAGTTAAAGTATATCTGGAAAGTTGCAAGTTTATTCAAATATAATATAAAATAATTGAGATTTTTTTAAATTGGTTAAGATATATTTATGGATAAATAATATGAATAATTATTATTTTCATATAAATGATCTTCTAGGTGATAAATGAAGAGATAAATAATTTTATTTTTGGTTAAGAAATGAACAGCTTTATTTTCGGGACCTCAGAGACAGTTTGGTTTTAAATAAAAGATTGAGATTTGTGTTCACAAACTCATCAACCATATTAACAAAAATTTCATTTTACTTATAAATAAAAAAAAATATTATTGGTAACATTTATAATATTGACTTATTTGTTAAAAAAAACATTTTTTTTTTATGAAATCAATATCAAATAGAAAAAGTTGATAATATTTTTTTATAATTTATTCTAAAAATTTATCAAAACAATAAATTTGTATTCACTTTTTACCTAAAAATGACTTTATTCAATTCAATCAAATCTTTTATAATAAATAAAAACAAAGTTATTTTTATTTTTTATTTTGATAGTTTTAAAAAGTAATTAAGATTATAAGGATAATTGTGATAAAATATTATATTTGAAATAATTTGAATGGAATTCACTTGGAGCTCGTTTTATTTGGGATTATTTAGAGATAAATACTTGGTTAAAAAAAAAAGATTGATATAATATTGAAAAAATAGGTTTTTTATGAATATATTATCTAAACATTCTATTTTTAATAAATAATAAAATATTTAAATAATGGTAATTTGATATTTTGTATAATGAATCGATTTGATAAATGAAAAGACAAGGGATTTGATGGTTTAGTTTTTAAATAAGGTCTCCAAATAACCCACCTTAGATGAATCATGTGATTGAATAAGAACAAGGTATAACAAATTTACAAAATTAAATTAAATAAATAAGATTTCTCAATAACAATGACGATTTGCTTCCTTATGGACCCTAGATCCATAGTGATTTCAAAAAAAATATGCAATCAATATACAAAGAATGAAAATAATCATATAACAAGAATAAATGTGACATTTAAGTACAAACACAACTATAAACAAAATAACCTCACTTACCTTTAATGAAAAAAAGATTTGTCACAAGCTAGAACGAAGGAATGCTGGTTGTCTCTCAACTAAGACGGCGATACGAGATAAATCTTAGAACCAAATTCTATATGCGACCAAATTCTTCCTGATTTCAAAACGAGAGGCGAGGCCAATAGCGCCGCATTTGAACTAATATAAGAGATTTCAAAAATACTTTTAGTTTTCGAAATTTTTTTTACAATATTCCTAAAGTACCCTCAATAAACCCTTCTTTTAGATTAAAATTGGTATTTTATTAGGCCCACACCAGCCCATTCAATTGTCAAATAGAGAGTCCTAAATGGTATCCAAATTATGATTACAAATATCACTAATTATTTTTTATATTCTTCTGAAAACTTTTTATGGTTAAAAATTGTACTAAATTAAATAAAGTTCAACTTTATAAATATTTATTTATATGGAGTGGGCTAAATGATATGCGATGTCACGTCAGTTTTTTTTTATTTTAAAAAATAAATTTTATTAAGCCAAACAAAATCTATAAGTGAAAAAGTGTATACTCGTCTTTTATTTATTTATTTATTTATTTATATATATATATATATATATAATTATATATATATATAATTAAAGATAATCGGTGTCCTTACACTATACAAGAGTCCACAACGTACAACTATTTAGTTATAATAAACGAGTCGAATTGTTGATTGCGGATTGATTCATTCATAAAATATGAAAACGATTAAATTTAAAAATAATATTTACAAATCTTGAATTTTCAACTTTCGTAAGTACAACACAACATAGCTAATAAGATTTCATAATTTAGATTCAACATATCACATTACACATTAAGTTAGATAGATAACACATTATTTTACATCCATAACAAAATATTTTTAATTTTTTTATTAATCTTTTATAAAAATATTTTAATACCTAAATTGTGTTTTATTAATTAAACTAGGATGTAACCCATGCATTTGCACAAGTAATGAAATTTGCACGAGTTATTTAAATTTTATTTTTAATCGTTTTAAGTTTATGGACGGGTCAACCCACAATCCGACCCAAATATTCATTTACTCTCACATATATATCAAAATTAACAACAGTTCTCGACCCGACAATCCGGACACTTTGAAAATTAAATATCATTATATATATATATATAGATTAGTTAGTTAAAAAGTTAAATTTATATTATTAAAATTTCCCGCGTTTATCAAATTTGGTGTTGAATTTAAAATTTAAAGTCTTATTAGCCTAGTTGGTTAAAGGGTTGTACTTATCTTTTTATGTTGCATGTTCGAAACATACATATAACATTTTTAATTTTATTTTTAACCGTTTTAAGTTTATGGGCGGGTCAACCCACGATCCGACCCAAGTATCCATTTACTCTCACATATATATCTAAATTAACCACAATTCTCGACCCGACAATCCTGACACTTTTGAAAATTAAGCATTATATATATATATATATATAGATTATATATATATATAGATTAGTTAGTTAAAAAGTTAAACTTATATTGTTAAAATTTCTCGCGTTCATCAAATTTGATGTTGAATTTAAAATATAAAGTTTTATTAGCCTAGTTGGTTAAATGTTACACTTGTTTTGTTAAGTTGCAAGTTCGAAACATATATATAACATTTTAAATTTTATTTTTAACCGTTTTAAGTTTATGGACGGGTCAACTCACAATCCTACCCAAGTATCAATTTACTCTCACATATATATCCAAATTAACCACAATTCTCGACCCGACAATCCGGACATTTTGAAAATTAAGCATCATTATATATATATATATAGATAGATAACACAATATTTTACTTTACGTTCATAACATTATATACTTTATATATAATAATGCTTAATATTAGATCAACATATCCTTGCACCATAACGCACAATCCATTTTATTTGAGTAAACGAGTCAGATTGTTGATTCGCGGGTTGACTCATCCACAAAACATGAAACGATTAAATTTTAAAATGGTATTTATAAGTCTTGAACTTATAACTTTACAATGTAAGTACAACCATTTAACCAACCAAACTATAAGACTTATAATTTAAATTTAACGTCAAATTTGATAAACATGCTAATTGCGTTTATATAATTTAATTTAATTTTTTGTATTATTTCATATAAAAAAATTAGGACATAAACTATATTTATAAATTAGATAACACATTATTTTATGTTGAATATAATTGTAAAATTATTAAAAATGGTATTTAAAAATCTTAAACTTGTATGATAGCACAACACTTTAACTTACTAAACTAATAAGATTTTATAATTTAAATTTAAAATCAAATTTGATAAACGTGTGACATTGCGTTTATATAATTTAAAAATTTTATATTGATTTTTATAAAAATATTTAAGACCTATATTTTATGAATTAGATAACACATTATTTTACGTCCATAACATTATATTTTTAATTTTTGTATTTTTTTTTATAAAATAAATATAAGACATCAATTATATTTTATGAATTAGATGACACTTTATTTTATATTCATAATATTATACTTTAAAACTTTGTATTGATTTTTCATAATAAAAAAACTAAAATCTAAACTGTGTTTTATGAATTAGACAACACATTATTTTACTTCCATCACATTAATTCATGTGTTTTTATTAGTTGATGTTAAATAATCATTTTTGTTTCGAATCTGTTAAATGAGTATAATAATTCCATTACATTAATTCATGTGCTTTTATTAGTTGATGTTAAATAATTATTTTTGTTTCGAATCTTTAGGTGAAGTTAAATGAGTACAATAATCTGTTACTAATATATTAATTAATTTGGTAAAAAACATAATATATAAATATATATATATATATATATATATATATATATAAAAGTATAAAGTTAATATATTAATAGAAACGATATAATGGTTAAAATATTCACATTTAATAGTTGAGACCATAGTTCGAATCTCAACTAATACAATTTTGAGAGTGAGTATTATAAAGATTAAAATAACAATGACGGTGATATATGTGAGTGGGCGAAGTTACTTTCTCTTTTGTTGAGACCTAACCATATGTAATATATGCAGGTGGAAGGCACGGCCAAAAGGCAATACAACCAATGCAGTTAATAAGGCCCCAATTTTTCAATGCCTCCAAATTTTCCAAATTTTTAGTATATAATATTATTATATTTATTATTAATTATATATTATAAAATATCTATTTTATCATATAATATCATATTCCTTTATATTTATTTATTCCTTATATATTTATTTCCTTATAATTGCTAACTTTTTCATTCCATATTTTATATAATAATATATATTTTTTCTCCCTCCATATTATATAATAATATATATTACTTATTTCTCTCTCTATTATATACTATATAATAATTTTTTCTCTCTCCATATTATATGTAATATATTAATTTTTTCTCTATTGTAAATATTTTATTATTTTTATTCTTTAATATTAGGCTCATTTTCTATTTATTCTAATTGTATCACTTTTATATCACTAACCTTAATTATATTATTTATATTTTAGCTGCTTTCCATCTTTAATAATTTATATATATTTTTTTTTATCATAAATCCAACTTTAATAGTGAAAATCATCTTTGAAGTTACATTTTAATGCTCTTAAATTGATTTTTTTTTATTTGTTCTTATTCTTATATTTATCTTCATAATCTCTTCTCATTTTAAAATATCTATTATATTTTTTTCATTATAGAGACATCATACACAATATATCACGAATGGATTAATTATGATATCAACTGAAAAATAGTATTTAGAGTATAATAACTTAATTAAAACATTTGTCTCAAAAAAATGTAAGAAGGATTATTTTTATTGAATCAAATACTAGTTAATTGATAAATTATTATGGTATATTTTTTAGTTTACACCTTATTATATTAATATTTTTGATATATATTTTGAAATATTTTTTTACACTAGTTAATATTATTATATATTTATTTTGTATATTTTTTTTTATAAAATATATAATTATTAAATTTATTTTAATTTTATTGGACCACAAAATTTGAATTTACGTGTGGCCTTCCAACTCTCAGGGCTGGGCTGGCAGGTGGTGGTTCGAATTAAAGCAACAATCGTTTGCTGAGACGTCCTAACCCCAATAATATCAATATGATATTAGATGGTGAATGTGATTATATTTTATATCAAGAATGATTCTTAATAAATGATAGCTGTCGTTCATCACATTCACAGTATATGAAGAATGATATTTTAATAAGTAGTCTTCGATATGATTTTATTTGTCTTATAGATTATGTGTATTTTCTTGAATTTTCTTCTTTTATTTTATTTGACTTTATAGATTATGTGTATTTTCTGATTTTGTTTGATACATATCTACTTATTTTTTAACCAAATAATTTTTTATTTTAAGCCTAAAATTATAAAGAAAAGTTGTGACATTTTTGATTGATAAACTCATTAGTTAGATGTGTGTTTTAAAGAAATGTAAATATACGTGGATAAATTAAAGTACAAAAAGAGTTTTGTAAGATTTATATACTTTTATGTTGTAGTTTGGGTCAAGTCCCTAAAATATTTGAAACAAAGAATGATCTTTCGAAGATTAAGAAGAGCATGGGTTGCAACACTGACTGAAGACTTGTCCAATGAACAAAACCAGAGGTTCTATTTTGTCTTTTTTTTAAGGAGCCAAATTCAGCCAAAAAAGACACTAAGAAACGGTAGAGGGTTGAGGGCGATTGAATAGTCGATGGTTACTCTTATGCCTTGGAATAAGCACGACAAAAAGAAAAGCGCGCCAATATGAGGCTAAATTGAATTGTTAACATATCAACTAATTTAATTGTAACATGACTTTGCTCATTCAGAAAGTTAAGGATCTCTAAGACGCTTAACCATATGGAGAAGATTTAAAGTTCACATTGGACTGCTATATTATAATTATCTTATCAAATTCTTACATATTCAAACATTTAGATAATTATGTTGTTTTTTTGAGTTCGATAATTAGTCTTATTAATATCATTTTTATCGAGTCAATGTAAGATTGTTTTACAATGTCATTGTTTTGTATGTATATGTTATGTGAATAGAGGCTTGATTGTGTATTTTTTTTCTACCAAAAAGTTGAATGGTTCAAATCTCATATACAAAATTATAGATTAAACAAACAATCATTGAGTGATTAAAATGTTCACATTTCACACTTGATGCCAATGTTTGAGTCTCAAAATTAGTATAAATTTAAGAGTACAATATAAGATATGATAATATATGTGAGTCCAAATTTTATGGACATGAGAGTTATATGTGCACGTGAGTATTTTCATTCCAATTGAGAGAGTGTGTTAATAATGACATCCTTGAGGGAGAAGTCTTTGGTAGGGAAAAGAACTTGCGATGTACCTGCGTTCCTTCTGATAATTTGAAAGAGATGTGTTTCATGAGCATTATTTTTCTTAAATTCTCATTTTTCAATATGTATTTTTTTTGTACTTTATTATTATTTTTATAAATGTGCAGATAATTTTAAAAGATCAATCAAAAGAATAGAGGAGAAAAATGATATAATTTTAATGCCCAATTAGAAGACTAGTTAAAGAATATTATAAATACATTGAATGAGGTAAAATATTTGTTTATGTAATATACTGGACAATCTCACGTTCATACTTAAAATCAATGCTAATGATAAAAACTTGAGAGATTTGTAATAATTAGAACATAGATATCACAAAAACTATTCCCTCTACGGCTAATATTTTATGTTTTTTCACTTTAAATTCGGTTGGTTTCTTTTGTTAGTATTTTTATAAAAATTAAGACAAATATTTGTTTTGTTGATAAAAAAACTCATGTGATTTTAAGTTTTTAATGAAATGATGATAAATTTAGAGGTGAGAAAAATTACCGATGTTAAAGGTATATCGAAAATAACAGTAACGCAATATATCGAAAATATCGATTTTTAAGGTATACCGAAAAAAGGTAAGTTATGATACCGATACCGAAATTATTGTTATGTTAAGGTATGATATTTTTTTTAATTTTTGTATATCAAGATATACCGAAATACCAAAATAATAGTATTTATAAGTTAATATATATATATATATATATATATATATATATAATCCTTATAAAAAATAATTAAATAGATTTGATATTAATTTAATTATAGAAATATATTTTTTTAATAATAACAAAATATAATTATACTGACATATTATTTAATATATGTTATCTCTACTTATTGAGATTGATTTTTTTAGGTATTAAATGTATAATACCGATACCGTATCGAAACTAAGGTACACCGAAATCAAGGTAAGGTAAATGTATGATTTTTGTATACCAAAATTGAGGTATATCGAAATAAAGGTATACCGAAATCAAGGTATACCGAAATCAAGGTAAGGTAAATGTATGCATTTTTTGCATACCGAAATTTTTGGTAAGGTATAAGGTATGGATAAAATATTAAAGTATACCGTACTGACCCACCCCTAGATAAATCATTTTTTCACCAAATAAAAGAAAACTTTAGTATATTTATATTTTCTACAAAATAAAAACATTCTCTCTATGTGATTTTTTTTACTTTAATTTTTTACCATATTATATTTATCAATTTAATTGGATATTTATTAAAAAAAAAATTTAAATGTGATCATACTATTAAGTTTTTTTAAAAAAAATCTTTTAAAATTATAATATAACTTTGTTTTTTATAATATAACTTCTACTAACTCAGATAAAAAAGAGAAAAATACATCAACAAAATCAATACAATAGTAAAATAAGGATATCATTTCCTATAATAACTATCACATTTGCCTCTCTAAATAAATAAATAAATAAATATATAGAGATCCATATTTTGCACCCTGCATATATAATTAAAATCTGGACTTATTTTAAAAAAATAACTAGATTAAATATGTCAAACAAATTAGACTTAAAAAAAGAATTTGATATATTTTTAATTTAGTTTGCTTGTATGTTGGTTTTCCAAGTGAAACCTAAATAATAATAGTCATGTATTATTATTTATATATATAATTAAATATTTTATAATTTTTTTAAAATTTATATATTTAAATATAAAATTAATTAAAAATAATAATAAGTAAATAATACTTTAACAAAATTATATTTACAAAATTAATTATATTAATTTATTTAAATAAATAATAATTATATTTTTTAATTTTTAAATATAATTTTTTTAAATGTAAAATCGTATAAAATTGTATATTTAAAATTATTTATAAACTCGTAAACTCGGAAAATCTTAATATCGTAAATTTAAAATGGTAAGAGTTTACTTAAAATCAAACTCGTTGATCTTATATGAAATTTTAATAATTTTAAGAATCAACTCGACCCCAAAATTAGCATATCAAACAGGGCAACTGCAACTTCCCAAACTCCAAAGAAGTAAATCAAACAATCATAGGGGAGCAAGCCAACCCATGGTAAACATGCAGGGATTTGGTCAAGGAAGCGGAAGGACCAAAGGGCTTCGACTCTGGTCCGCGAACGCAGCCCAGCGGTCGCTCAACGACCTGGAAAACACCCAGACCTAGGCAACACGCGGAAGGCACGCCCCTTTCTCTTTTCAGTTTTGTATGTTATTCTCTCTCCCAACACAACCGAACTACATAAGTTTCAAAAATGAACTGACATAAGTTTCTTTTCAGAACAAAATCTTTGAATTACTGAATCCAATCGTCTAAGACGAGGAGCTAGACAATCCCAACGACCCTTCAACTAGACGCTGCAGTAGAGAGTACAAAGAGGGAAACCCTAAATTCTTGGCAGGCCGCTTACAAAAAGAAAAAGGAAGACAGAGAAAGGGAGGACAATTTTTTGGGTAGAGATACTCAGCTCTAAAAGATCGAAAGAAAATCTCCATTCGACTAAGGAGGAGGAGGCGATTGTATTTCTCAAGCTTTCAGAAAAGAAACATAGTATGTTCTCGATCCAATTATTTAGTTCGCCTTGATATTCCTTTTCATGTTGTTCTGATATCGGAAAGTGTAGTGTCTAGAGACAAAAAAAAAAAATGTGACATTACCCTTTATTTTTTAATTTTTTTTCTTTTTTCACTTGTTTTATCTTAAATTTTATCGTTATTTATTTAAGTCCACCCTATTTTTTTTTTCAAGCCCACGCCATTTTCGATTGCTGGGTCCATCTCTGATAGTGTCCAGATCAACCAGAACTAGAAATCGGTGTTACAAGATTGAATCACGTCTTCCTACAAATTCGATCTTAGCTCACTAATTGCATAGAATTTCTCATGTCTTACTCGTGATAATGCGTCAACTACCTTATTTGTACTTCCTTTTTGATACTCTATTGTATAATTAAAAAAAACAATTTTGTAAGCCACTTTTGTTGAAGAACCATGGTAATTCTTTATTCGAGTAGGAATTTTAGACTCTGATGATTGGTGCGAAATATATAAATTGATACTCGTACAAGTAATGTCTCCATTTTCTGATAGCCATCAATATTGCTAACATTTCCTTTTTATATCTATGCAGATAGACTCAAATGCAAATAAGCTACTTACCTATTTGTTAAAATCTTGAAGAAAAAATGTTAAAAAAAATTGTATTATTCAAATTGTTGTAGTTCAGACAATTACATATCTTCTTTATATAGGAGTTTTAATACTAACTAATTAACATAACTGACTAATCACTTTTACAAATAATTAGTAATTTTAGTTACTGACTAATTAACGATTTACTAAACCATTAATTATTATTTTTACATTATTCGACTGTGAGAGTATTGCTCATATATCCGCATAATTAGCATTGTCTTCGACCACGAAAGGCAACGAGAAGTCTGATAAGGCAAGAACATGGGTAGTCATCAAGGCTGTCTTTAGATTTTTGAACGACTTGACTAATTCTTCGGTCCAAAACCGTTTTTCTTTAACATGCCAGTCAGTGGTTTACTATTATGGCTACAATGTCTAACAAAATAACGATAGTGACCTACTAACCCAAGAAATCCCTGTAACTACTTTAATGACTAGGGTTGCGGCCAATCTAGAATACATTGGATCTTGTGTGGGCCTACTTCAACTCCCTCAACACTGATCTCTTGTCCAAATAAACATTTGGATTTTTTTCTTCAAATAGTTGATTGTTCACCGCGAGTATATATGGGGTACTTTTCTTTAATCATTATATCATTCAACTTGCGATAATCTACGCAAAATCTCTAACTTCTATATTTTTCTTGATTAGAATCACCAGTGATGCATACGAACTAGAACTAGGTCAGATACTCCCAATTTCTAACATCTCCACAATTAATATTTCAATTTCTGATTTCTATACAAATGGGTATCGATATGGCGTTTGATTTGGTCGGTGGAAAGTTGGGGTGGTAATTCGGGTAACGGGTCGTGTTTTGTGTCGTATACTTCTTGGTACACGACCCATTATGGGTCAAACCATACACGACCCATTAAGCTTATCGTATATACCATTTTAACTCAAACACGGCCCATGTATAGGTCGACATGACACAACCCATTATACACAAAGTTAATTTCAGGTCAACACATTTACACAACACAAAAAGACACGAAATTTATTTAATTATCTATACATGACTCGTTAGGACACAATTACCCGTTAAGTGTTAAGTTTTTTGGAGAGAAAACAAGTCGAGAGTCGTACCTGCTATTGGTATGCGGTTAGCTAACGGTAAAGAGGAAGGTGAACGACAAAGTGAGATGCTGTGGCGAACGGTGGAGTGGGAGGCCTGTGGTTGGGGGAAATTTGATGAAATGACCCTCATAATAGGGTTAAATGATTTGGTGACCAGCGCATAAAATTAAATGCGCTGGTGACCACTTTAATTTTTTGGACGAAATTGTCCCTTTCGCGAGACGCAACCGGATGCATTGTGAAAAGTTCAAAATGTCCTTGCTATTTAATACAATTTTCCCTTTTTCTCCCTTTTTCTTTTCTTTTCTTTCTTCCCTGATCTCTCTTTTCTTGGTCTTCTCCTCCTTCTCTCTAAAAATATAAACGGCCGAAGACGGAACCCCGACGTCTAAATACCAGCGAAGGCAGACAACCATGATGTCTAGTACTGGTATGCTTCCTTCTCCTTCTCTTGTTGTTTATTTCTTCTTTGAATGCATTGTTAGGTTTATGGTTTAGGGATTGATTGGTATACTGATATAAATGTCTCTGTTGCGGCGGATTGCGGTTGCGTCTCGCGATTGCGGTTGCGTCTCAATGTTTAAGGATTAGGGATTGACATGTTTTAATTTTGTTTTTTTTTTTTGCGTATGTTGTTTTTGGCATTACAATGCCATCATTTTACTTTTTGTACTGAATTGATAATGTTTTTATTTCCATGATTGATGCAACTTTTGGGTTGAACATGGAATTTAAGGAAATTTTCTTTCTCTATCAGGATCCACTTGATATTTTTGTTGCGATTTCTTAAAGATGGGCAAAGTGGAGGCGAGAAATTTTTGCAAGGCATTCAAGAGAATTCACAACCAACTGGTAAATAAGCAAAACATGGTAGTATAGTGCAGAAAATCAAAAGTTTTTTCCTTACATCTTTTGACAAAGAATACCTTTTAAATAGTTTTTCTTGTATTTGGCCTCAGGTGTATAAGGAACTTAGTTTAAATGTGGCTAGAAGTTTTGCGACCTCCGATGAATAGTTTGAGAATTATCGGTTTTCAAATTTTATATGAAGACTTTCAATCACTGATTTTATGAGTGGAATTTTGTTCTTTTATTTTATGTTGCAATGTACAAGAAAAATTGTTCTAAATTGATTTTAGAGGGTTGTCCTTGTTTTAAAATAGTTCTTTCTCAAACAACGTGTTTTATTAGCAATTATTACTCTTGGCATCAAATAATATAGAAAATTATGGTATATATTGCCAGAAAAATGAGTTTGAATTCTTAGGCTCCAGATTGGTGATCCTGAAACAAACAGGAATTTCCAATTTTCTTTATTGATTATATTGTACAATAAATTGGAAATAATATGCTTAAATGGTCTTCCTAACATATCTTTGATGCATCATTTGTCAATCGACAATATCTGTCTTGGAACCAGAACTACAACTCAAGTATTTGTTGATGAACTCCCCAGCAGATAAGAGTATTCCTAAGTCAGCATTAGTCTTCAGACCAAGCCCATGAAACATGTAAACTACATCCTCTGTGGTGACATTACCTGAGGCTCCCTTTGCATACGGGCAACCACCCAAACCAGCAATAGATGAGTCGATCACACCAATCCTCATCTGTTGAATTAAAAGGAAATTTGAGACAAATTTGTTAAGAAAATAGAATTCCATTTGAAGATCTATTTTTTTTCTGAGATGGACTCAAACCTAAGGACTGCATTCGAACATATAAACGCTTCAAGCATAAAATGTGATAAACCTGATTTGTAATAAAATTTTGAATTCATATATATGATTGTATTTTGGTTGAATTGATGTTCATATTAGTTCTTCATACATCACTGATTGATGAATAATTCATAGAAACAAAATTTTAAAATAGGGTCATTCTTTTTGGTTCTTGAAATATTTTTTATTTTTTTGTTTTTAATTTTTTTAGAAAAATATTAACTTTTATTAAAAAGAATGTAAGATGCGTCCAAACGTTACAAAAGAGAAGTAAAAAATAAAACAATAAATAAGAAAATAACATAAGAGTTTTAAATGTCAATAAGATAAAAATTATCATCCCGCACAAACTCTTGGCAATCTCACAATGTAGAAGAATGTGATCAATGTATTCTTCATTTTTCAAACAAATATTGCATCTGCTAGCGAGATGAAATCCTTTGTTTTCAATTTGTTAGTTGTCAAGACTCCTCCATTAATAGCTTTCCAACCAAAAAACGAGATTTTTGATGAAAATTTTGATTTCCACACCACTTTCCACAAAAACCGGGATTGTGTATTTTGGAGAGACGCATGATAAATGTAGCTAGTTTTAAAATCAGGAGAGCTAGATAGAGAAATTTGTAGTCTCTAGGTCAATCGAAACGTTGGTAAGAGCATCTATGAGAAAAAACTCGTCTTTCCTCCTCTTCGGTGGAAAGTCTTCTATTTAAAGAAATTCTCCAAACAATTTGGTTAGATGTGAGACGAAAACAGTCTGCCACTTTAGTTTCTTTTTATTAGAGATCTCAAAAAGATCCCGATAAGTGTCTTTTTATTAGAGATCTCAAAAAGATCCCGATAAGTGTCTGACAATTTTTCGCTAAGGATCAATTTTGGTTGTTTCTAATTGATATTCATTGGTCTACAATATAGATTAATATTCATTTTCCTATTTCGAATTCTATATAAGACTTTCGAAGTTCACACAATAGGGTTGTAAATCTCGAAAAAACTGATTTCATTCGGTTACATTTTCTTAGACTATTGATTGTGAACTGGATATTGTTCCAAATGGCCTAAAAAATGGAATAATATAAAGATGGACAATAGTTTAATTTAAAATTAATTTAGTTTATATGCTTAATTACTATTAGTGAGGTTCAAACCTTCTAAAGACAAAAAAAAAAAAAAAAAAAATTCAAGCACAATCAAATAACAAAGATTGAGATAATAGGTGTGGAGTATGTAAAAGTCATCTATAAAAAGAAGAGTCAAAATACACCAAAAAAATATAGTAAATCCCCAAGTTACCAGTAATAATGTACTATCCTTTTGACTGTAAATCCATAGTCTTTATACTAGTAAAAAATGTAGCATTACTTGGTGTTGGCTGGAGTGTATTTCTTCATAAGGCAGTTCAACTCAAGATCAAACCCTTTCTCCAACTCAACCTCTTCCTTCCACTGTTTCTTCCTCATCTCTTCCTTCTTCACTTCATAACACTTTATAAGCTTCTCCCTCTCACCAACAAATTCACCCATTTCCTTTTCTTGAAACTTTATAAAGTTTGCTATTTCATCATTTCTGTATCAAAATCAGAATTAAAAGAACATATTACTGACATTGGCCCAAACTCTTGCTCACTTATAATATGATGATAATGATGATGATGAATGATTACCTAGATGAGCTATTTGGATGATGATTGGAAAACTGTTTGATCATCTCTCGTTTATCTTGCTGCATTTTCTCAAACTTAGTTTCCAGTTCTACTCTGGCTTCACGAATCATCTTTATTTGATCATTGAAGAATTCTTCTTGAAACACAATCTGAAGACAAAAAATATATTAGTTTGTTTGTGAATAACACTAGATATTAAATTCAGTTCAAACATTATTATTATTATTACTATTATTACCTCTTCCTTGGTTTCTTGGTGATGTTTCTTGAACCTCATTTTAACAATGCGATTCTCCTCCTTGGTCTTTTGCAGCTTTTCACTAGCTATACCAAGTGATTCTTCAAGATCTCTGGATCGCATCTGTTCTTTAGCCAGCCTATCCCTAGACCACATGAGTAGCTGATTGTCTTCATTCATTTGCCTTGTCGGCTTCAAAACCATTTCATTATAAGACCGCAACTCATATTTCAGCTTCCCTTTTCCTACATTATAGCATCATCAATCAATTCTTCTATCAAGTCATCAACAAATAACAAATAACAAATAATCCTAACCTTGGCAATGTTGGTTGAAGACATCCATGTCTTTCTTATCCGCCATGTATCCATAGAGTTGACGCTTTCCACCAGGATAGAACAGGACAGGATTGCGTTCCCAGGCATCCCTATCTGTTCCCTGATCTTGGAAGTGACTGCTAAGGCGATAAGCTTCCATGTGTCCTGTAGCTGAGCTATCGAATATCAGAATACTCATCCCACGGTGACCTTGAGGTCCATAAGCATGCCTAGCTTTCGAGGGATTGTATTCATCGAAATATCGCAGAAGCTCCGGATTTCCCATGCCTATCCACTGTAAATACAACAACAAACATGTTCTAATGCATGTGTCCATTGAATAGTAAATAAATATGAAAAAAAGGGTAAAGGGTACCTTGTCATCTTCACCTCTTTCGAGTTTTGTGTTCATAATAATAACCATGGGAGGCCACACAATTTCGCGATCTTTCAGTGTTTGTTGTGAAAGACCCCTCCATTGGCCAAATGCTTCACCAGCTGGTACAACCGAAGCTCCTCGAATCCTGAGTTCTTCATCCAATAGTGTCGCAAGCTCGCGATGTAGCTTCATCCTAATCGCCCCCCTTGATTTAGCATGCGTGACAATCGATGGCAAACCTTTATACCAGTAAATCGCACCTGGACCACCCTGGCATGCCGGGCAGTGCCACTTTCTGCTTACATCGTTCAATTCCTCATTCTTACATTTATCCAATACCTTAAAGAAACCGGCAAACATCTTATGTTTCTTCCTAGTTTCATGGCTCTTCTCGCTTGCACATGAATCATACCCATCCTCGTCAGAATCATCAAATACATCAAATACATCATCCTCATCAGAATCATCATTATTGAAAACTTGCACATTGGCAGCAGCAGCAGCAGAAGCGGCGGCGGCAGCAGCAGCAGTTGAAGACCAATTCCATCCATTCTGAAGAGGCCGACCAATTGCAGGCCCTGAAGCTGCCAAATTGTTACTGAAACTATTCCCTCTTCCTGTCTTTGGTTGTTGCCAATCATTACCCGCACTTTTACCATTATTCTCCAAAACTTTAGATGGGGGATTCACAGTTTGTTGAACCCAAGTTTTAGGTGGGGGATTCACAGTTTGTTGGCCCCATTGTTTTCCGGGTTTGTTCAAAGATTTATTCTTGGACTTACGAACACACGTGTCCCATTCACCACCTTCGGAGTCCAAACTTATATCAGCAACATTCTTACCCAGCTCATCTACCTTCCCATTTGACATTGAATTAGAATAATTACCACCATTCCTCTTATAACTCATGATATTGTTGTTAGTATGCACCTGTTTGAAAATCAGTACAGAAACCTTTCATATCCATTAATGTCAATAATAAGCAGATTCTCATAATCATTTCAAGAAACAAAAAGATTTCAACCGAAAACTCCAAGAACATGACAGATAGAACTAGTGCTTAAGCAAAATATGGAATATCATTAACAAAGTTTCGAATTTAAGAACCATCTTTCTTTCTCAGATGAGATAAAGTCACAAATTCAAGAAGATATAATAACCCTTTTCCAATAATATGCTAATATCGGGTACAAGAAAAGGAATGAAATGTAATTCCTTTCAATGAAGAAATCTGTGCATGCATATCCAAAGATAAACAAAATGGAGGGAAATGAATACCCAAAAGCTTTGAAACAGATAAAAAGAAGACAAACCGGAACGAAAAGACTGAAGAAGATGATCGTCGAATGTAAATAACCGAGTAAGGTGGTCCGGCGATCATCAACGGAGGGGGGTGAAGCAGAGATGGGGGAGTGATAGAAGAGAGAATGGGACCTCAAGAAGAAATGAACAGCTTTGTTTTTGGGACCTCAAAGACAGTTTGGTTTTAAATAAAAGATTGAGAAACTCATCAACCATATTAACAAAAATTTCATTTTACTTATAAATAAATAAAATTATTATTGGTAACATTTATAATATTGACTTATTTGTTAAAAAAACATTTTTTTTTTTATGAAATCAATATCAAATAGAAAAAGTTGATAATATTTTTTTTTATAATTTATTCTAAAAATTTATCAAAAAAATAAATTTGTATTCACTTTTTACCTAAAAATGACTTTATTCAATTCAATCAAATCTTTTATAATAAATAAAAACAAAGTTACTTTTATTTTTTATTTTGATAATTTTAAAAAGTAATTAAGATTATAAGGATAATTGTGATAAAATATTATATTTGAAATAATTTGAATGAAATTCACTTGGAGCTCGTTTTATTTGGGATTATTTGGAGATAAATACTTGGTTAGAAAAAAACAGTTTGATATAATATTGAAAAAATAGGTTTTTTTATGAATATATTATCTAAATATTCTATTTTTAATAAATAATAAAATATTTAAATAATGGGTAATTTGATATTTTGTATAATGAATCGATTGATTTGATAAATGAAAAGACAAGGGATTTGATGGTTTAGTTTTTAAATAAGGTCTCCAAATAACCCACCTTAGATGAATCATGTGATTGAATAAGAACAAGGTATAACAAATTTACAAAATTAAATTAAATAAATAAGATTTCTCAATAACAATGACGATTTGCTTCCTTATGGACCCTGGATCCATAGTGATTTCAAAAAAAATATGCAATCAATATACAAAGAATGAAAATAATCATATAACAAGAATAAATGTGACATTTAAGTACAAACACAACTATAAACAAAATAACCTCACTTACCTTTGATGAAAAAAAGATTTGCCACGAGCTAGAACGAAGGAATGCTGGTTGTCTCTCAACTAAGACGGCGATGGTTGTCTCTCAACTAAGACGGCGATATGAGATAAACCTTAGAACCAAATTCTATATGCGACCAAATTCTTCCTGATTTCAAAACGAGAGGCGAGGCCAATAGCGCCGCATTTGAACTAATATAAGAGATTTCAAAAATACTTTTAGTTTTCGAAAGAATTTTACAATATTCCTAAAGTACCCTCAATAAACCCTTATTTTAGATTAAAATTGGTATTTTATTAGGCCCACACCAGCCCACTCAATTGTCAAATAGAGAGTCCTAAATGGTATCCAAATTATGATTACAAATATCACTAATTATTTTTTATATTCTTCTGAAAACATTTTATGGTTAAAAAATGTACTAAATAAAATAAAGTTCAACTCTGTAAATATTTGTTTATATGGGAGTGGGGTAAATGATATGCGGTGTCACTTAGTTCTTTTTAATTTTTAAAAATAAATTTTATTGAGACAAACAAAATCTATAAGTGAAAAAGTGTATGCTTATCTTCTTTTTATTTATATATATATATATAATATATATTAAAGATAACGGTGTAAGGACACCTAAGGACGTATTTACTTATGAGTTGAGGTGGGCTTAAGCCCACCCCTGAAAAAAGAAATAATAGTATTAAGAACTACAAGCAGGGCAGAGCCACACATGGGCTAGGGTGTGGCTGGTGCTCCACCTAAATTAAAATCTTAAAATAAAATAATTTATATATGCATATGATATGTGACTCTTAGCCTAGTTGGCTATGTAACTAAACCCTTAGCCTCACCTTTAATTTATTATATTTTAAAATATAATTTATTTATAAACTAATTTATAATTATATTATTTTAATCTTAAATATAATTTTATTAAAATAATAATTATTAATATTTTATTTTGTACTAACAATATTTTCTAATATACAAATATTTATAATAATACATCAACTTTAATTAATATATAAATAAGATTTATTTATATAAATAAAGTATAAAAAAATATATATAAAATAATGTAAATTATATAATAGTATTATTTATTTTAAAATTATATTTATATAATAATTATACAATATTTTTTATTTATTTCAATATAATTAATAATACAAATTATTTATAAGGGTAAATATAAAAATTAAAATATTAATACTGTTTTATATATCTTAATTTTAGACTATTTTAGACTATTTCAAAAATTTATAAGAAAATATAAATTAATATTAATAAACAAGTTAAAATAGTTACATTAGTTTGATTTGGTATTTAAATAAAGAATTTGATATTCCTACTCAAAAACATAACAAATCTCCTAGAATTGATGTTGATGTAAGTTCTCTTAAACTTGATCTAACATTACGTATTTCGATATGAAAATATCCTTTTAATCAAAGAGATGAAATTAGACAAGCTTATATCAAGATGGGGTCATATCAACCTATTAAGGATGAGTATCCGCCGACAAAATTTGGAAATCAAAATCGACGGTTCCAAAGTCATTGGTTTAAGAAATTTACTTGGTTATAATACTCTCCTTTGAAAGATGCTGCTTTTTGTTTCCGATGTTTCTTGTTTGAACATAAGCAACCCAAAACCTACATTTACAATAGATGAATTCAAATATTGAAAGTGAGTTAATGATGAGGATAGATGCTCTTTTGTTATGCATATAGGAGGTAATATTTCACCACATAATAGGGCAGTTGAATATCTTGATAATCTAATAAATATCTTTGTCATATTGACAAAGTACTGAATGCATAATCTTCAGATGTAAAACAAAATAACAGATTACGGCTTACAACAATTATTGAAAGTACTCGGTGACTCACTTTGTAAGTGTGTGCATTGAGAGAGCATGACGAGTCTCCATCTTCTAATAATCGTGGAAATTTTATTGAAAAAAAAGCGGAGCATAAAAAGTTACACCTGAGATACAAGTTGGAGTCAGCCCCATGTAATTTTTCATCCTGGCTCCGTCCCTGACTACATGCGGTGATAGAGAGAAGAAATTGCATAAGAAGACTGGTCTACCTAAATTTGTATTTATATCTCATGTACCTCTCTCTATATAATTTATTATTTTTTACTTTATTTTTGGAAATTTTATTATCAAAATATTTTCTTTACTTAATTTATTCGAATATATACTTAGTATAAATTTCATAACGAAGTTAAAGTATATCTGGAAAGTTGCAAGTTTATTCAAATATAATATAAAGTAATTGAGATTTTTTTAAATTGGTTAAGATGATATTTATGGATAAATAATATGAATAATTATTATTTTCATATAAATGATCTTCTAGGTGGTAAATGAAGAGATAAATAATTTTATTTTTGTAAAAACTTTATATGTTTGAAAAAAAATTATTATTATTTACTACTATTATAACATATTTAGCTTTCTTATTTATAAATTTAAAAGTGTTATAATTTATTTTATTTTATTATTATCATCTATTTTTTTTGCCAAAATTGATGAGTTTGTTCTAGGTCAGCTTTGTTGATGGATGGATACTTTTAAGTATTATAAAAACTTCTATTCGTATCAAATAATTTGATTAAAAAATAACAATGAATTTCACAATTTTCAGAACATAACAATATTTTGATTGAAACATCTTATAATTTTCGTTGTTCAATCCATGCACATTACCTATCACGATATGTTTAATGATTTTGATTTATTTACTTTTTTTTATTAAAAATATTAATTTGGACGTTATCTTTAGGTGGGTACAGAACTAAACTTTGAATGATATATATATATATATTTAAGAATTTATATATTAAAGAATAAATGTTGTTTAAACTAGTTTTTGTGTATAATTTACCTTTTTTAAGAATAATTCTATCATAATTGTTATAAATGAGTAAGTTTTTTTTTCTTACTCATGAAAATTTCTTGAACAAAATGTATTATTTATTTATTTTAACAATAAAGCAATTAAAAGTTCGCAATAAAATGAAAGATATCTCTCTAGTTAATTGTTTGACACTTTGTATTGAAATTGATTTAATTAAAATTTTAAATTATTTGAACTTTATAATATAATATAATATAATATATATCATTTTAAGCCCACCACAAAATTAGTTTCTATCAGTTCCTTCCTGCTTACACTTTACAATAGTCCACAACGTACAACTACTTAGTTATAATAAACGAGTCAGATGTTGATTGCGGATTGACTTGTTCATACAGCCGTTAAATTTAAAAATAATATTTATAAATCTTAGCTAACAAGATTTCATAATTTAAATTCAACATACGACATTACACATTACGTTAAATAGATAACACATTATTTTACATCCATAATAACATAATTTTTTATAAAAATATTTTAAGACCTAAATTGTGTTTTATTAATTAAACTAGAATGTAACCATGCATTTGCACGAGTTATTTAAATTTTATTTTTAATCGTTTTAAATTTATGGGCGTGTCAACCCACAATCCGACCTAAGTATCCATTTACTCTCACATATATATCCAAATTAACCATAGTTCTCGACCGGAAATCCGGACACTTTGAAAATTAAATATCATTATATATATAGATTAGTTAGTTAAAAAGTTGAATTTATATTATTAAAATTTCCCGCGTTTATCAAATTTGGTGTTGAATTTAAAATTTAAAGTCTTATTAGCCTAGTTGGTTAAAAAGTTGTACTTATCTTGTTATGTTGCATGTTCGAAACATACATATAACATTTTAAATTTTATTTTTAACCGTTTTAAATTTATGGGCGGGTCAACCTACGATCCGACCCAAGTATCTATTACTCTCACATATATATCCAAATTAACCACAACTCTCAACCCGACAATCCTGACACTTTTGAAAATTAAGCATTATATATATAGATTAGTTAGTTAAAATACTGAACTTATATTGTTAAAATTTCTCGCGTTCATCAAATTTGATGTTGAATTTAAAATATAAAGTTTTATTAGCCTAGTTGGTTAAAGGGTTGTACTTGTTTTGTTAAGTTGCAAGTTCGAAACGTATATATAACATTTTAAATTTTATTTTTAACCGTTTTAAGTTTATGGGAGGGTCAACCACAATCCGACCCAAGTATCCATTTACTCTCACATATATATCCAAATTAACCACAACTCTCGACCCGACAATCCGAACATTTTGAAAATTAAGCATCATTATATATATATATATATATATATATAACACAATATTTTACTTTACGTATACTTTATATATAATAATGTTAGATCAACATATCATTGCACCATAACGCACAATCCATTTTATTTGAGTAAACGAGTCAGATTGTTGATTCGCGGGTTGGCTCATCCAAAAAACATAAAACGATTAAATTTTAAAATGGTATTTATAAGTCTTGAACTTGTAACTTTACAATGTAAGTACAACAATTTAACCAACCAAACTATAAGACTTATAATTTAAATTTAACGTCAAATTTGATAAACATGTTAATTGCGTTTATATAATTTAATTTTTTTTATTATTTCATATAAAAAATTAGAACCTAAACTATATTTATAAATTAGATAACACATTATTTTATATTTATAAGAATATACTTGTAAAATTATTAAAAATGGTATTTATAAATCTTAAACTTGTAACTCATGATAGCACAACACTTTAACCTACTAAACTAATAAGATTTTATAATTTAAATTCAAAATCAAATTTAATAAACGTGTGACATTGCAACTAATTTCATTGTAATATGACTTTGCTCATTCAGAAAGTTAAGGATCTCTAAGACGCTTAACCATATGGAGAAGATTTAAAGTTCACATTGGACTGCTATACTATAATTATCTTATCAAATTCTTACGTATTCAAACATTTAGATAATTATGTTGTTTTTTTGAGTTCGATAATTAGTCTTATTAATATCATTTTTAACGAGTCAATGTAAGATTGTTTTACAATGTCATTGTTTTGTATGTATATGTTATGTGAATAGAGGCTTGATTGTGTATTTTTTTCTATCAAAAAGTTGAATGGTTCAAATCTCATATACAAAATTATAGATTAAACATCAATTATAAATGGTTGAGTGGTTAAAGTGTTCACATTTCACCTTTGATACCAATGTTCGAGTCTCAAAACTAGTATAAATTTAAGAGTACAATATAAGATATGATAATATATGTGAGTCCAAATTTTATGGATATGAGAGTTATATGTGCACGTGGGTACGAATTTAAGGGTATTTTTATTCAAATTGAGAGAGTGGGTTAATAATGACATCCTTGAAGGAGAAGTATTTGGTAGTGAAAAGAACTCGTCATGTACCTGCTCGTTCCTTCTGATAATTTGAAGGAGATGTGTTTCATGAGCATTATTTTTCTTAAATTCTCATTTTTCAATATGTATTTTTTGTGTACTTTATTATTATTTTTATAAATGTGCAGAATAATTTTAAAAGATCAATCAAAAGAATACAGGAGAAAAATGATAAACACATTCAAAACAATATCCAACATAACAATATAATTTTAATGTATGTGACTATATTTTTTTGGTTCGTTTTATTATATTTTCTGTCATTTTTACATTATCTTTTAATTATGTTATTTTTATTTATTTTACTATCATTTTTGGCATTTACATGTTAATTTTAATGCCCAATTAGAAGACTAGATAAAGAATATTATAAATACATTCAAAATGAGGTAAAATATTTGTTTATGTAATATACTGGACAATCTCTCGATCATACTTAAAATCCATGCTAATGATAAAAACTTGAGAGATTTGTAATAATTAGAACATCTCATCCAGAGATATCACAAAAACTATTCTCTCTACGGCTAATATTTTATGTTTTTTCACTTTAAATTCTGTTTGTTTCTTTTCTTGGTATTTTTATAAAAATTAAGACAAATATTTGTTTTTGTTGAAAAAAAAAAACTCATGTGATTTCTTTCTTCTTTATAAGTTTTTAATGAAATGATATGTAAGATGTCCACCCGCACAAAGACGCAAACTCTTTGGTTATCTTGCACCCATACAAAGACGCAAACTCTTTGGTTATCTTGCATAGCTTGTATACGGACCATAATAACTTGAGATCAATACAACGTGTTCATCGATCCGCATAATAATGAAAATCTTTTGGCTATATCACATAGCTGATTTCTAGGCCGTAATAGCCTGAGATTATTACATTGTTTTCATCGGTCCGAAAGATGACGCAAAAACCCCGTGTAGCATTTCGTAATGTCTCAATATCCATGCTTAAATGAGATATTTGTGTCACTAGTCAGCACCTTGGCCATAGTCAATAGCCAATCCTACCATGTGAATGTTTCATACATAAAGCAAGTCAAACATCTTTCAAGATCTAAACCCTCTGACAAAACAACTAACGAGCACTAACATATATTCATCATTTAAATACTTTTACAATTAAATAAATAAAAATGAGTTTAAGTAAGGTTATAAATTATGTTGTTTGTAAATGTAGTGTCTATGGTGTTAGACATGGACAAACGTTTTTCAAAACTCGGTTGTAATTACCAAACTTTGTTCAAAAGTGACATTCTATAGACACATTTTATATCCTAGATGTTATTAAAGATATGGAGGCTGTTAAAGATAAGGATGCCCTTTTACATTCCAAGTTAGCAGTCAAATGATCAGTTGCTCCAGAATCAGGGTACCAAGCTGAGTCAGATACAATAGATGGAGTTGCCATCATAGCTGCCGATGAGGAAGATGAACAAAAGTTCTGGTCGAATCTGCGTCGACAAGTTCCTACAGAATGTCCTAGAATATTACAAAGTTGACAAATTAAACCAGAACGACACATATTAGAGAGATGTCCAAAACGACCACATGTTTGACATTTAGGCCGATTTTGATTTTGAGAACCACGATAGGGACGATGAGGGCGAGATGGGCCAGTCCTTGAATTAAAGAAATTTGATGGCTGTCCTAAAATAGAAGATGTAGTAGAGGCACTCTGTTGTGAGTGAAAAGAGCCACCTGGTGTCGATGGACGAGTAGCAGATCCAAAAGAGGGAGAAAATACACCTTTATTAGTATGATTCGTAGTCGCTGAAGTTCCGCGACGGCTATATACAACATTAGTAGTTGGCGAGTTGGCATAGAGAGACTCAAGTCTGATTTCATGTGTGAGAAGTAATCCAGAAAGATCGTCGACATTAATAGAATCTGGACGTGTAGTAACTGCGACTAGAAGGGATTCATACTCGGGTCCAAGGCCACCAAGAACGTAGAGAATAAGATCTTCGTCTGCAACTTTTTGCCCGGCAGCCGCAAGGTTATCAGTTATGACCTTGATAGCTTGGAGATAAGACTCCATGGATGATTCTCCTTTTTTGATAGTTTGAAGTTGAAGGCGGAGCTGCATTAGTCTAGCTTTGGATTGAGTAGCGAAACGTCGTTCAAGTGTTTCCCAGAGGTATTGAGATGAAATACAGTTTTCACCTGCGACCTGTGCAAACACTGATTCAGATAGTGTTCCGAGAAGCCAACTTAACAAACGTTGATCTTGTTGTTCCCAGGCCTGAAGCTCAGTGGAAGTCGATGCTTCTTCGGTTTTAACAGGAGCTGGGAGATCTCCATTGACAAATCCAAAGAATCCGTATCCTTTGAGAGAAGGTACAACTTGAGAACGCCATAGAACAAAGTTCTTTTGGTCGAGTTTGATAATAGATGTATGTTGAAGAGAGTAAGCATTATTTTGAGCCATTTGAGAAGGGGATCGATGTAAGAGGGGTTTCCCTGTTGATTGCTCTGATACCAAGTTAGATAATATAGAATAAATGATAAGTAGAGATAGGTGAATGAGAGAGATAGAAGGAAAATTATTTTCTATATATTTCTTTGATATTACATAAACACTATTTATATACAAGATTCAATGTATTGGGAAACAACATCATTTATTAATTGGCAGACTCTTGGTATGTGTTGACGTTTCCTTGGGAATGAATGAGACTTTATGTTTTCTAGTCTCCTTGGAATGTAAAAGGGCATCCTTATCTTTAACAGCCTCCATATCTTTAATAGATGTATAATTAAAATTTGGACTTATTTTAAGAAAATTACAAGCATAAATAAGTCAAACAAATTAAATGGACTTAAATTGTTGGCCTTATTTTTTTTTATCTATTTTTAATTTAATTTGTTTGTATGTTTATTTTACAAGTTAGAAAATAAAATATAATAAATATTAATCAAATAGTGTCCAGCCTAGATGCCCAAACCCCAAAGAAGTAAATTAAACAATCCTAGGGGAGGAATCCAACACATGGTCAACATGCAATATTTTGTCAAGGAAGCGGAAGGCCCAACGAGCTTTGGCTCTGGTCCGCAAACGCAGCCCAACAGTTGCCTAACGATCTAGAAAACGCCTACACCTAGGCAACACACGGAAGGCACAATCCTTTCTCTTTTTAGCTTTGTATGTTCTTCTCTCCCCCGACACATCCTAACCTAACAACGAACAATATAAGCTTCTTTCGAAAAGAAAACGAAATCTTTAATTTATTGAATCAAATCGTCTTAGACGAGGAGCTGATAATCCCAATGACCCTTCAACTAGATCCTTCAGCAAGATTTTTAAATACACTCTAGTCAAGTTTACCATTTTGATTTTGTTAAAATTTTAAACTAAGGCCTTGTTCTTGTAAGTTTTTTTTAATCTCCACCAAATCACTTTTCAAATCAATCCCCTCTTATCCATCACATCATTTCAAACAATTTCCAAAATACTAAAATACCCTTTTCATTTTAAAATTATATTTTAAATACTACATATTTTAATATTAAATTATAATAAAAAATTATTCTTTTCATTTCATTTATTTTTTACTATATTAATTTAATAAATACATCTTGTTTTTGTAATATTCTTTACTAAGGCCTAGTTTCATTTATTTTAGTATATTTTACTATATTATTATAAATGCATCTTGTTTTTATTTATTATATTATATTTAATAAATGATATGAAAAAAGAAGATGAAAATCTGGGAAAAGAAAACTGCAATTAATAAGGAGGAGTAAATAAGGAAAAAAAGGAAAATATTTAGTATTAAATAGTATGTACGCCCGGTTGGTAATAATTACTTTGGGTTTTTAAAATAACCCGAATTTGAACTACACCTAATTCTATTAATTAAATAGAAATTAAAATTTAGATAAATAAATTAAATGTAATTTAATCCAAATAAATATAAATTCATATTAAATTTGAATTTAAATTTTGAGTTAAATTTAAAGACAATGGATAAGATCAAATACCAATGGATAAGATCGAATGCCAAGAGTCTTGAAATATCAAGAGTCTAGGAATGACAGTCGTTGGATGAATTATCAGTCGTTGGATTGATAAATGAATTTATTGTAATGGTTTAATTTCCGATTATAAATATCCCTTCATGTTGGAACTCTAAAAAATATCTCATATCTCTTCTTCACTCATTTCATTATCTCTCTAGAGTTCAAAATATTTTTTTCTTTGTTTTCTTGAGTGGTTTTCGAGTTCTTCACTCGGCCGAGTGTTCTTCGAGTTTTTGACTCGTCATATTTCCGTTAAAACCCGGTGATTGATTCAGGTACTTTGTCAAGCTCATTGTGTAGTGATTCCGGTGTTGAATCACTACTAGATTCATTGTACCTTCGGAGACAACTATCTGTGATTAGCTCCAACATAAGAGGAGTCGGTGGAACTATTTTAAGGAAAATGTGCTAAGTACATGTTTCGAATCAACATTGTATTCTGGTGATTTCGTTATTTGTGTATTCCAATTTATTTTATTTATTTGTAACATCAATAATATATGTTTTCTGTTTATTTAAAGACAAGATAACTAACATTCTTAAAACAGTTTTCGTGTGCTAAGTTATTTAGTAGCTTTCCCGTCAAAAATCTTTGTCTTTGATGTTTCAAAAATACAACTTGCGATGTTGCAAAAGAGATTATGGCTCGTTTAGACAAGTTGAAATTATTCTTCTTAATAAGAAGAAGAATCAACTATAAAGATAAGTCTTTATATGTTAATTGTTAACATTTTTTCTTGTGTTGTCAAAAGCTTAATTTTATAAGCTGATATATGTTGACATATAAATTTTCTCAAGAAAAATTGTATATTAAATATACAAACATTATCTTAAAAATAAATTAGAAAACAATAATTTATTTTCTTTTTAATTAAAAGTTTGATAGTTACTAAAATTCTTGTTAATAATAAATGAAAAGGTAAGTTTTTAATTTTCAAAAAATTAATGGTTATAATTATTAATGAGGAGTGATTTAGAGAGGGAATTTAGTGAGAGAATTTGTTGAGGGAATGACTTGGGATCACCTTCATTGGTTGGAAAATGTAAAAGTGGGAGGAAAAAGAGAAAATTATTTGATTTTTTCAACGAATAAGATTATGCCAAGTCATTCCCTTACCAAATTCCCTCACGTAATCATTTCTCATTTATTAATAGTAATTAAAATTAATTATAATTGAAATATATGGTTTCAGTTTTAAAATAATTAATTATAATATACATTTATTATTTAAGCGTCGATAGTTAATAAGAATGTGGGATGATGAATACTAACTAAGAAGAGATCTATTTATTTTATATATACTATGATTTTATTATGGTATTAAGATATCATTTTTAAATATGTATATATTTGTTTGTTGACAGAGTTGAGTCAAATAAAAAGAATAAATTCTTATAATTAATGGAAATAGAAGGTCATAATAATAAAGTTGGTCGTAATAATAAAGCTGAAGGCTAAGACGTTGAAGAGATCTGTAGCTTAGATTTGAAGAGTAAAAAAGAAGACCCGTAATTATGCACCATTGAGGGCCTACTTGGTTCTAGATCTTAATAATAAGTCCTCTTTTGATTTGGTCTTATAAGGAAAAATCTTAATTGATTTGAGAAACGATGTGGCATATGTGCCGACATCATCGGATGTAAACGTGCAACCAAGAATAAATGTTCAAGCGGCTTCGATCAAAGATGCTTGAAACATTATGATATCTTTTTCCGTGACATGATGACTATATATTTGATTAAATATTATAATTTCTTCTATAGAAATAATATGTTGAAATGAATATTTTAATTGATTCAACATTATAGTTTTTTATATAAAGATTATGTGACGAGTGATTTATATATATATATAAATAAAAGCATTCTAATCTCTTATATAGAAATTATATATGAATAATTTATTCAATTAAATATTCATAATAATAGTTATCTTATTAATTTAATGATAAGTATAACGCAATAAGAGATTGTGTGACAATCTCTTAATTAAAAAAAAAGTTTGGATTTAATTCACATATGTGTGTTTTAAAAGGTACCAACACAAATGCGGGGGCAATTATTTTAATTGATAATAACACAAAGTATTATTGTGTATATTATGATAAATAAAAGGATGATCTATTGTTAGAGAAATATGTTTTCTACAAAAGATAAAATTGCGCAACTTAACATAAAAAGAAAATGTCTTGTTTAAATTTGCTTAGTTAGTGCTCAATTTGATTTTATGAGGGTTTGAAATCAAGAATGTGATTTTCTTTAATATTATTTTCATACAAATCTGAAGAGGAAATATTTTCAAAATAGATTTTATGAAATAAATTAATAAAGAAAATTTAGCTTGTAAAATTTTGTATGACTTATAACAATGTTTACAATAATGGTATGAAAATTTTGATCATATTTTGATTTTAACTGAAAAGTCAATAAATATGACAATTGTGTATATCATGAAGACAATGAAAGTGGTTATTTTATTACATGTCTTTATACGATATTTTTATTGTTAGAAATTACAATAAAAATGATTAAATTCACTAAGGATGCGAGTTGCACTAAACGATGTATCATGTTGTTATTAAATGATAAAGTGATATGAACGACTTTACGTCTACAAGTGAATATGTTTACATTTGAAAGTGAAACTATATGGGTGAAAATCTTCTAATGAAAAATATATTTTTTGTGAAATATGTAATCGTTTATACGAAATCATAATAGTTCAAAGACATTTTGTATACTAGTTAGCCAAGTAAATAATATTTTCACAAAAGATTGTTTAAATGATAAGTATGTATGAATGACTGCTTATTAGAAGATATTTCAAGATTGTCGAAAAAGAAATTTCTAATTATTGCAATAATAATATGAAATTAGACAAATTTAGAGTAAATGACAAATCTAGACATACACGTCTTAGACATAATGTCATTAGACTGTACTCTTTTATAGAGTTCTCACATTTGACTATATTAGTCAAAGATAACATTGTGAATCTACTAACCAAACTATTGAATAGAGAGTTAGTTAATTAAAAGTCTTTTAAGACATCCTACTATAAGTTGGTATGAAAGGAAATACAACCTATGCAGACTAGAGATCCCAAGAACTAGGTTCAATGGGACAACCTAATTGTACTGACTTGGAAAGTTATTGTTGAGGATTAATCTTATAACGAAACAATATATATTTTGATGAGGATAATCATATCGATTTTAATGATTCTTTGTGAGCAAAGAGATCACCTATGTGAGGGAGAAGTGGAGTCGCTTCAAAGGAATTGCATGGCTCAATTCTAGACTCTCTCACAGAACCAGGCGCATGTTCCATGGCCAAAACAGACACAACCATGAGAGCTTGAATGTATCAGGAATAATTTTATGTGAAAGTGTGTAATCGTTTACACAAATGACAGAATAGTTTAAGGACATCGAGTCTACTAATCTAATAGTATAGTTATATACTTTCATAATCGAATATTCAAATGGTTACATCTACCTATCCTATGTAAAATTCAACTGTTGAACCTTTCACCGGGTTTATCATTCAATTTCCAATAATGTGAGGGATTGTTGGAATTTTAAACTAATTCCATTAATTAAATAAAAATGAGAATTTGGATAGATTAATTAAATGTAATTTAATCCAAATAAATATGAATTTGAATTTTTAGTGAAATTTAATGGCAATGGATAAGATCGAATGCCAAGAGTCTTGAAATGTCAAGAGTCTAAGAATGACAGCTGTTTGATTAATTATTAGTCGTTGGATTGATAAATGAATTTATTGTGATGGTTTAATTTTCGGCTATAAATATCCCTTCATGTTGGAATTCTAAAAATAGCTCATATCTCTTCTTCACTCATTTCATTATCTCTCTAGAATTCGAAAGTTTTTTCTTTGTTTTCTTGGGTGTTCTTCAAGTATTCACTCAGTCGAGTGTTTTTCGAGTTTTTCACTCAGTCGAGTGTTCTTCGAGTTTTTGACTCGTTATATTTCCATTAAAACCTAGTGATTGATTCAAGTACTTTGTCAAGCTCTCTATGTAGTGATTTCAGTGTTGAATCACTACTAGATTCGTTGTTCTCTAGAAGACAGCCATCTGTGATTAGCTTCAGTACAAGGGGAGACGGTGAAACTATTTTAAGGGAAATGTTTGCTAAGCACATGTCTCGAATCAATATTGTATTCTGGTGATTTCGTTCTTTGTATATTTAAATTTATTTAATTTATTTGTAACATCAATAATATATATTTTCTATTTATTTAAAGACAAGATATCTAACAGATTTCTCGTCTCACTCGAGACTCGAAAGGAAAGTGAGTTATGGGGTGTGACTATATAGTAACGAAAATATTTCTCAGAAATGGTCAATTTTTTACGTTACAATATATATAAATCTTTTTTTACAAACATATTTGGTGAAAACAAAACAGCTAATAGGTGATTATTGTGTATAACAAGAATAACCAAAAAAATGGTACATAAAATATTTAAGAGGGATTCCCATTTTTTCATATTTCATAGACCATTTCCAAAAAAGAAAATAACCGAGAAAAAAATGCATTTAGTCTAAAAATTATTTCAATAAAAATAATTGAGAGATTAATAAATAAATATAAAGCATTGTTGGTAATGAGTTTTTTTTTTTTGTTAAAGTATAATATAATATATTTGTAAGATATTATCACAATATTATAAATTGTGATAATATCAATATTATATTATTTAGTTTTCTTATATGTCAATTATAATGTCTATATAATAGATATAATCTATGTAACCATGAATAACAATTCAATATAATATTTCTCTCTTAAGTTTAACATGACATCTGAGTCTTGTTATCGTTCTTGAGTCAATCAAGTGATAGTTTTTCGTTGCCTCCATTAATGGTTACCTTAGCCATTAATGGAGGACTCTAATAATTTATTATTGATATTATTTTTGTCGGTGGTCTTAAGTAGCTTATCTGGGGTTTTGGATTTCATTTGAGTGGATTTGTTTTTGTTTAGTTGGATTGGGAATTTTGGTAGTTTGGTGGAAATGATTTTGGTTGTTTTGTTCTTAAGCAAGGAGGGTAATATATACAGATCGAAGATTGATTTGGTTGAATTAGCTAGTTTAGAAGAATGTTGATTTTATTATTATTCTTGGAGGAGAGGAAATCAGAAGTTAATTTTTGAAGCTTGGTTTGATTGTTCTTTGTTTGATTTATTTTGGTTTTGGTTGCTTTGCTGAGTATAAGAAGTTGAATTTGGTTTGATGTTTCCCTATGTTTGTGAAACTTGGTTTGATTGGTTTTGATTTTGGTTGTTGTTTAGAATAGGGAGTTGAATTTGGTTTGGATTTTTCCTAAGTTTGGATTGATTGGTTTTGGTTTGGTTTGATTGTTGTTGGTTATTGATTTCAATTTGGTTTGGGTTTTCCCTATGTTTGTAAAGTTTAGATTGATTGGTTTTGGTTTGGTGGTTGTGGGTTGTTGATTTCAGTTTGTTTTTTTTGGAGGAGTTTGTGAAACTTGGTTTCATTGATTTTGGTTTGGTTGTTAATTTTGGTTGGTCTGAATCGAAGAATATCTATTTTTTTGGATGGTCAATGGATTGGGAAGAAGAGAGAAGAGAAGGAAGAGAAGAATATTAAGAATGATGCGAAACTTTTTATTATTCGCGCTTTCGTTTTCTGACTGTCAAACTCTCTATACTTATTGTTGTTGCATCGTGAGTTTGAGTGGGGATGTTAGAGTATAATATAATATATTTGTAAGATATTATCACAATATTATAAATCTATATATATAATGATACTTAATTTTTAAAATAACCAGATTGTTGGGTTGAGAGCTGTGGTTAATTTGAATATATATGTGAGAGTAAACGGGTCGAGAGCTGTGGTTAATTTGGATATATATGTGAGAGTAAATGGATACTTGGGTCGGATTGTGGGTTGACCTGCCTATAAACTTAAAACGGTTAAAAATAAAATTAAAAATGCTATAGGCATGATTCGAACTTGCAACCTAACAAAATATACACAACCCTTTAACCAACTAGGCTAATAAGACTTTATATTTTAAATTCAACACAAAATTTGATGAACGCGGGACATTTTAACAATATAAGTTCAACTTTTTAACTAACTAATTTATATATATAATGATGCTTAATTTTTAAAGTGTCCAGATTGCGGGGTCGAGAGTTTAGTTAATTTGGATATATATGTGAGAATAAATGGATATTTAGGTCGGATTGTAGGTTGACCCGCCCATAAACTTAAAACAGTTAAAAATAAAATTAAAAATGTTATAGGTATGGTTCGAACTTGCAACTTAACAAAACAAATACAACTCTTTAACCAACTAGGCTAATAGCAATTTATATTTTAAATTCAATACCAAATTTGATGAACGCGGAACATTTTAACAATATAAGTTCAACTTTTTAACTAACTAATCTATATATAAATAATGATGCTTAATTTTTAAAGTGTCTGGATTGCTGGGTCGAGAGCTGTGGTTAATTTGGATATATATGTGAGAGTAAATGGATACTTGGATCGGATTTTGGATTGACCCGCCCATAAACTTAAAACGATTAAAAATAAAATTAAAATATTATAGGTATGGTTCGAACTTGCAACCTAACAAAACAAATAAACCCTTTAACCAACTAGGCTAATAACATTTTATATTTTAAATTCAACACCAAATTTGATGAACACGGGATATTTTAACAATATAAGTTCAACTTTTTAACTAACTAATATATATATATATATATATAATGATGCTTAATTTTTAAAGTGTCCGGATTGTCGGGTCGAGAGCTGTGGTTAATTTGGATATATATTTATAGAGTAGATAGATACTTGGGACGGATTGTGGATTGACCCGCCCATAAACTTAAAACGGTTAAAAATAAAATTAAAAATGTTATAGGTGTGATTCGAACTTGCAACCTAATAAAACAAGTACAACTTTTTAACCAACTAGGCTAATAACACTTTATATTTTAAATTCAATACCAAATTTGATGAACACGAGACATTTTAACAATATAAGTTCAATTTTTTAACTAACTAATCTATATATATATAATGATGCTTAATTTTTAAAGTGTCTAGATTGCCGGGTCGAGAGATGTGGTTAATTTGGATATATTTATAGAGTAAATGGATACTTGGGTCGGATTGTGGGTTGACCCGCCCATAAACTTAAAATGGTTAAAAATAAAATGATATAAGTATGATTCAAATTTGCAACCTAACAAAACAAGTACAATCCTTTAACCAACTATGCTAATAACACTTTATATTTTAAATTCAACACCAAATTTGATGAACGCGGGACATTTTAACAATATAAGTTCAATTTTTTAACTAACTAATATATATATATAATGATGCTTAATTTTTAAAGTGTCCGGATTGCCGAGTCGAGAGCTATGGTTAATTTGGATATATATGTGAGAGTAAATGGATATTTGGGTCGAATTGTGGGTTGACCCGCCATAAACATTTTTACCGTAATATTTTTTCACTGTTTTTTATATTATTACTCGTGCAAATGCACGAGATACATGCTAGTTGTGATAATATCAATATTATATTATTTAGTTTCTTTATATGTCAATTATAATGTCTATATAATAGACATAATCTATGTAATCATTAAAAAAAATCAATACAATCTTCCTCTTTTTATTTTAACATTTTAAAAATAATGTATCGATTAAAAAATCATAATTAGTGATGATTTTGAGGAAATAAAATATTTTTGATAAAAAAGTTAAAAAGTATAAATATATAATAGTTTTTTAATAGTATATTTTAGTATTTTGATTAATAAATCGATTAATGTAAATATATTATTGATGAGAGTTGAATGAAATGATTTGATTATGTTGAAATTATTTATAAACTTCTAATTGAACTTGTTTGTTTGGTTTCAAGAATGACGTGTTTATAAGATTTTGGTACATTCCAACTCACTTCATTAAGTATTGTATGGTTGAGTTTTTTAAATAATTCAAATTAATTAATCATTATTTCATCCTTATTTCTTTTCATTCATCACATGAGAAATTTGACGAAATGACCTCAAAGATAGGGTTATTTGACCTGGTGGTCACTTGATAACTTTATTTGCTCTCGTGGTTACTTTTATTTTTTTGGACGAAATTACCCTCTTCGCGTAACGCTACGGGCTTCGCATTTTGCGAAGTGAATTAGGGTTTTATATAAATACCCAATTTTTTTCATTTCATTCATTTCCTTTCTCTCTCTGCTCTTGTTCGACGGCGGCGACGAAGGCTACGACAACGGCGGAAACATCAAAGATAAGAAAACTCTAACACCCTAACATCATATTGTTCTTATTTCTATTATCTTCATTTCAAACGATTTATGTTATTCTTAATCAAACCCTAACCCTAAATCAATTTAATCTATTCTTATTGTTCATATTTGTTCATGAATCGATGTTCATCATACTGTTCTTATTTCTATTATCTTCATTTCAAATAATTTATGTTGTTCTTAATCAAACTCTAACCCTAAATCAATTTAATTTGTTCTTATTGTTTATATTGGTTCATATTTTTGTTCATCTTATTGTTCATATTTGTCGATGATGATATTTGCAGATCATATGGGTTCCGTTTCAGGGAAGATTCACTTCGCATTTCGCTAAGTACTTTGTGTTTCGCTAAGTACTTCGCGTTTCGCGAAGTGACACATCGCGTTACACGAAACGGCACGGTCGACACGCGAAACGGCACGCGAAGGCACATCGCGTTACGCGAAGCGACACAGAGTTGTACTTAGATTCTCTTCAATCATTTGCTTTCACTGCAGATGTATTTATATAAGGCTGTTTTTGTTGCTTCTGTTGTGTATTGGAAAATTGGAATGAGTAATTGTTGTCTTTATAAAAGCAAGTTCTTCTTCAATGTTTCTTTTTTCTTCTTTGGCCAATACCCCCTTCTTCACTTTCTCTAGCTTTTTTGCACCTTAACATCCAAGTCAACTCTTGCCCATTTACTCAAAACATACACACTCACATATTATCTTATGGTCCCGAGAAGATGAGATTTTATTTTTACGTAACTTATTTCAGATTTGTATATAAAATAATCGTTTAAGCAACATACCAAATGAGGATAAAGAACCACCCAATGAATTCTAGTTAAAATTATAAAATTACAAAACAACATGCAAAAACATTCACACTATACAAATCATACACACTTGCTACATAAATGAGATTGTAATGTTCGATTTGAAAAGGAAATTAAGCAAAAAATGATTATTTGAAGAGTATGACATTAGGAATCGAATTTGATGTTTTACACAAATCTAAGTACAACTCTGTGCCGCTTCGCGTAACGCGATGTGCCTTCGCGTAACGCGATGTTCCTTCGCGTGACGACCGCGCCGCTTCGCGTGCCGATTGTGCTGCTTCACGAGTCAACCGTGTCGTTTCGCGTAACGCGATGGGCCTTCGCAAAACGTGAAGCCCTTTGCAAAACGTGAAGCCTTTTGCGAAACGTGAAGTCGCGAGAATTAAATGAATCTTCCTTGAAACAGAACCGAATCAGAGCATCATCAACTTCATCATCGACAAGATGAACAACCACGATGAACAATAAGATGAATAATAAGAAACCTCATGGTTTAGGTTTGAAGATGAATATAATGAAAACAAAACATAAATTGATTCAATCACCTGATATTAGAATGTGTTTTCGTCGTCAATCGGTATAATGTGTTCAGTTAGGTTTAGGGTTTCGCCGCCGCTATGCCGTCGCGAGAAGAGAGAGAAAAAAATGACGAAATGAAAAAATTTAAGTATTTATATAAAAAAATCCTTTCGCGAAACGCAAAATGACCACAAGAACAAATAAAGTTATCAAGTGACCACCAGGTCAAATAACCCTATCATCTTTGGGATCATTTCGTCAAATTTCCCATCACATTACCTAATTATGAATCAAAATATCAAAATATTATTTATTTTAAATTAATATTTATTATTTTATTATTATATATTAATAAACCTCTTCAAATTTCTTCAAATTTTCTTAGAACTCTTATTCTCCTAGTACTCAATAATAGTACTCAATAATAAGGGATAATGTATATTCAAAATATGCTTATGGCAGGTTTCATATTGGTTTTCTTTTTTTATTTGATGAAAAAATAGGTTATTTGAGTTGTTAAATTATTATAACGGTCTTTTTATATTTAAAGTTTAAATTTTTTTTTTAAGATAATTTAAAATTATTTTAGTTGATAAGATGTGTAATTTGAGTTAGAATAAATTGATGTGATAGATTTTGTTTTATAAAAAGTTATATAAAATTTTAAAAATAAATCTCAAGAACCTTACATCAAACCAGCACTCAGAGGATGTTTAAATAAATTGGAGTATATTAAAAAAAATTGATGGTGGTAATTTAAAAATGTGAGTTTTTTTAGTATAAGAGTTCAAAAAATATTAATGAGTAATGATACATGTTAAAAAAAAATGTAAGAAATTTTATTAGAGAATGATTTCGTCATTTCATGAGTGTAATAAAATTTAAAAAACTTTTTATTATTATATTTACAATCCACTCATAAAATAACATATTATTTTCTATTACAATATTTTATAAAAATTCTCAATATTTACTATTATTAGGGTAATACTATATGAAATATCATGGTTGGATAATTATTTTTTAAAATAAAATATATTTTAATATTTTAATTAATAAATTAAATAATGTGATTAATAATATTATGAATAAAATACCTATTTATATAAAACTTTGTTTCGGTTGTGAATTTTTTAAAAAATAAGTGAGAGAAAGATTGGATGATGAGTGATGATTTTGAGAAAGTAATGATTATTTTTGGTAAAAAGACTTAAATGGTATTGATATATATAAATAAAATAAAAAATAATAATTTAAAATAGAGGATATTTTTGTATTTTAGTTAATGATATAAGTGATTGATTGATGAGAAGTGATTGATTGGAAAATATATTTTGTATGGGTTTTTAAAATAACCCAAAGAGAACAAGGCCTAAATAAATTTTAAAGTAAACCCAAACCCTTATATCCTTATTATATTTTATTCCAAATACAAATTCTAAAAATAAATTCTCTTTTGCTGTAACCTAATTTTTTATTTGTATTTTTAATATAGTATTTTTTTTGTTTGTATATTTATTTTATTTGTCTATTCTTTAGTTTTTAAAATGTACAACACAAAAATTAAATTAAATTAAATTATTTATTTTATTTTGTTGTAATTATAATTTTGAAACTCAATCCGACTCATTGGTCGAATTGGTAAACCCGGTGAACGGTCATCAAACTAAGTTGGATTGATGAAAAAATCGGAAATGCAATCAATTTAGTTAAACCCGGTCAACCCGTTGGTTGGACCAAAAATCCGACAGCCCGTAACCTAATGGATTTATCATATTTTAAAAAAAAATCACTTCTTTTCTTTCTCACTTATCACTCTCTCAGTTCCTCTATTTTTGTTTTTTTTCCTATTGGGTTTACCTATTTTTAGTTACATGTGAGTAAACTACTAATTTCTAATTCTAGACACTAAAAATGACAAACTCTTTCATTTACCTTAAACTCCACCTCATAACTGATTCCATTTTTATCGTATTAAAAAATGATTTAAGGTGTCATTGTAAGTCATAACATAAATCTAGGTTCTTCTCCAAATAAAATCATAGTTATCCAAAAATCGAAGGTCCCTAACCGATGTATAAACAATTTGATAGATTTTTACTATCTTGTATTATTTTATTATTTAATGAAACTCATTAGTTGAACCAGTTGACCCACGGGCTAAACTAATAACCCAGTGACTCAGTCCCTTTACCGAGTTAATGACCGAACTAGTACCCAGTGACTCAGTCTCTTTACCGAGTTAATGACCGAACTAGGTTTCAAAACTATGGTCGTAACATTTTTTATGTTATCATTTTAATATCAAATAAATAAAATAATCTTCAAAAATATTTCAAATATTAATATAAAATTATTAAACATTGCAAATTAGTTATACTTTTATTTTTTTTTTAACTGATCCGTCTGTTTTCAAAGTTAAAAATAATCTATTTCCCTATTTTAGACCCATGTTAAAAACTCTCAATTTCTCAGCACAAACGAATTTAATTTACAACCATAAGAATAGTTTAAAGAGAGAATATAACCTAATTGGAGAACTTGTATGAGGACTTCTCATAAGAAGCAATCTATCTTAAAATATTTAAAAGTGAGAATTTTTCTTGTTTGTTCTCAAATTTAGGTTATACAATTGTAACATTTTCAAAGTTAAGAGTTTTAATAATAATAATAAAAAAATAGGAGATTTTAAAAATATTTAACCTAATCATGAAGATCTCTTTAAACCTGGATGCTTAATAATTATTATATATTATTTTTTTAAAAAGGATTTATATAAAATATTTTTTTTTATAATTATTACCAATCATAACCAATTTATCAAACTATGCATTCAGATTCAACGGCAAACGTGTTGATTCAACTTTGAAGTTGCTAGTTTTTAAGTTTTTAGCTATTTGACTTATGATGCATATATTTCTGATCTTGAACAAAACGGAAAATATTCTCGATAAATAGGAGTACATCTTTTCACTTTGTTTTTTTTTTTTTTTTTTTTTTTTTTTACTTTTGAGAAATAATTTAGGCAACAAAAATATAACGAAAGTTAAGTTACGAATCAAACATTATTTGTCACAGATGCATAAGATAGAAAAAAATGATGTCTAAAAAATAATAATAAATTAAAAAATGATCATGTTCGGAAAATGACTATGGTCGGGACATTTTGTGGCATTACTTCATTCATGAACATTACCATTTCTCGAACATGACCATTTTTGTTTTAACATAATCATTTTTTAAATTTATTATTATTCTCTTAGTATGATTTATTTTTGTTTTCTTTATTGCATAAGTGACATTATTTTCATTTTCAGTTTCATTGTCTTATTCGTTTGAGATATGTAATGTTTTGTTTGAATTGGGGAATTAAGTTATTTAAATAATATAAGTTTGAGATATCCTACATAATTAATTGAAAATTGTAAAAATAAAAATAGAAATACTTATTTTCTATTTCAAAATAAAAAAAATGCTAGGCAGTGCAGGTTGAGCCGTCTTCTTGAATCTTGAAGCAAAATTATTTCTTCAAACAGTTCTCACCTGCCAGCTTCTTAGTGAGCAAGATAGAGAAATCGAATCAGGTTTTTCTGTACGGAAGAATGGAGAAGATGAATCATGCTTTTGAGAAGGTCAAGATTTTGGTTGGTATGGAGGTCGAAGAAGAAGAACCGGCTCAAGAAGAGAGCTCTTTCGCATTCATAGACGACTTCAATCGCAACTGCACCTTCTCTACCAAGCAGGTACACTCCACTCTCTCTCCCGTCATCTGTTTCAGGTGATACTCATACACTGAGAGATTCCTTCGTAAAATTCTAGCTAGTGCTGTGGAATTACCCATTTTAATTAAACTCAAAGGCAATACCTTGATTTTTCAATGTGAGACATTACAATCTTTCCTACTTGATATGCATTGTCCTCATTGCAATCCATATGGAAGATTATAGCTTCCTACACTTGAACAAGTATTTTACCCTTGGATTTGTAATAGGGGTATAAAATATGAGAGCAGGATATGTGACAAAATAAGGTCGTGAAGGCTTTTCATTTTTAAATTACCAGCTTTTATGTTAATTTTTTTTGAAAATGAGTTAAAGACAATGCTTATAGTGACCACTTTTTGTTGTAGCTTAACTTTCCTTGAACAGAAAAAAGGCTTAGAAAATCATAGTCTTAATCTTTACTAGAGCAAAGTGTTACACGAATCATCATTTGGCTTCTAATGGAGCAAAGAATGGCCTAGTTATGAATTGTGTCATGACTGCATATGCAAGTGAGGGAAGTTTACGAGGCTTCACATAAAGAATTTAAATTATTCCCTTTTGTGTTATAAGAAGGGATGTTAACTGTAAGTCTACTCATGATCTCCTCTTAGGACGATTTATCGTGTCCTCGTGATATGGTCTATCCCTATAGACGAAATCGGCCTAACAAATTAGGCATGGCTCCCAACCTTCTCTAAACAGTGACACTTCAATTTCTTAGTTATCATCATAGTTGCCTAAGAGGGGAATATATTCATACCGTAAGTGCTGAAATCACATTGTTTAGTGTCTTTAGATTCTACTTATCTTCCAACTTCTAGATAAGTCATTAGGTAGTTGAGAATTCTATCGAAAAGAAAGTTATACAACTTGGTTAATTTCCTATGGTCTCTTCATGCACCAAATTATGTGTGTGCTTTGGTTGTTAACTCCCTATGGTCTCCCCTAGACCAACTTATGTGAATCCTTCGACTTAAAAGTACAACATATTAGGTGAGATTTGAATTTAAAATGTGACAACTTCCCAAAAGTCAAGTGTCCACAGGATTTGGATTGTAGTATGGAAGATCAATCTGCTCAAATTAATGACATAAAAAAATCAAGTGTCTGCGTGGAAATCTCTGTTCTAGTCAATTCCTAAGCATGGGAGTCTACTGTATGATAATCAAAACCATCTGGCCTCACTTAGTTGATAAAATCAGGAAGGATTGCAAGTTTATAGGGTTTATGCAGTTAGTAGTTCTCAATTGACTGGACTGTTGAATGATATTAGCATGCAACTTTTCTAGATTTGACTTTTGGCTAATCTGAAACCCATGAACTAAAAGTATTTGACTCACTTTTACTTATATGAAAATTTTGGTGTTGATTAATGTGTTTGATTTAGAGAGTCAAGTATTATCATCTGGATAACTGGCTCCTTCGATCATCTCCTTCAGTTACCAAATAATAGTAATCCACCAATATGGAAGTCCATCTTAGATATTCTAGTCGAAGATTTAATTAACTAGAGAAGTACTAATGGTTCAGAATTTATTTAGCAAGGATTAGAATTTGTTCAGTTTGCACTAGTTGTAATACCATATGCAGATGCATTATTGGATTGTTTTTCTTATTTGATGAAGAAAATATTGAAAATTGACCATTCTTTGACTCTCATATTTACAGAGGCTTTATGGGTTTGCAATATGCTTGGCTTCGGGTTTGACCTTTACCCTCCTGGTAAGTTCTTGATTGTTGACAATGTGCTAGTTTTCTGCAGCCATGACATTTTTTTTCAACAATTCTCATTGCTTTTATACTTTACCAAACTCTTACATTCTAATCATTTGAATTCTCTGTATTATTCCAATAGCTTATGGCCATAACTCATATTTTTTTGTTAGGAGTGGATGACATATATTCTTTTTTTTTTTATCTTGTGGTACTAATTAGGTAGGGAGTCTTGTTAAATTTTCAAAACATTTATAAGTTTGAAGTAACATAAATTTTATGGGGTTTTGTCATCCTTGGTTTTCTAGGTTAGCTTAAGTGGTAAGAGTCTGCAAAGGTTTATGCTAATGGCTCGTGTTATTTAACTCGAGTTTTTCCCAATAATAACTGCTGTGAAAAATCTAACTTTTAAAATTGCTATCAAAAACCAATATTCTTTAAGTTATGGTGCCTAAGAGACCAAATGTCCCATGTTCGATTCCCACTAAGAACGCCTTAAGTTGAAGTGGATGCTATGGTTGTGGGGGTCGTGCTAGCTTCCTAAATTCAGAAAAAAAAACTGTGTCCTGTATGTATTGTGGAGTGACCTGGGTGATGATTGTCCTATAATCAATTAACTGTATTGTGGAGTGACCTGGGTGAAGACTAAACACGCCCTTGATTGGACAGTCTTGATTTGATGCATCTAATTGTTCTCAAGCCTGACGAGTTAATTCTCAGCAGCCTAAAGAAGACAAACTGAGAAGGCGGCACAAAGATGGAGGAACCTTTAACCCGCGGGATCTCTTGGGCGATAAAGACAATTAGTCTACTTAGTTATTTCATTAAAATGGAATAAAACCCATTTTTTCATTGAAGATATTATCGAAGAGAGATTTGAGAGCAAACACTAGAATTGGTCGGTGTAATTGTATTGCATGAGAGTAATGTTAAATACAGAAAAAAGAGATTTACTGGAAAGAATATGATTTATACAATGAATCAAATAATGATCATATCAATTGTAATTATATTGACAATCAATTAGCAAATCTCCAATCAAACAACAAATCAATTAGTCCACCGGTAACAATCCATTCTTGGATTTCCTTTGACTTTAGATGAATATTCTTTGCATATTTTTACCCCTTTCAAGTTGGGTTGTACAGGTTGTATAACCCTACCTTGTTGTTTTTCCCTTCAAATGTAGGTTGCGGAAATGCCTTTGTATGTATATCGGCTATTTGGTGTTTAGATGGGATGTATAAGAGGTTCATGTCTTTGTACACCACATTGTTGGAAATGAATTGTCTGTCGATTTCCACATGTTTCATCCTGTGGTGATGTAGTGAATATTTTGCTATGCTCAGCTATTTGTTTGTCACATAACAACTTCAATCGCTTTTATGTGAAGAGTCCTAGTTCTGTGAGGAATCTTTTTGATCCATATTTCTTTGCATATTTCGAATGCAAGGGTTTTGTATTCTGCTTCGGCACTAATTCTTGCTACCACTACTGCCCAATCTTCATCTATGTAAACTTTTATGTGAGTGTGTTCAGTATTTTTAAATAGCAATCCTTTTCCGGGAGTACCCTTTAGGTATCTGGGAATTATGATCACGAAATTAATGTGTTCTTCAGTGGGGTGATTCATAAAGGCTCTATATTCTGCCTCGACACTACTTCTACCACCAACTTTTTTTGATTCACCATGTTACTAGGTTCCCCATTACTATGTTCAGTATACTGAAGTGGATCGTCTGTCATTAATCTCTCCTACCCAATTTTCATCTGTGTAAACATTTATGTCAGTGTGGTCAATTTTTTCGAAAATGTAATCCTTTTCCCGGAGACCCTTTAGGTATCTGAGAATTTTGTATACGGCTCAGGTAATTCATGTAACCCATTTAGATTTCGATGCCAGGTCTTGTGTATAAATATAGTAGTCAACTGATATGTTAGGAATTAAAATCCACAGTTAACCTAGCTTGAATTAGGGATTCTACCTTGAAGAAGAATGATAGCGAATAAGTTGAGAGAAGAATCAATAATTTTATGATGATATTAAAGATGAAGAGAGAATGTTAGAACAATGATAGGTAAGGAGAAGAGATTAAATGATATGAGATGAGTTAGGTTACACCTTGAAAGAGAAACATTATTCAATGATATGATGATATTTCTTGCCTTCCTTCCTTAAATATGGTTGTAACTGTCTTATTTTTAAATTTTTGATGATATTCTTGTCTTCCTTCCTTACATATGGTTGTAATTGCCTTATTATTGAATATCTGATAATATTATCGTATTCCTTCCTTTATTAAATATGGCTGTAACTGTCTTATTATTGTTCCTTGACCACCAAGTAATTATTAACATACAATAGATGCTTGGCTTGACTGCCAAGTAGTTATTAACAGAAAATAAATTCTTGCTGTTAAAACAATTTATTCCATTGCTGACTCAGTTTTTTGGCCATGTCAGCCTCTGTTAAGGTTAGAAACTCTAACCCTGAGAACCTCTCATATCATCGACCTACTAGACGTTGGATCTTCCTTTGTTTGTAGGTAGCTGATCTTCTTTAGAGCTAAGTTTGTTTATTGGGTCCATGAGAGTATCTATTGGCTTGCATCCGCATCCCACTTCATTTCAAATCTTAGATTGATTTCTAAGGGTTGACCTATAAAGCTGTGCAAGTTATTATATACAGATTTGTCACCTTAATGATTATGCCAGAGTTAGTTGATTGTTTTCATACAAATCAAGATGAATTGTTTATATCAGTGGACTATAGTATCCATATTGTATTGTGTGATTGAAGAAGAGATTCAACAACATTATTACTCTACTATGTTTATTGGAGTTAGAACTTAGAAGATATTGGTGTTATTGGAGAACTAAATTACCATTTTCTAATTTTTCTTTGTAGTCACTGCTTGTTTTCTTCAACCCAATCAAATTTGGAATAACTTTCACATTTGGCAATTTAATGTCACTTGGGAGGTATGTGTTACCTATGCATACATTTTGTGTTTCAGCCAGAATTTATTCATTTTTCAAGAAAGCTGTATTCTTTTGATTATCTATTGCATGAAAATGTATTTGAACAGATTTTTTGTATTGGATTGTTCATTGCCTCTTCCAAGTTGATTATTCTACTATGTGCATAATATTTAATGTTTTATTGTAATGATAAATAAATAAGGTAGTGGTAGAGTCTAGTTAGTAGGGTGGGTTTGGTTATGTCTAGTTGAAAGATGGAACCACCCACGATCGGTTGGAAATTCTAAGGTTTATAAAAAATTCCATAATCTCAAAGCTATTAAATCATAATATGCGATTACCTCTTATAGTTCATCATAATAACTCCAATGGAGTTATTGACGGTTACCGATGACGGTTACAGGTAGTTACCGGAAACGGTTACAGGTAGTTACCGGAAACGTCGATAAGATTCAAGGAACCGCCAAATAAATAAAATAAAATTGACGAAAACAATCAACAATTCTTGATGCTGAACATGCGTCAGGATAAACAGTTAGTGACGCTTCAACCAAGTTAGATCTGCCAAGCAATCGATTACGCTTTATTCACGACGCTTGGTCGCCCTTCCCGACGTCTTCGATTTTCCTTTAACTTTACCTCCGAAGCTATACAAATACGTTTAAGATACGCCAATTGTTAAAAAATATATATAAATTTAGTATTTCATCAGTACTGCCTCTTTTGAAAAGAGCTGGAATGCAACTTTTATTGTCCTTATCAAGAAAATTCAGGGCTAGTGAAATAAAACACTATAGGCCAATTAGCCTTGTGTCAAGTTTTTACAAAGTTCTCGCTTAAATATCATTTCTCCCGATCAGATGGCATTTGTTCAAGGCAGACAAATCACTGATGCTTCTTTTCAAGGCAGACAAATCACTGATGCTTCTTTAGTTGATAATGAGAACTATGATTTGATTATTAAAAGGAAGATTGCGGGTTGTTTTTGCAAATTGGACATCGAAAAAGCGTTTGATCATGTTAATTGACCTACCTGCTAAAGAGAATGAGATTTGGAGATAAATGGATCAAGTGGATTAAGACATGCATTTTCGAGCCAAAATTCTCCATCATCATTAATGGACAGGTAACCGATTTATGTGATAGCAGTAGGGTGTTACGTCAAGGGGACCCCTTTCACCGCTTCTATTCACCATCGTCATGGAAGCGCTCTCTAGACTCTTTGAGAAAGCTTCCAACTCTGGCATCTTCTCGGGTATTAACATCGGAACAGTTAGAAGACCCCACATTATTATGCATATCCTATTCGCCGGCGACACTCTTTGTTTCGTAGAACCGTCAATTGAAATTTCCAATCTTATAAGGATCTTCATCCTTTTTGAGGCGTGCTCGGGCCTTAAGATCAACAGAGACAAGTCTGTAATTTTCTTTGTTGGGAACATTCCAGATCATCATTCCCTCGTTGATATCATTCCCTCGTTGATATCATGGGCTTTAAAGTTGGGAAATTTCCAACCAAATATTTGGGTCTTCCGTTAGGAAAAAAATCAAAAGTCACGATAATGGATTCCCATCATCGAAAAAATGGAGAAAAGATTAACTCTTTAGAAAAGTAAACTGCTCTCCAAAGGGTAGAATAACTATCATTAAGTCCTCACTAAATGATAAAACCAGTTATCTAAAGAGTTTTATATATATATATTATATAATCTTTCTTAATTAATTAAAGACCCCACCTCTTTGATCATAAACATGTCATAATCAACCTTATATAATCCAAAGTTTTAACGGGATTTAATCTGTCTATTTAATCTGTGTATATTATTATTATAATAGATATTAGACGGTTATTACTCTCATTTATTTATTAGTTATTATTATTTAGTACTTACTAATAAGTATATGCTTTATTTTCATTTTGCACCAACATATTTTGTCCTTAGTTTTTACTCCTTCATGATAGTATGTTTAACTACATCTTAAATCTTTAAATCAGGTTAGGTTCAAACCTTTTTGATATTTGTGATGACAAATAATCAAAATAATTGGATGTTGATGATAATTACCATTTATGGAGATTTGTTACAAATATTGAAAATGGATCGGGGTGGAGGAAACGTTACATGGTCATGTAATATATGCACTAAAGTGTGCAAGGAATCGTACTCAAAGGTGAAAGGTCACCTACTAAAAATGAAAGGCCTTTTACTCTTGAGTATGATCCCTTGCACACTTTAGTGCATATATTACATGACCATGTAACATTTCCTCCACCTGGTTCTTTTTCAATCTTTGTAACAAATCTCCATAAAGAACAATTATGATTAACATCTAACTCCTCATTTTGAATATTTGTCATTATAAATATTCAAAAGGTTTGAACCTAACCTGATTTTAAAGATGTACTTAAATCTACTATCATAAAGAAAAGGAATAAAGAAAAGGAGTAAAGACGGTTTGTCCTTTAGTAATAAAGGAACATCAAAGATATATTTATTAGTAAGTAATAATTGAGAGAGATATAACTTTCTAATGTCTAAATAAGGAAGATTATATAACATACATATGGTCCATTAAGATTATATAGTCAAGTAGCAACACACTGCAGCAGCTACAGTATATATATATATACTCACAATACTGGTCTATCACCTTGAAAGAGTTAGATTTAATTTAGGTAACTCTTTTATGATTTAGTTAGGACTCCTACCTAAGCACCTTGAAAGAGGAGATTGTCGATCGCGGGCGGCAGCTATCAATCAGGGGCAGGCGACGGAGAAGAACTTTGATAGCTGGGGTTGAACGATTGAGAAAGAAATGGGTACGGGCTTACGGCAGAGAAGGGAAGAAATGAAAGATATTGTAATTAGGTTAAATTATTGAAGTCCTTCAAATTTTCCTTTTTTGATACTTCAATTTCTTTTTTTAAAACGGATCCCAGCCTTATCGGATTGGTCAACCCTATGAAAAGTCAACAATACCTGTTTTTTCGTATCCGATACTCCAATTTTTTTTCGAGTATTCGTGCAACATAGGTAGAAGCAGAACTAAGAGCACTCACTCTCGGATTGTGTGAAGATTGAAGAGTAATGGATTCATGATTATTGAACGATCTCGGCATAACCAATGATAAGCCCATCAGACCACAATCTAGCTTTTATTAGTATTGCTAAGAATACAGAATAATGTCAACAAAACACATTGTAATCGACATACATTTTATTTTAAGAAAGACAATGGTGGTATAGTTGATAGCTCTCATATGCCATCGAGACTTTAGGTAGCAGACACACTCACTAAGGTCTACCAAATATCACATTTGTACAACCTAACTTGATGGGAGTATAGATATATTTAATGTTTTATTGTATTGATAAATAAATGATGTAGTGGTAGAGTCTAGTTACTAAGTGGGTTCGATTATGTATAGTTGGAACCATCCACTTTCTCCTTTCCTTGTTGCATATATTGTAGTAGTTTGTACATGATTTTTAATTCATTCAATAAAAAAAATGACTAATATAAGCCGGTTTCTCACTTTCTAGCCCTTTACAATTTCACTTCTACTGTGTTAATTGAGCAAATACCTTAACCCAAGTTGGAGTTGAAGAACTGCTATGTTAAAGTTGTAACCCAAGGCCATGTTAGTTTAGTTTCCCTTTTCCATAATCATTTGAAAAACAATTTGCTATAATCATGCCCATAGTGAATTAAGATTTTACACAATGACTCAAGTGCAAACCATGTGTTGTTTAAGAATAACGTTACCCAAAATTCTTACCTTATTAGGCAATGATGGCATTCTTAGGATTTGAGCATGTGATAATATTTTTTAATTGCAGAGTGCATCTTGTTTTGGACCCGAGGCTCACCATATCCGGAGTTTATGCTTATTTGTTTTCTTCTTTAAAAGTTGCATTCAAATCTTTTTGTCATGCTATTAGTGGTATAGTTTTCCAAGTTTCCAAGTCTTACATATTTCAGAACTCAGCTGGAATATTTTTTATGACAGCACAGCATTTCTCATTGGCCCACAAAGACAATTTTCAATGATGCTGGACCCTGTTCGCATTTACGCAACGGCCATATACTTTGCAAGCATGATAATAGCACTCTTTTGTGCGCTCTATGTGAGTGAATGCTTGCTTGGACTGCTCTTCCACAAGCTTAAACCTGATTTGGATTCCTCATGCTATGATCACATTTTTGCTTTGCTGAATCAAACAGGTCCACAACAAGATATTGACACTTTTCGCCATCATCTTGGAGTTTGGAGCACTTATTTGGTATGTCCTATGAGCTATTTGTTGCCAATAAATTGTATTCTATTGTCTGCCTTGCTTTAGACATCTAATGTGTTTGAATTTCACATAAAGTTAAGAATGATATTGATATGTGAAAATATAGGAAGTATAAGTCTTTTTCTTTCCTAGGCATGATTTATGCAATCTGCTGTCTTTTCTAGAACTTTTCATCTATATTGAATGAGTTAGATGATATTTTGACTGCCTATTTTTTTTTTCCTTGGAGTAATCTTTATCATTAAGTTTGTTTTCTGCATACCGCCAACCCAAATAAAATATAGAAAGTATTAACATTGTTTATACTAGCTAAATAACAGCAAAGGTGAATTTGGATAAATGTTTATGCAAAATATCTATTTAGTGAATGAGTCGCATTATTTAAGTATACTCTCCATATATTTATTTATTTCTTGAAAGAAGGTAAACTTTTTTAACATTAAAAAATCGTGAACTCGAATTGCGTTCACTTTTTTACAAGTAAAGAACATGAAGGCAAAAAATCATATAAACATAACAAAAGAAGAAAATATTAAATCGGAAAAGTGCAGTTCCCTTGTTTCTTAAGTGAGACGAAAGTGTGGAGAAAGAAACCTTTGATCCCACCTAATTTCTATGAAACGTCCTTTGTTATGCTCTTTCTAAATGAGGGGAATTCTCTTCTCGTCGGCATAGATAACCACCGACGTAAGTTAAGAATACGTCAAGAATGCTTTTAAGAGGATTCCAAATGTCTGAGGCTAGGACCCCATCCAAGTCGAATTCCTTCGTTTTGAGTTTATAAGAGGAATACAAAAATATTGAGGGTGCCTTTGCATTCAAGACATCCTCCCAAGGGAGCCTAATAATGTTTCCTTGGACCGAAGAATGATAAAGGTCGCTCATCGGAAAAATGTGGTCATCTTTCCATTCAAAGTTGTCTTCTGAAAGAGGTGTTGATGTTGACATGCAAATTACGTCAACACGCTTAGAGAGTCTGTTCTCCTTATCAAACAGAAAGTGCCAAGTGAAAGTGACTTTTCACTCATAATGATCCATGTTAAATTTGTAGAAATCTGCCACACTTGAATCCTTTTTGTTAAAGGCATAATAAAGATCATGAAAAACGTTTATGATCATGTTGCTTGGAAGTCAAGGGTCCTTAAAAACATTTGTAGAAAAATAAAGAAAAGAGAGAAATTTTATTGCTTGTGTTTTTGTTGTTATTCTTACATAAGACTTTCTAGTGCTTAAATAGTAAGATTACATTTGTAGAAAAGGAAATAATTAAATAGTAAAATCATGTAATTGATAATCAACGGCCAATTATCAAATCAATTAGTCTAATTGATTGATTTGTTACTGATTTTCTCAATATTCCATTTTGGAATTATTTTCTTCCAGAATAATTCTACACTCCCCCTCAAGTTGGGTAGTAGATGTTGAGACTGCCCAATTTGCCACATACTTTCTCGAGTCGGCTTGGTGAGTATGTCAGCCACCTGATTGCGAGATGTAACGTAGAGGAGTGTAATAGAGCCTTGGCAGAGATTGAAGAGGGTGTTGCCGATGAATTGTTGATGACATTCTTTCAATTTGACTGATTCAAAAATCATGTTTCACTTAGTTAGAGGAGTGGCTCTTGGCTCTTGGCTCTTGGCTCTTGGCACTTGGCTCTTGGCTCTTGGCTCTTGGCTCTTGGCTCAGCTCTTGAAGTGAAAAATAATAATTTTTGGACAAATGAAATGTTGAAAGAAATTTGTCGAGACACGAAGACGATGCTCGATACAGATTCGACTAAACTATGAAAAAAAAAACGCACTGGAATTTGTGATAAATAGTTTTAGAGAACTATGAGGTTATAGAATCATTTGAGTTCTCCTCCAATGGCTATTTCCACCATTGGAGGAGGCAGCGGAAAATTGTGAGTCGGTTTCTTCAAGATGAAAAAACCCGCTCTGATACCATGTAGAAAAATGAAGAAAAAAGAGAAATTTTATTGCTTGTGTTTTTGTTGTTATTCTTACATAAGACTTTCTAGTGCTTAAATAGTAAGATTACATTTGTAGAAAAGGAAATAATTAAATAGTAAAATCATGTAATTGATAATCAACGGCCAATTATCAAATCAATTAGTCTAATTGATTGATTTACAAATCAATTAGTCTAATTGATTGATTTGTTACCGATTTTCTCAATATTCCATTCTTGGAATTATTTTTCTTTCAGAATAATTCTACAACATTCTTTCCATTTCGTCTTGAGAATGATACCATAACTTAACAATAGTGGTCCAAAAGCCAATACTGCTCTAAAAGCCCGCTCATAAAGAAGCTCACTTGAAAGAGACCCATTCAAAATCTGGAAGATCGTACTTTGGTGTAGCGGTGGTTGTCTAAAGGTTGTCTTTATCCTTGTGAAACCTCTAACATCATTTACTCAGAAGTGTGGTCTTGGAAAGAGAAGACTTACACACATATCTTCTCCATATTGAGATCGGGTACGACAAATTGACTTTAAGGCGCTCATCTAATGTCATCCAAAATAAAATGCCTTAAGCTCATCCAATGTCATCCAAATATTGTGACCTCTAGTTTATCGTGTGTTTTTGTGTTTGACCACTCCATTTTGTTCACAGTGTTGACACATGAGTTGAGCTTGAGTATGCCTTCGCAGCATCTAGATCTGAGCCAAATTGAGCAAGGGCGTGAAAGAGACACTTTGATTTCTCATATGTGAGACCAAACAATGCTAACTTGTTTTTTTAATTTTGTTGGTAGTTGCTCTTTATCCTTGTGAAACTTTCAACACCATTTACTAAGTGTGGTGTTGGAAAGAGAAATTACACACATATCTTCTCCATATTGAGATCAGGTACGCCAAAGTGATTTTAAACTGCTCATCAATGTCTTCAAAAATAAAATGCCTTAAGTTCATGATCCAAAAATTGTATGCTTCTAGTTTATAGTATGTTTGAGGAAATCATGTGAGAGTGAGATACCTCAAGTAGTTGTTTTTGTGTTTGACCACTCCATTTTGTTCATAGTGTTGACACAGTAGTTGAGCTAGAGGATGTCTTTGGAGGAGAGGAATGATTGGAGAGTGAAAGAAACACTTTGATTTTCTCATATGTGAGACATCAAACAATGTTGTTTTGTCGTTTTTACTTTATCCACATATTTATCAAAAGAATGAAATATTATTTTATTTGTACCCATTTTTTTTATTTAAAAAGTTAGTACGACTCATTTGTAATGGTAGTTGCCTAAAGGTTGTCTTTATCCTTGTGAAACCTCCAACACCATTTACTCAGAAGTGTGGTGTTGGAAAGAGAAGACTTACACACATATCTTCTCCATATTATTGAGACCGGGTACAACAAAGTGACTTTAAGCCGCTCATTCAATGTCATCCAAAATAAAATGTCTTAAGCTCATCCAATGTCATCCAAAAAGTGTGATCTCTAGTTTATAGTGTGTTTGAGAAAATTATGTGAGTGTGAGATATCTCAAGTAGATGTTTTTGTGTTTGACACTTTGATTGTGATAGTGCTAACACACAAGTTGAACTGGAGGATGCCTTTGGAGGAGAGGAATGATTGAAGAGTGAGAGAGACACTTTGATTTTCTCATACAAACAATGTTGTTTTGTAGTTTTGCTTTATCCATACATATTTATCAAAATGTGAGTATCTTTTAAAAAAAGAGAATAAAATATTTCTTTTGAAACACCCACTTTTTATTTTTATTTTTTTTACTTAGAAAGCTAGTACGACCCACAATCATGACCCCACTTCAACTTTAAGTGAGAATTGAACTCGTGATCTTTGGTCTCTTAGCACTAACTCTTGACATTTGAGTTACCCTAGTGAGTTAAAATATATATTATATGATTTTACAATTGAGTTTGGATCAATACATATAACTCTTTTAATGTGTGGCACATAGGATTTATGTCCAAGTGAGACGAGACGTGTGTGATCATCACTAAATGAAACAAACTACCATTTTTTCATTAGTGTAGGTATCTGTGATGGTCCCTCAACATCACTATGAATAACAGAAAATGGTGTTCAAGGTTTGTAGCTAGTTTGTGCATGTAACAAACCACTTTTTCTGTTAGTGTAGGTACTCGTGTTGTTTCATATACATCACTAGGAATAAGAGAAAATGGTGTAGATGGTTTGTAGCTTGAGCATGGAAAAGATGCTCGTTTTCAATGTATGTTCAATGTTACTTTGATTGAGCCAACACTTGGAGCCATTTTTCACCCTAACATATTAGTGTCGTGACTTGAGTTGTATTTTTGGAAGAGAGACATGTCACTCTTCATGTGGTCTAATGCACCTAATACCCTCACATTGCCTTTGTATAATAATAATAGATGCATGTCCCTTTGAAGGAAGGCTATCTATTCTAGTCAGAAGAATATGATCAAATTGAGTTCGATTTCTAAGGGAAAAATAGAAGAAATAATACTCTAGTTGAGCCTATTTGATAACAATTTGGAGTTAAATCTCTGTTTGTACATTATTGGCTATTAGTTCACTTTGAACTTTCAAGCTGATAAAGTTGTGTTTACTTTGAAAGATATATTCAGATATTGATAAGTGTTCCAAAACCCTTATATCCATTACTTTATTTTTTTTATAAATTTTAAGTATAAAAGGATATTATAGTAATTCAACCAATTAAAAATTCAAATAACTTACTTTTTCATCAAACAAAAATTTGGGTAAAAACCCATTAAAAACTCCTCAAATAACCCAAATCAAACAAACTCCTATTGCGATAAATCCATGGGTTACCCAAATATGTCGGCATTTGGCCATGTTTGCGAAAAACTGTTAAATGTTGAAGATGCATCATTTAACAAAATATTAATCAAGCTTTCATGGGGAAGGAAGTTTTGATAGATGACTAAGTTTCTATAAAACAATGTTGATTTTAAAGCTCATCTTCAAATACAGAATCTGTAATAGTACTGAAATTGAACTCTTAGAAAGATTCATTTTCTTGGTAAGCTAGAAAAAACAATAGAAAGATCTCATTGAACAAAATGTTTACAGACATCAGAAAAGAGGATAGGTGTGCTAGGTTTTAATGTGCGTTTCTTCTCAAATGATTTAGGATAGGATTAATTCATTTCAATCCAAATTTTGTAAAATGGTATTGAGTTAAATAAATTAAGTTTGTCTATATTCAAAGCATTTTGAAGAAAAGAAAATGTATTAATAAAGTTTGAATTTTTTTTTTAATGTGATGAAATGCATTACTAAAATGTAAAATTGCATAACACAACGATAACTCATAACAAAATTTAATACTTACATAATAAATGTGAGAACTAACCTATTACATACAACTCAACATTAAAATTGCAATAAAAATTGAAAATTGTTTTATGAATGGGTTTGATAGGTTGATTGTTATCATTAAAAAGTTCATTTCATCTTGGTCATTAAGATTTCATTATGACCATTATTTTTACTCCATGTAAACTGATTTCTTCCATAGGAAGATCAATGAATCAGAAACAGAAAACAACTATGGCTAATATTTTATCCCCTTTACACTTTTGTCAGGAACTCGAACCTTATTCATATCCCCACAATACAAGATTTTTGCCACTGATGCGAGTTCAAAATATCATGTCCATCTAAAACTGTCAATTCTTTTACGAAACTGAATTCCCAAAAAAAAACATCAATAACCCATAAATTCTCTTTCGTCTTGTGATCGACTCGGGTGTCATAAAAACATGATAATCCTGTTGCTCCCATGTCCTTAAATATCCAAACCCCACCAAAGATATATTATAACTTGGTTAGCCTCTCACTAAATTCCCAAAAAAATAACATCAATAACCCATAAATCCTCTTTTGCCTTATGATCGACCAGAGTGTCATAAAAACATGATAACCCTGTTGCTCCCATGTCCTTAAATATCCAAACTCCACCAATGATATAGTATAACTTGGTTAGCCTCTCACTCTTTACATATTCAGAGTTGGCTTGAAGGTAAGGTCACCTAAGCGGCGGCGCTTAGGACCACCCTTTCCCACAAGCATACAAAAAGTACACTAATAAATTTTGAACTTTAGGTTACAATATTTATCAACATAATATTTAACCAATCTGACTATGATATTTTTGTTAATGATAATAAAAATTATTATATTAAGAACAATTTTTTTTTCAGCTTAGGGCACACCAAACCTCGGGGCTGACAGGTCAACTAGGCAGTGACCTTAGGACCGCACAAAAACAAATTGCACTAATAAAGTTTGAACCTCATGTCACATCATGTTGTTTTTGTTAATGATAATACAAATTATTAAAAAAAAAAATGAGTAGGCACCACAGACCTCAAAGCACTGATTAAAGGGAAATGGTGATCATTCTCAAGCTCTGTGTACCCATTATTCAAAGATTTGGCCGGCCAATGATATAAGCAAAACTAGAGATTCAAAAACTAAAAGAGGGAAATGTTGATCATTCTCAAACTCTATGTACCCATTATTTAAAAAATAATTTCTAAACTTTCAAATTTGATAGATAGAAATTTCTGTAAACTAAAAGATTTCAGAATTTCACAAGGATGGAGAGCTATATATATTTTAAATTCAGTTAATGAAGTCAAATCCTAATGAAAGGAACAATAAAATTTGATCAATCATAAAATTTGCAATTAGTTGGAATGCACCAAACAAAATTCTTAAAATAAAAATTTTAAATTTATTATGAATTTTTAATTTCCAATCAAAATTATATCTTTAGTTTTGATCAAACTTTAAAATAAAAATAATAGTAATATAGGTAGCGAATGATGTGGCTGGCACCATAGAAAAATTTAATTTTAAATTATACATGTCACTTAAAAATATTTAATAATTTCTTTCTATTTAACTTTTTATTATTTTAAAAATATATTTAATAATTTCTCTCTTTTTAATTTTTTATTATAAAATTATTATAAATATTACTTCATTTGAAATTGGATCAGATAAATTATTCAATTTAAACTACAAATTAATAAATATAACTCAAATTATTAATATTCAATTTAGATAAAATAAAAATTTTATAGTAAATTTTTTTTTTTGGAAAAACGACTTAGCGTCATTTGATTAAAAATTCTCCAAAACGGGAAAAAAAACCACGAGTTTAAGAGATCAATCTAGACAGGCCTAGAATGATTTTGAAGTCGTAACATTCTGAATAAAAGCTAAAAAGCTAAAAACGTAAATGAATTATTTGTTTATAATGCTTTCAATTCTAGTGAGTTTAAAAAACGGTAAATTCCAGTTCTTGCAGATATTTCAGTTCTGCTCCGTGCTTGGAATTCTTCTCCACGTTCCCGCGAGGGCGCTGCAATTCGATACAATATCTTTCCGTAACTCGTCAATGCTCCTGCGGGTTCTGTCATATACCATTGCATTCCGTTCTTGCCAAATGTTATACACCACTGTTCCAAAGTCACACTTGAACACACTTGTTGCAAATCTATTTCCCTTGGCTTTGAGTAGTGCTGCTTCTTTGATTTCATTCCATTCGCTCGGGAAACTAGTCAGCTCCAGGCTTTTATAGAATCTGTCCCAAAGCTCCGAAGCAATACAGCAGCTCCCGAATAGGCGATCTATGGTTTCTTCATTTCCTATGCATAGAAGACAGCTCGCGTCCGGGATGTTCATATACTTACTGATACGATCACGAGTGCTGAGTCTTTCCCAGAAGGCAAACTATAGAATGAACTAGTGTCGAGGGATAATCTTCGTTGACCATACAAGAGGAGCCCATTCTACTTTCTGCGCTTTTTCCCGGATTACCTCCCATATTTTCTTCAATACCAGCTTCCCATTGTCCTCAGCTTTCCATTCATGAATATCCGGTCTATCGTGTAGTTGTATGTTACTTATATGATCAAGTATTCTCTTTCCTTCTAGAATTCTTCTCAAGAGCAAGTTTCAATTCCCGTCTTTGATGTCTCTGATTTTCGCTTTTGCGCAGTCCCTTCTGATACGAGTATTTTGAAACTCCTCCTTGTCGAAGATAGACTGGTTTTCAAACCAAGGGTCATGCCAGAATATAGTTCATTTCCCGTCCCCTAGTCGGATGTCATAAAGATCTACAATATCGCTTCTTAGTTTAAGAATCTTTTTTAGAGACCAGCTCATACCTTCGTGAATTTTGTAGGTCCAGATGCTGGTTTCGTGTTTCATAAACCTCGTATGCACCCATTTGATCCATAGTGACTCTTGATTGCGCTCCAAAGCCCACAGATGCTTGAAGGTTAGAGCCTTGTTCCACTCGATACAGTTCTTCAAGTTGATGCCTCCCTCGTCCTTCGGTTTGCAGAGAGCGGTCCATTTGACTTTCTTTCCTCCTCTTCCACTACTACCCCAAATAAAGTTTCTCATCAGCGTGTCGAGTTCCTTCATTACCTTCTTCGGAATGACCATTTGTTGCGCCCAATAGCCAACTATGCCCATAACCACGGTTTTGATAAGTTCGATCCTCCCTGCATAAGAATGTTTTTTTGATGCCTAGCCAGATATCGTGTTTTTTACCTTTTCAATCAGCGGCTTGTAGTGTGAGATCTCGATCTGCTTCGCAGTTAACAGAATTCCTAAGTACCTTATGGGAAAACTACCTTCCTTGATGCCCATGATGTTGAAGATGTCCTGCTTTGTTTCGTCCTTCACGCCTCCATAAAATGCCACACTTTTGCTTTCATTAATAGTTAAACATGTTACCTCAGAAAAGAATGTTAGTGCAGCCCTAATAGTTTTAATGGAATCAACGTCTGCGTGCGCTAGAATGAACAAATCGTCAGCAAAACATAAATGTGTTACCTCCTCTACCTCACAGAATGGGTGAAAGATGTATGGACGATTCTTTCGGAATATCGCGAAGATGCTCTCAAAGATCGCCATGATAGCTACGAAAAGGTAAGAAGAGAGGGGGTCCCCTTGCCTTACCCCGTTTTCACCCTTGAAATAGCCTCTGTGGACTCCATTGACGCTAACAACAAAGCAGGATGATGAAACGCATTGCATAATCCAATCGATAAAAATCATAGGAAAAGCAGAAACAACCAGAAAGTCTCGAATGGCTTCCCATCTAACAGAGTCGAAAGCTTTCTTGATATCTATTTTGAAAGCCACTCTCGGGGATATTTTCTTTTTCCCGTAGCCTTTTAATAGGCTCTGCATGAGAAGAATATTATGAGAGATTGTACTACCGGGGATGAATGCAGATTGATTAAGATTTATTATTTTTCCTATTATATTTTTAAAACGTTTAGAAATGATTTTTGAAATTATTTTATAAATTACACTGCAATAGGAAATTGGTCTGAAATCTTGTACTTTCTCAGGTACCGCAGTTTTGGGGATCAAGGTTAGGACCGCTGTATTCCATTGCTTTAACATCTTCCTATTTTTGAAAAACTCCAGAACCCCATCAGTAACATCTTTACCCACAACCGACCAATTATCTTTGAAGAACTGTGCATTAAACCCATCAGGACCCGGGCTTTTATTCCCATCAATACTAAATAGAGATCCTTTAATCTCAACCTTCGTGACCACCCTTATCAACTCGCGACTATCTTCTGCAGAGATTTTCCTATCAATAATTTGATACAAGGTATTCAGGTGACTTTGATGCTGCTTTCTTGTACCCATAAGTTGTTTATAGAAATCCCAGATCTTGGACACTCTTTTGACCCTGAACATATTTTAATATTATATGACAAGTGAATGAATTTTTAATAAATCTTATAAAAAGATGAAATAAAAAAAAATTAAAAAGAAATAAAGTAAAGAAAATAAAAAAAATTAACAGTTTAGTAAAATATATATTATTAATTTGATTTATTCATTTTCCGTATTATTATTTAATATTTTTTATATTTAACTTCTTATTCTCTCTCATATGTATTTTTATTGTTTTATTAATTTTTCTAATTATTATCTTACAAATATATAAATTAATTAATTCAAATATATAATTACAAATTAATAGATAAAAAGAAAATATATAAAATAAACTTTTAGTAGAGTTCTCCTTTTTTCCAACATAGTTTTTACTAATTTTTTTTTTAATAAATAAAATAGAATAAATTATTTAAAGAGAAATAATTAAAATGTTATTTTACTGGTTATGTACAATAATTAAAAATATATATATTTATAATAAAAAAAATTAAAGAAATAAATTATTAAGTATTTTTTAATAATAAAATTTGTAAAATTTTTATTAAATGCATTCTATTTTATTTAAGATAGAGTAAATGTAAATATTGAAAAGAGAGGGAGAAATTATTAATTGAGATAAAAAAAGATAAATAAATATATACTTAGTTAGCATGTTTAATCAGCTATACGTCATTACCCTTTCACTACAAAAATTTTTGCTACCTCTATCGTTACTCTAAAAATAATTACACTTTTTCGTCATTTAACTTGTACTAAATTCCTTCCAATAGATTTCTTCTCTCACATTAATTAGGTCAATAAGATTAATTTTGTTAAGTATAATGAAAATATAATTAATATTTTTTATTTTATCTCGTTAATCATAATTTGGAGCACAATGAAAGTTTGAAAACTAAGATGAAGTAGTAGTTAAAGATTGCTAAGAAAATGAATACATCAGTCATTTCAAAATATTAATTTTAATGTCATCTTCAATCCGAAAGTAAAATTATTTAGGAGATTATCTTTGATACAAATGAGATCTTCTTAAGTTTTGGATTGATTTTTTTTTTTTTTTTTTGTTAATGGGTAGAATAAAAATGAAAATTGACATGAATTTTTAATCCTAAAATATTTTTGCTGGGATTTTAATATTTTGTGGATATGTATCACTAATAATTTTCTTATCTAGTTTTGCAAGAAAGTTGATAGTTTTGTTGTTTTGCTTTGTCAACGATGAATGAAAAAAATTATACTAACTACGAAATAAGCCTCCGTTAGATTGGAGATACAGTATTATAGATATAGGATAATGATATCTAAAATAACTTTAATTTGATGTTTAGTTAAAATAAATTATATCTAAAGTGTTATTAAGAGTATAATTTATACCTAGAATGATGTATAAAATTGTAACATATATTTTTATAATTTTTTCTTTCCCTTTCTATCCTTATTAATTTATAATTTTTCTCTCTTCTATAACATTTGAATCCTCCTATTGTCTTTAACCTAAATTATTGTCTTCTTCATCTTAGGATGATGTGGGAGTGGACATCCTTTATCATTTAAAAGGTAAATTTTTTTTTTGAATTTTTCAAAATATCTTGACAAATAATATCTAGCAAGTGAAAAATAGAAACATCACAAATAAAATGATTGATTTATTTAGAAAAAAAAAAAGAGATCTATAAATAAGTTAATTGCAATTTTTTTATTGTATTATATTACATTAAATAAGTCAGATTGGTTTTAGTAGTTTTGTTTTAATTAGTCTTATTTAGAAGTAATAGAACAAATTCTTATTTTCATCTTCATAATTACCTCAATTCTTATTAAACTTCCACAACATAGAATAATCTATTCCAGAAAGAAGTAATTGTCAACAAATTATTCAAGTTTATAAATTTGCTTGTGATTTTGTTATTATATATTTAAAAATATTAATTATTAATAAATATTTATTTAATTATAGGAAATAAAATATATCTATAAAGAAATTATATTATCATATTAGCATTATTATTTATTTTTAAAAATATTTATATGATAATAAATATTTTTTATTAGTTTAAATATAATTAATAATAAATATTAAAATAACTTATATAAATATAAGGATGAAATAATTCTTACTACTTTTTTATACTATCAACCAAACACAAAATTATAAAATCTTATAATTTATACCACTTATATCATTTCAATCAAACACTAATAATTGATATAATTTATATATCTTAATACTCCAATACAAGTTATACTCTGCAATTTATATCTATATAATTAGTACCACGCACCAAACATTCTCAATAAATTAGTTTTTCTTAGTTTGTTGGCTTAATGAATGTGAAAGCTTTGAAGTTTTTCAGTCATTTTTATCTATAATAAAAGTCTCTAACACTTTGATAATGTTTTTATTTATTTTAAAAATGTTAAGAATTTTAAATTTATTAAAAAATATAATTATTTAACATAGCTCTTCAACTCATTTATCACAACAAATTAGACAAAATTCTTGCTATTTCATGAAAAATAAATTAATTATTTTGACATTAGAGATTGTTTTTATTAAATCAATTTAATTAGAAAATTGAAGATAGGGGCAGATGAGTAGAGCCACTCGTGAGCTCAGTCAAAATTTGATTCGAGTTCGGTTAAAATCGAATTTGAGCCGAACTCGAGCCAGCTCGTTTAAGATTTAAGACGAATTCGAGCTTAGGTAAAACTCATTTCATGGCTCATTTCACCATTGATGCAACTTCACCGTAAAAAAATGAGGGAGGGAGTTGCTCATTGGATAGTGATGCATGAACGTCCATTTATAATTATTGAGGAATAGAGGTTCAATTTTATGCAAATGCGAGGATTGTCAAAATGACAAAAAATTAGTAGAACAACATGCAAAGCAGATTATATGAAAATCTACGAGATAAAGAAAAAGAAGTTGAAAGAAAGTCTTGAGTGCGTTGAAAAGGTAAGTTTGACAACTGATTGTTGAAAATCACTCAAAAGATTGAATACATGACCATCACCGGACATTAGATTGCTTCTTATTGGAATTTGCAAAAAAAAAAAAAGTTTCAAGTTTTATAAATATTCCACCACCACGAGGAGGTCTTCAAATTTCTAACGTTATTTTCAAATGCATGAAAGATTGGGGCATTGAGAATAAGGTTTTTACAATTACAGTAGATAATACTTTAAGGAATGTTATTTCATGTCCATTGTTGTGCACATATTTGAATTTGTGCGTTTAAGATGGATTGAGGGAGATTGATGATATCATTGGCAAAATAAGGGACAGTGTAGAATATGTAAATCATTTAGAGGCAAGACGTGTCCAATTTACAAGGTGTGTGCAATAATTGCAATTGAAGGATAAAAAGTTGGTTCGTGATTGCAAAACGAGGTGGATTTAACTTTTTAGATGCTAAGTTGTGCACTAAAGTTTAGAGAAACTTTTAAGATGTTTAAAGAACGCGATCAATTTTATGATAGTTGCTCTTTGGAAGAAGAATGGGATAAAGCTCATAAGATTTGCTCTTTATTGGAGGCTTTTTGGACAACCACTCATATCATATAAGGCACTAAGTATCTTACTTCTAATTTATTCAATCTTTTTAGTCTTTAATTTCCAACAATTAGTTCTATCTGTCCGGGCATTGCTCATATTTAGCACACATATATAGCACAGAGATGAAAGATCTGCTTAGCTTAACAAGAGCGGAGTCGTTTACAACTATTTGCTCTAGAATCGTTGTTGGATAATGAAATTATCATTAAATGGCTATTTCGGATTTAAGTTTTCACCAATGAGACTAAGGTAGTTGATTTGTGCTCTGTGTTGTTGTCAAACTTACTTTTTCAACACACTTAAGATTTTTTTCAACCTCTTTTTCCCTATCTCGTAGATTTACATACAACCTACTTTACTTGTCGTTCTACTAATTTTTTGTCATTCCAGCATTTCCTTGCCTCTGCATTAAATTGAACCCTTGTTCCTTATGGATTGTAGATGGATGTTCAACATCAAGATCTAATGTCAAATTTTTCCTCATTTGTTCCATGTCAAATTTTCTAGAATGCAAACAGAAGGTAAAGTTGCATCTACGAGCATAAAATTCAACTTTGTCTGTTTCTCAACTTCTCACAAATGAATTTTTCTTTTTACACAATTTTTTCGATGCCTCAAAAGACTTGACGACATAGCTCCTGACTTACCTGATCAAATTAAAATGGGATTGACAATATTTACATTTTATTTTATTTTATACCTCCAATATGTCAAAATATTCCAAGCTTATGAAAGTTTTTTCATTTTCTTTGTATGGAACCTTTCATTCTCTTTTATAATGTGTTGGGTGTAATTAAGAATAACTTCATTACTTTCAACTATACCAATATTTATATTATGTGGAATTGATGTCTCTTCTATAGACAATTGACTTGATGCTAACTTTCTAAATTCAAAAACAAAAAATAAAATACTCCATCTATGAAATAAAATTATTAATTATTTATATAAATACCACCACATCAAAATAAAAAAATATTTATTAAATCCAACAAAAACAGAATTACACAATTATGGGATTTATTTTGTATCTAGATGGTGAACTTGTATGATGCGTAAGATAGAGTTCCAGCAATCATGTGTTTGTGGATAAGCTCGGCTTTCGCCATTTCACCGGCTGCACCCATCGCTACATGCAACGGATCGAAAATATGTGTTTTGGTCGTGGGTGTGCCAACTTCGCATGTGGCGCCTTTTGTTAGTATTCTTGTCTTAAAATAACAGAAAATATATATAAAATGGTGTTACAGATAAATAAAAATAAATAAGATATACAAAGAACGAAATCACCGATTGAGATGTTGATTCGAGGCATGTGCTTAGCACATTTCTCTTAAAACAGTTCCACCGTCTCCTGTTTGTGCTGAAGCTTATCGTAGATGGCTGTCTCCCAGGGTACAACGAATCTAGTAGTGATTCAACACCAGAATCACTACACAACGAACTTGACCAACGTACCTGAACTATCACCGGGATCAAAGCAGAATTGTGTGAAGCCACAATTAAAATGATCAATGGAAGATTTTTCTGAAAAACTAAGAAGTAGCTAGCTTCTTGTGATGTTGAAAATAAAACCAATTAAAATTCATTTAGGGTGATTGAAAGATATAAACTATGTAATTCTGCCATTGTTATATCTCTTCTTAACAACGTATTATCAATTGAGATATATAAAGATAAATTAGTCAATCAACATAATGACTAATTTTTTAACGTAGGAATAAAATCAATTAATGCAATCAATTGCATTCTCATCAATTGCATGTGAAAGGTTTCAAACGTATGCATTTATCATTGCATTTGATTGAAAATTTCTCATTTGCACATTGATATTAATACTCATTTAACTAACTCATTCAATTAATATTTAATCCAAATATATTATTTATTTTTATGCAATAAAATGCATTATGCAAATAAATTAAACCCCACTTGGATTAATGGAAAAATGCTACATTTTGCTATTTTACCAATGTGGACAAATCCACTAACTCGATTTTATTCTTGGGACTCACCCATTCTCAGAATTGTTTTTGAATTCTCATTTTCATTCATATAATGGAAATAATCTACATAGTCTAAATGCCAACAATCCCCCACATGAATGGAAATTGAAAGATTAACCCGGTGAAGGTTCAACAGTTGAATTCTACATAGGATAGGTAGGTGTAACCCTTTGAACCTTCCCTTGTGAAAGCATATAACTTTACTAGCTGATTAGTAGACTCGATCTCCTTGAACTATTCTGCCTTTTGTGTAAACGATTACACACTTTCACATAGAATTCTCCCTGATACATGTCAAGCTCTCATGGTTGTGTCCATTTTGGCCATGGAACACGCGCCTGGTTCTGTGAGAGGGTCTAGAATTGAGCCGTGCAATTCCTTCGAAGCGGCCCCACTTCTCCCTCACATAGGTGATCTCTTTGCTCACAAATAATCATTAAAAGCGATATGCTTATCCTCGTCAAAATATATATTGTTTTATTATAGGATTATTCCTCAACAATAACTTTCCAAGTTAGTACAAGTAGGTTGTCCCATTGAACCTAGTTCTTGGGATCTCCAGTCTACATAGGTTGGGTTTTCCTTCATACCAACTTATAATAGGCTAATGTCTCAAAAGACTTCAAACTATCTCTCTATTCAATAATTTGATTAGTGGATCCACAATGTTATCTTTGACTTACATAGTCAAATTTGATAACTCTATTAGAGAGTATAGTCTAATGACATTATGTCTAAGACGTGTATGTCTAGACTTGTCACTGACTCTAAGCTTGTCCAATTTCTAATTATTATCACAATAATTAGAAATTTATGTTGGTACATTCTTAGTTAACCTTGGAACATCTTCTAATAAGAAGCATATCATTCGTACATGCTTATCATTTAATTTTTTTTATGAAAATATTGTTTACTTGGCTAACTAGTAGACAAAATGTCTTTTAACTATTCTGCCTTCGTGTAAACGATTATATATTTTACATAAAAATATTTTATTTTTCGACATAAGTCAAAAATATAGATTATAACGTTTAATCTATCCATCATAAGATTTTTAGAAGATTTCCATACGTAGATTGCACTTCTAAGTGTAAACATATTCACTTTAAGACGTAAAGTCTTTCATTTAATAATATCAATATATCATTTGATAACAACATGATATTTTGTTTAGTGCAATTCATATCCTTTATGGATTTAATCATTTTTATCGTAATTTTCAACGATAGAAATATCGTACAAAAGACACGTAATGAAATAATTTTCATTGTCTTCATAATATATATAATTGTCACATCCACTTTTTTAATAAAAGTATGGTCAAATTTTCATATCATTATTATAAAATTTGTTATAAGTCATATCAAGACTTTATAAATTTTCTTTTTCATTTATTTCATAAAATCATTTTGAAGACATTGGTTCTTCAAAGTTTTATGAAAATAATGTCAAAATATGACACGTCTCTTGATTTCAAAATCCTCAAATCTAAAATATCGATTTGAACACCAACTCAGCAAATATAAACAAGGTATTTTCTTGTTATTTTATTTCTTTTTATAAAGTTGCGCAACTTTATCTTTTATAGAGAACATATTTCTCTAACAACAAATAATTTTTATATTTATCATAATATACACAATTATTTTTGTGTTATAATCAATAAAAAATATTTGCCCCCACATTCGTGTTGGTATCCTTTTTAAATCACACACATTTGTATGATTTAAATCAATGATTTTCTAATCAAGAAATTGTCACATAGTTCTTTTACAGATTTCTTTTGTTATACTCATCATACAATGAATAAGATAACTATATCATAAATATTCAATTAAATAAAATATAATTTTTATACAAGAGATTAGAATGTTTATTCATATATAAATCATTCTTCACATAATCTCTACATAAGAAATTAAAAATATTTAATCAATTAAAATATTTATTTCAACACTTAATTTCTATAAAAGAAATTAGAATATTTAATCAAATAAATATTCACCATATCACATGATTTTTACCAAAGAAATCATAATGTTTCAAGCATCTTTGACCGAAGTCGCTTAAACATTTATTTCCGGTTGCACGTTTGCATCCCGTAATATCGGCACATTTGCCACATTATTTCTCAAATGAAACACAAATTTTCTTGCAGTTATTAGATTTCAAAAACATCAAATTAAACAAGTCTTTATGATGAAATTGAACCATGTATATCAAATATATAATTGAATAACATAATCAAATAATATGTCATATATATATTATAATTACTTCATATATCATTAAACAAATATCTTTCTAAAATTCATTAATTGACAATTTATCTTTAATCAAATATAAATAACTAATTGTTATAAATAATTATTCATGTCATCAATTCGTCCGTTTCTTAATTAATTATATGACTTTAACTTTTCATAAAAGTTTTTGCATACCAAAAGACAAATAGTTTTATGAAAAAAAAAAACATTTAGAATTTTATATTAAAAAAAATACATTTATAATTGATCGTTATTCATATATGTATACTAATGGCTATATAAACATATTACGAATGAACACAAATCATCATATTATTAACTAATTTGCATGATATATATACAAATAATCACTTAGCAACGTAATCAAATAAAATATAATTATAAATATATTTTATATCTTAATTAAAACACTTACATTGCCATATTCTGAACAATAATCGACGTGAAACGACTATGCATGCTTAGAAATAACTTTGGGTAAATTGTTCTCACCGAGGCAATTTTTACAAAGACAATTTCGACTAACATAGTCGTGTCTTTTTAAATGCATGATTATAATAAGTTCTAACACAAATAACTTATTTAATCTCAAGAAATTTAAATGCCTCAAAATATTAATAACAACATCATTTTGGCAAATTAAATTTTTATAATTTCTACACAAGAAATTAGAATGGCTCCAACACTTAAGGAATCATTAAGTGTGCCAATTCACATTTAATAATTTCTATAGAAGAAATTAAAATGATTTCAACATCCATGATTAAAATCATATATCAGATATCATTCATCTCACAATTTTTTTTTTTACAATTTTTTTTTTACGCAAGAAATTGCAGTGATTTCAACATCAATGACTAGAGTCAATTTAGCAAGTCTGATTTTTACTAAGAAAAATCATTGACTATCCTTCATCTCATATTATTTCTACACAAGAAATTAGAATGATTTCAATATAGTTTCAACATCAATGACTAAAGTCATTTTAACTAGTCTGATTTCTACCAAGAAATCATTGACTTATCCATTCATATAATAATTTCTATACAAGAAATTTGAATGATTCCACCATAAATGACTAGTGTCATTTTTTTTTAACACATTCATCTAATAATTTCTATAGAAGAAATTTGAATGGTTTCGTCATAAATGACTAGTGTCATTTTTTAACACATCAGATTTCTATGAAAGAAACCATAAGTGACTAGATTTCTACGAAAGAAATCATTGGCTAAAAGAGATTCGAACTAGGACCTTTCACCAATGCGACCTTTCACCTCCTTGCGCGTCTGAACTTCAAACCACTGCGCCAATGCGCCATTTCATTATTGTACCGCTTTTATGACCTTTTGTCTTCTTTCTAGAGAAGACTTATGCTTCATATTTGACTAGACTCTGTCAACAAATGAATATATGCACATTTAAAACGATAACTTATTACCATAATAAAATGTAATATATAAAACAATGTATAAATAAAGATATCATCTCTCTTTGTTTATTAAATCTTCATACCATATTCTTATTAATTATATTGTTTAATTAAAAAGAAGGTATATATTATAATTAATTATTTTAAAACTGAAACCATATGTTTCAATTATAATTAATTTTAACACCATAAATTTTATAAAAATTGAAAGCTAACATATTAGTTACTTTCTTATTTTTATTCATTATTATTAATAACTTTAATAACCAAACAAATCTTCAAAATAAAACTAGAACAAATTAAATTAATTATGTTCTAATTTATTTTATATATAATATTTATATAATGAATATACATATTAAAGTTCTTTAAGAAAAATTTTATATCAAAATATATTAGCTTATAAAATTAAGTTTTAACACCATAAGAACATATGTGCTAATAATCAACATATTTATATATAATAAAGACTTATCTTTATTTGTTGTTTTTTTTTCTTAAGATGAATCATTTCCATTTTTCCGAAATGAGCATTATCTCTTTCGCAACACCACGACTCGTATTTCTGAAACATCAAAGACAAAAAAAAAATATTCGATGGCTCAAGCTATTAAATAGCTTAGCACAAAGAAACTGTTTTAAGATTGTTAGTATTCTTGTCTTAAAATAACAGAAAATATATATAAAATGGTGTTACAGATAAATAAAAATAAATAAGATATACAAAGAACGAAATCACCGATTGAGATGTTGATTCGAGGCATGTGCTTAGCACATTTCTCTTAAAACAGTTCCACCGTCTCCTGTTTGTGCTGGAGCTTATCGTAGATGGCTGTCTCCCAGGGTACAACGAATCTAGTAGTGATTCAGCACCAGAATCACTACACAACGAACTTGACCAACGTACCTGAACTATCACCGGGATCAAAGCAGAATTGTGTGAAGCCACAATTAAAATGATCAATGGAAGATTTTTCTGAAAAACTAAGAAGTAGCTAGCTTCTTGTGATGTTGAAAATAAAACCAATTAAAATTCATTTAGGGTGATTGAAAGATATAAACTATGTAATTCTGCCATTGTTATATCTCTTCTTAACAACGTATTATCAATTGAGATATATAAAGATAAATTAGTCAATCAATATAATGACTAATTTTTTAACGTAGGAATAAAATCAATTAATGTAATCAATTGCATTCTCATCAATTGCATGTGAAAGGTTTCAAACGTATGCATTTATCATTGCATTTGATTGAAAATTTCTCATTTGCACATTGATATTAATACTCATTTAACTAACTCATTCAATTAATATTTAATCCAAATATATTATTTATTTTTATGCAATAAAATGCATTATGCAAATAAATTAAACCCCACTTGGATTAATGGAAAAATGCTACATTTTGCTATTTTACCAATGTGGACAAATCCACTAACTCGATTTTATTCTTGGGACTCACCCATTCTCAGAATTGCTTTTGAATTCTCATTTCCATTCATATAATGGAAATAATCTACATAGTCTAAATTCCAACACCTTTTCTTCGTATTTGTTCACGTCTTCGTAATTGACAATATTATTACTTCAATTCTCAGTTTACTTCTTAATCATTAATGTCATTATATGTAGAGGTTGTACTAAGATTAGGTCTAGTAAAAATATAATAATTATTGAAAAAATTTGTATTTATCTAAAAAAAAATTAAAACTTATAATAAACTAATAGTTTAGTGGTATATATTTAGAAAACATAAATCTTTTACTTCTTATTTTAACTCAAATTCATAATATCATATCAAATAATAAACTTATTATAAAATAAAAGCAACTAAGGCATTCATATGTCAATACCAAAAAAAATCAAAAATCAACTATTCTAAAATTAAGCCTACAATTAGGTTCCTTTGAAAAACTATAAATTAATTTTGAAAAAAATTAAAATTGTATTTTAAAAATTATAGTTTATCATGGCTTTCCACTCCCTTTAAAACATTTTTAATGAGAATAAAAATTTAATATTTTTAGCTTTTAAATAAATACATTTTATATTTATAGTGGATTACATATATATATATATATATATATATATATATATATATATATATATATATACTTTTATTAAAAAAAATTATTCCGTTCTTTAACTTAAATGAACTTGTACTTTTAAAAATAGCTCAAAGTATCTCCTACAATAAGTTAACTAGCTATTCTTAAGTTATATTAGTTATTTAAATAACTTTTCATTCTCTTACCTTTCTATTTATCAATTAAATTAATAAATTATAATACTAAATATATATTTTTTTTAATTAAAAATAATTATTCAATAAATATTAATATTTACAAAAATAACTCAACTTTTCATTAAAATATTATTTTATTTATAAAGGGTATGTTAATTAGTATATTAAAATAAGAATACAATTAAGAAATAATGATAAATGTAAATAATGAATGTGGGTCAAGCTAATTTGGTATCTCTATTTTAAAAATAAACAATAGTTATTTTATGCGAATCTTTGATCTCAATTAAAATATTGAGAAAATATTATTAAAATATAAGATTTTGAGATCAAAGACAAATACATTTGGCCAAGAATATTTCCATTAGAAAAATGAATTAATTAATTACCTTCCATTAAGAAGTGCATCTTTGAGCCAATTATCAAATTCAAGAGCCCATGGAACAGCATCAGCGTTTTTGTTTGCACGGTTAACTGTTCTCAAATTATGAGTGGCTGATCCTGACCCTATTATTAATACACCTTCTTCTTTAAGACTACTAAAAGCCTTCCCCATATCATAATGATAACTTCCATCTCTTTCCGTTTGAACTGATAGCTGCTGGCACACCGGAATATCCGCCTCCGGATACATTAACATCAACGAAACCCAAGTTCCGTGATCCAATCCCCGTGTTTTATCCTCCTCGACACGATTGAACAAACCAGATGATTCCAACAACCCTTTTACCTTTCTTGCCAGATTTGGAGCCCCCGGAGCCGGATATTTTATCTTTTTGAATAGAAACGGAGGGTTATAGATCATACAAGGGTGGGTGGATTTATGTACAAACCTATCCGGGTGGTAACCGGTAGCCAGGGTAGCTCGAAAGAGTTGGTATGTAAATGACAATAACGACGAGAAAATACCGTCGTTATTGATAGTTTTCCATCGCTAAAGTGATTAGCGACAGTAAACATATTTTGTTTGTTTCCTATCTGTTAATATTATTCTAAGTCTTTTATAAAAAAAAAAACTTTTAACCCATCGGATTCTAAATCTTAACTCCGCCTTATATCATGTTAGTTCTCCTTAATTTAAAATAAAACAAAAACTTTAAAATTCTCGTTGAAACTCTTTGAATAAAATGGAAGGTTATGACTTGAAGTTTCAAATTAGTTCTATGCAATTTAAGAGAAACAAAAAGAAAAGAATCGAAATTATAAAATGAATATATTACTACCTGGTACATTTCTTTGGGGAAATTGTTGAAATCGTAAATAGTGTCGTTGATGCCGGAGATGGTATTTACGGTGGGCTCTGTTGTCTCCCAATGAGCGGATATGACGAGGGTGGACGATGGTTTTTGACAATAAACGGTGTTTGTAAAGGATTTTAGGAAGTTTCTTGCCGGGATTGAGTCGTCGATCGACAACGCCGGCGATCTATGAGATATGTAAAATGTCTCCTTCACTACCGGTGATGCCATCTTCTCTCTTTTTTCTCCTATACAAAAATGATGAGTGAGAGAGAGTAATGTACTTTGTTTTATTATTTATTGGAATGGTTTCAAAATATATATATATATATATATATATATATATATATATATTTTACATAAGCTATTGTTTGGGTAAAATAATTATTTTGTGAGAATGATAAATATAACGAAAAGTCAGCTAAAATAACATCATAAATCGTATGTGTCTTGCTAACTAGGAGAGAGAAATCAAAATATATATATATATATATAATTCACCAAAGAGAGTTTTATATTTTTCGGCTTCATTTATTTCTGCATTTCTTTCTTTCTCTGAAACGTTTCCGGCGTCATTTATTTCTCTTCTCCGACTTCATTTATTTCTCTTCTCCGACTGTATTTATTTCTTTTCTCCGACTGTATTTATTTCTTCCTCTGAAACTTCTCTATGATATTTTTTTTAAGTATCTAGATTATTTGTTTTTATAGATCTAGGGTTTATTTATTTTACAAATCTATTTATTTAAAGATCTAAAAGTTTATGGATTTATTTCAGAACTGTTTGAACTTTCAAGAAACCGAAACACCGAACTTGAACAACACAGTAAATGAAGAACTGAACCTGAACAAATCCACCCATGTTGAACCCGAAAGGTACCCGATTGCCCGATTGGTATAAAAAATATATATTTCAATGTATCAAAATGTCCTTAACTTACCATTTCTAGACCTAAAATTATTGTTTTGGGACCAAAGAGGTCGTTTCAGGACCAGAAAGTTTGGTTTAAGGACCCTATAGGGTCATTTTGGGTCCCAAAATGATGGTTTCTTGTCCCAAAAACATTTAGGGACCTCATTGATTGTTTATGGTTAAAAATAGCTAGTATCGGAACCCATGATGGTTGTTTCAAGACCCCGAAAAGGCGTTTTCAGGACACATTATGAATGTTTATTGTCCTGAAACCACTCTTTCTGGAATGATAGGGTGTTTTTGTGTCCCAAAACCACGCTTTCGGGTGCCAAAATTACCTTTCTTGTCCCGAAACCACTCTAAAAGGGTGTTTTTTTGTCCTGAAACCACTTCAAAAGGGTGGTTTTTTGAAGTGGTTTCGGGACAAGAAAGGGTCTTTCCTTGTCCTAAAAGGGTGGTTTCGGGACAAGAAAGGGTCCTTCCTTGTCCCGAAACCGTATTTCTTGTCCCGAAACCATGGTTTTTGGTCCTGAAACCGTTGGTGGTTTCGGGACAAAAGGAGTTGGTTTCGGGACCTAAAATGGGTGATTTTAGGACACATTATGAATGTTTATTATCCCGAAACCACTCTTTCTGGAATGATAGGGTGCTTTCGGGTCCCGAAACCACGCTTTTGGGTTCCGAAATCACCTTTCTTGTCCCGAAACCACTCTGGAAAGATGCTTTCTTGTCGTGAAATGGTGGTTTCAGGACCTGAAATGGGTGATTTCGAGACAAGAAATGGTGGTTTCGGGACAAGAAAGGGTGGTTTCGGAACCCGAAAGGGTGGTTTACCACTTATTTCTTACGGTTGCACTTAATTTTTGTAGTCACATTCCCAGTGTTGGAATGACATTTTCCTCCGAAGAACAACTTATTGAATTCTACACATCATATGCCCACTTAACTGGATTCGACATTACCAAGTTATGGAGCAAAAATGTAGGTGGTAAGAGGAAATACTTTAGCATTGGTTGTGCCAAGAGTTTTATGAAAGAATCGAATGCCAAAAATAAGTTTAATCAGCCTAGACCAATAACAAAGACAGATTGTAAAGCAAAGATTAATGTTATTGTTCGAAATGAATGAGAATATGTGATAACAAGTATTTCTCTTGAGCACAACCATACATTAAGCCCTAAGAGGATACTTCATGTTAGATTCTACAAAGTAATAGACGGAAATATAAAGAGAAGATTGGATACAAATGATGAAGCTGAAATAACTATGGCCAAAATATTTCAATCTCTTGTAGTGGAAGTTGGAGGGTATGAAAACATGTCTTTCGATGAGAGAACATGTAGAAATTACGTTACAGAAGCACGAAGGTGGAGGTTAGGGAGTGGGGATGCTGAAGCACTCACTAATTATTTTTTAAGAATGCAAACCAGGAACTCAAACTTCTTCTACCTTATTGATTTGGATGAGAAATCCCGAATTAAAAACGTGTTTTGGGCAGATGGTATGTGTAGGGCCTTTGAAGATTTTCACGATGTTATCTCTTTCGATACAACCTATTTGACAAATTTCTATGACATGCCGTTCGCTCCGTTTATTGGGGTTAATCATCATGGTCAATCCATTTTACTTGGATGTGGGTTATTGTCAAGTGAAGATTCAAATTCTTTCACTTGGTTGTTTAGAACTTGGTTGGAATGTGTGGATGATAAACCTCCAAATGCTATAATCACAAATCAATGTCGATCCATGGTGATTTCAATTGAGAAGGTATTTCCTAAAACTCATCATCGATTTTGTTTGTGGCATATAATGAAGAAACTTCCTATAAAACTTGGAAGCCATACTAAATACCATCTAATAAAGAAGAGGCTGAAAAACATAGTATACAACTCCATAAATATTCAACAATGCGAAGAGGATTGGAATAGACTAATAGAAGATTATCAGTTGAAAGATAATGTTTGGTTGAAATCTGTGTATTTTGAAAGATCTAAATGGATACCTGTTTATGTGAAATGATAATTTTGGGCCGGGATGTCAACATCTCAACAGAGTGAAAGTATGAACGCCTTCTTTAATGACTACGTGCAGTCCAAAACATCCCTCAAACAATTCGTCAAGCAATATGATAGGGCTCTATTGAGAAATATCGAGAGAGAAAAGAAATTGTATTTTCAATCGTTTAATTCTTTGATACCAACTGTTAGTGGATTTGCCTTTGAAAGGCAATACTAAACCTTCTACACTCCAGATATATTTAGATTGGTTCAAGAAAAAGTTAGAGGTTTGATGTTGTGCGACATCTCATTCATTGAAGAAGAAGGGTCGGCTTGTATATTTAGAGTTGAGGAAATCATTTTGGGGATTAATGAAGAACATGTAAGAGATGTTTCTTACAAAGTACATTACACGAAATAGATTGCAATGTGAAATGTCAATGTCGATTGTTTGAGTTCAAAAGTATTTTGTGTAGGCATATCATGGTTATGTTAAAAAAAAATGAGGGTGAATGAGGTACCAATGTATTATATAATGGACCGGTGGCGTAAAGATATTAAGCGTATGTATCAAAATATCACAAACATTTATGATTCAGATATGTCTGTGGAAGAAAAAAACGTCACAATAGTCTAACTCGATTGATGCAAGAGGTTCAACAAGTTAAGTAAAAGCTAAAGTCAATTGTTCTTTTTGGATGAACGAAATAAAAGGCTTGATGGAACGGTTTATGTCACTTAATCATGGAAGCACTGAAACATCTAAAGACAAAAGCACAGAAACATCTCCATCTCCATCTCCATTTCAATCTCCCGCTACATCCATTTTGATACACTCTCCTAACAAAGTTAGAAGTCAAGGACGACCACCAACAAAGAGGAAATAATCTTTAATTGAAAAAATCCCCAAGACTTCGAGATCAAAAAAGAAGGGAAATACTGTCACAACATCTACAGTTTTGGATTCAACACAACAAGCAACAACAACAATGGAATGATCCACTTTCGACTCAATTATCCTTCACATCACTTTTATCCTCTCAGATATATGTCGAAGATAATGCGTGTGAGGATAACATTCAACGAAGATAGTAACTTATTTGATCATGTTGTTGTCACTTTGAATATTTTTACGTTTTTGTCATACTTTTAACGAAGATAGTACTTATTTGATCATGTTGTTGTCACTTTTAATATTATTACGTTTTTGTCACTTAGAATATTTGATCAAGAGTAGTTTCTTGTCCCAAACCTTGGTTTCGGGACAAGAAGAGTTGGTTTCAGGACCTGAAAGGGTGGTTTCGGGGCAAGAGGAGTTGGTTTCGGGACCTGTAATGGGTGGTTTCGGGACCCGAAAGTGTGGTTATATTGTGTTTGGTTGTTATGGGTCCCGAAATGGGTGGTTTTTTGTCCCGAAACTATGGTTTCATGACCTGAAAGAGTTGTTTCTTGTCCCGAAACCATGGTTTCGGGACAAGAAATGTTGGTTTCGAGACCCAAAAGAGTGTTTTAATTATTTTAATTGAAGACTAGAAAATAATTGATTATAATTAAAGACTAGAAAATAATTGAATATAATTGAAGACTAGAAAATACTACATTAACATATTTAGAAAGTTTTAGTTAAAAAGTTGAACTTATATGGTTAAAATGTCTCGCATTCATTAAATTTAGTTTTGAATTTAAAATATATAGTATTATTAGCCTATTTGGTTAAAAGGTTATATTTGTTTTTTTTTGTTAAGTTATAAGTTCGAAATATATATATATATATATAATATATATCATTATAATTTTATTTTTAACCGTTTTAAGTTTATAGGCGGGTCAACCTACAATCCGACTCAAGTATTCATTACTTTCACACATATATATTCAAATTAACCACATCAACTCGACAATTCAGACACTTTTAAATTAAGCATCATTCATTTATATATATATATAGTTAACTTATAATTTTTATAAAGAATGAATACATAAATATGGATTAAGTTATAAATTTATATGTATTTATTAGAGTTATTAACCACAGTAACTCGACAATTCAGACACTTTTAAATTAACCATCATTCTTTTATATATATAGTTAACTTATAATTTTTATAAAGAATGAATACATAAATATGGATTAAGTTATAAATTTATATGTATTTATTAGAGTTCTCCCTCCTCCCTCCTCCCTCCTCCCTCCTCCCTCCTCCCTCCTCCCTCCTCCCTCCTCCCTCCTCCCTCCTCCCTCCTCCCTCACGTTAAATTAGAAGAGAAAATTATTTCCAAATTAAATCATTCTAAACCAAAACTATATATATAAAAGGCTTAGGCTCGTGTTTCTTGTGCTCTTTCTAAAATTTTATCACAAAACTTAGCCATTATTTCATCTATCCTATTATTATCTATTCATTTATTTTATATTTAAATATGAAAATTATCTTTTATTTAATTATATAAAATTAATTTATCTTTAAAATATAAAAAATATTTTTTACTTTTAAATTTTAATCCTTAAAAATAGGGAAATTTTACGAAATGTCCTTAAAGATGGCATTATTTGATTTTTTAACCAGCGCATAAAATTAAATGCTCTAGTGACATCTTTATATTTTTTTTGACGAAATTGCCCCTGTCGCGGAACGCAACTTGATGACATTTGAAAAGTCGACAATGCCATGTGAAAAGTCTACAATCACGAGACTCAACCTCGGTTGCGTCTCGCAACCGACATTCGCGAGACGCAACCGGAATTCGCAAGACGCAATTTATTTTTTTCTTGGAAAAATTAAAAAAAAAATTACTTCTCGCGATTGCCGATTGTGTCTCGCAATTATAGACTTTTTACAACTAGGACATTTTCGTCCAAAAAAAAAAGTGTCACCATAGCATTTAATTTTATGAGCCGGTAAAAAAATTAAATAAAGATATCTTTAGGGTTATTTAGTCAAATTTCCCAAAAAAATATATTTTTTTTAAAATTTAATTAAACATGTTTTTTTAGAAAAAATCTCATTAACCACTATATCAAACAAAAGAGCTCTCGGTGATAATATTTGTTTGGTTTTATTGTGCAGAAATGGTAAACCAAAGTTGGAGGGCTTAAAGGCTTAAATGAAGCTGGAATCAAACAGAGAGGAGGGGAGGCCATTTCCTTTTAGAAGGGAGCTTGGATTTTAGAGGGAATTACTATTTTCTTCTTATTTGAAAAAGTGTTTGATTTGTGGAAGTTCAGTAACCTGTTCTTAGAGGATTCGTCTAGATTCTTGACTGATTTTCTGCTTGAATAGGAAAACGGATGTCTTTTCATGGTGGGTGCTCATCAGCACAACCTGTTGTTGACAAATTTTTGGCTCTCTTGAGACGATGCGTTTCAACCAAGACTCTTCAGCAAGTCCACTCCCAAATGCTCGTAAACTCTCTAGATAAGCACAATTTTCTTCTCCCTAAGCTAGTTGATGTCAAGGATTTCAACTACGCCTCTCTGTTCTTCTCACACATACCCAAACCCAATGAATACACTTACAATATCATGATCCGTGGCTTGACAACTACATGGAAAAAATACGATATTGCTCTAAATTTATATTACAAGATGAAAATTTTGGGTTTGAAGCCGGATAATTTCACTTATCCATTTTTATTTATTTCATGCGCAAATCTTTTGGCTCTAGATCATGGCCGTTTAGCCCATTCCATGATCTTAAGATGCGGGTTAAACTTTGATGACCATACAAGTCATTCGTTGATCACGATGTATGCACAATGTGGCGATGTGGGTTATGCACGTCAAGTGTTTGATGAAATTACTGAGAAAGATTTGGTCTCATGGAACTCGATGATAGCAGGATACTCGAAGATGGGTTTTGCTGGGGATGCAGTAGATTTGTTCCAAAAGATGAAAGATGAAGGCTTTCATCCTAATGAGATGACTTTGGTGAGTGTTCTTGGAGCTTGTGGTGATTTGGGAGATTTGAATATGGGAAGGTCTCTTGAGTGTTTTGTTGAAGAAAACAATATTGCTGTGAACTCTTATATTGGTTCAGCTTTAATTAGCATGTTTTCGAAAAGTGGTGATGTATCATCAGCAAAGAGAGTCTTTGATGAAATGAAGAAGAAGGATGTGATAACCTGGAATGCCATGATCACCGGGCAAGTGCTTCTAATACACTGTCTAGTTTCATTGTTTGATCATTTCTATCTGAAAACATTCCAGAGTTTTGAATATGCTTGTTCTTATAATCCTTTCAATGTTTGTGTATGCATTACAGGTATGCTCAAAATGGTTTATCAAACGAAGCAATTCAACTATTCAACAGCATGAAAACTGCAGGACTTAAACCAAACAAAATCACATTAGTTGGAGTATTATCTGCCTGTGCCTCAATAGGATCCCTTGAACTTGGCAAATACATTTGTGCCTACGCTTCTGAAAATGGATTACTAAATGAAGTATACGTAGCCACCGCCTTAATCGACATGTACGCAAAGTGTGGTAGTGTGGACGATGCATTCGCCATCTTCCAAACAATGCCCGAGAAAAATAAAGTCTCTTGGAATGCTATGATCTCTGCACTTGCATTTCACGGTCGAGCTGAAGAGTCTCTAAGTCTCTTTACACGTATGGAGAAGGAGGGTCGTGTTAGTCCCGATGATATCACCTTTGTGGCTGTTCTATCCGCATGTGTACATGCTGGTTTGGTAAATGAAGGCAAGCGTTTGTTTAACTTAATGAGCACATCGTTTGGGTTAGTCCCTAAAGTCGAGCATTATTCGTGTATGGTTGATCTTTTAGCTAGATCGGGTCGGTTAAATGAAGCTTGGGACTTAATTGGAAAGATGCCTGGGAAACCTGATGAAGTTTTATTAGGTGCTTTGCTTGGTGCTTGTCAGAAATTTAAGAATACAGATGTGGGTGAGAAGGCTATGAAACTATTATTAACTATAGAGGCTTCTAATTCTGGGAATTATATAATTTCGTCGAAAATGTATGCGAATTTGAGAAGATGGGATGATTCCGCTAAGATGAGAGTTTTGATGAAGGAACAAGGTGTTGCGAAGACTCCGGGTTGTAGCTGGATTGAAGTAGATGGTCGGCTTCACGAATTTCATGCTGGAATTTGTTTCAACAGTTTATATTCTGAAGAGATTTATAAGGTAATTGAATTGTTAATTGATGAAATGAAGATTGAAGGTTATAACCCCAATGTTAGTTTGTTATAGACTATTGTATCTTAATAGTTCAACCTATATATTTCAACCAACTTCCTTCAGCCTATCTTTATCTTTCACTACAGTTGTGCCTAATTTATGATTTCAATTTTTATTTATATATATATTTTTTAAATATTAAAATTTTAGTAGAGAAAACGTCAATTAGATTTGAACATTGTGAAAAGAGCTAAAAAAAAAATTTAAGCCAAAACACAAATGTCAACACATTGTTCCTAATGGATTCCATAATCACTTAAGACAATGATAGTTTGCTAATAGAAGCAACATGAGATGAGTCAAATAATAACTACACATTTTCTCAAAATTTATTTCTAAATTATGAAGATGGTTGGATTATTGAAGACTTACTAATTAATATTTTGATTGATTATGAAAGTACTTACAATTTAGTAGATCTAGAGGTAACAAACAAATCTAAATATAATTTAAGATGGTCTCAACTATTTCTTATCACAATAATAAATGGATGCAAATTATAATGAAATATAGTTTTTGACCATCAAATAAAAGTGGAGTTATAATAGTGTTTTGTTGGTGATTATATATATATATATATATATATATATATATAATATATATATATATATATATATATATATAAAAAAGGATTAGGAGAGAATTTGAGGGAGGAAATATGAGAGGAAATAATATGGCGTAATTTGATTAACCAAAAAAATAATAAAATTTATCTCTCTTCTCTCTCCTTACTTTTTATCTTTTTCTAAACTAGTATGTAGTTTTTCTCCCAATCCCCTCCCTCAAATTTCATCCCCTATCACTCCTCATCTATATATATATATATATAAATTTGTATTAAGTTATTTAAATTTATACCTCTATATAATTTATACCTCAACTTATTTTTATTGGGCGTTTATATAAATTGTAAGGGGTATAATTTGTGTAAAGTAAGGGGTATAATTTGTATAAAGTATTAAGATGTATAAATTATATAAATTATTAATGTTTGGTTGGAAGAATAAAAGAATTATAAATTATATTAGTTTTATAATTTTGTGTTTAGTTTTTTGGTATAAGAAGAATAAAAGACTATCTCATCTTTGTATTTATATAAATTGTTTTAATATTTATTTTTATCTAATTTTATTTTTTATTATTAATTATATTTAAATTAATAAAAAAATTAATTATCATATAAATATTTTTAAATAAATAATAATGTTATATAATTATATACATATAAGTTCTTTTTATATATATATATATATATATATATGATTTTTTATATTATTTATCAATAACTAAAATTATTAATATAATAACAAAATAACAACAAAATTAAACCTATAACATTTGTTGAAACTTATGCTGACTAGGAAAAAAGTCATTGGACTCTTTTAACTTGTTAAACACTCATTAAGTAAATCAATTCTTTTTATTTTGACTTTAAATAATATTGAAAGAGAAAAAAATTCAAAGAATTTATTTACCTTTTACAGTTGAGTTAAGATGGCTTCCACGAATAGTAACTCCCTCCATAGTTTTCACCTCAGTAAAATAAAAAAAATTAAAAAAAAATAAATTGTCTTAAGAACTTAGATTAAAAATAAGAAGAATGATCCAAATGTGCGAGAAAAAAAAAAAAAATGAAGATTGAAAATGGAAAAGGATCTATTGGGAAAGAAAATTTAACAAGACTAAAAAAAGAGAAAAAATTTTAAAAAAATTATACTTAAGGTATATGTTGTACCTTAACCTCACTGTTTATACTATTTTTTTTACTAAACATTAACTAAAATTTATTGTAGATACTAATATCCTAGGTTATGTTTGGTAAAAGGTATAAGACTGTATATATAGTATTATTGTATATACAGTAAATTATAAAACTTATTTGGTTTGTTTGAATTTATATATACATTGATATCTAGGTATAAGTTATACTTTGAATAGGTATAATATAGTACTTATTCAAACCAGTTATAAGAAGGTATTAAAATTTGAATTAATTTTTAATATTTTTGAATTCTAATTTTTTAATATTAATATTAATTTTTCATTAAAGTTTAATTATTAAGTTTTTATTATTTTTAATTTAGTTTTATATTATATTTTTAAATAAACTTATTTTATCAATTTTAATATTTTTTAAATAAACTTATTTTATCAATTTTAATATTTAAAATTTTAAATAATTTTAATTTTATTTATTTTTACAAAAAAAAGTTAAACGTTTATTATTAATAATTATAATTATTATCTGTTAATTCAATCATTTAAAAAATATATATTATCATTCATATTTTAAACAAAATTATTAAATAATACTAAATATTTATTTTTATATATTATTATTAATTTAAAATAATAACGTAATTAAATTATTATTTATTTATTTGATATAATATTAGTAATATTTAAAGTAATTATAATAAATTTTATATAATATTAAAATAAAAAAAGGTTAGTTAAAAATAATATTAAAAACATAATTAACAAAAAAAAAAAAAAATTATTTTATTCTTATACTTAAATTTTATACTATCTACCAAACAAAAAATTATAAACCTATATAATTTATATAATGTCTTCTACTTTCAACCAAACAATAATCTATATAAATTATACTATTTTATACCTCTTTACAGTTTATACCTCCTTACAATTTATACCTCCTTATAGTTTATACCTAATATGTTATACCTCGTACCAAACGCAGCCATATCTACATTATTATTATTGTATGCATATATATATTCTTGTAATAGTAATGGTATGTACTATATTATACAATTTTTAAAGTATAAATTATACTTAAATAATGTTATAGATATAATTATTAACCAAGGAAAAAACCTTTCTTATTTACTGTAGATATCTACAATATTTGTAGATCATATCAAAAGTAGTATAACTTAACTAAAGCTACCTATAATAGTATTATCAAAACTATGATGTATTTGGAATTCAATAGTTAGTTATTCTCATTCTAATTATTTGTATTAGAAACAAAAAAAACATAATATCATCTTTAGTAAGAATTCAATCATATGAGTTGTTTAATGAGAATTTATCAATGTTATATATAGGTAGAGTTGTCCCAAATTTTAAGTTGCTCTATCCTAAAAAAACGTGAATTTTGACCGTTAAATAAATATTTAAAAAAATTAAGTTTTAGTAAGAATAGTACCCATGACCAAATAATAATCTTATGTTTTCATTCTAATTAAATGAGCTGCCCTGGACTTGCTAGGCTTAAACCGACCCTGTATATAAGAGGTATATATATGTTTATCGTGGAAGAATAACATGTTCTCACAAACAATTATTCACAAAGATAAAGATAGATCCAAAGAATGTTATATATGGAAGATAAAAATAAATTGAATGGAATATTTAAAACTACGATAATATACATATTTTAGTTCGGTTTGATATTTGAATGGACAAAAGATCTATATTATTTATTTTTAAAAGGTAACTATAATAAAACTGCCCCTCATAAAATTTGATGTAATTATAATTAATATGATTACTATTTTAAATACAACCCATATTGTATTTTGTTATATTACTCAATTTCTTTATTATGATACATGAAATAATTAAATTTTCTAAAGAGACTCCATTCTCACTTTCTTATATAATTATATAATTTTGTAAAGATATTGCACCATTGGAAAGTATAAATATAAGTGGACAAATAAGCCCTTAATATTAGATTTTTTTAATTTAAAAAGTTAATAAAATTTTAAACGGTTGTAACATCTTCTATGGTTTTAATCTTCTATATAAATGTGATTCTCTAACATGTTTATTGTGTTTCTTCTCCCAGTTTTAAATATTAAAAAAATTACATTTACTTATTTGTTACTTTTCCTGTAAAGGGAATAAAGAACATGTAAAATCAATAGCAGTAAGATTAAATAGGTAAAATTTGATATCTTAGACATCGACTCTTGTCATTTGAATTATTTTGAGTACAATCTAACCGAAAACGAAAATACATTGCTTAGACTTAAATTAAATATAAACAAGTAGACATTGTCTTTTTTTTTTTTTTTTTATCCATGTCTGAAACGAGTTAAATTTAAATACGTTTCTAAGTTATATAGTTAATCCGCGAGAATTATTGATGTCATAAACGAGTAAAATTAGTTAAATAAGTTTGCTTAATCCGTAAGGATTTATAGAAACCTCGGCCGGACGGACTCAATTAGAGAGAAAATCCAGAGCAGAAAGATTTGAAATTTTATATGCCACAACTGCTGATTCACCCATCAGGATCGAACTTATTTTCTCTACCTTCTCTCTATCTCCATCCACGGTCTCTTCTCGCGTCAAAACCTAGCCGTAATCGTTTTCTTTTGGTAAGTCTCTCTCTCTCTCTCTCTCTCTGTATATAATGGAGAAAGTCTCGTGTCATGTTTGCTGATACTGTCCTGATTTTGTTGTTTCAATGTCCTAGCACAACATTCAGCGATAATGAGCGGTACTCCCGTAAAAAGGCCGCATGAGGACGTGGGTCGCGGCGGAGGTGGGAGTAATTCATCGGGTTCTTCAAACTACCCGCATGATGAAACTGGCGGTGGGTATCCTAGTAGTGTTCCAAAGCTCCTTCCAACCGCAGGTTCTAATCCCCATTTCCATCTTCAACCTATGGATCATGCTCCCCACCCAGTTCCTAGGGTTCTGCCTAAGATTCCACGTTCTGAATCGTCTGATAGGAGGCAAACCTCGATTCCAGTGCATCCTAGACCACCCACTGCCTCCTATGACTATTCGCATCCTGACCAAGGAGCGGCTTCTGTTTTAGAACATAGGTTAGACCCGAGGGAAAACCCTTATAACAGGGATCCAAAATTTGAGAACCGAGAACCTGGGATGGGGAATAGAGGAGATGAAGGTAAAGACTTGAAATTTAAGAGGGAATCATATCCGTTAGAGCATAAGAGTGAAAATGTGAAAGTAGATAAGGAAGGTTTTGGCTCAGGTAGTAATAGTCACTTGTACTCGAAAGAATGTAAAGAGAACTATAGAATAAAGAGATATACAGGTACCCCGAGTGTTAATACTGAGATGTGTAATCCATCATGTAGTAATGTGCATGGACAGATTGACAGAGATGTTGTCGAGAAGGAAGTTTTACCTGAACAGAGGGATCCCATGGAGGTTCATGAAGCAACTGGGGATAATAAGGCAGACTTGAAAGGTGAAGATATGCTTAAAGAAAAAGATAAGAAGAGGAAAGAATTCAAACAACGTGATTGGGGAGAAAGAGATTGGGATAAAGAGTCGGTTAAGGAAGAACTTGAAGTTGAAAAGTTGGACGATAGGGAAAAGAAGAATATTGCCAAAGATAAGGAGAAGCCCAAAGAACAGGAGCAGAAACCTGATAAGGGAGACGTATCAAGTGGAGCCGAGAAAGATGGTTTACATGGAGAGGAGTCGATTGATGCTGTTGGTAAGACACCTGAGCTAGAAAGTGTAGGAACAGATACCAATAAAGCTAGCAGGAAGAAAGAAAGAGATGCTGACATGGAAGGTGAAAGACCTGAGAAACGTAGTAGGTACAATGGCAAAGAATCAGATGATGGTTGTCCAGATGCTGAAACAGGCAGTGAAAGGGAAAGAAATGTCTTTAATTATGGTGTTCAACAACGTAAGGATACGCTTCGACCACAAGGTAGTCCTCAAGCAGCAAACCGTGAGCAGTGTTTGTCATCCAGAACACAAGAAATTCAAGGGTAATGCTGCCATTTTTATTTATTTTTTCAATGATGTACTGTTTCTGACCAGCAACTGTGTTTCACAAGAAGCTAAATTTGTTTGTCTAAAAGTTATTTAATGATCCTTGCAATTTCCACTTGTGCTGAAGTTTAGAACTATAGTGAAAAATTATTTTATTCTCATATGGAGTTATATACTTTTTCACTTTTCTTTTCATTATCTCAATCCTTCCCTGCTTTAGTTGCTGATATTTTTTTGGTTTCTGTTTGCCTTGGATAATCGTGTTGGTTTGGAGGAATCACATTTACATCTTTCCAATTTCTAATGATTTATGTCTTCCTCATTTTGTGTTTTTCTGTCTCCAAATTTACTTTTTCTCTTATTATCAAATTCCTGTATATGCCAAAACACTGGTATGGTTGTTTACTGGTTTAGAGGATCTAAGTTCATGCTTCAGATTTGCATCTTTCTTTTGGTTTGCAGAATTACTTCTACCTATTTCCTAATCCTTCATATATATCACAAGTTTTATCATCACCTTTTTAATTTTTGCAACTTTTTGTTGATCTGCACTCTGATGGTTTATTGTTTTCCTTCTCTCCTAATGTGCAGATCTCAGGGTAAGCTGCTTTCAACTTTCAACAGGAGCCTGTTATATTACAAGAATGCACTTTTGTAACATCATGAGCATAACTATTTTATGCACTGTTTTTCTTCTGGTATTGTATTTTCCTCATAAAAGCATTTCTCAAAGGAGAAAATTTGGGTGCTAATGTCCTTGATTAAGTTTTAGGGCTTGCATAATAACCAAGTGGTCTAGATAGTTTAGAGTTGGTTCCTTAAAGTTACAACTTATTTAAGAATTAAGAAGAAAAGAAAAGGGGAAAAATCCTCATAACAGTTGTCTCTAAAGACATCAACTCCTTACTTATCTTCACTTGGACTTTGATAATGATATACTCCTGTATTATCTTACAGTTAATTTTCTTCACTGTCTTTGTCAAAGCTGTATATTTTCCTTGTGTGGGAGTTGACCTCCCCTTTCAGTTTGAAAATTTGGTTAATTTGACATTGCCATTACTGAGAAAAACTCTTAACTGATATTGAAATGGTTCCAAAAAGAGCAGACTAAATCTCCGTTTGCTGAATTTGCACTCGTGTCCTATTGCTAATCTGTTTACAACAGCACTTGAAAACTAATAAGTTCAGTCTGCATCTGAAGCATGTTGTGACAAGCCAAATAAATGTTTATCTAAATACTCCAACTCTGAACCAATGGAATCAAGCATCTTGATAGTGAGGTCTTGATGACACCTTCTAATGACTAACACTTTAATATTTTAGTCTAACGGTTGTGTTTTTAATCTCCTGAATTTTGTTGATTATCAAGTTTACGCCTTTGACCGTTACAGTGCACCTGTTCATTGTGTGGTTTTACCTAAAGTTGTCAATGGAGCACTTTGTACTGAGGAGCTTCATTTGTTACTGCAGGTAAATGTGATGTATCCATTGTAACCTATAGAGCTGGTGAGTGCATGCAAGAGCTTCTGAAATTGTGGAAGGAATATGAGGCATCTCAAGATAAATTGGGTGAAAATTCTCGAAATGGACCAACTCTTGAGATCCGCATACCAGCTGAACATGTCAGTGCAACAAATCGGCAGGTAGCATAAAACTTATTTATTAAGTTTTCCTCTCTGCAAAGAAGACAGGTTTCATGTTCTTTGTTTGTTCATTTGGCAACCTTGCAATATCAAGAATGAAAAACTAATCTTGAGGTACCTAGATGATATCGTCTTGTTTGCATATTATTGAAAATGACAGCAGAATTTTGGATCTTTTGCAAATCTTCCTGCATGAGTTTTGGAGGCTGTGTTTCAATTTTCCGTGGTTTACAAATGCTGTGAAAATGTCAAACTAGGTCTTATTCCAAACAACAAATTTGTCTTTTCAAGAGACATTAACTTCAAGTGTTTGGGGTTGTCTTCCCAATAAAATGTTCATTTATACCTCCTATCTTGGTAGTTTTCCTTTATTTAACTAATCCCTTTTATTTTTCTATAAATTGTAGTTCCATTGTAATAGTTTAATATTTCAAATCAATCAAAAAATATACCAATCTAAACTCACTCTTCATTTTTCTACAAATGTCTATTATTTTTGTTTGGACATTTGTGGAAATTTATAACACGATGGTTCTGAACTGGTTCTTGACATGGATTTTTACAAAATATATCTTTTCGTATGTTTGAGCTCTAGCCTGTAACCTTTCCCCATTCTCCCCCTTCCCCCAACATAAATTTATGTAATTATGTCAAACATATATGGTGATGGTTTAATGATTAAAAAATGGCATGTATACACCGAGAAGCATAGTGTAATGCTATATGCTGAGGAATGTTGGTGAGATGATATTTGGTTGTCTTCTTAGGTGGTGGTTTGAGATTATTTATCTACAAATTATGAAGGTTCACAGATAGCCTAAATACACTTAAAAACAAGATGTACAAGGTGTTATAATCTGTTGCACATATTTTTAACTTGGATGAAACTTTGTTGCCCACATCAGACACTCAAGGGCAAACCCCTTGGGGGTTTACAAGGGTGTTGGCTATAAGGGTACCTACATAAAAAAAAATTGTGTTTTTAACATTTTGCAATTGTCTATTCTTTCATCATTGGAAGAGCTTTGACATACATGGATTTGGAGTTTCAGTTATCTTTGTGAAGTTTTTAACCTGGGGGTGTGTTTAATTCTTGACAGGCATTCTGAGTTGACAATTATGACTTGTATTTTCAATATACCTTGGCTTTGTTTGTAGGTTAGAGGTGGCCAGCTATGGGGAACTGATATCTACACCAATGATTCAGATCTTGTTGCTGGTACAATATTTTGTGGTGTTTTTGAAATTTGAGAACTTCATAATTAGCATATTTTGAGTGCCTTTTAACTATTTCCCAGTCCTCATGCACACCGGTTATTGCCGACCAACTGCCTCTGCTCCACCATCAGTTGTTCAAGAGTTACGTGCTACTATTAGGGTGCTACCTCCAAAAGATAGTAAGACTCTGTAGAAATTTCGTTCCTTTAACTCTTTTCCACTCCTCATGCACAATCATGCAATAACTCTTCCACTCATGATCCTGATTTAAGCCAAATGAAACCATGGTAGCATAAATGCCTATGAGATCTACCAGCTTCTTCAGCTATTTATTCTTTGCTTGCTAGTGATGTATAGAAAGAAATAAAATATACATAGGTATTTCTTCATCATATGGGAATTGTTTGAACCAGTTTCATGATCAACTTATTAGTTGCCTTTAGCTGAAATAAAAGGATTGCTATCTACTTTGTATCGTGCTTCTCATTCCTTGGGCTTCAACGTGTGCCATTTTTACATTGCCAGGCTACATTTCTACTTTGAGAAACAATGTTCGCTCCAGAGCTTGGGGAGCTGGCATTAGTTGCAGTTACGGTGTAGAAAGCTGTTGCATTTTGAAGGTGTGTAATTTTTCAAGTTTTTATGTTCTAGGCCTCTTCTATAGAATGATTCAATCTAAAATCAGTTACAATTCTGAAGGTAATTGTTTTATTGACCTGGATTTTCAAAGAAAAATATATTTATATGTTATTATCCATTATGAGATTCCCAAGTACTTGTTTATGGAGTTTGTTTGTCAACTAAAGGAAGGACCATATTGATTCCCTTAGCTTCTTTTGTTCTTTTGAAATGAAATCTCCTTCTATTTTCCTGTAGAAAGGAGGCGGTACAATTGAGCTTGAGCCTTGTCTTACGCAAACATCGACACTGGAACCAACTCTTGCTCCTGTTGCAGTGGAACACACAATGACTACAAGGGCTGCAGCTTCTGTACGGCCTTATTGACTCCACTTAGTTTTGTTGTTTGGTAATAGGCTTCTAGCCTTTCATGTCTTAATTTTTCGCAGAATGCTTCAAGGCAACAAAGATTTGTTCGAGAAGTGACGATACAATACAATTTGTGCAATGAACCTTGGTACAGTTTTAAATTGCTCAAATCTTTGTTCTTTTAACTTTTCCATTATAGTACATTAGGCATACTTGTAAATTCTTTTGGTTGTGAATTTATTAGCCTAATGTTAGATAGTAGACACCAATTATTTTGGTACAAGTTGTTTGGGGTTGGGCAATTTATGTAAAGCGGTGATACAAAAAAAATTGTTTGGCTATAAATGAGGTTGTGGCATGACACTATATGTCTTTTTCCTTCAGGGCCTCCTAATTTGGCTGAATCAAACTACTCATGGGTTACCTTAGTTTGGAGAACATATATGAGAGGAATATATAAAATCAATGTATCTACTAACTAATTTTGTATAATTGATTATTTTCCATAATTAGTTAGGCTTTGTGATTGATTGTTCATCAATTAGGAGATTCTCAAAATCCCAAAATTGAGGGATTATTTAGTATGTATATATAGAGCTTATAGTTTCTTAATAATGTACTAGAAATATATTATTTTCAGAAACCTACAAAGAGTTCTAATCTCCTTCCTTTGTCTGATCCCCCCTTTGGTTTGATTTCTTACTGTTTTAACTTTTAACTTTTCAGGATTAAATACAGTATAAGCGTTGTAGCAGATAAGGGCTTGAAAAAAGTATTGTATACATCTGCACGACTAAAGAAGGGCGAGGTTTTGTATCTAGAAACTCATACAAGGAGGTATGTTCTTTAAATCCAATTCCTAGATATTTAGTTCTGTTTGGTTGTGCATTTTACTTATTTTGTTTTTTGTCTTGAGAAGAACTAGATCAATCTTCTTGTATGTTTTGACTGTCATTGGGTCAATTTCCATGTGCAAGATGGCTGTGTTGGGTCAATATCTCTGTCTATTGTGATGTGATTGTTTTTTATTTTAGATGCCATACACACATGAGCATAACAAGTTTTGAAACTTTAATAACTTGTGTTGATGTGATTGAAAGGTATGAGCTCTGTTTCATGGGAGAAAAGATAGTCAAGAATAACACTTCCCAGACTCATGATTCAGAAGAAACACATGGCATACACACAGCAAACGGAGGTGGATCAGATGGGGATTCGATTGATGTTTTTAGGTGGTCTCGTTGTAAGAGCCCCCTGTCACAGAAAGTCATGAGAACAGTTGGGATTCCTTTGCCTCTTGAACATGTGGAAGTAAATCTCTCTCTCTCTCTCTCTCTTAATGCACACACACGTACACAAGAAAATTACACTGTAAATAGATACAAGCTTCATCAAATGCATCTTTCGGTCTTAAACTCTGGGTGATGAATAATTATCGGATAAAATACTTGGGTCTTTTATTTTGGAGAAACAGATCTAGTTTTTTTTAAAGTAAAAACCTTGAGTAAGGATTGTTATCTTTGAGAAAGAAGGGCAAGGTTGAAACTAGAATATGGTGTATACATAACTAACTTGTGTGGGTTTAGCCTGATAGTTATGATTATTCCTCCTCTTGTCTTAAGGATTACGTACTTTATGTAAATGATAAGTATTTTTATGTTTTGATTCTTGAACAAAACAAGTTTTACTTTTTTATCTGCTCGAGTTGTTCACAGGTTTTTTTGCAAGTCATTTTATTTATTGTCCAACTTATGAACAGGTATTAAAGGAGAATCTTGACTGGGAGGATATCCAGTGGTCACAAACGGGCGTGTTCATGGCAGGAAAAGAGTATCTTCTTGCTCGTGCGCATTTTATATCTCCTTTATGAGGTGTTTTGGATCGTCTTCTCTCTAATAATGTTATTAGTGTAGTAGATAAGAATATTAGACTTGTTGATGCATGTCCTTGTTATATTATTATAGAATTATTATGAATGACTTTTATAGTTCACAGGTAGTGGTAGAGTTCAATTCTTCATGACCATTGAAAAAAAAAAAGAAACACTATTATGGACTTATATAATTTTCTGCAAACATTCATGGCGTACACATGGGTTAGATTTGCTACAGCGAGAAAGTTATGATATTGATGAACCGAGATGAAAGAAATTATTTTTTTACTTACAATATTTGTTTCTTAGGCGTGTGTAAGCGGTTCGGTTCGATTGATTTTTCACCGAAAAATTATCAAAAGGGGTCGGTTTTTCAAAATTTTCATCCGCCGGTGTCACGGTTGACCGTTAAAAATTGGTTGGGTCAAAATATAACAAATGTATATAATATAATAAACTAAAGAATGAAAAAATTAGTTAAATTTTATAATAAAATTTTAATGAATGATGTAATAAAATAATTATTTAATTTAAAAGAAAATATTAAATAAATAAAAATAAGTTTAAAAAAGAAAAAAGAAAATCATGTGTCAAGATTCGAATCCTGAAAAAAAAAAAACATTATGTTCATTATTTATCAGTAGACTAGAATCGTCGATCCGCCAATTGAACCGGGCATAGTTGGCAGAGAAAATTATAAACCGGACAAAACTCGATTCAGTCGGTTATAATTATTTTGGTTTGTTCGATTTTGCTTACACCCCTAGGCGTGTGTGTTTGTTTTAAGAAATTTTAATACATTTGGTTAATTTGGTAATCCAACTTGGGTCTCAACCATTGCAAATGGCAGGTTTTGATTCCTCAACTCAATGTATAGCACAAGATATGACAACAAATAAAGACCACACAAAATTAAGTTAAAAGCTTGAAGAATTTCATTGGCTCTTCTTCCAAAGTTATTTATGCAATTTAATTCAATGGCCAACTTTGTCATGAACCTTCAAAAATAAGAAGTTCACCATCAGAATCTTAACATCAGTCCTACTTATTCTAAACAAAGATTCTACAGCTTCATGGTATGTATATTGTTAGTCTCCTGTTTCAGCTGAAATAGAGCTAAACCAACAAAAAAAAGTTCATCATTGATTCCCTTACTAAGACAGGACAAACAAAAGCATAAATCAATCATCATCATCATTACTAGCATAATCCAAAGAGCTGTAATTTAAATAGGTTCAGAAATTTGTTTTAAAGAAAAACAAAGTAATATAAAAGCCAGTCCAATCCCTCAACACAATCAGACTACAGAACGATGAGAAGTGTTGAACTTTCCCTGCAACCATATCGATCTTTTATCACTCTTAAGTGCTACAAAAGTTTCTCTCGCATTGGGATTCTCAAAAAGATCCAGTGCAAAGAAGTAGAGATTTTGGTCCATCACTTGCAACTCATCCAATAGTTTAATGCATTTGCTTATGGAAAATCGATCACCATTCTTCAGAATTGTGGAAGCCCTCAATCTCGAAGCAGCTGCAATTTCTAGCATGGCATCCACTATTGCATCACCAGTAGCCTTACGACTTCTCTTACGTTGACCTGAACCCGACATTGACTTACGCCTTTGTCCATCAAGCATATTCAAATCATCTCCAGACCCCGAAGAAGCATCCTCGTCAGCAAACATAGGATCAACTGACATCCTTCAAGTTACAAAACCCCAGAACTTGGAATACAACTGCTGTTTCCAACATAGAAATAGATAACAATTTATCAAAATGGAACAATCTTTAGCATTTCATTTTTTTTTTTAATCTGGATCCACATGAGAAATCGATTAATTTTTTAATAAGCGTGAAAATGGGGCAATATATGCTACTACAAAACATTCAATACTCTCCAAGTTGTTATTGTCAAATTTATTATATAATAAATTTCATCTCTTCTATTAACCAAAATATATCAATAAGGACAATTAAAAACATGATTGTTTCACACAACTAGTAACTATAGAGCGATGCTTGATTATTTCCATAAAACCTCGTTGAGGTAGGTATATTGAGTTTGAATAAAGGGTATTTGAATATTTTGGTTAATGATTTGAATGGTAAGATTATTAATTGGATAGTGAGTTATTTGGAATTAATCTCAAATAAACCAAATCTAACAAGGACTAACTTTCTTTTACAAAATGGTGATCACAATGGATGGGATATTAACTCTCCATACAAAAATCAAATAATCTAACACGTCCATTCGTCCTACCTTTCAGCAAGTTTTGAAATACATAGAAGGGCATAAAGAAGTATTAACAAAACTAGGGTTTTTTTAATGAGATTTTCTCTAGAATTAAACTTCTTCTATATAATTTACCCAAGTAAGTAAAAATTGGAATGTCTTAAAAGATCAAGCATGAATGAAACATCAGATTAAACATATTTCCATCCCTCATATGTACACACACCAATACCATACAGCTATAAAGGATCAAACTTCAAAAGGAAAACCCAGAAAGAAGACAATCAATCATCAGAGATCGAACAAAAAACCAGCCCATTAACAAATCAATGAATCACACGAGAAAACCCAACTGAAAATGAGTTTATGACTATACAATAGTCTCCAATTTCAATAAAAAAAAATGCCCTAATACATTATGGAAACAAGAATTTCTCAGAAACCCATAAACAGGAAAGTGAAACAGAATGTAATGAAAGAAAACATACCTTAACGAAACAGAAAGATGAAGAACAGCTAGAGTAAGAAACCCAAAGAGATTTTTCAGAGAGGAGAGACTGAGTGAGAAAAGAGCCGAAAGTGAAATCTTGAAAAGTTCGGGTTTTTGCCAAAAACCCTCTTCTAATTTTTTTTTTGAGGGCCGACCAAATATAAACCGGTGAGGGAATATTTTAATTTACTTTTCGCCCTAAACAGTACTTTTGGGCCTCAAATTCCACTTTTAAAATATTTTTTATATTTCCAAAATATTGCTAAGATATTTAGAAAATATGAAATTTAAATTAAGATTTATTAGTGTAGAGATTAGCTTAAAACTAATTTCGAAAATTTGACTTGGACTGAGCAAATGGATAGATTCAATGTACATATAATTTAAATTAAATTTAAATTATCTATTTGACTTAATTAATATCTATATTTGACTTCTTTAATATGTTTTTTATGATTTGTTTTAACACATTTGACATATATTTATAATTAGTTTATCTATTTAATAAGTTCTAACCCATTTTGATTTGTGTAACACATTTTTTATTTATGAGATTAACATGTTTTTATTATATTAATACAAAATTATAAATATTAAAATAATTAATAAGTTAAAACTATAAGTAAATTTTATTAGTCTTATTTTTAATTTTTTTTTATTATAATTAATTAATGTGATTATAGTTTATTTTAATTTAAATATTATTTATGAATTCTAAAATAATTTAAGTTAAATATATTATTTAAAATAAATTATAGAATTTATTTTATATAAAACAATAAATTATAAATATAAAATGAATAAATTAAAAATACTTTTATTCAACATTTTTTTAATAATTATTCTTCCAAACTAAAAAATAATTCCTAAACAAATTTTAAATTGTTGAGGTGTTTGGAAACAAAATAAAAAAAATTGAATGAGTGAAATATATTTTGAATTAGTTGTTGACTCCAAATATTTAAAAAAATGACATTTGAAATCTTTTCTTTTTAAGAAAAATGAATTTTAAAAATGTATATAAAATTTTATATAGTTAATTTTTTTTATTATATAAATAATTAAATATAAAATAAAACAACCTATTTAATAAATTAACTGATTTTGTATCCACCTCTCCCTCAATCAACTCTCCTTTAATTAGAAAAATCTCCATAATTAAATTATTCAGCAAGTTAAAATGTCATTTTTAAAATAAAATAATATGTTCACCCTAATTAAGATGAGTTATGGAGACTTATAATTCAGTTAAAAAAAACATTTATGTTAATAAGATAAGTAGTCATATCCAAATTATTATTAAAACAAATTAAAAATGAATAATTTACTTAAAATGTTGTCAAAATTTAAATTACAAATAATTTCTCTTCTATTTATTAATAAAAATATAGTTCTGAAATTCATATGAATTTAACAAAACTTCAATAAGATTTTAAATTTTATTTTACTTGTTTTAAAGTTATAATTAATAGTAGAATGATTCCCTTAATGGTTCAAGTTCAATATTGTTATTTTTGTAAGATATTTATAATGTTTATTTGATTGATTTCGTATTAACAAATTATCCCAATAAAAAAATATATAAAATGATAACTTAATATTGTATTCCATTCTAGTGTTTTATTTATTTATTTTTGTAATTATAAATAAACAACAATTATTTAATCATGATGTATTTATTTAAAAAATTTAAATATATATATAATAATAATAATAATAATAATAATAATAATAATAATAATAATAATGCTAAATTTGAATTTACCGGGAGGTCGGGAGCTATTGTTAATTTGAATATATATGTGAGAGTAAATGAATATTTAGGTTGAATCATGAGTTGATCTGCCCATAAATTTGAACCGATTAAATATAAAATTAAAAATGTTATAGATATGTTTCGAACTAAAAAACAAATAAATCTCTTTAACCAATTAAGTTAATAAGACTTTATATTTTAAAAAATACACAAAATTTAATGAACACAAGACTTTTATAACAATATGATAGGATCAACTTTATCGATAAAGACGGGGTCTAGCTATTGATGAAGACTTATGAAAAACGGTTTGAAAGAAATCCTGTTAGAGATTTAATTCGCTTTCTATTTTACGCAAACTCTTGTAAACACTTGAAACAGAATCAAGGCGGAATTGTTTACTTGAGTTTGAAGCTTAAGATGAAGAATGAAAAAGATGACAGAAATGAAAGAACACAGCAGTTTGTTTATGGATGTTCGGAGAAACTCTCCTACGTCACCCCTTTTTCCAACCACCGGAATGATTCACTATAATATGATTAGAATCAAATACAGTTTGCACACACTTAGCACACTATTAAACAGAACACACTCTGTTTAATTTACAAGATGAAGAATATCACTCAGCTAATGGTGTTTTTGATTCTAGCTCTCTCTTGATTTACACACAGTACAATCAGGAAAGCAACTTCACAGTATAAATATTCAAAGGCTTGATTTCTGTAAGCAAGATAATCTAATAGTTTCTCTCTTTGTAAAAAATCCGATACTTCGTTGTCCTTAGAATTTGATAAATATTGGGCAGAGACTAACGGTCGAATCTTTAGAATGATACGTGCCACTTTTCTATTGGAAAGCCTCCATAGTACACAACAGATTCTGAGTACAAGGATCGTGGTCGTACGCCAACTGGTAGTGCGCCGAATATTCCATCAGGGATGTACCTGTAAAACAAGTAATGTGAGGAAAATTCTCTTACGTGACATTCATTGGTTTGTTGCATATAACTATCGAACTAATTTTCACTAGAAAGTGGAGCAGGAGTAGAGTACATCTATAGCACGTGGGTAGGCGTGTGCTACCTACAAGCATACTGCTCAAGCTGAGCATTAGACGTATTTCAGTTAGACGACCTCGTCTAATGAAATCAAACATCCCCGTCTAAGAGCAGAATTCATTAGACCACCTAGTCTAATGGGATTAGACTTACGTCTAATTACAATCACTTCAGACTAATCTGAAGGAGTTAGACTACACGTCTAACTTTCACTAATTAGACTTCACTTCTAATTATTCACTAACCATTAGACTGCACGTCTAACTCCACTGAGTTAGATTGCACGTCTAATTTCGGTTCTACTTCAGACTTGTCTGAAGGAGTTAAACTTACGTCTAACTTTCACTAATTAGACTACACGTCTAATCATTCACTAACCATAAGACTGCACGTCTAATTCCGGTTCTACTTCAGACTTGTCTAAAGGAGTTAGACTCACGTCTAACCTTCACAATCCAATAGACTGCACGTCTAACTCCACTGAGTTAGACTGCACGTCTAATTCCGTATACATTAGACTGCACGTCTAACTCCGCTAAGTTAGACTGCACGTCTAATTCCGTATACATTAGACTGCACATCTAATTCTGTATACATTAGACTGCACGTCTAACTCCACTGAGTTAGACTACATGTCTAATTCCGTATACATTAGACTGCACGTCTAACTCCACTGAGTTAGACTGTACGTCTAATTCCGTATACATTAGACTGCACGTCTAACTCCACTGAGTTAGACTACACGTCTAATTCTGAGATCTATTAGACTGTACGTCTAACTATATTAGTTAGACTACATGTCTAATTACGGAGATCTATTAGACTGCACGTCTAACTCCATGAGTTAGACTGCACGTCTAATTACGGAATTCATTAGACTGCACGCCTAACTCCACTGAGTTAGACTGCACGTCTAATTCTGTGCATCTAATGCCAAATCGGTCTAATGAGCTTTATTAGAGCCAAGTCTTATGAAATATGATTTCGATACACCTACATCAAAACGCATAAATCATTTTATCATCAAAATTCCAATTGTCAAATTATTTCAACACTTAATCAAAATAATTTGACCCAACACAATATATATATATAATAATGTTTAATTTAAATTTGTCAAGGGATCGAAAACTGTGGTTAATTTCGATATATGTGAGATTAATTGAAACTTGGGTGTTATATATATATATATCATTATTATTTTATTTAATATTATGATAAGAGATATAATTATTTTTATTATATTGTTGTGTATGAGTATAAAAAATTTATATAATATATATATATATATAATTATTCAAAATGTAACTTATAAAAATATATATATTTCAACAATCATAAGTGGTCTAGCGACTAAAGTGTTAACATTTCATACTTAAGATTAGAGTTCAAATCTCTCTAAAATTAATTATGATATGTGGGTGCGCGAATATTGGTAGATGAAGCGGAAGCGAGATTGTATGCCGAAAGGTATAAACGAATTTTGAGAATGTCGGTTTGAGTAATGCAAACATTAGTGAGAAACCTAAAGGTTCGTCCACATAGAGTGATTTAGAGCCTAAGATCGTGCCGAAAGGTGTAATAAAATGTTATGAATGTGGGTTTGAGTTAAGCATTATAATAAATACTGGTAAATTCACGTGAGATTTACATGAAAAACATAAAAATTAAAATTAATTCATTACAATAATTTAAAATATGTATTCAATGTCTCTCATTCTTAATAAATAAAATTAGGATAAGAAATTTAATTAATTTTATTATATATAATATTATATATATATATATATCATTATTAACTAAAATATTTTTATTTAATATTAGGATAAGAGATATAATTATTTTTATTATATTTTTTTAGTATGAGTATGAAAATTTTATATAATATATATAATTATTCAAATTGTAACTTATAAAATATATATACATACACAATATTATAAAATTATTTCAATAATCATAAGTTGTCTAGCATTAAAATGTTAACATTTCATAATTAAGACCTGTGTTTGAATCTCTCTAAAAATAATTATTATATGTGGGTGCGCAAACATTGGTAGATGAAGCGGAAACAAGAATGTCAGATTAAGTAACGCAAACATTGGTGAGAAAACCTAAAGGTTCATCACGGAGGGTGATTCCTAAGTTTATGCCGAAAAGTGTAATCGAAGGTTGTGAATGTCGGTTTGAGTAAAACAAATATTGGTGAGAAAACTTAAGGGTTCGTCAACGGAGGGTGATTTAGGGACTAAGATCATGCTGAAAGGTGTAATCAAATGTTTAAGAACGCACTAAAGACTACACAGTTCTTTCACAGAGCCACAGAGGGTGAGCAAAAGAAAAAAAACATAGTATATATATATATATATATATATATATATATATATATATATATATATATATATATATATATATATATATATATATATATATATATATATATATATATATATATATTGAAAATTGAAAATAATTATGATTAATAATACAATATTAAAAAGATAATTTAAATGATATATATGAGTGAAGAGATTTTATTTATGTATTTTGTAGTATTAAAATCATTAATATATATATATATATAAATTCATAAAATATAATAAATATTTGTTATTTTAATTTACAAGATTCCTGTATATGCATATAAATTAGAAAATAAAAAATATATATTTAACTATATGTTAAGTTTTTGAAGTGAATCGAATTTTATTTATTTATTTATTATTATAAAAAAAAAACAAGACTTTATATACTTAAATAATAGTTTAGAATTGACGAAAAATTTAAAAAGAAAAATATCAATATATATATTTAATATATTATTAATTAAAAAGACAGAAATAAAATAAATAAATAAATAAATTGTTGGTTGAAACTAAAAATAAAAAACGGTAAAACAAATTAATAAAAATATTTATTTTAAAAATAAAAAATATATTTAACTATTTGATAAGTTTTAAATTTATTAAGAAATGTATTTAAGACTTATTTATTATTATTATAAAACAATAAATTAAAATATCTAAAATAATATTTTTTTATTATCATATATTTTTTATTTAATTATTTATATATACATATAGTAATTTTAAATAGTTTTTAATAATTTATTATTATAAATTATTTATATACGTATATAAATTTATTTTATTTTATTTTATATTTGTCCATATTAATTTATTATATTCAATTTATTTATTTTTCTATTTTATATAATGTCAATTTTTATTAAATTTGGTTATTAAATAATTAAAATGATTATAAATATAAAAATTTAAATAAATTAATTAGATAATTTTTTAAATATTTTTATTTTTAAATAAATATATAATAATAAAGAATATTAGACCCAAGTGAAACTTTAATTTAATTGTTAATTAGAATCAAAATTCAATATTTGATTATTTTTTAAACTATTTCATTCCCACCTAATCAATATTGTCTTATATCTTTATTTTAGATATTTTTCAAACTTTATATACTGAATAATTTATAAATACAAGTAAATATTAAATTTGAATTAAATTTAATTTTATAAACTAAATCCAATTTAAATATTTTAATAATATTATTTTTATTTGAAATAATTATATATAAAATTTTGTTTATATCTTTATAAGTGCAAATACATGTACACCTGGTAGCATTTGATATATAATATTAGTTATATAGATATTAATTGTATGAGTTATACGTTGTAGAAGGGTATTAAAAAAATATAAGTTATATATGTTATTTGTATTTGGTTGAGTTTGATTTTTAGAATGGATAAAATAAATAAGAACTATTTGATTGAGTTATTGAAGAAAAAGATTAAAATAATATTATTAATTGAATGTGTAATCTTTACCATAGTTTATCTATTTATAATAGTAATAAAGAAATAAGAAAATATAAGAATTAGTTATTATATTTAGCCTAATTAATAAGAGATATATCATTTCTATTATTTATTTAATACTTTATCACCCCCTTCAAGCGAAAAGGTGAGGCACAAATCGTGAGCTTGCTACGTAAAAGAGCAAATCGATGAGAAGAAAGACCTTTGGTGAAGATATCAACCACTTGATCTTCAGTAAGAATGTATTGGATGAGTAGTTATTTACGAACAACTTTTTCTCGAACAAAATGAAAATTGATTTTAATATGTTTTGTGCGAGCATGAAATATCGGGTTTGCTGATAAGAATGCGGCACCAATATTATCACACCATAGAACCGGAGAAGAAAAATTGAAACTCGAAGTTCACTAAGTAGAGATTGAATCCAACAAAGATCAACAGTTGTATATGCAAGAGCATAGTATTCAGATTCAGTACTAGAGAGAACAACTACTTGTTGTTTCTTAGAATTTCAAGAAATGAGGTTGTCATCTAGAAAAATACAAAATCCAGTTTTTGAACGACGATCATCGGGATATCCTGCCCAGTCAGCATTAGAGTAAGCAACAAGAGTGAATTGTAAATTGGACGAAGAAAGATCCCATGACAAGGAGTATGACGAAGATATCAAAGAATACGTTTAACCGCTCCTCAATGAGAAGATGTGGGAGTTTTCATAAATTTACAAGCTCGATTAACAACAAATGCTAACTTATGACGAGTTAGTGTAAGATATTGTAAAGCCCCTACTATACTACGATAGAGAAACATATCAGATAAAAGATCACCATCATGTTTAGAAAGAGATGAGCCAACAGAAACTAGAGTGTGTAATGACTTTGATTGAAGCATATCAGCCTAAATGAGAATATCGTCAATATACTTAGTTTGAGAAAGAAATAAGCCATCTTTGATATGAGTGGCTTCCATTCCAAGAAAGTAATGTAATTGACCTAAGTATTTAACATGGAATAATTTATTTAATTGAAATATAATTTTTGTTAGAAACAATTTAGAGTTGCCTGTGAGAATAATATTGTCCACATATACTAAAAAGTATGTTGTTATTTGAGGTGCATGATACGTGAAGAGAGTCGTGTCAGATTTCTATTCTATGAAATCAAGAGATAGTAGAGCAGTCCAGAGAGTAGTATACCAAGCACGAGGAGACTATTTAAGACCGTATATTACTTTATGAAGTTTGCATATATGATTAGGAAAATCTGGATGGACAAAATCGGGTGGTTGTTCCATATAAACTACTTCTTGTAGAGACACATGAAGAAATGCATTGCTAATATCAAGTTGATGAATGAACCATTGATAAAATATTTCCAAAGAAAAAATAACACGAATAGTAGTGGATTTTACCACAGGACTGAATGTCTCTTCATAATCAATACCTTATTGTTGATGGAATCATTTAGCCATAAAACGTGCTTTATGTCGATCAACAGACCCGTCAACTTTATGCTTGAGTTTGAAAACTCATTTACATCCAACAAGATTATGAGATGGTGTACGAGAAATAAGAGACCATGTTTTATTCTGAATAAGAGCATTTTTTTTCATTTGTCATGGTAAGACGCCATTGCGGATCCTTATTAGCTTTGGTAAAACATGTAGGTGTAATTGAACACTAGTGGACTAGTGGATCTGCCTCAAGGAGCTAAAAGCATTGGAGTTAAATGGATTTTTAAGACAAAGCTCAATGAGTGTGGTGATATTGACAAGTTAAAGGTCAGACTTGTGGTGAAATGATATGCTCAACAATATGGAATTGATTATATAGAGGTATTCGTCCCTGTTGCAAGATGGGATACAATTAGGATGGTAATAGTCGTTGAAGAAACCCTCGATCGCAGTCGCAAAGAAATCACACACCATTCGTTGTCGTGCGAACTATGCCATCTGTGCGATTTGTGCGATATGTGTTCCGTGTGCGTCATGATTTCATCTCTCGGTCGGAAGGGTCATTTTTTTTTGCAGAAATCTACTAAATCTACTCATCGATCTCTCGGTCAAGACTAGAGTACATCAGGAAATCAATTTCAAACCTATGTGTACTGTAAAGTTGTTAAAAGCTTCGCTGACACGAATCCGTCTGTGTCGACCACTTTAAATATGACTTTTGCAAACATCGTAGCTTCAACAGTATGGGAAATTCCCTCTTTGTCAACAGTTGGTACAAGCCCGACCAACTCTCTTAATCGGGCAATGGGTGAATCCAACACATGCTCCCCTAATCCTAAGATAGAAAATTCGAATGCAACTAACATCCACATAGGCTCAGGAGAGAATCACACGAATATCCTCTTTGAAAATCATGGGTCTCCAAAGCCAGGAGGAAATGGTGGAAATTTGACTGACGTGAGCAAGAGAAATAATAAGGATTTTGCAGTCAACACGCCAGATTTTTTTTCTACCAATCCCAATAACACTCATGAGGATAATAAAAATGATAATATTACTGTTAGTAGAATACATGCTGATAGCCTAGATTGTGATAGTCTAGGACATGCTCTAGGAAAAGATAGAGTAGTTCTGGAAAATAGTTTAGGAAATAAAAATGCACAGGTCATTAACTTGGATTCTAATGGGAATCAAATTCAACTTGAGACTATTGAGATACCGACTCAGACGAAGAAGTAGAGAAAGTAATCCAGAAAGAATTGGAAAAAGAAAGAATTAATGCAGAAAATCTGGGTGAAACAGGAAAAATGCAAAGAATGACAGCGAAAACAATGGGTAAAGAAACATACCCGAGGAAATGGAGGATTGGTTTTAATGAAAGGGCCAATCTGAAAGGACTTAGAAATCAGATAATGAAATTATTGATATTGGGAAAAAAAGGCCAAATCGTTTTAAGAAAAGAGAAAAGCCAATAGTACACAGAGCAACTCAACCTACATTACCTACAAGACTGAAATCTCCTAAAAAAAGAGGAGTACGATACTATTGTGAGCTGGTCTGTTGAAACTTTGAGAGAGCTCTCTAAATGCCCCAAAACCAGAGTCTACTTCATCAAGAACAATTCTAATTGGAATGTAGACCAGGTCTGGAAGAAAGCTGAAGAACAAAGCAAAACTCAAGGGAAGGATCAGAAAACATGGCAAAACCAGAGTAACGAGCAGAATGAACAACATAAACAGAATGTAGGGCAGAAGAACATAGGGGAAACAACAGCTGACAATCCAGTTCAAGAGAAGGGAAAGATTTTCCTTGTAACATTTAAGCCAAAAGTTGAAATTATCGGTTCCCCGTTTGAATTCAAACTACCCCAAGAAGTTGAGGAAAACTGCGTAAAGTCATGAAAGAATGTCATAGTGAGCAACTTCATCGGAAGAAACAAGGTGCCATTTCTAGTAACCAAAAAAATTCTAATGGAACAATTGGGAGAAAATGGTCTAGAAAAGGTAATATCAAACATTCATGACTTGTACTTTCTCAAATTCAAAGAAGGATCAGATCTCGTAAGTATTCTGATCAATGGGCACACATTTGTTGGAAAAAACTAAATGAAACTCGAAAAATGGACAGAAGGTATGAACCTCTTCAACAAGCCCAAAGAAACTGCACAAATCTGGTTCCAATTGCGCAACATTCCTCCCCACATGTATAACCCTGAAGCATTAAGTCACTTTGCGAGCCTATTGGGGAGTCCACTCTACATGGACCCAACTATAGAAAAAGGTGAGCATATGACTTATTCTAGGATGTGCATTGAGATACACCCGAGATCAAATCTTCCATATCAGATGATAGATGACGGTAACGGACAGAAAAGGTGAACCCACAATTATGAGAATCTCATATGAGTGGAGGCCGAATAGATGCTTTGAGTGTAATACATTCGAACATGTCTGTTACAAGTGCCCAAAAATAATTGAAGAAGAAAGGAAGAAGAAGATCGAAAAAGAGACAAAGACAGAGACAGAAAAGAAACAAAAAGAAGAACAAGAAATGTTGGAAAAGGAAAAGGTTGAGAATGAAAGGCAGAAAAAGGTTACTAAAGAATCAGTATTGAGTAAGCAGAAGGATCAAGATAAGGAAGGAAATTCAGAACATAGTTTTGAAGAACAGGGGAAGGAAGATAGAGTGGTAAGAGATTCAAAATCAAAGGCTGAGAATGAAGAGGTAACAAAGAAACTTGAACTGGAAGCAAGAATCAATACTGAAGAGGTTGTGGAAAGGGAAAGTGTGGGAGAAAGCAAGAAAGGGAAAGTGGGTGAAGGAAATGGGAAAGATAAAGAAGAGGCAACTGAATCGATTGAAACTGTACAATCTCCAATTCAAAAGAAAGTTGACCAGAGAAACACAAAAATCCCAAAACAGGAAGGTAAGAAAATTAAGGAAAATACAATTCCTTATAGCCCTGCTATATGGAAAAAACAGAAAGGAAGAAAAAGTAAAGGAAGGGGAAGTAAAGCTGGAACATCTTCTTTTCATTAATGAACTTAATGACATGGAATACCAGAGGGTTAAATGACCCTATAAAAAGAAGAGAAGTTAGAAGAATAGCAGAAAAGAATGAAATCACAGTATTTGGCCCAGGGTTGCTTCAAAGAAGAATGAGAATTTATTCATAACTCTGATGGGATTAAAATTAGAATCTGGGTAGGATGGGATAAAAGAAGGGTTGAAATCAAGAAAATTTTTGAAAGCAAACAAGTTATTTTGACAGAGGTTATCAATCTGGTGACAAGGGTAAAAATATTCTTTGCGGTAGTCTATGCAAGCAACTCTGGGACAGAGAGGAAGACACTTTGGAATGATTTGAGAAGAAGCATTACGGACGACGAACCGTGGGTTATTATGGGAGATTATAACGTTATAAGATTCAGAAATGAAAGAGAGCCTGAGACAGACATAACACAAGACATGCAAGATTTCAATGAATGCATTCGAGACATAAGCTTCATTGAACCGTCTTTCTCAGGTAATCTATTTTCATGGTCAACTACAAGAGGGGTGGACAACATGAGCAAGAGCAGAATTGATAGAGGCATAGTGAATGAAAAATGAGTGAAATTTTACCTAAGAAGCCAAATCCATGTTTTGTAACCAGGTATCTCTGATCACTGCCCTTTGAAATTCTTTTGGGAAAAGGAGAAAAAACATAAAAGACCCTTTAAGTTCTTCAACTTCTGGATGAAAGATGAAGAATTTAATAAAATCCTTAATGTAACTTGGAACATCAGAATTAATGGAACAAAGATGTTCAGAGTTTGTGAGAAACTAAGATTACTGAAAGGGAAGCTGAATAAGCTAGACCAGAAAAAATATAGTGGTATTTCTAAAAGAGTAGAGGAAGCCAGAACAAAACTGGAGGAAATACAAAGCAAGGCACTAAGAGCCCCAAATCTACCTTATAATAGGGAAGAGGAAAAATAGGCTCTTACGCTATTCAGAGACCTCTGTTCTAAAGAGGAAAGTTTTGCTAAGCAAAAATCTAGAGAAAATTGGCTTTCATTAGGAGACAATAATACTTTTTTCTTCTATAAAAAAATATTCATCAAAGAATTTCAGAAATCAAGTCCTAAGGCTCACAAACTAAAATGGAGATGTTTTACAAGGACAACAGGCAGTTCATGAGGAAGCAATAAGTTTCTACAAAGAGCTGATTGAAATAGAAACGAGCACAATAATAGAGGACAGCCGAAGATTGCTTCAACAGATTGTGCAAAGGAAAATTAGTGAAGAAAGTGGTAACCAATTGATTACAAGAGTCAGTATGGAAGAAGTCAGAAAAACTATGTTTTCGATGAAAGGGGATAAAAGCAAACTTCTTCAAAGAAAACTGGGAAATAGTGGGTAAAGATGTAAGAAAAGGGTTTTGGAATTCTTCCAAAAACAGAAAAATGTTGAAGCAATGGAACGTCACAGTGTTGAATTTGATTCCTAAGAATTCAATTCCAAAAAAAATTCAGGACTTTCGTCCTATTTCATGCTGCAATGTTATTTATAAAATTATTTCAAAAATTATTTCGCAACGTTTGAAAACATTTATTAATAAACTTGTAGGATTAATGCAATCAACATTTATTCCTAAACGCTTTATTTCCCATAACATCCTACTCATGCAGAGCTTATTGAATGAATATGGCAAGAAAAACATATCGCCACGTGTGACTTTCAAAATTGACATAAAAAAATCTTTTGACTCGATTAGATGGGGATCAATCCACGAATTCCTCCTTGTTGCAGGTTTTCCAATTATTTTTATTGATTGAATTATGCAATGTGTTTCCACTCCTCACTTTGTTGTGAGCGTGAATGGTATTCATGGAGGTTTTTTCAAGGGTGAAAGGGGAGTAAGGCAAGGAGACCCTATATCTCCTTACCTATTCGTCTTAATAATGGAAATTCTTGACTGCATTTTAAAAAAATCTTCTGAGAAGTCATCATTTCAAATTTCACCCGTACTGCAAAGAAGAAGTAATAACCCATATATGTTTTGCAGATGATCTATTTTTTGTGGCTTATGCGGATGTTGAATCTGTTAGTATAATCAAAGAAGCTCTAATAATCTTTTCGAGTATTACAGGTCTATACATCAATGAGGACAAAAGTCAGGCTTTCTATGGAGGGGTTAATGAAAAAAGGAAAGAAAACATTTTCAATATTATGAGAATCAAGGAAGGTGAACTACCAGTGAAATACCTTGGAGTACCCCTGTCATCAAAACAACTCTGATACAATCACTTTAGACAACTAGTACAAAAGGTTAGAAATTCTGTCTTGGGTTGGGCTACGAAAAAACTGTCTTATGCAGGTAGAATCGAGCTCGTTAAAAGAGTCATTTTTGGAATTATTGGCTACTGGGCACAACAGATAGTCATCCCAAAGAAAGTAATGGCTGAACTCGATAGAATCATGAGAGACTACATATGGGGAACACAAGGCAGAGGAGGAAAAAAGTCAAATGGGAGGATGTTTGCACTTCCATAAAAGAAGGAGGACTAGGAATAAAAAGTTGTGTTGAATAGAATAAAACCCTCACCATCAAGAGCTTATGGGAGTTGGAGCAAAAAGCGGACTTCCTATGGGTCAAATGGGTGCATACAAGATTTATGAAAGAAGAACAGAGTATCTGAACACTAAGCATCAACGAAAGAATGGCATGGTCATTGAAGAAAATCCTAAAAACAAGAAAAGATGTTTTTCAAATGGTGAAAACCACAATTAGAAATGGAAGAGGGGTATTATTCTGGCATGATCCTTGGCTGGATAATATTCCCATTATATTCAAAGAAGAAATGCAAGGAAACAGAGTTAGAAGAGAATACATCAAGTACTCATTTAGAGACGTCTATGAAGGTAGATGTGATTCACTTTTGAGGCGTATTCCAGAAGGTGATAGAATCCTAAACTTAATGAGGCAGAAGCAACTCAATGAAAATAATGATGAAATAAGCTGGAAAACAGAAAGCAATGAGAAGTTTATTACAGGAAAGATATGAGAAATTGTTAGAACAAGAGGACAGGAAGTAGATTGGTATAATGTGGTATGGTCTCCAAAAATTATTCCTCGTCACCAATTTATTCTCTAACTGATATACAGGAAAAGGTTGACAACAAAAGAGAGAATTCAAAAATATATAAACATTCCTAATATCAACTGTGTCCTATGTTCGGGAATTGAGGAAATTATAAATCATTTATTTAGGGAATGCTCTTTTGTAATACAAATCTGGAGGATATGTGCTACAAACACGAATATCATCAACTTTCCAAGAATATGGGAAGAAATCCAAGAGTGGATGAAGAATAAAGTAAAAGGAAGATCATTCTATGTAAGTATGTTGAAATGCTATTTTGGAGCAGTAATCTACAATATCTGGAAAGAAAGAAATTCAAGAACTCACAGTGGAAAAAGTAGAACCTCTGAAAATATTTGGAGAGATATAACTTCAGATGAAAATGCACTCATTCAATCCTTAAGAGGAATCGAAAGGAATGAAGAGAATAAAAAGCTCTGCCAGATATGAGATATTTTGTTTGAGAAGGTCACAAGTAAAATAAAAGTAAAAACATTGTAGGTGCTAATTGATTATTGTTATTGTCTGTAATTCAATTATTGTTTCATTGTCAAATCTAGAAATTGTCTAAATTTGATCTTAAACTTTTGTATTTTTTTCTCCCTCTTTTGGGTTTTTTTAATGAAATGGCACTAAGCTGTTTCCCCCCCCCCCCAAAAAAAATGTAGGTGTAGTAGCGGAAAAAGTAGCAATGAGAGCTAATGAGGACATAGATCGTGCTTTATTGCGTGTGATCATCTAATGAGTGGAAGATTTAAGTGCATTAACTGTTCTGATAATTGATTGTGTTGAAAGAACAATAATAGTAATGGAAGAAGATGATATAGTGTTTGGTGTGTTGGATTTTGGATTTAAATATATATGTAGAACATATTATTAGATTAAAGTCATGGGCTTAATAATTATGAAATGAATAATTGTAGATACCCGTTTAGTATTTGTTTATTTGGTGACGTGACAAAAAACAAATATTAATAATATGGTGGGCCTTCTTATATTGTGGGCTTTAACAATATATGGGCTTCAACTAGGGTTAGGTCCCTAAGACAAGTATTATTTATGAAACAGGAGAGGGAGATTCAAAGAAGAACTCTCACGCCTTCTCTCTCTCAACTCTCCTCCGTTTTCTTGTCCTTTGATTTCCCCTGTCAATATCAGAGGAGAATGGATAATACTTAGTCTTGGAAGACCTAGCCGTTTCTTTCAAGAACATATCAATCCGGATCTACAATGGGATCATCTTCAGGTACGCTTCCGCTGCGTTATAATTATAGTCTATATTCATGATTAGGATACTAATAAATTTTTTTCTATTAGTTGGTATCAGAGCTATCCTATTTATGAATCGATAATTTTTATAATGATCGTATTTGAATCTGGATTGGTTTATTTATTTATTTTTTTAATTAATAATAAATAAAATATATTATTTTTATCATCATTATATAAATAAGGAATTGATAATATAATATTTATTTTTATCATCAGTAATAAAGAATTTATATTATATTAAATAATATTAACGGATAAGAAATGAATTATTAGAATCTGTTTTATTAAATTAGATAATAATATTAATAATCTAATATTTATTCCATTTAAATAAAATAATTTCATCTCCAGATGTCACCAAAGTGACCTCTATTTCGTAATTGTTTTATTTAAATTCTTAAGGATGGTTATATATTTTTTTTTATTTAATGCGTTTATTTATTAACACAAAGGTTGATCAATACTTGGTAGAAATATAAACATACTAGTGGTAATAAATATGTGACAGTTATAAAGTTTTCATGTGGATTATACTTTTATCTAAAGATAAATTTATTAGTTTTACAGAATTTATTGTCAAGATTTTAATATTGCAACAAGAGTACTACTTATAATTAAAATTATTACCCAAAGATTTGGTTTTAATGCTGTGTTTGGTATCTTGCGATGAGGTTAACCATAATTTGTTTATTATTTAAATATTTGTAATAATGTGAGTGTTTATATTTTTTTTGTTAACTTCAGGATCTGGTTCTTTGATATCTGCTATCTATCCAGTCCTCATTTTATCGGGGGACAACTTTAAGAACTAGAAAGAATTCATTTTGATTCATTTGGGCTGTATGGATCTGGACTTAGAATTAAGGATAGACCAACCCGCTCCTCTTACGGATGTAAGCACTGCTGATCAAAGGCAGATGTTTGAGAAGTGGGAAAGGTCTAATCGTTTAAGTCTGATGATCATAAAGAAAAGCATTCCAGAAATATTTCAGGGTACGATATCTGATGATATCACTAAGGCTGAAGAATTTCTCATCGAGATAGAAAATCGCTTTACTAAAAGCGATAAGGAGGAAATGAGTACTTTTCTTAAGTCACTCATTACCATGAGGTATCTCGGGAAGGGGAACATAATGGAGTACATCCTTAATATGTCTAATGTCGCTTCAAAACTAAGAGCACTCAAATTAGACCTTTCAGAGGACATGTTAGTCCTATTGGTCCTGCTCTCACTTCCTGCTCAATACGATCAGTTCAAAGTTAGTTATAACTGTCAAAAGGAGAAATAGACTCTTAATGAACTCATTTCTCACTATGTTGAAGAGGAAGAAAGAATGAAGCACAAAAGGACCTAAGAGGTACATATGATTGGAACCTCGAAATATGTCGGCGGCAATAAAAGAAAGTTTAAAGCCGTGAAGATTGAGACTGCTAAGGCTCCAGTCCCAGCTCCTCAGGCTCGTCCTATGGAGAAATTTTGCTTCTTTTGCAAGAAGACTGGACATGAAAAGAAGGATTGTACCAGCTATCACAATTGGTGTGTGAAGAAAGGTATTGTTCTTACTTTGGTTTGTTCTGAAGTTAATCTAGCTTCAGTGCCTCGAAACACTTGGTGGTTAGACTCTGGTTCAACTACTAACATCAGTGTTTCAATGCATGGTTGCCTAAGCCACCGCAGCCCAATTGATGCTGAAAGACGCATTTACTTTGGAAATGGGGAATCGGTCGAAGTGGAAGCAGTTGGCAATTTTAAATTGTTGCTAAGTACTGGGCATTTTCTTGAATTAAAAGACACTTTTATTATACCGTCATTTAGACGAAATTTAGTTTTTGTTTCTTATTTGGACAAATTCGGTTATTATTGTTCGTTTGGAAACAATGAAGTTACATTGTCTTTGAATTCAAATTTGGTTGGTTTTGGTACTTTTATGTTGAATGACAATTTATACATGCTTGACACTTTAACTTCATATCATGAAACCCTAAATGTGCAAACGAGAGGTACTAAGCGAAAATTAAATAATTCAAGTTTATTATGGCACAAACTTTTAGGTCATATTTTGAAAAATCGAGTTGAAAGACTCATTAAGGATGGAATCCTTGATTCCATAGATTTTTCGGATATTGAGATTTGTGTTAACTGCGTTAAAGGTAAACAAACCAAAGTGAAGAGAACATGTGCTTATCGAGCTACAAAAGTCTTAGAGTTGATACATACAGACATTTGTGGACCATTTTCCACACCTTCGTGGAATGGTCAACAATACTTTGTATCATTCACATATGATTATTCTCGATATGGCTATCTTTACCTCATAAGGGAAAAATCTGAGGCAGTGGACATTTTCAAAGCATTTAAGATTGAAGTTGAAAATCAACTTAACAAACGCATTAAGATCATCAGATCTGACCGTGGAGGTGAATATTACGGTAGAAATGATGGATCGGGTGAACAACGTCCATGCCCTTTTACTGACTTCCTTAAAGAGTGTGGAATAGTCCCTCAATACATTATGCCGGGTTCTCCTAACATGAATGGAGTTGCAGAGAGATGTAATCGCACATTAAAAGATATGGTTCGAAGTATGATATGTCAAACTACTTTGCCAAAATCTTTTTGGGGGGAAGCATTGAAAACTGCAGTCTGCATTCTTAATCGAGTACCGACTAAGGCGACAATCAAAACACCTTATGAACTCTGGACTGGGCGTAAACTCAGCTTACGTCATTTTAGGGTGTGGGGATGTCCAGCTGAGGCAAGGTGTTATATGCCAAATGAACCAAAACTAGGATCTCGTACGATGAGTAGTCAATTTATTGGTTACTCAGAACGGTCAAAGGGGTATAAGTTTTATGATCCCACATCAAGAAACATTTTTGAGACGGGTACTGCCACGTTCTTTGAGAATGTTGAGTTTGGGGGGAGAAATACAGTTTTAGACTTTTCTTTAGAGGATCAAGAAATCACCAAAGTGATTGACCTGACACCTCAAGAAGGATTAGTCATTCTGACTCCCATACAGTTTCAAGATACAATTGAAGAACCCATTCAAATTGAACGGGAACACCAAGTTGTAGCTGAAGAACAAACTCAAGAAACTCAAGAACATATTGTTCAAGAGCCAACGTTATTACGTAGATCCACTAGAGAACGGAGAAATGCCATTCCAAATGATTATGTGACATTTCTTCAAGAAAATGAGGACAATGGTGGCATGACTGAGGATGATCCTATCAACTTTTGTCATGCCATGAAGGGTCCTAATTCGGATAAATGGATCGAAGCAATGCGTGATGAGTATAAATCAATGCAAAACAATAAGGTTTGGGAACTTGTCCTATTGCCAGAAGGTGCAAAACCCGTAGGTTGTAAATGGATTTTTAAAACCAAACGGGATGCTAATGGTAATGTGGAGAGGTATAAAGCACGTCTTGTAGCTAAAGGATATACTTAGAAAAAGGGAATTGACTATAAATAGACTTTCTCTCCGGTTTCTTCGAAAGACTCTTTTAGGACAATCATGGCTCTAGTGGCACATTTTGATTTGGAGCTTCATCAGATGATGTAAAGACAACGTTTCTGAATGGTGACATTGATGAAACAATCTATATGGTACAACCTGAAAGTTTTGAGGTCGATGACCCAAAACAAATGGTTTGTAAATTAAGAAAATATATTTATGGGCTAAAATAAGCGTCTCGCCAATGGTATCACAAATTTCATCAAATAATTCTTTCATACGGTTTTGAAATGAATTGTGTTTATCAAAAGTTTAGTGGGAGTAAATTTATTTTTTTGGTTTTGTATGTGGATGACATCCTGCTTGCCACAAACGATATGAGCTTCTTGCACGAAACTAAGAAATTTCTTTCGAATAACTTTGAAATGAAAGATCTTGGTGAAGCATCTTTTGTATTATGGATCCAAATATACCGTGAAAGTTCTCAGTATATTCTTGGGTTATCTCAAAGGAGCTATATCGATAAAGTGCTTGAACGATTTGTCATGTAGAATTGCAAACCAAGAAATACCCTAGTTGCCAAAGGAGACAAATTCAGTTTAAATCAATGTCTAAAATCGAGTTTAGACATCCAGGAAATGCAAAAGATTCCATATGCTTCTGCAGTTGGAAGTCTTATGTATGCACAAGTATGTACGCATCCGGATATTGCGTTCATAGTTGGTGTGTTAGGCAGATATCTCAATAACCCTGGAATGGATCATTGGAAAGCAGCTAAAAGGGTGATGAGATACCTAAAGAAAACAAAGGATTATATGTTCACATATAGGAGGTTAGACCATTTGGAGATCGTTGGGTATTCTGACTCCGATTTTGCGGGTTGCCTAGACAGTAGGAGATCTACATCTGGCTGCGTTTATGCATTGGCTGGAGGAGCCATTTCTTAGCGTAGTACTAAACAGACACTTGTTACCATCTCTACTATGGAGGCTGAATTTGTGGCATGTTTTGAAGCATCAAATCAGGGAATTTGGTTAAAGAATTTTGTCACAAGGCTGCGCATTATTCTAGGGGTCGAAAGACCTATTCAGATTTTTTGTGACAATAATTCAGCTGTTTTGTATTCCAATAACAATAGGAGCTCGTCGAAGTCAAAGCATATTGACATTAAGTACCTACGTGTGAAAGAAATGGTACAAAGTGGTCAGATTTGCATCGAGCATTTAGGAACAAAATCTATGTTAGAAGACCCCTTAACTAAAGGTGTAACACCTATGGTATTTTACGGGCATACTGCACGTATGGGTGTGTTACAATTTAAGGAAGCTTCATTATAGTGGAAGAGTATGCTACAATTTTTTTTGTCAATTGCGCGATGTTTTCTAAAGCACTTTTCTGATCAGAAATAAAGTTTATTTTTTTTGACACTTTTGTACATTATATTCAAAGATAACGATCTCATCAAGTTTGGACCAGAAAAAATTGACATATTCAGGTCACATTAATGTGATTTTCTCTCTACATGTTTCATAATTGATTTATGTCGTTTGATTGCAGTAGTATCAGTGATTATTGTTAGTTTAGCCATAAATATGACGAATGCTTCTTTAGTCCTATGTTTCTATGATTGATGGACCAGATTGTTATAAGCCCTTTATTTTTATTGACTGATAAATTGAGCTCTTGAAGAATAATGTGTTCATTCGGATACATATTAAATCTAGTGGGAGATTGTTGGATTTTGGATTTAAATATATTTGTAGAACATATTATTAGATTAAAGTCATGGGCTTAATGATTATGAAATGAATAATTGTAGATACCCGTTTAGTATTTGTTTATTTGGTGACGTGACAAAAACAAGTATTAATAATATGGTGAGCCTTTTTATATCGTGGGCTTTAACAATATATGAGCTTCAACTAGGGTTAGGTCCCTGAGACAAGTATTATTTAAGAAACAGGAGAGGGAGATTCAAAGAAGAACTCTCATGCCTTCTCTTTCTCAACTCTCCTCCGTTTTCTTGTCCTTTGATTTCCCCCGTCAATATCAGAGGAGAACGGATAATACTTAGTATTGGAAGACCTAGTCGTTCCTTTCAAGAACAGATCAATCCGGATCTACAATGGGATCATCTTCAGGTACGCTTCCGCTGCATTATAATTATAGTCTATATTCATGATTAGGATACTGATAAATTTTTTCCATCATGGTGATGTTATGGAGATCGAAGAGGGTGATGGTAGAGACGATGAAGTGATATGAGATAATAGAGGTGATATTGATGAATTAAATATAGTTGTTGGAAGAGAAGTCTCATTATCTTCTTGTGGTTTAGACAAGTGCACAAGGTCCTTACTTTTGAAAGGAAAAGTGAGTTCTTCAAAAGTGACACGTCGAGAGATAAATATTCGTCTAGACAGAATGTGAAAACACTTATAACCTTTATAAGATGAGCTGTAACCAAGGAAACTGCATTCAGTAGTATGAAAATTGAGTTTGTGTTGATTGTACGGCCGTGTGAGTGGATAACAAGAACACCCAAATGTCTTCAACAAACTATAGTCAAGAGAAGTGTTAAATATAGTCTCGAACGGTGAACGTTGATGTAATGTCGGAGTAGAAAGAAGATTGATAAAATATATGTCTATTTCAAAAGCTTCTCTGCAATAATGTAGTGGCCTAGATGCATGAGCCAATAAAGTGAGACCAGTTTCCGTAATATGACGATTTTTTCGTTTAGCAATACCATTTTACTCATTTGTATGTGGGAAAGATAAACGATGTAAAATACCATGATTATCCGTTAATGATTTGAAATTTCTATATTTTCCTCCCCAATCAGTTTTGCAATATTTTGATTTTACGACTAAATAAATTTTCAACAAGTCAAAAAAAGTTGATAAACGTATTCAAAACATTAGACTTTTTCTTTAGCGGATATATATCCATGTGAATTTTCTAAAATCATTCACAAAATGTACGAAATAACGACAAATAGTAAACGAAAATTCAGGAGCAGGTCCCTAAACATCCGAATGAATTAGGTCTAAAGGAGCCATAAATGTAGATTTTGAAGCCGAAAAAAGTAGTTTATGTGCTTTCACATATTGACATGATCCACAAAATTAATAGAATTACTAACTGAAACTGATAATTTAAAGTGTGATATAACTAAAGATGTAGTAGTGCTAGAAGGATGTCCAAGTTGTGAATGTCAAATTTGAGCTGGAGATCGAATACCAATAAATATTTGTTTATTAGAACATGTTGAAAACAAACTTTCAGTAGGTTCAATGCAATAAAGTCTGTCATTGAGTAATCCTTAAGAAGCACCATCTTCGTATCCCGGTCTTTAATAAGACAAACATTCGGGTGGAATTCAAAAAATACGTTATTATCTGATGAAAATCTCGCGACACTCATCATATTTTTAGTAATATCCGTAATGTGTAAGATATTACGTAAGTAGAGAGATTTTTGTTGATTTAAAATTTTAGTGGTACCAATATTGTAAATATTTAGAGGCATATCATTTCCAACTTTAATAGTTTGAGTACCTGTATAAGGAGCATGTACGTGTAGATTATTAAGATCGGATGTAATATGGTCGGTCGTATCACCTGAATCTGGACACCAAGTAGGATCTACAATAGTAACGATGTAACTAACATTGTCGTAGGATTTGTAGAAGGATTAAAACGAGGGCACTCGAGAGCACTATGTCCTTGTACATTACATATTTGACAAGATGGATTATAAAAACAACTTTCGGAGTGATGACCAATTTTATGACAAAAATTACATTGCGGACGATTATTGTTTCGGTTCTGTCTTTGGTTCTTTATGCCTCCATGCCCATAAATATAAGAAACATTCTCTGAAACGTTTGAGTGCGAAATATTTTCAAATGGAATTTTCTTTTCTTAAATATGAGTCATTGTTCATGATTTAGAAGGATGTTTGTCATTTCATTAAACAACAGATCTTTTCCGGAAGTTAGAACACATATCATCGGCTCGAACTTGTCTCCAAGCCCGTTGAGTAGAGTTAGTTATAAATCTTGATCATAAACATATTGTCCGGCAGCAATAAGTGCATCTGACAAGTTTTTGATTTGTTGAATGAAGTTAAGAAGAGAGTCACTACCTTTGTGTGCGTTTAGGAGTTGACTCCGTAACTGAAATAGTCGGCTTTTTGATTGAGAAATGTATATTTTCTCTAGGGTTTCCCAAATTCCTTGCGCCGAAGATGATTTTGAGACTTGTTGACGAATCTCGTCGGTTAATGTTGAAAAGATCCATGCAAGTACCCTTTGATCTTGGATACTCCATTGTTTAAACTTTGAATTCTTGATTTGAATTGTATTATTTTGACCATCTATTTTTTGAAGAAATTTGGGAGGAGTTTCAAGATTTCCTTCTACTATATCCATAAAATCATAACCTATCATGATTGTACTAACTTGTGATTTCCAATAGATATAGTTATGTTTATCAAGCTTTACGCTTCCAGATATTATTGGTAGAACTGAGAAGTGATATTGTTCTTTCATTGAAATCGTTTTCGGGAGTTTTCCCTTATAAGCTCTGATACCAAATTTGATTTCTAGAATTGATAAAATAAATAATAACTATTTGATTGAGTTCTTGAAGAAAAAGATTGAAATAATATTATTGAGTAATCTTTACAATAATTTATCTATTTATAATAGTAATAGAGAAATAACTAATTTGAGAAAATATAGGAATTAGTTATTATATTTAGTCTAATTAATAAGAGATAAATAAATAAATTCTCCTATTTATAATTTTGTGTTTGGTTCAAAGTATAAAAATGTTGTTTATGTGTAAAAGACATCTTTTCTTTTTCTATTTATATAAATTTAATTGAATCCACAGATTGATATAGATGAGGCATCAACCCTTTCAAAGTTTCACCCACCCACGAGAGTGATGAGTTTTCTTAATACAGAGATTGTGAGAATCGTATTTCCTTCAAGAATTCGGGGTCAGGAAGCCATAAGTCTTAAGCAGACAATCAAGTGTAGCCTTCACACAATTTCTGAGGGTCTTGGTAGATCCACGTGAGGAAGTGAAAACATCTTCAATATCAACAAACTGTAGCACCTTCTTCGGAACCCTAGTAGTAACAATACTAGCACCCCGAGGAGCCGGAACCATTCGTACAGTAACAAAACCATATTTACTAGTGACCTTACATGGTACAGTGTGAGGCTTCCCAATCTTGTTACCCCAATAACCCCTTCTAACATGAATGACAAATAATTCAGCATGGATTATAGCACCACGAATTCCAGTTGTAACTTTTTTTTGTTGCACTTAACGAAGTCCTTGAACCGAGTTTTCTGACCAGCTCGGGTTTGTTTCTGCATAGGCATGATCTACATAACTTCATCCTTGAGATACAAACATACCAATGTACACTAGTAGAAAAAAGGGTATTTGTAAGGGTTAAAACCGTTACTGAAAGCATCGAACGCCGTTACTGAAAGATATTTGTAACGGCAAATAAAACCGTTACCAATCGTTACTAAAAATTACGTTACAGAAACTTCACAGGTATCAGTAACGGCTTTCGAAAGCCGTTATTGATAGTCATGGAATAACAGTAACGGTTCTAGCCGTCTAAAAACCGTCACAGAAACAACACGAGAATCTGTAACGGTTTTTGAAAACCGTTACAGATAGTAATGGGACAACAGTAACGGTTTTAGCCGGATAAAAACCGTTACTAAAAGGCTGTTTTTATTTGTAACGGTTTTCGAAAACCGTTACAGATTCTTGTGTTGTTTCTGTGACGGTTTTTTATTTCTTAAACCGTTACAGTTAGATTTATAGTAACGGTATTTGAAATTATTTAACCGTTACTAAACCCTAATAGATTTTTTTTTTTACAAATTTTTACCTATTTAAAACCTCAATCAATAACCAATAACCAAAAAGCACACAATCATCAATAACCAAAAACCCAAAACTACAATCATTAATTCAAAACAATAATCATCCACAAACTACAATCCATCCAAAAACTATAATCCATCCAAAAACTACAATCGTATCACAAATTCACAAAAACCATTAATTAACGTAATTCAAATTACATTTCAACTAACCAGAATTGAAGTGGGAAAGCGACGATCACGAGGAAGGGGATCATCTCTAAGTAGGAGGGGCATCATCTCGAGTGGGAGGGGCCGGTGGAAGTTGATCACGGGGAATCCTGGCTAATAAGAATTTCATCGTCGATCTCAACTCAAGCATCTCATCCCGCATTCTCTCACGCTCCCTTCGAGCTTCTTCACGTTCATCCTCACGCTGCATCAATAACTCTTCGCGTTCCATTTCACGCTGCCTTTGTGCTTCCTCACGCTCCATTTGACGCTCCATTAAGGCCTCTTCGCGCTCTCTCCGTGACTGAAGCTTCTCAGCTTCACGCTCCTCTCGCATCCTCTGTATCTCCTCAAGTAAAAGGGTGTTTTGCGTGTCACTGCGCTGTGTGCTAGTACCACCACGAGTATCAGGTCTAAAAGATCTAGGTGTGACACCGGAGCCCAAACCCACAACTCGCCCATGTCCCTGAGACCCGAATGCGCACTCAGCCAACTGCAATTCATTTCTATTCGGGTCTTCTTCTATAGCAGTTCGCAAGGCAGTCTACAAACACAAATTACATTTGATTACATACATACATATGATAAATAAAAGAAATATAACTAATAAACATGACTTACCACTTTTTCTTGAATAATAGGGGGAACCTCCGGATTTGGATCTTGTAGAGTCGGTTTCTTTGTATGAGTGTGCAGAAATAATTCCGCAAAATTAGGCGACATACCGGTAGTCTTCTCCTGTAAAAATTTAATTATTAATAAAAACGTAATAAAATTATAAACTTTGTTATTCAATGATAAAACGAACCATTTGCTTCTCCACTTGCGAAAATGAGATGCTGCCCGCATGATTCTTATACACAACATGCGACCTATTTTGCGCATTCACAGCACTTGTTTTCTGCAAATAAGAAAACATTTGTGTTTAATGAATGATTAATGTAAGAGCTATTTATAAACACATTAATTTACCTTGAATTCCGGCGTGAGAAAGCGACGATCAAGTAGATAATTCCAATCACTAATTTCGATCTCGGGAGGGGGATTTGCCCTAATCGCTTGCTCATTACCTTCACGGGATTTAATGTACATGGTATTCCAATGACATCTCCATCTATCCCATAATTTGTTGGCTTGAAATAAACTTTGTCTTCGATATTTGTTGATGTCATCCCCCACAGCCACGAAAGGATCCTAAATAGTGAACATTAAAATACGATTATAGATTGTGTTGAATACATAATGAACTTAATAATATAAAAAGTTACCGTGATAGCAATCCATATGTGATCTAGCTGTGTAGAGCTCAGGTCCGACCAACGCAAAGTCCTATGAGGTAGTGCATTGGAGTCTCGAATGACACTCCCAATATGCCTCGACCAAGCTGTCCTATTCTCGCACATTGGTTTACCATCAACAGGGTTAAATTGAAGAGTCATCTTTTGCCCCGCTTGCAATCTACCAACAACTTTATTCTTATTCTTGCCCCGTCTCCTTCTCGAAATATATCCTAAAATTAAACAAAAAATTATATAGGATCACAACAACTAACTTAAGCAAAAACACAAGTACCTCCATCTTGCTCCTCAGACGGGGGCTGTGTCTCATCATCATCATCATCACCGGGGATAGTGTTTGGTACACTATCAACATTCATGACATCATCAAGGTCCAAATCAATTTCCCCGACAGAGTTACACAATTTCACGGGATCTTCTGAATGCTCCTCGGTCCTTTGTATAAGGTCGTGTAGCGCGCTGTTTAAACTCTTACCTTGCATTCTTTTAGGTGCCATGATAGCTGCAAATATTGAATGTAATGTTTATAAGACAAATTTACAAGTAACCCTTCATAGAAAATAATTCAACCTTAATTAGAATAACGGGGATTTATTAGTGTCACAATTTTCCATTCAAGCCTTGATGCCATATCTGTAGAGTAAAAGACTTGTTGTGCTTGGCTTGCCATTATGAATGGTTCATTTAATTGAGTCTGTAGAATCCTGTTGATATTTATACTAACATAACCATACTTATCAACTTTAATGCCCCGATCTTTGTGATAAACATCAAACCATTTGCATTTGAAGAGAATCACTCGTCTTCCACAAAAGAATATCACTTCTATGATTTCATTGATCACTCCATAGTAGTTAATAGTCTCGGTCCCATTATTACCAACAACCAAAACCCCGCTATTTTGGGTAGTCAAGCTCTCGTCATGTTTTTCAGTGTTAAACTTGTACCCATTTATTTTGCACGAGTTATATTTCTTTGCATACAATGTAGGCCCACGTCCTAAAATCTTAAGATTCGTTGTCCTATCGGATTCATCGGTTAGTTGCTCCACCTATATATTCATTACAAATTATTGTTAAACTAATTGTCATATACTAAAAAAAGAAAATTTTTGAGACGATTACTTACTCTTTCTTGGAAATATCTAACGTATTGTTTATCCCGAGCCTCATTGGAAATATTAGGAGGGCATGATTGAACGAAATCGCTGCGCAAATGACAGATTAAATTATTACTTTCTTAAATCATACCTCATAATGACATTAATGGACTTACTTATAATATTCTTCAGCTTCGCGACAATTTTTTAAAATGTACCAATGAGCACGCTCACGATCACCCGGTTCATATGTGTAGGATGTGCCATTAGATAAGTCTTCCATAGTGATGAAAATGGAGAATGTTGTACTTGTATTTATGGATTCATTATTTGACTCTTGATCGTCCAAATATCGGGCACACATGCTCATACTCTCATTCAAAAGGTAACTCTCGCTGATTGAACCTTCTGGAAAGTTCCTGTTTCGAAGGTATTTCTTGAGTGTGCTCATATATTGTTCAACTGGATACATCCATCGATACTGAACGGGCCCTCCAAGACAAGCTTCAAAAGCTAAATGAACTGGCAAATGCACCATTATATCAAAAAAAGAAGGTGGAAAGATCTTCTCCAATTTGCAAAGTGTCAAGACAATGTCGTCATGTAATGTTTCCAATTGCCCGCGTTGTAAACTTTTTTGACAAAGCAACCGAAAGAACTTTGCTAAATCAAATAAATCAAATGACGTGTTTGTCCACTGACCTACATTCTTTATGTGAAGAAGTTTAAGAAGAGTTGAGGCTTTGGAAATGCGAGAACCTTCATACAAAGGTAGTTTCGAATCGTCCAACAATTTGTAAAACGTATTAGCATCATCAACGGGAGGCTCATTTTCACTATGCCGTTCATTATCAATGTTGACATTAGGGTACAAATCAGCAATAATATCTTCTATTAGATGATCCTCAACAATAATATCTTCCATCAGATGATCCTCACAAACTTCAACAGGTCCGTCTTCCATGATAGTCGCGTTAGTTGGTGGTTCATTGATCGGTTCGTCTTCAATTTCATCATCTGATTCATCTTTCTCCACATTCTTGGTAACAGCATTTACAATTTGACGTTCAATTGATCTCTTTTCACCGTGAAAATACCAAAAACCATAATTTTGTCTTATTCCGTATACAATCAGATGAGATCTAACCACGCTTTTATTCTCATATACTCGATTTGCACACCTTACACAAGGACATGCAATCGATGATCTACCCGTAGACTTTTCAGCAAATTCTATGAATTTGTCAACCCCCTCACTATATTTAGGATCAGTACGAAGTATAGTCATCCATGTTTTGTCTGGGATTTCCATCTAACCTAACATACAAATTAATAATCCAACAACCTAACATCAATAATCAAACATCCAAATCATTTATTAATCAACTAATCCAAACATGCAATAACCTAATAAACCAACAATCCATCAATAATCTAACATACAAATAATCTAACTTAATATACCAATCCAATAATCTAACATCAAATAATTTAATTATCATTCAATATTATCTATCCTAACATACAAATTATGCACTAACCTAACATCAATAATCTACTAATCTAACAATGTTATAAACCAACAATCCATCAATAATGTAACAAACAAATAATCTAACTTAATCTACCAATCCAATAATCTAACATCAATTAATTTAATTACCATTCAATATTAACTATCCTAACATACAAATTATGCACTAACCTAACATCAATAATCTACTAATCTAACAATGTTATAATCCAATAATATACTAATCTAACAATCAAACGGTGATTGTAAATAAGAACTAACCTGAATTTGAAAAGGCAAACTTCAATCAGCGACAGGAAATGCAAGGGCAAATTCGATTAAAATTGAATATTCTGCAAAATAGAAGGAAAAAGAGTATTGAGAAATAATGCACCAAAATTGAATATTTAAGTATAAGATTTATGTGCACCTTCCTAGTTTAACTATTTAAAACTCTATGCTCAATTCTAGCATGATTTCTTAGCTTAAACATATCAAATAAGATAATAAACAAACTATTGCATCAAAATCACAATTCATTGGATTGAACTCAAAGCCTATTAAGAAATGTTTCAAAATCATAAGATTGAACTCATTCTCAATTGTATATTTTATAAAATGCATTGCACCCAAGAGAAAATGCATTGTCAGTCAAACCAACATAACAAATTAGGAAAGATTAACATTGAATTTCGAACCTTAGGATGAGAAAATCAACAGCTAGAATTGCAGGCAGGAATCAAGCAATATGCCACCGTCCAATCCTACAGCACCGCAATATGAGGATCGCAGGCTTATAAGACAAGAAATTAACTTAAAACAAATTATTAATGGAAATCTATCAAACACGAAGGCATGCATAATCTATATATATTTGATCATTTGTGTGATGTCCCCACTTCCAGCAAAGAGAAAGGAAGATGACAAAACATCATTATTATTGTATTTTATTAATTATAATGGAAAATTTAAAAGAGATCCATATACACAGATCCATATACACTTAAAAATGAATCTTTGGGAATTTGAGATTCAGGGTATCTTGAAGTTGATGAGATTTCGGTGCATCAATGCTATAAAAGCCCTAGGATCAATGCTAGCTATTGATCATCATGGTATACAGTTGCATACAAACTAAATGTTATCCTAGATCAACAAGCTTTAGAACTAACCATTGATTCGGAATGAATTTAGAACTTAAAAAGAAAGGTCAAAAGATTAGGAATACCTTATGATTCATTCAAAACTGTTAGCTTCCAACAACAGACAGCAAATTAACCTGATTCGAAACAAATATTCAGAAGATATATATCAATAAAAAGTTGTAAATGAAGCGTGTAATCCAATAACTAACCATTGATTCGGAATGGTTATTAGTGATTCGAACTAACCTGATTGATCGGAATGCAACGGCGCGCGGCGGTGATCGGACGGGGCAGATGATCGGCGGAAGAGGGAAAAAGAAGAGAAGAGGGAAGAAGAAGAGAGAAGAGGGAAGAAGAGAAGAGAACGAGAACTTACCTGATTAATGCGGCGGTTGATCGACGGAATCAGAAAACGGGGGAAGAAGAAGATCGTCGGAAGAAGAAGATAACCGGCGGCGACTTCAGACGGAAGAATAAAAGAAACGGGCGCGGAAGAAAACGGAAGAAGAAAAGAAAAGAAAAGAAAGAAAGAAAGGAGGCGCGGTTTATTAATGCGTATCTGTAACGGTTTTGCCAATAACCGTTACAGATACTTATATAGAATTTGGAAAGACAGACACACTATCTGTAACGGTTAAACCCTAAACCGTTACTACTATGTTATCTGTAACGGTTTCTGTAAATGCCGTTACAGATATCACTCGCCAAAAAGCTTTAATTAGACCTTATCTATAACGGTTTTCTCAATAACCGTTACAGATACTAGGAAAGAAAATAAAAGGACGGCTTGCTTTCTGTAACGGTTTTCTAACAACCGTTACAGATATCCATAACAAATACCTTTACGAAGTCTTATCTGTAACGGCGTTCTCAATAACCGTTACAGATACTAGAAGATATGTTGAAAAGACGGCTCGCTTTCTGTAACGGTTTCCAAATCCGTTACTGATTTCTCTCCTTATCTGTAACGGTTTATATAACCGTTACTAATGAACAGATAATTGTAACGGCTTAATATAACCGTTACTGATAAAAATTATTAGTAAGGGCGTTCGAACGCCGTTACTAGGAGTCGTTACAGAAGACCTATTTTCTACTAGTGGTATCAATGATTTGATGTTCTTTGATAAGAAGAGAATGGAGATAAATCTATTCAAGGCTTTAGATTTTTCCCTCTTTTACCAATCGTCCAAGCTTAGTGACAGAAACCCATTTCTCTTCCTCCTCACGAAGAGGTCCATGATGCCTACATCTTCCATGGTCACCCGCCTCTTCCACCACTACCAAATCTACGGTCAAAACCTCCTTGCTCTCTACCGAAAAAATTATAATAAAAATATAAGAATAAATATGAAAATATTTTTTATACTGTTTTGTAACTGGTTACTAGGTACACATTTATACCTAATTTGATGTATAAGTTATATAAAAGTTTTATATAAAATATTTAACTATATATTTAGTCAAATTTATTGTTAGTATTATTATCATATATCTACATGTTAATAGTATTTAACAGGTTACTTATGTAGTTTTACATTATTTTTTAAACATTTATAATTACGTGTAATATTAAATTAGAGTCTACTAGTTCACTTTCTAAACCAATATTTATAAGAGATAAAATAATTTCTAAGTATCTTATAAAAACGTGCAAGGAAAACCTAATCGTAAAATATGATAGCAAATTATTAAATTTAATTTGTTTTATTCCATCCATATTAAATTCAAATTATATTAATTCAATATTACGGATTGGATTGGGATTTGGATTTTGTTACCTCCGAGAAATCTCTAGTTCGTAGCTTAGCACGTGTTGGATGACACATGACAATACGGGGATCCAGAGTAGCTCAAGATTCGATGGTTTCAAAATTGGTTTGTGTGTCAGACTTTTTTTTTGAAATAAAACATTATTTTTAAAGATTATTACAGTACTTGACAAATTTTAAAATTAATTATGTAAGAGTAATTAAATTTATTCAAATTTTAATATTTAGGGATTTAATGTAACTAAATGACAATTTAATTTGAAATTCAGTTTAAATTAATCAAATATAATTAATTCAATAAAATATTATTTATTTAAAAACAGAGTCATCAAATAATTTTAGAAAAATTAGTAAAATATACATGTATAAACGTACTTTATACCAGAGTTTCCATAAGGGGTTCGTTATTTGGTTACGCTTGAGAAAGGACTTTCGCGCTATGTCCTTTGTGGTCGTTGAAAACGGTTTTATTTTTTAAAGGTCAGGCTATCAAAAGACTTATTTATAACATTTATTTCATTTAATCAGTAGCTCACGGGTCCTAAATAAGGATAAGTTTAGATTACATAAATAATTGTATAAAATTATTTAAAAGTGCGTAACTGTGATTGCGGTTATGAAAGATTGACTGCAATACCTAAAAATATCAGAAAAGTATTTGGATTTTAAAAAATCCAAATAGAGCCTTAATCAAAATATTTGTTTGAGAAATATCCCGAAAATATTTTGAAATCATTTTCTGACCTCTCGGGATTATTTAAAAATGGATTGGGGTTCCAAAATTACAAAAATAATTTTAGGTTTTGAAAAGTAGAACTAAACAGGCCTTAGGACCGGAGTCCTAAGGCTTGGGTCCATTTTTGTCGGTCTGGAATTGGAGAGACTCGGTCTAGACCGAGGGTGCACTCGATTGGTGTGCGGGACACTCGGTCGGAGGACTGGAGTTCCTAGACTAGGGTGCCAAGGACTCCCGGCCCTTGGCTGAAATTACCGGTCTAGGTGTAAAAGCCTATCTGTCCTGGACTAGCTTGGGGCTAGGTTTCTCAGTCGAGGGTTTGGGAGGCTCGATCCCAAGGTTGGACTTCTTGGTCCTAAGTTTGAGAGTCTCGGTCCTTAGTCATATTTCTCAGTCCTAGGTGAAATTCTCGGTCGACATTCTTGGTTCTTGCTCAAGAACATCGGTCCTAGGGCTCGGTCCTAACTCAATAACATCGGTCTTTGGTCTTAGCCTAGGTCAATTTTCTCGATCCTTGGTCTCAGTCTAGATCGAGGATTCTCGGTCCACGATCCTATAAGACTCGGTCCAAGAACACCGAGTGTTATTCATTTGGTATAAAAATTGATACATATAATGAAAACATGATAGTTGTTATCAACTCCATTGGATGTAGGGCCTAATCCTAAAACCGATCAATCGAACCCTAAGATGATTGTTTTTCAAAATGATTTCTATGGAAAATTTGAGAACTTTTGTATTCTGCCATCTCATGGTCTAATTCTTGCTCTAATAGCTTCGAAATGATGTTTACAATCGAACATGACCAAAAAAAGAATATCAAGTGAGCTCTGTAACAAATTTTAAAACTAAAATTTAAACTTTTTATTTCAAAATTTCCAGTTCGATCAAACATGACCGGGATACATGTTTTATGATTTGAAAATCATCCTAACATGTTTACAAACACGTTAGGCAACTATTTGGATCAAAATTCAAGCTTAAAAGCTCAAAAACACGAATTTCAAATTTTCCAGATTTTCAAATCAATTTTTCGTTTTTTTGATTTGAAGTTGAATTGATGAAATCTTTTTCAATTGAAATCTTTTTCAATTGAAATCTTGGACATCATCTAAGTATTGATTTCAACTATAAAAATCTTGAAATTGAACCCTAAATAAATCAACCTGATCAAGCTTGAAATTTTTTTAACTTTGAATAATAACTTGAATTACAGATGGTCTGGAAGCTTACTTGTGATTGGTGAACACTCTAATGATCATAAGAATACTTTCCAAAGCTTTGGATCAAAGCTTAGATCACTAGGATGATTTCTTCAAAAACCAATCACCGGAGCTCCAATGAAAATCTAAGAAGGCCATGATTATTGGATTTTGTTCGATGATTTGTAAAAAAAGACATATGGAGTATTTATACTCAATCTAGGTCGATTTCGAAGTTGAATTCATATTGAATTTGGCTTCGGAAACTCTTCTTCTTCGTTTCTGTTTTGTCCTCGCTAGTCTAGTTCTAGGATATGTTTTGACTTCAATCCTTAAGGGTAAGGATGGCTAGGGAGAGACGTGCACGTTGGTGAAGTTTGGAGGGATAAGAATGAGAAAAAGCGAAGATGGATTTTCTAGAAGGTCGCATGCGTCGAGCACGAGCCTCCAGCGTTCACGATTTTTCAACGGAGATAGAGAACAAAATGACGTTGTTTTGTTTAAATAAACGCTCTGTTGCGATCTGTTGACGGTCTGTTAATCGTTCGAGGCGTTTTGGCCAACGACGCTTAGCGGTCCGTTTCTCGATCATGTGCAACCCGGGTGCACTACTACTCAGCTACAACCGGTTGGGTGGAAGCATGTGAGGCGTTGGATGATAATTTAATCCTGATTTGATGGATGTGATTCCTATTGTAATAAAGTCCGATTTCGGCCACACTAGATCATCATTTTTTATTTTTAATAAAATGGTTATTTGAAATTGAATTTTAACCATTTTCTTTCATTTTTCTTCACCAAATTAATACACAAATATTTTTGACAACATAATAAAAATTATGTTAATTTATTTTATTTTTAGGTATTTTAGAGTATTTATTTAATTATTTTAGGATATAAATTACACATAAATTATGTCTAAAATTATAATTAAATTCTTTTTTTAGTTTAATTTGAGTAAAATAAATACAATATTTTAATTTCAAATTATTTTTTGGTGTGTTAATTAATTTTTCTAATTAGGATTTAATTATCACAATAATTAATCATAATTAATTTTAACATCTCATATTAATTATTTTAAATTAAAAACTTTAAAATATTATTTTAAAATTATAAACATTACCATAAATTAGGATATTTCAAATTTTCATACTTACCTATTTAGATTTGGAATTAGATTTAGATTTAGATTTATATTAGATTAGAATGGATTAGATTGGGTATGGTTTGAATAATTTAATTTTTAATATATATATATATATATATATATATATATATATATATATATATATATTATCTAATTGTTTAATATATTTATCTTATTTTTATTTTGTTAATTAGTGTTTAATATATATATATATATATATATATATATTATAAATTACTTATTTATAAAATATAAAATTTTGCTTATAAATAGTTACCTAAAGAAAAAAAAAATATTTTTTTTCCTAAATGATGAGAATTTAAAGGAAATAATATATTTAAAAAAAACTATATTGCATAAATGTTAGACCTTAAAATTATAAAATAATATTTTGGGGTGAAATAAGTAAAAAATATGAAAAATATATGTTATTTAAATATTTAAATAATTTTAATTTAATCCGTATTAAATCAAATTCAATTCAATCTAAAAACCTATAATTATGAATTATTTATATATATGTACATTATGAAATATAATAAGTGACTTATTTTTATGATCATTATTAGAAGAGGAGTGATAGAGGAGAGAATTTGAGGGAGGGAATGATGTGTCACTATATCACTGGTTGGAAAAATGATAAAAGGTGAGGAAAAGAGAAGAGGAATAAATTTTGTTATTTTTTTGACTTCTTAAATTCCTCTCCCAATCATTTATCTTATTATTATAATGATTATTATTTTTCTTATTATTATAATGATTATAAAAAAAAAATATTTTTTATCTTTTTTTTAAGACACTAGTGTTAAATCAAAGAACCAGTATTAGATTCATTTATTAATTTAAAATAATAATATTCAATTAATGAAAAGGTCATTGAGCATCTTTATCTAATATGACCCGTGGTAGTGTTGGATATGGTGACGGTCAAGATCGTATTGTGCATATTATTATATGTTTTTAAGTATGATATTTATTGTCTCATCAAAATACCCAGTAGTAAGAGTCGACTTAAAGAACCAAAATGTCATCCTCTCGATTTCATCTGAAAGCGTTTTGAGTTTATTTTGAGTTTAAGCGGGAGTTATGTCGGTTTGATGTCATGTTAGTTCTCCTTCAATTAAAAAAATTGTATTTATTTAATAAAATTTTCGTTTAAATTTTGATTGCAGTTATTTTAAATAGTTGCGTTTAGAAACCTATAATTATAAACTGATATTTTTCAAGAAATTTTAGAAAACTTTTTTAATTATTTATTTATTTATTTAATAAGAAACAATCACTCTCTATACATTAACAAATCACCCAATATGCTTAAACAGATTTCTTGCAAGTATAATTTAATTTTAATTTGTTGACCTAATCCCTTGTCCCTCTTATTGCACAATTGAACAGAGCATGCACACGATGCTTCAGATATGTATAAGGTGCAAATGGTGAAGATTTTGTTTATTTAATAATTTTTTGGTTTGAACTCTGATTAGTACGATTTTTTAACAGTTTCATACCTAATTCAGAAACCTATAAATTGATATTTTCCAATCGTGTCACACTTTTTTGTTTTTTATTTTTACTTTAGAGATTTAATTTATTTGATATTTTGGTTCAGACTCCAATTATGACAATTTTTAAACCATTATGTAGCTAATTTATCAACCTATAAACTGATATTTTCTAAGAAATTTTAGAAAAAAATTATGGTTATTTATTTTATATTAAAAATAACCATCATTCTTATAAATTAATTTACTATTTAAGTAAGGATCAAATCACCCATATACTTGAACATACTTCTTCAAGTAAAATTTAATTGATGACCTAATTCACTGTCTCTCTTACTGTAGGAGAAAACAAAGTTGGTTTGGTCACTTTTTCTTTCTGCTTTGTCCCAATTTACTCAAGTATATTTAAAATTAAAGATCTAACAAGTAACAAGTTGGGAAGAGTATTCGAGAGAATTGTTGTATCTTAATGTGATAATGCAGAATCTGGAGAAAAAATATATCTTTGTTTATGAACATTTCAATTATTTTCTATCTCATTCACAACTAATTTTTAATATTCTATTGGAGGACCATATGGAAAGGACCAGCTTTTAAGTGAATGGGATTATGGGACCAAGATCAATGTCCAAAAACAAAGAAAATATTTTAATTCATATTTTATCTAAATTTATATATATTAAAAAAAATAAACTTAATTATAACTATTCACATTTTTTACACTATTCTAAATTCATACCCAAAACATTTAAATACTAATCTATATCTAACTAAGAAAATCACTAGAATCCTTGATGAGATTACATTTTTAACACAATTAGTAATTTTTTTGACAAGAAAACAAGGTGTACGAATTTCAAAATAATACAATTGGAAAAAGCATTGTAAGCTGCATTTTTTTTTATGGAGCCCATGTGATAACAGCTTTGTTTTAGTAAATTATTAACTAATAGTAATATCCTAAGAGAATAATCTTCATTTCAAAAATTTATTTAGTATAAATAGTTCTATGAAATAAATTGTGCAATAGCACAAACTAAATTTTTGGTTGAACCATAAAACCTAGATTTTAGGTTGAATCAAACCCATGATTTTCATTCCAAACAAAAACATCTAATTCCTGATCCAAAAGGGTTTAAAGTTGCACAAAGTTCGTGCGTTTGGCCAACACCACGACATAATAATAATAATAATAATAATAATAATAATAATAATAATAATAATAATAATAAATAAATAAAAAACAAAAAAAAACAAAACATGCACACATTAAGCTGGCTGAGACACCTTGATAATAGAACATAAAGTCTACCATGAGATTCCTTCTTTATTACTATGCCTACACCATTTTGTATGGGAGCTTATGGAGAACCAAAAAGGCACAAACAAACTAATCAATGGAAGCAAATGGATGTGCAGATTGTTTGCACATGTCAATTCAATCAATGAATGGTTCAAGAAAAAAAGATATTATATACATCAAATTGGAATGACTAGTAGATATGGGCCAAAAATGGAGAGAATTACTCCAAGGTTTTCAGAAGCCTAAACAGTCCAGCTGCTTCCCTTATGCGCGAGTACTCAATACAGAAGGCTTGAACTTCGATAAAAAGATCGTGAACTGCACCACGTCACCAAAATGAAGACATAAAAACAGATCAACATGTTAAAAAAATATTCAAACCGATCTCATGGTTTCCATTTCCAGATCCATACAAAAACAGAAGTTACTTAAAGACATCTACATATATTTATAAGTGCTAAAATAATCCTTCCGAAATTGAATCTAGAGAAAAGAATATATATCAAACTCTTATTAACTAATCTTGGAAATCAAGAGGTGTCCCCAATTATGCAAGGATTCCTATCTAGCTCAAGAAATAATTTAAATCCTAGAAACTAGGGATATTCATCCTTGCAAAAGCAGCCATGTATATCATCAAGTTAACTTGAGTAAATCTTATCAATATTGTTTATTTACCTTTTCATGTACATGCATGGGAATACAATATTTAAAGACAAGTAGTTCAACATTTTGTTAAACTAACAAAATTTAGTAGACAAAAATCAATAACTAAAATGTTTTCCTAAGTGATCACGATAGATTTAAAAATCCAATTGTCACCACAGGGTGTTTGTGGCAAAAGGAGGGTACAAAGTAGCAGTTATTCACAAGGTTGTAAAATTACCATAAGTAATAATGATTTTTTCCCTTTATTTTTTGTTTATTCTTCAACAATATGACATCAACAGCCAAACTAATTATTAACTGGAAATACAACAATATGCATGTGACTATGTAATAGTTCAGTTGAAGATTTCTAACACACAAAAAAGGGACTGAAGAAGTAAGAGTTTACAGTACAGGAACTTTACCATTGATGATTTTATTGCGGATGATGCTCTGTAAGAAGACGCACACAAGTCTCACAAGTCTGTTCTGCATGAACTTGTCCTGCAAATTAGAAGAAGGACCAAACATGAGTAGCCGCAAGAAATGAAAGGAAAGGGGAGAAAGCCGCAAAATTGATTCAACAGAGATCAGTTCTTCACTAAATCATGCAATCAACATCACGCTTCTATATGCCCATCAGAGGTAGCTCCCCATTCATTCATATAATTGAATTTATTCAATTATTATTAACGTTATCACATAATGTATATTATACATGGATTTAAAATGCCTAGCCTTATTTCCTTTTAGATTTTTTTTTTTGTGAATGAAAGAGAACTAGAATGATATCTCACAGCCATGTCCTCCGCTTAAACTCAAAGGGTTTCCAGATAGAATCAAATCCGTGACCTTTTGGTCTCTTAAGCCGACTCTTACCACTGGGCTACCTTAGTGGGTTTTGTCAGCATGCACGGAGGATACTAGTAGGCTACCAGCCTACCAAGAAACCTCTAGATTATTCATATTATACTATGCAATTGTTTCATTCGCAACTAAGTAATGCCAAGACATTCGCCCTTTAAGCATACTACATTAAAAGAATATAGCAAATACAAACCTAACAGAAGTTGTGCCATGATATCAGGATAAAGCAGGAAATCAATGGTCTTTTAAACAGCATGTGGAACAGGAAAGGTTAATTGTGGAAATGAAGTGTTTCCAATGGTGGTTAAGCTGAAATAATTGGACCAACATGACTTGATGGTGTTGATTTGTCGAGAAGAACTGGATTTTTTAATGCTAGTAATAATTGAGATCATTGATGAGAGGAGCTATGGTCAATGAAATTTAGTATCTTCATTTCTATCATGTTTTGATGTACCTCTTAATGCTTGAAGCTTCTGTCCTTGGGAGCTTCCTTGCCTAGTAATGTGTAGATGCTCTTTTTGCATCCCTTATTTCTTTTTATTTATTTTCTCTTTTGATCGTGGCTTGTTTGTATTGAAGTAACTTTCAGCAACAGGTTATATTTTCTGACATTTCATAATATATATATATATATATATATATATATATATATATATATATATATATATATATATGTATATAAGTTCTAATTTAACATATAAACCATAGCCAGGCCGAGAAAAAAGTAAAGTAAACAGCAAACTATTGGAATTCTCTCTTCTACCTTTACAAAAATAATGAGCCGTAGTAGGTGATTCATCCAATAACAGTCCAGACACCCAAATGGAGCTGAAGTGGCTTAAACTTCTTTTGCAATTGCCATATCACAATATTTAACACCTCCAGTTTTACTATGAATCAACTCAGATCAAGTGATCAACTAATGTTCATTGAGGCATTGGTAGAAATCAGCTTGAATAAATTGTCTTAGTTAGAACATATGAACTTTTTAATTAAAGCAGGGGGCTTATTATTTTGCTATTTCGCCTCTAATTAACCAATGCATGTTTACAGAAACTAGGCATCAATATTGTGCATAATACTAACAATAAAGGCTTATGAAGACTCTACTAAAGGAACTACCCCCCCTAATCAACAAAAACAAACATCTAAGTAAGTCAGTTAAATGCTAATAGAAAAAGAAACCGAAGTTAAACGAAGACCTTGATATTCTGGCAGGATGAAATACAATGTGTGATGTACATGTGTACAAATTCAGTTGGAAGCTCAGCTGCCGTGGTCAGCCTATTTACCACTTCCATAGAATGCAGATTCATTTCCATATTGACAAGAACAGTGAAATATCTGAAATAACCCAAGAGGAGCATTATTTTACATGAAAGTAAACTATAAATTAAAAACTGGATAGCTCTTTGTAGGACATACTCTGAGATTTCAGGTGAATTCATCAATCTGAAAAGCATTTCAACTGCAATAATGGGATTATTCTCTACAAGTTCCTATATGCAGCATAAGATGCATGAGAAATAAGAGACGCCATTAGAATTAACTTTGGAAATAATACCGGAAGCTTTCTTGGTGTCACACCACAGTGATGAACAAGCTTGGGATCATTTGTCAACTCCACCAGGACTTGCTGAAAAGTAGAATACAAGCAATGCCTAAGATCCAAAATCCCCATAGCAACCATATATCAACATCATAAATAATAAAATACATTAAAGTCACAAAATTAATAGTATTGATCATGCTTATGTTGATACTATATTTTGTTCACAACTATATTGCATCGTAGCTGAACAGAATTAAACATATTTCATACAAGGAATATTCCATAAAAGAAGAATATGGAATATGTAGATCAAGCACCTCCAGTTGAGTAGGTGTCAGAGGCCCCTTTAAGGCTTTTGCAATTAGATCTCTCACAGCAGCTCCTCTACTAGCATCAGCACACATTCCGTAATCCCATAAAAGTTCATGAGTATTATCAGGATTGAGCCAAACCAACTGCCAGGAGAACATAAATCACCAATGTTTGTAAAGGAATAAATTTCATAAAGCAATTAAAATATAACCAATGGCATGTCTCACTTCATCATCTAGTACAGGAAGCCTTGGTGGAACAGGTCTAATCCAACGAGGACCGACTCCTTCCAATGATGAAGTCTGCAACAACTCAGACAAGGTTTCATTTCGGTCTCCAGAACCAATCTTAGGTTTCATTCCAGGACGCAGTTCAAACCTAAAATTTTATCCCATTACAAAAACCATCACATAATATACGAGGGAGAAATGCATAAGTATGGTACTGACTTTTCAATCACTACAACTATGAATATGAAACACAATATTGCACAAAAAATAGAACAAACAAAGAACTCTACATACTCTTGTGAATTTGCATCACAACCACGAGGCAAGTCAGGATCCGAAATAAAACTTCTTACATAAGTGTTCTTGAAAAAGCTAAAAGGCTCCGGTTGTACTTCCCTACAGTACTGCTCCTTCAACTGCTCTTTTTGAGGCAATACCTGAAGATGGTTTGAAGAAAAAAACTAACAGATATAATCCCAAGGAGCATAAATGCATATTAAATCACGAAAAACATTCAAATGTAAATCAGATAAGTCAGGTTGACAGTGAAAATATAGTATAACATAATATAAGATAACTTCTTATATAAGCATTTAAAGCTTACAAGTAAGGAAGGATCAAACGCATTGATATAGAATGTGGCGGACATCCCAGGAATCTGCATAACAACAGATTCTCATGTTAAGGACAATAAAAATTAAACATATGGGGAGTCATTATGTACATACAAGATGGACTCATTGAAGACATGGAGAAAAAATGTTGTAACTTCAAAAAATTTAAATGCTCCTTGAGCAAAAAATATACAATCAAAACTTCATAGACTTATACGAGGCTTATTCAATCTATTTAACACTTGTACACTTAGGTATGATAAGTATCATAAGCTAGCCCAAAAGTGTATCCCTAGCCTGAGGTCCTGAATTCGATCCAGTCAGACGAAGCTTCTAGTTAAATTAGTTGAGTGTGTTTGCAGGCTATGTACTTCACCCGCGGGGATTAGTCGCACTCCGAAGAAGAAGCGGAACCCAGCGTTCTAAAAAAAGATATGAATGGCTCACAATAATAGACTTATATCCTTCCATTAACCTACTATACTGATGTAGGATATCAACATTAGTAATACATGACTCGTACAACTGTTTTAAAGGAAATTGATAAACAAACATGCAAACGATTATTATTCATGAAATCAACATAGAAAATTAAGAAGGTCGTGTCTGTAGTTGAGTGGCTCATATCGGGTAGTCTGATCTCAAGGCGGATTGGTAGGCATTTGGTGAGATGGTGCAGAAGGACGGAGGTCTGGAGCCGTCGGACCCGATTATTCTCCTAGACTTAGATTGATTTGTATCAGTGATGTGGTTGTTGATCTATTTCTTGATGATGAAATGGAAGTTTAACAGTTCATGAATAGAAATCAGTTCTCAGAAGGATGGTCTCATAGGATGTGTTAGTGACAATACGAAGTCCCTTGAGAGTTATGTAGGAGATAATATGTGTGGAGCTTTTATGGTATTTAAAAAAATCTTTCACGAATGAATTCGTACAGTTGGATTCTAATGTTGATTGTTTTCATAAGCCTGATGAAGAGATAATGGAATCTTTGTTGTGCGTAGTTGGGCAAGTAAGTGGGGTCATCAGCTTGAAGTTGGTGGCTAGCGGCTTATTATGGCCTAGCAACCGAGGGTGAGAGAATGTTCTTGATACTAAGTCGTTGAAGCCTCCAATGACAAATATGAAAGTTGAGGTCTCATTTGGAAATGATAGGAGTGGGTTAGAGAAGTATAGAAGAGTTGCCCCACATGGCAAGAAGGTTTGAGTTGTGAAAAGTAAAGGCGTTGGGTTTCAACGTGTGATTAGAGAATGTTTTGAATCTCTCTCGCATCAATCTTTTAGCTAGTCAAAGGCATGTCGGACTTTCATGGTCCAAGTGAACTCACCCTTTTTGAGGAGGTTTGTAAGTGACCTAGCCACGATTCCATAGTTTTTTTACAAATCTGTGTTAGTACCCTGTAAGACCTAGAACTCCCTTAGTTGTTTCAATGTTGTTGGGCTTGTCAATTGTGTGTCTACTGCAAATTTTATGGGGTCGATAGTCGCCCCATGTTGTGATAAGATGTACTCATCTAGGATCAACAACAACAAAATTGGTAAAGTTGGCATAGTCTTGATTCTTTCACCATAAGAAAACATTATTTCATCTACAACAATGAGTTGACCTACCCATATGAGATAGGTTCACAAATATATCCACAATCAGAAACCTCTCAAGTACATTAAGTGGCAACTCCCTTTTCATTCCCTAACGAAATGTAGTCTACAACAATGTAACAGAATCAAAAGAGCATAACTAGAATGGAACTTTGTTGATTTTGCAATTATGGGCCAACAAAGTAAAGTGACCAACAACTATTACATAATGTCAAGCCGATATGGAACTCATCCATTAGCATAGACACAACTACTATAAAAGTATAAATTATAAAAAGAACAAAATACTTCCCCTTCCAAAATAATTGAGTGACTTGTTAAACAACTATGTTTATACCTCTCAATTGTGTTTTTTTTATAACTAGACGAGGCAAGAATCAAAAACAATTACCAAATGTGCAATTGCACTACCAAATTTAATTGAAATTGCACCTAGCCATTGCTTCCACAATTAGTTTTAAAATTTGTCCTGTGTAGTGTTACTCCTCAAAGATGACCATTTTTTTTATCAAAAAACCATTCATAATATCATGATCCAAATGGATCAATATCAAAGTTTTCCCAAGGGAATTAACATTTTAAAATGAAAGAAAAGGCATGCCTCCATATCGATTACATACAAATATTAAGAAAGAAAAATTATTACATCTAATGACAACAAAGTGGAAAAAGATGAAAAGAAGATGTGATGATTTTTCATGTAGACTCCAAAACAAGAAAAGATACCACAGATAAGAAATATGACCTCTGTTCTAAGATCGCCTGTTGGATTGAGAAACCACAAGATAAACGCACGTTCAACATCTTTAGCACCATCATCACATGCAATCTACACATGGAAGAAGTTTAATCAATAAAAAACAAAGTTGTTCCCCAACAAATAATCACGAAAGTATATTACTGGATTCCTTTTCTTATTTATCCAATTTTGAATCTATATGTGGAGCATATGTAGCAAGAAATGTGTCCAGCTTATGATTTACTTGGATTTGAAGTTAGTAGAGCAATGAGGTTGCTTTCTTTGTTCTGTAGTAGTCATTATTTAGTAATATTTACATGGTCAAACATAAAATGTTAATTCTGGAGCCTTGAAAATGAATTAAATATGTTCACATTACAAGAACACCATTTTTCAGCCAAAAAGAGAAGACCTTGATTGGCCTGCAGGGTTTATTGAAGTTATCTGCACTGCAGTTTCCAAAAGGTCCTTACACCCTAATAATACATTTCTAAGCCTTGTCTGGCAGTGAATATAATAATAAAATAATATTAGAATTAGGTATAAATCTTGAAATTACATAAATAAGAGAATTAGAGTTTAAGATAGTAGAGAATAGAAGATAAGAGCTCTTAGCAAACTAGGAGCAATTGTGAATTAATGGAAGAAGATAAAACCCTAACTCTTAGAAAGAATACAGAGGAGGAAGAAATAAAAACTCTAACAAGAGTTTAACTATTATTCTATTTATACTATTATATTGATAACCGTCACTTATCCTAACCAGTATGCTTCCCAACCACATACTTTAACCATTCCATTAGGCTTCCTTAACGTACATTTCCACCATAGGGCATTAGCCCTAACCCTTTTCCCTTGTATCAATACCCTCTCCTTCAATTTGTTCGTCCGCGATCGACAATAGACAAAAGATCAATTGAAACTCCAAAGCACCCGGTGGTTCCTCAAACCATATGAATCGCCGAAATTGATTCATGTGACTATCAGGTGGTTCCTAGAACAATAGAAACTATTTGCAACTGATCAACCTTATAAAAAATACTTCTTCGAAGAAAACTTCCAATCATCTGGTAGTTCTTGAAACCACAAGATATACAGCACTTTTTCCCTTGAATCAAGATATGATTGAAACAAAGGGTCATTGGCCAAGATTCAATATACTCTCAAATGCATCAATTATTAAAGCAAAATGAGTTATGCCTCGATCAACTTGATCACGATCATATGCATCAGCGTATGTCGATTGCACCTCCTTTTTGTTACTCACCATTAATAACATACCGTTTTCCGATACCAATTTTGGGATTTACAAGGAAATAACTGACAAATTTTCATTACCGCGTATAGCTTCTCCAAACCTATAATCGTCACATTTTGTCCCATATTCTTGTTGAGTCTCCACTTTTTCTACATCAACACTTGTTTGTTTGGACACTTGAGGAATCAGACTTGAGTTCTTCAATCCGTCAAAGTATTTCCAATGTTTTTTCTCTAATACGTCCATCGATTGTATAGAACTCCACCCTTAACATTTTCCTCTAATTGATTTATCACTTTCTGCATCTCGTTCTTTATTTATTCTATTCGATCTAGTTGTTTATCATTTTGATTCAATCTTTTATCACTTTCTTGGAGCTTCAAAAGCATCTCTTTTAGCTCGTTTTCAAAAGCATCTCTTTTAGCTCGTTTTCAAAAGCATCTTTTAGAGTTCCACCATTTCAGACGAGTTGAGCTCTTGGGCAGCTTGTACTTCAAACGAGACCTTCTATCAACCAGAGCACCTATCTGTTTCTGTTTCAAAGTCCTTCAACTAAATAACCATTGATGTCAAACAGATTTTAAATCAAACAAGCTTTTTAAATCAATAAGTCTCAACAATACGTCAAATCGATAATCAATTAGGCCTCAACTGATGCACAACTTCAACATGATATCAAATTATGAACATTTCTTTTGTTCTTTGCTTTAGAATAAAAAAATCACGAAGTCCCGATGGTTTTTGTACCTTCTCATATACCTTCCTTCCTTACTGTTGATCAAAAACAATCAGGCCTCACCTCCATTTATCAGAAGAATTTTCGTCAGTCTTTGAATCAGTTTTGGTTGGAACTTCCTCACCTATGACTTAGAAGAATAAGGAGTACAATCGAAAACAATGAATCAATGGTGTTGCAACATCAATTGACAACAAGTATCGGGATACTCAGTTCAATTAGCAATTCAACAAAAGTTCATTTAAGTTCTACTTGATTGCTGTTTCGGTACAGGCTAATGTCGAATAAATCTTAGATGGAAATCAAAGAACCTGATTTGTGATGGATTGAAACTGAAGACTAGCGGAATCAGTAGTTACTACTTCTCTCTGGTCAGAATCTCTTTTGGAAGCAGCACAAGTGCAAATAGACCTATTTTGAGAAATCACTACAGGAGGAGGTCGTCGCAATTCGTCTTTTACTCTCAGTTGAAATCGCGAGATCGCCGCGATTTGCAATTCGACGGTTATGTTGTTGCGATCTGATTCACTGTAATCACTTCTGATTCTGCTTCCGAACTCTAACAAAGAGTATTCAACTAATTCATTTCATTAACAAGATATAACAACTATTATTCTATGTATATACTATATTAATAACCGCCACTTATGTGATGACCCTTGGTGTATGAGAATTTGGCTTTTAAGTTGATGGAGGTTTGAAAGGCTGTTTGGTGAAGATCTCATCTTTTGAGTAGGAGGTGTGTTTTTTCATTATTTTTATGATGGTGGATGGATGAGCTAATCCTTGTTTGGAGCAGGACTACGTAGTATTGGTTGAGTATATTGCATCTTTCAATTGAGCGATGTAACCGTTTTTCGCAAATGAGTTTTGTTTCTTTATTTGTCGTTTGTTTTGTTGTTCTCTTGATTGAGGATAGAATTTTCTCCTCCAACGGATGTCTGTGTCCGTTTGTTTTGTCTACTGTAATGGAGTATCCCTCCAATCATGTTTCCTGTTTATTCACGAATCACGATCTTCACAATGACTAAGTGTTTAATGAAAAGTCCCACCTTTTCAAAAATAAAAAATTAACTGCCACTTATCCTAACCGGTTTATTTCCCAACTGAATACTTCAACCATACCGTTAAGTTTCCCAACAGTACACTTCCACCATCAGGTATTAGCCTAACCCTTTTTCCTTGTATCACACTGCTCATGTTCAAGAAATCCCACTTCTCCCTTGATAAGGTTTCTGACAGGATACCTAGGAGAATGTAGCATTTCAAACCAATCACAGAAGCCAATGGACCACTTCTCTATATCATACATAGTATATGAAATTGTTCTAAATTAATCCTACAACATGCTTTCAGAACCTATACTACTTCTAAACTAGTACAGTTACAGCTACTCCAGTCCAATGATGTTCATAAAATTCCTTAAATTTTATTTGAGTCATCCAAGAGACTATCTAATGAGTATAGAAAAACAACCAATCTAATGGATGATCTTTTTCCCTTTAGTCCAAGCCTATGGTGGATAAAGAATCTTAGTGTCAAGAGATAAATTTTGGGCAAACAAAATTTCAGCCTTTCAATTTTGTTTGTTTTATGTGAGAGGTGTGATCTACAACAGTCATTGCTTGATATTGATAAAACATATATCACCAAGTGTCACATAACATCCAGACCTAATCATCTTATGGAAAACCTATAAGCGCCATTTATCTCAACAAAGGAAAGCATAGATCGAAAGGGAAAACATTAATCCAGAACTGTAGAAAATGCTTCCTATGTGGACAAGTATAATAAAAAAAAATACCTAGACTAAAAAAGAGTAGTGATTTGAATTAGCAAATAATGTTTCCTCTACAGACATGTATGGACCTTTTCCCAAAGCTTAGAATGGAGAGAAAAAAATGCAGAGCCTTCATAATGCCAAGGCTTGATTCTAAAGTAGTGAAGATAACAAGAAAAAAAAAAAAAAGCTTTGTAGATGATATGAATATGACATGCACTTGATAGAGGTACATTTCAAAATGCATATTTAGCATTACTATATGTAAATTCATGCAAAAAAATAAATAAATAAATAAGAAGTCTCCAAAAGACATGAATCTCTGGGAAAATGTATCACCAAAAGCATAGTGTAAACCAAAAATGAAGTAAACATAAGCAAAGACTGAACTTGTGACATATTTAAGGAAGACCCACTTACATTTACAAGCATATGTATGAATGGATTAAAAGACGGATGCTGCTTAGAATAGTTCATAAAAAGAATGGAAAATGCAACCAACCGCTGAGTAGGTTTAAGCATCTCCTTTTCCTGCATAAACAAGGATAAGTCATTAATCACCTGTTGATATATCAACTTTCAACAATTAAAAACCTACAATAACGATTCCCAATCAATGATAAAATTTCCAGAAGTTTCTACATTATACAAAGGCGTGTCAGTTGATTCAGTTAAGTTTCCATAGATCTAGCAAAATAACTTCAAATCTGCACTTTTTTAGGATTTTTTTTCCCTTTCAAATAGCCTGATACAGAAAGCTATCACACACATAGACATTAAAAACATTATAACGCGACGGCAAGCCTTAATAAGTGTATGTTCACCCAAGTGAAGAAGGCGTCAGAGGGAAATAACTAATCAGTCCCTATATATAATGGAAACCTGATCAAATACAGAAGGAATGAGAGAAAGGGAGTTGCCTGGATGAGAGTGGCTAGGGCGCAACAGAATTTGAAATGCATTTGGCGAGGGAGTCTGGAACTGAAATCATTGAAGATTTCATTGAAAGTCCGATGGTCTCCGGCGTTGAGCAGCGTAAGCAGTTCCAGACTTCCTTCTTTTCCGATCATTTTCTTGTTTTCCTGATCGTCGAGAATTGATTCTTCAGCCTCTTCTTGAAATTCCTCCTTTTGCTTATGAGAGCTCCTCCGTTCGGAAACAAGATTTTAGGCTCAAACCCCTTCTTTTCTTTTCTTTTGCTTTTATTACACATACATAATTAACAATTTTGAACTTATTTTTTTATATTTAATTAATTAATTAATTTTAAGTTGTTTATTTTATAAATATTATTTTTACTTTTAACATTTCCTTACAAAAACAATATATAGGAAAAACAGTTTAAATTATTTTTTTTTAAACTATAAATTGGTCATTTCAGTATTGATGGGTGTTATTTTATATATTTAATTATTCTATATAATTTAGTTATATATTATTACGTTTTTCAACATATTTAACACGAAAATGACTACACACTACAAAGTTTATTATATACTTATCAACAATAGAGACATGAAAGTTATTTGAGACGGCAAAATTTATTACATTTCTCAACACATCTAACACGGAAATGACTACACGTTACAAAATTTATTATATTTCTCAACTCATCCAACACGAAAATAACTACACACGATAAAACTTATCAAAATTATCCACACATCTGACACAAAAATAACTACACACTATAAAGTTTATCACGATTCTCAACACATTTGACATGAAAATGATTATACACTACAAAGGTCATCACAACACAACTATTACTAAAATGATTACACATTACGCTTCTTAACATATTTGACTCAAAAATGACTATACACTACAAAAGTCACAACATTTCTTAGCGTACCTAAGGATGAATCTATGTAGGGACTGAAGCCCACCTTGAATTTTAAATTATTATTTTTTTCTTTTTTACGGTAGAAATGTGATATCCCATAATTTATTAAAAAAATTAAATATAATTAACGGTTTGTTTATCTAATTATTAAAAAAAAGTTATTTTTATCCACTCGTTTATTTCAAAATGTTATCGTTATTTTTTTAGGCACGCCTTAAATATTTTTCAAGCTCATCCAAACTCTAAATCATGGGTTCATCTCTGAGCATACCTGATACACATTAATTATACACTAGAAATATGCTCACTCTTGTCAATAATTGTTATGCGATGTTCACTAAAATACCATCATATTGCAATTACACTACTATAAATACATAATATATTATCATGATATTATTAAGTAACTCATAACTTATAACATATGTTTTATTAACAAATACTTCAATTTTCTCGAATGAATTTTGTTAGTGATTCATCTTCTTTTTCAAATAATGATGATAGTATGTTGATCATGAACGCTCTTCGTCAAAAATAAGAAATGTTATGTCGTGTTATCACTAATAATAACATGACCATCCAACAACTTCTTGAACAACAAAACCACCAAATATTAGATGGTGGTTTAGTCCTTGACATATTGTTATCAATCGTGATCGGGAAATTATTGATTGTAGGTTGTATAATGATTAATTTTCAGATAATTCATTCTACAATGAGACCATGTTCCATCGGAGACATCAAATTTCTCACTCGTTGCTCCTTTGAATTGTTGACACAATCAAAAATCATGATCGCTACTTCTAACAACGATCGAACAACACATACAAATTTGGATTATCTCCAATACAAAAAATAACATCAGTTTTTTATATGTTGGCATATGGTGTTCTAGAAGATGTCACATATGAGTATATTAAAATTGGAGAGTCTACTACAATTGAAAGAATAAAAAGATTATGACGAGTTGTGGTTGAGATATTTAGCGAGTGTTATCTTAGAGGCTAACATCAAATGATATTTCAGTGATAGTCAACTGTGTTTTTCACATAAAGTGGTTTGCTTGTGGAGCCAAATTGGAACTAATAATGTTAAAACATGTCTTGTTGGTCGGGTGCTTTCTAGAAAAGTGATAAAGAAAGTAGTTTCTAGACTTCTCTATATTGGCATGAAATGTGGATTTTCTAGAATGTTGGGCAACTTTTGAATGCATTGGAGGTGGAAAAATTGTTCAACTAATTGGGCCGGATAATATGCAGTCCATAATGGAAATCCTACGATCATTCTCGAAGTTGTAGTAGATTAAAATCTTTGGATATGGCATGTGTATTTTAGTTTGTCAAGCACCAACAACAATATAAACGTGTTAGAGTTGTCACATATGTTCTCAGATCTAACTCAATCTATTTCTCCTCCAACTCATTATGTAATCCAAAGAAAAATATACATGAGTTATTATTTAGTTGATAGCATATATCCAAAATGTCTACCATTGTGCAAACAATTAATGAGTTACGTGGTCCGAAGACATTTTTTTGTAATAAAATGCATATAGAGAAGGCGTTAAACGTGCATTCAAAGTTTTTCAATCACGTTTTGTCATTGTAGAATGACCAATACGGTATTGGAGAAAAGAAGTGTTGCATGATATGACTACATGTATAATTTTGCATAACATGATTGTTAAGGATGAAGCGACCTTAGTAGAAAATAGAGTTTTGGTAACGAAGTTTAGTAACGACGCTATAACGCCCTTATTGATAATTTTTATCGATTATAGTACACCGTTATTGTTATGAAGATATCAGTAACGGCTATATAACACTATTACTGGTGAAAATGTTCATTAACAGGTATATGAAAGAACCGTTACAAATACTAACAATTTTAATTTTTTCTAAATAAGGGTATTAGTAACAGTTATTCTTAAAACCTGATATGACTTCACTTTTTATTTTACTACATAGTATCAATAACAGTTTTAAGAATAATCGTTACAAATATTAAAAGTTAAACCACTATAATGAATTTATGCCTCTCTTTCGTTCTCAAATCTCAACTAAGGATAACATCTTATTTTAGAAGACACTGTCGGTGGTCTGTATCTCTTATTCTCATCCATCGCAGCCGCCGACTATAACAGCTCTCGCCGCCGACTATAACAGGGACGCTATCTTGAAGATATACTTTTAGAATAGTCTGGAATCATTTAATCATCATTGGCTAGATTTGATACTGTAGTAGTTATTTTAGAATGATTGATTGATTACTTGAGGTTTTTGTACTATTTGATAGCACATGGTAAAACTTGTCTACCAGGTGTTTGATGAAATGCTTGAACCATCTATTAAACTGTTGAATGCGATTATATAACATTTGTAATATGTTAGTTGGAATAGTTAAAATTTTATGTTAGAGGGGAAAAGTCTTATTAACTCAATTTCTTTTAGTTAAGGGTTAAGCTATCTCACTTTTTAGCACCTAACAAGAAAGGAAACTAAGTTTCATTATTAATCACATTGATTAGGTAACTTGGGACAAATGCTAGATTAATGTATCTCATTGATAAGTTGTCCTGCAGACAAAGACCACCTAGTATTTTTGTTATTAAACCATCATTAGTATTTATATTAGTTTCATGATGAATGATAATGATAGTTATATTTGGCAGGTGGTTACAGAGAAATTAATAGAGTTTGATTTGTTGAAGCATGCCAACAAGCCTTCTTTCTCCCTTAGTGGTGGAAAAAAATTTAAATTGTCTGTTGCAATTTCTATGATTGGAGTTCCTCCTATAGTTATTCTTGATGAGCCATCTAGAAATGATTTAATTGTCTTCTACTTTTCTTAAGACAACAACTTCTTCGTTTTTGGCTGTCAAATAGTACCGATTCAGACCTTCAGTATAGGAGGATAAACTTGGGAGTTTTATTGATCATATAGTAGGCTTCTTTTTGAACTATAGTTTTCTAATCCTACACCGGGCATTTGGTTTTTGCGTTTATACTTACTCAAAATTATAAGGCCACTCCATGTGACACATTTTTTATTTTTCTTATAAGCCCTATGCACCAAAATTGGAATAATGGTATCTAATGGATGGATTTACTAGGTGTTCATTGTTTACTGATTTTCTATCATCATGCAAAATGTACACTTCATCAGACATTCTTTGCTTTGATACATCTGAAGGTTGGTGGCCGGCTAAGATGCATTGAAAGTCCTCAACATCTAATATCACATTTCGGGAATTATTTTGAGCTTGAGGTATCTCACTGAACATGTTCTTATTCCCCTCTATCTATATGTCAAACCCACTTTATACAAAAATAATTATTTTCCATTTTTATAGTTGAAATCCACTAATACTAGCTTGGAGAATTTGGAGAATCTGTGTCGTTCAATTCAAGAAAAGTTATTCCACGTTCCTTCTCAACAAAAAGGCGGCTTATTGAGTGACCTTAAAATCTGTATTGGGGCTAATAATTCCACATCAATAGAGAGTGCGTCTATGTTAGAGATTAGCTTGTCAGAGGATACAGAAGCTTGTGTCTTCAACAAATTGCTTCACATGATAATTAGCAACTTGCTCCTGAACTACTCTTGATTTTGACCTAGGTAAACTGTAATTATTTTTATGTTTTCTCTTAAGACCAGGCACCATTTTTGCATATGGTGTGACAAGCAGTGGAAAGACACACACTATTCATGTAAGATCTCTTCCTTTCATCATCACATTTGTGTTTGGGTTTGTCCAATTGTATTAGCATTGCAATAGCAAGGTGTTTCTCACTTTCATATTTAGACCAATGTAAAATGTGGTTAGTGTATTTTTTAAAAAGTTCTTAACTATAATCTAAATCTAGTGACATTTTGGCTACTACTGAACAGGGGGATTAGAGGTCTCCGAGTATTATTCTATTAGTTGTGAAAGACACTTTTAGTATCATTCAAGAGGTAATTCATTTGTAATGTGGAATCCTACAATAATTACACCTGATAAAAAAAATACCAATGAAATTATGTGTGTCAGACTCCAAATTGTGAGTTTCTTCTTTGTGTCTCATACTTGGAGATATATAACGAGGTAATCTTCTGATATTTATGTCAAACTCTTGAAAATTGGTCTTTGGTTCTTCTTTGTAGTATTTGCGTTTTCGTATCATGTATTAGAAGTATTTGTGAGTAATTCAGTATGTACATAATTTGCGTGCTTGAACTATTAATTTTTGTTGGACAATGATTTTTCTGGAAATGTGTAGTCATTAGTTTGACTTGAAACCCCTTGTTAATGCTCAAGATTCTATCTTTTTTCTGCCGACTTAGATTGATTCTATTGCTAATTCACTTGTTTATATATTGCTGGTATCCAAATTCACTTGGGAGAGGAGGTAATTAGTCTTTGTGTTTCCATCTGTTCTGTTTTCTACATGTACTTTCTCTATTTGTTGACTTTGTAATCTGTTCTAAATCATTGCATTACTGTGTTGAATTATTTTGTGTTCAATGGTAACATGTAAATGTGTTGGGCTCATTGTATCTGTTTTAACTAATCTATCTACGACGATGTAACTTCTTACTCTTGGAACAACTGTAATACTAACATGATTTAACATTCTTCAACCACATGTCATTAATGACTTGTTAAATCCAGCTGGACAAAATCTAAGAATCAGAGAGGATGCTCAAGTTGTCCAAGATTTCCTTATGTTTATACCTATATTCTCTGTTGTTATTTCACTACGTTACAAATTTCTGCATTTTTGGTTGTTATATGGTTTGTTTGATATAAGGAGCCATATTATCCTAAGGTGTGCTTCAGAAGTTTTCTGATTGGTTTAATGTTGTAATTGTTTTCTCACTGCTAATGTAGGGTACATTTGTTACATTTTTTGGATTATGATTATGGTATTTGGATTGATGATTATGGTTTGGAATATATTAATGGTTTTGCAAAATAGATAATTATTATTGTTTATATAGGTACAAATATAAAATATTTAAAAAAAACGATTATGTTTTTAGATAGTATTAAAAATAAGAATATTGTTACTAGTAATATATATGTAAAAGTTTTATAAATAAGAAAACTGTTACTAGTAATATATCAGTAACGGTTTTATAAATAAGAAAATCGTTACCAGTAATGTTTTATCTGTAACGATTTAATCTTGACTAAAACCGTTACTAATGCTTTATCTGTAACGGTTTAACCTTGGCTAAAACCGTTAGTGTTGTTAGAGGAGTATCAGTAACGGCTTTCAAAATCCGTTACTGATACTAGAAGAGTATCAATAATGCTCATTTTTGTAACGAATGATAACAGTTTTATTCGCCGTTACAGAATGTTATCAGTAACGACTTTTGAGACTTTCAGTAACAGTTTTTCCCTTACTGATACCCCTTTTTTTACTAGTGTTAATGCACCTATTGAAATTAAAATGAAAACGCTTTTGCGGGAGGTTGAAATGGTGATAGATGAGAGCACTCAATTTCATATCTCGATATGAAACAATAAAAATTAAAGAAACTCACATTGCACTTCGTAATGCATTAAATGATCATATGTGGGAGGAGTAAAAAAATTCTCAAAATTGATACATTGTCTATTATATGTGTACAAACTACTTTTTAATAATTTTTGTTTGATGTAATTTTCTTACTTGTGTAGTATAATTTGTGTTTATTTAATGATGATTAATTTATTTTTTTAATGTGTATAAATTATTGATCTATAATTAATTTTATCATAATTTTTTTAATTGATTGAGAAAAAATATTAGGGTTCAATTCTTGATAAAAATATAGGTAGTACTGATCTTCATCGTTGGGTGAAACAATCTCTTTTCTCATCTTCTAAAGAACATATCAATTAAGGGAATAATTGATACCAATTGATACGTTTTTAAAAGAAGATGAGAAAAGAGATTGTTTCACCCAACGATGAAGATCAGTAAAGATTAAAGAAAATGAGAAAAGAGATGAGCAACTGCTCGTTCATTTAGAAAATACTTAATAGTGTTGTAAAGAGAGGTTACTAATTATATATTCTCAACATATTCTCTTTTGGGTTATAACAATGACAACTGGTCTAACTGATTGGACCAGAGTTTAAGAAAGAAATTAAGTTCAGGAACAGAAATAAAGAAACATTAAAATAGAAAAGACAATAAAAAAGAAAAACAAATGATATTCTTCGTCAGGTTACTATGATGTTGCCACATGGCTCCATAGTCTCCGTCGGATCCTTTGTAGTTACAGTTCGTATCAGACTACCTCGACTGTCCCGCTTGTTCTCTCCATGCTTCTAACTTTAAATCTAGTTCTCCTCATGCTTCTCACTCTCAAAATTCTCTTTCCCTGTTGTTTATGAAGATTCCTCTCCGATCCGTGATCGAATTCACTTTGGCCGTAAAGCTAAACTCTTCTTGTATGTTTTTTTGCTTTTTCCTTTTTCTTTTTTCACTCCTTTATGCATGAGTTTACAATTCAGATGTTTGTTTTATTGGTTGATAATGACATAGAAATCAGGACAAATGGAGAAGAGAGAAAAGTAGTTGTTGGAAATCATTTCTTAAGAACTTAGGGCTTTCATCTATCATAACTTTTTGGTGAGTTCAAGATTGAACATGCAACAAATTTGTTTTGCATTTTGTTGTTGATTGCTACTTGTAAATTTGTAATCTTGGACTTAGTGATTTTCTTTGAGTTTTCACACACCTTCAGTTGAACATTATCTTTCTGATTATACATTGACAAAACTCTAGTTAGTTTAGTCTGTGAATTATGTATCCAATTGGTATGTAATGTTCTTAGACGAGTAATTGGTGAATTCATCACATTGTCCACTAAAATTTTGAGGAATTATTTGCTAGTGCCCGATTTCTACCACCCTCCTTCAACTCCCCGATTTCCCCGTCTTACAGATGAACACAAGGCATGGTAATAGGGTTTGACTTCCCTGAATAGATTCGGCAGATTGAAATCTGAATTCGTTCAGTCTAAGGTTAAGAGCACCTCCAATTCCTCTTGTATACGGTGAAATCTTATTTACTCTCTTTAGACTCTATTGTGAATATAGACTCTATTGTGAATATTCTTCTATAGACTTTACTAATTATTTGTGTTTTAAGATTGAAGTTGTATTTCCTTAAGTTTTCATAAGGTCTTGTCTTGATCTATATGAAAATATGCGTTTTTAGTGATAGATACATGTTGTGGTTTGCTGCTTTATTATACTTGCATTTTTGTTGAAAATTGAACGTCAATAACATACTAAAATTTTTGCTTGCAAATTTCCATCATATCCCAGTAACTTATTTTGTTCTTCGAGCAAAATCAAATGGTTTCATCTGTTTTAATGGTTTCTTCAGTTTTCTAGAGGTTAATTGTCAGTTTATCTCAAAATAACTAACTTTAGTAAAAGTTGTTTCTTTTTGATGATCTTAGATTAAAGTTTTCTACCCACCCTGTACCTTTTGTGTATGGTATACCGGAGCATTCATTAGTCTCGTAAACCTGGTTTGTTCATATTTGTAAAAGCCTCATGGTTAAGCATGGCAACTAATCTGTGTTATTATCTCTCATTCACTACCGTCTCTGAACCATGAAGATATCCCATGGGATGATAATAAAGATGACTCATCATCATAAGATATGTAACATGTTTAACTTATGTGATTCAGACTAAACAACTTCATATTTCTTTGATTGTATGTCTATCTGATTTTCAATGATCTTCTATCACTCCATTCATATACTCATTTCCGCTTCTTAGCAATATGGAACCCTAGAACACCTTTTGTATAAACTTATTGAATGGATAGTTTTGATTATGGTGTCATTAAGCCCCTTAGTGAAACAAGAATCACTGATTTGCCTTCTAATGGCTGCTTTCTTGTTTGGTCTCTTTACATGTGAAAGTTGAATTATCAATTTTCTTAGGCAGACATCATTTTTTTGTAATGTTTTGTTTGCACATGATTTTTCACGTGTTAGGTTCTTAGATGCTTAATTAAATCGGTTATTGTGCATGTAATTAGGACCTTAATTCTGCCTTCTTAGTAACACTCCTTTAGATTTTTCTTACCAGATCAAATCATTGTTGGAGGATGAGTCTAGAAACTCTGAATATGAATATATGGGGAAGGAACTTGTAGAGGTGACTAAAAAAATTATTGCACATCTTTTTTCCCTTTATTTTTCTTGTTTCTTATTCTATATGTTTTTTTAATGTTTTCCAGTTTCATATTATATATATTTATAGGAATGAGCTAGTAGCATTTTCCATATGAATATGTATTTATTGATATGATTCTTTGTTATCTTTTCATCAGATTTGATTAAAAGTTATTGCAAGTTCTTGTGTTTTTTTATTGAACATTTATCTCAAATCTATATGTGTATAGGTAGCTTAAGAAGCTTCATATTTTATCCTAATGATCAAATTTCAAATTAGACCTAATGATTTTCTATTTATTTTAATCCTATTGGGTTGTTTCAATGTTTTTTAACCATCAGTCTTTTAGTTAATGATACATATCTGATTGTGGACTATTCTTTGTTAGGAAATTTAGTAATTTTTTTACTCTTTAAAAAACTATATTCTGCTTTATTGTTGTTGTTGCTTATTTGGAATGGGGGTTTGATTATTTTAAGGTTTATGGTCTAGGTACGACATTTGGTCTGAAGACAGGGGGTAGGATCATGTAAGTCTCTATTGTTTTGCAAGACCCTTGTTTTTGCTAGATGGGTAATAATTTCTCTTACTAGTAAAAATAAGAAGCATCAACAGATACTTGGTGAATGATTATGTAGTTGTGTTGTGGGACCCTTGACTTTAATATATGTTATCCTATTTGTTGTTCTGGTTTTAATTTATATAATTTAGCATTTTCATCGAGAGCAGAGCTTTAGCTCTCGATAATTATTAATATTTTCGGCAAAAGCCTTTCACCTTCGGTAATAATTTATTTCAGAGAGCTACAAATACTCTTGCAGTTACTCTTTTTTCTTTCACTAACAGTTGTATCACCGAGATGTTGCGAGAGCATTTATTGCCCTCGGTGAACACTATCACCGAATGCATTATCACTTTCTCGGAGAGTTTTTGCTTTCTTTAAAAATCAATTTTTTAATAGTGAATATTTTTGACACATTTTTGGTAGAGAGCAACCTGTTTTAACCTATTTTATATCATGTTCAACTACGATTAACAAAAAAATCATTCAAAATTAAAAATCAATTCGTATTAATACAAATATCTCAAATAATATTAATATAAAAATGGCAATCATTGTTAACCTAGATGGGGCATCCTAGACATAATTATAGCGATATATGCTCGTAGAGAATCTTGTTCTACGTGCATCTCTATCACTAAATGAGATGGATGCCTTAAGACTTCATCATCAACATTAATATTATCATTATGTCAAGTCATCTAATCTAAGGAGCGGTTTTGGAGCACATGTACAACATTTTCAACCTTGGTGCAAGTGAGAAATATCGTAACACCTTTTTCTGAAGTGTATCACTTGATTGGTTGATCTTTTATTTAGACACACCACAAATTTTACACTCTTTTAAATCTTTATCTTATTTACGGAAGAGCATACAATCATTCTTACAAGCATCAATTTTATCATAAGTTATATAGATGTCTATAAAAAATTGATTACACTCATAGTATGAACTAAAATTGGGCATTGTGCATAAACGTTCGTATTCGACTCGGGCAAGTCGTGTTAGACTCTTAATCGTGTCGTGTTGTGTCGTGTCTCAATCTTATCCGTATTGTATTATGTCTTGACCCACTCAAAATATTATGATTCATGCACTCTTTCGTGTCGTGTTATTCGTGTCTACGAGTTTATTCGTGTCGTGCTAACTCGTGTTTAAATTCATGATTCGTGTTATTCCAACTAGATTTTATCATCGTGTCAACACAATAATGTTTTGACACACTCATGTTAATTATTTGTTAGCTATCAGCGACGACATTGTCATCCGCCGTCGCTGATATTCGATACAAAAACTCAGCAGGAAAACCATAATATCAGCAACGACAAACGAGAATGTCGTCGTTGATATTATAACTTACAGCGACGACGATAACTTAAAATCGTCGCTGATAATTGATCCAAAAACTCGGTAGTAAAATCCGAATATCAGCGATGACAAATGAGAATGTCATGCTGATATTATAACTTATCAGCGACGACGATAGCATAATGCCGTCGCTGATAATCTATCTTTTTTTAGATTATATAAATTATACTCAATATTCTCACCTCCATTTATTATCATTATATATTTATAAACAATCTTTTAATTTATATGTAGAATTGTATTTAAATTTGTGACATAATATATTATATAAATTATGCACATTAAACAATAGCTTTTGTCATGTAAGAAATTTTGATAGAGAAAAACAACTTTTTATATAGTGATTTATTTAATTTTAGTTTTTAAATATATATATAATTTAATAAATAAAATTTTAAAATAAATAAATATTTCCTTTTAATAAAAATAAAAAAAAAAGTATTAAATGTATCAATTTTTTATCAATCCGGATTTTCTGATACCAATTCCCGTGTTCCCCTGTTGCGGACCAATCAAATTGTAGAATTATTATTATATTAATAAATCAATCTGGGTAGGAGACGGAGAATCCGGAATCCGGGTTTCATTCCGGATTCACACTAGACGCCGTTAACGGAAGGGCCTGTTAACGTCAGAAAATAATATAATATTCATATGATCCGGATAAGATATCTTCGCTCCGGGCACCATGTCAGAGGGAAGGGTGAGAAGCGAAGGGAGCGAAAATTTCCACGCCCAGGAGCCCTGACCCTCATGTAAACCCCCCAACCTACCAATGAGAAGACCGCTTGCCTGTCATGTAAATACACTTACCCTTGTATGTAAAGACCAAAATTACATTAAATTTATATTTCTATTTATTAAATATTAATTCAATTTATTAAAAATGACATGCAGCGAACAAATATTCGCTTCAATTACTTCATTCTTATTTTTTTTGTTTTTTTTTATTAATTTTTTTTTGCGGGGAGACGCTCAGGAGCGAAGACTTATTCGCTTCAATTAATTTTAATAAAAACCTCATGTAAACCCCCCAACCCACCCATGAGAAGACCGCTTATCTGTCATGGAAATACACTTACCCGTGTATGTGAAGACCAAAATTACATGAATTTTATATTTCCGTTTATTAAATATTAATTCAATTTTATTCAAAATCACATGCATCAACCGAACAAATCTTCGCTTCAATTACTTCACTAATTTTTTTTTTATTAATTTTTTTTGCGGGGAGACGCTCAGGAGCGAAGACTTATTCGCTTCAATTAATTTTAATAAAAACCTCATGTAAACCCCCCAATCCACCCATGAGAAGACCGCTTGCCTGTCATGTAAATACACTTACCCGTGTATGTAAAGACCAAAATTACATGGATTTTATATTTCCATTTATTAAATATTAATGCAATTTATTAAAATTCACATGCAGCAACCGAACAAATCTTCGCTTCAATTACTTCACTAATTTTATTTTTTTATTAATTTTTTTTGCGGGGAGACTTATTCGCTTCAATTAATTGATTTCCATAGAGAATACCCCTTCGCCCAGATTCAATGGAATGAATAGACGCTTTGTGAGAGAATATTTGTTCTCCTAGACCATGTTCCATGTAAAATGGATTGAATAGTCGCTTTTCAAGAGAACACTTATTCGCCCCTGGTCTAGGTGTCATGTGAAATGGAATGGATAGTCGTTTTTCGAGAGAAGACCTGTTCGCCCAGGTTCCATGAATATATATACACCCTAATATGATTATTTTATAATCATTTCCGCCCGATTCATCTCTCTCTCTTCCTGCCTCCTTTCACGGCGATTCGCAACCGACTCCCCGTCTACCAGACCAGAAGCAACATCTTCACGTCTCCACAATGGTACGTACTCCTAAATAGTAACTTTTCATATTTAGGATTATGAAACCACTAAACCCTAGATTATGTTATGTGATGTCGTTGTCTCGTTAATCTTTAGGAAACCCTACTCTCAAAATGTCACGTTCAATGAAAATCCATCGTATTTAGTAAAACTTACCTAGTGTTAGGGTTTAGGATATTATTTCCATGAAACCCTAGTAATTACTAACAAAGACTGTTTTTTTTCATGCATGTGCAGGCAACCGCAAAAGCATCCGTCCAAAACTTTGGCAAAGACTGGATTTTATGCCCAAATCAATTAACAAGTGAAGATATAGTACTATTCCTCACTTATATCCCTTTTTCCATATTGTTTAAGTTTTCATCCTGTTTATCTGAAATATTTATGATTGTTCTTAAACAGTACTTGATGCAACAATATGCTAACACATGTGATGCCACGGTGACAATGAGGTGGCGAGACGATGTGACCCACGTCATAGCATCCACCGATGCTAATGGTGGATGTGGTCGCACTATCAAAGTATTGAAGGCAATATTGAACGGGAGTTGGGTCCTTACCATTGATTGTGAGAATCTGTTATTCTTAACACTTTACTCTTAACTCAATATTCATTTTCACATATATGAAACTAAAAATAACAATTGCTTTTGTACAGGGATAAAATCATCAATCAGATCTAAATGTTACGAGAACGAGGAACCGTATGAGGTGCAGCGAGATAATCATGGGACTGTGGGCGGTCCAAGAGCTAGCAGAATGCGGTATTTGAACAATGTAAGTTTTGTCTGATTCCTACTCCTCCATATGATATTCAATTCTCCATGATTACTAAAAATGTTTTGTATTTTCTTTCAGCTGCCGAAACTGTTCGACAGTTACACCTTTATATTTGCAGGGGAATTCATCCCGGCTTACAAACAGGATCTTATGGGGTTTGTAATTTATGAAGGAGGTACGACTAAAGAAATGGAGAATCCATTTGTTGAGCCCGAGGACGACAAAACTATAGTTGTATACGACAAGTCTCGGCACGATGTTAATGAACTTGTTTGGGTATTTGAGGCAGTGAATCCTTTGACGACATATTTGGATGTATTTGGTGTTCCTCACACAAGCTTGCTTGAATCCATTGCTGCTTGTGATTTGCAGCCTTTGTTGTTGTAATAGACATGTGTTGGTTTTAAATTGAATATTTGAATATTTGGCATTCTTGAATTTGTTAATGTTATTTTTTATTTCAGATTTCTCTTTTTTGTTCTTAGAATTGTATTTTTTTTAAACAGCAGCATTATATTAAACGAAATCTTGAAACATGAAATAATGTATAACTTGAAGTATAAATTTTTATTCATTTATTAATACATAGCAATCTATGTAACTTAAGCGCCCCTAATGTGATAAATTTATATATGTTTTAAAACAATTGTCAAAATAATATTTCTAAAACAATTGTCAAAATAATATTGTGAAGCAATCTTCGCTTTCTGATTGATTGATTAATATTAATTCATAATAATTTTATTCATTTAATTATTAAAATGAAATATTTTTTTATCAAGTCACCTCACCGCCACCTTTTCATTAAATGCTGCATGGCAGCAAGCCATGCTTTTAAGCTAGACAAAGTTTGTACTATTTTCTCTCCCACCTGTACGAGAAGCAGTCGACCATTTCTTCGCCAGAGTGATACTCCATTGTCTACCATCGACCTCTCCTTCGCCGGAGAGTTCATTATAATATCAATCCATCTTCCTAAATTAAAATTGTATGTTTTTTAATGTCATCTACCTTCTATACTTTTCGTCACAACATTTTTTATGTTTTTTGAATACTCGACATGAAATGTTCTATTCTTGTTGATTATCAGGAAGGAATACACATGAGCGAGAATGATATGAACGAGAATGATATTAATGATTTAAGGTATATTGTTTAACTTCTCTAATTTTTTTCGTTCATATTTAAGCGAAGATCTCTTCACTTATAGGATTTTTGATAATAGCTTATAAAGCGAAACTCTCTTCGCCTAATATTTCAATGTGATTAATGTTGAAGTGATGCGCTCTTCTCTTATATTGCCTTCATTTTACAATCATCTACAAGTTTTGGTTAGTTGAAGATTTATTTTCCACGTGTTCTCAAATTTAACAGTGAATCCTCTAGTTGTCGCCGTCAATTGAATTTCGATGGAAACGGCAAACCTTTGGAGGACATCAAAGCCAACTTAATTCCACATTTAGGTAGGGAATTTGAGAGTGAAGAAGAAGGCTACGTATTCTATTTAGCATACGCTAAACTAATAGGATTTGGTATAAGGCGCAGTTCAAAACATGTTGACAACGATGGTAAAATATTGGATAGAGTTTTTTGTTGTAGTGCACAGGGTGAACGGGTAAAAGACAAACGTGATGTCTATGTGAGACGTAGCCATTCTTTGACGAGGTTCCGTTGTGAAGTGAAATTGAGGATAAAGAGGGCAGATAATGGAAAGTTCCAAGTGGTAAATTTTATTAGTGAGCATTGTCATCCTCTTGTAAGTCCAAAGAAAACTCACCTGTATAGATGCCATAGGAATATTTCTGCAGTTGCAGGCTACATATCGAGATGGCCACTAACGTGGGAATTCCTCCTAAGGCATCACATGCTCTAATGTCTAAACAAATCGGTGGAAGGGAGAATCTAGGTTTTCTTCCTGAGGATTACAAAAATTACCTGCGAACGAAAAGAACCAGAGACTGTAATTTTGGGGAAACAGGGGGTGTATTAGAGTATTTGCATAAAAAACAATCAAATGATCCTGGTTTTTATAATGCTTTTCAACTTGATGTGGACGATTTGATAACGAATATTTTTTGGTGTGATTCCAACATGCGGTCTGATTATTCATACTTCGGAGACGTTGTCAGTTTTGACAACACCTACAAGAAGAATAAGGAAGGTCGTCCAATTGCGCTTTTTGTAGGTGTGAATCATCACAAACAATCAATTATTTTTGGTACAGCTTATTATACGATGAAACTGCAATGACTTTTGAATGGTTGTTTGATACTTTCACCAAAGCTATGCGTGGGAAAAAACCAAAAACCATTCTTATAGATCAAGACGCGGCCATGGCTAAGGCCTTGTCGTCTACATGGCCCGAAACAAATCATCGTCTATGTATTTGACACATATTTCAAAATGCAGCCATACATCTTAGCTCCATGTTCCATAATTTTAGAGAATTTTCGAAGGATTTTTCTTCATGTATATATGATTTTGAAGAAGAGATAGAGTTTGTTGAAGCTTGGAATCAAATGTTGACAAACTACGGGCTTGAAAACAACGACTGGTTGAAACGTATATTTTGCATTAGGCGAAAGTGGGCATTAGTCTATGGACGACAAATGTTTTGTGCTGATATGACGACAACACATAGAAATGAGAGTATGAACAGTGTGTTGAAAAGGTACTGCTCCTACAAACACAAGTTTTTAGAAATTTTCAAACACTTTGAAAGACTAATCGATGAAAGAAGATATGATATGTTGAAGGCTGATTTCAAATCAATTACCAGCCAACCAAGTCTGAACTATCCAATTTTGATCTTAAAGGATGCCTACAAAGTTTACATCCCAGAGGTATTTAAGTGCTTTGAACAACAATGGTTTATGTCGCATGATTGTGGTGTAGAAATATTAGAGGATGTCGACACACACAGAAAATATAAGGTAACACCCCACACTAGGAGGTGCTCTCATACAGTTACAGTTCATAAGAATGATGATAAGAATATCGAGTGTAGCTGCTGTAAATTTGAATTTGGCGGGATTTTGTGTGCTCACATCCTAAAGATTTTCACTACGATTGACGTATTGAAGATTCCTCCTGCGTTGATATTGAAGAGGTGGACAAGAACAGCCAAAGATGGATTATTTGGAACTGATCCAATCGTGGACAATAGTAATGTTGATCCGAGTGAGCTTCATAACATAAGATACAGAGATTTGTGTGGCTTGTCCATGCATTTATTTACCAAGACAGCCGAAAGAGATGACACGTATAGGCATGTCAAAGAAATTATGCTTAGCCAATGTACGTTTGTGGATAAAAAATTACATGAGAGTATAAATATGCAAACTCCACCAATCGGTGTATCATGTTCTGCCGAGGGTGCCCATGTTCAAGCGAAAGGAATCAAAACTAAGAAGCCAACAAAGTCTGGTAAGAGAAGGAAAGGTAGACTAGAGAAGAACTCAAGAAAAAGAAAATCAACAAGAATAACAAGCGAATCACAGAATCCGGTATGAATTTGCTGACTTAACTTCTTTACTAATAATTGGGTTATTACTATTCATTTATTAACATACTTTTAAATAAATTGATATACCTTTCCAGCCATCAAATGCAATGCCAACAACCACTCCTCAGTTCTCAACTCCTCAACAATGGGACGAAAGTTTCAGCATGGACGTCAATACTCCGTTCACTGTTCTTTTGTCATCTCAACTATCGAATTCCAGTTTCATGTGAAATCTGATATGTATTTGTATGTATATTTGATTTGAAACCAGGAAGAAGGTAGAATGTATGCATGCAATGTTTTATATAATAACAAATGAATGACAACACTAATTTATTTCTAAAAATAAAAACACATAAATCAAGCGAATAATTATTCGCCCCCAGTCGACTCCTATTAATTATCATTTTAATTAAAAATTGAGAATTTAAAACCTAAAACTGAAGCAAATATTTATTCGCTTCAATAAAAACAAGTATTTGAGGCAAATATTTATTCTCTTCATATTTCTTTCATGAAATTGATATTTTGTAGAATTTGGTATTTACATGTTAGGGTAAGTGTAATGACATGTCAAGTAATCCGGCTTCTCATGGGTGGGGTGTGGGTTTTACATCAAAGTCAGATTTAAAATAACATGAAGCGAAGAATTCTTCGCTCGAATTCGACTACTCTAAATTCAAAGTTTTCATATAATATTGTCAAACTAAAAACTAGTAATTTAAGCGAAAAATTATTCGCTCCAATTCGACTCCTCACATATAAATTTTATCATAATTTATTAAATAAACAAAAAGTATTTGAAGCGAATATTTATGCGCTTCATGTTTCTTTCAATTAATTAATTTATTTAATACATAAATGAACAAGTATTTGAAAATCAAATTTCATTAAAAAAAATCTGTATATATACATCTTCATTATTGTCAAAATGTGAAGTACATTTTTTTGAAAATTTAAATTACACAACATCTTCAGTATTGTACAAATATGAATTAAAATTATATGAATCATTTAATTACCCAATCTGTATGCATCTTCATTATTGTACAAATGTCAATTAAAATTACTTGTAAACTTTAATTACACAATCTGTATACATTTCCAAATTCATTGACTAATCCATTCACTGCAAGAATTGTAGACCTTGCTCCTGACTCTGTTGAGCTCCGAGCCAATGACACGCCAACAATATTCCATCCTCAAGGTATTTATTTGGTCCCGTACATTTTTTTTAACGCCGAAGCCACTTTTCCAACCCTTCACCTGACCTTCATACGTCTCCATTTGTCTCATGCAAAAAATGCCGCAGTCAGTGTAATTCTTGGAATCCTTCCATGACAATTTCAAACATGTCTTTTCCAAACTGCCATATTTTGTAGCAAGAACGGGGTCTACGTCGTTCATATATTGTTGAATGTAGTCATCCTGATACATCATTACAAACAACATGATGTAATGTAATTTAGTGCTAATAGAATTCAATCATTGAACTAGTTGAAAATCAAAGTTTAGTGTCATACCAAGATTTGTGCATTCTTATATCTTCTTTCGAAGGGCGATTGCATAGGTGACTCCCTGTTGTCAATTACTTGAAATTGCCTTTGTATGAAGTTATAGCAAACCAAGTAGAAATGTCTGTCATCAATGATTGGGAAAAACATCTGTGAATAGAATTAAAACAAATTAGATTTCATAGAGTTGTACATGCTATTATAAGATATCACAGCAAGAGATGTACTTACGAGGTCCACATCCAAGAGGTCCCTTTTCGAAATGTCGAAAGCCCGACCTTCACGACAGAACCTTTCATTGAATTGGTTTAGGGTAGTTATCCCACCTTCACGAAAAATCTGTTTACAGCATAGTCTTTAGTCTCACACGAATAACATAATTGATAAACAACAGTGCTAGTACAACTTACGGTGAGCGCAGTTGTGTAGAAAATCTTATTGTAACGACGTTTTACATTTCTCCTACAAAGGTCGTTCAACATGTACGACCAAATGTCAATAATCATACTGTCTACCCAGGTTTTATCAGCCATTGTAAGCATGTCCCCGCGCGTCACGTGTAGACTTAGTCTCTCCCCAAAAAATAACATTTCACTGCATAAAACCAGAAAAACATGTTTCAGAATGGGGTACAAATTATATTTTTTAGGAATAAGTAAGTATGTCCAGAAAACATTACCTTTGATCAAGTCCTGTAGCAAATATGAAACCCACAAAAATCTTCTGAATGTTTGTAGTTTGTTTGACATCCCTAAACATTTTACTGTAATATGGGGTTTTCAATACTAGAGGCAATTCCAATGCTTTAAGACATTCTTTCAATTATATTTATGGACGAGAAGAGGCAGTTTGAAGTGGCGGTGGTAGACTAGAGATACATTCTTCTGGTTCAATTTTTAATATCGCCAAAGAAGGGGAGTTGTTATTGGTTTCGGTGTTGATGACCTCGGTTAACCAATCCGTTTTTAAATTTCGGGGGACTTTTCTGCAGACATTTAAGGCCTTTGATGGTCCAGCTTCTTCTGTTTTTAGGATAATTTGGGTAGGAGGCTGGGGTTGTTGGAATGCTGGTATTCGTGTTGGTTTCTGTTTTGGGATGAATGGTGTTGGCTTTGGCTTGGGCGGTTGGATTGCTGGTTTTTGTGTTGGTTTCTGTTTTGGGAGGAATGGGGTTGGCTTTGCCTTGGGCGGTTGGACTGAGGGTGGTTTTGGTGTCTGTTTCTGTTTTGGGAGGAATGGAGTTGGCTATGGCTTGTGCGGTTGGAGTGGTTGTAGTTTTGGTGTTTATTTGCATTTTTGGAGGAATGGGGTTGGCTTTGGCTTGTGCGGTTGGGGTGGTTGTGGTTTTGGGGTTGGTTTCCGTTTTTGGAGGAATGGGGTTGGCTTTGGCTTGTGCGGTTGGAGTGGTTGTAGTTTTGGGGTTGGTTTCCGTTTTTGGAGGAATGGGGTTGGCTTTGGCTTGTGCGGTTGGAGTGGTTATGGTTTTGGGGATGGTTTCTATTCTGTGAGGAATGGGGTTGTCTTTGGCTTGTGCAGTTGGAGTGGTTGTGGTTTTGGGGTTGGTTTCTATTCTGGGAGGAATGGGGTTGGCTTTTGCTTGTGCGGTTGGAGTGGTTGTGGTTTTGGGGTTGGTTTCTGTTCTGGGAGGAATGGTGTTCTTGTTGGCTTGGGCCGTTGGAGTGAGGGTGGTTTGTGTGTTGTCTTGGGTGTTTGGAGGAATGGTGTTGGCTTTGGCTTGGGTGTTGCCTTTGGTGTTGGTTTCGGTGGTAGGAGGAAGGGTGTTGGCTTTGACTTGGGTGGTGGTTTTTGTGTTGGGGTTAATGCCACTTCCTCTTGGCTGCTGATGTTTTGTTTTGTCCAAGCTCCTTTGTAAGCCTTCCCTCAGGATTGAATGGGAGTTTAGTACAGTTGTCAATGGCTCAAATGCAGATTGTACAAGTTCCATTGCGTTTATCTGGTACATCTCATTTAGATATTTAGCCCCTTGTGCCAATTCGTCTGCAGCGGCCGCAACCTTCCTCAAACATGATGCAAGATTTTGTGGAATTGGTGGCTGCTCAGTAAGATTGTCATCCCCAGATTGTGGTGGTGTTGGCTCCACATTTTGTTGAATCGGTGGTTGCTCATTCGGAATGGCTATGCGAGCAACTACCCTACCATGTCCAAACCCCCCCTGTGCAGCCTCATACTCAACCCTTTCGTACATCTTCTTCTCGTCCTAATATCCCAAAATAGGAAAATTCCTTGAGATCTGACTGTTTACCTTGAACTCAACCACACGGTCCAAGTAGCACAACTGATACATTAGCATAAACAAATATATGTTACGTTAAAATAAATGAAAAAATATGAAGGTACAACCTACAGCAAATAGATTTCTACACTCACCAAAAGAAACGTTAATGGTCCATGGAAATAGGATGTCTTTTTTTCTTTCCACTTATAAACACTGTCAACTAGTCCGTCTAACGTAAACTTGCACTGGTTGTAGTCTTTGATTTTAGATACATCCTGTAGGGATTTCAGTATTTTGAATCTGTACATAAAAAAGGAGTGACTCAAATCAGTTAAAATGACATTGAAGTTCTAAATGAAATTACAGAATTATTGCTAGGTTGTTTGGGTATACCTGCACTGTGGATTTTGGGATGTCCACAAAAAACTAGATACAACAAACACCACGAAGTCCATCTTGAAGTTACTGTCTCCGGTTGTATTCTGTAGAATTTTGTCCGGCATTTGGTAGGTCGAAGGACCTCCACTGTTCTCGAATCCCCATCTCCTTCTCCACGCCGTGAGATGGTCCTTGTACACCTTGTCGTCCGTGTGAATTCCTAAACACTCTGCCAATTCTAATTCCCCTCTAGGGATGTTCAATACACATTGAACATCCTCTTCATCAATCTGCATCTCCTCTCCACTGTGTAGGACGATGCTCCTCCTTCTGGGATTGAAGAGACTCACAATGCACCGTGAGAATTCAAGTGGGCATTTTGATATGCCCAGTGAAAGAAGGGAACCAAATCCTATGTCCCTCACAGCATCCTTCTGTTCTTCGGATAACCTGTTAATCAGGTAATGAAGGCGCGATGGAGAGGTTCTGCTCTTGAAATCAACATCAGGGTCACGAGTCTTTCTTCTTTTCTTCTTAACCTGGTTCTCATTAAGTGCTTCATTAGCAGCGTTGGCCAGAATATCCAGTGGTGTCGTGGGCGTGCCTGATGCCTCGGGTTTTCTTTTCCTTTGTTGAACACTACATTAACATGGTGCACACGTTTATTCCAAAAATTCGATGAACTACATAATCCAAAAAGAGGCAAATATGTACATTTTCTAACATTAGCGTAATTACCTCAGTGTGTTAACTTCCGTCGTCGATTCAGTATATGGAACTATTTGCTTATCGGAATCCTGATTCTGAAATGATAGAGTCACAATTAGATTCAAACGAACTAAAATAAGCAAACGAAAAAGACCCACGCATGCAACCGTAAACACTTCTTACCATTTTCGCAGCAGCAGAAGATACTAACCGGAAGAGAAATGGATTCGTAGTCGAACGACCGGAGACGACAGCGCTAGGTCAATTAGTAGAGTAACCTAGGGGTATGACGGCCGGAGTCGAGCTTGAGATATTATATTTTCTAAATTTATTTATTAGTGTGAATGTATTTTCATGAGGCCGTATCGGTTTTTACAAACATGAATAACGAGTTTTTCATGAACTTCATATGAGTCGAAGCATTACATGTGACATATAATTCTGCATTATGAAAATAAAACATACTATAATAGGCGAAGATTTATTCGTGTTGAATGTCGGATTGTACGAATATATCTTCGCTCAGGAAATCTATTACATGATTCAACATTATAAAAAAAATTAATTTCCAAAAGTGAGCAACTATTCGCTTCTAAATGCGGAAGAAGCGAAGAAATCTTCGATCAGCAAATCTAACGTATCGTATAAATCTGAAGGATTGACATTTGATTGGATGGTAGCAATGGAAATGACTTGCCGTAGTCACAAAGCTTGAGACTATGTGACAGGTGAATTGACATGACAAAAAGGTTTTGGCGCTTCATTTTATTTATTTAATTTAATATAATTTAAATGTTAATTATATTTAATATATTTTTCTTTAGATATAAATAACAATATATATTTTAATTTACACTGATGTAATAAATATAATGTTTTTTTATATATATGAATAATTTAATATTTAATATAATGTTAATTAAAATATGGAATTATTTGATTTATGATTAGAAGATTGAGCGTGTATTTGGAGAAATTTTTGGTTTTATAAAAAAACACACCAAGATCAAACATCACCTAATTTTTGTTTTTACTTTTTCATTAACAATATATAAATTATGAATGATGTTTCCTGTCAAAAAGACTGTAGACTGGTCCGATTTGATATTTCATGATTACTTTAAGATATGATATACCGTAAAAAACATTTCATTAATGAATTAAAAATACGAATGAAGTGTGAATTAAAAAAAAGTTTAAAGTGATTCGAGCGAAGATTTATTCGCTGCATGTCTTTTCCAATAAATTTCATTAATAAATGGAAAAATAACTTTCATAATAATTTTGGTCTTTACATACATGCGTTGGTGTACTTACATCAGAGGTAAACGGTCTTCTAATGGAAGGGTAGGAAGTTTTACATGAACGTCAGGTTAGAAATAATTAAAGCGAAGATTTATTCGCTTTAAATATGCTCCTCATAAATTACAATTTTCATTAAAAACGAATATTTGTTCGCTGCATTTCATCTTTAATTATTTGAATTCATAATTAATAAATGTAAATATAAAATTCATGTTAATTTTGGCCTTTATATACAAGGGTAAGTGTATTTCCATGACAGACAAACGGTCTTCTCATGGTTGTGTTGGTGGGTTTACATGTAGGACATGTGAAAAATAATGAAGCGAAGATTTCTTCGCTTCCGAACGACTCCCCGTACAAAAAAATGTTTGAAAAAAATAAAACGTAAACATGAAGTAATTTTAGCGAAGATTTCTTCGCTGCATGTCATTTCCAATTAATTTATTTAGCATTTGATACACAGAACTTCAAAATTCATGTTCATTTTGGTAGTTTTTGGGTTATTAAATTGTTTTGACGCTATAATTGAATTTTATGAATTTCTTTAATTAATTATATTTTAAATCTTATTTATATTCGATATAATTTTGTTCATATAGAAATAATATTATATTTAATATAATTTTATACTTATTTATTAAAATAATTTTATCTATATAGAAATAAATTATTATTTAATATAATGTTAATTACAATATTGAATTATTTGTTTTAATGGATAAAATTATTTCTATATAGGAAAACACATAAATGCTATTGTAACAATACTTTATCAATAATGAAATATAATTTATGTGATGTGACCAAAGGACTGCATAATGTTCCGATTTGATATATGATCACGGGCTGATTACTTTTTCTGAATCCATAGATATGAAATAATTTCTATATAGGGTTTTATACAAAAACATAGAAATGCTATTGTTATTACTTTTTCAATAATGAAATATAATTTATTAATGATGTGACCAAACAAAGGACTGCATACTGTTCCGATTTGATATTTGAGCACGGGTAAATTACTTTTTCTTAATCCATAGATATAAAAAAAATTTAAGAAACCATATTTTTCTGTTTGCTATAAATGTAGGGATTACATAAACAATCTTGGTCGACATGAAATATTTCGTGAGCTTGATCATTTCTGTTGAGAGTGTGTGTTTTTTTAAGAGATTTTGTTTGGATCTATCCTTTGGGAGATTCTATGTGGTGGAAAACTTCTTCAATGAAGATCAACTGGTGGAAAACATCTTCAGTTACTACAAATTCTTCATACTTCAACTAGAAACTACTGATTAAATGAAGATCATTCGTGTCCACTGCTGGTGGGAAGCGCCAACTTTGGGAGATTCCCTGGGATGGAAAACATCTCAAGAGATAACTCAACAGGTGTATGACCCCAGTTATGCGTGAGAGATCCGCTGTGGTCGCTTCAATGGAGATGCATTGAAGTTGGAGATGCAGATGAATATTGTTATAATGTACAAATGTTTATGAAACGTAGAAATGTTTATGAAACGTTGTAATAAAATTCTGTTCATCGAATTATAAAAAATATTTGTTATATATATTTTCTTTCAGATTTCATTAAACATATTTAAAGGCACGAATTTTTCATAGATAATAAAGTATTATAATATGTACTTCTGGCTAAGTATACGTTTCCCATAATTGTAATCATTGCCATAATTGTAATCTGAAGTGACATGTAATGTAAAATGTTTTGGCGCTTCTTCACAATCATTTAACCATGGATGTGATTTAATATATAAGCGAATCCATATTCGTTCAATGTTGTCGTTTTCAAATATCATTATCAAGCGAATTGTATTTCGTTTCCTAACACGGGTTGGTTTAATGAAGAAACTAACAAGCGAATGAATCTTCGTTCATAAAATATTTAGAGTTTTACATGAACATGTCACAAATACAATATTATTTAAATAAAATTATCAGGCGAATTAATCTTCGTTTTCAAGCACGTGGTTTAAGGTAATACACTAACAAACAAACGAAGATACGTCCGTTCGATTTACTGATTAGATACGGTGTTATGAAGAGAACAACGCTTCGATATATCATTGTAAAGGGTTTACATGAACACATTAGTTGTTTTACATTATACTTTGAATTGAAAATGACATCCAAATTGCAATCAAACAATCAAACATAACGACAATGATTCGATTTATATAACTCCAGAATACAATTACTACATAATGTAAAATATAACTTCAGAATATAATCAAACATAACTTTAGAATATAATTACTACACAAAAACATTTCATAATCCGTTTACATAAGTACTACACAGATTAAGCAACCAAATAGCGGTTCAAAAATACAAATTAAGCTCTAGTCTGATTCATCAGAGGATGACTCGTCAATCGGTCCTGTCATCGACACGATCTCTTGTTCGATGACGAGTGGAATGTATAGCTGAATTGCTTCGTTCACAGCATTAATCCATCGATTGGGGAATGAAACCGTAAAAGAATTATCTATTATTGATGCGTACTGTAGGTAAAGATGATGAGGAATATGCATCAAGTCCTCCGGAGGATTCAGTCCATTCGAAGGTAGGGGATTCCGTAGGCCAAATTGTCTATATATGACAGTTGTGCAGTAGGAGGTAGTTCCCTCCAGGCCCAACACAATGATGAATGGAGAACCCCTCATCTCGTACATCATTTGACTAAAGAGATACCACGGAACAATGAACCGAATTGGGTGAATATCCGAAATAGAATTCTCAAGCACGATTCCAGCGACCCTTTGCAATTGCAGATTGGCAAAGGAAAGGTAGGGAATTGAAGGATGGGGCAACCAATGCAACTTGTCTAACAACCAGAGGTAAATAACCAAAGGTGATCCACGACGGGAATAGTTATTTGCCTCTAGGACAAATTCGTTAAGACCAAGTAATGTCTCAGCAAGTACAAGGCTAGCCATGTTTGGGGCGTTTCCCATCAGTGCAGGAACTACCTCTAGGAGCCTATCCGTAGGCCGTCGTCCTGCAGCTGGACACAAAAAAATGAGCCAGAACCACAAGCATGATTAGTTTGCTTTGTGTGTGGCTGATGGTCCTCTCAGCTCCCTGGACACGCCAAATGTACTCGTCTATGTTTGTCATATTGAGAAATTCATGTTGGAGGGTAAATAAAACAGCGTCAAACATTGTACCTCCATAGAAGCTGTGGCAAATTTCGAATGCTCTATGAGGATCTTGATTGACAGGCAAAATCATGAGTGCAAAACTACCACACCTAAGGATTGAAGCAAAGTCCTCTATCGTCGGGCATATGTGCATTTCCCCAATAACAAAAGAACGAGAGTCCGTATTCCATCTGCTTTGCATGTGGGCCATCATTCCGTCGTGAACGTTTATTCGTAAAAGAGGTAGAATCTCATCTACATGATAGACACTAAAAGGGATAGGGTAATCGTTGATCAGACTTAAGTATCGCTCCAGCTGTTGCTGCGATAAAACCAGCATGCCTAGGTCCATCTCTACCTCCATCTTATGAGTATTACACTAAATGGCTGAAGAGAACGAATCTAGTGTAGACACCGGTAGAGAGAGATTTGGGAAGGACAGAGTCAAAACAGAAAGAGAGGTGAGAGTGAGAGTGGAGTGTGAGAGTGAGGGTGTGAGAGTGATGATGTTTATCAGCAGTAGTTGAAGTAATAAATGATTTTTCATTCATGAATTCACATCTTTACATAACTCCGGTAGGGGCATTACATGTTGTGAAGATATCTTTGTTTAGGAATTTGAAAACATATAGTGAAGAAGATATCTTCGTCTCTAATTTTAAAAATATGGCTTGTACCAAAAAAAAACATAAGAGGATATCTTCGTTTAGGATTTTGAAAATATATAGTTAAGAAGATATCTTCATTTAGGATTTGAAAACTTATAGTGAAGAAGATATCTTCGTCTCTGATTTTAAAAATATGGCTTGTACGGAAAAAAAAACAAGAAGATATCTTCGTTTAGGAATTTGAAAATATATAGTTAAGAAGATATCTTCGTTTAGGAATTTGAAAACTTATAGTGAAGAAGATATCTTCGTCTCTGATTTTAAAAATATGGCTTGTACCAAAAAAAAACATAAGAAGATATCTTCGTTTAGGAATTTGAAAATATATAGTTAAGAAGATATCTTCGTTTAGGAATTTGAAAACTTATAGTGAAGAAGATATCTTCGTCTCTGATTTTAAAAATATGGCTTGTGCGAAAAAAAAACAAGAAGATATATTCGTTTAGGAATTTGAAAATATATAGTTAAGAAGATATCTTCGTTTAGGAATTTGAAAACTTATAGTGAAGAAGATATCTTCGTCTCTGATTTTAAAAATGTGGCTTGTACCAAAAAAAAAACATAAGAAGATATCTTCGTTTAGGAATTTGAAAATATATAGTTAAGAAGATATCTTCGTTTCTGATTTTAAAAATATTGGCACAAGAAGACATAATAAGATATTTTCGTTTTATTTTTTGAAAACATATAGTTAAGAAGATATCTTCGTTTCTGATTTTAAAAATATGGGCATAAGAAGACATAAGAAGATATCTTCGTTTATGAACTTAAAAACATGTAGTTAAGAATATATCTTCGTTTAAGAATTTTAAAACATAGAGTTACGAAAATAACTTCGTTTATGATTTTAAAAATATGGGTACAAGAAGACATATCAAACATCAATACATTATAAGTTATAATTCCATAAAGTACATTAGTACACCAATGTCAATTGACCTGTGTAAACATAAGAATTACTGTACAAGTATAATTCCGTATAACACATACAAATCTCTAATATCTTGATCTAATTGCATTCTTTAACTTAAACATATTGACATTGTGCTCAGACATAAGAATTCTGTATAAATATTTGATCCTCAATGTACTCAAATCTTCTTGGGCCTTCAAAAGAACAAGAAAAAGTATAAGAACATCTAAAATTGTTAAATGTCATAGACTAACATATGGTATAACACTTACATTATTTTCTTTGATGTCAATACCCCAATCCTTCAACGCTCCTCTATATGTTTCCATATGTCTCATTAAATATACACCACAGTCTTTCTTGTTTGAATTGTCTTGCCAGTCAAGCTTTGGGGCCGTTATCCTGTATTTTTTAACCTTTGCAGCAATTCTTTCTAGGCCTTGCCTTTCCAAGAAAGTCACAAAACTATCGAGTTGTTTCCTCAAATTGGTATACTTATCCAGAATTTTCATTCTATGCAGACGACCGGAGTTGTCTAGTACATTGATTTGGGAGGCTTTAATATTCACACATACAAGAAAGAAATGTGTGCAAAAGACGACAAGTAGGAATATCTGTAAAAAGAACACAAACATTTATTATTTTATTGCATTCTCGTTACTTGGAATTGAGGGATATGTACATACCAGGTCAGCGAAGATGAGGTCTTCTTTTGTGACATGGTAGTTTCTCATGTCTTCTTCAAGGGATTGGCAAAATAAGGTGGAATCATACTGCAGACTAACCTGCAACATAAGGGTAGAGTATCAAAGTCATGAACATTGAAGGATACATAGCACAAAACAAGAGAAGCACTTACATGTGATATTGATGAAAAACAAATTATTCGTGATTCATGCCTTGGCAACCTACGGCATTTGTAGTGCACAATTATGGACCAAGCGTCCACCACTTCGCTCGTAATTTCTTGACCCAGTTTCATTGTTTGAAATAGATGACGGGTGATATTACCCGGTGGACCTTCGTACAATTCGTCACTACAAAATAGATTCATTTAGAAGAGCATAACTAACTAATTTCATATTTCAAATTTCTAAAAGCATGCAAAGTAACTTACCTTGCAGCCAGGTCTTCAGCAAACACAAAATCGGCTAATCTCTGTTCCTTGTTGGTTATTTAGTGGTCCAACATATCCGCAACCTCTTTCATGTAACGGGATCGAAGGTGCACAGAAATTTTTGTGATCTTCCTCTTAGGATAGTCTCTAATGTTGATGCGTCCCCCCCCCATCATCTTCATCTTTATCTTCAGAAGATTCAACGGCTTTAGAAGCCTCAGCCTGTTCCTTCCTGTCACAAAGGCAATTATGCAGCGGAATTTTTCTAACTTTCTGCCCTTGTGCGGCCTGTTTTGCGCACCAAAACAGTCAGCCCAACTCCAACACCGAGGTTAGTTTTTCGCACAGAAACTAACCAGCAAGTTCACAACACAATCAAGAAGTATGCAGAAACTTAAAGACACAGAATTACGGGCAAACGCCCAACTTTGAAATATATTCACTCACAAATATGATTACAAAGAAGGCTATAAATCTCAAGGCTGCACACAAAAAGACGCTCACTAGTTGTGGGTATTTCTCTCTACCAAAACTTAACTACTTCGTCTTGTGCAGCTCATGATATATTTATAGCCCTTAAGAATAACAGTAAGAAACTTGGAGACGGAGAAAGCTCTTGGCTAAGTCTTGGCTGAAAACGTCATCCAAGACTTGGCCTTCCGAAATTATAGGGACTTTGACCGGGCCTTCCCGAAATACTCGGTCTCGGCCCGGACTTTGACCGGGCCTTCCCGAAATACTCGGTCTCGGCCAAGACTTCTTCCATCTTTGACTTAACGTTGCGCCTTTCTTCGGTCGCCCAGAGGATCGGGACATTATCGGTCCACAACTGGCCCAAGGCCCAATCTCTGGTCGAGGCCTGACCCATGCACAATGATCTGGCCCATGCTGAAACGCTTCGGTCCTCGGTCCTCGGTCCTCCTCGGTCGGATGCTTCCTTCTCCACACTTTTCCCACCTTCTGCGCGCACACTCAATGCGCCGGCTATTGTTACTCTTTCGGCCCTAGGTCGCACGCACACGACCCCCTTCGGCCCGGTCTCGACACTCCTCATCGTGCCGAGACAAACCCGCATGCTAGTATCCATCTCCCGGTCCTTGTCTTTTAAAACTCGCGCCCCGGCAGAATCTTTCGACACTTCGCATTTCGCCACTCCGGTGCCCATGCCGCACACCCGCGACATTCTTTTTAGGCACCACTCGGTCCTGGCCTTCCGCAATCAAGCCAAGACCGAGGCCAGCAAGTTACGCTTGTAACACACCACCCCCACCAGACGAAGCCAACGTCCTCGTTGGGGCATGCACTAACCCTGCCTTGCTCAAACACACAAAAATTATTTTCTCGGTCTTGCTAGCCGAACGCACCTTCAGCTTTCTCATCAGGACCGTGTACTTGTATAATCTGCCCCCTCCTGGGACCGAGGTCTTCCTGCTCGCCTTCAGGAATTTCGCCGCACCCAAGTATCTAGAAAAACATTCCTCGGTCCCCTCTGCTGGAAATACCTTTAGCACCCCCATTGAGACCGTATACTTGGCTGCTCTACCCACACACGGAGTAGAGATCTTTCCACTTGCCCTTGGGAATTCGAGAACGAAGCCCTTTGAGAGATACCTGCCCATTCTCCCCGGAATATGTGATGGTCGCTGCAGCAGACCCACTTCCATCTTCTTCTCGGTCTTGCCCAGTTTACATACCGAACAAGCCATCAACTTCCCCCGCGGCTGATGTTTAGGGCCCTTCTTGGTTACCTTTTTAGCAACTTTAGAAAATCTGGACCCCGCAAGCGTCGGGACCTTAGAACAGGCCGACCCTTGACCCTTTCTGGCTTTCTTCTCCAACCCAGTCGACGCTTCTGCCTCCTCTTCTCCAACACAACTTTCAACTAGCTGCATGGCTGCAAGGCATCCCGACTTACTTTTCTTTAGAGATTCATAAGTTCCTTTTATAAATGAGGGGTTCTTGGGATCACCAATGAACATTCCTCCCAAATGAGGCATCACCACCACCATCGCTTGGATCAAAAACTCAAGTCCTAAAATGACTTCATAATCATCTAAAGGGACAGCCATAAACTCGACTTGCCCCTGCCAACTTCCCACCTGGAGATCGGCCTTGGCCATGCCTTTATTTGGCGTGGATTCAGAATTCACGGCCTTCAGTCGGCCCTTGTGTGGGGACATCACCAATCCCAGCTTCTGAATTACTCGGTCTGCAACAAAGTTATGTGTGGCCCCTGAATCAACCAGCGCCATCACCTCTCTTCCATTGATACAGACTTTAACAAACATCAATCCCAACCCTGGTACTGATTTCTCCGCATGCAAGGCACTCAATAGTTGAATCGGATTTACCCTGGCTGGAGCTTCTTCACTAAGTTCCTCATCTTCCTCGGCCAAGAGTGCTGCTACTCTTGCACGCTTTGGACAGTCCTTCATACGGTGGTCGCCATCACAAAGGAAGCACCCCTGGTTGGCCCTGTCCTTGAAAACAAAAGTTCCTTTTGTCTCTTTCTTGCTGTAGGATCCCTCAGACTTGGCTGCCTCTTTTTCAGAAGATTTGGCCTTTCCCTTGTCTCTCTGCGTGTGCTTCTTGGCATCAGGGTTCGCACCCCCGATTGCTTCAAAGTCCACTAGGCGATCAACTGCAGCAACAGCCGAAGGCAAGTTCTTCACATCCTGCCTTCTTAGCTCGGTTTGCGCCCACGGTTGCAAACCAGATAAGAAGTTAAACAACTTATCCTCTTCAGTCATGTCTTTCACATCCAGCATTAGAGAAGTAAAATCCCTAACATAATCCCTGGTCGAGGCACCATGTTTCAAGTTTCGAAGTGCCTCTCTCGCCCTCCATGATGAGTTTCGAGGCAGAAATTGTTCCTTCAGCTCACCCTTTATGCTTTCCCACGAATCAATCTTTGCACGGTTTGCACTCGTATCATCTGCTAAGCGAGCCCTCCACCAGAGTTTTGCGTCCCCCTCAAGTTACATACTCGTGATTGAAACCCTTTCTTCTTCTGGGATCTTCGCCGCTGCGAAGTAGGTTTCCATATCCCATAGAAAATTCTCCAGCTCTTTGGCGCTTCTCACACCACCAAAGGGCTTTGGCTCCGGCACTTTAAATCTAGATGCAGAAATAGGGGTTGTGGCATGGCTGCTGCCAACAGCTTTCTTCAAGAGCCTGATTTCCATGTCGAAGTACTCCAATCTGGACACAAAGTCAGTTTCGGTTACCATCGCTCCCTGGCCAGCCGATTTTGAAGCATCAACCACTCTCTTCAAGAGCTTTATCTCATTCTCGAAGTGTTTCAATCTCGAATCTAGGTCTTCTTGAGTTACTAGTTGTTCCACTCTGGAATCTAGTTCCTCATCCGTCACCAATTCTTCCAGTCGGGCCTCTAGATCCTCTTCAGTCACTAGAGCCTTCTGACCAACAAATTCTGAAACAGCAGCAATGGAATTCCGCGTGGACAACCATTCTGTATTCAGGTCGCTGATCTGCGCAAATATGGAGGCCTCCTCTCCATTATTGGGGACTCCGACCAGCGCTTCCAAGCGCCTTAGCCTTGGCTCCATCTCTAAGGTCAGGCCTCGGGTTTCCCTCCTCTCTGTCATGCTTGATAGAACTCGGAAACAGAGCTCTGATACCACCTGTCACAAAGGCAATTATGCAGCGGAATTTTTCTAACTTTCTGCCCTTGTGCGGCCTGTTTTGCGCACCAAAACAGTCAGCCCAACTCCAATACCGAGGTTAGTTTTTCGCACAGAAACTAACCAGCAAGTTCACAACACAATCAAGAAGTATGCAGAAACTTAAAGACACAGAATTACGGGCAAACGCCCAACTTTGAAATATATTCACTCACAAATATGATTACAAAGAAGGCTATAAATCTCAAGGCTGCACACAAAAAGACGCTCACTAGTTGTGGGTATTTCTCTCTACCAAAACTTAACTACTTCGTCTTGTGCAGCTCATGATATATTTATAGCCCTTAAGAATAACAGTAAGAAACTTGGAGACGGAGAAAGCTCTTGGCTAAGTCTTGGCTGAAAACGTCATCCAAGACTTGGCCTTCCGAAATTATAGGGACTTTGACCGGGCCTTCCCGAAATACTCGGTCTCGGCCCGGACTTTGACCGGGCCTTCCCGAAATACTCGGTCTCGGCCAAGACTTCTTCCATCTTTGACTTAACGCTGCGCCTTTCTTCGGTCACCCAGAGGATCGGGACATTATCGGTCCACAACTGGCCCAAGGCCCAATCTCTGGTCGAGGCCTGACCCATGCACAATGATCTGGCCCATGCTGAAACGCTTCGGTCCTCGGTCATCGGTCCTCCTCGGTCGGATGCTTCCTTCTCCACACTTTTCCCACCTTCTGCGCGCACACTCAATGCGCCGGCTGTTGTTACTCTTTCGGCCCTAGGTCGCACGCACACGACCCCCTTCGGCCCGGTGTCGACACTCCTCATCGTGCCGAGACAAACCCGCATGCTAGTATCCATCTCCCGGTCCTTGTCTTTTAAAACTCGCGCCCCGGCAGAATCTTTCGACACTTCGCATTTCGCCACTCCGGTGCCCATGCCGCACACCCGCGACATTCTTTTTAGGCACCACTCGGTCCTGGCCTTCCGCAATCATCTTTATCTTCAGAAGATTCAACGGCTTTAGAAGCCTCAGCCTGTTCCTTCCCTTCACCCTGATCATTTGGTTCAACAGTGGGTGACTGAGCTTTGTGTTCCTCAACCTGTTCCTTCCCTTCACTTGATCATCGTCTTTAACAGTGGGTGACTGAACTTTGTGTACCTTAGCCGATTCTTTCCCTTCACCCTGATGATCAGTTGGTTCAACAGTGGGTGAGTCAGCTTTGTTGGGCAGAATTGCATCCTCAAGTTCTTCATGTTGAAAAGGGGGTGACTGAGCTTCAATGTGCAGAAATGCAGCCTCAACATCTTCTTGTTCAACAAGGAGTGATTGATCTTCAATGTCCTGACCTACATCTTCAAGATCTTTCTATTGAACAGGGAGTGATTGAGCTTCATTGTGCATAACTGCATCCTCGAGATCATTCGGTTCAACGTGATCTGAGCGATTTTCTTGATTTTGAATAACTGCATCCTCAAAATCATTCAGTTCAACCCGTGCTGATGGATTGTCTTCATTGTCCTCAACAGCATCCTTAAAGGTGTATTCAACCGGGGGACTATTAATTTTCAAGCCCGCACTCTCTAAAGTATCCCCAAGTGCCTCACTTGGAGGATTTTCCACACCTACACGAACCTCACCATCATTCACCACCTTCAAGTGTTTTATGAACCCTTCAGACTCTCTTAGGTTTAGGAAACCGGCCTCAAAAAAAGGCTTCGGATCGATGTTGCGTTTCTCCAACTCCCCTGATAGGTAATTAAGCTGTTGGGCTGTATCTTTAAAAGTTTGCAGGATTTTGGATGTCAACATCTGTAGATTATGAAAAACAGATTTCATTAGTCTTGAAAACAAGAAAACATAGACAAATGTGAGTCAATTTCTTGTTTCCACATACCTCATCATCGTCTTCTTTTACTTCAACCAAGTCAACTGGATTCTCAGGTTGTTTATCTGCTAGGCGCGCCCTTGCCCGGCCCAGCCCAAAACCACCGGCACGACCTTCTAAGGTGGTAAACTCTAACACTGTGACGTCATCCCAACAAGAGATTATTGGAAATTTCCTTTCATAGGGCAGACGTACACCTTCCACAAAAACACCATCTATGTAGCAAATCTGGAGTAAATGAATAGGAAACATGTTAGTAAATATTGGATACCTATAAAGCATATACAAGAGAGGAATTATTTACCAATAAAAAGGTTATAGGTCCATCAAAATATGGATTTTTATCTTTACTTGCTTTTTATTTCCAACTTCTTACACTTTCAACCAATCGTTGTAGTGTGAAGTGGCACCAGTTCAGCTCCTTTATGTTATCAATATCCATTAAGGATTTCAGAATTTTGAACCTGAAATGAATAAAATACATGTGTGAGTAATCACAAATACAATTAGATATATAATAGGTTTGAATACATGTTTACCTGGCTCGTGAATTTTGAACTAGACATAAAAAACTTGAGACAACAAAGACAACAAAGTCGATTTTGAAATCGTTGTCTGCACTTGTGTTACTTAATATCTTGGGTATCATAGAAAGTGTTTCAGGAGCTTTTGAGTCTTCCCCGGTCCATCTGGTCTTCCAATCCCTCAAGAAATTAAAAAAATCAGGGTCCTTAGTCTTGTCCCCCCCAGCGGACTCAACTACGTTCATTGCCCCTCGAGGGAGGTTCATCACGAGCTGTACGAGATCTTCATCGATAAGGATCTCCTCACCGTTGGCCAATACTAGAGAACTCTTATCCGGGTCAAAAGATTCGATTACGTGTCTCGAAAAATGCCCTGGGGACTTGGAGACACCCATTGTAAGAAGAGAACCAAACCCGATTTGCTTCACGGCTTCCCTCTGTTCTACGCTCAATTTAGGAATCAGTTGAGCGAGGCCATGAGGTGATGATCTTGTTAGAAATGTCACTTTCCTTTTTTTGATGGTTTTGGTTTTTTTGGGAGATGGTGGTAAATCTTCATCGAATGGTGTAGTACACGGAGAAATATTAGTGGTTTCTGGGGGTGGTGCTGGTAACTCTTCATCGACTTGTGGAGTGGATGTAGGAATAACATTGGTTTTTTTTTGGGGGGGGGGGGGGAAAGGTGGTGGTAAAATCTCATCAAAATGTGTAGTACCTGCAGCAATATCAGTAACTTCGACAGCAACTGTGGAAACTGATTCAGCAGTCGATGACTTCGTATTCGTCTTCGTATTTCTCTTCCTCTTCCTTTCATATGTAACCAAGTTATTAAACCTCGAAGTCATTATTTTCGGTGGGATAGCAAAAATCAGTATTCAACTAAATAAATGGAATAAACATGTGTAAAATTAGTAGAAAATATATAAACACAATAAGATTAACCTACCTCTTTAGTTTATTGCGGGGATTGACGTTGGATGCAGGATTGGGGGTAGTTTCGTTTTCGTTTATGCTCTTACAAACTGACAAGACGACCTCTCGAGAGTCGATGGTATCCACTTCCATGTTGTTGCCTTAGTTTTCTGACATTTTCAGAAGAAATCCTTGTAGAATAGAAGAAATCTCTAGCGTTTCAACGTTGAATATTTGATGATCGCCAGGAGATAGAGAGAGAAGAATATGAACAGTTGCTTATGAAAATGAAAATGATGTAGAGTGGGATTGTAGCGGGAAATTGAAATTATAACAATAAGTAATTGAAGCGAAGAAATAGTCGTTCTATATCGTATCCTCGTAAAAAAATTCATAAATTATTTTAAATATCAAAATAATTATTTGAAGCAAAGATTTATGCGATGCATGTAAATTCCCTCATTAAGTGTATTTACATGAGAGGTAATCGGTCTTCTCATGGGAGGGAAGGGGGTTTTACATGAACGTTTGGTTAAAAATAATTGAAGCGAAGATTTATTCGCTTTAAAAGTATCCTCGTAAATTTAATATTGAATATTTTTAAAATAATAAATTATGTAATTTAAGCGAAGATTTCTTCGATACAAATCATCTCCTGTTAAATAAAAATTTTAAAAAAAATTAAAACTAAAATGAGGTAATCGAAGCGAATATTTATTCGCTTCATATTATTTGAAATAAATTTAATTGATATTTAATAATGCCAATCGTTTGCTCGTAACATTTAATAATAAAAAAAAAGAGTGAAGTAATTGAAGCGAAGATTTGTTTGGTTGCTGCATGTGATTTTTAATAAAATTGAATTAATATTTAATAAACGGAAATATAAAATTAATGTTCATTTTGGTCTTTACATACACGGGTAAGTGTATTTACATGACAGACAAGCGGTCTTCTCATGGGTGGGTTGGGGGGTTTACATGAGGGTCAGGGCTCCTGGGCGTGGAAATCTTCGCTCCCTTCGCTTCTCACCCTTCCCTCTGATATGGTGCCTGGAGCGAAGATATCTTATCCGGATCATATGAATATTATATTATTTTCTGGCGTTAACAGGCCCTTCCGTTAACGGCGTCTGGTGTGAACCCGGAATGAAACCCGGATTCTTGATTCTCCCTCCCTCCGTCTCCTACCCAGATTGATTTATTAATATAATAATAATGCTGCAATTTGATTGGTCCGCAATAGGGGAACACGGGAATCGGTAGCAGAAAATCCGGATTGGTGTAAATTTAACTTAGTTTTAGTAAAGTACCTTTAAATTAGTATTTTATCTTTGAATTTTTTATTCTTCTATTTTTTATTCCTCTCAAAAGCATCCTCAGCTTTTAATTGTTTTTTAATTCAACTTCTAATTAATATAGCATGTTTAGTTGGCCTCAATAATAGAATTTATTAATAATTTATATCCGTTAAATTTAAATTGAATTTAATGGAATTTTTTTTTTTCAAATATATAACCCTCCTAGTTTTTTTCTTCTTTAAAAAATTACTATAGTTATACTATTTTGTTATATTAAAGACTAATACTTAACAATGTTAATTATATAATTTTTTAAAACTATTTTTCTTTCATATTATTTTATTTATTTATTTAATATATTCTTTTTACATGTCATCTTTAACTACAATTCATTGGTCAAATGTGATCTACTGTTCCAAAATTTATGTTTCACTTTATACCACATTCACACAATATGTGAGTTTTTCCTTCTCTCTTCATTATTTTTTACTTAATTTTTAACTTAATTCATTTGTGTGAATGTGGTATATAATGGAACATATCATTTGAAACAGCAAATTTGAGCTTACTATTGTTGCGGCTTCCCTCCCACAATCGACATAACGGTAGTCACATGCCTGTTTCCCCACCTTTTATCCATCCAAATCCACAACCCTAAATCTAATCACCGCTAAACCCAAAATGGGCAACGACTCCGCCGACATATATCGACTGTCTAATCTCCGGCGTGTGTTACTTCTACCATTCTTTGACGTATCCAATATGGAAAATAAGTCATTCCCCAATCACAACTGAAACCTTAATCCAACTAAAGGTGTCTGTAATCAAGGTCTTCAAGAGTTTCCCCTTCTATGTATATCTGTTTTTTTCTCACTTTATACTTCTTGGTAGTCAGGAATCCTAAATTCAACAATCACTCTATCTAGATACTTACGTCGTGGACATGAACGCATTCAAACGCAGAAATTATGGCGTTGATGTTTCTAGTGCACTTCACGATCATGTTGACTCCTCCATTCGTCATTTCAGCAATCACCTAATGCAACAAATTCAGTAAAGATCAACTATATGTAGAAGCATAAATCAATTAAACCTCTTGCACGGGTTTTCCACATTCTATTAAGTTCACGAATTCTCTCTTACTCCATAATTCTTCACTATAACAGTTAAATTTGTTTTCTTTATAAGTTGGTCCTCATCGGATTCATAACTGATAATATTTATTCAATACATACCTCAAATCTATTAGAATTTATGCCCACACCAATAATCCTCGAAGTTTCAGCGATCCTTACTCCTTCCGCCACCTGAAGCATAATAGAAAGAAGATGAAAATCTAACCTATATGGGTTGAGACATCGGATTGGACTTGTTGGTGAGTTTGGATAGTATTGTGTTTTTGTTCTTGCTGGGTAGTATGTTTTTACTTTCGGGCATGTGTTGTTGATCGAAAAGTTATGTGATGGGTAAAAAGAATTACATTCAATATTAGTTTTAACTTTTACTTTATTGATCATATCTAATTTGATTGATTTTTAAATTTAATCTGTTATATATATATATATATATATATATATATATATAATGATGCTTAATTTTTAAAGTGTCTGGATTGTCAGGTCGAGAGTTTTGGTTAATTTGGATATATATGTGAAATTAAATATATAATTGGGTCGGATTGTGGGTTGACCCACCCATAAACTTAAAACGGTTAAAAATAAAATTAAAAAAATTAAGTATGGTTCGAACTTGCAACATAAATAAACAAGTACAATCTTTTAACCAACTAGGCTAATAATACTTTATATTTTAAATTCAACACTAAATTTGATGAACGCGGGACATTTTAACAATATAAGTTCAACTTTTTAACTAACTAATCTATATATATAATGATGCTTAATTTTTAAAGTATCTGGATTGTCGGGTCGAGAGTTGTGGTTAATTAGGATATATATGTGAGAGTAAATGGATATTTGGGTCGAATTGTGGGTTGACCTGCCCATAAACTTAAAACGGTTAAAAATAAAATTGAAAATGCTATTTTTTCACGATTTTTTATATTTTTACATGTGCAAATGCACAGAATACTTGCTAGTTATCCTAAATTCTTATATGCTCCACCATTCATGACGTTGAAAAGGCACAATTATAGATGTGGGGAAGCGGACGTGATAGGATTGCGAGAGAAGAGAGATGGTGAAAGTGAAGCGGTAAAAGCATTGAACGAAAGTGCTAGGAGCATGAGATTACATGCAGAGCTGCCTAAAATCTTCTCGGCAAAAGCTATCAATACTGTTGCCTACTTGATAAACAGGGGACCCTCTATTCCTTTTGAATTCAGAATTTCTAAAGAAGTCTGGAGCAATAAAAAGATAATTTTTCTTATTTGAAGTATTTGATTGTTTATCATATGTTCATATTAATGAATGTGATAGGAGCAAGATTGATCCAAAGTCTAATAAATGTTTTTCATTGGTTATGGTGATATCGAGTTTGGTTATCGTTTATGGGATAATCAAAATCGGAAGATCATTCGTAGCAAACATGTTATCTTCAATGAACAAGTTCTCTAAAAAGATTGTGTTGGGAAGACATCATATGGTAATTTCAAGTTGGAAGAGACTAGTACGGTCGATTTGAGAGAATTTCCAGCTGAATATATACCAACTATTGAAGAAGACCAATGTGTTATTGAAGATGAAATCATTGAGAACGTGGCCCTATAGGCAAATTAGTAAACACCGAATTTACAGTTAAGAAGATCGTCAAGGAATCGAAAACCAGTCAAGAGGTGGTATCCATTTCTGAACTATAACTTGTTGACAGATAGAGGTGAACAAGAATGCTATGAGGAAGCAATACAATCTAATGAATCGGTTAAGTGGGAGTCTGCGATGAAAGATAAGATGAACTTTTTTACGTTGAATCAGACTTGGGATCTCACTAAGCTACCAAAGGGAAAGAAAGCTCTTCACAAAAAATGGATATTCAGAATTAATGAAGAACATGATAAAACCATGAGGTACAATGCAAGGTTGATTGTGAAAGGATTTCAATAGAAAGAAGGCATTGACTACAATGAGATCTTCTCTCCCGTGGTTAGATTGATGACAATCAAAAATATTTTGAGTTTGGTTGTGAAAGAAGACCTCCATCTTCAGCAAATGGATGTCAAAAATGATTTTCTTCATGGTGATTTGGATGAAGATATTTACATGCGACAACCACAAGGCTTTAAAATCAAAGGAAAATATGAGCTTGTGTGTAAGCTTCAGAAGAGTCTATGGTTTGAAACAGACTCCAAGGCAATGGTACAAGAAGTTCGATAACTTCATTAAAGTAACAATTTTTTGAGGTGTAAAGCTGATCATTGTTGTTATATCAAGAGATTTGATAAATCGTACATTATTTTGCTCTTTTACGTTGATGATATATTGATTGTTGGAGTAAGTTTGTATGAGATTAACAAGCTCAAGAAAGAGTTGTCTGAAAAATTTACAATGAAGGATTTTGGTGTTGCAAAACAAATCCTTGGGATGAGAATTTTTAGGGATGAAGAAGTTCTCAAGCTTTCACAAGAAGAATATGTGAAGAAAGTTCTTAGTAGATTCAACTTGTATGATACAAAACCAGTTACTACCCCCTTAGCTAGTCACTTCAGACTATTTAAAGATCAGTCACCTTCAACAGGGGAGGAGAAAAATTACATGGCCACTGTTCCGTATGCCTCTATCATTGGTTGTATTATGTATGCGATGGTTTGCACAAGACCAGACATAACGCATGCAGTGGGAGTTGTTAGAAGATTCATGAGCAACCCGAGTAGACAACATTGAGAAGCAGTAAAATAGATACTACAATACTTAAGAGGAAGTACGAGTCTCGCTTTGTGTTTTTGAAAAGTCTAATATGGGTTTGGAAGAATATGTTGATGATGATCATGGTGGTGATGTTGATAGTAAGAAGAGCACAATATGGTACATTTATACTTAGAAGGTACTGCAATCAGTTGTGTTTCAAAATTGCAGAAAATTGTTGTTCTTTCTAGTTGTGAGGCAAAGTATGTTGCTGTGACAGAGGCTGTTAAGGAGATGATGTGGTTACAACCTTTTTTGCGAGAATTGGGTCAAGACTATGAGGGAAGTGTGTTGTGATGCAATAGTCAGAGTGTCATTCATTTGGAAAATAATCCAGTATATCATGGAAGGACAAAGCATATACATGTTCGTTATCATTTCATCCAGTCAGCTTTAAAATATATAGTATTAGCTCTTAAAAAGATTCCCAAGAGTGAGAATCCAACTGATATGCTGACGAAAACTATGGCAAATGAGAAACTAAAGTTGTGTGCAACTTCAGTTGGTCTTATTTGTTAAGACACCGAATGGGAAGCCGCTACCGATGGAGAGATAATGAAGTTAGTCTTCAAGTGGGAGATTGTTGAGTTATAGAGCCTACACTTATAATAAACTCTATAATTTTTAATTATAGTTTATTGAGTTTGTATTTGGTTTTGGGTTTGGTCCTGACAAAGAGTTATTTATATTTTATTACCTTAATGTTTACCCTATAAATATATGATTATTAAGGGTTTACATAAGCAAGACAAAATTCTAGAGAGATAAACTGTAAGACAAAAATTATGTAATAATTTTTTTTCTTCATAGTGAAATATGTTGGCGACTGAAATGGACGTAGCTCAATTTTAGTTAACCAATATAAATCTGTGTCTTTTTATGTTCTTCTTTCTTGCATTTTTACCGATCGTTTCAAACCGTTCGAATTTTGGAGATACAAATCATAATACTTACACGATCGTGTCATGGAAGAAACCAAGGAAAAAAGAATGAAGTGTAGTCTTATGTTTATAACATGAGAAATAAGATAATTCTTTATCATTACACATTGTTTAATGGTTCGAGTATTAAAAATGGACTTTTAAAAAAAATAGTGAATTATTCTTAAGAATCTTAACTATCAACATACCAATGAGTGGGTGGGGGAGAAATTGATGAAGATATTAATTACGTGTACAAATAATATATTAAAAAAATAAAATAAAATTTAAAATAATTTAACAAGTTAATATAAAATAACATATAGAGTACTAAATATAAGAAAATGGTGTAACTAGATTTCACAAGTTCTTTAAAACATAAAATAAATAAAAATAGGAGGGTCTAAATTTGACAAAATCTTTCAAGATCCTATATTTGGCATTTATATCCATTTATCTTTTATTTACAATATTTAATTACTTAGTATAATTATTATTTTTAAATAAATATAATATTTATAATGATACCAAATAATTGAAAATTTTGATAAATAATTTTTTTTTTATTTTTTTTATGAGTTTTCATATTGCTTTATAATAATTATTAAATTTAGAGATTAATTATTATTATAAATTTTGAATGTCCTCTTTTTATATAAATGTATATAATTTATATGGTAAAGTTTAATAATAATAATAACAATAACGATTATATATAAAATTTAAAACAAATAATAAATAAGTTAGTTAAATTAAAGAAAACGAGTAAATTTAAATTTAGGAAAGAAAAGAAACTAAAATTTTCCTATTCTCAAGGATTAATTTCCAAAAGTAAAGTAATTAATTAGTTCCAAAATTTAAGTAAAAAATTCCAAAATTTATGATCTAGTTCAAAATCCTTATAAATATACTCGAATCCCCCCTCTTCTCTTCTCTTATCTTAATTACCTACAATCAATCCAGCGAGCGAAGCAAGCATGATGTGTTTTTTGAAAAGCATTCCTTTGTTTCCACAAGAGCCCGGTGATGTCAATTTGCAAACTAGTCTTTTGTGTTGCGATCGTTCGTCAACAAATGATGAAGAAGAATTAGATGAAGATGGGATTTCTACATGGCTGACATTATCATCATATCATCAAGGAGAAGATGAAGATCGTCGTCGTCGTCGTCTCGGGGTTTCAACAACATTACCATCTAGTAGTAGGACGGAGGAGAATGAAGAAAAAGGGATTGATGATCCGCTGCTGAGATTATCACTCAGCATTGGCCCCCCGAGAATTGTGGAACATAAATGGAGCATTATCAAGAAGTTGTACAAGAGCGACGTTGACCAATCGTCGAGGCTACTGCTAAAGAAGAAGGAGGTTGAACTCCACATTCTTCCGTTTTTGAAAGAAGAAGAGAGAAGATGGTTGTTTGATGGAACGTCGACGAATGGGATAAGGATGAGAATATTTGATGTTGAAAAGGATTGCGGATTTGTGTTGACTCTTAAGAAGTGGAAAACGGGGAGTTTTGTTGTAACTAGTAACTGGGGACAAGATTTTGTACGTAGAAGAGGTCTGGTTGAGAATGACGAGATTGGGTTGTACTTTGATCGATACAATTCAAGACTCTGTTTCGGTCTTGTCACTAAAGCTCCTCCTCCCATGAAGAAGAATTCATCGGAGGAGGAGGAGAAGGCGGCGGCACCGGTCACTTTGGAAAGAAAGCGCCGTCGAATTATTAGTTGATCATTCAAATAGATAGATAGACTTTCATTATTATTTTCTTAATTGTTGACACTAGTCCTTTTGTTTGTTACTTTATAATTTCAGTTCAAGAAACTGTATATTCAATATTAATGCATGCATGCATGTTTTATTAAATAAATATAAAATTTTATCATTTAATTCTTCTTTCTTCTTCTTCAAGTGTTTGTTTGTTTGATTTGGAATTAATACTTTTGTAATTGTGGACTGCAAATTCTAAACAAAGTAGAGAGAACCGGTTATAGGGTTTGGCTTCTGCTATTCTATTCTGATTCTGATCCATCTGAGAATTGGAGACATGTTATCCAAAAACTTCAATGTTATAATTTGGTCCGGTCTCAGGATAAAGCAACTTAATTATGCAATTATATAAGAACCCAATCTTTATAAAATTATATAAGAACCCAATCTTTTTATAAGGCTATATTTTTTAATATTTAATAATATTATATTATTAATTTTATTTTTTCCTTTTTTTTCTCTTAATATTATATATATATATATATATAATTTTTTTATCTCTTTCTTAATCCCTTATTTCAATATTATAATATATTAACTATTTATATCTCATTTTATATTATTAAAAAATAAAAATAAAAATTTTATTTTACTATATTTTAAGGACCCAAAATTAATTTATATTTACTTTGAGTCCCAAATTCTAGAGTCAGGTCTGGACCATACCAACTCAACATAAGTCAGTCAGTCAGTCAACACCATGTTAAAACCAATATACCTTCAAATCTCGAGCTTCTTTGCAATATTAATACCTTCAAATCTTCATTCGTAGACGTGGTTCTCTGGATCTTGTGAGGAAGATGCTAGACTTATATATTTGTCTTAGGGTAGTATTTAGTATAATTTTATTAATATAATATAATTTTAATATGGCGTTGGTTATATTTTTATTATTAGTATAAATTTATATCTATATAATTCATATTTCATATTTTTATATAAAATAGTAACTATTCACTATATCTATAACACTATTCTTATATTAATTAATTTTTAATTTCTTATGATACAATTTATTAATATTGTATTTAACTTCTTATTATATAATATATTAAATATATTTTATTTAGTTTTAATATTATTATTATATATAATCATTTTTAATATATATTTTTTAAACGTTCAATATTTTAATTAAAAAATATTTATTTATTTTATAATGATTATTTTTTTAATTGTTATCTATATTTTCTTATATTATAAATAATATTATTTATTTTATACATTATTTTTATTTTTAAGTTTATTTTATTATAATTATTAATAATATTTAAATTAAATAAATATAATTTACATTTTATATTATAATTAATTTTTTATATTTTAATTAAGAGAAGTGATAGAGGGAGAGAATTTAGTGAGGGAATGACGTGGCATCACCTTCATTGGTTGGAAAATGTAAAAGTAGGAGGATTGGAAAATGTAAAAGTGGGAGGAAAGAGAGAAAAAAGAAAAATTATTTGATTTTTTCAGCGATTATGCCATGTCATTCCCTCACCAAATTCCCTCACCTAATCATTTCTCTTTAATTAAAATTACATTAACTATAAAATAATAACAGCACAATAATTTATAACAATAAAACAATATTATTTATAATATAAATAAATATAAAAAATAATAATAATAATTTTAAATTCATATTTATACAACTTATACTACTTTCTTATATTATATATTAAACACAAAATTATAAATCATATATAATTTATACCATTTTTTATAATTCATACTAAATATTAATACAATTTATACTTGGAGTTTAAGTATGTGTAGGGGCCGACTATTAGGGTGGACAAAATGGGCCACCGCCCAGGCCCCAAAATTAAGAAGGCCAAAAAAAAATTGTATGCAAATTAGGTTTTATATTTTTTTTTCACTCGGTTCTCTCTCTCAAATTTTTTTATGTAGTACTATAAAAAATAAATAAATTAGGTCCCAAAAATGAATGAGACAGTCCTGATGAATGAGACAGCCCTGATATCAAGTTGTACGTCTGGTTAAATGTGTTTACAGACTATAAATGTTTAATATAAATGTTTAACTTGCGGGGATTAGCAGCACTTTGAAAGATATACGAAACCAAACAATCTAAAAAAAGAAAAACTAACTAATTTAAACGTACACACTTACTATAAAAAAAAATTTAACTCATTTAACATTTTTCTTTATCTTTTGTTAAAACACAGTTCAGTATTGTTTTTACACTAATTAATTATACAAACTAAACTTAAAAACCTAAAAATAAAATAGTCACTATGTGAAATATCAATTCTCTGGTTTGAACACAATTTTTTCTTCTCTTCGATCAACCACTTGTTCACACGGATCACCTTCCGAACCGTAGAAGAATAAACTAATTTATTCGAGTTTTAAATAAACTAAATCAAACTAGACCTCTATAAAATAAATCTTTGTTTTAAATTATGAAAAGAATCCTATATTTAACTATTAATTAGGTCATCATAAGTCATAACTATCAAATTTAGTTTTGAACTAAAAAAATATATTCACGATATTATGTTTTGTTACTTAGGTATTATTTTTTTTGGAAAGAACAATTTTATCATCGAACTATAACGGAATATTCACGTATATCACTGAACTAAATTTTGTTTGTTCATATCACTGGAGTTGAACTTAATGTTCATCTATATCACTGATTAACAAAAACATTTAAGTTCGTTAAGTTTTCCGTTAAATATGACATATGTAATTGATATGTCATTTTTTTATATATTATATATTTATTTTTATTCGTAATTTCTAAATAATAAAACTATTATATTTTCAGAGACATTAACTAAATAATCTAGACATTTTAAGATACACTAACAATAATTTACTTTTTTTTAATTAATATATTAAAAATTCGTCAATTATGTTATAACGTTTTAGAAAAATATCACCAAAGTTAGATTCTGATAAAAGAATATGAGTATGATAGTTCTCATTCTGAATTCAACAAATTGTAATACTAAAAGTATTTTATGTGATCCCAACAAAAATATGATAGTTCTCATTCTCAATTTTGAATTTAAAGAGTGATCTATATATATATATAATGATGTTTAATTTTTAAAGTGTCCGGATTGCCGGGTCGAGAGCTGTGGTTAATTTGGATATATGTGAGAGTAAATGGATTCTTGAGTCGGATTGTGGGTTGACCCGCCCATAAAATTTTTACCGTAATATTTTTTTCACGATTTTTTATATTATTACTCGTGCAAATGTACGAGATAGATGCTAGTTTGAATAATTATTTGAAAGAAGAGACACTGTAGACCAAACTGTAGACTTTGGTGGTGAAGATTTTAATTATATTAATATGGTGGACTTTTTGAAGTTGTTGCTAAAGATATTTTAGCAATTCTGGTTTACACGGTATTGTCTCAATCTGTTTTTAGTGATTCTAGAAGATTGTAGTAAGTTAATTCCAATATACACTTGAATGTGAGTCCAAAAATAAAGGTTAATTGAATATTAATTTTATATGAATCTTTATTACATTTCTTTAATTTGAACATTTTAATCTCCTTTTTTTTGTGTTAAAATATAGATATTGAAGATGATGATCACCATGAAAAAGAAAAATGTTTAATAATTTTAATTCACCTATCTAGTTGGATGTTAAATATATTATTGGCTAATTATTAAATTTGTTTTTTTAAAAGAAATAATGCATTTCATGTTATTTGTTAGTGTTGTGCTAATATTTTTTCTTTTTGTGAAGGTAGAATCTGATGATGGTAATTGTTGAGAATAAATAGAGTAATGAGTTTGTTAGAATGGTGAATTAGTTAGATTATGTTTGACTTTTGAAAACTTGTTATTATGGATGATACTTAATATTTTGATGCAGCATGGTTGTATGGATTATCTCTTATAGTATTTGATTGAATCGTTTTATTTTAGTATTTAACGATGATATGTTTATAATTAGTAAAATTAATTTTGACAAGTTTATACAATTTTTAAAATATCATGTTTCTTTCGTGCCGAGAAAAATATTGTTTATAATATGTCGCGATGATTTTCGACGAAATTGCAGGGAAGTCATAATTTCTAATCTACATCTGAATTGGCCATTGCCATTTGTATGCAAGTTATATCATCTCTTCAATTTTACATTGCAAAAGAATAAATAACAATTTCTTCAGCTTATCTAATATTTACAAATTATTCAATTAAATATAAACCAACCACAATCTATTCACTCATGATATAACTACTATCTAATAACTGCAATGAGTAAGAGTAAAATACATAACTTTATTTTTTTTTATTAATTTAATAAATTAACACAATCCTTCCTTTGTAGACATTAATCTTTACTTCAACTTTAAATAATAATTTTATTAAAATCGAACATACAAAATTTTCACCACTTAAAATATTGTAGTGGGTCAACTGATGTTAAAAATAATTTAACCATTTAATTTGAATGTATCTCAATAATTTATAATCTAATTCATCAACTTCTCATTCCAAAATAAAAATATCATCAAAATTTAATAATTCATAATATAACATCATCTATCTTTCTACAAAATTATAAAAAAAATAAATTCAATATGTTTTCTCCCATTTTAGTAACAAATAAAAACCTCTTTTAAACTTCATTTAATTGTTTATGATTTTTTTAGCCATAAAACTATCCGACTAGGATCCATCAGAGTGAGTCGATTGAGAAAATCAACTTAAGAGATCAAAATATCACGAGTTCAATTTTCATTGGAAGCGGAGAGTCATGACGGTAGGTTGTCATGCTATTTCTCTATAATTAAAAAAAAAAACTACAGACTAGGCAAACCCTCACAAAATAATACTTCATGGGTCGTTTTAGAACGTAGTAGATGAAAATATAAGAGATTGAGATTTATATTTGTTACAATAAAAATATCTTACTTTTAGTTGTATATAACTAAGGGCGACTATAATAAAATTTACGTCGGAATTAATCGACAACATTTAAATATTTATTAAACCGTATTCTCTATTTCTTTATCGTTGATTTATCCAGAATACGTAAAAAAAAAAAAAAAAATTACAAAATTATAGATGAATAGTAAAAAATGGCTTGGAACACAATCAAACTCATTTATAAATAACCTCAACCCTAATTGTATATATTTAAAAGATTACATGAAAAATAGTGAATCTTCAACCATCCTTAAGTAACAAATTTGAAAAGTACTATAATAGAGGGATTTTTAGAAAAAGGGATAAAGTAAAAAACACACTATAATAATAATTTAACATATTTTGTTCAAATTTTCGCTTTTGCATTGTATAACCGAGAGAATACATCTTCTTCTTCTTCCCAGCGACAGAAGCGAAGCACAGAGATCTATCTGTCTATGTTCGGACATCCTCTTCTCTCTTCTACAAATTTCTCTCTTTTTTAGTTAGGGTTGTTGGGGTTTGGACACATTCGTATTCGACTGCGGATGTTTTGCACTTGGCTGAGGGCTGAGGGCTGAAGCTGAAAGGAGAATCTATCAATCAATCAATCACCCACAATCGGTTGTTTTCTTTTACCTTTATTGGGTTTGTTTTTCTTGAGGAGATATTGAATTATAATCGGCATTTCTTCCAAGAGGATGGATAACGACTGTTCCGGCGACAATTTGGTCGACAAGTTCGACGGTTTAACTGTAGGTGGTGATGCAAGTAATCAAAACGATGGTGGGTTGTTTCAGGTCATGAAGGCTGTTGAAGCTGCCGAGATCACTATTAAACATCAGGTTTTCTATTGGAATTTTGTGTCAAATATCTACAAACTCTTTAAATGATTGTCGACTGACTGATTGTTGGTTATATCTATCTATCTATCTTAGGCTGATGAGAACACTCGTTTGAGGAATGAATTACTCAAAAAGATTCAGGAACTCGATAAATATGTAAGTCTTGCCTAATGGGTCATCCTTTATTTTGGCTCTTAAGTGTTCTATACAGTTGAAAGATAGGCTTTACAGTAGAAATCTGGTGATAAACAGATTACTCCAAAATCTCCATTCTGTATGATCCAATGGGATGCGAACTTAAATCTTTTAACACATTGCAAATGAGAAACAAATGTGCATAGTTCATCACATTAGGGGGATAATATACCATGGTGGTGCACAGAAGATTTTGTGAAAAGGAAAGGAGTATAGGGGAGAAAACTTGTAAACAATCTTCAAATGTGAATCATTGTCTTCCATTAAAAAACATGTAATTTCCTGAAAATTTGTTTTTTTTATCAATATCTCAAATATTCTTACAATGCACCTTCTTACAATGAAGTTTAATGTCTCTATATTAACCTAGCATAGACTATATAATCTCTTCTCCAAACTTTTGTGATAATCAAAAAGGCCAAAAGGAACAGTTGAATGCTTGTGTTGGGGTAAATTATAATCAAGCAAGATGGCTACTTTGTGTGTAACCAATGCTGTAATATTTACTAATTATCTTGTAATACTGAAAAGTATGCCTATCCTTAACTAAGAGATAATTATCTTAGTTTCTAGGATGTTAGTTGGAAAACATGTATTTAAGTAGACAATTGATGTGAATAAATCATCATATACCTTTTCTCTTCACTTTTCGCATGGTATCAGAGGTACGTTGTAGTAGATGTAGCTACAATATATTCGAGCATAATTGATTGATTTGCTAAATATGGGCAAATTTGATTATATATCTCATTCCATAAATAGATAGAACAATCACATGTGTAAGTAGAGTAGCCATTTACAGAGATTTCATTCAGAAATATCCAAGCTTCATTGTTTTTTCCCTAAATTGTTGAACGAAAAGAACTATTCCAAGAAGAACATCTTTGTTCATCATTCACATCAATGGTTGCAATAGGCAAAACAAACCCCAACCTCTTAAAAAATGCAACACAATATAGGCACTCATTGTCCATATGTTGCACTCGTCTCAACTTTTTCTCTAATCAAAAAACATTTAAAGGTTCCTTCTCTTCAAATAGTAGACGACTCCTTCGGCTAATCTCAACGCACAATAGTGACCCTCTGTCCTCTTCAAACTGCACAATTCAACTGAAGTTTCCTATCTTTGACGTCGACCCACTTGAGTGGAAAAAACATGGCCCCGACAAATATGGTCTTCTCCATACCTGTTTCAAAGCATCTCCAAGCCGACGCCTTATAACATCCACCCATCATTCGCGTTTTCATATATGAAAAATACAATCACCACTCATCCAAAAGTTGGAACCTGATCTAGATCCTATACATTGACATTTAGTCATTTATACATGTCGATTCTAAATAATGGTTCAATATTACCTAGAGCTGATAAGATATCAATTGCAATAAGAAAAGGGATTAGTGCTCAAGGCACCAAATTTCCAATTTCATCTTGTAGAAAGAATATCCTCTAGATATTGAGCATACATAGCTTCATTTGAACACACACATGTGCCAACCAACATTGATGAAACACTCAATAAGAAATAATGAAAACAGACAGTCACTGAAGAAATTCAAGCACTGCCGAAAAATAGCATGTGGTCCATCTGCGATCTACTAGAAAGATAAAGAGAAATAGGTGTAAGTTCAAGAAGGAAGTGGACATAATATTTGGAAGATTGAAGTCACATTTGGTTGCATAGGGCTTCTCTCAGTTCTATATAATTGATTACCAATCAACTTTTGCCCCTTATGCAAAGTTCAACACAATTAGATCCTTCTCTCCCTAGTTTTCAACAAAGATTGACCGCTAACCAACTTGATGTAAAAATGCATTTCTAAATGCAGACCTGTTGGACCATACCATACCCAAACATAGCGTGTGAACTTCACAAATCCCTATACAGTTCCAAACAATCTCGTAAAGCTTGGCCTCAAACAAAGTGTGCGAATTTCACTAATCCTCCTTGTCACATGACTATTAACCTCATTCCTTCACATTCTTTGTCATTGTTCTCAATAAGTGGTTGGGACTGTTGTTTATGCATTGCTTGTACATATTGTAGAAATCAAATGGCTTAACTGCCGAAAAATTATATTCAGCTAATCACTGGAACCATCATGATCAGGAACAAGATAGAGCTCGTCATATTGACTCCCATCTTGGGAATCAAGGAGATGAGGAGAGAAGCAATGGTTTCTTAAGTGATGCTGTTATTCTGCCAAATGTAAGGCCTGATATTGGAGATCCTGCCACCCCAAATTATCCTAGCAGCCACTACGAAAGCAACAAGATCAATGGGGTCTTCACACCACTTCTTGCCAATCAGGCACCTGCAGACATCGCTCGGTCTTCACCATCAACATCTTTTCCTCCCAATAGGTATATGTTGTAAACAAATCATAAATCAGGAGTGTGATTTCTGTATTGATTGTTTGGTTACCATAGTGATTGACATGTAAAATTGCAGATGACATGATGGTTCTTTTTATTAGGTATCAAATTGATGGTGACTATGATCAACATCCAAGTTCATCCTCAAATGTGCTGATGCCAATGGGTGAAAGTAATAACAGTCTACTGAAGCAAGTAATTGAGGCCTTCAAACCACTTCTTTCTCTGTCTCTGTCTCTCTCCGGAATATAGTTCAAATATACAAGCCGCCATTCACGCTACAATACATGTGCATTTGAAAATTTTGAAATATATTATGCAACTTTATCCGCATTGCATAATTGAATGTCAGAATCATTCAGTGATCTGATCTAATAATTAGTTTGTCAAAGTAAAGAAAAATTGGTGGTGGTTTTTCTTGAATGAGGGATAATAAATACTTCAAATAAACATGTTTTTTTCTATATTCCAGATGTGATGGTTGTATTACTATTACTTCATCCTCAAAAGTTTTCTTCACATTGTTCTTGTTAAAAATATACGCAGGATCTTTCTGTTAAGATTCATGAACATGAAGAAGAAATTATGCAGCTGCGGAAACATCTTGCAGATTATTCTATTAAGGTATGAAGGTTGTAGAAAAACTTAACATGAGAGGTTTATTTTCTTTTTACTGCTGAACCAATCAATTGATATGCTTGATAGGAAGCACAACTACGCAATGAAAAATATGTTTTAGAAAAGAGGATTGCATATATGCGATTGGTAAGAAGGTTTCTTATAGTCTTTTCAAAGCCTTCTTTTGTGTGCCCTTTCACTCTGCCTTTGTTGGTAAATAAATGAAATTTCCTGAACGTGATTTGTTTGTAGGCCTTTGATCAGCAGCAGCAGGACCTGGTTGATGCGGCATCTAAAGCCCTATCCTATAGGCAAGATATAATTGAGGAAAACATACACCTTACATATGTATTACAGGTAAATTTTCATATCATATTTTCCTTGAATCAGAACATGCATTCATTTGAATCAGATGTGTTATGTTTCATGACTTTTTCTTTTATCTATCGTCTTCATATTGTTCCCTGGCAATATGTTGGTTTATCTGTTTTGAACCAATACATGCATTCATGTTCATCAGAAATCAGCTCTTATAGTTTTTCTTAGTCTACAGATCTTGAAAGCATTGTACTGTCTTGTTGGGATTTTGACAAGCATATATCACATATATTTGATAAATATGCAGAAAGTAACATTTAAAAGTTTTATCAACTACTTTTAATGTGTCATTTTTATCGTAACATGAATCACCCTCTTGGCCTCTTGGCATCTAACCCCTTTGTCTTATTGTTTTGCTTCCCCATTTTGATTTTTTCCCTTCCCCATCACCCTCTTTGTAATTATTAAATGCTCCTTGCGTTCCTTTTTGTTAAGTGTTTGTAACCAATTAAACATCCATAAGATGTTTATAGAACAATGATGTTTGGTTAACATTAAAATGTTAAGATGATAGGAGTGACCCGCTCTCCTTACCATTTCCCCGACTTCTCAAGAAACCCCCATGATCGAAAGACACAAACTACCTTTGTGTGGGACTTTTGGCAACACTTATCAAGCGTGAGGAACTGGGTCTGCCACCGCTTCTTCTTTAAACATGTTTTAGTGATGATTCTGACATTGGATTTGGTCCGTTATTTTTCAGTATTTAGACAACGAATGACACTTCAATATCTTAAAAATATAACACTGTTTCAATATCTCTAAAGTTGATCTACACGAAGAATGAATCGATACAACTAGAACACTTCTAGAAACGATTGATCAAAGATAGAACATGCTAGTCTTCAAAATCTTTTGTCAAATGGATTAGATGAAAATGGGATGACTATTTCAACGTGTCATTTTTTTATTGTCTACTAAATGAGCCATACACCTTTCCATTCAGCTTATTAATGTTGATATATGCTGAAGATCTTTGTGAAACTTGTGATTATGGGCATATGAAGATTCTAACTGTGAGCAAATGAACCTAAATGCTTGACATGCCATGGTTAGTTTATTAACATCATAGAATGGTAAAATGGCCTGCAATTATGACACTATTATGAAAGGTTAACCTTGGGAATATTTGATTTTTTCCAAGTTGCACAACTGGAAAGACAGGAATTTTATCTGACCTGTATAATTGCATAATCCTGCCGCATTGAATGTGGCAGAGGAAGTATTATAAATTACATGCATTCTTTGAAACAAAATAGTGTTGTAAAACTTTGCTGTCACACGATTTGGTGTACAAAGAATGAGTTAAGAAAATAACATTTGTTTTTCAGGCTGCACAGCAAGAACGATCGATGTTCATTTCATCTTTAGTGCCTCTACTTGCAGAGTACTCCTTGCATCCTCAAGTTCTTGATGCTCAATCCATAGTCAGCAACGTCAAGGTTCGTATAAGTACTTGATCTCTGTCTATGTGAGGTGAAAAATATAGAATATCGTGATACTTCTTCTTTTGAATCTACTCATAAAACACAAGTATTTTGAACTTTGCATACAAAACAACTCAGAATTCCTTGTGTAAGCTACTGATTTGAGATTAAAAGCATATTGACCTAAACTAAATAAAGTACAATGTTGCTCTCACCAAAAAAAGAAAAGCTACCATGAGATTTTGTTCTCGATCAGACTCAATAAATTTGAATAATATGCCTTGTACCTGTTCTATATTCTAGAATATGGTTTAAAATTTCACCGCAAGTAGAACTACAACTGTCACTACTGCTGACTATATAAGCTTTAATACAGATTTTAGAAGGAAAATAACTGTCAGCATGATGGGCATATTAATTGTTGACTCTGGTGCCAAGCTGCTCTCTGGTAGTCTCATGCAGGAGGCTAAAAGGCATCATGAACAACCTGTATGGTTGCAGCATCAATACCATGAGGATATCTATGTGTTCATGCTTGGTTGTAGTGTTAAGTTCATGTATCAATACAGTGTTGACATGTAACCATATATACTAATATAAGACAGACTTATGTCAAGGATCCTTCTCCTATGCATGGTTTTGTTTCTAATGATTTGCCATGAAAAACAATCTGGTCACTGGCATCTAGCATGGACCATGTACCCCAACAAATTTATGTGGATTTTGTTTGCACATTCAAGAGAAAAAGACATGATATTTTCTACATCGCTATTCTTTGGATGATCGTTTTTTTTAGAAAGGGACTAAAGGCTCTTGAAAGTTGGCTAAAAGTGCAAATAATCCTCTAACTTTGAAAAAGTTATGGAATAGCCATAAAAATGGAACAAATACTTCATCCTAATATTAAATAATCATCACCACATTAAGTCTAAATTTGTAGCTAATATTGCTCATAACAATTAAATGGCTAACAATGTGAGCCTATTATTGCTCATAACAATTAAAATGACTGACATGAATTTACATAGATGAACATATTTGATAATTTATATTAATTAACTCAATTGGCATGTGTTAATTTTAGGTTGAGATGGATGTTTAAAAAAAACTTCAAACAATTATTTAATGGTGGGGTATGTTTACCATTTCTATGGAAATTTTGTCTATTCAGTACCTTTCTAAAGTCCATGGGCTTGTTTGCACCTTTAGCCTAAGTTCAAGGGCCTTTTGTCATTTATATTTTTTTGAGAGTCTTGAACTTGTATCCTTTTATTTCGAATCACTGGAGGCATCTTAGGTTCAATGCTTTAAATGAAGAATAATGCTTTTGTTTGATGGAGTTGGAATATGTTTGCTTAGCAAAACAATAAGTCTCTAAATATCTTTGTAATACATTCACAAAAATCTGCTTTTGCTTGTAGTTGCCTGTTCTATTCATCCACTTTATATTTATTCGGATAAAAATTCACTCATTTCAGGTTCTTTTCAAACATTTGCATGAGAAGCTTATTATTACAGAGGTATGTCTCGCTACTTTTTTGAGGTTTGCATTGCTTTATGCACCAGAAATTGTCTAAGAAGGCTTTCCATATTAGGAGTGCATAAAGTAATGAAACCTAGTTTTCAACATCATACCATACTCAGTTTTTCTTGTGGTCACAGGAAAAGTTAAAGGAATCAAAATATCAGCTTGCCCCTTGGCGTTCTGAGGTGACCTCAAACTCTGCTTTACAATCACCATCCAACCATGTTGGGTTGGTGCTGGCCCCTGTATGCTCACACATCTTTATGCAACTTCTTTCCACTTTTGATAATGTTATTCAATAAGTAATCCATGTTGCTACAAACAGGGTAGTAACAGGCTTGAACTGGTGCCTCAGTCAGCATATTCTCCAGTGAACATGTTGAATACAACTGTTCCTCAGACAATGGGAGAGTGGGAGGCATCAGGACCTCATCAGAATAGCCGAGGTGGTACAGATCCAAAACATCTGGATCCCGATGACCTGGTGAAGTATTCTCCACTTGCAAGCAGGTAAGAATGGTTAACGTAGATGACTAGTGTTGGATCTATCACGTGCTACAATTTCTGGCTTGTTTATAGCCATATGTTTGTTTGGATTTATGTGCTGATTGGTCATAATTGTGTAAATGCTATTTTGACATGCATGATCTTTTTGACATCCTATACTCAACTGAATAGAACTTTGTATTAAGCTGTTGCTTCATTGTTCTTGCTTTGGGTTTTGAGAGAAGTTATAAGCCTTCTGTTTTCAGGTTCCGATGTTAACATGGGTAGTTCTGTTGGCTTCATTTGCCAAACTGATGGAATTATTTTGGTGAAAATAATGTCCTGGTTCTCCATTGGAGCTGGCACAGATTCCATGGTTCAACACCCTGACGTCTTGGAATAGAAGAGGAAAAATATACTGTCCTAATTTGTATAGGACTTGTGGAAAATAACTCAACATCCAGTTTCTGAAGATTTCCATCTCAACAGGGATTGTTCTACCAAATTCCTCGTTCACGTTGATATTTTGATTTTGATATTAGACAGAAAAATAATTTGTATGCTTGAACCTAAAGTAGGAAATCTATGAGTGATTTGACCCGTAGAGTATTGGGGGCTCTAATGATGAATGTGATCTTGCTCATTCTAAAGGGTTCTAAACTATCTTCTGTAAGACGGTCTATTAAGGTACTATGCTGCTAAAGCTGCATATGTCAGATAAAAGTAGATGAATTCACAGAAGCAGTATGTCTGGCACATATTAGAGAGACATGCCTATTTGAAGAGTGCGTTTGGAAAGATTGAGCATCTCCCTAGGGTATGTTAAAGAAAGATTAGATACCTTGGACTTGATTAAGTTTGTTGTAAATGGTTTTTTTTTTTTTTATTGAAATTAGTAGTTGTTAGGCCATATAGGCATTTCATGTATTGTCTTTGGCCCAACCTGATTTTAGGTTTCTGTATTTTATTAATCTATTTAAGGTTAAGGTTACCTCGTAAATGATAACACATTATCTCCACTAATAAAACTTTTGAATATGGTATCAAAGCTAGGTTAATCTCTTAGGCAGCAATCCATATCAGGAAACTGTACTTAGGGAGCCATAAGATCAGATGAAGTAGCACGCCTGGTTAAGTTGAGTTTGGTATCACCCACTATTCACATTATTCTTAAGATTATGTGCATTGACTTATTTTTGAATTTAAGGGAGTCAATTGTTTATTTTAAATTGTTCATGATGACTAAATGTATTACTGACTGATGAGTTTATTTTTGTGATTAGGAACATTGGATCCCAAGATTTGCCTATGCAGTTTAATGCAAACCACCGTGATTCACACCCTGTACATTTCTCTGACCAAAGTACAACCAAGCAGGTTACGTTTAGTGACCCTGTTGGCAACAGTGATATGGACGATGTAGACCCACAGCATGAAATTGACTCTTCCAAATGGAGTTCAAAAAACTCTCCTTACACAAATTCACTTGATGAACCCAGCACCTCATATTCTCCTTATCTACCACCAGTACTAGAAGAACAATCTACATCTTTATCAGAGGGTAAAATCCTTCACTATAGCTTTAGAAGCTGTTAAGATTCTTAGCAAAGAAAGTTAATTTCACTTTTAGTAGTCAATGACATGCTTAAACTCATTGTAATTAACAGTTGGGGATGATGATCCCTTACCTGCAATAGACGGCCTCCAGATTTCAGGTGAAGTCTTTCCAGGAAAGGAACTTCAAGCAAGTGGATTCTCTACCAATGGAACTACTAGTTGTAACTTTGAGGTGATTGTTATAATTTAGATTTCTTATGACTTGTAATCACAAAGCTTTATTGTTGCTTGATGTTTGGAATGCTTTTTTGTGGCAACTTAGCTGATCTCTTATTAAATACTATAATTACTTACAGTGGGTTCGTCATTTGGAAGATGGATCTGTGAACTACATTGATGGTATGTTTACTGTAGATTGTTTCTTTTTCAATGTATTTCTTCTTCTTACAACTGGGTACTGAGATGGTTTCACTGTCAGGGGCAAAACAACCTAACTATCTTGTTACGGCTGATGATATGGATACATACCTTGCAATTGAAGTTCAGCCTCTGGATGATAGGAAAAGAAAGGTATTTTCCCTGTGCCAAATATTGCTTACAAGCTCATTCTATATCCGTCTAATATGTACTTTGTCTTTTGATATGGTGTAATGATGATTATCTTGTAGTTGCACTGTGGTGGCACTTTCTCCTCTTGTCATTCATTTTTGATATTTATAAGCCCTGGTTAAGCTAGTGGAGGCATTCTATAATAGTTTTGATTTAGAATTGTCATGATATAAGTACCGATATCGTGTCTTTGCTCCAGATGTGGAAAAAGAAACATATTTTGAATTAATCGTTCCGGCATGGTGCCCCATGGATCTACTCAATAAGATTAACAAGGAAAAAAGTTCATGTTTGTTGTTTTTATGTAATTGTGCTGTCTGTCTGTGCTTAGGCTTAGCCTCTCATTTCCTAATCCATGGCTCTTGAATGAAAAACAATTACAGTTACAAACATTTGCCAGCAATGAATACATGCAGTGACATGCTAATATACATAAATACATTCTTTTAATTGCCTTTTTAATTCAAATTATTTGTGATGGGATTTCTGAATAGAAGTATAGTATATGTCTAACATGCTAATTTCAGTGTCTTCACTGACAAATTACTAGTGGAAGTGTTTATTATCATATTAGCTTACCACAGGTCAGTTCTTCTGAGTTATTGGTGTCACGCCCCAAACCCATGAATTTAAAAGGGCACTTGCAGAAACCGCATGTTATTTATTAAAAACCAAACATAAATCCATAACATACAAGGTTCTATTCATATAATCCAAAATTCCACAGCTTACATCATCACAATCAACGGCTGTCAGTTCAAAACCAATACAACACATCTCTTATATCTGTAACTACTATCTATATTATTTCCAAAACAAAATTTACAGGGATTGTACCGTTCGATTTCTATGTCTTCCTTCCCTCTTATATTGTATTCACGACTTCCCCGGTTCTTTATCTGAAATAGTAATCAATTGGGATGAACATAACTAGCCCACTAAAAAATATAGTACCTTTTTACAGTTGGATCAAAGTAACATATAAAGTAGTTTATAAAATCAATTTAATCATTTAAACTCAACTCAACACCATAACATAATAGTTTTTCATATATATAGCTCTGGAGACAATGATAGAGATTGCATTATTCTGATAACTCATAAACCATCAACTAAGACTTAGATGTCCTGTGTTGACTCATAACCATCAACCGAGACTTAAATGTCACGCGCTGACTCATAACTATCAACCGCGACTTATATGTCCCGCGCTGACTCATAACCATCAACCAAGACTTAGATGTCCCGCGTTGACTCATAACCTGTATAAGCACTGACGCATAGATAACCATTATCAAATAAGCTAGTACAGAATCATCTCCAGAATAATAAAAACAACAGTTCCAACATTTTCACTATTTCAAAATCAATATTATATTATATTTTTCAAATCTTTTTAACAACTATACATGTATTTTTGATCCAGATCATTTTCAAATCAACACCATTTTATAACAAAATGATTTGGTATAAAACTCATTTTATCAATATAATATAAAATAATTTAATATAATATATAGTTTAACACTTTAACTGTAAATAGATAAAGATTTCTTACCAATTATCCCAACTTATTACCCGATCAAAACTCCAAATACTCCATTTTCCTCATTCTCTTTCCTCTTCTTTGTCTTTCTGCTAATTAGTTTAGCTTTGCACACTCTAGTACTTAAGGAAATGAAGCAGTAGGTAAGGAAATGAATCAGGGGAAGGATACCTCTGTTAATCAATCAGTAGAAACATTTTTTAATTAATATCCTGATTAACATGCATGTGTGTATGTGTGTCTATTTAAAAACAGAACTATTGTACTACATGCATTATCCTCTGTTTAAAATATTATAATAATATTTAATTATTACAATAGGGTTATCAACTTGAATGGTCCCTATCATTCTCTGTGTAATATCTTGCTTTGAGTGTTGAGTAAACAAGTATTCTTCTACATGATAACCTCTTCACTCTGTAAAAGTAACATGTACTTGATAATTACCATACAGGAAGAAACAAACAAGCTTTTTGTAATAGATAAAGAGGATAGGTATGATGTAATGGGCCGGGCTTAGCTCATTAGTAGTTAGTTGGTTTATTATAGCTTTATTATAAATAGAGTAATAGTTAAGATTTATAATATCGAGTGTTTAATGTTGAAAGACAAAAGACTGTTTATCATCCATATTATCTTGTTTCTTCATATTATTCTCTATAAACCCTAAGATCTGTTACACTTTTCTAATAGTCCTTTTTTATCACTGTCTTTCATTTTTCAATTTTCAATCTTCAGTAGAATTTTAATATATGGTGCCAACACCTAGTGCTCAGGGTCTACTGAAATACTGCATACAAGCCAAGTCATATAACCTAGAAACTATCTGAAATTGCAGATCAAAGTTCATTTCTGAGTACTAATTAACTGATTAAAAAATATAACCTAATTGAATGTCTGCACATCTACAAGGATGGCTATCTCCTGACCTTCAATGCCCTGTTCCCGGAATGTATTGTTAATTAGAATACACTGACTTGTTTATTATTGCAGGGGGAACTTGTTAAGGTTTTTGCCAATGAACATAGAAAAATCACTTGCGGTATGTTTTTGGTCTTTTTTCTTGTATAAGATTAAACTTGATGTTATGTGTGTTTTCACATGAACTGCTTTCGAAATATTGCATCTCAAATGTTCCCTCAATCTTTGGATCTTATTTAATCAAATTGAATCATAGCAATTTGGGCTGTTGGTTCTATCTTTAGGTGGTTTTGATGTGAAATAGTACTTAATCTAGAGACTAGAACACAAACCAGCATTGCCAATCGTTCTCCCTGTTTCCGTATCCTTAAATTCACACAAATTTGGAGAGAATTTAACATGACATTTTAAATCTTGAGAGATTCTCTCAACATATACTAAATTGAAGTCAATGTTAGGAACATAAAAGACATTTTTAAGACAAATGTTTGGTGTTAAAAATATCGACCCCGTTCCAAGACTGTTTGCGGTGGAACCACTTGCTTAGCAAATTGAGGTGTCGGTGCACAGGATTTAATCGTGAATTGGGGAAACATCTTCGGTCATGTGATTTGATGCACCTGAATCCACAATCCAGTTCATGTTTAAACGGGATTTTTTTGCCTTCGTCTTGATTTGAAGTATAGCCCATTGGCCCGCGACATTGATGGGCTGTTGCATTAGTAAGTTGTTCATCTTTAAGCAGCTCATGTTAAAACTGGGCATCAGTAAATTAGAGATTCAAACAATGTTCTATATGAGGTGATTTTGGATATAATCTAGAATCATCTTTAACAAACAACCTCGTCCTATGGCCATTTGACACGGAAGATATGGGAGCTTATTCCAAGACACTACTCCAATTTACCATTACCCTAGAAGGAAATCTATTGTGAGGGACCACTGTCAAATGTTATTTTTAGCATGCAACTAGCATCCGTACCTTTTTTTTTATCCGTCACTCTTTCTAGTCCTTGTTCCCTGCACAATATGTTTTTAATCCTTGTATTTGCTCTTGATACCCAGATCTTTATGTCTACTGAATCTTGACAGTTTCAACATGTTATCCTTATCTAGTATCTACCCCTTCCCTTATAGTTTTCTATTAGAATTGGCTCGTATATGAGCTTCTAACTTTTTCCTTTGCTGCTACAGAGCCTTTGATGCAACAGCACATTGAGAGGACACTTTATGCAGCGGGTGCTTCATATAGAGTGTCTTTGTCGGTATGACGATTGACTCTCTGAACTTATTGTTTCGTTTTTCCATGAATGACTGGTTATGGTTTGCCCCTCATCATTATTTTGGCAGACTGTTTATCTGGATATTTGGGAGCCCGTTACTCTAACCATCAAGAAGGATGGTTACAGTATTAAGAGTAGTGGATCTGGGAGTGTTTTTGTTACTGAGAAGTTTTCATCAATCAACAGTGTATGCTTTCTTAATCCCTGGTCTTTAATCTCCTGATTCTTTTTTCATATCTGCAACATTTACCTATCAGTCATTTACAATTTGGATTTACGCAAGTAGACTTCAAGTGGTTAAATGAATATTAGACCGAACATTTGATAAAGTATAAACTTTATCAAATAAACACTGTTTGAGGCAATGCATGTGAATTCCACTTTTGGTTCCATGCTGAATTATACATGACTTGCCTAGGCACATAACAAATCAACTTAAATGCTTAGACCAAGGTTTTCCACCCTCATCTGTAATTAGGTCTTGATGGGTCTGATCTCATGGGCCAGACTTAGCTCATTAGTAGAAGAATTATTGTTAGTTACATATTGTTAGCTTTATTATATATGAAGTAGTTAGGGCAATTGTTATCAGATGTTATATGATGAAAGACAAGAGTGTTTCTCTAGCTTATGCTATTTCTTTCTCATCTTTAATATTCACTTGTTCTCATCTCCTTTCTTTTATAAACTATAGAGGTCTGTTACATTGTCACACCTAAATAAATACTTAACTATTTTCAGATGATATCCATGTGGTGAAGAGATAGATATGTACATATGATTTTCATGTGAAGCACTAAAGATGTAGAAAACAAAAAACATGTAATAATGAACCACTCTGCCCATTTGTAGACCTAACCAAAAATCCTATTGCTTATTCTCTCTGTTAATGTTCTTGATCACCCATTCTCATTAAATGTAGAGATTATGTATTTAAATTCTTGAAACATGGACTATTGTATTTTGCAATAAAGAGACCAAGTAGAATTATTACATATTTGCATTACATATCTTCCACTTGCAACTCCTATGGTATTTTAGAAAGAAAATTAGTGTTTTTCCCTGGAACTTATATGAATATAAAGTTTTCTTATATTATGAAAAAGTAAAGGAGCAATAACATCCTCTCTTGGTAGCACAAGAGAATAATTATTTCTGCCTTACTTTAAAAAAAAAATATATGATCCAGTTTTTATCCATAAGGTTCAGCAATTTATGAATGTCTCCGTTTTGGACCTAATTTGACCGTGGATTTTTTTTAGTTTAACCGTCTATTTGCAGATAAATTAAACTTGTTAAGATGTTGCCAACACTACTAGAAAAGACGTCTTTATGGACAAAATTTAGTTACAATACATAATATCTTTGTTATTGTTCTAGTAACTATATTATACACTATTAACTCCATGGTCTTTAAATTTTGTATTTAGTGTTATAATATTAAGTCTAACCCTTACTATAGAACCTATTCAACATATCAACCGAAAATTTAAAACTTCGTGGTTCAAGACTCCTTTACTAGTAGTGTCAACATCTTAATGGGGGTTAACTTTTTCGTTATCAATACTTTTTTACAAGCCCCAACAAACTTGGGTTTGAAAGGCAAAACCAAATTTCAAGAAATGTGTAGGGAGATTAGACTTGTTTTCCCTTTAGACCTTTTCCTATAGGTGTTCTCTTGATGTGTTTGACATTTCTTCAAGAACTTTCCAGCTTAGATACACAACATTGTTTGTTATGAGATGTTAACAAAATTCAACTAAAACTATTTTGTTGATTAAAAAAAACATTTGTTAGATATTGTGTAATTGTTTGGTCTGTGTTGTTAGGGTGGAGTATCAAATGTGTGGGTTTAGACAATTATCCATAGGACAAAAAATAGTTTTCAATAAGCATATTAAACTATAAATAAGAAATATTATCCCATAGGTCACTAATAACATCATAACTTTATCACGCCCTCAAGCTGGAGCATATAAATCTATCATGACTAGCTTGTTGCACAAAAATGAAGGCAAATCGTGATATAAAGGTTTAGCAAACACATTAACATGTTCGCAAGGAGTAGATCAAGTTACTAAAATCTTATAATCTCTGAATCAAATCCATCTCAATGTGGCTTAATGGTTGAGTTGTTCACCGAACAATGTTCGGGTTCGGGTCACGTGTTCAAGACTTGGTATACATATTATTTGTATTAGTAGAAGTCATCTCCGCGATAACATTCTTAATACAAACTTCAACATTTGAAAATTTAATAAATTACATCTGAAGTTAGTAATTATGGTATATGTTTAAAACATTTTAAATTGCTGCAAATATTTCTTTTATTTTCAAAGTGAATAATTTGCACCAATGATCTGGTGAATTGTTAATCTTACACAAACATTTGCACTTTCTTTTACCTTTTAGTTTTCTCCATCCTTTCTGATTTGTTTTGTCTTGTTTTCGTCACAGGTTATTATTCCGTATGAGCATCCTACAGAGTTTTCTCTTATATGTTCTAGTGGGGTAGAACGTGTTTTGCGGGCAGACAGTAACTCATCGGATATCAGCTGGTGAGTTAATTTCGTAAAGAGAGAAATTGCCAACTTTCCAATTTTCAGAAGTTGTATTGGTTTCATTTTCTCATGCCCTTTTATGATAGCTTACATAACCGGAAACTGTCCTTCAACCTGCTATTATAGTAACATAGCAACCAATGATCTTTGAACTACCACCATGGTAATGATGGAAAAATACTGCTGAAGTTATGAAATTTTCTACAGTGCAACAAGAAAATAATTTTCTGCAGATGCCTAGAGAATAGTAATGCTAAAAAATAAAGTTGAAGAATGAAATATAATAAAAAAATGTTGTCACAAGTAAAAATTCTTTACTTGTATAATGTTTTATTTTGTTAGGAGCTTCTTGTAGAATTATCTCTCAAATATGAAAAGTCAGTAGCAAATCAATCAATTAGACTAATTGATTTGCTAATTGACCGAGAATGGAAAGTCCGTAACAAATCAATCAATTAGACAAATTAATTAAAAATTTGCTGTTGATTGTTAAATAAATTATATAATTTTATTGTTTAAATCATTTTCTTTCTTGCAAATGTAATTTTCACTATTTAAGCACTAGACTTCATAGGTAAGAATACACAAACAAAAACACAAGCAATAAAACTTCTCTAAATATTTCCTCTCTTAAATTTATACATGGTATCAGAGCGGGTTTTTCCATCTTGAAGAAACCGACTCACAATTTTACTCTGCCAATTCCAATGGTGTAAATAGCCATTGGAGGAGAACTCAAATAATGACAATATCTCATTTTTTCCGAAATCATTTATCACAAATCTCATAACGTTTTTGAGCTCTTTCTTGGCAGTTTTGTCATTTCAAAAACTGTACTCTATATCTCGACCAATCTGTCCATCTTCGTGTCTCGACAGATTTTTCTGAACTTAATATGTCCAAACATTATCACCATCCAACTACATGGTATAGTCTGCCTACCCAAAAAAAAAAATCAATTCAGCGACATTCCGGCGATTCAAAGCCGTCTTGCTGTCATCAACATCCAGCGACACTCTGACGATTCAAAGTCATCCCGCTGTCATTAATATACAGCGACACTCCGCGATTCAAACGTCACTCGCTGTCATCAACATCCAGCGACACTTCGGCGATTCAAACGTCACTCGCTGTCATCAACATCCAGCGACACTCCGGCGATTCAAACGTCACTCGCTGTCATCAACATCCAACGACACTCCGGCGATCCAAACGTCACTCGTTGTTATCAACATCTAGCAACACTCCGACGATTCAAACGTCACTCGCTGTCATCAACATCCAGCGACACTCCGGCGATTCAAACGTCACTCGTTGTCATCAACATCCAATGACACTCCGGCGATTAAAACGTCACTCGCTGTCATCAACATCCTGCGACTCTCCGGCGATTCAAACCGTCACTCGCTGTCATCATCATCTCATCCCCTCGGCAACATCCTCTCCGCTCTCATAGCTGTCTAATGCTCTTCCTCTTAGGTGGCTAACATTCCCATCAAAGCTCTTCCCAAGTCGATTTGAGGAAATATGTGGCAAGTTGGGCAATCTCAACATCTATTACCCAACTTGAGGGGAGTGTAGAATTATCTCTCAATCTTCCTCCTAGCCTAAGTACGCCCAACCCAAGGAGTATTCTAGTTAAGGAGGGCATATTCTAATTTAAGAAGATATATTCTAGTTAAGGAAGAGATATTCTAGGTTAAAAAGGGATATCTTAAATTACTGTAATTAATTTGTAATTTGAAGGCAATTCCTAAATTAGTATGTCATAAGTCCTATAAATACCTCAAAGGTATTACATTGTAATCATTAAGCAATAAGAAAGCAATACAATTCTCTACACATTTTTCCCTCTCAAAATTTCTACACATCCATAAAGGTAGTTAGTGTTATGAGCTTCCATATAGGTAGTTATTCTAAATGCGTGCAGCCGCTTCTGTTTTTTTGAATCACTTAACAAACGTTTCCAGAAGATTGAAGAGCCTAATTCTTTATACAGCATGCATGCAAATATAGGGCCCTTTTGGTTTGTTGAAAAGTAGGCACATCTCACCCGTAGTAATGACCCATGTTAGATACTGTTTAAGCTTTAAAATGTACACTATAACTAATATTTATATATTTTTTATACTGCAAAATTGATTGGTAAGAATTTAAAATTTTGTTTGTGAAAAGATTTCGTGGTAAAAACATATCAATTAGATTTACAAATTAATCCATTAAGAACAAATCAACATGAAACTACAAATTAGAGTTTTATGTCAAAATAGAATTTTATCATTAAAATATTTTGGGACCCTACATCCAGTCACAAATTCAGTTTCCAAATGAAATTGTGATCCCAACCAGGCACAACTTTATACCAAATGAAAATGTAAGTGTATCCTGAAATGAATTAGCAGTCCTAATAAAAGCAAATGACATATCTTCACCCAGATATAACATTGTTTCCAAATAGACTCATGGTTTACTATCTTTATCATTTCAAACATGTGGTAGTGTATTTTGGACAGTTCACTTGAGGATGATTTTTTCTACTTAGAACAAACTGCATAAGCATTTTAATGAATTGAAGAAATAAAAAAGCAATGAAATGTAATGTGCTATCACTAAAATCAATATTTGTCTGTTTGAAAGTGTTTTTGTCACCAAACAGTTGTATATACACTGTTTTGAAAAAGAACAAAATGTATCTTCAGGTGGCCAAGATCATTTTTTTTTGTTGTCTGATAGCAGCTTGAAAATGCCAACTTAGTTGTGAATTGTTTGGACAAATTATAGATTATTGGATTTCTCACTTGTTTTAAACATTTTCTTCTATTCTGCAGTTCCAGAGATACAATTGTTCTCACATTGAGATTATTCATCATGAGGGTAAGCATTTAAAATTAGCAGTTATAATTCAGTGAATAAATTGTTTTTGAAATTTTTTCTTGCAGCTTATGCTGTAATGTCAAAGGCTGGAGATTAACTCAATTTTATATATTTCCTCCTAACTTGTCTATTTTTATGATCTAAAAAATTGGAAGTTTGCATGTTTTTACTCGTCTGAATTTGGGCAGTTGTCTTCTTTTTCTGCATATCCATTGTATCCTTATTTGTTCAGTCAATAACTGTTCATAGGAGGATACCTTTTAGTGTTTGACATATCTAGTCTTTAATTGTAATATTTTCATTACATTGTTGATTGTACTTATCATTATTGTGACACCACATTTGAAATAATCTCCATTTAAAAACAATATTCCCATTCCATACCAAAATTGAAGAAATTGGTTTATTCATCATCCAAGTGTTTCATATACATTTTATTTAATTAGCATTACTTTCTGCACCATGAGGAAACAAGTACTTTATCTTTCAGAAGCTTTAGTTAAAAGAGGCTTAGTAGCTGAATTTGGAAGTGCTAATTTTATGAAACTTTCTGTTGCTTTTCAGGCTAATGAGAAAAAGAAAGGGAAAAAGAGGAGTTTGTTCTTTAAAAGCTGAGGATTATTTTGCCTTGGTCAGCACCTAGGTGATGATGCTGGGATTGATGTAGCCCTAAATTAGGCCCAGTCAAAACCACATTTTTGTTTAAGCGCTAAATGATGAAAACTTTGTTTGCTGCTTGTACAATTTTTGTGTAGCCAATGTTGGATGTTGGGAACCCTATTATTTATTAACTTATAGTAATATCAATTTATATCAAAATGTGATGATTTTGCTTTCCCTACTTAATTTTTCATAGTTTCATGTAAAGGGTTTCTTCTTTTTGTCTAATTATTTAATAAGTGGTGATAGGATTGTGTGAATTTAATAGAATGCATATTATACATAATACATGTTTGTTTTGAAACTTGTAGAAGGGAGTTGAGATAACAAAATCAACAGTTTGACTAAAATCCCTATAATAGTGAATATGTCCTGTTTAAACTATTACCTAGTTTTTTAGAAGCTTTAAAATTACTGAAAATATTTCATTTTACAAACAGCCAATAATTTGATCTAAAATTTTAATTTGTCTCACTAACTTTAGTTTTTAAATATAATCTGATCCAGATGATACATTTTTACACATAATGGAGGGAAATTTGACTAAATGACCCTAAAGATGCCCTTATTTGTATCCGTGGCCACCGCATAATTTTTATTGCGCTGGTAACCATTTTATTTTTCTTTTTCACAAAAATATCCTCGTTGCGTAACGCGAAGAGCCTTCGTGTTTCGCGAAATGGAAAAGTGTGAAAAGTCTAGAATACATTTATTATTTAATATAATTTTGTTAACTTTTTTTTTTTCATTTCTATTTTTCTCCTCTCTCTTTCCGCTCTTCTCCTCCTTCTCTCTAACCCTAAACGGTGACGGCGATCTTCGACGACGGACATCACGACGAGCATTGTGACAACTGGTACGTTTGTTTTTTATTGTTTATTTAAATGAATGAGACATCCGGTTCTGATTCTGATTCAATTTTGAATCACTACCCACATGATGCTCTGATTCGGTTCTGTTTCGCGATGGGCCTTCCCGTTTTGCGAAGGGCTTTTCCTTTACGCATATTTAATGAATAATTGCATCAATAGTATTATTTATCCATTCATGTTTTCATTGCAGTTGAAGTATTCGTTTTCTATAATGGAGAGTGAAAATTTGCTTATGGTATTAATGTATTTTCATGCAACTTTAATCAAAACTTTGGATTACCTCAAAATATTACATTTGTCGAATTAGTTGATATCCTATATGATAGACTTAACGTGCAAAAATCTACATATGATTTAGTGCTTCAAGTCAAGTATGATGTTTCGCGTATCACAAATCCCCCCTATTGTTATTGATCAAGATGAGGATGTGAGCACATATTTATCACGGTTGATTTCGGGTCGCACTTTGTCACCGTTGTGTGTCTTTGTAGTAGAGAAATCACCACTTACTCAAGAAAAGGTACCACTACTTACATACCCAACTCAAGAAAGTATACTACCACCATCACTTACTCAAAAAAATCTACCAGGAGTTATACCATCGGATGTCTTTGAAAGTCAAAATGAAGCAGGAGAAAACTCTTTGCCTTATTATGAGATACTTACTCAGGGCTTGCATGCTACTACTAGTGTCGCATCAGCAACTGCACCCACGCCTCATCGAACATCAATACCTACACCATCTAGTGCAAAAGCATCAATGACTACACCATCTAGTGCAAGAGCATCAATGTGTACACCATCTAGTGCAAGAGCATCAATGAGTACACCATTTAGTTCAAAAAGAGCATCAATGGGTACACCATCTAGTGCAAGAAGAGCATCAATGAGTACACTAGTGCAAGAGCATAAATGAGTACACCATCTAGTGCAAGAAGAGCATCAATGGGTACACCATCTAGTGCAAGAAGAGCATCAATGGGTACACCATTTAGTGCAAGAGCATCAATGAGTACACCATCTAGTGCAAGAAGAGCATCAATGGGTACACCATCTAGTGTAAGAAGAGCATCAATGGGTACACCATCTAGTGCAAGAGCATCAATGGGTACACCATCGACAGACCCGACAGACACATCACCGATAGACCCCTCATTTGCAAGAACTTCAACTGAGGTTATATAAATATGCGATGATTAATCATTTTGAATTTAAAGTGGAGAAGTCAAGAAAACATCTTTGGTATGTGAAATGTTTGGATGAGACATGCAATTGAAGATTGCGTGCTGTGAAAGGTAAATTATCTGAGATGTTTGAGATTTGGAAAATTCGACCAACAACACTCATGTTCAGTTTTGTCAAGGCTAGAGAAAAAAATGCAAACACCAGCATGAGTTATTGGGTAGTGCATGAAGATTAAGTACATGAACCATCACCATAATCACTTACCTAAAAAAATAATTAAAAACATGCAGACAACTTATGTGATATATTTGACTTATAATAAGGATTGGAGGACAAAGGAAAGAGCTTTAATGGTGGTGCGAGGAACTACAGAGGATTCCTATGGAAATTTGTCATCATACCTTTACATGTTGAAGAAGAATAATTCGGGTATCATAACAGACATCCAGACAGACGAGCTCAACCACTTCAGGTATATGTTCATGTTCTTAGGCCTCTCAATTAGGGGTTTCAAAGCCTTTTACCATCCTGTATTGTGCGTTGATGCCAATTTTCTTAAACATAAGGTGGAAGGTCAACTATTGGTGTCTATTGCATTGGATGCAAATGAGCAACTATATCTTGTCGCATTCGGCGTTGTTGATTCAGATAATAATAACCATTGGACTTATTTCATTCAAAAACTGAGAGAAGCAATTGAATTAGTTAATGATCTCGTCTTATTATCCGATAAACACCCAAGTATCGCCAATGCTTGTGTATTGTTTTTCCAGAAGCAGACCACAGTGCGTGCACATATCACATAAAGATGAATATTATGGCCAAATTCAAAACTAATAAATGTTATTTAGAGTTTGATTTGGCTTCTCGTGTATACACTATCTCCAACTTTAATCGTTTTTTTGACAAGATCAGGGTTAAAGATCAAAGAATTGCTTCATTTTAGAAGAAATTGGGTTTCAAAGATGGAGTAGAGCATTTTCTTCGGTAAGCGATACAATCAACTCACAAACAATTATGCTGAGAGTTTTAATAGTTAGAGTAGGGAAGCCAAAAAGACTGAGTATTTAAGATTCACATTACAACATTAGTTTAATGATAGAAGAGAAAATTATCCCATTTCAACAATGACTGAGTATTTAAGATTCACATTACAACATTGGTTTAATGATAAAAGAGAAAAAACGTTCAACCACGAAAAACTTTTATCTCCAACTTATGAAAAATTATTACGTGAGAAATTTGAGAAGGCCAGATTCTATACTGTATCCTCGCTTAACTGATTCGACTTTTATGTGCATGGCAATGAGTCCCATTTTAAAGTCAATTTTAAAGACATGAACTACACTTGTAGGGTATTTAAAGTATTCGGTCTTCCTTGTACGCATGCAATGACTGCTGTCCGTCACTTGAATTTGGTTTCTTATGAATTTTGTTCAAGGTATTATTCAACTCACATGTTCAATCTATTTAACCAATTGTTTAATCATTCTATTTTCCGTGCTCACAGGTATTACATAACTGAATCTTGGATGAATGCATATGCGGAGACATGTTATCATGTTGGTGATGAAGACAATTAGGATGTTCCCGAAATTATCAAACAACGTGTGTGTCTAAAACCACATGTTAAGGTTAAGAAAAGGCGGTCAAAAACAAAGCGTAGGTCATTCCAACGATGCAGCTCATGTGCTAGACTAGGACATAATAGGGTAACATGCAAAGCAGTGATGCCTGCACCATATAATGCAAGAGAATCATGATCTCATCAATATGAGTCATTATCTCAGTAGTAGTGTTCGTTCTTATGTTGTTAATTGAATTGGGGTGGTTTGAGATAAGTTGTAGTGTTCCTTATGTTCGTGTTCTTATGTTGTTAATTGAATTGAATTGTGGTGGTGGTTCCAAATGAATTGAATTGAATTGAAATGTGGTGGTTCCAATTGAATTGAATTGAATTGTGGTGTTTCATTCATTATGTTTCTTTTTATGTTAAAGTTTAAAGTTAAAGTTAAAGTCAAAGTTAAAGTTTAAAGTTTAAAGTTTAAAGTTTAAAGTTTAAAGTTTAAAGTTTAAAGTTTAAAGTTTAAAGTTTAAAGTTAAAGTTTAAAGTTAAAGTTTAAAGTTAAAGTTTAAAGTTAAAGTTAAAGTTACACTTATTTTTATGTTTCTTTTGTTTATAAATAAAGGTAAAATTTCTATTACACATACATACAATGATTTTACATTGAAGTTATCTTCAAGTCTGAAGTGCAGGCAAGGAAGAATACTCAATTTAGTATCCTTCCTTACTGCACTACATCCTTAAAGTTTCACTTACGCATACACGAAATGAAGGTTTACTGCTTTACTACAATTCTTTGGTATGTTTTAGATGTCATGTTCATGTTTATTTCTTATATCAATTCCTTAGTTGTTTCAATTCCTTAGTTTCTTGGTTCTAAGTCCCTTCGCGAAACGTTAAGTCATATACCTTCCCGAAACGTGAAGTAAAAGTAAATGTGAAGTCCCTTAGCGAGACATGAAGGCCCTTAGCGAGACGTGAAGTCCCTTAGCGAGACGTGAAGTCCCCTTAGCGAAACGTGAAGTCCTTCATATTATCCAATGTAATGAATACAAAATATAAAAAATTCAAGTACACAATATTAACATTACATGAACTTTAGGATTACAATACAAGTAAAAAATATTCACATTACATGAACTTTAGGATTACAATCCAAGTACAAAATATTCACTTCAAGTTCTCTCCAAAATTCACTTCAAATTAACATTACAATACAACAATGATTCTATAATTTGATGGAATAACATGACCGCCAACTTCTTTCTCCAAAAATCCAAGTCATTTGAGGTCACATCCTCTACACCTTGGTTAGCAGTCAAGTATTCCATATACATTAGCATGAAGACACCACAGTCCTCGCTCTAGGTTACTTTAAGGACTTCCCCTCTCTTAGCTGCATTTTTTCCTTTGGGGTGTGAAAGCCTTTTATATGTCATGGGCTTCAAGATGATCTTAGGAAACCTTTGTTGCTCAGCAACAAATGTTGTCTTCACAAGTAAAAATGGAATAATTTTACGCAATGGTATCAAGTTTGGATCAAGATTCTTAAAAAGATAAGAATCGCAGTCATAAACGTCAATGCGCCAATGTTGTAGACGAGAAACACAGAGTATCTAGTGCTTGTTAATAATGTTAACATGCACATATATGTCGTCTATTGATGCCCAATTAGGCATATATCTATGTTCATCCCCTAGTAATAGTCGAGAAATTCTTCATTTTTATACGTTTCAGGATCTTGATGGCAAGTGACGTACTCTCGCCTAAGCTTATTCGGGAGTAAGCAATCCCCTATTGTTACTTTAGAATTCTTATAAGTCTTGGGATATGTTACAATCCTCAATCTCAACAAGTAGCAACATGCGTCGATTTCCTGCACAATGGGAAAACATTATTCTATATATCAAAGAACCTTGTTAGAATAACATTAATGAATGATGAATTGCACGACTTACAATATCTTGAAGCCAAGTGTTGAGAAAAGTTAAGTAAAGAGTTAATTAACTTAGAAAAATTATTGGGAAGAACTAAGTGAATAGTTAATTAACTTAGAATTATTAAATATTAATCAACTGAGTTTGATGATGTTTAAATATAAAAGAAGCTAAGTCGTTTAATTGTTTCTTTTCAGGTGAATCAGATTTGGCTAACTTAGACGTGGTCTAAGCAGGCTAATTAGACGTGTTGCTAGTTAGATGTGCAAGTCTAACATATACGTAGTTAGACGTGCAAGTCTAACAGATACGTAGTTAGACGTACAAGTCTAACAGATACGTAGTTAGACGTGTCAGTTTAACAGATACGTAGGTAGACATGCAAGTCTAACATATACGTAGTTAGACGTACAAGTCTAATAGATACGTAGTTAGACGTGTCAGTCTAACAAATATATAGTTAGACGTGTAAGTCTAACAGATACGTAGTTAGACATGCCAATCTAACAGATACGTAGTTAGACATGCAAGTCTAACAGATACGTAGTTAAACATGTCAGTCTAACAAATACGTAGTTAGACGTGCAAGTCTAACAGATACGTAGTTAGACATGCTAGTCTAACTCCATTATACGTGGTAGTCTAATGGGATGCAAAGTTAGACGTTGTAGTCTAACTCCATTAGACATGGTGGTCTAATGGAACTCACTATTAGACGTTGACGTCTAACTCCCTTAGACTTGGCAGTCTAATGGAGCACGTCTAATGCCTCACTTCAACAGCCGTTTGAAGTTAGCATACGTCTACTCACGATCAACTAGTTGTACGCTACTCCTGCTCCATCTTTCCTTGCAGTCCAGTACGCTAGCTATTTGCATCAAATGAATGAACGCCATGTACACGAATATTCTTCCCATTACTTGTTCAGTACTGGACAGTTCCAGAAGGATATCTGGCACACTACCGTTCAGTACGACCACGATCTATTAGCACAGAGTCTGCTGTACTCTTGTACTATGGGGTTTTTTCAATGGGTGCTTGCCACATGTCCATGAAGAAGATTCGACCGTTGGTGTCCTTCTACTACAAATAGATGCTCAAGGACAACTGCCGAATCACTGATTACTCTGCTCATTTCTACAATCTTACAAGCTTACTCTTACACTTACCGATATCTATCATCTTCCAAGTTCAAGAGAGAAAGAATAAAAAATTGTCTAACTGAGTGAATATTGTTCTTAATATTGTAAGTTGAACAGAGGGTGTTCTGTTCAACAGAGTGTGTAGTTAGATCAGTAAACTGTATTTAATTCAAAGAAGTATATAGTGAAATCCTTCCGGTTGTTGGAAGGAGGGGTGACGTAGGAGAGTTAGCTCCAAACATCCATAAACAACTTGTTGTGTTCTTTCCTTATGTCTTTCATTTCTCATTGGTTCAAAACTTCAAACCCAAACAAACAGTTCCACACTTGAATCGTTTCAAGAGTTTGTGAATGTTTGTGAAGAATAGAAAGTGATATTAATCCCTAACAAGATTTATATCAATCCGTTTATCAAAAGTTGCTAACAATAGTCAGACCCCCTTCTCTATTGGTTGCACTGATCCTATCAATTGGTATCAGAGCCCTGTTTTCTATTTTCAAGCAAAAGGAACCTGAATCATGTTGAAAGATGCTAGTTCCCCCAAGATCCCCATGTTTTCGAAAGAAAACTACATAGTGTGGAAGAAGAGAGTCTGTGCCCATCTCGCTTCCTTGCATGTTGACATGTGGAGTGTTATCACTGAAGGACCCATCAAGATCGACAAAGAAAAATATGAATGGACAAGTGAAGATAAGAGGAAAAACAACCTCGACAACTTGGCCATGGACATCTTGTACAGATCCCTTGATGATAGAATGTTCAAATACATCATATCTTGCGAGTCTGCCAAAAAGATTTGGGACAGACTTACTCAACTCTGTGAAGGCAACGCGTAAACCAAAGAGAATAAGATCACGTTTTCCACACCGCAGTTTGACAACTTCAAGATGCATCTAGGAGAGACGATGATTGAGTTTGATGCAAGATTCAGTCAGATTGTCACCACCCTATTCATTCTGGGAAAGACCTACAACAACAGAGAAATTGCTATAAAGGTCATGCGTACATTACCAAGGGAGTGAGACATCAAGACCATGGCGATGAGGGAGTCCAAAGACCTCAATAAGATGGAGCTCTTCGACTTGCTTGCTGATCAGAAGGCCTATGAGTTCGAGCTAAACTCTAGGATTGAAGATGAGCACCCCTCATCCACCATCATAACCAAAGCTTTGGTTACTGCTGAGGAGCCACCAGTTGCCACTGAAGTGAAGATAGCTTCCCAACAACTATGTTATGGCTCTCTTCATGAAGAAGTTTGGCAAATTCATGAAGAAGAGCAATTATAACTCAAACTCTTCAAATACCAATGATGATAAGAAATCTAAAGCTAACGTGAAGTGCTTTAACTATGGTATTTTAGGTCATTAAAAATAGGAATGCAAAAAGCCTAAGCGTGATGAGAAGAAGAAGGACGAAGAGAAAGAGATGAAGGCTCTTGTGGCAACCTATGGGAAGGCCAAATGGAACTACAATGACTCTGACTCATCGTCCAACAATAGTGATGATGACGAAGTTGCTTGTTTCATGGCAAGAGAAGAAGAAGAAACTGATGAATCTGAGGTATTCGATTTCTTTTCTGAAGAATTTTCACGGAAAGAACTAGTAGCTACACTCACTGACATGGTCATAGAGTATAAAAAGCTATCAGAATCCTAGAATGAAATAAAATCCACCTTTGAAATGTCTCAACCGATTTTATCACAAACTCTAGAACCAAAAGTTTTTGGAAATAACAATGAAGAGGCCTCATCTGAGAATGAGATGCTCAAAGAAAAGATTCAAACTCTCTCTCCTGAAAACAAACGTTTAAATTATATTGTCAGTTCTTGGACAAGGTTTGGAGAAGCTGTCAAATATCATATTAGTCTGTTGAAACCTACTGGATGAAAATCCGGTCTAGGATTTGATATCGATGACTCAGACAAGTCCTACAAGAAGTTAAACTCAACAACTGACAAGCTTAAGTTAATAAGATTTGTCAAAGGAAGTTTAACTGATACCGGAACTGATCCAAACTATGAGGATCTAACTTTAAAGGATGAGATAACTTATGTTCCGCCGAATATTAGCTAGCTGAAAATTAAGTTAGAATCAGCCAGCAAGACTGACAAACTAAAATCTGAAAAGAAGTCAAGGAGTTTTAAAAGAAAATAATCCTATAAAGTTAAAGGATCAATGGCTAGCAGGAAGACGTCTACTAAGTCAAAATCATACGCACTTATTACAACAAAAAATAGAAAATCCATAAGAATAACTCAAATATGGATTCCCAAGGGACTGATTGATCAATGACCCAAGTGAATGCGGGTACCAAAAGTTGTAAATATTTTCTTGTGTAGGTGATACAGGAAAGTTGCAGGAAGAAAGATTGGAGCATAATCTTTTGAAGACATGCTCTAGAAGATCAACAGTGGCACACGCCACTTCCAAGGACTAAGTGTTTTTGTTTTTCTTAAAAATACTTTTGGGTCCTAAGGACCTCAAAAACTTTTGTTTATTCTTTTTGTACATGCATAAATTGAGGGAAATTTATTATATAAATATGTTCAATCAGATGCACGCAGACGAAAGCTTTAATCGGTCTATTAGACAAGGACGTCTAAAAGATATGCAAGTGCTTAGACACTCATCTATTTAAACAGTTTTTACTTCTAAGGTGAAATGTCTTGGTGTAAAACCTACGCGGTTAGACGTTGAAGTCTAATAGACGCTTAGACGTTTATAAGACTAGCGCTGATAGACGCTCACGTCTAACCAAACACACGTCTAATACGTGCTGTTTATGCGTAGTTAGATGTCTACGTCTAATAGACGTTCATACATCTATAAGACACACGTGATTAGACTCATGCGTCTAATGGACGGTTATTCCACCTAGATGCCAGAATGTAGAAACAAATGAAACGTCTAACTATGTATGCAATTAGACATTTCATCTTCAAACTAATTAAGGACAACTATCCTTTATGCGATGTCATCTTATTTTCTCGCTCAAACATTAAAATAAGTCATTTCCTAGTAATTTGAAGACGCGTGTCTCTCAAGGTTAAGGAAAATGACTGATATACCCTCTAAATTAATGATGACTACCTTTGGGGAAAGGTGTCTAACATTAAATTGGTGGACCCCTCTTTGTTAAATGTGACGGTTAGGCCATGTGTCTATTGGGATTCTATTTAAGGACATCGTGCATGCGCATGAAGTTTTTACGCTCACTAATTTCTTAAGAACCCTAGTTTTCTCTAACTTCTCTCTAAGAAATCGTGTTCATCTTCTTCTTCTTTTCTCAAATGGCTAACATGAAAACCATTACTCTTGGTCACAACACTCTACATGTAGATTTTGCTTTAGTTTACCCTCTTGATCAACATGATGTTGTTGATATGTTCCGTTCCTTGGAGTATTATAGTCTCGGAAAGTATCTTGGCAGTCCGTTCATATTCTACGAGAAGGAAGTTCGAGAGTTTTTCAAAACGGCAACCGTGGTCGGAGAATCTATTAAGGCGATTGTGAATGAAACACCTATCTCTTTTAATGAATCTGTCTATGCGGAGTTTCTTGAACTTCCATCAGAGGGTCATACTTTTAATCTTTCATTTCTAGTAGAAACTATCTCGGAGATGAAGATTGTTTTCTCAAACGACGGCTTTGAAATAAGGTTAAACGGGGAGAAGAAGGCTCTAAAGTCGCATTTCATTCTTTTGAACGACATCGTAGCGAAGGCCCTCCAAGGAAAAGCAGTCTCGTTCGATTCGTATAACTAGGATCGCTTCAACTACATGACGACCATTTCAAAAGGTATTCAAGTCAACTGGGCATTTACACTATTTTTTAATCTGTGTGAGTCAGTTTACTCTAAGAACAAGGAGAGTGTGGGCTTCTCAGCCCAACTCAACCAATTTCTGAAGCATTTGGGTGTTCCTATGGGCAATGGTGAGGCTATTAACTCGAGTCGCATATACACTAATTCTCCGTGAAGAGTGCTCTTGCGAGAATGAAGCTCTCAAAGGATTTGGTCTCTAGCTCTTCCAGCCAACAGACAGGTGGCCATTCGGTCACTCGATCTAAAAGATAGGCTGCTTCCGTGCTGTCTATAGGGGAAAAACGAACCAAATCTGTAATGGAATCTGCGGCTAGCACGAATAGCCAAAAGAGCTCTCTAAAGAAGGATTCTAGAGTAGTTGACTCCAGGGAAAGACAGTCTTCCTCACATTGCTGTCATTCCTATTTCGTCACTTTCTCCATCCCCCAGCCCGCTGAAGAAACCGACTAAGTCATCTGATCCTACTGTCGATCAGAAGAAGGCGTCCAAGGCGTCTAAGGCATCTAGTGCGTCTAAGGCGTCTAAGAAATCCTCTAAGGTAACCTCCTCCTCTCCTCTGGCTTCTGTGCCCATTTGTGATGTTCCTGTGATGGAACAAGCTGTAGGGCCAACCATTGAGCCAGTCAGTCCAATTATTGAAAATGTTGACAGGGTTTCTTCGTCTGTCCGTCCCGAAGTGTGATCAGTTGTTGAGGTTGCTAGTAATATGAAAACCACCACTGAAATAGAGCAGGTTATTGCTCCAACACCTGTTGTTGTTCTACTATCTGATTAGGGTTCTATTATGCCGAATGTCAAGCCTCCCGCTACTAAGATTGTTGAAAAACAATCTGCTGTTATAGGAAAGGGTGTTCTGTCTGCTCTTCCAGAAGGGGTGTTTTCGAAGCCTCAATCCCCTTTCGAAATTATGAGAGCAACAAGGGGTGCTTCAGGCATTGTCATCCGAGAACCTTTGCCAACTCCTAAACCAGCTGTGGTTTTGGGAAAGAGAAACGGGATTGCTTCAGAATCTCCGGAGAATATTTCTGAAGCTAGTTGTATAGTCAACCTTGTGATAGAGAAAGTGGAAATGAAGGCTAATGAGAAAATCAACATCTTTGACACTTGGGTGAACTACATATTAGAAACTCAATTTGATGAGATGTTCTCAGAGGGAGATCTTGAAAGAATGGAAGAATATAATAAAGACTGAGAAGAGAATCTTCAGATGGGCTAAGACTGATGTGGTTTCTGAAGTTCTAAATTGAAAGGAACTGGTGGTGGCCAACATCATGGGACATTCCTTCTTCCCATGATTGAAAAGAGAAAAGTCAACTTCAACTCGCTCGACATGAATGCTCGTGCAGAGAAAAATGCTTTGAAGATGTTGGATCTCATCATGAATAGTTATTGTACAACAATTCTTCAATAGACTCACGGTATAGAGTCTTCTGGGTTGAATTTATTTCATGATTCATTTAATGAAGACGAGCCAATGGAGATCTTTAATGTTGATCAATCTGGGTTAGAAGAAGATTAACATGATGTTTCCCATCTTGTTTAAATAGAAAACATCTCTTTTGAAGAGACGCGTCTCACCGCTCTGAAGACTGCTGAACAGACCCCTGTCTTGGGTCAAACTGAAACAGTTTTAGAAGAAGAAGAGGCTGTTGTTGAAGCTCTTCTATCTAATATTCAACAGAAGGAGACATCTGAGGTGATTCTTACTACCCCTATTGAAGAAGAACCTCCGATGGGAGAAGAAGAATCAGCAAAGATTACTGATAAGTCTCCTGATTCGGAAGCAAAGGGGGAACCTTTGAAGGAAGTTGATTTCGGGGAAATTCCCTCTACTGAGGGGGAATAAGATGATAAAGAAGATTCTTCTAAAGGTATTCCTCTAGAAGGTTGCTTCATCCCGGGCTCCCCTATTCCTCGATAATTCCCTATTAGGACAATGACAGACATTATTGACAAAGTTAATGAATTACCTCTGCATTCTGAAGATATTTCAGGAGGAATTCACCAAGTATGTGCTGATATTCTTAACGATGAAGACAAATCTAAGGATGCGTCCAAAGCCCCCTCTTCTCATTCCCAAGATAAAGAACCTGAGTGTTCTTTACAAGTTAATACGCATATAAGTCCAATTCGAACTGCTCCGGCTTACTCTCAAGTTGTGTCCTCAACTGCTCATTCTTCTGAAGAGGCGTTTCCTGGAGACGTAATCTTTTGTACAACAATGTTGGATGCAATAAATTTCATCAAACAAAATATGATGGACATGCAGTCCAGATTGGTCAATCTTAAAAAGGGCTTAGTGTCAAGCCAGAAAGAGATGTCTTCCTTCCTTGCCATTCAAAAAGAATTGGAGAAGACCATGCACAAAAACACGTACGAAGTCAACAGATACGTAGTTAGACGTGTCAGTCTAACAAATACGTAGTTAGACATGCAAGTCTAACAGATACGTAATTAGACGTGCAAGTCTAACCGATACGTAATTAGACGTGCCAGTCTAACAGATACGTAGTTAGACGTGCAAGTCAAACAGATACGTTAGACGTGCAAATCTAACAGATACGTAGTTAGACGTTACAGTCTAACAGATACATAGGTAGACGTGCAAGTCTAATAGATACGTAGTTAAATGTACAAGTATAACAGATACGTAGTTAGACGTTCCAGTCTAACATATACGTAGTTAGACGTGCAAGTCTAAAAGATACGTAGTTAGACGTGCCAGTCTAACAGATACGTAGTTAGACGTGCAAGTCTAACAGATACGTAGTTAGATGTATCAGTCTAACAAATACGTAGTTAGACGTGCAAGTCTAACATATACGTAGTTAGACGTGCAAGTCTAATAGATACATAGATAAACGTGCAAGTCTAATAGATACGTAGTTAGATGTGTCAGTCTAACTCCATTTGACATGGTAGTATAATAGGATGCGAAATTAGACGTTGCAGTCTAACTCCATTAGACTTGGTAGTGTAATGAAACTCGCTATTAGACATTGACGTCTAACTCTCTTAGACTTGGCAGTCTAATGGAGCACGTCTAATGCCTCGCTTCAGCAACCGTTTGAAGTTAACTTACGTTTACCCACGATCAACTAGTTGTACACTACTCCTGCTCCACCTTTCCTTGCAGTCTAGTACGCCAACTATTTGCATTAAATGAATGAACGCCACATACGCGAATATTTTCCCACTATTTGTTTAGTACAAGAAAATTCCAGAAGGATATTCGGCGCCCTATCGTTCGGTACAGCTATGAGAACAAAGTCTGCTGTACTCTTTTACTATGGGGGATTTCCAATGGATTCTTTCCACGTGTCCATGAAGAAGATTCGACCGTTGGTGTCCTTCTACTACAAATAGATGCACAAGGACAACTGTCGAATCACCGGTTACTCTGCTCATTTCTACAATCTTACAAGCTTACTCTTGCACTTACTAATATCTATCATCTTCCAAGTTCAAGAGAGACAGAATAAAAAACTGTCTAATTGAGTGAATATTGTTCTTAATATTGTAAGTTGAACAGAGAGTGTTCTGTTCAACAGAGTGTTTAGCTAGATCAGTAAACTGTATTTGATTCAAAAAAGTATATAGTGAAATCCTTCCGGTTGTTGAAAGAAAGGGTGACGTAGGAGACTTAACTCTAAACATCCATAAACAACTTATTGTGTTCTTTCCTTCTGTCTTTCATTTCTCATTGGTTCAAAGCTTCAAACCCAAACAAACAGTTCAGCACTTGAATCGTTTCAAGAGTTTGTGAAGGTTTGTGAAAATAGAAAATGATATTAATCCATAACAAGATTTATATTAATCCATTTATCAAAATTTTCTAACAATAGTCAGACCCCCATCTCTATTGGTTATACCGATCTTATCACCATGTGAACCTTGTTAGAATTCTATGAAACACCTCCTTCCCTACTTCGCAAGTATGAACATTCTTTTTCTCATTTATGCTATATGGATCATCCATACAATTTTGTACTTCATCCAACAAATCATTTTCAAAATTTTGAAGGGGATTGAATACTATTGGATCATTTGTCTTTGCTAGTTTTCCCGAAAGGTTGGTGTACGAGACATATATCTTCGGCTTCCTCATCCTCTTATTTCGCTAAATGTTATTTTAGGAGGAGTACTGTATACTTGGAAATCATCATCATCTTCTTTATTCTTCTTCTTCTTGTCAATCTCTTATCGCATAATTTGACTGAACCATTTCATCCTCTACCACACTCTCCTCATCCTCCACCTTCTCCTCCTCCTCATCCTTCACCTTCACATCCTCCACAATATTCTCATCCTCCACCCTCTTCTCCTCCTCATACTCCACCTTCACATCCTACATTATATTCTCATCCTCCACCTTCTCCTCCTCCTCATCCTCCACCTTTTTCTCCTCCTCCTCATCCACCTTCACATCCCCAGACTCTTCTCATCCTCCACATTCTTCTCCTCCTCATCCTCCACCTTCTTATTCTCCTAATCATCCACCTTAACATCCTTCTCCTCCCCTTCACCTTCCTTCACCTTCACCTCATCATTTTTCTCCATCTCCTCACATTCATTCGTCTTCATTTCCTATAAAATAGAACAACATTCTGGTCAGTCGTGAAACATGAAGTTTCTTAGCGAGACATGAAGTCCCTTAACGAGATGTGAAGTCCCTTAGCGAGATGTGAAGTCACTTAGCAAGACGTGAAGTCCCTTAGAGAGACGTGAAGTCCCTTCGTATCGCTAAGGGACGCCCTTGTTAGATTTCAATATCTAACCTCTTCATATTTCACCTCCTTCTTCTTCTCCTCCTTCATCTTATTCTTCTTATTCTTCTTCTCCTCCATATTATCTAATTTGGCTAATAATATGGCCATTTTTGGTTGGATTTGGCTAATAATTGTTTGGACATACTAATAACCAACTTTTTCATATAAGAATGGTGAGTATCTTGATTTTCTTTGATGGTGATTTTCATCTCTTTGAGGTCCTCCTTCAGCTCTGTTTTTCAGCTCTTTTATCTCCTCCTTCAGCTCATCACATTTACATCCAATAGAAAGTGTTAGAGTTGATGTAGGACTTGACGTCGCGGTGGGGGGACTAAGAATTTTGGCATTGGAAGGTTTGGAATAATGTTAGGAGGGGGGACTCACATCATAAGCAAACTTTCTCTTCAGGTTGGCTGCTTCTTTGAGAGTAGCTTCAGCCTTTCTCTTCCTGGTGGCAGGTTTGGGAGTAGGTTCTTCATCTTCATCTTCCCCTTTGAATATTTTCCCATTTGTAAATCCCTCAAATAAATCATCAACTGACTCGTCTATTTGTTCAAATTCCACCCCATTGTATAACCTCTTCTACATGGAGGACTCTTCCATCTTAGTCAGATCCGTAGTCTGAAGGGAGAACTTTATCTCATACAAGGTGTTCTTCCTGTTGGAATGATAGACTAACAACCTTGAGAATAAAGGCTCATTAAGCTCATTCCTTTTAATGAATTTAGGGACAAAGCTTTTGATGACCTCATATGTCCACACTTGTAATGCTAGTGCAAACCCATAAACGCTATAAGAAAAATGAGCATAAGGATCAATACTCAATTTCTTTTTGTTAAAATATAAGAATCTGAGACGTTTCATGTTCTTGTTCAGACCCTTCAGGGTGTCTCTAAAGGAGACATTCCCCATGGAAATCGGAGGAAAGTTTCCTTGTCTTCCACCATGTGGAGGATTTTTCCAAATACAATTCTCCTTGGGTCAAATGCAAATAGGTACTGGAAAATCAAGCATACCAGCCCCATATTCCATGCATCTTCCTTGTCAGTGCATGACATAAAACGAGACTCAAACTCGTTCTTTCGTACAGTCATATTCCCTTTCAAATATTTCATCAAGAGAGGTGGACAACCTTGGCGATCATCTTCTTCTTCGTTCACCACAGGAAATTTGTCGAAGTTTAAGCATGTAACCAATGCATACTCCTTCATACCAAATACAAGTACCTACCCATTGACCATGAATGTAATCTCCTTCGAGTTTGAGCTTACCCTCCTAAGCAACATATGATGGACTATTGTTCCCGAGAACTGCAAGCCCGGGGCTGTAAATAAATATATGAATTGTGTATTATAAACCCTCTCCAAAAGATTCATTGTATCGAACTTGTTAGTTATCTTCTTGAGGCAGAGTGCACTTTTCCAAGAAATCCTACCAGGGAACTTAGTAACGGTAATTTCTACCATCTTCAAAAGAACAACAACAAAAATATAAGAATAAATACAAATACCATCGCGAAACCCTAAACCCATAGCGAGGGAAGGCCCATTGAGAATCCGTGAACATAAAACCTTAACATTAGACGAGCAAAAACTAAAAACCTTAACATGAGAAGGTTTAAACCAAAAACCAGAAACATAAGACGAGCAAAAATAAAAAAACCTTAACATAAGTCAGTTTAAACCAAAAACTAAACAAACCTGATTAACGACGGACGAGAAGACAAGCAAGAAGAATTGTCGAGGCAGGGAGCAGTTAAGTTAAGTAGAGGCTAAAGAGAGAAGAGGTCTTCGCGACGGAGTGAAAAAATGAAATATTCATCGCGCGCAAAAAAGAATTATAAATAGAGTATAGCGCGTGCAGAAACACGCGCCTCTTCGACATCCTTAGAGAAACATGAAGTCCCTTAGCGAAACGTGAAGTCACATAGCGAAACGTGAAGTCCTTAGCAAAACATTAAGTCCTTAGCAAAACATTAAGTCCTTAACATAACGTGAAGTCCTTAGAGAAACATTAAGTATAATTTTTTGATTATTTATAGGTAATCTATCTTGTTTGACAAGGTATCAACAACAAAGTCATGGGTTTAAAGAGAATTTGTGTTAGAAAAATAAATCTTATTAATCTTACATGGAAACATTTAGATTCTTCAGAAAAAGCCTTTGAAGAAGCGATCATTGAGCTTAAGGTAAGAGAAGATGGTTTGAAATCGATTTGTAAGTCCATCTTATAAATCGATTTCAAACCATCTTCTCTCACTTAAAGCTCAATGATCGCTTTTTCAAAGACATTTTCTAAAGAATCTAAATGTTTCCATGCAAAGATTATTAAGGTTTATTTTGCTAAGACGAATTCTTTTCAAAACTATGAGTGATGTTGATACATTCCCAAATGAAGTCACGATTAACTATAAAAAATAAAAAATATTGACCCTTAACGAAACGTGAAGTCCTTCGCGAAACGTGAAGCGAAACGTGAATCTTCCCTGAAACGAAATCCATCATGACCATGAATCTTCCCTAAAATGGAGCAGATTATCTGAAAATATCTTCATTGAAAGATGAACAACCAATATGAAAACCAATATGAACAATAAGATGAACAAAATATGAATCAATATGAACAATAAGAACAACCTCGTGGTTTAGGGTTTGAAGATGAAGATAATGGAAATAAGAACATAAATCAATCCGTATGACGATAAATAAGATAAACACATGATATTAGAACGGGTTTTGGTATCGATCTGTATGATATTAAGGTTCCGCCACCGTCGTCGTCACCGTCTAAGAGAGAACGAGGAGTAGAGAGAGAAGAGAGAGAAAGGAAAATAACTAAACGAAAAAAATTGAGTATTTATATAAAGAACTTTTCCACTTCGCGTTTTGCGAAGACCCTTCGCGTTACGCGATGAGGGTATTTTTGTCAAAAATAAATAAAGTGGTCACCATGGCAATAAAAATAATGCGGTGACCACGGATGCAAATAAGGGCATCTTTATGGTCATTTCGTCAAATTTTCCCCATAATTGAAATTCCAAATATTTAGTTATTATTGAGAAGATGCAATGTTTACTGATTAACCCTTATGATGCAATGTTTACTCATTTATATATTGAATATGTAAAGCATAATCACAGGGGTAAACATAAGTAAAGAGAAACAATCCATTATTTAGGAGTTAGGACGAATATTTATTTTTTTGTTTTTGTTGATGTTTTTCCTAAATTTTGTGGATTTAATAAGTGAGAATAGAAAGGTTATCTATACTTATTTGGCAAAGAGAAAGGGTGCACCGTTGTATACTTGTTATGGTTAATGTAAGAGAATTAGATTGATAGAGTGGGCCTGGATTAATATTTGTTATTTGGTACTATATATTGAGCCAAGCAAACTGAGATATTTTTTCTTTCAAATAGAACTTAATTTTCATTTATATCAAAATTAAGAGTTTCGTCACAGAGTACAGAAAGTTAGCAGAATCCCTAAATGAAACAAAATCGTCACCCAAAGAGTCTCAACTAGTTTTACCTCAAATTTCTGAATCAAATACTCTATAATTCTAGCAGCGTTCAGCAAATTCTTTTCTGGCAGTTCTTCCGTTGTCCTTCGGAATCTTTAAATAAGGAGCAAGTACCAACAGACGAATCTTTCATAATGACACGTGGCGAGCTTCCATTGGAACGCCTCCATAGTACACAACAGACTCTGAGCACTAGGATCGTGGCCGTACCAATCTGGTAGTGCACCAAATATTCTTCTAGGATATTTCTGCAAAAACGAGTAGTGGGAAGAATATTTGCTTACGTGGCATTAATCAATTGGTTGCAACTGACTGTCGTACTAATCTTTACTGGAAAGTGGAGCAGGAGTAGCGTACAACTAGTTGATCGTGGGTAGACGTGTGCTAGCTTCAAGCAACTGATTAAGCATAGCATTAGACATATTTCACTTAGACGACCTCGTCTAATGAAATTAGACGCCCCCGTCTAATAGCAGGATCCATTAGACTACCTGGTTTAATGGGATTAGACAACACGTCTAATAACACATCTCTTCAGACTAATCTGAAGGAGTTAGACTGCACATCTAACTTCCATTAGTTAGACTGCACGTCTAACTATACATCCCTTCAGACTAATCTGAAGGAGTTAGACTGCACGTCTAACTCTCATCTATTAGACTGCACGTCTAACTACGTCTGTTAGACTGCACATCTAACTCCGTGTGTTAGACTGCACGTCTAACTATGTCTATTAGACTGCACGTCTAACTTAGTCTGTTAGACTACACGTCTAACTACGTCTGTTAGACTGCACGTCTAACTCCGTGTGTTAGATTGCACGTCTAACTATGTCTGTTAGACTGCACGTCTAACTCCGTGTGTTAGACTGCACGTCTAACCACGTCTGTTAGACTGTACGTCTATCTCCGTGTGTTAGACTACACGTTTAACTCCGTCTATTAAACTACACGTCTAACTCTGTGTGTTAGACTACACGTCTAACTTCGTGTGTTAGACTGCACATCTAATTCCGTCTGTTAGACTGCACGTCTAACTACGTCTGTTAGACTACACGTCTAACTCCGTGTATTAGACTACACGTCTAACTCAATGTATCTAATGCCCAATCAGTCTAATAAACCTCATTAAGACTTAGTCTAATATAAACTGTTTTCGATACACCTGCACTAAAAACGATTAGATGGCATAAATTGAGTTTTATATACATTCATTATCAAAATTTGAATTGTCAAACTACTTTGACACTTAGTCAAAATAATATGACCCAACAATTTCCCCATTTTTGATGATGTTGTTAAACTTTGCATAGGTAACAAATTAAACACCCATCATATAAGATAAAGAGTTAAACTTGTTCATCTATTTTACACAAACACTTTCCAAAACCAATATTCAGAAACAGAATTCAAGAAATAGAGTTCATAAACTAACAGGGGAGGAGAAAGGAGATTATAGTTCTTCCCTTTTTATGAGAGGGTCAATCGGGAAACGAGATCCTTCATAGCTCATCCCTTCACCAATCAAAAGATTTTGAAATGGAGGAAGAGGGTGACCGCCACGACCAGTTCCATCACTTCTGCCACCACGAGCGGCTCCATCACTTTGGCCACTATGAGTGCCGCCAATGCTTCTGCCACTGCGATCACTACTGCGACCTCCACCTCTTTTAATCGGTCTGTCGCCATCATCACTAGTTTGCTTTCGCTTGGATCTGATGCCGTTTGAAACACCATCACCTCTTCTATCTCTATTGCCTTCACCTTGAGAAATAAGATTCTTTTCTTTCTCAACAACCACTTTGGCGTCTTCTTCGGCCTGAAACTTCCTTGCAATAGAATCAACATACTCTAATCTTTCAACATCTTTTCTTCTCATGTTGCCTTGAACTTCAACCATCTGATCTCGAATTAAGCATATTCCATCCATAACCTCACGTTGAAGATCAACATTGATTGCTCTTTCAATATCATGCAACTCGGATTGTCGTTTGAAGAGGTTCTTTTCAAATTTGGAATATGTCTTGTTGACCATATGAACTTCATACGTGTTCTTCTTTAGAGTCAGCTCCATTTCTTTGTGGAATTTAAGAAGATCAGCGAATTCCTTCTTGTCCTCTTTCCGAGTCTTCATGATTTTCACCATATTAGAATTCATTTCTGCCACATTCTTCTGAAGAGTTGCCATCAAAGCAGTCATGGACTTCATGAGCTTTGTACTTTCAGTCGAAGATCCTTCATTGGATGATATTTCTTGCGAATATGCTTGAACGGTCTAGATAGGACTGATTTGGGTATGAACTTGCATGGACTGCTCGGGTTCATTCTTCTCTAATTCACTCTCAGATTTTTCTTCTTCTTCTTCTTCCAAAACATTTTCACATGCCTTGTGAACTATATCGGATAGTTTTCCTAAATCATGAAACGGATTTAGAATATTTTCATGAATATTTGCAGCATTGATACTAGGAAATGGTGGAGGCTTTGAAGATCTATCTTTAAATTGTTCCCCCTCAGATGAGGAGCTCTTCTTCGATTCTTCGTTTCTTGAGGGTTCCCCCTTAGATCTGGCAACATCAGGCTGACTAACTTCAGCCCCTTTTTCTTGTGATGCCTCTGTTTCAAGAACAGAGGATTTCAACACTTCTTCTTCTTTACGGGAAATAGGAACTTGAACTGGCTCTTCAATCAATTCCTTTTCTTGACCAACAAGAGCTTGAATCGTCTCTTCAATTCTTTTTCTTCGATAGACGAATTTGTTTGAATGGGTTCCACAACTTTCTCCATTACAGGTTGAGCCATTAGACGTTTTTCTTCTGCTGAAAAACTTCCCATTTCAATCAAAAGAGTAGTAGCTTGCTCATTTTCTTCAACATTGCAATCATCTGACAGGTCCATGATCTCATCTTCATCTGAAGAGCTTTCAAAAGGACTAGCTCCTGAGCAATTTGCTCCATGAACATAACGGGTAACAACCAAAATGTAATCCTCCATGATCTCGTCCAGCCTTTTCAAGGCTTTTTCTTCAATTTTAGCACTCTTCTCTAGAGGGTTGAAATTGGCTCTTTTGGCCTGTAAAATTGGAAAGAGAGCTCTTCCTCTCAGGTTTGCTTCAACTAGCTCTTTTCTCTTAAGAGCTTCATACACCTCCGAAGTCTTGGCCCATTTCAAGACTCTATTCTCATTTTTGACGAGCTTTAACTAGTGACTGGTTATGCCTTTGCCTTTGATGACTCTGGTGTACTTGATAGACATTCTATTCAGAACCCAAGTATCGAAGATCTCTATCTTTTCAGCAGCAGTTGCCTTGTCCTGATTCATCATAAGGTCAACAATACACGTTGCCTCAGAAACTTCCTCATCATGATCAATAACAACATCCTTCCCTTTTCCAATCACTTCGATGGGCTTTGGAGAGGGTCTTGGTTCCCCAAAAACGATTCCAGTGGAGTGTCTTGTGGAATGCATGATTTCATGGGCAGATAGGGGTTTGACGAAGAGTTATGGCGTAGGTTCGGCGAGAACTATCTTGACAGTCACCAAAGACTCTGTTGGGACAATATTTGGAACGTGAGGCATTTCTATTAACATAGAAGTAGCCTTCTCAGATTCACCACCAGCAGCAGAGGTAAGAGCTGCACCTTTCTCTGGTTCAACAGACTTTGTAGCACTCGCTGCTACAAGATCAGGTTGACAAACAGGAGATAAAACCCTATCAAAATTCTCAGAATTTGGACCAACTGGCTCAACAGTCGGCCCAGCAGCAGATTCCTCAATAGGAATAAAATCAGACTTATCTTGTTCCATTTCAGGAACATTGAATTTGGGCACTTCGGCCAGGAATTGGGGAGAGGTTACCTTCGATGACGCTTTCACCGATTTAGACGCGTGGAGCGCCTTTGATTTTTCTCCTCTCGAAATAGAGGATCTGGATGATTTTCGCAACTGACTCGCAACTAGAGACAGGGGAGACATGGGAATGGTGGCAAGTTAGACTGGACCTTGCCTGACACTGAAATCAACTATTCCAGAATCCTTCTTCGAGGAGCTCTTAAGGATGGTAGAACTAGCCTCAGACTATTTGACAGTTTTGGATCGTTTGGCTCCTATAGAGAAGACAAAAGTCGCTAGTTGTTTGGACCGAGTAACAAACCTTCCTATTGTCTGTTGGCTTGAATCTCCCGAGAGCAACTCTTTATTGTTCTTCATTCTGACGAGAGTGTTAGCAACTGTGAAGACAATATACACCCTGGTCGACTTGATCGGTTCTGAATCCTCCATCGGGACCTCCAAATGTTCCAACAATCGACTAAGTTGAGCAACAAAGTTTATGCTCTCCTTGTTCTCCTGATTGATTGCAAAACAGAGATTCTGGAACAACGTTGAGGCCCAGTTGACCTGAATCCCTTTTGAAATGACAGACATGTAATCAAATCGATCTTGACTATATAAATGGAAGGACCCCTCCTTCCCTTGAAGAGCTTTAGCCACAACGTCATTTAACAAAATAAATTGTGGTTTGAGAGCCTTCTTGCTCCCGTTGAGTCGAATCGCCGAACCGTCGGCTGAGAATACTTTCTCCATTTCTTTTGTCACCTCCGATGGTAGATGCAGGTTGAAAGTATGCCCTTCTGATGGAAGTTCAAGGAACTCCGCATAGACTGCTTCGTTGAAGGAGATTTCGGTACCATTCACAGTTGCCACAATAGATTCGCCCACCATTGTTGCCGATTTGAAGAACTCCCTTACTTCTTTTTTATAGAAGATGAACGACCCTCCAAGATATTTTACCAGACCGGAATATTCAAGGGATCTGAACATTTCGACCACATCTTTCTAATCAAACGTGTAAACGGAAGGAAAATCAACCTGCAGAGTACAATGACCAAGCGTGATTCTCTTGTTTCCCATTTTTTCAGAAGAAAACGAACAGACACACAGAGAACAAAGATTTTGAGAGAGATGATCAAAGAAATATAGGGTTCTTAGAAAGCTTGAGTGAGAAAAAGTTTTTAATCTCATGCAAAACTGTCCTTAGACTACACGTCTAACTCTCATCTATCAGACTGCACGTCTAACTACGTCTGTTAGACTGCACGTCTAACTCCGTGTGTTAGACTGCACGTCTAACTACGTCTGTTAGACTTCACGTCTAACTTCGTCTGTTATACTATACGTCTAACTACGTTTGTTAGACTGCACGTCTAACTCTGTGTGTTAGACTGCACGTCTAACTACGTTTGTTAGACTGCACGTCTAACTCTGTGTGTTAGACTGCACGTCTAACTACGTCTGTTAGACTGCACGTCTAACTCCGTGTGTTAGATTGTACGTCTAACTCCGTCTGTTAGACTGCCCGTCTAACTCCGTCTATTAGACTGCACGTCTAACTCCGTCTGTTAGACTGCACGTCTAACTACGTCTATTAAACTGCACGTCTAACTTTGTGTGTTAGACTACACATCTAACTCCGTCTGTTAGACTGCACGTCTAACTCCGTGTGTTAGACTGCACGTCTAACTACGTCTGTTAGACTGCACGTCTAACTCCGTGTGTTAGACTGCATGTCTAACTACGTCTGTTAGACTGCACATCTAACTCTGTGTGTTAGACTATACGTCTAACTACGTCTATTAGACTGCACGTCTAACTCCGTGTGTTAGACTGCACGTCTAACTCAATGTATCTAATGCCCAATCAGTCCAATGAACCTCATTAATACTTAGTCTAATATAACATGTTTTCGATACACCTGCACCAAAAACGATTAGATGGCATAGATTGAGTTTTATATACATTCATCATCAAAATTCCAATTGTCAAACTACTTTGACACTTAGTCAAAATAATTTGATCCAACATAAGAGAATTAGATTGATAGTGGGCTTGGGTTAATATTTGTTATTTGGTACTATATATTGAGCCAAGCAAACTGAGATATTTTTCTTTCAAATAGAACTTAATTTTCATTAATACAAAATTAAGAGTTCCCCATGACAATACAAAGAAGTTTTGAGCAAGTTTGATCATAATATAAAGAATTAACTAATTATCCTTTGAAACCAAAGTTAGGCATATGATCAACTTAATGAATGTTCAAAACATTTTTTCTTATTCATGCATCATCAACTATTATCATTACTTCAACATGAGGTGGAAGTAGAGTTCTCAAATTTAAATATTGACACGAGATAAGGTTCCCCAAATGGTCTCGAGCCAAGCAACAAAAGTTTTCTAAGAGGTCCGATTAATGAAGACATTGCAATTGAATTTTATCCATGTCTGTAAGACGTTTCCATCTTGATAAAACTCGATTGTTAAGGTTAAAATTTATGCCCAAAGACGAGGTATGAGAGTCACTTTTTCTCGTCGATTTTTTTGGTTGATCCACCCACCAATTAATTGTGTTGGTTTCGTTAATGAATCTCTATTCCATTCTCCATCTCTAAATGATCCAACCACATTTATTTTTTGAGGCATAATCCAATTGATAAAATATAGCCAATTGAAATCTGAATTACTTGTTTTGAAATGAAGAATAAAGAAAGCATTCTCAACATCACATTATTTGTTTTTCAAGTTCATAGCCCTTTTGTTATGACCCGATTTTATTATAGGATACATTTCTATTTAAAAGAATTGGGAATGAAAAAATCAAAAGAATTCAATAATCGGCTAACACGTGAAATCACATAAAACAAAGAGATTAGGAAAAAGACAAACCCAAAGTGAATCTTTATTCAGTTAATAGATATAAAGATGTTGAATTATCTCTTCATCTTGAATTAGATACAATCTTTACATGTTACTTTATTTAAACTCAACATGCTGAGTGTTGTTAGTCTTTACTTTTTATCACACTTAATGTCCTTTAAATACTCGGGTTTCTCATTTAAATTACAACTCATTATCTAAATAATATTTTTCCTCTCTCTAAGTTTCCATCTTAAAGAAACCAATTCACAATTTTCCGCTGCCTCCTCCAATGGTGTAAATAGTCATTGGAGGAGAACTCAAATAATTATATTATCTCATATTTTCCAAAATCATTTATCACAAATCCTATAATGTTTTTGAGCTCTTTCTTGACAGTTTTGTCATTTCAAAAACTGTAGTTTATATGTCGATCGATCTGTCCATGTTTGTGTCTCGACGGATTTTCCCAGACTTAATCTGTCCAAACATTATCACAGTCCAACTACATGGTATAGTCTTCCTAATAGGGATCTTCTTACTAGGTATTGTAATGGGGCGGTTCGGGGTGGGGAATGCATTTATCATCCTCGCCCCGTTCGGTTTTTTTTCGGTTTCGGGGAATCCCTCGGGGCACCGTTAATATATATTTTTTTAAAAATAAATAAAAATTATTTAATAAAATTTTATAAATGAATTTTTTAATATAATATATATTATAATATATTAAAATTTTATATTATTATAAAGAAATAACCTTACCACTCTTATAAAATATAATGAATAAATAAATATATTGGTGATTTAATATATTTAATTAAATTTATGGTGTTCAGGGCAGAATCGAGGTGAAATTGGGGCGGGAGACACAAATACCATCCTCGCCCCATTCCCGTTCGGTTTCGGGGAAAAACCGTTCCAAACGGGGCAATTCAGTTTGGTTTTCGCGGGGCGGTTTCAAATTGTCATCCTTACTGCCTACAAAAAAATCAATTCAGCGATACTCTGGCGATTCAAACTTCACTCGCTGTCATCAACATCCCGCACACTTCGGTGATTCAAACGTCACTCGATGTCATCAACATCTAGCAATACTCTAGCGATTTAAACGTCACTCGATGTCATCAACATTCAGCGATTCAAACGTCACTCGCTGTCATCAACATCCTGCACACTCTGGTGATTCAAACGTCACTTGATGTCATCAACATCCAACGATACTCTAGTGATTCAAACGTCACTCGATGTCATCAACATCTAGCGATTCAAACATCACTCGTTGTCATCAACATCCAGCGATAATTCGACTATTCAAACATCACTCGTTGTCATCAACATTCAGCGACACTTAGACAATTCAAATCGTCACTCGATGTCATCAACATCTCATCCCCTCAACAACATCCTGTCCACTCTCATAGCTACCCAATATTTTTTCCTATTAGGTGGCTAACATTTTCATCAAATCTCTTCTCAAGTCGATTCGAGAAAGTATGTACCAAGTTAGGCAATCTCAACATCTATTACCCAACTTGAGAGGGAGTGTTGAATTATCTCTTCATCTTGGATTAGTTACAATTTTATTTGCACTCAACATGTTGCTTTGTTTACAATCAACATGTTAAGTGTTGTCAATCTTTACCTTTTATCACACTTAATATCATTTAAATATCCGGGTTTCTCATGTAAACTACAACTCATTATCTAAATAATATTTTTCCTCTCTAAATTTCTAAATATGGTTATTAAAAGAGTTATTTATATTATAATTCATAACAACTATTTTAAAATGTGTATTTAATTGCTCTTTATAAAACTATGAAACTTAAAATGCATCTATTTATATTTATCTTCATTTTATTATCATGTCACGTTGTTGTCTAAATGAAAAAAGAAAGCCTTATGCATTCGGGAAATTTGACGAAATGACCCCAAAGATGGGCAAATTTGACCTGATGGTCACCCATAAATTTAATTATGTTCGTGGTCTTTTATTATTTTTGACGAACTTGCCCTTTTCGCGAAACGTTAAGGGACTTAGTGTTTCGCGAAGTGGATTAAGGTTTAGTATAAATACTCTAATTTTTCAATTTCTTTCTTTTCCTTTCTCTCTCTTCTCTTGTTCTCTCTTTTGATGGTGGTTACGGCGACGGCGACGAAGGCGGCGGCTACGGTGGCGGTGCTGCGGTCACTTCATACATATTTACATTATTTACCAATTATCTTTATTTCAAACCCTAACCTAAATCGATTTATGTTTTTATTTACATGATCTTTAAAAACCCTAACCCTAAACCTATTTTGCATGCAGGTGAAGGATTCTAAGGATTTGAAGGTCGAAGAAGAGGTTCATTTCAAACCTTTAACCTAATTCGAGTTATGTTCATGTTTCCATTATCTTCATTTCAAACCCTTCTATTTAAACTGTTCTTATTTGGTTCATATTGGTTCATATATGTCGATGATGATATTTGCAGATAATCTCGGATCATATGGGTTTCTATTTTAGGGAAGATTCGCTAAGGACTTACCGTTTCGCTAAGTGCTTACTGTTTCGTTAAATGCTTACCGTTTCGCTAAGTATCTCACATTTCGTTAAGTGTCAAGATTTTTTGTTATTTATAGTTAATCATGAACTTCATTTGACAAGGTATCTATATCACTCATGGTTATGAAGAGAAGTTGTGTTAGAAAAACAAACCTTATCTTTTTACATTAATGGAAACATTTATATTCTTCAGAAAAGACCTTTGAAAAAGCCGGCATTGAGCTCCATGTAAGAGAATATGGTTTCACATCTATTTCGTTAGTAATTAAGTTAATGAATTGAATTTTGAAACCATTTTCTCTTACCTGGAGCTCGTTGACGGCTTCTTCAAAGGCCTTTTTTTAAGAATCTAAATGTTTCCATATAAAATTATAAGATTTATTTTGCTAACACAGCTTCTCTTTAAAATCATGACTTTGTTGTTGATACCTTGTCAAACGAGATAGATTACCTATGAAACCAATAAAATTTTTTGTACTTACCGTTTCGCTAAGAACTTACCGTTTCGCTAAGTACTTCGAGCTCCAGGTAAGAGAAGATTGTTTGAATTCGATTTCGTTCGTTATTAACCAAAATATGCTTAATGACTAACGAAATCGAATTCAAACCATCTTCTCTTACCTGGAGCTCAATCAAATGCTTGAAGCATGACTTCGCGACTCGCTAAGTACCTAGCGATTCGCTAATTACCTCGTGATTCGCTAAGTACCTCGCGATTCGCTAAGTACCTCGTGATTCGCTAAGTACTCGCGATTCGCTAAGTACCTAGTGATTCGCTAAGTACCTCGCGAGTCTCTAAGTGATCACCGACTCGCTAAGGAAGTCGAAGAGGCGCGCGTATGCACACGCGCTATACCTTATATTTAAAAAAATCCATTTCAGCATCTTAACATTTCATTTCTTTTATCCCGCGCGACTCATCTCTCTAACCCCCTCTTCACTGAACTGCTCCCTACCAAGGCCGATCATTTATGTCCGTCTTCTCGGTTCTTTCTTCTCGTTCGTCATTATTAAACAGGTTCTTTCTTCTCCCTGCCAAGGCCAATCATTTTTTGGTTTTTTTTTTGAGTTTTGGTTTTTGCATGTAAAGTTTTAGGGTTTCTGCATGTTAAGTTTTAGAGTTTTTGCTTGTCTGTTTCTGGTTTTTTGTTTATTAGTTTATGGTTTTTCCTCGTCTTATGTTCAGTTTAATGTTCTCAATGGTTTTGCTATTAGGGTTTCGCTAAGTACCTCGTGATTCGCTAAGTACCTAGCGATTCACTAAGTACCTCGCGATTCTCTAAGTACCTAGCAATTCGCTAAGTACTTATGGTTTGTGATGGTTTATGTATTTGTTCTTACATTTTTGATGTTGTTCCTTTTGTAGATGGTAGAAACCACAATTACTGAGTTTCTTGGTCAGAATTTTTGGAAAAGTTCCATCTGCTTGAAGAAGATTGTTAAGAAGTTCGAGGATATGGATCTTTTGGAGAGGGTTTACAATACCCAGTTCAGATCATTATTCACAGCCCTAGTCTTGCAGTTCTTATGAACAATAGTACATCATATGTTGATGAGGAGGGTAAGCTCAAACTCCAAGGAGATAACTTTCATGGTGAATGAGCATGAACTTATATTTGGTATAAAGGAGTATGCGTTGGTTACAGGCCTATACTTCGGCAGTTTTCCTGAGTTGAACGAAGAAGAATTCCGATGTTGTCCACCTCTCTCGGTGAAATATTTCAAAGGGAAAAATATTGTGCGAATGAGCGAGTTGGAGAATGCTTTTTTGAAATGCAAAGACAAGGGCATTCAAGATGGGGTTGCTATGCCTGATTTACCAGTACCTATTTACATTTGACCCAAGGAGGGTGATATTTCCAAAAATACTCCACATGGTGGAAGACGAGGAAAGTTTCCTCCGATATCCATGGGGGAAGGTCGCCTTTAGAGCCACCCTCAAGGGTTTAGACAAGAACATGAAACATCCCAATCTCTCATATTATGAGAAGAAGAAAAATACTGATGATCCTTATGCTCCTTTTGCATATAACAATTATGGGTTCGCATTGGCACTTTAAGTGTAGATGTATGAAGTCATCCAAAACTTTGTCCCTAAATTCGCCAAAAAGAATCAGCTTAATGACCCTCTACGCCTAAGGTTTTTACTCTATCATTCGACTAGGAAAAACACCTTGATCGAGATAAAGTTTGCCCTTAAGACCACGGATGTGACTGAGATGGAAGAGTCCTCTATGGAGAAGAGGTTATACAGTGGTGAGGAATTTGAACAAATGGACGAGACAACTGATAATTTTTTTGAGGGATTTACTGAAGGGAAGTTAATCAAAGAGGATTTTGATGAAGATGAAAGTGAACATGAAGAATGTACTCCCAAATCTGCCCCATGAAGAGAAAGGCTGAAGGTACTCTCAAAGAAGCAATCAACTTGAAGAGGAAGCTTGCTTTTGAATCAAGTCAACGGGCTCCAACACCTTTTGTTGGTGTTGGATGTAAATGTGATGAGCTGAAAGAGGAGGTGAAAGAGCTAAAAATAGAGTTGAAGAAGGAGCTGAAAGAGCTAAAAATAGAGCTCATCAAAGAGCTAAAAATCACAATCAAAGAAACTCAACAAACTCACCGAGATTCTCTGAAGAAGATGATTTTTAGTATGTTCCAACATTTATTAGATAAATCCAACAAAAGGATGGTCATATTATTAACCAAATTAGATGATATGGAGGAGTAGATGAAGAAGAAGAAGAAGAGCAAGGTGGACAAGAAGAAGGAGAAGACAAGTAAGATTTTGAATTTTGAACTTAACGATTCGCTAAGTACCTCGCGATTTGCTAAGTACACAGCGATTCGCTAAGTACCTCGGGATTCGCTAAGTACATATCTGACCATAATGTTGCTATTTTGTAGGTGAAGGATTCTAAGGATGTGAAGGTCGAAGAATTCGAAGAGGAGAACAGAAAGGTTGACCAGAATAAGGAGAAGACTGAGGTAAGATTTTGAATTTTAAAATTAACGATTCGTTAAGTACATATCTGACTAGTAACTCTTTTGCAGGTGAAGGTCGAAGAAATCGAAGAGCAAGGTTGACCAGAATGAGGAGAAGACTAAGGTAAGATTTTGAAGTTTGAACTTAACGATTCGTTAAGTACATATATGACCAATAACTATTTTGCAGGTGAAGGTCGAAGAAATCGAAGAGGAGAAGAGCAAGGTTGACCAGAATGAGGAAAAGACCGAGGTAAGATTTTGAATTTTGCACTTTACATTTCGTTAAGTACATATCTGACCAGAATGTTGCTATTTTGCAGGTGAAGGATTCTAAGGATGTGAAGGTTGAAGAATTCGAAGAGGAGAAGAGCAAGGTTGACTAGAAGGAGGAGACTGAGGTAAGATTTTGAATTTTGAACTTAACGATTCGCTAAGTACCTCACGATTCGCTAAGTACCTCGCGATTCGCTAAGTACATATCTGACCAGAATGTTGCTATTTTGCAGGATGAGAAGATCGATATTGTGGATGATGTGGCTGTGGAGGATGATGAGAAGATGGATGTTGTGGATGATGTGGCTGTGGAGGATGATGAGAAGATGGATGTTGTGGATAATCTGAAAGTGAAGGTGAAGGATCTGAAAGTGAAGATGAATGATGAGGAGAGTGTGGATGTGAGGAAGGATGTGAAAGTGAAGGATGTGATGATGCAAAAAGTAATTGAGAGTAAGAAGAAGAAGGTTGAAGATGACAATGATGATTTCAAGCTATACAATACTCCTCCTAAAGGAAAATTTGGGAGGAGAGTGAGGAAGCCGAAAAAAGATGAATCGTACATCAACCCTTCTTTGTCAAAACTGCAAAGACAAATGATCAAATAAAAGTCAATCCCCTTCAAAAATTTGAAGATGAGTTGCTGGATAAAGTAAAAGAGTGGTTGGATGATCTAAAAACCAATGATGTGAAAAAGGATGTAGCGACTTGCGAAGTAGGGAAAGATATGTTTGTTAGAGTTCTAATAAGGTTGACATGGCTTGAAGACACTATAAGTCATGCAATTCATTATTCTTAATGTCTTCTCTATGTACTTAGCGAATCGCTAGGTCCTTAGCGAATCACTATGTACTTAGCGATTCGCGAAGTACTTAGCGAATCTGTTAGGTCAAATTATTTTGACTAAGTGTTGAAATAATTTAACCACTGAAATTTTGATGATGAAATGACTTATGAGTTTTAATACATGTTTATTGAAACAATATTTCATAAGACTTGGATCTAATGAGGGTCATTAAACCGATTTTGGCATTCAACAGAATTAGACGTACAGTCTAACTCATCGGAGTTAGACGTGTAGTCTAATAAATGTAAATAATTAGACGTAAGTCTAATGAATACATAGAATTAGACTTCCAGTCTAACTCACCGGAGTTAGACGTGTAGTCTAATAGAAGTGTAATTAGACGGATGATCTAATAGATACACGGAATTAGACGTAAGTCTAATGCATAGAATTAGACGTACAGTCTAACTCATCGGAGTTAGACGTGTAGTCTAATAGATGTAAAGAATTAGACGTAAGTCTAATATATTCGAAATTAGACGTACAATCTAACTCACCGGAGTTAGACGTGTAGTCTAATAGACTTGTAATTAGACGGGTAGTCTAATTAATATTCAGAATTAGATGTACAACCTAACTCATCGGAGTTAGACATGTAGTCTAATATATTTGCAATTAGACGGGTAGTCTAATTTATGCGGAATTAGACGTGCAGTCTAACTCAGTGGAGTTAGACGTGCAGTCTAATAGAAAGTGAAAATTAGACGTGTGTCTAACTCCTTCAAACAAGTCTGAGGTTGAACTGGAATTAGACGTGCAATCTAATTAGTGAAAGTTAGACATGCGTCTAACTCCTTCGGACAAGTCTGAGGTAGAACCGGAATTAGACGTGCAAGTTTAATTTAAATAATTATATTTATTCAATTGCTGTCATTTTAATATATATATATATATATATATATATAATGTTTTTTTTATAAATAAAGGTGGATGAAATAATAATTAATTTAAAAGATATTATATTCAGTTATTCTCATCTACCCAACTATTTTATTATTATTATTATTATATCTTTCTATCTATTTGATTACTTTTTCATTACAATAAATAAAATTAGTTAAATTTTGTAGTTTTATTTAATATTTTATTTTGTCACATTCTTTACTAGACACAATTTACAATTAAAATATTAATATTATTAAAAAAAAAGTTATTGGGAAGGAAATTTAGAAAAAAAAATTATAATAATAAAATAATAAATTTTGTCTCTTCTTTCTATCAGTAAAATTCTCTCCCATGTGTCACACCTCAAAGTTATTATTTGACAATTCTTTTTTACTTTTCTTTTATAATTTTGTTGACAATTCCAATTCAAATTAAATTATTATTTGATTTTATTAATTATTGAAATCTAAATTACTGTCATATTTTTATAAAATAATCTTCAACATAAAAATTAATTCTCATCCTCAAATATAATAATATCATGTTTGATTTATATCTAATTAAAAAATTCATTTTTAAACTTAAAATATACATTTTTATAATAATATTTTTATTTTTTTATAATAATATTTATATATTTATCAACTTTATAAATTGAATATCTGTTAATTTTTTATTATTATTAATTAAATTATAATAAAGTTAATTATACATCAATATTTTATACACATAAAAAAAAACTAATTAAAAATTATTAAATAAAGATAAATTACATTTAAATCAAAACAAACATTATAAAATATATAATATATTTTTTATATTTAAAAGATATAATTATTGCTTTAATTTGGAAACACACGTTTTGATTAAATCATGTTTGAAGTATAAAAAAGTAACTAAAAAGGTGTCTTAACTATAATAAAGTCATTTCTTAATTATATAAAGACTGACCATGTACAATTCTCAATTACTTTGGAGCATCAAACCAGCAAATCCACTTTAATTATATTTTTCATTTTAAACCTTGTGAGTCTTCTCATGAATATTATTTATATTTCTTTTTCTATTTAATTTAAGATCTCTTTCTCTTTCTCTTTCTCTTTCTCTTTCTCTTTCTCTTTCTCTTTCTAATATGTTATTCAAAATTGTTTCAAAATTTATCATTTTGAGATTTAACAAATTATGTTCATGTGCTGTTACAAATTATTATTAAAAATCTCAAAATATAATTAATGAAAGATTATTTTAAATAATTCAATTATTTTTTATTATAATTAAATTTTAACATTTTTAATTAAATAAATAAATAAAATATTTTTAAACTATAAATAATATATATATATATATATATATATTTCAACCAAATATATAAATTATAAATAATAATTATAACTTGTTCATACCAAATTTAAAATGCATTCATAAATGATTTCTTAGCCAAATTCAGATTCAGAACCCCTAATGCCGTTTTCAAAAGAATCTTAAATTATTATATTTTAGTCAGCGATCTCTTCTACCCAACTCCTCTCTCCTCAACTCATTTGTCTCTATTTGACTACTTTTTCAGGATACATAAATAAAAATAGGCAAATTTTGTAGTTTTATTTAATATTTTATAGATATTTTAAGCCTCAACCTATTTTATTTTGTCACATTCTTTACTAGACACAATTTACAATCAGATTTATTGATACTATTAACAAAAATTGGCATTTTATAACTGTTAAACTATTTAGGGATAACTTAGTATTTTTTTAAAAAAAAATTAAGACAGTTTTCAAATATATATATATATATAAGTGATGAAGCTTAATTATACGAAAGTAATCCAGTTGTAAGAGTTGTCTTAAGAGGTCAAAAGGTCACGAGTTCGATTTCATTTGGAAACGTTTTAATTTTTAAGCGGAGAGTCATAACTGTGGGTGTCAAGCTAACTCTCCTTTATTTAAAAAAAAAAAATAAAAGTGATGAAGCATACTATTCTTATAATTTTTCAACTCATAATTTTAAAAAATAAAAAATAAAAAATTATTTATCTATAAATAAAAATAATAAAAATATTCATTTGCATTATATATAATAGGGAAATGAAGGGAAACGATAGAAAGTAGGAAAATATTGATAGAAATATGTAAGGAAATGATGTGTCATCCCTCCATTTGATTTAAAATTTTAAAATTCTCTCTCCTATTATATTTTCAATCCAATTGAAGGATGATGTATCATTTTCCTACATATTTATGTCAATACATTTCTACTCTCTATCATTTCTCATATAAATAATAATAAGTAAAAATGTTATATGAATGATAAGAGGAGGAAATTTAGAGATAGAGAATGATATGACATCACCTCATTGATTGTAAAAAAAAGTGTGAGGAAAAAAGAAAAAAAAAGAGTTTTAATTTATTTATTTTCAGTCAATCAAATTGTCATTAATGAAAAAGGGGTCATTACTAAGAGTACAATCTCTCGGTAACGACCATATATCTCTCGGTATAGATATAATACTAAGAGTTTGAGTAACTCTCAATATTCGTCGGTATTGCCACTCTCGGTAAATCTAATTGGGTGTTTACCGAGAGATTTCGTAAATCTCTTGATTTATATACCAGAGAGAAAATCCGAGAGTTATTTGAAAAACTCTCGAATTTTCACTTGTAAGAAAAACTGAGATTTATTGGAAAACTCTCGGGATTTCCCTTTCAAATAAACCTGAGAGTTATTTGAAAAACTCTCGGTTTTTCTCTCACAAAAAACCCGAGAGTTTTTCAAATAAATTTCAAATTTTTCTTGAAAAGGAAAAACTGAGAATTTTCCAAATAACTCTCGATTTTTCTTACAAGGAAAAATCTGAGAATTTTTCAAATAAATTTCGGGTTTTCTCTCTAGTATATAAACCGAAAGTTTTTCATATAATTCTCGGTTTTCTTACAAAGGAAAATCCGAGAGTTTTCAAATAACTCTCGAGTTTTCTTGAAATGGAAAAACCAAGAGTTTCCAAATAACTTTCGGTTTTACTTGAAAGGAAAAAATCGAGAGTTTTCCAAATAACTCTCGGGATTGCCCCTATAAATGTCTTAAATATGTCGATCGTTTTTTCGCAACCAAAACCTGTTCAGACAAACCAATACATATAATCCAAACAAGATGTTATCAATCGAATCAAAACGTTTACAATTATTCAAAAACTATAATGTACTAACTAGATGGGGAGGAAGGGGTTGATACTGCCTCATTAAGAATTCAATTTATTGTTCATATTTTTCTATTCTTTGCATCATTTGCATCTTTTCCGCTGTGATTTCACTCTTCCTTTGCAATCTCTCCGCTTCCATTCGACTCTCCCTAGTGGATCGATGAGAACCGTTGCCACTCCGACGATCCTCTCGAAAGTGTGTGATCCGGACGTCGAATCCCATACCGATCAATGTCCCATGCATTTGGCGTCCGAACACTTTCTCCGTCAAGTCAAAATCAAAGATATATGGTTCGTTGCTTCTTACTTCCTCAATCTCCGCCTGCACATTTGAAATTAATTTTTATTTATATAAATAAGTTATATATAATTTATATATATATAGTGATGCTTAATTTTGAAAGTGTTCGAATTGTCGGGTCGAGAACTGTGGTTAATTTGGATATATATGTGAGAGTAAATAGATATTTGAGTCGGATTCTAAGTTAACCCTCCCATAAACTTAAAACGGTTAAAAATAAAATTTAAAATGTTATAGATATGTTTCGAACTCACAACCTAAAAAAACAAGTACAACTTTTTAATCAACTAGGCTAATAACACATTATAGTTTAAATTCAATACCAAATTTGATGAACGCGGGACATTTTTAACTAACTAATCTATATATATATAATGATTCTTAATTTTGAAAGTGTCCGGATTGTCGGGTCGAGAGCTGTGGTTAATTTGAATATATATGTGAAAGTAAATAAATATTTGTGTCGGATTCTAGGTTGACCCGCCCATAAACTTAAAACGGTTAAACATAAATTAAAAATGTTATAAGTATGTTTCGAACTTACAACCTAACAAAACAATACAACTCTTCAACCAATTAGGCTAATAACACTTTATATTTTAAATTCAACACCAAATTTGATGAACGCGGGACGTTGTAATAATATATTTTTATTCGTGTGCATCGCACGAGGATCTTCCTAGTTTTATTAAAATCAATTAACTTACAATATTCTCTTGCGCTCGTTCGTCTGGGATCGGGTTTGTTTTTTTTTGTAGCTTTTGGGGGTACGAGTGCTCTTGGAAACTTCAACGATAGAGGGGGGCCGTCATATTTCACCCCGCCTATTGAAACAAATGATTTATGAAATTAGTAACATTCTTTATATTAAATTATTTGAAATAATGTACATAAAAACTCTTCCTCTACTTATGAAAACGACTTACTTCCAATATGATGCGGGAATTTCAGTTTATTTCTGTTAATAACATTGATACTAATATTTCTCTGCATTTAAATGAAAATAAAGTTATAACAGATGATATCAAATTTTATTTCAATTATGAAACTATACTTTAAGTTTATCTGTGAAATAATGGTTCAGACACACGAAATCTCAATCAATTGAATCGTAGTCTCGTGGGGGATTGGCAAGTACCGTCGCCTCGTCTCTGTGATGAATCCGAATATAATCTTTGTTCAAATCAGAGTGTCACTTATCCCATATCTGTCTAGTGTGTGCCAATCCGAACGTTCGATATTGATCAATAGAACCATTTGTACTCTCGAATAGATCCTGAAAAATAAAACATTCAAATGTTATAAAAATGAATGATTAATGTATAAATATTTTATCAACGTCATAGCAAACCAAAGTGAATCCAATTGATCAGCACTTAATGCCTTCCACTTCAATAGACGGTGTGAGATGGTTGAGGGGTCTCGCACCACCACATGAGGTGGAAGTAGAGTTCTCAACTTTAAATATTGACCCGGGATAATGTTCACCAAATGGTCTCGGGCCAAGCAACAAAAGCTTTTTTAGAGGTTCGAATAATAAAGTCATTGCAATTGAATTTTATCCTTAAGACATTTTCATCCTGATAAAACTCGATTATTACGCCCAAAGATGAGGTATGCGAGACATTTTTTTCCGTCGATTTTCTTGGTTGACCCACCCACCAATTAATTGTGCTGGTTTCGCTATTGAATCTTTGTTCCATTCTCCAAATGTTCCAACAACACTTTTTCTGAAGCATAATCCATTTGATAAAATATAGCCATTTGAAATGAAGAACAAAGAAAGCATACTCAACCTCACATTATTTCTTTTTAAATCCATAGCCCTTTTGATATGACCCGATTTTATTATAGGATATATTTAAAAGAATTGGGAATGAAAAAAAATCAAAAGAATTCAATAATCGGCTAAGAGGTGAAATCACATAAAACAAAGAGATTAGAAAAAAGATGTTTATTAAAAGAGTTATTTATAGTGTAATGCATAACAACTATTTCAAAATGTTTATTAAATTGTTCTTTATAAAACTATGAATAAACTTAAAATGCATCTATTTATATTTGTCTTCTTTTTATTATCATGTCACCTTTGTTGTCTAAATGAAGAAAGAAAGCCTTGTGCATTCATTCACTTCTAATAATACAAGCACCAATCATCCAACATAATTAAAATCCATTACAACATATCCAAAAGTAAATAAATGTTTGGTTTGATCATAATTATCACCCAAATGAATGAGATGGTTACATATAATCAAATATAATTTAATTATTAGCATGTGATGACAACCGCTCAATAACAAACTCCTTCACATTGGAAATGAGTTGAGTTGATTCGGGCACTTCAGGAAAAAGGTAGAAAGCATGGAACATAGTTGGAAACTCGCAAATCTTCACCTCTTTGTTATTCTTCTTTAACCAATCGCAATAGTTTCGCTGTCGATCTTGCAGACCATCTAGTCCTCCGATAACCACCATAACCGGAGGAAAATTAGACAGTGCCGAAATGTCAACTGCCCTCGGACCGCTCACATTGATCACCTCGTGGTCCCTTCCTTCGTGGGGTAGAAGGGCCTTCCACACGAAATCGGTTCTCTTGATGTTAACAATGAAAGATAGTCTCAACTCAGACTCTAATCTCTCCTCTCCTCCAAAGAATGGTTGTATTGCTATCATTCCAATCACCTATTCAAAATTATTACCATTCAAAATTAATAGGTACAATGAAAAAAGTTTATTAAATAAATACAATTTTAGTATATTCTTAATGCATTGGTTATGTTTACAAATTAATTTGTCCACATTTGAAAATATTTGGTTATGTATCAATATTTTGAAAAGTAATATTAAGAATAGGCAAATTTACAAACAAAAAAATATTATAAGTGTTTTCAAAATGAAAATTGTAAACATAAATCTTTAGTATTAACTTAATTAACTAATTATTGAATTAAAAATAAATGTACTTAATCTAAATTTTAAAAGTATTTTTAATTTCTAATGATTGTGTTAAATAGTGACTAATAATGTAAACACAGATTAGATTTTCTTAAGTTGAAAGGAATGTTTATGCTTGTAGGAGTCTGTCTAGCTTTGAACCTTCAAAATAATAATAATAATCATAACAAGTTTATATATATATATATATATAAAATGATCATTTGTGATTTTTGTTATTAGTGTTTTCAAGTTTTTTTTTTAAATAATATTTTCATTTTTTAATTAATTTATTTGTAAAAACAAAATTACAATTATATATTTTTCCGATTTTTTCAATTATTTTAACACGTTACACATTTTTTATACATTCAAAGTTTTAAACTGTATTTGACAATTTTAAACGTTTATATCAACGAAAAAATACTCAATTTAAATGATAAATATGACTAAATTAGTAGGCGTACACAAAGTTAAGTCTTTACAAAGTTTAAAAAAATACAAAAATCTATCATTATTCAATTTTTCTAAAATCATTCTTTAAATTGCACATTTTTTAGTTACTCAAGCTTATTTCGACAAATTAAAACATATAAATCTCGAAAACATTACTCAATTTTATTTTTAAAATAATATGTATAAAAAGAGTCTAAATATCATTTCACTCATAAACATTGACAAATTAATTATGAAAACAGAAACCATAAATTAAAATAAAATGACAGACGATTTTGTAAATTTGTAAAAAACCTCAAATGATTAAATGTTTTACAATTTGTGTCTCTTATGGCTTCAAACATCGTTGGATAAAAACTATCTAAATTCAAACCTTGAAAAACAACTTAATGAACCATATGTAATAATCTTTAATTGAATTTTATAACCATTAATTAAAACATATTAGATTAAAAATAATATATTGAATAAAAATTTGAAAGATGAAATGAAAAATAAAATAATGTGCTGTAATTTGATTGACAATTTTTTTTTACAAAATCCTCTTTCTCACATCCCTTCTTTGTATATGAGTAATGATAAAGTACATAATTTAGTGGTGTCGGAAATAATGTAATAACACTTAATTTTACTTAAATCTAATAGAAGAAATAAATTTTATTTTTCAAATTTAGTATTAGGAAATCATTCACCACATAATGAATCTAATTTTCCACTTTATGTTAATATATATATATATATATATATATATATATATAAAAGCCTCTGACATTTTTATTTTTTAATTTTTTAAATAAGTTTGTTTGACTAAAAATTAATTTTTTTTAAAAAAAACAGTTGTATAATTAATGTTATTAGATGAGAAAGAGGGAATCTACCTTTAGTCTTTGAAAGTTGTTTTCACTGAATCTTTTGGCCACATGGTGAGCAATATTACCGCCGGCACTATCTCCGGCAAGGAAGCAACGTGAAAGATCTGCATTTTCAATCTTCTCATCCTCCTCATCCAAGAATTTAAGTACATCAAACCCATCATCATACTGAGCCGGATAAGGATTCTCCGGTGTTAGCCGATAGTTAACAGATACAACAATCGCGCCAATCTCCCTTGCAAATCGGCGACAAACTGCGTCGTAATGCTTAGTATCGGCACTGAGAAACATAAATCCGCCGCCGTGGAAGAAAACAATCACAGGAAGTGACGCGGCGGTGGTCGAATCGGTCGGGATGAAAACGCGGAACCAAAGGTTGCGTTCTGGATCGACGGTGATGTCGGCGGTCTTGACGCCGTTGACCGGCGTTTTATTGGCCGGAGATACTTGTTTGAAGAAATTTATAAGGCCGCGATTCACGGTTCCGTCACGGCGGCAGGCGGCGTCGGTGACGCCGGTTAAGAGGGCTAGAGAAATGCGAGTCTTTAATGGCATTGATGGAGATTTTGAAATCTTACTCTTCTCCATTTTTATTTTAGGGTAGAGAAAATTAGAAAATTGTTGTATAATTTATAGATTTTTTCGATTCAATTTATTTAAATAATGATATTTATTCATTGGCTGTCATTTAAAAAGATGTAGATGAAATAATGATTCAGGTCAACTGTCTCATCTACCCACCTATTTTGTTATCCTATTTTCTATCTATTTGACTGCTATTTCATTAAAAATAGATAAAAATAGACTACTTTTGTAGGTTTATTTAATATTTTATTTTGTCACATTTTTTACTTGACAATTTACTATTAGATTTATTGATACTATTAAAAACTAGTATATAGCCCTATATTTGTGTAATAATATAAAAATTGAGAAGAAAAAAAATTACGGTTAAAATATAATAATATTTTTAATTTATTCTAACAGGTATATTCAAATTAATCACAACTCTCGACAAAACCATTCCAACACATTTTAAAAATTAAGGATCATTACATATATATATATATTAGTTAGTTAAAAAGTATCGTTTATATTCGGTATTCGAAAATCCGGACACTTTAAAAATTATATATATATATATATATATATATATATATATATATATATATATATATATATATATATATATATTAGTTAAAAATTTGAACTTATATTGTTAAAACGTCACACGTTCATTAAATTTGTATCGAATTTAAAATATAAAATTTTATTATTAAAGAGTTGTATATTTTTTTTGTTAGGTTGCGAGTTCGAAACATACCTATAACATTTTAAATTTTATTTTTAATCGTTTAAGTTTATGGACGGGTCAACCACAATCCGACCCAAGTATCCATTTACTCTCACATATATATTCAAATTAACTACAGCTCTCGATCCGACAATCCGAACACTTTGAAATCGAGTACTTTGAAAATTAAGTATTATTATATATATATATATATAATATTGGCATTTAAACTATTTAGGGATGGTTTATTGAATTTGCTTGACAATACTAATTCAAAGTTAAAATTATTTACTTATATATTGACATAAAAATGATATTTTTATTATTTTTATTTATAAAAATATAGTTTTTTTAAAAAAAATTATGATAGTTTTTAACTTATAATTATATATATATATATATAAACAAAAGTGACAGGGGTTTACTGTTTTTATAATTTTTCAACTCATAATTAAAAAAGAAATACTATAATTTTATAAATATAAATAATAAAAATATTTATTTTCATGTCTATATATAAATAATAATAAAGTAAAAATGCTATCTATATATTATTTATTATGCACATGTCTTAATAATTTTTTTATTCAAACTAATTAAGTGTGTAATTTTTAATTTTTTATATATTATATTGTAAAATTATAAATGTAATATTATATGCATTGATGATTTTGTTGTTATTTATTTATTTGGAATGAAAGTATAAACAAGTATTATAACAATAATTATGCAACTTATATGTAATACTTTAAAATTAAATGTAGTCAATGGGTGAAATGGAATGGCCTTATTTTTTCTTTTCTTTTTTCGTTAACGGTGGGATCATTCCACATAGAATGCCTGTACCCTCCGCGTATTTTTTTTGTTTTACGTCCCATAACTCTTCCTCAGCCAAGCTTGGGCAGAAGAATATCAGTACAACTAGGGGTGAGCAAATGGGTAAACCAATCCGTTTTGTCCGATCCGTATTAAATCCAAACTAAGTTTATCCAATCCGTAATCCAAATCATTTTACTAATTAATACGGATCGGATACGGATTGGATTGAAAATGGTTTGGATAATCCAAACTAAAAAATATTTATATATTTCAGCTTGAAATTAGTCAACAATTTTTTTTTTAATTTTTAAAAAATTTTTTTTTTTTAATTTTTTTTTAAATTCGAATTTTTTATTATTTTTAATTTTGAATCTGAAAAAAATAATAAAAAAAAACAAAAAAAAACAAAAATAAATATCGTTGTCAAGTGATAGATAAGTAAAATATATATTATATTGAGATGAAATTTAATTTAAAGAAAATTAATTAAAAAAAATATTTTTATTTAGATAGTTTGGATAATTTGGATAATCCTAATCCAATCCGATTTAATTCAATCAGAACTCAATCCGATCCGATCTCAGTCCAATCCGAAATATTCAATCCGAATTAGTATTTAAGATTCCGATTGGATTGGATTTCGGATTAAACCACCCAATGCTCACCCATAAGTACAAGTATTAGTAGCATAACAAAAATACCTTTATGTTTTTTTCGCGGTAATTATGACCTCTCGGAAGAATCGATGATTAATTATTTTGTTTGTTATAAATGTTGACAATTATGTCTTGTTATTTATTTATTTTATTTAACTTTTTAAATATATAACATAAATTGCAATAAATTATTTTGGAACTTATTATTTAAAATTGGTCCAATTGTTCTTTTAGGCTCAATTTTAAATCGTTTTTTATTTTGTAATTTATTATTTAAAATTGGTCTAATTGTTATTTAAGACTCAAACTTGAGTCTTTTTATTAAATAAGTCTCAAACTTTGAATTGTGTCATATGAGGTTTCAACCAATCCAGATCTTCTGCTACCGATTGCCGTGTTCCCCTGTTGCGGACCAATCAGATTGTAGCTTGATTATTATATTAATAAACCAAGCTGGGTTGAAGAGGGGGAAGGAGAATTCGAAACCCGGGTTTCATTCCGGATTCACCCCAAACGTCGTTAATGGAATGTGTAGTTAACGTACGGAGCGAATCTCCCTTCCCACAACTTCCAAGTCAAAAGGAATCGAGATATGTTGTCTTCAGCGAAGATAACTTCTCTCCAGGCGCCATGTGAGAAGAATGGAGAGAAGCGAAAGGAGCGAAGCTTACCCCGCCCAAGAGCCCTGTTTTTAATACCATGACGTTCATGTAAACCCCCAACTCAACTATGAAAAGACCGTTTACCTATCATGTAAATACACTTACTCTTTTTATGGAGGCGTGAAGGACGAAACAAAGCAGGACATCTTCAACATCATGGGCATCAAGGAAGACAGCTTTCCCATAAGGTACTTAGGAATTCCGTTAACTGCGAAGCAGATCGAGATCTCACACTACAAGTCGTTGATTGAAAAGGTAAAAAACACAATATCTGGCTAGGCAGCGAAAAAACTTTCTTATGTAGGGAGGATCAAACTTATCAAAACTGTGGTTATGGGCATAGTTGGCTATTGGGCGCAGCATATGGTCATTCCGAAGAAGGTAATGAAGGAACTCGACACGCTGATGAGAAACTTTATCTGGGGTAGTAGTGGAAGAGGAGGAAAGAAAGTCAAATGGAATGCTCTTTGTAAACCGAAGGACGAGGGAGGCATCGACTTGAAGAACTGTATCGAGTGGAACAAGGCTCTAACCTTCAAGCATCTGTGGGCTTTGGAGCGCAATCAGGAGTAACTATGGATCAAATGGGTGCATACGAGGTTTATGAAATACGAAACCAGCATCTGGACTTACAAAATTCATGAAGGTATTAGCTGGTCTCTAAAAAAGATTCTTAAACTAAGAAACGATATTGCAGATCTTTATGACATCCAACTAGGGGACGGGAAAGACACTCTATTCTGGCACGACCCTTGGTTTGAAAACCAATCTATCATCGACAATGAGGAGTTTCAAAATACTCGAATCAGAAGGGACTGCGTAAAAGCGAAAATCAGAGACATCAAAGACGGGAATTAGAACTTGCTCTTGAGAAGAATTCCGGAAAGAAAGAGGATACTTGATCATATAAGTAACATACAACTACACGACAGACTGGATATTCATGAATGGAAAGCTGAGGACAATGGGAAGCTAGTATTAAAGAAAATATGGGAGGTAATCCGGGAAAAAGCGCAGAAAGTAGAATGGGCTCCTCTTGTATGGTCAACAAAGATTATCCCTCGACACCAGTTCATTATATGGCTCGCCTTCTGGGAAAGACTCAACACTCGTGATCGTATCAGTAAGTATATGAGCATCCCGGACGCGAGTTGTCTTCTATGCATAGGAAATGAAGAAACCATAGATCACATATTCGGGAGCTGCTGTATTGCTTCGGAGCTTTGGGACATATTCTATAAAAGCCTGGAGCTGATCAATTTCCCGAGCGAATGGAATGAAATCAAAGAAGCAGCACTACTCAAAGCCAATGGAAATAGATTTGCAACAAGCGTGTTCAAGTGCGGTTTTGGAGCAATGGTGTATAACATTTGGCAAAAACGGAATGCAAGGGTATATGACAGAACCCACAGGAGCATTGACGAGTTATGGAAAGATATTGTATCGGATTGCAGCGCCCTCGCGGGAACGTGGAGAAGAATTCCAAGCACAGAGCAGAACTGAAATATCTGCAGGAACTGGAATTTACCTTTTTTAAACTCACTAAAATTGAAAGCATTGTAAATAGATAATTTATTTACGTTTTTAGCATTTTAGCTTTTATTCAGAATGTTACGATTTCAAAATCATTCTAGGCCTATCCAGAATGATCTCTTAAACTCGTGGTTTTTTCCCCGTTTTTGGGAATTTTTAATGAAATGACGCTAAGTCGTTTTTCCCCCAAAAAAATACACTTACTCGTGTATGTAAATACAAAAATTAACAAAAATATAATATTTATATATTAAATATTAAATAAATTTATTAAAAATAACATTAAGCGAAGAATACTTCGCTTCATTTACTTATTTTTATATTTATAAATTTTTTATTTAAATTTTATTTACGAGGAGACGCTTTTGAGCGATGAATTCTTCGCTTCATTTACTTATTTTTATATTTAAAAAAATGTTAAACTTTTATTTACGAGGAGACGCTTTGGAGCGATGAATTATTCGCTTCAATTATTTTAATTCTGACGTACCCTAACGTTCATGTAAACCCTCAACCCACCCATGAAAAAACAGTTGACCTATCATGTAAATACACTTACTCGTGTATGTAATTACCAAAATTAACAAAAATATAATATTTCTATATTAAATATTAAATAAATTCATTAAAAATAACATTCAGCGAAGAATACTTCGCTTCATTTACTTATTTTTATATTTTAAGAAATTTTAAATTTTATTTACGAGGAGAGGCTTTGAAGCGATGAAATGTTCGCTTAAATAACTTATTTTTATATTTAAAAAATGTAAAAATATGAAATGAATAGACGCTTTTCGAGAGAAGACTTCTTTTCCCAAACTAGGTGCCATGTAAAATGGAATGAATTGACACTTTTCGAGAGAAGACTTCTTCGCCCAAACCAGGTGCTATGTAAAATGGAATTAATTGACGCTTTTCGAGAGAAGACTTCTTTGCCCAGACCAGGTGCCATGTAAAATGGAATGAATTAACGCTTTTCGAGAGAAGACTTCTTCGCCCAGACCAGGTGCCATGTAAAATGGAATGAATAGACACTTTTTGAGAGAAGAATTCTTCGCCCAGACCAGGTGCCATGTAAAATGGAATGAATAGACGCTTTTCGAGAGAAGAATTATTCGCTCAGACCAGGTGCAATGTAAAATGGAATGAATAGACGCTTTTCGAGAGAAGAATTCTTCGCCCAAGTTCCATGGAGAGACGCTATTTTAGTGAAGCATACTTCGCTTCAAGAGTTTATTAGCGATGCATACTTCACTTTTATTAACATCTTTAATATATATAAACCCTAATATGATTATTTTATAAATATTTCCGCCTCATTCATCTCTCTCTTCAAGCTACTACCTCCCTTTCACGGTGAATCGCAACCGGCTCCCCGTCAACCAGACCAGAAGCACGATCTTCACGTTTCGACAATGGTACGTACACCAAAATAGTAAACTTTTCATATTTAGGATTATGAAACCACAAAACCCTAGATTATGTTATGGGAGGTCGTTATCTCATTCATATTTAGGAAACTCTACTCCGAAAATGTCACGTTCAATGAAAATCCATCGTATTTAGGAACACGCTCATAGGGTTAGGGTTTTGTATCTCATTTCCACGAAACCCTAGTATTTTATTAACAAAGACTTTTTTTTCATGTACAAGCAACCAACAACGCAATCGTCCAAAACACTTTTGGCAAAGACTAGATTTTATGCCCAAATCAATTAACAAGTGATGATATAGTACTATTCTTGACCTATATCCATTTTGTTCATATTGTGTAAGTTTTCATCATGTTTGTCTGAGATAATATTATTGTTCTTACACAGCACTTTATGGTTCAATACACTAACACCTGTGGTGCCACGGTGACAATGAGGTGGCGAGACGATGTAACCCATGTCATAGCATCCACCGATGCTAATGGTGGATGTGGTCGAACTATCAAAGTATTGAAGGCAATATTGAACAGGAGATGGGTTCTTACACTTGATTGTGAGACTCTGTTAGTCTTAACTCTTAACGCAATATTCATTTTCACATATATAAAACTAAAAATACCAATTGTTTTGTACAGGGATAAAATCATCAATGAGATCAAAATGTTACGTTGATGAGGAACCGTACGAGGTGCAACAAGATAATCATGGGACTGTGGTGCAGCAACAATGTAAGTTTTATCTGATTCCTCCTCCTCTATATCTTCATTCTCCATGATAATTGAAAATGTTTTATATTTTATTTCAATTGCCGAAACTGTTCGACAGTTACACATTTATTTTTGTAGGGGAATTTATCTCGGCTTACAAACAGGATCTGATAGGCTTTGTAATTGCTGGAGGAGGTACGACTAAAGAAATGGAGAATCCATTTGTTGAGCCCGAGGACGGTAAGACTATAGTAGTATACGATGAGAATAGCCACGATGTTAATGAAGTCATTTGGATATTTGAGGCAGTGGATCCTTTGTCATCATATTTGGATGAATATGGTATTCCTCACACAAATTTGATTCAATCTATTGTTGCCTGTGATTTGCAGCCTTTGTTTACATAGACTTGTGTCATTATTACTGAATATTTGCATTCCTAATTGAATTTGTTTTCTATATTTGTGATTTCATATTTCGCTTTTTGGTTCTTAGTATTATTGTAGTTTTTTTAAACAGTATTCATTTAATATATGAACATGAGTTTTTAATATGAAAATTAACAAAAATGAAATCTTTGAACATGAACTGAAGTATTACTTAAAGTAAAGTATAAATTTTTATTTAAATACATAGCAATCTATGTAATAAGCGCGTCATAAGTATTTAAAATTCTCAATTAAATGTGATTTTATATGTTTTCCAATTGTCAAATATTGTGAAGTGATCTTCGTTATCTGATCAAGCGCTTAATTGATTAATATTAATTTATAATAATGTTATTCATTTAATTATTAAAATCAAAAAATATTTTTATCAAGTCACCTCACCCCACCTAACACCTATTTTCATTTAATGCTGCCATGCAGCCATGTCGGCTAGCTTTGTACGATTTTCTCTCTCTCTTGTCTGCGAAGCAGTCGACATTTTCTTCGCCGGAGTTATACTTCATGGTAGTCGACATTTTCTTCGCCGGAGTTATACTTCATTATAATCAATCCATTTTCCTAAATGAAAAGCTGGGAGTGACAATGGTATGTGTTTGAATGTCATCTTCTTCTCAAGTTTTCTTCATAACGTTTTGTTTGTTTTTTTAATACTTGACTTGAAATGTTCTGTTCTTGTTCATTATCAAGAAGGAATCCACGTGAACGAGAATGATAATAATGATTTAAGGTATATTTTTGTGTTTCTTTTCTCTAATATAATACTATAAGATGTTTTCGTTCATATTGAAGTGAAACGCTCTTCACTTATAGGATTGCTATGAATACTAGTGAAGTGAAGCGCTCTTCACTTATAGGATTGTTGTGAATACTAGTGAAGTGAACCGCTTTTCACTTATTGGATTGTTGTGAATACTAGTGAAGTGAAGCGCTCTTCACTTATAAGATTGTTGTGAATACTAGTGAAGTGAAGCGATCTTCAGTTATATTTCATTCATTTTACAAGCATCTTTATGTTATGTTGAGACCAATATTTATTTTCTCCGTGTTCTATAATTTACCAGCGAATCTGTCAGTTGTCGTCGTCAATTGAATTTCGATGAAAACGGCAAACCTTTGGAGGACATCACAGCCAACTTGATTCCACATTTAAGTCGGGAATTTGAGAGTGAAGAAGATGGCTACCAATTCTATTTAGCATACGCTAAACTAATAGGATTTGATATAAGACACAGTTCAAAATATGTTGACAAAGATGGTAAAATACAGGATAGAGTTTTTTTGTTGTAGTGCACAGGGTGAACGGGTAAAAGACTAACGGGATGTCTATGTGAAACGTAGCCGTTCTTTGACGAGGTTCGGTTGTGAAGCGAAATTGAGGATAAAAAGGGCAGAGAATGTAAAGTTTGAAGTGATAAATTTTATTAGTGAGCATTGTCATCCTCTTGCAAGTCCAAAGAAAACTCACATGTATAGATGTCATAAGAATATTTCTGCAGTTGCAGACTTATATATCGAGATTGCCACTCATGTGGGATTTCTTCCAAAGGCATCCCATGCTCTAATGTCAAAACAAATCGGTGGAAGGGAAAATCTTGGTTTTCTTTCTGAGGATTATAAAAATTACTTGCGAACGAAAAGAACTAGTGATTGTAATTTTGGGGATACAGGGGGTATTAGAGTATTTGCAGAAAAAACAATCGAATGATCCAGGTTTTTATAATGCTTTTCAACTTGATGTGGACGATTTGATAACAAATATTTTTTGGTGCGATTCGAACACGCGATCTGATTATTAATACTTCGGAGACGTTGTTAGTTTTAACACGACCTACAAGAAGAATAAGAAAGGTCGTCCAGTTGCGCTCTTGTAGGTGTGAATCATCACAAACAATCTATTATTTTTGGTACAACTCTATTATACAATGAAACTTTCATGACTTTTGAATGGTTTTTTGAGACTTTCACCAAAGTTATGCGTGGGAAAAACCTAAAACCATTCTTACAGATCAAGACGCGGCCATGGCTAAGGCCTTAGCGTCTACATGGCCTGAAACAAATCATCATCTATGTATTTGACACATATTCCAAAATGCAGCCATACATCTAAGCTCCATGTTTCATAATTTTAGAGAATTTTCGAAGGATTTTTCTTCATGTATATATGATTTTGAAGAAGAGATGGAGTTTCTTGAAGCTTGGAATCAAATGTTGACAAACTACGGGCTTGAAAACAACGACTGGTTGAAACGTATGTTTTGCATTAGGCGAAAGTGGGCATTAATGTATGGATGACATATGTTTTGTGTTGATATGACGACAACACAGAGAAGTGAGACCATGAACAGTGTGTTGAAAAGGCATTGCTCCTACAAACACAAGTTCATAGAATTTTTTAAACACTTTGAAAGACTAATCGACGAAAGAAGATATGATGTGTTTAAGGCTGATTTCAAATCAATTACCAGCCAACCAAGTCTGAACTATCCAGTTTTGATCTTAAAGGATGCATGCAATGTTTACACTCCAGAGGTATTTAAGTTCTTTGTACAACAATGGTTTATGTCGCATGATTGTAGTGTAGAAATGTTAGAGGATGTCGACACACACAAAAAATATAAGGTAATCCCCCACACTATGAGATACTCTCATACAGTTACAGTTCATATGAATGATGATAATATCGAGTGTAGCTGCTGTAAATTTGAATTTGACGGGATTTTGTGTGATCATATTCTAAAGATTTTCACGACAATTGACGTGTTGAAGATTTCTTTTGTGTTGATATTAAAGAGGTGGACAAGAACGTCAAAAGATAAATTTTTTGGAACTGATCCACTTGTGGACAATATTAATGTTGATCCGAGTGAGCTTCAAAACATAAGATACAGAGATTTGTGTGACTTGTCCATTCATTTACTTACAAAGGCAGTAGAAAGAGATGACACGTATAGGCATGTGAAAGAAATTATTCTTAGCCAGTGTAAGTTTGTGGATAAAAAATTACAAGAGGATATAAATACGCAAACTCTACCAGTTGTATCATGTTCTGCCGGGGGTGCCCATGTTCAAGCGAAAGGAATCAAAACTAAGAAGACAACAAAGTCTGGTAAGAGAAGGAAATGTGGACTTGAGAAAAACTAAAGGAAAATAAAATCAACAAGAAAAACAAGCGAATCACAAAATCCTGTATGAATTTGTTGACTTAACTAATTTAATAATATTTGGGTTATTACTCTTCATTTATTAACAACATTTACATTGTTATATCGTTCCAGCCATCAAATGCAATGACAACAACTACTCAATTCTCAACTCCTCAACAATGGGACGAAAGTTTCAGCATGGACGTCGATACTCCGTTCACTTTTCTTTTGTCATCTCAACTATCGAATTCCAGTTTAATTTGAAATCTGAAATGTATTTGTATGTATATCTGATTTGAAACCATGAAGAAGGTAGAATGTATGCATGAGAGGTTTATGTAAATAATGACCAAATAAATGAAAACCTATTGAGCAGTTCATGTCAACCATAAATGAAGCATTAATTTTTACATATACGTTTTACTATGTAAAGTCATAAACACTCTTAATGGAAAGTAGAGATAATGTATGGGGCGAAACATTCTTCGTCTAGGTACAATGTGAAAATTATGGAAATATAGTTTTAAGTGAAGCATGATTCGCTTCTGAATTGAGCGAAACATTCTTCGTCTAGGTGCAATGTAAAATTTAAAAAAATATAAAAATAAGTAATTGAAGCGAATAATTTTTCGCTCCAAAGCGTCTCCTCGTAAATAAAATTTTCAAATTTTTTAAATATAAAAATAAGTAATTAAAACGAACTATTCTTCGCTGAATGTTATTTTTAATAAGTTTATTTAATTTTTAATATATAAAAATTATATTTTTATTAATTTTTGGCATTTACATATATGAGTAAGTGTATTTACATGATAGGTAAACGGTCTTTTCATGGGTGAGTTGGGGGTTTTTACATGAACGTCAGGGTATGTCAGAATTAAAATAATTGAAACGAATAATTCATCGCTCCAAAGCGTCTCCTCGTAAATAAAATTTTCAAATATTTTTAAATATGAAATTAAGTAAATGAAGCGAATATTCATCGCTCCAAAGCGTTTCCTCGTAAATAAAATTTTAAAATATTTCAAAATATGAAATTAAGTAAATGAAGCGAAGTATTCATCGCTCCAAAGTGTCTCCTCGTAAATAAAATTTTAAAATTAATATATAAATAATATATTTTTGTTCATTTTTGTATTTACATACATGAGTAAGTTTATTTACATGATTGGTAAACGGTCTTTTTATGGGTGGGTTGGGAGCTTTACATGAATGTCAGTGTATTAAAAACAGGGCTTCTGGAGAGAATGGAGCTTCGCTCCGTACGTTAACCAGACAGTTTATGGAAATACAGTGTGAAGTGAAACATGCTTCGCTTCTATATGGAGCGAAACTTTCTTCATCCAGGTGCAATGTAATAAGGAAGAGATAGATACGGTATAGAGCGAAGATGCTTTCGCTTCAATTATTTTCCATATACCCACATGTTCATGTAACACATCCAACACATTCCCGTGAAAACATTTTAACATATTAACATTTTAACATTTGAAAATAAATAAATTTACAAAAATCAAATTTCATTCAAAAAATCTGTATACATTTTCATTAATGTAAAAATGTCAAGTAAAATTATATGAAAATTTTAATTACACAATCTGTATACATTTTCAAATTCATCCACTGAGCCATTTATTGCAGTCCTCGTAGACCTTGTTCCTGATTTTGTTGAGCTCCGAGCCAATGATACGCCAACTATATATCATCCTCAAGGTCTTTTTTTGTGTGCGCACTTTTTGTTTAACGCCAAAGCCACTTCTTCAACCTTTGATTTGACCTTTATATGACTCCATGTGTCTCATGCAAATAATGTCGCAATCAGTGTAATTCCTAGAATCCTTCCATGACAATTTCAAACATTTCTTTTCCAAATTGCTATACTTTATAGCAAGAATGTGGTCTACGCCGTTCATATATTGTTGAATATAGTCATCTTGGTACATAATGAACAACATGATGTAATGTAATTAAGTGCTAAAAGTAATTGCGATTGAACTAGTTGAAAATCGAATTTTAGTGTCATACCAAGATTATGACATTCTTATATCTTCTCTCGAAGGGCGATTGCATAGGTGACTCTCTGTTGTCAATTACTTGAATTTCCTTTTGTATGAAGTTATAGCAAACCAAGTAAAAATGAGAGTCATCAATGATTGGGAAAAACATCTGCGAATAGAATTAAAACAAATAAGATTTCATAGAGGTGTACATACTATTAAATTATATCTCAACAAGAGATTTACTTACAAGGTCCACATTCAAGAGGTCCATTTTCGAAATGTTGAAATTCTGACCTTCACGACAGAACCTCAAATCGAATTGATCTTTCGTAGTAATCTCATTTGCACAAAAAATCTGTTTACAATATAGTCTATATTATAACACGAATAACATAATTGATAAACAATAGTATTAGTACAACTTACGGTGAGCGCGGTTGTGAAGAAAATCTTATTGTGTGTACGTTTTAAATTTCTCCTACAAATGTCGTTCAACATATACGACCAAATATCAATAATCATACTGTCTACCCAGGTTTGATCAGCCATTAAAATCATGTTCGCGCGCGTCAGGTGGAGAGTTAGTTTATCAGTAAAAACTAACATGACACTGCATAAAACCAGAAAACCATGTTTCAGAATGAGGTACAAAGTACTTTTTTCAGAATAAGTAAGAATGTAGATGAAACATTACCTTTTTTCAAGTCCTGTAGCAAATATGAAACCCACAAATATCTTCTGAATGTTTGATAATTCATTGACATCCCTAAACATTTTATTGAAAAATGGAGTATTCAATACTAGGGGCAATTTTAATCCTCCAAGCCATTCCTTCATTCTTCCATCATTATTTGGTGGACAAGACAATGTAGGTTTAAGTGGAGGTGGTGGTGGTAGACTAGAGATGTATTGTTCTTCAGTTTTTACTATCGACAATGAAGGAGAGTTGTTGTTGGTTTCGGTGTTGATAACCTCGGTTAACCAATCATTTTCAAATTTCGAGAGATTTTTCTGCAGACATTTAAGACCTTCGATGGTCCAGCTTCTGCTTGTTTAAAAATTTTGGTAGGAGGCAAGTCTTGGATTTTAGGGATAATGGTGTTCTTGTTGTCTTGGTGTGTGGTAGTAATGGTGATCTTGTTGGCTTCTATTGTGGGAGTATAAGTTTTGTTGTTGGCTTGGGTTGTGGGAGTAATGATGTTCGTGTTGGATTTAGTTTTGGGAGTAATGGTGATCTTGTTGGCTTCTGTTGTGAGAGTATTGGTTTTGTTGATGGATTGGGTTGTGGGAGTAATGATATTCTTGTTGGATTCTGTTGTGGGAGTATATGTTTTGTTGTTGGCTTGGGTTGTGGGAGTAATGATGTTCGTGTTGGATTCGGTTTTGGGAGTAATAGTGTTCTTGTTGGCTTGGGTTGTTGGAGGAATGATGTTCTTGTTGGACTCAGTTTTGGGAGTAATGGTTTTGTTGTTGGCTTGGGTTGTTGGAGGAATGATGTTCGTGTTGGATTTGGTTTTGGGAGTAATGGTTTTGTTGTTGGCTTGGGTTGTTGGAGGAATGATGTTTGTGTTGGATTCGGTTTTGGGAGTAATGTTGTTCTTGTTGGCTTGGGTTGTGGGAGGATGGTATTGTTCTCTTGGTTGCTGATGTTTTGTCTTGTCCAAGCTCCTTTGTAAGTCTTTCCTCAGGATTGAATGGGAGTTTAAGACAGTGGAAAATGGCTCAAAAGTAGATTGTACAAGTTCAATTGCGTTAATTTGGTGCATCTCATTTAGATATTTAGCCTCTTGTGCCAATTCTTCTGAAGCAGCCGCAACCTTCCTCAAACATGATGCAAGATTTTGTTGAATCGGTGGTTGCTCAGTAAGATTGGATGTATGGTCATCCCCAACTTGTTCTAGTGTAGGCTCCACATTTTGTTGAATCGGTGGCTGCTCATTCGGAATGACTATGCGAGCAACTACCCTACCATGTCCAAACCCACCATGGGAAGCCTCATAACCAACCCTGTCGTACATCTTCTGCTCGTCCCAGCATCCCAAAATAGGGAAAGTCTTTGAGATCTGACTATTTATCTTGTACTCAACGACCCGGTCCAAGTAGCACAACTGATACATTAGCATAAACAAATATATATTACGTTAAACTAAATGAAAAATTATGAGGCTAGAACCTACAGCAAATAAATTTTTACACTCACCAAAAGAAACGTTAGTGGTCCATGGAAATATGATGTCTTTTTTTCTTCCCACTTATAAACATTTTCAACAAGTCCGTCTAAAGTAAACTTGCACCAGTTGTAGTCTTTAATTTTATATACATCCTGTAGGGATTTCAGTATTTTGAATCTGTATAGAAAAACAGAGAGCCTCAAATCATTTTATAATAAGGTCGAAATGAAATTACAGAATTATTGCTAGGTAGTTTAGGGTATACTTGCACTATGGATTTTGCGATGATCACAAAAAAATGGTTACAACAAACACAACGAAGTCCATCTTGAAGTTACTGTCTCCGGCTATATTCTGTAGAATTTTGTCCGGCATTGTATAGGTCGAAGGACCTCCACTATTCCCGAATCCCCATCTCCTTCTCCGCACCCTGAGATTGTCCTTGTACTCTTGGTCGTCCGTGCAAATTCCTAAACACTCTACGATTTGTAATTCCCCTGTAAGAATGTTCAATACACATTGAACATCCTCTTCATCAATCTGAATTTTCTCTCCACTGTGTAGGATGATGCTCCTCCTTCTGGGATTGAAGAGACTCACAATGCACCGTGAGAATTCAAGTGGGCATTTTGATATGCCTAGTGAAAGAAGTGAACCAAATTCTATGTCCCTCACAGTATCCTTTTGTTCTTCGGATAACTTGTTAATCAGGTAGTGAAGGCCCGATTGAGAGGTTATGCTCTTAAAATCAACATCAGGATCACGAGTCCTTCTTCTTTTTTTCTTATTATGTTTTTCAATAAGTGCTTCATTAGCAGTTGTGACCAGTATATCCAATGGTGTCAATGGAGTACTTGATGCCTCGATTTTTATTTTCTTTTGTTTAACCCTACATTAACATATGTGCAATACATTTATACAAAACAATCGATGAACTACATAATTAGAAATCAAGCAAATATGTACATTTTCTAACATTAGTATAATTACCTCAGTGTTTTAACTTCCGTCGTCGATTCAGTATATGGAACTATTTGCTTATCGGAATCCTGATTCTAAAATGATAGGGTCACATTTAGATTCAAACAAATACAAATAAGCAAACGAGAAAGACCAACACATGAAACCCTAAACACTTTTTACCATTATCGTAGTAGTAGAAGATACAAACCGGAAGAGAAATAGCTTCGGATTTGAACGAACGGAGACAACAACGCTAAGTGAAAGAGTAGAGAAGAGTAACCTGGGAGAAGAACGGCCAGAGTCGGGCTTGAGAATTTCTATTTTCAAAATACTTCCTCAGATTGAATGGATTTTCATTAGGCTGTTTAGGTTATTACAAAAATGAATTTGTGGTTTTACATGAGGTTTATATTATGTGAAGCATTCTTCGCTCAGTACATCTTTAATATAATTCAATATTTTGAAATTAAATGATACTCGAATAGGCGAAGAAAGCTTCGCTTGTTAACGCTGAATTATGTGAAGCATGCATCGCTCAAGACATCTTTAATATAATTCAATATTTTGAAAATAAATGATACTTGAATAGGCGAAGAAAGTTTCGCTTGTTAACGTCGGATTATGTGAAGAATGCTTCGCTCAAAACATCTTTGATATAAAATAATATTGAGGATTGACATTTGATTGGAAGGTAGCAGTTGAAATTTCGTGTCGTGTATACAGGTTACAGACTGAGACCGTCCTAAGAATTGAAATACAAGACAGGTGAATTGACATTACAAAAATGTTTTGGCGCTTCAATTCATTAATATCAAGCGTTTGTTTGTATTTAATATAATTTTATATTTAATATAATTATAAACTTATTTATATATCATTTAATTTTTTTTAATAAATACAATGTTTTAATTTAATAAAATAAATATAATATTAATAAGGGTAATTTATATATTTTAATTAATAAAATGAGTGATTTAATTTATGAAGGGAAGATTGAGAGTTTTTGGATAAAATTTGGGTTTTATCCCAAACACACAAAGATCAAACAGGCCCTAAGAGTAAATGCTATTGTTTTTACTCTTTCATTAATAAGATTTAAATTATAAATGATAAGTAATAAGGAATAGACCGATTTGATATTTGATCATGGGAAATTTACTTTTTCTTCTGAATGCACCGAGATTCAACCGTTAAAAAAATTATATTTGCTATAAAGGGGGTTAAACCATCTTGTTCCACATGAAATTCGTGAGCATGAGCATTGTTGTGAGTGTGTGTTTGTTTAAGATATTTTGTTCGGATATACTCTTAGGGAGATTCTATGTGGTGAAAAACGTCTTCAATAAAGATGAAGAGAGCTCAGTTGTGGTGGAAAACATCTTTAGTTACTACAAAATCTTCATACCTGAAATAGAAACTACCGACCAAATGAAAATTATACATGTCCACCGCTGGTGGGAATAGCCAACTGTAGGAGATTCCCTGAGGTGGAAAATATCTCAAGTAAGAGATATCTCAACAGGTGGGATTCAAGCAGATGATCATTGTTATAATGTACAATTGTGTTTATCAAACGTTGTAATTTATTGATATAATGTAGAATTGTTTATGAAACGTTGTAATGAAATATAGTTCATCGAATTATAAAAAATTATTGTTATATATATTTTAATTCAGATTTAATTATATCAATTATAAAATAACGAATAAATAGGAAGGAATATATATATATATATATATATATATATTTATTCACAATTCATGCTAAGTATACAGAAACTGTCGTACAATTGTCAGCTGAAGGGACAAAGATAATTTTTTGGCGCTTCTTAAATCATTTAACTTGACTCAATATTGCAGATTAACCATTGATGGGATTTATTATACAAGCGATCCATGCTTCGTTCTATTGAGATTGTTCTCTTTAATAAACAAACTATGAAGCGAAGCAAACTTCGTTCCCTATAAGCGTTGTAATCTATCAGTAACAAAAGAATCGAACATCGTTCCCTAGCACGGGGTTCGTTTAATAAACTTACTAACAAGCGAAGCAAGTTTCGTTCCCTAAAATCATTAGAGTTTTACATGAACAAGTTACGAATACAAATTAATTTAAATATAATTAACAAGCGAATTATGCTTCGTTCTCAAGCACTGGCTCACTGTAATAAACTAACAAACAAACGAAGTTATCTTCGTTCGCTTGAATCATTATAAATAGTTCTATCAAGCGAAGAAAGCTTCTTTCTATGTTTTCACAAGAATACATAAGGGTTTTTACGAGAATGCATTAGGGTTTTACATTATAGTTTGAAATGAAAATGACATCCATATTGCAATCAAACATAACGACAATGATTCGAATTATATAACTTCACAACAATTGATTTTCATTTGAATGCCAAAAAACACAAAAACATTTCATAATCTGTTTACATAATTAAAACACAAATTAAGCAACCAAATAGCAGTTCATAAACATAATTTAAGCCATAATCTGATTCATCAGAGAATGACTCGTCATTTAGTCCTGTCATCGATACGACTTCTAGTTCGACGACGAGTGGAATGTATAGTTGACCTGCTTCGTTCACAGCATTGATCCATCGATTAGGGAATGAAACTGTAAGAGAAATCTCCATTATTGATGCGTACTCGAGGTAAAGATAAGGAGAAATAGGCATCAAGTCTGTCGGAGGATTGAGTGCATTCGAAGGTAGGAGATTCCGTAGGCCAAATTGTCGATATATGGTAGTTGTGCAGTAGGAGGTAGATCCTTCTAGGCCCAACACAATGATGAATGGAGAACCCTTCATCTTGTACATCATTTGACTAAAGAGATACCACGGAACAATGAACCGAATTGGGTAAATATCAGAAATTGAATTCTCAAGCCCGATTCTAGCGAGCCTTTGCAACTGTAGATTTGCAAAGGAAGGGTAAGAAATTGAAGGACGGGGCAACCAATACAATTTGTCTAACAACTAGAGGTATAGAACCAAAGGTGATCCATGGCGGGAATAGCTATTTGGGTCTGGAACAAAGTCGTTGAGACCAATTAGTGTTTCAACGAGTACAAGGCCAGCCAAACATGGGGAAGTTCCCATCAGTGCTGTAACTACCTCCAAGAGCCTATCCGAATGTTGTAGTCCTTCATCCGGACACAAAAAAATGAGCAAGAACCACAAGCATGATTAGTTTGCTTTGTGTGTGGTTGATGGTCCTTTTAGCTCCCTAGACACGCTAAATGTAATGGTCTATGTGTTTCATATTGAGAAATCCATGTTGGAGGGTAAACAAAACAGCGTCAAACATTGAACAACCATAGAATTTTTGGCAAGTTTCGAATGCAAAATGAGGTTCAGGATTGATAGACAAAACCATGAGTGCAAGACTCCCACACCTAAGGATCGAAGCAAAGTCCTCAATCGTCGGGCATATGTGCATGCCCCCAATGACAAAAGAATGAGTGTCCGTATTTCATCTGTTTTGCATGTGGGCCATTATTCTGTCGTGAATGTTTATTCGGATAAGAGGTAGAATCTCATCTACATGATAGACACCAAAAGGGATAGGGTCATCATTGATCAGACTTATGTATCGCTTCAGTTGTTGCTGCTATAAAACTGGCATCTCTGGGTCCATCTCTACCTCCTAAGATGAGTATTACACTAAATGAGTGAAGAGAATGAATGAGGTAGTCAAAGAACCTGTTTGCCGGTACAGATTTTGGGAAGGAGAGAGTCAAAACAGAAAGAGAGAATGAGAGTGAGAGACTAAATAGATGATGATAATAGCTACTGTTGAAGTAATAAATAATTTTTCATTCATGAATTCACATCCTTACATAACTCCGGTAAGAGCGTTACATCTTGTGAAGATAGCTTCATTTATGAATTTAAAAACAGTACTTATGAAGATAGCTTCGTTTATGAATTTAAAAACAGTACTTGTGAAGCTACCTTCGTATATGAATTCAAAACTTAACTTTGTGAAGCTGGCTTCGTTAATGTTATAATTTATGTGAAGTTAGAATCGCTTCATACCTTGTGAAGCTACCTTGGTTTATTAATTTAAAAACTGAAGTTGTGAAGATAGCTTCGTTTATGAATTTAAAAACAGTACTTGTGAAGATAGCTTCGTTTATGAATTTAAAAACTGAACTTGTGAAGCTAGCTTCGTTAATGTTATAATTTCTGTGAATTTTAAATCTCTTCATGAAGGAATTTCACATTCATGAATAGATGTTGAATTTTCAATACCTTTGTCCGGTAGTAACTATTAAAAATATGGATTCGAGAAGAGCAGAATGTGAAATATAATCATTGAAATTTATAAACATCAATAATTTATAAGTGCATGAAGTGAAAGTACACTAATTAAAATTCTGTATAATACAAAGAACTCTCTAAAATCTTGATCTAATTGTCTTCTTTAAGTTAATCCTATTGACATTGTGATCATACATAAGAATTCTGTATAAATATTTGATCTTTAGTGTACTCAAAGTTTCTTCGGCCTTCAAAAGAACAAGAAAAAAGTATAAGAACATATATAATTTTTAAATGTCATAGACTAACATATGTTTAACACTTACATTGTCGCTATTGATGTCAATATCAAACTTCTTCAAATATCCTCTATATGTTTCCATATGTCTCAGTAAATATATACCACAATTGGTTTTATTTGTACTGTCTTGCCAATCCAGCTTTGGCCCCATTTTTCTAATGATCTAATTTTTCACCTAGTTGTGCTAGGCCTTGCCTTTCCAAGAAAGTCCCAAAATTATCAATGTGTTTAATCAAATTGGTATACTTGTCCAGAAGTTTCATTTTATGCGGACGATCGGAGTTGTCTAGTATTTCGATTCTGGAAAAAGAAATATTGACACATACAAGAAAGTAATGATCGGAATGGACGACCGGTAGGAATATCTGTAAAAAGAATACAAACATTAATTATTTGATTTCATACTCGTTACTTGGAATTGAGGGATATGTACATACTAGGTCAGCGTTTTGTAGGTCTTCGTTTGTTATATTGAAGTTTCTCATGTCTTCTTCAAGGAAAACGCAAAATGCAGTGCAACCAAACTGCAGACTAACCTGCAAATAAACTCTAGAGTATCAAATTCATGAAGATTGAACAATACATAGTACAAAAACAAGATAAGCACTTACATATGATATTGTTGAAAAACAAATTATTCGTTTTTCATGTCTTGCAAACTTACTGAATTTGTAGTGCAAAAGTATGGCACAAGCGTCCACCACTTCGCTCGCAACTTCTTCTTCATCTTTCGTTGTTCGCAATATTTTACGGGTCATATTACCTGGAGGCCCTTCGTACAGAACATCCCTGTAAAATAGATTCATTTAGAACATAACTACTTTCATATTTCAAATTTCGAAAAGCATGCTTAACTTACGTTTCATCCAGGTCTTCAAAAAACACAAAATCGGCCAATCTTTATTCCTTGTTGGTTATTTTTTTGTCCAACTTCTTCGCAACGTCTTTCATGTAAGGGGATTGAAGGTGCACCGGAATTTTTGTAATCTTCTTCTTAGGATAGTCTCTAATGTTGACGTGTCCCCTATCATATTCATCTTCATCTTCAGAAGACTCATCAGCTTTAGAAGCTTCGAAAGCTTTAGTTTCCTCACACTCTTCCTTTCGTTCACCCTTATCATTCGGTTCAACAGGGGTGATTGATTATCTTCATTGTGCTCAACTGCATCCTCAAAATCATTTGGTTCAACACGGAGTGATGGATTATCTTCAATGTCCTCAACTACATTCTCACATGGGTATTCAACTAGGGGACTATTGATTTTCAAGCCCACACTCTCTAAAGTGTCCCCAAGTGCCTCACTTGGAGAATCTTTCCTACTTACACGAACCTCAGCATCATTCACCTTCAAGTGTTTGATGAACCCTTCAGACTCTATTAGGTTCAGGAAACCAGCCTAAAAAAAGGCTTCGGATCGATGTTGCGTTTCTCCAACTCCCATAATAGGTAATTAAGTTGTTGTGTTGTATCTTTAAAAGTTGCAAGATTTTGGATGTTAAGATCTATAAATTATTAAAAACATATTTTATTAGTCTCAAAAACAAGAAAGTATAGACAAATGTGAGTCAATTTCTTGTTTCAACATACCTGATCATCGTCTTCATTTAATTCCAATAAATTAACTGGAATCTCAGGTTCTTTATCTGTTAGGCGTGCCCTTGCCCTGCCCTGCCCAGCCCAAAACCACCTGCGCGAGCTTCTAAAGTGGTAAACTCTAACAATGTGATGTCATCCCAGCAAGAGATGATTGAAAATCTCCTTTCATAAGGTTGACGTACACCTTCCACAAAAACACCATCTAGGTAGCAAATCTGAAGTAAAAGAATGGGAAACATGTTAGTAAATATTTCATAACTATAAATCATATACAAGAGAGTAATTATTTACCAATAAAAGGGTTAGAGGTCCATCAAAATATGGATTTTATCTTTTTTTCTTTTTCTTTCCAACTTCTTACACTTTCAACCAATTGTTGTAGTATGAAGTGGCACCAGTTCAGCTCCTTTATGTTATCAACATCCATTAAGGATTTGAGAATTTTGAACCTGAATTAATATAATACATGTGTAAATAATCACAAATATAATTAGATATATAATAGGTTTGAATACGTGTTTACCTGGCTCGTGAATTTTGAACTGGACATAAAAAACTTGAGACATCAAAGACAACAAAGTCGATTGTGAAATCGTTGTCTGCACTTGTGTTACTTAATATCTTGGGTATCATAGAACATGTTTTAGGAGCTGAAGTTGATTCTTCCCCGCTCCATCTAGTCTTCCAATCCCTCAAAAATTAAAAAAATCAGGGTCCTTAGTCTTGTCCCCCCGGCGGACTTAACTACGTTCATTGGCCCTCTCGGGAGGTTCAGCACAAGCTGGACGAGATCTTCATCAATAAGGATCTCATCACCGTTGGCCAATACCAGAGAACTCTTATCTAGGTCGAAACATCTAATTACGTGTTTCGAAAAATGACCCGGGCAACTAGAGACACCCAATGTAAGAAGAGAACCAAACCCGATTTGCTTCACAGCTTCCTTCTGTTCAACGCTTAATTTAGAAATCATGTGAAAAAGGACATGAGGGGATGATCTTGTTAGAAATGTCACTTTCCTTTTTTTGATGGTTTTGGTTTTTGGAGGAGATGGTGGTAACTCTTCTTCGTCAGGTTTAGTAGTTGTAGAAATATCAGTGGTTTTGGGGGGGGTGGTGGTATATCTTCATCGACATGTATAGTAGATGTAGCAATAATAATGGTTTTTGGGGGGAGGTGGTGGTAAATCTTCATCGACATGTGTAGTACCTACAGCAATATCAATAGCTTCGACAGCAACTGTAGAAACTGATTCATCAGTCGATGACTTCGTATTCGTCTTCGTCTTCGTATTTCTCTTCCTCTTCCTTTCATATTTATTCAGGTAAGACCTCAAACGCATTATTTTCGGTGGGATAACATAAATCAGTATTACACAAAATAAATGGAATGAACGAGTGTAAAATTAATAAAAAAATATATAAACACAATATGATTAACATACCTCTCTGGTTTATTGTCGGGATTGACGTTGGATACAGGATTGGGGGCGGTTTCGTTTTCGTTTATGTTGTTACAAACTGCCAAGACGACCTCTCGGGAGTCAGAAGTATCCACTTCCATGTTGTTGTCTTGGTTTTCTGACATTTTCACAAAAATCCTTGTAGAATATAAGAAAACTCTAGGGTTTCAACGTTCAAATAAAGATGATCGCTGAGAGATAGAGAGAGAAGAATATGAACAGTTTCTTATGAAAATGAAGAGTGGGATTGTAGCGGAAAATATATGTTTCAATCCTTCATAAAGCGATTATAACTTCACAAAAATTAGAACATTAACGACACAAGGTTGAGTCTTTAAATTAATAAACAAAGATAGCTTCACAATCATTTCATTTCACATGGCACCTAGACTAGGCGAAGAAGTCTTCTCTCGAAAAGCGTCAATTCATTCATTTTTACATGGGACCTAGGCGAACGAGTCTTCGCTCGAAAATATAAAAATTCGTTACATGGTTTGTTCTTTCATATTTTTAATATAGAAATATTATATTTTTGTTAATTTTGGTATTTACATACATGAGTAAGTGTATTTACATGATAGGTCAACGGTCTTTTCATGAGTGGGTTGGGGGGTTTACATGAGCGTCAGGGTACGTCAGAATTAAAATAATTGAAGCGAATAATTCATCGCTCTGAAGCGTCTCCTCGTAAATAAAATTTATATTAAAAAATTTTAAATTAAAAATAAGTTATTGGAGCGAAAAATTCATCGCTCCAAAGCGTCTACTCGTAAATACAATTTACAAAAAAAATTAATATATAAATAAGTAATTTAAGCGAAGATTCCATCGCTCCAAAGCGTCTCCTCGTAAATAAAATTTACATAAAAATTTTTTTAATTAAAATTAAGTAAATGAAGCGAAGTACTTTTCGTTGAATGTTATTTTTAATGAATTTATTTAATATAGAAATATTATATTTTTGTTAATTTTGGTATTTACATATATGAGTAAATGTATTTACATGATACTTCAACGGTCTTTTCATAGGTGGGTTGGAGGGTTTACATGAACGTCAGGGTACATCAGAATTAAAATAATTGAAGCGAATAATTCATCGCTCCAAAGCGTCTCCTCGTAAATAAAATTTTAACATTTTTTTAAATATAAAAATAAGTAAATGAAGCGAAGAATTCATCGCTCAAAAGCGTCTTTTCGTAAATAAAATTTAAATAAAAAATTTATAAATATAAAAATAAGTAAATGAAGCGAAGTATTCTTCGCTGAATGTTATTTTTAATAAATTTATTTAATATTTAATATATAAATATTATATTTTTGTTAATTTTGGTATTTACATACACGAGTAAGTGTATTTACATGATAGATAAACGATCTTTTCATGGGTGGGTTGGGGGGTTTACATGAACGTCAAGGTATTAAAAACAGGGCTCCTGGGCGGGGTAAGCTTCGCTCCTTTCGCTTTTCTCCATTCTTTCTCACATGGTGCCGGAGAGAAATTAGCTTCGCTGGAGACAACATATCTCGATTTCTTTTGACCTGGAAACTGTGGGAAGGGAGATTCGCTTCGTACGTTAACTACACATTCCGATAACGGCGTTTGGGGTGAATCCGGAATGAAACCCGGGTTCCGGATCTCCCTCCCCCTCTTCAACCCAGCTTGGTTTATTAATATAATAATAAAGCTGCAATCTGATTGGTCCGCAACAGGGGAACACGGCAATCGGTAGTAAAAAATCCGGATTGGGTTTTAACTATCATAATTTTAGTCATTTAAGATTTTTTCACGAATGATTAAACGAATGTCTTTTTTACTTTATCATATTGGTTTCATTTTTTTTATTAATTTACCATATTTGTATAAACAAAACAACACTTCTTTTTTTTAATATATTCTCACACATTACACGTTTCTTAAAGCATTCAAACTACATTCGAACGTGTATATTTTAAAAAAAAAACTTAATTACAACACAAATACATCCAAATTGGTAAACCGTACAGAGTATTATGTCATTACGAAGTTATTTGAAAAAAATAAAATCTATCTTTATTTAAAAATTTTCTTTAAATTACATATTCGTAGTCACATAAACTAATTTTAACAAATTAAAATGTTTAAATCTCGAAAATAATAATTAATTTTAAAAAATATTTCCAAAATATTTTTAAATATCATTTTATTTAAAAAACAAATTAATTAAAAAATAAAAATAATATGCTAAAATAAGTTAGGTAGTTAACACATATTTTGTCATTTGGAAAAAGTTTTATATGGTTGTTTTACCGCTCGAGTATACTATGACATAATTTATCGTTCGAGTCTTATTGAGTAAAAATACCAAAATTAGAACCTCAAAAGAACCCTTTAAAATTAAGTGATATATATTTTTTTTTGATATTTGATCTCTTAAATATTTTGTCTATTTTTATGGTGCAACTTAAATTACAATAAATCTTGGGATAGCTATTTATTTATGCAATATTAACCATACTAAATGTTTAGTTTTGTTACTCTTATTCTTATTATTTATTTATTTTTGATAAATATATGTAACATAAATTATAACCCATTATTTTATAACTTATTATTTAACCTTTTAAAATTAAATGTTAAAATTAAATGTTAAAATTTTGTTAATATTTGATTTGTTATTTATTTTTATTTTTGAAATTATGAAACTTAAATTGTATTCAAATTTTATTGAACGATTAATATATAAAATCAATACAAAATGTTTCAATTTTTTTTACTTTATTTTTTTACATTATTTTATGGTCTAGTTATATTTTTGTTAAAAAAAGTCAAATTATTATATATATCTTAAAGATATACAAAAATAAATGTTAATTATTTTTATGACTAATATGTCATATTCTTTATTATAACCAATAATACAATTACTATAACTCAATTTGTGCAACGAATATGTCATTATGTATGATGTAGTGATAAATTATAAAAGCAAATAACTAAATAGTATAATTTTATTACTTATATATATATTTATATGTTGAAAATTATCATAAAAGTTTTTAAAAACATATAAAAGAAAACACTAAATTGTTATAAATAAAAATAATAAAAATATTCATTTTCACTTTTTTTTTCTCCCTCAATAATTAATCTTCTTTTATTATATTGTATATATAATATTAAAAAATAAAAATGCTATATATTATTATTTATTATACACATGTTAATAACTTTTGGATTCAAACAAATTAACAGCGTTTAATTTTTTATTTATTATATATTATTTAAATTATAAAAATATAAATGCAATGTTGTATTAATTATATGTGTGAACTATTTTCTTGTTATTTATGTATTAATTTGGGGTAAGAGGATATAACCAATTTATGACAATGATGATGCAACTTGTTATGCGATATTTTAAAAGTAGGTGTTGACTTACCATTTTTAATTTATTAATTATATTTGGTTTGTTATATAATAAAATCTAAATTATAATAAACTAGTATCTATCTCGTGTATTTGCACGAGTAATAATATAAAAAATCGTAAAAAAAACGGTAAAAATGTGATAATATTTTTATTTTTATTTTTAACCGTTTTAAGTTTATGGGCGGGTCAACTCACAATCCGACTCAAGTATCCATTTACTCTCACATTACAGAACGATCTCTAAAACAATTGATACAGTTTGATTCTTCAACTCAATTAGTTTGACATTTAGAGTTCACTTCTTCTCCATACTACGAGTGAAAGGAAAAATATAAAAATTATTATTAAATTAGCTCATACAAGACTTACTATATCCATATGAATTATGTCTCATATCTCTATAAATATGACGGAATTGTTTTATTATTGCTAACTATTGATGAACCACCGCGTTCATAATATTTGGTGTTGAATTTAAAATATAAAGTGTTATTAGCCTAGTTTGTTAAATGGTTGTATTTATTTTGTTAGGTTGCAAGCTCAAACCATACCTACAGTATTTTAAATTTTATTTTTAATCGTTTTAAGTTTATGGGCGGGTCTACCCACAATCCGACTTAAGTATCCATTTACTCTCACATATATATCCAAATTAACACAGTTTTTGACCTAGTAATCCGGATATTTTAAAAATTAAGCATTATATTATATATATATATATATATATATTGTGTAACTATTAATTCAATATTAATTACAGTAACGTGGATAATTTTGTTGTTCTTATTTGGTTATTTATCTATCTTGATAAACATATTTAACATAAATTATAACAAATTATTTTGTAATTATTATTCAACATCTTAAAATGGAGTGTTACAATTTTATTGATATTTTAATTTTTAATTATTTTATATGTTATAGTGTGCAATTTAAATTACAATAAATTCTTTTATAATTTATTATTTAACATTTTAAAATTAAATGTGTTACATTTTATTGTTTTTATTGTTATTTGATTGGTTAATTATTTTATTTGTTCTATAAATTTTTGTATAATTGTTAATGTTATCTTAACAATAATAAGTTTTGATAATTTTGTTTTTAAATCTTCCTTTGTCATTTATTTTTTGAGATAAAAGAATCCAACAAATATTTTAACAATGATTGTGCAATTTATTATTTAATATTTTAAAATTAAGGGTCAAGTTGCCTTTTTTATTTATTTTTTATTTTGTTTGTTAGATGGTGCAACTAATTACAACCTATTTTGTTGACGATTTCTTTTGTTTGTTTTTACTCTAATTATTTCATCTAAAAATAAATAATTATTTTATTAATACTGAATTTATTTAATTAATAAATTAATGTAGACTAATTTTATATTATTAAATAAAGACACAAAAACTTTGGTAAGAGACAATTAAGTATAATCGTTTAACTTTTTAAACTAACTTAGTTTATTCATTCATTTTCAAATTAATTTAGTTTACAGTTTAAACTCAGGGTTCATTCTTTCTCAAATTAACCTATTTTATTATTTAAACTAAATTTTTTTTAAGTATATTTATTACATTTAAAATTCATTATATATAGATAGATATTTTCAAATTATTATTTTTATAGATTTGATATATTTAAATTATTATTTGTATAAACTAAAATATTTATATTTTGATATATATTTTAAATTTTATTTTTATAAATTTGATTATTTATATTTGGATATATAATTTAAATTATTACTTCTTATAAATTTGATTATTTATATTTTAATATATATATATATATATATATATATATTTACATTTCAATTATTATTGATGTTTTTTTAACTTTGTCAACTATCCGCCATCTAATAAAAGACAACACATTAAAAGTTGATAAAAAATTATTTTGAAAAGATATCACAATTAAAAAAAAATTGATTATACCTATAGATGTAGGGGAAATGATCACCAAGGTAGGGTGATCATTTTGCTTTTTGAACGGAGTCAATCCGCCTAAAAATGAAGAATTTCTATCTTTAAAAAATTAAAGATGGCTGCAGATGGTTATCCATTCGGCGTCGCGTTGGAGGAGATGACCATGGAATGAAACGACGTCGTTTGAGAGAAAACGCGGACGCGAAACGTTCCATCTAGGCGTCATTGTGATTTGGCGTTCTGTTAGTGATTCAACTAACAAGGCGTTAGCTGATCGGGTGCGGCGCGGACGCGCGTTCCCTCCATTGCAGCGGGCTACACGGTCAGCCTAAGAGCGTTGGATGATAATCTAGCGCTCATCCAATGGATCTGGTACATGTTGTAGTCAAATTTTATAATTTCGGCTACATAAGGTTACAAATATTTTTTTATTAAATCCTTAAGGGTTTGATTGAAATTAATTTTTCTTTTACCCTTTTGACTTTAATTTTGATATTTTTAAATATACAAATATTAAAATAAATATGGAAAATATTTTACCAATTTATTTTATTTATTATTTTTTTTTATATTTTAGGATTAAATAAATAAGTTTTGGAGATGAAATGGGTTCCACATTTTATTCTAAATTATTTATTTTTGTCCCCTTGATTTTTCTAAAATTATTTTAATATAAAATGTGTTTTGACTTTTACCCTTAATTAATTAGATTAATTATCACAATAATTAATTAATCCTAATTAATTATTTTAATTAGGTTTTTGTCCATGAGATTAATTATTTCAATTTTATTTATTTGAAAATAAATCAAAATAATTATTTTAATATTATAAATTGGGGTGTAGATTTTTAGTACTTACACTAGTCAAAACTTGTTTTTTCCAGTTTGTATCACACACAATTTTCAATTTGGGATTTATCGCAACAGCATACCTTATGCGGTTCAAGATGTAACAATTCATCCTAGTTTAGACATACCTTAGAATAATATTCCACTAAATCAAGATTGTCTTGCATTATTGTATATATCCTTTTTGACTCGATACAAGGTTGACCATCGTTACCTTCATCCCTCGCATTCACTTCCTTACATAGCTCTAAAGAGGTAGTTGTTCTTTCAAAGTAAACTCTATTCTTTTTATTGATTGTGTTCATTATCCATGATCAAACCATCAATCATTTTCCAGCGAATAATATTTTGAGTATCAACTATAAATGATTCATCAATGTAACACATAAATGATCCATCAATGTAAATGCCAATTGCAATATAAATGATTCATCAATGTAACACATCTTCATCTTCGCAGTAAGTACCAATTGCACGTTGGTAGACCATTCGAAGTAGTTCTAGTAGGTCAAAATTACGTGAGTCAATATTGCTCTTGAAATATCGCTAGGATGAACATAAAGAGGATATGTGCAATCTCGCTTCAATGGTAGCATTCAATGGTAGCATTAGTGGAAAAACTTGAATAAGAACTTGAAATGAAACTTGAACTGGATCAATTAAGCGTTATTGATGAATTTAAAATTAGGTTTAGAGAATGCACTAGCTCATCAAAAATGTCGTCGTTATTAAAATTAAATTAACTATCACTTATCGAAGGTTCTTGAAGGTGCATGATCGCCTCATGCTTTAATACCATGTTGAACTTTAATCAAGAAATCAAAAACTAAAATCTAAGAGAGATAAAAATTGTTGTGTTATTGATTATTTAAAATGTATTTGTTACGATCCTTATTTGAGAATTTTGGATCGGAAAAAATATCGATCCTCATATTATAAATACAAACTAGCCATTGAACTAGTGTTACAATTTAAAGAAAGTCAATAAACTTTATAAAGTCTTGTTTAAAATTGTAAGCGTTAAATATGTAAGTATAAAATGCCTATAAAGATGTAATCAAATTAACTGAATGTTTAGATAGATAAAATTTTGTAGATAGAATAATTAATTTAGCTTTTTTTTCTTTTTTTTTTTTTGTATAAAATCTAGTATTAACTTGGGGGTCTATGTTTAAATATTAAATAGTTTAATTTTACTATTAGTAAATATTTTAATTTTAATATGAAAATTATATTATTTTATAATCCATTAAATTTAATTAAATAGTTGTAAGGTTTAATAGTTGGAAATAGATTAGTTATTGGTAAAATTTTGTATTATATGATTGTGACAAGTAATTTTAAATTTAGTTTTAAAATAATTTCACAAAATATTTCAATAAAAGTTAAAAATAATTACTAAGTTTAATAAATGCAAAATAAGTTTGAATATAATCAAAATTGGTATAAATTTTATTGTAAATAATAGTTACAAATTATAAATTATTTATTAAAATAAGTAAAGAAAGAATAATATATATATATATTTATATATATATATATATATATATATATTTTAGTGAAAATAAATAAATAAAGTATAGTTGGAAAATATATTAATAATATAACACAATAAATAAAATTGTAAATTTTTGTTGCAAAAAATATATTACAATAAGACAAGTCAAATACACAATATTTGCTCGAATGAAGTATTATTTGTTGCAATTTAATTACATATTGTAAAATTTATCGACGAATTATTGTAAACATTATCATCAGTATTGTTGGACATGTGGTGCACTTTACTTCTTCATTTTTTAGTGTATTTTTTCAGTTTTGTCATCGACGGATTTCGTGAATTAAACATGCTAAGCAAACCAAATCAAATGAAACTGCCATATATAACTTAAGCTTTGAAACATCTAAACACAAACACACATGTACACATGATAATGTGTGCATGTTTTAAGTCAATTTATAAGTTTAATAAGGAAACCATTATAAATGAACTCAATTATAGAAGGAGGAAAAGAATTTATCTTTACTAGAATAAGAATTGAAGTGCATCCTCGAAATATGTTGTCAAAGAATATAATAGTAATTGACAGGAAAAGAAAGTTTACCATCATGGAAAACTCATATGAATGGAGGTCACACATGTATGTTTTCTGTAACACTTTCTAGTATTCTAACACTAAATATGCAAAAACAATTGAGAAAGAGTAGCAAATCCTGAAAGCTCAAGAAGAAGAAAAATAGAAAAATGAAACGGAATAATCAAAGATCAAAGAGCATATCGAGGAAGTTAAAGTCAATCAGCAAAGAAAAAATGCAGAGGAAGAAATTAAGAAAGAATTAGAGAAGGAAGAAAACAATGATGTAAATGAAGAAAGCAATGTATAATCATAAAATAAGAAAACAATAAAATTGATGAAACATGGGATACTGAAGAAGATAAACTTAAAGACAATGAAGAGGCAGAGGAAGAAAATATAACATAGGAGAAAAGTGAAGAGAAAATTAAGGTTGTTGATCCTCAAACACGTAAAAATGAAATAAAGAAAAGTAGTGACAAAAGCCCTAAAATCCTGAAGAATAATATATTTTTATCATTTTAGTACGGGTTCATATTAAACAATGGGAGTAGACAGACATCATTATCTACTTCAATTCAATCTCTCTTCATTAAGAACGAACGAGGAATGAGACGTGAAAAAATGCAATATAGTCAAAAAAGACGAACATAAAGAAAACACAGATTGAGATAAATAAATTGTAGTCTTTATTCATTATAATATGTGTTTATAAGGTGGTTTCACTGTTACCTTTCATAAACTTTTGGATTTGGATTTTGATTATTTGTTATCTTATCATCAAAAAAAAATATATATAACCCTACTCCTCCTGGATTCATTGAATTACTTTACACTCCCGGATTCATTGAATTATTATGGGCACGGATCATTTAGTACTCTCTCCCCCAATTCATTGAATTATCAATGGCACCGATCAGTGAGGAGTTAGGTCTTTGTCTGTTTGAATTATTTTAAACCACTTAAACATCATCCCCAATATAACTAACCTAAATTCTAACAAATTCTTAGTTTTTTTAATATATAAAAGACTAAAGATATTAATATATAAAGATAAATTTAATTTAATTTAATATTTAAAATAAATAATATTTTAAAATGTTGGTTAATAATTTAAATTATATTTTTAAAAACTGAACCAATAATTTAAAATTGAATGCATTTTATTTTATTTTATAAATAATTTGGGTGTAATTTTGAGGAGCAAAATATTTTTGGGTAAAAAAATTAATACAATCCACAATACTTAAAATTAAGATCAAATATTTTTTTTTAAATATTGAATGAAATTTATGTTGAAGAAAAAAAAAAGTGAATTAATTAAATAAAATATTTAAATTTTAAGTAATTATTATTTAAATTAATTTAATAATAACTAATATTAATATATAAGAAAAAATATATTAAGAGTATTATGTCATAATATATTAATTAATAAATTTAATATATTGAATTATATAATTAAATAAATAAATTTGATGTATAAAATAAAAAATAATTAAACTAAGATATTAATATATATATATTTTTAATTTGTATACTAAAGAATATGTGAAAGAAGTTGATTATAAATATAAATATAAATAATAGAAAGTTAATATATATATATATATATATTTATATATATATTTAAAGATTTGTATTAATGCAGCAATGATTTATTCTGTCTCCATATTATTACTAAATTCAAAAATACATTAATTAAATAACTAATTCAAAATATATATATATATATATAATGAATAAAAAAGAAATAATTAATTATTTTTTTATAATCAATACATTAATATTCTTAAACTTCATATCATTTCAAAAAAAAATAAAAACAAAAAAAAATTAAAATAAAAAATAAAATTTAATAATAAAAAACTTCTTCATACATGATAAATAAAATAATTTTTTCAAGCTAATTTAAAAAAAAATTGATAAAATGTTTTGTTCCCTTATTATTAATATTCTATATATATATATATATTTATAATATTATTTTACTCACTCTTTTCTCCATTCTTTTTAATTTTTAATTTTTAACTTTATTTTTTTATTCTTTTTATTTTTTTAATTAATTTATATACTAAAAAAATTATTCTTTTATAAATTATATTAAAATTATTATTTTTATAATTGTAATTACTAAAAATCTAAATACCCAATTTAATTATTTTTAAATAAATTTTTTAATTATTCATTAATAAATAAAATTAAAATAATTAAAACTAAAGGTCAAAACATAATTAAACGATTAATTAAATTATTATTGTGATAATTAAATCCTAATTAATAAAAAATAATGACTAAAGAAAGTAAATAAAATAATTTAAAATAAATATTATACTCATTTTATTCCAAATTAATTTTAGAAAAATTGAAAGTGATTAAAATAAATAATTTAGTATATATATGTTATATCTATTATATCCCAAATAAATTAATAAAATATATGTTATAATTATTTTTAATATTTTGTATAATTTAAAAGATTTAAAAATAAATTCAAAATGGTGAAAGAAAAATAATTTCAAATAAATCCTTAAAATTAAATTAAAAAATAAATTTGTAATCGGGTATAGCCGAAATCAAGAAAAATTGCTGCAGCAGAAGTCACAGACTTCCTATAGGCCTAGGAATGCACCACATCGTCCGCTGCAACGTTAAAAGACGTGCGCGCGCAACAGAGAATCACCATACGGTTGCTCCAACGTGGTCTCCTCCAACGCGGGCGAAATGCCCAGCGTCCAACGCCAAAAAATGACATTGTTTTGACCATTTGTTGACGCTCAAACGTGGAAGCCCAAAAACGACGTTGTTTCACCTTGCGTCTTCGTTTTCCTCGCAACGCCAAGCAGATAAGCATTTGTAGCCATCTTTGATTTTTCAAAGATGGAATTTTGTCGTTTCTTAACTGTTTGACTCCATTTAAAAGGTGATCATTTCCCCTACATCTAGGATCATCATTGCGGCCTATGTCGACTACTGACCGGAAAAAAGCCAAAAGACTACTAATGGTCTTTTAATTAAATGATGCCCACTTGGTCGATGAGTAACCTCCATTGATCAATCTGAAGGCAAGAGATCCACTCTCAAGCCTCCAATTAAAGAATTTCAGAAATCCGCTAATAAAGCTTCAAGTTTCTAGATTTTTCGAAAATTATGTGTAAGACCTTAAAGCTCGGATCCAAGCATCCTTAAAACTTCCACAATAACTAAGGAGTATTCTTCAGCTCTCAGTAAACTTTCAATCATTCTTTAATTCAACTAGCATGTATCACGTGCATTTGCACGATTAATAATATAAAAAACCGTAAAAAAAAATTACGGTAAAATTTTTATGGGCGGGTCAACCCACAATCCGACCCAAGTATCCATTTACTCTCACATATATCCAAATTAACCACAGCTCTCGACCCGGCAATCCGGACACTTTAAAAATTAAGCATCATTATATATATATATATATATATATATATATATATATATATATATATATATATATATATATTAGTTAGTTAGTTAAAAAGATGAACTTATATTGTTAAAATGTCACGCGTTTATCAAAATTTGGGTTGAATTTAAAATATAAAGTGTTATTAGCCTAGTTGGTTAAAATGTTGTACTTGTTTTGTTAGGTTGCAAGTTCAAACCATACTCTCGACCCGGCAATCCGGACACTTTAAAAATTAAACATCATTATATATACATATAGATTAGTTAGTTAAAAAGTTGAACTTATATTGTTAAAATGTCACGCGTTTATCAAATTTTAGGTTGAATTTAAAATATAAAGTGTTATTAGCCTAGTTGATTAAAAGGTTGTACTTGTTTTGTTATGTTGCAATTTCGAACCATACATATAACATTTTTTATTTTATTTTTAACCGTTTTAAATTTTGAGTGGATCAACCCACAATCCGACCCAAGTATCCATTTACTCTCACATATATTCAAATTAACCACATCTCTCGACCCCGCAATCCGGATACTTTAAAAATTAAACATCATTTTATATATATATATATATATATATATATATATATATATATATATATATTTTATAGTTTAAAATTGAAATTTTTACATTTCTTTTTTTGAGCTGCAGTAACCCAGAAAGTTTCCTAACGTGTTTCTAATGATGTTAGAAACATATTTAGATCATGTTTTATCCATCCCGATCATGTTTGATCAAAATTAAAATTTTCATTAAAATTGAAAATTTGAAGTTCTTGAATTGGTCAAAACGAATAGTTAATGTTCATTTTTTTTGTTCAATCAATCACATAAAACATAAGAAAGCTATTGGCAAGTCCTTTACACTTCTTTAAAATCTAAGACCAAAAACTCGATTTTTACATCAAAATTATTTTGGTTGAATGGAACATCATCCAGGTCAAATGACACCTTGGGATGATGTTCATAATGATCTTGAGAACTTTGTGAAGCTTCTAAAATACTTGGATCAAAGGATGAAAGGATTTATGCCTTAATCAAAACTGCAAAATATATATTTTATGTTCTTGAGGACCGAAGAACCTAGCCCGGGTTCGACCAAGACCAAGAAGCCCAGTCGAGGATATTCGATCAGGGCCAAGAATTTTTGACATCCGATCGAGGATCTTCAAACCTAGGACCGAGAAGGTCCGATCGAGGCTTCTAACCTTAGGATCGGGAGGCTTTCGCACACGACCGGGGATTCCAACTTAGGACCAAGAAATCTCGCACCCGACCGAGAATTCTCAAACCTTTGACCAATGAAGTTAGCCCCAAGCTAACCTAGGACCGGTGATTTTTACACCCCGACCGAAGAACTCCAGCACTCCGACCGAGGAACTTTAGCACCCCGACCGAGGATCTCTTAACCCCGACAAAGGAATTTTGACTCGGGACCAAGGGCCTTAGGCCACGACTGATCAAATGCACATATGATTGAGGACATGGTCATAGGGCCTATTTGGCTGCACTTTTAATTTTCCAAAATTATTTTTAATTTTGGGATCCAAATCATTTTCTAAAAATCCCAAAATATAATTTGTTTTTAGAATATTTTCTAAAAAAATATTTTGATAATGGCTCGTTTTGAATTTATTTTTAAACACTAATGTCTTTAAAATTAATATTCTTTAGGTAGATTCATCTCTAATCAAAGTCATCACCAATATATATCAGCATTTAAATATTATTGTTATAATTTTAAATACGCAAAAACATTGATTATGACTAAGCCTGAAAGAATAATTAGTTAAAAATGAAAACGTTATACAATCAATTTTTAAATGTCAAGATTTTTATAAAGTCGTTTTTAAAACAAGTACGAAGAATGAAATGCGAAAATCCTCTCCTGAGTATCACCAAACTACGCACCAAATAAAACTCTATTTAAAAATACGTTTGTATACATATATCTTTTATTGATTTTAAAATATTAATTAACGACTTTATTTTAAATAAATAATATTTTAAATTAATTTAAATATAAACTTTTAAAAATCAAATTTTAATTTGACTATTTCAAGTCTAAAAGATTATTTAAACTTGAATTCAAATTAATTTTGCATAGTCAAAATATTTTTGTAAAATCTTGGTATAAAGGATCTAGACACACAAATCAATGTTAAAATTTTTATTTATAAATTGGTATAAAGGTGTATTAATATATAATAATAAAAATATATTTTTAATATATATTTTTTAATAAAAAGAAAAATATTATATATATAAATATTTTGGGTAGAATAATTTAATTTGAATTATATTTTAATCTCTAAAAAAAATATTTATACATAATCATTTCTCTCTATTTAATTATTAGAATAAAAAAAATTAAAAAATTATTTAAAGAGGGAATGATGTGTCAGATTTGAGTAGAATTGATCCTAATAGAAAATCTATTTAAATACATCACTCCCTACACCATCCCAAATTCCCTACCTATACATTTAAAAATTTTCCAATTTTAATTTTATATTATTATACACTTTTTTATAATTATTAATATATTAATATATTTTTTTAATTATATGGATATAATCTTTATAATATTAAAAGAATAGATACATTTTTTTTTAATTTAAATCATTAACTCCCCATCATTACTCAATAATATATTTAAATGGGTGAAATTATTCAAAAAAGAAAAAATGTAATAATTTGATTAATGAGAGTTACAAAATATGGAGTAAAGGAACTGTAGTTTTCACAAGCATGAAACATTTGTTGTAGTTGCAGCCTAAAATTGATAAACCACACAATGAATTGTCTTGGGGGCTTTGTTAGTTTGATTTTGTTGTGTTTGTAGAGCTCCTTCCAAACTGAATGATTATAGGCTTGCTTTTGAACATGTACCCATTCACTAGATTCTGCGAAAAACAATATACCTTATTTTCATCAATAAATTGAAGGCAAAATCATAATTGTCACTTGATCATGGTCACCAATGTAAAACCCTGGGAAAGGGGACAGAAAGACTTACTAAAGCTCGATGAGCAAGTTCAATAGAAGGAAATGTCACGAAAGCTTGCCCCCTCATTCTTCCCTCCTGAAATTGAGAATTCCACTTTGTGTTCACATATAGAAACTGCAACTTATCAATCATATAGCATAACAAATACACACAAAACTCTCCCATCACTTCCATCTCTATATTAATGTTAATTCTAAGTATTTGCACCACCAAGATGTAATTATGCACACATTATTAATCAAGACTCATTAGCAAGGTAAAAGATGTTCGTCTAACAGTTATGCAACTTTGATTTTCATTTGTATACTTTAAAAATCTAAGATTTTCTAAAGGATGAATTATTAAAATAGAAACTGCAGCATCATTTTTCAACATGAGTAACTGACCATTTGGAAATACTTATCATTTTTTTTTTTGTATCCTAATACAAAGGAGAAACAACCAATAAAATTTTGAATGTCTCTACCAAGCTTAGTTTCCAAATATTACTAGATCAAGATACATAAATAAGTGTTTTCCAAATGGGGCATTCAATACGCCTAAAAGACTTCTTTTCTTTCATAGTGTTGTATCTTTTCTTTCGTAATTCTGACCAAAAAGTGTTTGAAAATATAAAAAACCAAGTTGCTCAAATATACTATTTGGTTTATTATGCAATTCATTATAAATAAATTTATATATATATTCATAGCTTTTATAAGTTTGGAGGATCTATAGAGCAAGTTAGCAATGTATTGAAGAGTTCCATAACCTAGCTATACACCCAGCCTTTTGTTAATGTAATCATTCCCACACATTAGAAAGAGTCAATAACACTTAACCTGCATTAGTTTAATTGTTAGCTCAGATTTAGCTGAATCAGTGCTGCCAAATAGTGATCCTGCATCACAGCAACAATTAACTAAATCAATATAAGAGTCACGAATTCAAACTAATATATAAGAATGCACTGTACCATCAACGGGATTGTCCCTCTGAAAATAGTTAATATTCCTCAATGAGGGGAAAATATTTGTCCATTTCATTTGTAAGATCGGAAAACTCTATCTAAAGTATCCTTGGTCAGGACATTGCATTTTTTCAGTTGCCTTGGAAAAATGCAGATGAAAAGCAAATCTTAATCTCACCGAATAAGTAGAAGAAATCGTCAGCAACCACGTCTTTTGCCAGATTCTTCACATACAACACAGGAGCGGGATCTCCTGCCGCATAATTCTGCACAACAGATTTTCATATCAGCCTTCAAGAGATTCAGTTCAATGAAAAATTCAGCAGAAACGTCAGAAATTTCAAATATTTCACCATTTTGCATGGGCAGACTTTCAACAACCAAACATTGAACTAGAAAGACAGTGTTATATTTGGTCAAAATGTCCAGAGATGAAAATCAGGGCGAAATTTAAGTGACATGCATGCAAAGACTTGTTGTAAAACCAAGTACATAACAACTATAATAGCCACCCTCGTTGCTATTTCAATACAATCTGAGGGAAACTTAAGGGTTAGATTAACTAACCCTCAGTAGAAGAATAAGTTGGAAGTGGCTGCTGTAAATAAAGCGATTAAGGGCCTAAGGATAGCAAGGGAGGGAAAATAAATTATCTGAAAATTAACTTGAATCAATTGAAGGTTCTCTCTCTTACAATTCATTTATTCTCACCTCTGCAATTCTAACCCAATCTCATCTGCAATTATAGGATCATATACTATCTATTTTCATTCTTTCTAATCTCATACTCTAGTTTTCTATGATACATTTCACAGAAGAATCAAGAAATTCATTGATTGATCAAACTAGTTTTCCTCTGGTTCTACTTAGGTATCAGAGAAATTGTTCTCACGCATGTGAGGTTCTAGGATTACAATCAGAAGTGGAATCGCTGAGCAGAATTTATGAGTTAGTTACAAGGCATCATGAATTCAATTTCAATTTCAGTGTGCTTCGTTCGGTGATCGAAAGAATCGTTGAGCAGAATTTATGAGTTAGTTACAAGGCATCATGAATTCAATTTCAATTTCAGTGTGCTTCGTTCGGTGATCGAAAGAATCGGCGTCAGAACTGAAGAAGACGAATCGGACAACCATCGTGGGATTGCAATATCGCCATTGCAATACAGTCATCGCGAGTTTGCGATCACTTACACGCTCTGACGTTTTCTGGCAACTGAGATGAGCACAATTTTTTTGCTTAAAGACGACGAATAATCCGACAACTTCGAAATTACATAAATGTATAGTTACCATACAACCATATTTTGATTCAACAAGCATAGACGTATCGCAATCTCGCGCATGGGGGCTATATATGAGTTATAGCTGATAACGACGTTTTTTTGTTTATTGAAATTTCAATCTTCGTGTTTTTTCTCTTCCCTAACTTTTCATATTTACAATTTCTCGTTCCACATTTTGTTCCGAGAGTTTGTTAAGACTACAAAGCAAGTGGTGAAAGATCACTTTGAAGAAAAATTATCTCAAAAAACTATAATGGAATTCATACTTCACTTTTATGATATTGTTGAGGCATAAGAGCAAAAAGATGATATTGATTCACATCCTAATTAATCTCGTGGGAAACGTCTGACATCAATTTCTTCATCGGTCAACTTGTCAATATTACAACCAAAAAAACAGCAGCAATTAAAATCCTATAAATACTTTTTTTAAATTATACACCAATAATCAAAATGGAAAACCATATCAATTAAATAAAGCTAAGAAACAATTAAGATATGATGCAGTTCAAAAATTTACAAAGTGGAGGTATGATGCAGGGATCGCATTCAATGCGATAAATATGACAGTTTAAGCCAATAATTAAAGTAATTGGATAATATGGTCCTGAAATGAAACCACCTACTTATCATGAGGTGAGAAAACCATTTTTAAAAAAAGAGATAAATCATACAAAATTAATTTTGAAACAAAATGAAGAGGAAATGACAAATAAGTGACCTCCCTTTTCTATCTCTATCAATCAGCCAAAGTATAATCATTCTTTGCCATCTTCTTTTCATTTTGCTTCAAATCAACTTTGTATGGTTGATCTCCTATTTTAAAAGTGCTTATCACCTCATGTTAAGTAGGTGATTTCATCATAGGACCATATTGTCCAATTGTTTCAATCATGAGTTTGAAACTGTCACATTTTATCGCATTGAATGCAATCTCTACATCATACATTCACCTAGTAAATTTTTTAACTGTACCAGATCATAATTGTTTATGAGCTTCATTAAATTGAAGTGCTTTTCTATTTTGATTTTTGGTTTCTCGCTTAAAATAAACATTTATAAGACTCAATTGTCGTGGTTTTTTGTTGTAATATTGACGAGTTAGCCAATGAAGAAATGGATGTCAACTGTAACTGTTTTCCAAGAGATGAATAAGATATTAATCAATATCATCATCTTATTTTTGTACATTAACAACATTATAAAAGTGAGTTATGGATATCATTTTATTTTGGGGATATTTTTTCTTTAAAGTGAATCTTTCACTACTTGCTTAACACATCCTGGGACTTTTGGACAAGATTTTGTATCTTTAAATCAATCAACAAGATGTTGTTTGAGTCTTGGTATCCCACCTTTTGTTAATTTTTTTATAAAAGTTGCATGATATTGCATCAGTAATTTTATTTGGATTAGACATTTTCCCATAGTTCCATCAAATATTTTTTCATTTTTTTAAAACTAAAAAATCTAAAAACCAAAATTTAATAAAAAAAATATTCAAGAAATATAAAATTACAGCAATTTATTCAAAAACAAAGTATCAAACAAATATGTGAAAAAGATTTACCAGCGGCGAGATGGCTATTTCCAGTAACTAGGAGGAGACAAATTTTGGTACCGACAAGTGTAAGAGGAAGAGAAAACAAAAAGAAAAGACAAGAGTGAAAAAAATGTGGAACAATAAAATTGTAAGAGAAGAGGAAAAGTGAAAGAGAGAAATTTAAATAAGAAAAGAAGATGAAAAGTTAGGGAAGATAAAAAGACACGAAGAGATTGAAATTTTAATAAATAGAAAAAGCATCGCTATCATAGCTACAGCTTTCATCGATATAACTCATATAGCGATGAAAGTGATGGTTTTCACAAACCATGTAGCCCATTGCGCCTTATAGCCTTCCATTGTCGCTTAGTTACACTATTGGCAATAGCGAGTGCTACGCTCGCTATTGACAACTATGACACTAACTGTTAGGGAGAATACAATGAAGAAGATGAATTAATTATTTTCTTAACTACACATAACAACTGATATTCTATTTATATACTCTATTAATAACCGTCACTTTATTCCCGCCACTTATCATAACCAATAGACTTACCAACCACATACTTCAACCATACCGTTAGGCTTCCCAATCATCCACTTACACCATAGGGCATTATCCCTAACCCTTTCCCTTTGTATCACAATACTGAAAGGAGTTGGCAAGCATGGGGATTGACACAATGTTTGTTGACAAACAGTAAGCATAAGGAAGACCAATTATGGAGGAAGACTGTTATGAATCAAGGGGAGATTGTTGAACATTCTTCACAATAGCTTTGGAGACACAATGGTACAAGGAAAGGACAAGAAGCACCAAGACTATGAAAGCCACTTTAGTGGTCATTAGTTAGAGTAGATGTCTTTGGAGTTATTGGGTGTACAGGTATAAACTTTATATTTGGTGTAGAAATAGATGGTATAGGGTTGCTTTGTCCATTACTATCGTAGTATCTTGGCATAGGGGTCATTGAACTCTTGGAGAGTTATAATATCTTAAGGGCACTAACACTTAGAGAACTCTCGGTTGAAAGAGGTTCTTGGAGAAGTTTACTTGTGTAGATAGTTTTTTGTTGTTTGTGTGAAGTTTCTTGTGTGGAATAGACATCTAGGCAGAGAATTCTTGTAACACCTATAATTATTGGAAAGCCATAATCTCACAGATGGCAAAGTGAATGTAGGACAAATTGGGTTTTAACCACCATAAATATTGGTGTCATGTGTTCTTTTGTTGCACCCTAGATATATGCATACATGTGATAGAAAGTTGATTGTTAATGAATTATGCAAGTTTGTGCATTCAGCCCTAACAGTGTCATTATTAACTTTTTTTCACGTTGAAAAATCTACCTTGTTTTGTTTGTGAAAAATCACAATGGTTACTTCTAAGTATTATCGCAAAAAAATCTCTATAACAAAAGAAGCAAAATAAATTAAAAAAATTAAACTTTAATTTGGATCATAATCTAAAAAATAATTTGTATAGCAAATGAAGCTACAAAAATCACACATTAATCATAATTTGATTAATGATCCAAAAAAATCTAATCATTATCCATAATAAATCTTATATCAAGTGGAAAAAAATCACTTTCAATTTTATGTTTCAAGATTTTTTAATGGAATCATGATCGTGACAAAATTGTCATAAAAATACCAATTTCCAAATAGGCTCAATATCTCCAAAAGACTAACCTAGAATTACTAAAACACTTCTCCCTACAGAGAAATAAATAAAGACAATAGGAAAGAAAGTAGAAACTATGACCAAATCAATTACTATACAAATATTTAGAAAGATATATCGATAATGTCTTTAATCTAAAGCAGGATTAAACCAAAGTCAGTTACTGCTTACCTTAAACATTGGAAGAGATAATATTTCCTCTGGAGGCAACCTTCCTTTTGCAAGTTCTTCCGGAGTAGCATAAGGTTGGATATCCACATTTATATTTTCATGCTCAGATGGTTCTTTATTACCATCCACATGCATCTGCTGATATTGTGTTTGTTTGGACGACCCAATCTTTATCTACAAGCACAATCCATATTAAGGCTTCAAATAATCTAGATATCAAGGATTATAAATCTGACATTAATCTCTAAAAAGTTTGTTAATGATTGATCACCTGTAACATAAGGTTCTTCTTTTTTATCATTGGCATCTCTTTTGGCACCAAGAGAGAGGGTTTCAGCCCCACTGATTCATGAGCCACACCTTTATCAACAGCAGGTCCTACAATAGTTTCTCTCTTACGCTTTGGCCTAGAAATTATCCCTTCTTTCGTTTTTAAAGAACTTGACTTGTCATCAATCTCCTATAGATGATCATCAGTTAAGCACTCAAAACCTATTTACATTTCATTGAATAATGTTTCTCAAGAGTACTAATTTAATAACAGAAAATAACAGCCATCAAAGAGAAAGTGAAAAAGTCGCTGCAAAAAGGTTAAACAAATGTGTGCTTTCTTCATAAACAGACAACATAGCAATATTGGCTTGATTTTTTTAGTTTTAATTATTGACATAACATTATGGGCTGTTATGTTATCAACTCTTTTTCACGTTGATCATGAATTCAAAAATAAACAATATAATTTGATCATGGTCCAACAAATAATCGGATCAGTATCATGAAAAAATCTCTATACCATATTAAGCAAAAAAAATTATACTTTAACTTGATCAAGATATACAAAATAATTTGTATACCAAATGAAACAACAAAATCAAACTATAATATGGATGATGATTCAAAAGTAATCTGATTATGATACAGGAAAAAATCTTATACCAAACAAAAAACAATTTACAAGTTTAACTTTTAGAGATTTCCAATGGGATCGTGATTGTGACACAAATTGTGATAAAATACCAACTTTTCAAATAGGCTCGTGAGTAACAAAGAGCAGGGAGATATTGGACAGATGGATGTATTCTTTTGAACTGTGAAGTGTTAAGAAACCCAAGATATTGCAGCAAGACGAGCATAATAGATTTTTGTTGGGTAACATCATGAAGCAGTTAATGAAGACAAGGCTAAGAGACATTGATTTTTCTTTTTTAGAGTGATGCATACACAGTAAGAAAACTTTTTATTTGCAATTGATAATGAAAGAGAATTTAGTGCTTTACCAGAGAGAGACCTTAATGTTCCTTCTACATGCTAACAAAAGATGACATTAAGCATCAACTTAAACCCAAAAAGTGTCCTTTAACTTTTAACCTAATATCTTTAACATTGGCAGTAATATATACCTCATCTGAATATTCCATCTCAGACTCATCACTGGATAAGTCAGCCATGTGAGGCTTAGAAGCAAGTTCTGATGGAAGCAATGGTGGAGGTGGTGGTAGGGGTGCTGGTTCTGTAGGTGGTAAGGGAGGTGTGGGTAGTGCCATACGAAATGGTGCAGGAATATTCATTTTATTCATCAAATGTAGCACCTGTAACAAAATGAAGAATACTTAAAAGAGAATAGACTAACTTGCTCACACCAATGAAATGTCATTATTATCGCAAAAAGCTACAACAAAGTCTTTCTGCAGCATTCCCAGTAAGTCAATAACTGACCTGTGTATAGAATCGAGGAACAGCAATCAGAGCATTCACAATGTTAGTGAGTATATTTCCATCTGGAGGTGGGTAAGCATACCTACACCAAGAAGTATGGTGAATATTTTAGCAAAAAAGTGGTATGGCAAATACATGACCATATTGAAACACAGTTAAATTAGGGAAACTATTTATCACAATAAAACTCTCAGGACAACAGATTTCATGCTTCAGTAACTGAATAATTTCCTAATCTGAGCTACTAGTACAGCAACAGCCTTTTCCAGTTGACATATGGGTAACATACATCAACAGCGTCAAGCACAACACCAGTCACCTTTCACTGGAAAAGCACTGCAAATCAGTTTAATTGGAATATATTACAAACACTATCAAAACTAATCAATGTGTATCTAAAAGATTACTTTAATTGTAGCCCTAGTGGCCAAAGATTTATTTTTTGAGTGTTTAACATGTAAAACACTCAAAAAATAATATCAAAACATTGACAAGCATGAACATTGATGTCTATATGATGTGCCTGAAAAAAACAGTACTATTAAAAAGGACATTTATGTCCATTACATTAACTGAAATTGCATAAGATCATTAGTTCCCAAACACAAATACTCATGGATGCCACAGCAAAACCCTGTCATCTTCAACTCTACTAAACTTTAAGTATCATCTAGTAGTTTTCTGTTTCTCTTAGGGATTATTTGATGCGTCATATATTTATTTATCCAAAATATTTTCCAACAAAATTGGAGAATATAAGACACCTCCAATGCTTTGAAAGTTGGCTTGGAATTAATTTAATAAGTTCACTAAGACCAAATTAAACAAGTTATTCAGGAACCCCCCATATATTACAAGCAGATGGTAATTGTCTCGAATGAATAAATGATCTATGTGCTCAAAGACAAACAAAGACACATTTTAAACCAATTTTATTCAAAACTATATATCTTTTAACCTACACTCTACAGTACCTGACTAAATATTAGTTGAAGATTCGTTAACACAAAAGATAATTAATGGTAAGTATTAGCATACTAATCCATGTACCACATTTCACAGAACAGACCAAAACACATAAAAATAGATTAACAAAATAACCGAGGTAGTAAAGGAAACATACTCAAGGTGTGGAGGAAAAGGATAGTCAACTCCAAGGCTATTAGCAATAGGTTCACTAGCTGGAAAGGACCCTAATATAGGTATTTGACCATGACCTCTAGCTGGAGGAGTGTCCATCATTGGTGATGAGTGATTCACTGGTGGAACTTTCTTCTGTTGATCCTCAATATTCTCGCCTGATTTACTAGCTTTTTCAACTGATAAGACCTTACCAAGAAATCGCAATCTGAATGATGATCAAGTAGGGTGGATATTGATAGTTGACAAGTGGACAAGCCAAGAAGAACAGTTAGAAAAAAATTAAGACAGCATTGTTAACAAAGAAAATACCCATTTAGCTGTCGATGAGCTTGAGATGCCAAGGACTCGTTACTAAAATCAACAAAAGCACAATTCTTCACTCTACAAAAGACACAAAATGTATATAAACGACGCCTGAACATAATCAAAAGCATTTTTATAGTGTAGAAGAAACAATAGAGAAGTCTAAAAGTGCAGCATTCAGCTATTTTTTATACCAAAACCCAATATAATATGCTGCATTGGTTAAAAGCATTGGTATAAGAAACTATAGGACCAGTTGATTACTCTACTACAATCTGAAATTGTTACATCAAACAAGCAGGCAACAAGATGTTGTTTGCACTTGAATTTAAGAAATGATTGATACATATCAAATCCTTAGCATGTATTCATTTACCTTCCACGGCTGCAAGGACGAATAGAAGAAGACCCGTAATGGGAAAAGAGGCGAGAAAGTGTGTCGAAAGGAATAGCTTCCGGAAGGTGTCGAACCAAGAGGGTAACAGTTGATGAACTCTCTGCCATATCTCGTCCTGCTGATAATGTAGCAGCCGCCCTAAACTGAAACTGAACAAGGATTCATTCACTGCGGCAAAATTGTCATCAAAGAAGGTAAACCCACAAATCATTATAGTTTATATTTATAGGGTAATTAACTTTGTGAGGGATGATAAAACACACATAATTTCTAAATACTAGTTTGATTATTTCCACAAAATGATGACCTTCGCTGCAAAGAAAAACAAGGTGATTAAGGGGAAATCCGGCGACTCCGGCGTATGACGGAATTCCTATGATATTTTCCTCCGGCGACGGTGAGATTTCTGCCTACGTTCTCCTCCGGCTAAGCGAGGGCGGTTTCAGTTCGTCTTGTCTTAAACCCCATGTGACATTTATTCTTAAAAATTTAGAATAAATAACTTCACCTTTTATTTATGGGAAATTTGAGTTTTTTATAGCGCTGGTGACCCAAAATATTTTAATGACCATTATACCTATGCGTCACGCACCCTCCAGATGCGTGACGCACCCTCCAGATGCGTGACGCACCCTGAACCCTATAAATACTTAATTTTTTTTCATTTTCGTTTCATTTTCTCTCTTATCCAGCCCCTTTCTTCCCCGTCTTCTCCGTTCCGCCGTGAAACCCTAATGGTGGCGGAGAAGATTTTCTCTTCTTTTTCAGCGATGAAGAACGAATCGAAGAGGCATCGTCGACCATGGCACCATATTCAACGGCCTATAGCTTCGAAGAACATCCAATGGAGACGAGTTTGCACAGCGCTGAGGATTTCGAACAAATTGACATTTCATTCGACCATTCCACTATATTTTGTGTTTATTTCGTTATTGTTTGTTTCGATTTCTTATTCAGTTCGTGTATATTTCCTTTACAGAACGTTCCTCATTGATTCGCTGATTCGTTGAATGCAGGTTGTTTGTTTGGTAGGATGCGTCACGCAGGGTGCGTCAAGATGGATGCGTCATCTCGGATGCGTCAACATGGATGCGTCATCTCGGATGCGTCAACTCGGATGCGTCATCTCAGATGCGTCATCTCGGATGCGTCAACTCGGATGCGTCATCTCGGATGCGTCAAGTAGGATACGATGCGTCACATTTATTTTTATTTTATATAAAAACCCAAATAAGCCTCGACCACTATTCAGGCTCTATCTCTCTCTCGCACCCGACGACGCACCTGCCTCGACGACGCACCTGCCTCGACGTCTCTTCCTGCTCGTCTTCTCGTTCATTCATTGACTTCATCAGGTTAGTTTTAGTTATGTTGGTTTATGTTATGGTTCGTTCATTCATTGATTTATGTTCATGTTAGGTTTAGGGTTGGTTGCTTCTTGTTTGCAAATGGTTCATTCATGGTTTATGTTAGGGTTTAGGGTTGCTTCATGCTTGCAAATGGTTCATGCATGTTTTATGTTAGGGTTTTAGGCTTGCTTCTTGCTTTCAAATAGTTCATGCATGTTTTATGTTAGGGTTTTAGGGTAGGTTGCTTCCTGCTTTCAAACGGTTCATGCATGTTTTATGTTAGGGATTAGGGCTCGTAGAGTTGAGATGATGATGGCTCATTCTGCTGAGATGATGATGGCACATGCTGCTGAGATGATGAGGGCTCATGCTGCTGAGATGATGCTCTTGCTCTTGCGGTAGACGGTGCAGGCATCACTGCTTTGCATGTTGCTCTATTATGTCCTCGACCTGCACATGAACTGCATCGTCTCGGGACCTTACGGACCTCACCTTGGGATGTCCTACGTTTAGTTTGTGCCCGACCTTTCTTAACCTTCACAGGTGGTTTTAGACACACGCGTTGTTTGATAATATCGGGAAGATCTCAATTCTCTTCATCACCAACCGGATAACATGTCTCCGCATATGCATTCAACCAAGATACAGTTGTATAATACCTATGAGAAGGAAAATAAAACGATTAAAAATAGGTTAAATAAATAGGTTCAAAACGATTAAATACCTTGAGCATAAGTCGTAAGGAACCACATTCCTGTGACGGGCAGCAGCCAGTGCATGTGTACAAGGAAGACCGGAGACTTCAAATACCCTACAAGTGCAGTCCTTGTCCTTCAAATTGACTTTATAATGTGCCTCATTATCATGCACATACAACTCAAATCGGTTAAGGGATGATACGGTATAGAATCTTGCTTTCTCAAAACCATCACATAATAACTTTTCATACGTTGGAGATAAAAATTCTTGGTGGTTGGACGCTTTTTCTCTTCTATCATTAAACCACCATTGTAATGTTGTTCTTAAAGACTCAAGCATTGCTGAAATTGGATTCTTTCTGGCTTCCCTACACTGACTATTCAAACTCTCTGCATAATTGCTTGTGAGTTGATTGTATCGCTTACCGGGGAAATATGTTCTACTCCATCTTTGAAACTCAATCTCTTCCAAATAGGCAGCAATCCTATGATCTTTAACCCTGATCTTGTCAAAAAACCGATTAAATTGGGGGATAGTGTACGCACGAGAAGCCAAATCAAACTCGACATGACAATTATCAGTTTTGAATTTGGCATTTATATTCATCTTTATGTGATATGTGCACGCACCGTGGTCTGCTTCTGGAAAACAGCACACAAGGCATTGGCTATGCTTGGGTGTCTATCGAATACGAAGACGAGATCATCAACTACTCCAATTGCTTCTCTAAGTTTTTGCATAAAATAAGTCCACTAGTTATTATTCTCTGAATCAACAACGCCGAATGCAACAGGATACAGTTGCTCATTGGCATCCAATGCAACAGCCACCAATAGTTGACCTCCCACCTTGTGCTTGAGAAAACTTGCATCAACACACAATACGGGACGACAGAAGGCTTTGAAACCCCTAATTGAGAGGCCTAGAGACATGAACATATACTTGAAGTGGTCGTGCTCGTCTGTCTGAATATCTGTTATGGTACCCGGATTATTCTTCTCCAACATGTATAGGTATGAAGGCAATTTTCCATAGGAATCCTCTACCGTTCCTCGCACCGCCGTTAAAGCCGTTTCCCTTGCCTTCCAAGCCTTATTATAAGTCAAAAACATCCCATAAGCTGACTGCATGTCTTCAATTATTTTTTTAGGCAAGTGGTTATGGTGATGGTCCATGTACTTACCCTTCATGCACTGCCCAATAACCCATGCCGGTGTTTGCATTTTTTTCCGGCCTCGACTAAACTGAGCATTAGTGTTGTCGATTGAATTTCCGAATCTCAAACATCTTGGAAAACTTACCTTTCACAGCACGTAAGCTCCACTTGCATGTCTCATCCATACATTTCACATACCAAAGATGTTTTCGAGACTTTTTCACTTTGAATTCAAAATGATAAGTCATCGCATATTTATATAGCGTCAGTTGAAGTTCTTTTTTAGTATCAAATAACGTACCGACTTCCAATACGGTTTCACTAGTTAACGCCAATGCAAATGAAGGGTCTGTCGGTGATACGTCTGTCGGTGATACGTCTGTAGGGTCTGTCGATGGTGTACCCATTGATGGTCTTGCACTAGATGGTGTACCCATTGACGCTCTTACACTAGATGGTGTACCCATTGACGCTCTTGCACTAGATGGTGTACCCATTGCTGTAGGTATTGACCGGTGCGGCGTGCGTGCAACTGTTGATGCAGGACTAGTAGTAGCTTGGAAATCATTAACCCGTTCATAATTAAAGTCAATAACGCGTTCATGATTAATCAGTTCATGATGAGCCCGTTCATCTTCTTCTTCTCCTCCTTCATTTTCACTTTCAAATAAAATCTGTTGAGAAACAACTCGAGAAACAACGCCAGGTATAGTTTTTTGAGTAATGATTGGTAGTGTAGTATCTTGACTTGGGTACTTCTCTACTAATGAGACACAAAGTGGTGACGAAGATGACGAACTTCGACCCGATATCAACCGTGATAAATACATGCCCACATCTTTATCTCCCTCAATAACAACAGGGGGAAGTTTTGCAGAAGGATCATACATGACTTTAATCACTAAATCATATGCAGACTTTTGCACGTTAATCGTCTCATATATTGTATCAACTAATTCAGCAAATGTAGTACATTGGGGTATATCCATGGTTTTGCATGATTGTGCAGAGAAAGACCTGGTACCATTGGCTGCAATTTGCCACTCTCCATTGTACACAACAAATACGTCAGCAAATACTTCAGCTGCAATTGAAAAAATGATAGTATCAATCGAGAGACACCGTAACAATGAAATGCAAGTAATAGTTATAAATGGTCTGGGGTGCGTAACGCAACTACGTGACGCAGTTGCGTGACGCAACTGCGTTACGCACCCGGTTTCCGCCGCGACGGTGACATTCCACCTACTCATTCCCTAATCAATATACCCTAACAAACAAAGCGTGGAAAGAGAAATAAAGGAAGGAGAAGAATACCCGTAGCAGCAGAAAGAGACATTGTGAAGGAAGAGAAATGGATTCCGCCGTCGTCTTCGTCGGTCGGCGGTTGTCTTTTTTAGAGAGAAGGAGGAGAAGGGAAGTGAAGAAAGAGAAGAAGAAAGAAAGAATGAAGAGAACTAAGATTTTTTTTATTATATAATAAGGGCATTGTGGACTTTTCACAATGCCCTCGGGTGCGTCACGCAACCGGAGGGTGCGTGACGCAACGGGGGTATTTTCGGCAGAAAAATATTTGGGGGTCACCAGCGCTATAAAAAACATTACCCCGCACCATCGGCTATTTGGCCATATTTTGGGGTCATTTCCTCAAATTTCCCATTATTTATTAAATAAAATAATTGTTATAAATTTTTCTAAGAAAAAAAAAATCAAACACAGAAATAAAAATTAGACTTTTAAACAAAAAAAAAATAATCTAAAATAACATTTAGAAGATAAATTGAAAAAGAAAACAACGATCGGCAAAATCTAATTAACTGAAAAAATAAAAAGATTTTTAAATTCTTTTATATGTCATATGTAAATCTATTTTCTTCGGAAAATTTGATAAAATAACTTTAATAATTGCATAAATGACCAACGCTCCGATAAAAATTGCGCAAATTACCACTTCATATTTTTCGAACAAAAATTTCCTCTCACGTCACGCGACGCTGTATCGCGTTATGCAACGGGACCCCAATTCATCGAGTGTGTTGTCGCGTGACGAGTGTGCCGTTGCGAGATGCGACCTTCATCACGACGAATTAGGGTTCTGTCAGTGTCGCGTGACGCGACGGGATATTTTCGTCGTAACACAGAGGAAATGGTCATTTTTGCAAGGTTTATAGTGCGCTTATCATTTTCCCAGATAAATAAATTATGAGGATCGTTTCATCAAATTTTTACTTTTCTCCCCTATTATAAACTCATCCAGTCCAATTCAGAGGTGAGGTGCAGTAAATGATCTAGACTATAGGCTCTTCGACTTCGACAATCTAGTTAGTCAAACGAGTAACTTTTAGTTTACTCAAAACTAAATAAATTCCATAAAATTTTAAAAATAAATTAAAATGGGATAAACAAATTAAAATAGAATGAGTATTATTTGAAATCTATATTTAATCATGTAACATGTTTATTTGGTAAGTTTTGAAGAAAAAAATAACCCAAAGACTTGTGGCAGCCCAAGGCACCGGACAACTGAGTGTCCCCTGCAACAGCCTCAGCTCGGGCAGAAGCAAGTCAGCCCAAAAGCCAAAAGCTTAGGCGATCGCGGTCTGGAGGACGCATGAGGACTCAAAATGACGTTGTTTTGAACCTCCTTCAATGTGCGGGACCTAGTGTATAACGAGTCTAACGACATTGTTTAGTCTTTGGTCCCCTACTCTCCCTTCTTGAGTAGTGAATATTTTTGCTATCATTTGAAATTCTCAAATTTTAATATGATTGACCAAATTCAATTTGGAAGTAAATTAAATGTCATTTTTATTAAAAATTATTTTTATAATAAAATAGTTTAATAAATTACAACTTTATATCAGTATATAAAATTAATTTATTTACAATAAATAAATCTATTAATAATATTATAACTTTATAATTTTTTGTTATTTTTTAAACATAAAAAAGATAGATATACATGTACTATTTATATAGAAGATAAATATAATGGATGAATCAAATTGTCTTTCCTATTTAAATCGAGATTGTAGAAAAAATATGACCATTTTGTTGGATGGTTCTTGAGTTTGTCTGACCATAAAAAAGTAAATAAATAAATCATGAATATGTTGAGAATAAAGGATTTATTATTTTAATGAAATGGCATGATCGTCCTTGAATAAACTAATGCCCCTATATTATTAATTAATTGATTGGTTAAACTGGCCTGCATGACCTAGTATCTAAGGTTAGGTGGTGATCTTGATATTTCATTTTCTCTATTGATTTATTTTAAATAACTTTACAAATATATATATCAAAATTTTCACCATCATACTTTCTCATTTTATTAATAAAAATCAAATAATAAATTAATACTCTTATATTATACATTTGGTTTTAATCCTTCTTACAATAAAGTAAGGTTATAAAATTTGATACTAGGAGAGTTAGGCTTTGTTTTTTTTTTAAATAATTATAATTAAATATAATTTAATTTCTTTCTTATTAATCACATAATTTAATTCATTAATCAAAATATTAAAATACATCATATTTCTTTTTTAAAAAAATATTTTATCATTATATATTCATACCTTTTAATTTATTTTTTTAAACACACCTCCTCTAAATCATCTTAGTTAACTCTTAATTAATATAAATTAATTTACATTTTATGTCTAGGCATAAAAATGTATTTATTATAAATTAAAAAAAAAAAGTAAACAATTTTATTTTATTCTAAATTTGAAAAGTAAGAAAGTTGACTAAGGATATTATTGATAAGTTCCTTTCTTCAAGTCTTTTTAATTTAACCTTGTCATGAAAATGCTTGAAGTATTGAATTGTGGATATGTGTGGATGATAACAACTACCCTTATATTATACTTGAAGTAATTAACAAATCATGCATCATCTAAAATAGACCGGTTTCCACTATTTAAACTATTCATCATCAACTCTCCCTTCTTCCCCAAGTCAAGTCTCCCTTTAATTTCCTCTTCAACCCACAAATGGTTGTCTTCCTCCTTAAGGCAATCTTCTCATGTATCCCAATTCTATTAAATCTCATACCTCGTCTTTTATTCACGGTCGTGCATGTTCTCGTATTGTTGATTCAGGCCTTTCGAGTCCCAGGTCAGGCCCTCCAAGGGGGGCTTCAATGGCTCGGGGAGGCCTTCAAGGGGTTTATTGAGGGCATGTTACTATTAGTCGTGGAAATCGTATGTAGTCTTGTCTCAACGCTATTTGATCTTCTTAAAGACCAAATCTTAGGGTCAATTGGAGCCGTGAGTTCTTCATTAACTACCTTGATGGAGCACACCAAGGCTTCTTTGGATGGACTTGTCGATAATGGGTCGGAGTTGGTGCAGGGCTTGTCGGAGTTAGCATTGAAGATTTTAGCTGATTTGTGGGAAAATTACAAAGAAGTTTTAGAATATGTCACTAAGAGTTCTTGATCTCAAATTAATATTTAGTTTCTTTGCGGCTTCTTTTATTTATAAAGAAGATTTTATGTTCACACAATATTATTTAGGGTAATAAATGTTATGATGATGAAGTGCTTATAATTGTATACCTTTGTTTCTCGTTGGTCAATCATTGGGTTAGTAGATTTTGTAAAAAGTTTTTAATTTGGATTGATTTCAAATCTTGGTATTTTACTTAATTGTATGCCATAATTATATTCAATTATGTTGCATATATAATAATATATTAAAATGACTGTCTGATTATTTACAAATAAACCTTATATATATATATATATATATATATATATATATATATATATATATATATATATATATATATATATATATATATATATATATATATAAATATATATATATATATATATATATTAAAATGACTGTCTGATTATTTACAAATAAACTTTATATATAAGAAGTGGCAGCGGCTTATTTTGGGATATGATTACAATGTATTTTGCAGAATTATAATTTATATTGGCAAATTAAATTTGAATGGTATAATATAGATTTGATAGTTGATTGAATATATAAATAATTATAAAAAGAATGGAAGTTGGAGTATCATTATGAAATATAGTTTTTACATTAAAAATAAATAAATAAATGAATATTTTTTAAAATAATTTCAAATAACTCATATTAACCATTTACTAATTACTGTATATAGATATATGTTAATATAAATGTGAGGTTTTAATCAATTTATTTATGAAATTAGTTTTGGATATATATTATGATTTAATAAATGTATATTGATGGTAAGGTAGTTAAATTATTGATTCGGTTAAGTTTACAAGTAAATCTAAGAGTTGTGAGCTCTGAGTTGAAGAAACTCGTTTAAGGGTTGAATCGTTATGAACTCACGAGTTGACTCAATGAACTGATTTATAAAAAATTGATATAGACTTTCACTTCTTTGAACATAAATAAGATCACCTAATTAAATACCAAATTGAAACTCTTTATTGGGTCAATCGAGATTTGAAGCTCCTTTCGAACTTCTTAGTCCGGTGACGTGGACATTAACAAACTTTGACTTGATCGTGATTGTCAAAAAAATCTTGAAAGATTGTCTTGCGATGAAGGCCTCAAACATGTACTCCAGTCTCCATATCACAACTTGAGTAAGTAAGTTCATGATGTTAATACTTATTATTGATCAATTCTAACTAAGAATATAACACTGGGAGAAAAAAACTTTCATTACGCTTTCTGTAATGAAATTCAGTAACGGCTGTATATAACCGTTAACGATATATTAGATCAGTAACGACTTTTAGATAAATAGCACCGTTACAGATATCTCATCAGTAATGATTTGTAACTATCTATAACGTACGTGTCTGTAATGAACCGTAACGGCGTTATGTGCCCTTATTGAAGATGAATAGTAACGACTTTTGGTGCTTTCTGTAACAGCGTTAGCCCTTACTAATGCCTGTTTTTTACTAGTAAGCAATAATAATAAAAAATGGTAGATTCAATAGACAAATTTGACCAGGTCTTGGACTGAGAGGCCTCATTATCAAACAACTAATGACCTTAGCATCGACATCTATTTAGTTATAGGGCCTCATCCTCAACAAACAACACAACCATAACGAAGAAATTAGCTCAAAATAGATTGCTTGATGATAAGTAGAGAATTCAAATTATGAGATAAAAGACAATTGATTATCAATAGTCAATTATGTGTAAAATTGAACATAACTTGTGTATTGTAAGCTATTGCTCAAAAACTTACATTTTAAAGTTGATTAGAGAAATAATGAATGTTCTGAAATAAATGAGAAAATAAATCTAATGCGGAAACCTACCTAAATTCATCATGATTTATTCTCTAGATATTATTTTTCTTAAAATGGGATATCTTTCCGTTGATGAGTACTCAATTATATTTTTTTCTAGGTTGATAACGAGGCATTATTTCTATATTGATAATGAGGCATAGTGAAAATATAACATTGTGCTAGTTTATTTTGTGTTGATTATTTATAATTCAGCCCTTCATAAAATTAAAAATACCTACACCAAAGATATTCTCACTTTATATTTCTAATAAATACACTCATATGATATAAACTTTATTTTTTTGTATATAAAATTGACATTTGCACAATTATTATATTAGTAACTCATAAATTCTAACAATTTTTCATTGAGTAACATATGTACAAAATAAATGTGTCAACCATAATGTGCCCAAAATTTTGTGTCATCTCAATCATATGTTGTATAAACAATATTTTCAATTAATTATATCAATATGTGATTAAAGAGTTCGTTGTTATATTTAATCTCATTTAGACCCATATTAATCACAAAATTAATACAATGAATTGATAAATTATATTATGAATGTGAGACATTAAAATTTTTATGCAAAGTGATTTATTCATGTCAATTTTTAACTAGTCCTACTTAACTTCAATGAAGTCATACTTTAAACATAATTATATGAGTTTCTTCCTATACTTATGAATTTCATTGGACAATAAAGTGTAATGTACTGAATAATACTTAATTTGTAATCATAATAAAACTTAGTATATACCTATAAAACAACTAAAATGTAAGACAATCAAATTATAAATTCCTACTAAACTAGAGATCGTTGATCTCTACAACACCCATACAAGCAGTATGCTAATGAAAGACACTAAGCGACACACATTTTGTGAAGGGTCACTACCATGGAGTTTGTTAAAATATAATACATACAACTTATTTATGTTGGAATTAAATTAATTCCATTATTTAAATAAAATTGATATTTGGGCAAATGAAATTCACACCAAATTCAAATATGAATTAATGATGAAATTTAATTGAAATAAAATTCACAGCAAATTCAAATGTGAATTAAGGTGAAATTAATTCAAATGAAATTCATATAAAATTCATTGTGGATTAAAGTGAAATTTAATCCAAATAAAAATGAGTTTTGTGAATTGTTATAATTAACATTAATGTATTGAATGGGGGTAATTAACAAATGTTGTTAATTATTATTATAACTACAAAATACTTATTGTTGGGTGTAACTTGCAAAGATGATGAAAATGCAAGAAAATATAACCGTTGGATGAATGGATGATGGATTAGTGGCCGTTGGATTAAAGAATTGATTATGAGTTTAATTTTCAACTATAAATATCCATTCACTTTGTATTTCTCTCCACACATTATCTTATCACTTCTCACTCTAGAATGCCAAAAGTCTTTCTTGTTTTTTGTGAGTATTCTTCGAGTTTCTTGACTCGACCATTTATGTGCGAAACCCGATGATTGTAATTTATGTACTTTTGTTTAATTCTCTATTGTAGTGGTTTTTATGTGCTAAATCATTGTAGGTTCCGTTGTACTCTAGGAAGTAGCCACCGACGAAACTCTCTAGCACAAACGGGAGACGGTGAAACTATTTTAAGAGAACTGTGATTTCACAAGCCTCAGAGCAAACGAGAATATTTTTTTTCATCTCATTAAATAATCTATTGTATATTTTCTATTAACATTATATTTTATTCATATAATATTTTTGTGTAAGTTTTATGAGATAAGATTAACAACAATCTTAAAATATTTGCAAATTACTTATATCAAATTTTTACACATTTCTGATTGTGATTCAGAAATGACTACCAAAACACCTACTTCCAACTTGAGAATGTCGGTAACCATCTGGATAAGCTATAAAAGTTTGATGGCTCAAACTTTAAAAGTTGACAACAAAAGATGTTATTCTACCTCATGACCTTGAGTCTCGCACAATTCCTCACGAAGGATCCTCCCACTTTTAAGATTGATGAGCCAAATGTGGCTTCATCATCAGATGCAAACGTGCATCTGAAAGGTTATGTGCAAGCAACTTCAGTCATTGATGCTTGGAACCATTCAGATTTCTTATGTAAAAATTATGTATTGAATGATTTGTTAGATTCATTGTACAATGTGTATAGTGAAAAGAATATGGTCAAAGAACTATGGCGATCTCTTGAACGTAAATACAAAACCAAAGATGTAGGTGCAAAAAAGTTTATGGTCATTCGATTTTTGGACTACAAAATGATAGATTCAAGACCGGTCATTAAACAAGTTCAAGAGATCCAAGTTATTTTACACAAAATTAATGCCGATGACATAAATTTGGGAGAAACTTTCCAAGTGGCGGCTATTATTGAGAAGCTGCCACCATTTTAGAACAATTTCAATAACTACCTTAAGCACAAGCGAAAGAAGGTGAACATAGAAGAATTGGTGATTCGTCTACGCATTAAAGAGAAAAATAAAAGCGCCTTAAAGAAATACTTTAGTCAACATGTGGCTAAAGAAAATGTGGTTGAGCATGGTAAAGACAAGAAGAAACACAATTCTTTTGTCAAAAATCGGAACCTTAATCCTAAAGGAGGAATTTCTAAGAAGTTCACGGTAAAGTGTTTTAATTGCAATGACATGGACCATAGATCTTCCGATTGCAAGAAACTGTGAGGAGTTTGAGAAGCTAACTTAACTCAATGATTATCGGACATGGATCTATGTGCGATGATATCTAAAGTTAACTTGGTGGGGGTCTAATCCACGAGAATGGTGGGTTGACACAAGAGCTACAAGACATGTTTACTCCAACAAAAAGTATTTTTAAGCCTTGAAGAAGTGAAAATGGTGAAAAGTTGTTCATGGGGAATTTTGCCACTTCCGACATACAAGGTGAAGAAAAAGTGGTGTTAAGGTTGTCTTCAGGGAAAGATTTAACTTTGACTAATGTATCGTATGTTCCATAGATTCAGAAAAATTTAATATCTGAATCTCTTTTAAGTAATCATAGTTTAGAATTGTGATTGAGTCGGATAAAATTGCTTTATCCAAATGTTAAATGTTTGTAGGTTGAGGTTATACTACTAATGGGATCTTTATGCTCAATGTAATGACAGTTAAGTTAAGTATGAATGAAAAGAATAATTTTTCTATTTATTTGTTGGAGTCTTCCATTTTGTGGCATGGTAGACTAGGTCATATTAATTATGATTCGATGTATCGATTAAAAAAACTAAAGAGTATGTCTACATTCAAAATAAATAAGAAACACCAATGTGAAATTTGTGTTGAAGTGAAGTTGACGAGATCATCCTTTCGAAATGTTGAAAGTAGTAAAAGACCGCTTGATTTAATTCATACACATGTGTGTGATTTAAAAGGAGCACCAACACGTGGTGGAGACAAATACTATTGAGGTGTTCCTTGTCATTGCGAACGAGTTTTAAATTCCGGGTAAATGGGTCAGGGTTTTCTGTTATGAAAACGGGTTAGAGTATAAATACTTTTTTTTGGTATTTTCTTCATAACACAGTAAGGTTTAGAGAGAGTGAACAGATCTAGGGTTTTTCTACTTTTTCTTGTTCTTTGACTGATCTAGAGTGAGAGGTTGGGGGAGCTTTTGATTGTGGAGGATTCCAATTAATCACTTCTTTCATTTGAGAGTAGGGCATGTAGGTTTCTACTATTGACATTTGTTTGATTTAGTGAAACGTATCCCTCACATGGACGTATGTCGATTTTGACCGAACCACGTATATTGTGTTGTCATTTATTTTGTGTTATTTCAGTTCTTGGTAAGTCTGTTGTTCATCATAGACGATTTGGAAACTGATTTGTTACAGGTTTGATTTCTAAGGAGATCCGTAGTTTTGCTGTTGAAAAACCCAATAGTGGTATCAGAGCAATATTGATTGGTTATCTGTTTTAACATTGGAGCAGAGTGCTTTGCTGGTTACTTGACAAAATTCAAAGAGGAGATCAACTGGTTTCTTTGCTGGGGTTTTTTGTCAGTTGTTAAGGCAGTAATAATGGAGAAATCTAGACCTAATATGGTGAGTCTGATTGGTACAAACTACAGGCAATGGAAACTAATGATTAGTGATCTATAAGTTTCAGATGATTTGAATGAAGCAATTGAAGAGGGTGTTAGACCTGAGACTACAAAAGAGACTAATTGAAAAAAGACAGATAGAAAGGCCTATAGCTTTATTTGTTCCTGGGTTGGTGTAAATGTTGTGCATCAGGTTGAGAACGAGACTATGACGTATGGTGTGTGGAGCAAACTTGAAGCTCTCTACGCTGGAAGGTCAGCAGGGAATAAAGCAACACTGGTACAAAGGTTGGTGAATCTGAAGTACATTGATAATAAATCAATTGTTGAGCACTTGAATGAATTTCAAAATATTTTGAATCAGCTGAGTAGTATTAAGATAAACTTTGATGATGAGGTGCAAGCACTTTTAGTCCTTGGATCTTTGCCTACAAGTTGGGAGACACTTATTATCACTCTCAGCAACTCAACACCAAATGGTAAAGTCAACATGGAATTTGTCACCAGTTCCTTACTTAATGAGGAGAATTGAAAGGGGGATAAATCTCTAAGTCTGATATGTTAGTGACTGATAGAGGAAGATCAAAGGATAATAGAAGTGGTTCGAGCAGGGGCAGTTCTAGAGCTCCAAAGAAGGATGGTGCTTGCCATTACTGTGGCAAAATGAGTCATTGAAAAAACGAGTGCTGGAAATTTAAAAATTATAAAGCAAAGGGTACAATGAAGCCTAGAGAAAAAAGAACAGAGTGCAGATACATCTATTTATGCTTCAGATGGTGAACTGACATATGCTTCTAACTGTCAAGACTCATGTCTTAGTGCATCTTCAAATGAATCAACATGGATTGTTGACACATGTGCCTCATTCCATATTACTCCAAATAAAGGTTATTTCCAGTCCTATAAAGTTAGTGATTATGGTGATGTGCGCATGGGTAATAGTGGCGTGTCCAAGATAGTTTGTCTTGGTGATGTTAGAATCGAGACAAACATGAGTTGTTTCCTGATATTGAGAGATGTAAGACATGTTCCTGATTTGAGAATGAACTTGATTTCAGTAGGTAAGCTCGATGATGGAGGCTACCATAATGTTTTTAGTGGTAGTGCATGGAAGTTAAGCAAGGGTTCATTAGTTGTTGCACGAGGTAAGAAATGTTGTTCCTTATATAAGACAAATTTGAAAATTGTCTATGATGTAGCATATTTTGTCGTGATGGAGTCATCCTCTGATATGTGGCACAAGAGACTAGGTCACATTAGTGAAAAGGGGCTGAATGTTTTGATCAAGAGGAATGAGTTGCTGAATCTCAAGGATGTTCATCTTGAAAATTGTGAGCATTTCTTGAAGGGTAAATAGAACAGAGTTTCCTTCAGTAAGTCAAAAGTGGAACTAAAAAAGAATGTCCTTGAACTGGTCCATACAAATGTTTTTGGTCCTATGAAGATTAAATTCATAGGTGGTGCTTCCTATTTTGTAACCTTCATAGACGATGCATCTAGGAAGGTTTGGGCATATGCTATAAAGTCCAAGGATGAGGTTGCAGCAAGGTTTAAGGTCTTTCACAAGCTGGTTGAAAGAGAGACAAGAAGAAAACTGATGAGGGTGCGGTCAAATAATGGGGGAGAGTACATAAACTCATTTGATGATTATTGCAAAGAGCATTCAACATGAACAGACTATGACCAGGACTCCACAACAAAATGGAGTGGTAGAGAGGATGAACAGAACAATGTTGGAGCGGATGTGGAGTATTCTATCCCATGCCAAGTTGGCTAAGCATTTCTGGGCTGAAGCCATAAGCACTGTAGTGTATGTGATCAATCGTTCTCCCTCCAAGCCATTGAATAATAAGTGTGCAGAAAGCGTTTGGTCAGGTAAAAATGTTAATTACGACTATTTACGTGTTTTTGGTTGCGGAGTTTTTGTGCATGTTCCAAAAGATGAGAGGTCTAAGATAGATGCAAAAACCAGGCAATGCATATTTTTGGGTTATGGTGATGAAAAGTGGGGATACAAGTGTTATGACCTAGTTGACAAGAAGGTTTTGAGAAGTCGAGATGTGGTATTCCTTGAAGATTAGACTATTGAGAATTTTGAAGATGGTGAAAATCTTGATGCATACATACATGATCTTTCTGGTCTTGAGTTGTCTCATGATGTTGAGGAGACAAAACCACATGTAGTTTCAGACTCAGATAGTGATGATGATGTTCCTCAAGGTCTAGCTGTAGGCCATAGAAATAATACTAAAACTGATTTTGGTGATAATATTGAGGCTAATTTTGAAGTTCAACAAGAAGATGGAAATCAACAGAATCAACAAACAGAGGTACTTAGGAGGTCTACTAGGGAGAAAAGATCAAAATTTTAGTACCCTACTACAAAATATGTTCTTTTAACTGATTGTGGGGAGCCTATATGCTATAAGGAGGCTCTTGAGGATGCTAATAAGGAAGAATGGATAGCTTCCATAGATGAAAAGATGAAGTCATTGCTGAAAAATAACACATATAAACTAGTTGAAAGACCAAAGAACATAAAAGTATTACAAAATAAATGGGTGTACAAGATCAAGCAAGAAGGTGATGATAGCAAACCAAGATACAAGGCTAGGCTGGTTATCAAAGGTTTTGGCCAAAGACATGGAATCGATTATGATGAAATTTTCTCACCAGTAAAGAAGATGACTTCTATCCAGGTGGTGTTAGGTCTAGTTGCTTGTATAGATCTTGAAATTGAACAACTTGATGTCAAGACTGCATTTCTCCATGATGATTTGGATGAAGATGTTTATATGGAGCAACCCGAAGGTTACAATAAGAAAGGTGAGGAAAGCAAGGTGTGCAAACTTGTCAAAAGTCTGTACGGTTTGAAGCAAGCACTAAGGCAATGGTATCTTAAGTTTGAGTCATTCATGACCATCCATGAGTACAAGAAGACGTCTACATATCACTGTGTCTTTGTACAAAAGTTTGTTTCTAATGATTTTATTATACTTCTCCTATATGTTGATGACATGTTGATTGTAGGGAGAGACAAACTCAAGATTACCAAGTTGAAAAAGGATTTGGCTAAGTCTTTTGAGATGAAAGACTTGGGTCAAACAAGACAAATTCTTGGAATGCAGGTCATTCGTGATCGGGTGAAGAAAAGACTATGGTTGTCTCAAGAGATATATATTGAGAAGATTCTAAAACAATTTTGTATGGACAAGGAAAAACCAGTTGCTTGTCCATTGGCTACACACTTGAAAATAAACAAGACAATGTCTCTCAAGGATGAAGAGGAAAGATAAGAAATGTGCAGTGTTCCATATGCTTCAGCAATAGGCAGTTTGATGTATGCAATGGTTTGTGCAAGACCAGATATAACTCATGCGGTTGGAGTAGTTAGTCGTTTCCTTTCAAATCCCGATAAGACACACTAGAAAGCGGTTAAGTGGCTAATGAGATATCTTCGAGGGACCTCCAAATACGCTTTGTTTTATGGTACTAGAAAACCACATGTTGACGGGTTTTCTAATTCAGATATGAGTGGTGATATTGACACAGTGAGATGAACTTCAGGGTATTTGTTTACCTTTGGAGGAGGAGATGTATCATGGCAGTCTCGTCTACAGAAATGTGTTGCTTTGTCTACTACAGAAGTTGGATATATTGTCATTACTGAATGTTGTAAGGAAATGAGATGGATGAAATAATTGTTGAAAGAAATTGGCATTGCACAAATAGGTTTGTGGTGTTTAGTGACTCACAAAGTGATATACATGTGAGCAAGAATCCAAGTTTTCATTCACGTTCAAAACACATCTAAAGAAGGTACCATTGGATCCGTGAAGTGTTCGAGAAGAAGGAGTTATACTTGGAGAAAGTGCATACAGATGAGAACAGGTCAGATATGATGACAAAGGGCTTGCCAAGAGGCAAGCATGAGATATATTGTGCCAAAGTCGGAATTGTTCTGGCAAGAGTGTCACGATGATGAATGTTTATAGCAACATTCTCCCATGGCTCGGAAGGGGGAGAATCGTTGAGGTGTTCCTTGCCATTGCGGACGAGTTTTAAATTCTGGGTAAACGGGTTAGGGTTTTCTGTTATGAAAACGGATTAGAGTATAAATACTTTTTTTGGGTATTTTCTTCATGACACAGTAAGGTTGAGAGAGAGTAAACCGATCTAGGGTTTTTCTACTTCTTCTTGTTCTTTGGCTGATCTAGAGTGAGAGGTTGGGAAAACTTTTGATTATGGAGGATTCTAACCATTCCTAGTGTAATCACTTCTTTCATTTGAGAGCAGAGCATGTAAGTTTCTACTATTGACATTTGTTTGATTTAGTGAAACTTATCCCTCCCGTGGACGTAGGTCGATTTTGACCGAACCATGTATATTGTGTTGTCATTTATTTTGTGCTATTTCAGTTCTTGGTAAGTCTGTTGTTCGTCATAGACGATTTGGAAACTAATTTGTTATAGGTTTTGATTTCTAAGAAGATCCATAGTTTTATTGTTACAAAACCCAACAAATACTTCATTACTTATATTGATGATAACACAAAATATTGTTATGTGTATATTTTTAAAAGTAAAGATGAGGTCATAGAGAAATTCACTCTTTATAAAAATGAGGTTAAAAACCAACTTGGTAAAAAGATCAAGGTGTTAAGAAGTGATAGATGAGGTAAATATGAATCACCTTTTCCCGAGCTATGTGCTCAACATGGTATAATCCATTAGACGACAACACCTTATTCTTCTCAACAAAATGGTACGACTGAGAGAAAAAATAAAACATTAAAAAAATGGTGAATTCATTTATATTAAGTTTTGGTCTACCACAGAACATATGGGGAGAAACTATTTTGACGGTTAATTATCTTTTAAATAAGATTTCACGAAAGAAGCTAGATTTTGACGGTTAATTACATTTTAAATAAGATTCCACCAAAGAAGATAGATAAGAGTCCATATGAGTTATGGAATAAAAGAAAACCATCATATGAATACTTACAAATGTGAAAGTGTTTATCTAAGGTAGTTGTACCATTACTTAAAAAGGTAAGAGTTTGACCAAAAAACTATTGATTATATATTTATTGGATATGCACATAACAATAGTGTTTATCTTTTTCTTGTGTTTAAATCGGACATTCTGGATATTCATAAGAATACAATATTTGAATTGAGAAATGCATCGTTCTTTGAACATGTACTTCCATATATGAACTAGATGAACAAGAAAAGGATAATGAAGTTGAGGTTGAACTTAGACGAAGTAAACGAGCTATAACGAAAAAATCATTTGGTCCAAATTTTATCACTTTCATGATGGAAAGTGAACCTCAAACGTATAATGAGGCAATTACTTCGTTTGAAGGACCTCAATGGAAAGAGGCAATTAATAGTGAAATATAATCTTTCTTGCAAAACCATGCATGAGAACTAGTGGATCTGCCTCCGGGAATTAACCACTAGGTTGCCAATGGATTTTCAAAAGAAAATGAAAGCTGATGGATCAATTGATAAATATAAGGCAAGACTGGTGATAAAGGATATCATCAACGAGAAGTTCTTGATTATTTTTATAAATATTCTCCGGTTACGAGAATAACTTCTATTCGATTGATTCTTGCGATTACTTCTTTGCGTAATATAGAAGTTCATCAAATGGACGTAAAAACAACTTTCTTAAATGGAGACTTGGAAGAAGAAATTTTCATAGATCAACCTCAAGGGTTTTCTTCTCAAGGGCAAGAAAATAAAGTTTGTAAATTGGTTAAGTCTTTGTATGACTTAAAACAAGCTCCAAAATAATGACATGAGAAATTTGATCATGCTATGATCTCAAGTGGATTTAAGATCAATGAATGTGATAAATGTATTTATATTAAAGACACAAAAAATTGTTACGTCATTTTATGTCTTTATATAGATGACATACTTATCATTGGAAGTAATGATAAATGGTTAAATCAACTAAAGATATGTTAAATTCAAAATTTGACATGAAAGATATGGGATTGGCTGATGTGATTCTTGGAATCAAAGTGAATAGAACATCGGAAGGGATACTTCTAAGTCAATAACATTATGTGGATAAGATCCTTGACAAATTTAACAAGGATGATTCTGCATTGACTAAGACTCCGATAGATACGAGTCAACATCTATCTAAAAATCGTGGATATAATGTTTCTCAATTAGAATATTCTCAAATAATTAGGAGTATAATGTACTTAATGAGTTGTACAAGACCACATATAGCTTATATAGTAAGCAAACTACATAGATACACGAGTAATCGGGGTAATAAACATTGGTAAACCATTGTACGATTACTTAGGTATTTGAGAAATACTCATGATTCTGGTCTGCACTACACGAGACATCATGTTGTTATCGAAGGGTACACTGCTACTAATTGGATTTCAAATATGAAAGACTTTAAGTCAACAAGTGAATATGTATTTACAGTTTACACTTGGAGGTGCATCTATATCTTGGAAATCTTCTAAACAAATTATTATTGCTAGATCTATAATGAAATCTGAATTTATAGCTCTTGACAAATGTGGTGAATAAGATGAATGGATACGTCTATTCTTAGAAGATATTCTAATGTGGTCTAAGTCCGTACAAGTAATTTGTATTAATTGGGATAGTCAATTTACGATCGGACGAGCTAAGAGTCATATGTATAATGGTAAGTCTATACATATACGTCGTATATATAATACCATTAGACAATTATCTTTACTGAAATTATCTCAATTGATTACATAAAATCAAAAGATAATATTGCGGATCCGCTAACCAAAGGGTTAAATAGAAAGTTGGTGTTAAAATCATCACAAGGAATGAGACTTAAGCCTACAATAAGTTAGTATGAAGGGAAACCCAACCTATGATGATTGGATATCCCCAAAACTAGGTTCAATGAGACAACCTAATTGTACTAAACTTGGTAAATTACTATGGGTGAAAAATCTTATGATAAAATAGTATTTCGGGAAAGGATAAGCACACAGACTTTTAATAATTCCTTGTGAACAAAGAGATCACTTATGTGAGAGAGAAGTGGGGGCGCTTCAAAAGAATTGCACGACTCAATTCTAGACCCTCTCACTAAACCAAGTGAGTGTTCATGACCAAAACGAACACAATCATGAGAACTGACATGCATCAAGAAGAATTCTATGTGAAAGTGTGTAATCGTTTACACAAAAGACAAAATAGTTCAAGGATATCGAGTCTACTAATCGGTTAGTAAAGTATCTACTTTTATAAGGAAATGTTCAAAAGGTTACACTTATCTATCCTATGTAGAATTGAACCTTTTACCGGGTTAATATTTCAATTTATATTATTGTGGGGGATTGTTGGAATTAAACTAATTCTATTATTTAAATGAAAATGATATTTGGGCAAATGAAATTCACACCAAATTCAAATGTGAATTAATGGTGAAATTTAATCCAAATGAAATTCACACCAAATTTAAATGTGAATTAATTGTGAAATTTAATCAAAATGAAATTCACACCAAATTCAAATGTGAATTAATGTGAAAATTAATCCAAATGAAATTCACACTAAATTCAATGTAAATTAAGGTAAAATTAATTCAAATGAAATTCACATCAAATTCATTGTGAATTAAGGTGAAATTTAGTCCAAATGAAAATAAATTTTGTTAATTGTTACAATCAACATTAATGTATTGAATGAGGAATTTAACAAATTGTGTTAATTGTTATTGTAACTATAAAATACTTATTGTTATTATAAAATACTTATTGTTGGATGTAATTTGTAAGGATGATAAAAGACAAGTAAGGATGATAAAAGGCAAACAAGGATAACCGTTGGATGGAGAATGCTGAATTAGTGACCGTTGAATTAAAGAATTGATTATAAGTTTAATTTTCAACTATAAATATCCATTCACCTTGTATTTCTCTCTGCAAAATATTTTATCATTTCTCACTTTAGATATTGGTTCTTGACCCTTTTTTTTTTAGTATACAATCTTATTATCCACAAATTCACATTCAAATTGTTTCTTAATAATTTTAAAATATCAAATACAATCTTATCACAATATAACAATTTGAAAAATCTTACTACTAGTCTATTATATCAGTGCTCCTTATGGGCTTACAACTAAAATATACTTTAATAATTTTAAAATATCAAATACAATCTTATCACAATATAACAATTTGAAAAATCTTACTACTAGTCTATTATATCAGCAATCTAGATCTTCTGCTACCGATTGTCGTGTTCCTCTGTGGCGGACCAATCAGATTGCAGCATTATTATTTTAATAATAAATCAATCTGGGTAAGAGATGGAGGAAGGGAGAATCCGGAATCCGGGTTTCGTCCCGGGTTCACACAAGACGCCGTTAACGGAAGCGCCTGTTAATGGCATCACTTAATATAATATTCATATAGCACACGGATAAGATATCTTCGCTCAGGGCACCGTGTTAGAGGGAAGGGTGAGATGCGATGGGAGCGAAGATCTACACGCCCGTTGCCCTGACCCTCATGTAAACCCCCCATACCCACCCATGAGATGACCTCTTGCCTTTCATGAAAATACACTTACACGTCTATGTAAAGACCAAAATTACATGTATTTTATATTTCCGTTTATTAAATATTAATTTAATTTCTTAAAAATCACATGCAGCGATATAATATTCGCTTCAATTAATTCATTCATTTTTTTTAGGAATTTTATATTTCCTAAAATTAAATATTAATTCAATTAATTAAAAATGACATGCAGGAGCGAAGATCTCCACGCCCCGTTGTCCTGACCCTCATGTAAACCCCCATACCCAGCCATGAGAAGACCGCTTGCCTTTCATGAAAATACACTTACCCGTTTATGTAAAGACCAATTTTACAAGGATTTTATATTTCCGTTTATTAAATATTAATTTAATTTATTGAAAATCACATGCAGCGACATAATATTCGCTTCAATTAATTCATTCATTTTTTTAGGAATTTTATTTAATTTTTTATTTAATTTTTTTGGCTTGGAGACCCTCAGGAGCGAAGATATATATTTGCTTCAATTAATTTTAATAAAAACATCATGTAAACCCCCAACCCACCAATGAGAAGACCGCCCGCCTGCCATGGAAAGACACTTACCCATGTATGTTAAGACCAAAATTACATGGATTTTATATTTCCATTTATTAAATATTAATTCAATTAATTAAAGATGACATGCAGCAACCGAACAAATCTTCGCTTCAATCACTTCACTATTTTTTTATTAATTTTTTATTTCCGTTTATTAATAAATGTTAATTCAATTAATTTAAAATGACATGCATGAAACGACCAAATATTCGCTTTAATTATTTCACTTTAATTTTTTTTATTTTTTTTACGAGGAGACGATTGAAAGCGAATATTTCTTCGTTTCACATATTTTTAGGCTGACGTTCATGTAAAACCCCCTTCCCTCCCATGAGAAGACCACTTGCCTGTCATGTAAATTCACTTACCCGTGCATTTATATCCCGCGAATAAATCTTCGCTTCGAATAATAGTTTTTATTTTCAATTTATTTTATGAATTTTTTTAAGAAGTTACGATATCGAACGAATATTTATTCGCTTCCATTACTTGTTGATACAATTTCAATTTCCCGTTACAATCCCACTCTCCATCATTTTCATTTTCATAAGAAACTGTTCATATTCTTCTCTCTCTATCTCCCGACGATCATCCAAACACTCAACGTCGAAACCCTAGAGATTTCTTTTATTCTACAAGGATTTCTTCTGAAGATGTCAGAGAACCAAGTCAACAACATGGAAGTGGATACCATCGACTCCCGAGAGGTCGTCTTGCAAGTCTGTAGGAGCATAAACGAAAACGAAACTGCCCCCAATCCCGCATCCAACGTCAATCCCCGCAATAAACCAGAGAGGTAGGTTAATCTTATTGTGTTTATACTAATTTTACACATGTTTATTCAATTTATTTAGTTGAATACTGATTTATGCTATCCCACCAAAAATAATCACTTCGAGGTTTAATAACTTGGTTTATGAAAGGAAGAGGAAGAGAAATCCGAAGACGAATACGAAGTCGTCATCAACTGCTGAATCAGTTTCCACAGTTGCTGTCGAAGCTACTGATATTTCTGTAGGTACTCAACATTTTGATGAGATTATACCACCACCTTTTCCCCCTCAAAAAAAACCCGATGTTATTCCTACCTCCACTCCAACAGTTGATGAAGAGTTACCAGAACCACCCCTAGAAACCACTAATCTTTCTCCGTGTACTACACCATTCGATGAAGAGTTACCACCATCTCCCCAAAAAAACAAAACCATGAAGAAACGTAAACTGACATTTCTAACAAGATCATCACCTCATGGCCTTGCTCAACTGATTCCTAAATTGAGCGTAGAACAGAGGGAAGCCGTGAAGCAAATCGGGTTTGGTTCTCTTCTTACAATGGGTGTCTCCAAGTGCCCTACGCATTTTTCCAGACATGTAATCCAAGCTTTTGACACGGATAAGAGTTCTCTGGTATTGGCCAACGGTGAGGAGATCCTTATCGATGAAGATCTCGTACAGCTGGTGATGAACCTCCCTAGAGGGGCAATGAACGTAGTTGAGTCCGTTGGGGGGGACAAAACTAAGGACCCTGATTTTTATAATTTCTTGAGGGATTGGAAGACCAGATGGACCGGGGAAGACTCAAAAGCTCCCGAAACACTTTCTATGATCCCCAAGATATTAAGTAACACAAGTGCAGACAACGATTTCAAAATCGACTTCGTTGTCTTTGTTGTCTCAAGTTTTTTATGTCCAGTTCAAAATTCACGAGCCAGGTAAACATGTATTCAAACCTATTATATATCTAATTGTATTTGTGAATACTGACACATGTATTTATTTCATTTCAGGTTCAAAATTCTCAAATCCTTAATGGATGTTGATAACATAAAGGAACTGAACTGGTGCCACTTCACACTCCAACGGTTGGTTGACAGTGTAAGAAGTTGGAAACAAAAAGCAAGTAAAGATAAAAATCCATATTTTGATGGACCTATAACCCTTTTATTGGTAAGTAATGTTGCCTCTCTTGTATATGATTTATAGACATCAAATATTTTCTAACATGTTTCCCATTCCTTTACTCCAGATTTGCTACCTAGATGGTGTTTTTGTGGAAGGTGAACGTCTGCCCTACGAAAGAAAATTTCCAATAATCTCTTGTTGGGATGACGTCATAGTGTTAGAGTTCACCAACCTAGAAGTTTGTGCCGGTGGTTTTGGGTTGGGCCGTGCAAGGGCGCGCCTAGCAGCTAAACAACCCGAGAATCTAGTTGACTCGGTTGAAGTAAAAGAAGACGATGATGAGGTATGTGGAAACAAGAAATTGACTCCCATTTGTCTATATTATCCTGTTTTCAAGATTAATGAAATCTGTTTTTCATAATGTACAGATGTTGACATCCAAAATCCTGCAAACTTTTAAAGATACAGCCCAACAGCTGAATTACCTATCAGGGGAGTTGGAGAAACGCAACATCGATCCGAAGCCTTTTTTTGAGGCCGGTTTCCTGAACCTAAGAGAGTCTGAAGGGTTCATGAAACACTTGAAGGTGTTGAACGATGGTGAGGTTCGTGTAGGTGTGGAAGATCCTCCAAGTGAGGCACTTGGGGACACTTTACTGTGTGCAGGCTTGAAAATCAATAGTCCCCCAGTTGAATACCCCTATGAGACTGCAGTGGAGGACCATGTAGACAATCCACCAGCACGGGTTGAACAGAATGATTTTGAGGATGCAGTTATGCCAAATCAAGAAAATCGCTCAGATCACGTTGAACCGAATGATCTCGATGATGCCGTTCTATACAATGAAGCTCAGTCACTCCCTGTTCAACCGAAAAATGTTGAGGATGTAGGTCAGGACATTGACGATGAATCACTCCTTGTTGAACATGAAGATGTAGAGGCTGCATTTCAGCCCATTCAAGCCAAGTCACCCCCTTCTCAACAGGACAAACCTGAGGATGCAGTTCTGCCCAACAAAGATGACTCACCCAGTGTTGAACCAACTGATCATCAGGGTGAAGGGAAGGAACCGGATGAGGTACCCAAAGTGCAGACACCCACTGTTGAAGACGATGATCAGGGTGAAGGGAAGGAATAGGTTGAGGAACCCAAAGCGCAGCATGTTGAACCAAATGATCAGGGTGAAGGGAAGGAACATGTTGCGGAACCCAAAGCTCAGTCTGTTGCACCAAATGATCAGGGTGACGGCAAGGAAAAGGTTGAGGCTTCTAAGGCCGTTGAATCTTCTGAAGATGAAGATGATGGGGGGGACGCATCAACATTAGAGAATATCCTAGGAGGAAGATCACGAAAATTCCTGTGCACCTTCGATCCCCTTACATGCAATAGGTTGCGGATATGTTGGACCACAAAATAACCAACAAGGAACAGAGATTAGCCGATTTTGTGTTTGATGAAGACCTGCCTCCAATGTAAGTTACCTCTCATGCTTTTCGAAATTTGAAATATGAAATTAGTTAGTTATGGTCTTCTAAATGAATGTATTTTGCAGGGACGTTCTGTACGAAGGTGCACCGGGTAATATCACCCGTAGTCTATTTCAAATAGTGAAAATGGGTAAAGAAATTGCGAGCGAAGTGGTGGACGCTTGGTCCATAATTGTGCACTTCAAATGCCGTAGGTTGCCAAGGCATGAACCACGAATAATTTGTTTTTCATCAATTTCACATGTAAGTGCTTCTCTTGTTTTGTGCTATGTATCCTTCAATGTTCATGACATGAGAAACTACCATGTTATTTTGCTTTGAGTCTCCACCCTTATTTTGCAGGTTAGTCTGGAGCATGATACTCTCTTATTTTGCCAAGCCCTTGAAGAAGACATGAGAAACTACCATGTCACAAAAGAAGACCTCATCTTCGCTGACCTGGTATGTACATATCCCTCAATTCCAAGTAACGAGAATGCAATAAAATAATAAATGTTTATGTTCTTTTTACAGATATTCCTACCTGTCGTCATTTCCGGACATTTCTTTCTTGTATGTGTGAATATTATAGACTCCCACATCAATGTACTAGACAACTTCGGTCGTCCGTATCGAATGAAAATTTTGGACAAGTATGTCCATTTGAGGAATCAAGTCGATAGTTTTTCGACTTTCTTGGAAATGCAAGGCATACAAAGATTGGCGGAAAAGGTTAAGAAATACAGGATAACGGCCCCAAAGCTGCCTTGGACTGACCAAACAAACAAGACAGACTGTGGTGTATATTTAATGAGACATATGGAAACATATAGAGGATCGATGAAGGGTTGGTCTATTGACATCAACGAAAATAATGTAAGTGTTATACCATATGTTATTCTATGACATTTAACAATTTTAAATGTTCTTATACTTTCTCTTGTTCTTTTGAAGGCCAAAGAAGCTTTGAGTACATTGAGGATAAAATATTTATACAGAATTATTATGTCTAAGCACAATGTCAATAGGTTCAAGTTAAAGACTGCAATTAGATCAAGATATTAGGGATTTGTATGTGTTATATGGAATTATACTTGTACAGTAATTCTTATGTTTACACAGGTCAATTAACCTATTTTTAATGTATGGATGTTTGATATTGAATTATAACTTATAATGCAATTCAGATCTTAATGTATGGAATGCAATTCAGATCTTAATGTATGGAGTTATAATGAATTGCTTATAATGTATTGATGTTTGATATGTCTTCTTGTACCCATATTTTTGAAATCCTAAACGAGGTTATTTTCTTAACTGTAATATTCTTAAACGAAGATATATTCTTAACATGATGAAACTGATAAACTTGCAACCGTAATATTGACATGATGACCACCTTTGAAACGAAATTATCTTCTTATGTCTTCTTGTGGCCCTATTCTTAACTATAAATTTTCCAATTCCTAGACGAAGATATCTTCTTATGTTCTTTTTTGGTGCAATCCATATTTTGAAAATCAGAGACGAAGATATCTTCGTTTACTATATGTTTGCAAATTTATAAACGAAGATATCTTCTTCACTATATATTTTCAAATTCCTAAACGAAGATATCTTCTTAAGTTTTTTTGGGGTACAATCGATATTTTGAAAATCAGAGACGAAGATATCTTCTTCAATATATGTTTTTAAATTCCTAGACGAATATATATTCGTAACTACATGAACTAAAAATTATAATACGAAGATATCTTCACAACATGTAATGCACCTACCGGAGTTATGTATTGATGTGATTTCAAGAATGAAAACTCATTTATTACTTCAACTACTGATGTATCAACATCATCACTCTCATACCCTCACTCTCACTCTCACACTACACTCTCACTCTCACCTCTCTCTCTGTTTTGACTCTTTCCTTCCCAAATCTCTATCTACCGGTGTCTTTCCTTCAGTCATTTAGTGTAAAACTCATAAGATGGATAGAGATGGACCCAGACATGTTGGTTTTATCGCAGCAACAGCTGGAGCGATACTTAAGTCTGATCAACGATGACCCTGTCCCTTTTAGTGTCTATCATGTAGATGAGATTCTACCTCTTTTACGAATAAACGTTCACGACGGACTGATGGCCCACATGCAAAGCAGATGGAATACGGACTCTCGTTCTTTTGTTATTGGGGAAATGCACATATGCCCGACGATAGAGGACTTTGCTTCAATCCTTAGGTGTGGTAGTCTTGCACTCATGATTTTGCCTGTCAATCAAGATCCTCATAGAGCCTTCAACATTTGCAACAGCTTCTATGGATGTACAATGTTTGATGCTCTTTTGTTTACCCTCCAACATGGATTTCTGAATATGACAAACATAGACGAGTACATTTGGCGTGTCCAGGGAGCTGAGAGGACCATCAACCACACACAAAGCAAACTGATCATGCTTGTGATTCTGGCTCATTTTTTTATATGTCCGACTGCAGGACGACGGCCTTCGGATAGGATCCTGCAGGTAGTTCCTGCACTGATGGGAAACGCCCCAAACCTGGCTAGCCTTGTACTTGCTGAGACATTACTTGGTCTTAACGAATTTGTTCCAGAGGAAAACAACTATTCTCGCCGTGGATCACCTTTGGTTCTCTACCTCTGGTTGTTAGACAAGTTGCATTGGTTGCCCCGTCCTTCAATTCCCTACACTTCCTTTGCCAATCTACAAGTGCAAAGGGTCAATGGACTCGTGCCTCCGAATTTTATTTCGGATATTCACCCAATTAGGTTCATTGTTCCGTGGTATCTCTTTAGTGTAATGATGTACAAGATGAGGGGTTCTCCATTCATCATTTTGTTGGGCCTTGAGGGAACTACCTCCTACTGCACAACTGTCATATTCAGACAATTTGGCCTACGGAATCCACTACTTTCGAATGGACTCAATCCTCCGGAGGACTTCATGCTTACTCCTCACCATCTTTACCTAGAGTACGCATCAATAATTGAAAATTCTTTTACGGTTTCAATCCCCAACCGATGGATCAATGCTGTGAACGAAGCCATTCATCTATACATTCCACCCGTCATCGAACATGAGATCGTGTCGATGACAGGACCGATTGACGAGTCATCCTCTCATGAATCAGACTAGAGCTTCATTTGTATTTTTGAACAGCTATTTTGTTGGTTAATCTGTGTAGTACTTATGTAAACGGATTATGGAATGTTTTTGTGTTTAGGGTATATTATGAAGTTATGTTTGATTATATTCTGAAGTTATATTTTACATTATGTAGTTAGTTTATTTAGGAGTGATATAAATCGAATCATTATTGTTATGTTTGATTGTTTGATTGCAATTTGTATGTCATTATCAATTCAAAGTATAATGTAAAACAACTGATGTGTTCATGTAAACCCCTTACATTGATCCATCGATTGGTTGTTCGCTTCATCACACAGTATCTAATTAGTAAATCGAACGGACATTTCTTCGTTTGTTTGTTAGTGTATTACTTTTAACCATGTGATTGAAAACGAAGAATCATTCGCTTGTAAGTTTCTATATTAAACCCAACATTGTTACGAAACGAAATACAATTCGCTTGATATTCATATTTGAGGTCTACAACATTGAACGAAAATGTATTCGCTTGTATATTAAATCCAATCAAGGGTTGAATGATTGAAGAAGCGCCAAAACATTTTACATTACATGTCACGTCATATTACAATTATGGCAATGATTTCACTTATGGGAAACGTATACTTAGCCAGAAGAGTAGATATGATAATACTTTATTATTTCTAATAAATTCGATATTTTATAAATGTTTAATGAAATGTGCATGAAAATATAAATAACAAATATTTATTATAATTCGATGAACAAAATTTCATTACAAGTTTCATAAACATTTCTACGTTTCATAAACATTTTTACATTTTAACACTATTCATCTGCATATCCAGCTTCAATGCATCTCCATTGAAGCGACCACAGCGGATCTCTCACGCATAACTGGGGTCATACACCTGTTGAGTTATCTCTTGAGATGTTTTCCATCCCAGGGAATCTCCCACAGTTGGCGCTTCCCACAAGCAGTGGACACGAATGATCTTCATTTGATCGGTAGTTTCTACTTGAGGTATGAAGAATTCGAAGTAACTGAAGATGTTTTCCACCAGTTGATCTTCATTGTACAAGTTTTCCATCACATAGAATCTCCCAAATGATACATCCCAACAAACTATCTGAAAAAAACACACACTCTCAACAACAATGCTCACGAAATATTTCATGCTGCCGACGAAGATTGTTTATGTAATCCCTATTTATAGCAAACAGAAAATTTGTTTTCTTAATAAATCTTTATATCTATTGATTTAAAAAAAGTAATTTTCCCGTGATCAAATATCAAATCGGAACAGTTTGCAGTCATTTGGTCACATCATGAAAAAGTAATTTCATTAACGAAAAAGTAATAACAATAGCAGAGTTTTTTTGGTATGTGTTTAGAAATAATTTTTTGAAATAAAAAAAATAATTCAATATTGTAATTAACATTATATTACATAATAAATTATTTCTATTTTCATAATAATATTTTAATAAATAATTATAAAATTGTATTCAATATAATATTATTGCTATATGAAGACAATTATATTGAAGATAAATAAGAATTAAAATATATTTTATTGAAAACATTCAATTGAAGCGTGAAAATATTTTAATATCCCACAAATTACCAAAATTAACATGAATTTGGAGGTTTCGTGTATCTGCTAAAAAAATTAATTCGAAGAGCGAAGAGATCTTAGCTAAAATAACTTCATGTTTATGTTTATATTTTTTCAAACATCATTATTTACGGGGAGTCGTTCATAAGCGAAGATTTCTTCGCTTGATTCGTTTTTTACTTGTCCCACATGTACACCCCCCAAGACAACCATGACAAGCCCTCTTGTCTGTCATGGAAATACACTAAACCGTGTATGTGAAGACCAAATTATATGAATTTTATATTTCCGGTTATTAATTATTAAAATAATTTAGTAAAAATGACACGCAGCGAACAAATATTCGCTTAAATTTCTTGAAATTTTTTCTTTCTTATTTGATGAAAATTTTAATTCATGAGGAGCATGTTTAACAGAAATGCTCATGCTCACGAAATTTTTCATGTCGACCTGGATGGTTTAAGTAATTTCGACATCAATTTTTAATAAATATCTATTGATTAGGAAAAATTAATTTACCCGTGCTCAAATATTTTTCCGGAACAGTAAGCAGTCCTTTGTTTTGTCACATCATTAATAAATTATATTTAATTATTGAACAAGAAGTGTGCTTTTGTATAAAACCCTATATAGAAATCATTTCATATCTATGGATTCAGAAAAAGTAGTTAGTCCGTGATCATATATCAAATCGGAACAGTGTGCAGTCCTTTTGTCACATCACATAAATTATATTTCATTATTGATAAAGTATTGTAACAATAGTATTTATGTGTTCTCCTAAATGTAATTAACATTATATTAAATAATGTATTATTTTTATGTAGATAAAATTATGTTAGGAAATAAGTATAAATTTATATTAAATATAATATTATTTCTTTATAAACAAAATAATATCGAATATTATTTACATTTAAAATATTATTCATTAAAGGAATTCATAAAATACTATAGGTTTACGTTTAGATTTTTCCAAAAATGCTTTTGGTACGGAGTGTCGGTGGGAAGCGAATAAATGTTCGCTTAATTATTTTTCAAATGTCCTGCATGTAAACCCACTAACACAACCATAAGAAGACCATATGCCTGTCATGGAAACACACTGACCCTTGTATGTAAATGCCCAAATTAACATTAATTTTATATTCACATTTCTTACATATGAATGCAACTAATTAAAAATGAAAAGCAGCGAAAACATATTCGTGTTCAATGAAAATTGTAATTTATGAGAGGCATATATGAAGCGAATAAATCTTCGCTTCATTGAATTCTAAGCTGACGTACATGTGAATCCCCCAACCCTCACATGAGAAGACCTTTTACCCCTGATGTAAGTACACAAAGGCATGTATGTGAAGACCGGAATTATAATCGAAGTTAATTTTCCATTTACTAATGAATGTTGGCGGAAAAGACACGCAGCGAATAAATCTTCGTTCGAATCTATTTAAAAAATTTTATCCCTAAATTAACATTTCAAATTTTTTTTATTTCTTTAATGAAATGTTTTTATACGGTATATCATATCTTCAAGTAATCATTAAATATCGAATCGGACCAGTCTTCAGTATTTTTGACAGGAAACATCATTCATAATTTATATATTGTTAATCAAAAAGTATAAACAAAAATTAGAGGTGCTGTTTGATCTTGGTGTGTTTTATTATATAAACCAATAATTTATAAAAATAAACGCTCAATCTTCCGCTCATAAATCAAAAATTCCATTTACTATACTTAACATTATATGAAATATTAAATTATTCATACATAAAAAAAATTATATTTATTACATCCGTGTAAAATTAGAATATCTATATTGTTATTTAGATTTAAAGAAAAATAAATTAATTTTAATTAACATCTCAATTATAAATTAAATAAATAAAATGAAGCGTCAAAACATTTTTGTACTGTCAATTCAACTGTCACATAGTCTCAGGCTTTGTGACCACGGAAGGTCATTTCCACTGCTACCATCCAATCAAATGTCAATCCTTTAGATTGTATAAGATCTGTTGGATTTGCTGATCGAAGATTTCTTCGCTTCTTCCGCATGGAGAAGCGAATAGTTGCTCACCTTTTGTAATTTATTTTTCTCAATACATTCACTAGTTATACATGTCCTAAGCGAACATATATTCGTACAATCCGGCATTCGACACGAATCCATCATCGCTTATTCTAGTATGCTTTCTTTTCAAAATGCAGAATTACATGTCACATTCCATGAGCGAATATCGTTTCGACTCATATGAAGTTCATGAAAAACTCCTAATTCATGTTTGTAAAAACCGATACGGCCTCATGAAAATACATTCACACTAATAGAGCACTTAAGAAACTAAAATATCTCAAGCTCGACTCCGGCCGTCATACACCAAGGTTATTCTACTAATTGACCTAGCGCTGTCGTCTCCGGCCTTTCGACTACGAATCCATTTCTCTTCCGGTTAGTATCTTCTGCTGCTGCCAAAATGGTAAGAAGTGTTTACGGTTGCATGCGTGGGTCTTTTTCGTTTTCTAATTTGAGTTCGTTTGAATCTAAATGTGACTCTATCATCTCAGAATCCGGATTCCGATATGCAAATAGTTCCATATACTGAATCCACGACGGAAGTTAACACACTAAGGTAATTACGCTAATGTTAGAAAATGTTCAAATTTGCCTATTTTGGGATTATGGATGTCATCGAATTTGGTAATGTTAATGTAGTGTTCAACAAAGGAAAAGAAAACCCGAGGCATAAGGCACGCCCACGACACCACTAGATATTCTGGCCAACGCGGCTAATGAAGCAATTAATGAGAACCAGGTTAAGAAGAAAAGAAGAAGGAATCGTGACCTAGATGTTGATTTTAAGAGCAGAACCTCTCCATCGGGCCTTCATAACCTGATTAACAGGTTATCCGAAGAACAGAAGCAGGCTGTGAGGGACATAGGATTTGGTTCCCTTATTTCACTTGGCATATCAAAATGCCCACTTCAATTCTCACGGTGCATTGTGAGTCTATTCAATCCCAGAAGGAGGAGCATCGTCCTACACAGTGGAGAGGAGATGCAGATTGATGAAGAGGATGTTCAATGTGTATTGAACATACCCAGAGGGGAATTAGTAGTGACAGAGTGTTTAGGAAATCACACGGACGACAATGTGTACAAGGACCATCTCACGGCGTGGAGAAGGAGATGGGGATTCGAGAACAGTGGAGGTCCTTCAACCTACCAAATGCCTGACAAAATTCTACAGAACACAGCATGAGACAGTAACTTCAAGATGGACTTCGTGGTGTTTGTTGTATCCAGTTTTTTGTGGACATCCCAAAATCCACAGTGTAGGTATACCCAAAGAACCTAGCATTAATTCTGTGATTTCATTTAGAACTTCAATGTCATTTTAACTGGCTTGAGTCACTCCTTTTTTATGTACAGATTCAAAGTACTGAAATCCCTCCAGGATGTATCTAAAATCAAAGACTACAACTGGTGCAAGTTCACGTTAGACGGACTAGTCAACAGTGTTTATAAGTGGAAAGAAAAAAAGACATCCTATTTCCATGGACCATTAACGTTTCTTTTGGTGAGTGTAGAAATCTATTTGCTGTAGGTTGTACCTTCAAAAATTTTCATGAGTTTGAACGTAACATATATTTGTTTATGCTAATGTATCAGTTGTGCTACTTGGACCGTGTGGTTGAGTTCAAGGTAAACAGTCAGATCTCAAGGAGTTTTCCTATTTTAGGATGCTGGGACGAGAAGAAGATGTACGAAAGGGTTGAGTATGAGGCTGCACAGGGGCGGTTTGGACATGGTAGGGTAGTTGCTCGCATAGCCATTCCGAATGAGCAACCACCGATTCAACAAAATGTGGAGCCAACACCACCACAAACTGGAGATGACAATCAAACTGAGCAGGCTCCAATTCCACAAAACCTGGCATCATGTTTGAGGAAGGTTGCGGCCGCTACAAACGAATTGGAACAAGGGGCTAAATATCTGAATGAGATGCACCAGATAAACGCCATGGAACTTGTACAGTCTGCCTTTGAGCCATTGGCCACTGTACTAAACTCCCATTCAATCCTGAGGGAAGGGTTACAACGGAGCTTGGACAAAACTAAACATCAGCAGCCAAGAGGAAGTGGCACTAACCCCAACATAGAAACCACCACCCAAGCGAAAGCAGACATTCTTCCTCCCAACATCCATGCCAACACCACTCCAACGGCCCCAGCAAACAAGAACACATTAACCCCCACCACCGAAACAAAGACAAAAGCCAACACCAATCCAACAGCCCAAACCAACAAGAGCACCCTTTCTCCCAACATCCAAAAAAAATCAACGCCAACAACCAAGCCAAAGCCAACACCCTTCCCTCACACCAAGACAACACACAAACCACCCTCACACCAACGGCCCAATCCCACAAGAACCCCATTCCACTCAAAACAGAAACCAAAACCACAGCCCCAACCCCTCCAATGGCACAAGCCAAAGCCAACCCCATTCCTCTAAACACAACCCCAACCCCTCCAATGGCACAAGCCAAAGCCAACCCCATTCCTCTAACCACAACCCAAGACCCTCCAATGGCACAAGCCAAAGCCAACCTCATTCCTCTAAACACAACCCCAACCCCTCCAATGGCACAAGCCAAACCCAACCCCATTCCTCTAACCACAACCCAAGACCCTCCAATGGCATAAGCCAAAGCCAACCCCATTTCTCCAATAAAAACCCCAACCCCTCCAATGGCACAAGCCAAACCCAACCCCATTACTCTAACCACAACCCAAGACCCTCCAATGGCACAAGCCAAAGCCAACCCCATTCCTCCAATCAAAACCCCAACCCCTCCAATGGCACAAGCCAAACCCAACCCCATTACTCTAACCACAACCCAAGACCCTCCAATGGCACAAGCCAAAGCCAACCCCATTCCTCCAATCAAAACCCCAACCCCTCCAATGGCACAAGCCAAACCCAACCCCATTACTCTAACCATAACCCCAACCCCTCCAATGGCACAAGCCAAACCCAAAGCCAACCCCATTACTCCCAAAACAGAAACCCACACGAACACCAGCACTCCAACAACCCCAGCCTTGCCTCCTCCCCAAATTATCCCAAAAACAGAAGAAGCCGGACCTTCAAATGCCTTAAATGTCTACAGAAAAGTCCCCCGGAATTTGAAAACGGATTGGTTAACCGATGTCCTCAACACCGAAACCAACAACAACTCCCCTTCTTTGGCGATAGTAAAAATTGAACCGGGAGAATGCATCTCCAGTCTACCACCGCCACTTCAAACTACCTCTTCTCGTCCACAAATGGAAATGAAAGAATGGCTTAAAGCATTGGAATTGCCTCCAGCTTTGAAAACCCCATATTTCAATAAAAATGTTTAGGGATGTAAAACAAATGACAAACATTCAGAAGATTTTTGTGGGTTTCATATTTGCTACAGGACTTGATCAAAGGTAATGTTTCCTGGACATACTTACTTATTCATAAAAAATATAAGTTGGACCTCATTCTGAAACATGTTTTTCTGGTTTCATGTAGTGAAATGTTATTTATTGGGGACAAACTAAGTCTACACGTGACGCGCGGGGACATGCTTACAATGGCTGATCAAACCTGGGTAGACAGTATGATTATTGACATTTGGTCATACATGTTGCACGACCTGTGTAGGAAAAATGTAAAACGTCGTTACAATAAGATTTTCTACACAACCGTGCTCACCGTAAGTTGTACTAGCACTGTTATTTATCAATTATGTTATTCTTGTGAGACTAAAGACTGCTGTAAACAGATTTTTCGTGAAGGTGGGATCACTAACCGAGACCAATTCAATGAAAGGTTCTGTCGTGAAGGTCGGGCTTTCCAAATTTCGAAAAGGGACCTCTTGGATGTGGACCTCGTAAGTACATCTCTCTCTGTGATACCTTATAATAGCATATAAAACTCAGTTGAAATCTAATTTGTTTTAATTCTATCCATAGTTGTTTTTCCCAATCATTGATGACAGACATTTCTACTTGGTTTGCTATAACTTCATAAAAAGACAATTTCAAGTAATTGACAACAGGCAGACACCTATGCAATCGCCCTTCGAAAGAAGATATAAGAATGCACAAATCTTGGTATGACACTGCAATTAAATTTTCAACTAGTTCAATGATTAAATTCTAGTAGCACTAAAATAGATTACATCATGTGGTTTGTAATGATGTATCAGGATGACTACATTCAACAATATATGAACGACGTAGACCCCGTTCTTGCTGATAAGTATGGCGGTTTGGAAAAGATATGTTTGAAATTGTCATGGCAGGATTCCAAAAATTACACTGACTGCAGCATTTTTTGCATGAGACACATGGAGACGTATGAAGGTGAGGTGAAGGGTTGGAAAACTGGCTTTGGCGTTAAAAAAATGTACGTGAACAAATAAAGACCTTGAGGATGGGATATTGTTGGCGTGTCATTGGCTCGGAGCTCAACAAAGCCAGAAGCAAGGTCTACAATTCCTACATTAAATGGACGAGTCAATGAATTTGGAAATGTATACAAATTGTGTAATTAAATTTTACAAATAATTTTAGTTGACATTAGTATGCCTACAGATTGAGTAATTAAACTATTCATATAATTTTAACTCACATTTGTACAATATTGAATATGTTGTGTAATTTAAATTTTCAAAAAATTTTACTTCACATTTTGACAATGGTGAACATGTATATATGCAGATTGTTTTTAATGAAATTTGATTTTCAAATACTTGTTCATTTATGTATTCAACGAATAATTTAAGTGAAAGAAACATGAAGCGCATAAATATTCGCTTCAAACACTTTTTGTTTATTTAAAAAATTATGCTAAAATTTATATGTGAAGCGCCACCCAACCCATGAGAAGCCGGATTACTTGTCATGTCATTGCACTTACCCTAACATGTAAATACCAAATTCCACAAAAATATCAATTTCATGAAAGAAATATGAAGAGAATAAATAATAGCCTCAAATACTACTTTTTATTGAAGCGAATAAATATTCGCCTCAAATTATTGTTCATGTAAAACCCCCACCCCACCCATGAGAAGCCAGATTAATTGTCATGTCATTGCACTTACCCTAACAGGTAAATACCAAATTCCACAAAAATATCAATTTCATGAAAGAAATATGAAGAGAATAAATAATAGCCTCAAATACTACTTTTTATTGAAGCGAATAAATATTCGCCTCAAATTATTGTTCATGTAAAACCCCCACCCCACCCATGAGAAACCGGATTAATTGTCCTGTCATTACACTTACCCTGACATGTGAATACCAAATAGTACAAAAATATCAATTTCAAGCAAAGAAATATGAAGAGAATAAATAATAGCCTCAAATACTACTTTTTATTGAAGCGAATAAATATTCGCCTCAAATTATTGTTCATGTAAAACCCCCACCCCACCCATGAGAAGCCGGATTAATTGTCCTGTCATTACACTTACCCTGACATGTGAATACCAAATAGTACAAAAATATCAATTTCAAGCAAAGAAATATGAAGAGAATAAATATTCGCCTCATATACTTGTTTTCATTGAAGCGAATACATATTCGCTTCAGTTTTAGGTTTTAAATTCTGAAATTTTAATTAAAAGGATACTTAATAGGAGTCGACTGGGGGCGAATAAATATTCGATTGATTTAGGTATTTGGATTTTTAGAAATTAATTAGTGTTGTCACTCATTTGTTATTACATAAAACATCGCATGCATACATTCTACCTTCTTCTCGGTTTCAAATCAAATATACATACAAATAAATTTCGGATTTCACATGAAACTGGAATTCAATAGTTGAGATGACAAAAGAACAGTGAACGGAGTATTGGCGTCCATGCTGAAACTTTCGTCCCATTGTTGAGGAGTTGAGAACTGAGGAGTGGTCGTTGGCATTGCAATTGATGGCTGGAAAGGTATATCAAATTTATTTAAAAGTATGTTATTAAATGAATATTAATAACCCAATTATTAGTAAAGAAGGTAAGTCAACAAATTCATACCAGAATCTGTGATTCGCTAGTTATTCTTGTTGATTTTCTTTTTCTTGAGTTCTTCTCCAGTCCACCTTTCCTTCTCTTACCAGACTTTGTTGGCTTCTTAGTTTTGATTCCTTTCGCTTGAACAGGGGCACCCTCGGCAGAACATGATACACCGGTTGGTGGAGTTTGCATATTTATACTCTCCTGTAATTTTTTATCCACAAACGTACACTGGCTAAGCATAATTTCTTTGACATGCTTATAAGTGTCATCTCTTTCGGCTGCCTTGGTAAATAAATGCATGGACAAGCCATACAAATCTCTGTATCTTATGTTATGAAGCTCACTCGGATCAACATTACTACTGTCCACGATGGGATCAGTTCCAAATATTCCATCTTTGACTGTTCTTGTCCACCTCTTCAATATCAACGCCGGAGGAATCTTCAACACGTCAATCATTGTGAAAATCTTTAGGATGTGAGCACACAAAATCCCTCTAAATTCAAATTTACAGCAGCTACACTCGATATTTTTATCATCATTCTTATGAACTGTAACTGTATGAGAGCATCTCCTAGTGTGGGGTGTTACCTTATATTTTCTGTGTGTGTCGACATCCTCTAACATTTCTACACCACAATCATGCGACAAAAACCATTGTTGTTCAAATCACTTAAATACCTCTGGGGTGTAAACTTTGCAGGCATCCTTTAAGATCAAAACTGGATAGTTAAGACTTGGTTGACTGGTAATTGATTTGAAATCAGCCTTCAACACATCATATCTTCTTTCATCGATTAGTCTTTCAAAGTGTTTGAAAAATTCTAAAAACTTGTGTTTGTAGGAGCAGTACCTTTTCAACAAACTGTTCATACTCTCACTTCTTTGTGTTGTCGTCATATCAGCACAAAACATTTGTCGTCCATAGACTAATGCCCACTTTCGCCTAATGCTAAACATGCGTTTCAACCAATCGTTGTTTTCAAGCCCGTAGTTTGTCAACATTTGATTCCAAGCTTCAACAAACTCTATCTCTTCTTCAAAATCATATATACAAGAAGAAAAATCCTTAGAAAATTCTCTGTAATTATGGAACACGGAGCTAAGATGTATGGCTGCATTTTGAAATATGTGCCAAATACAGAGACGATGATTTGTTTCGGGCCATGTAGACGCCAAGGCCTTAGCCATGGTCGCGTCTTGATCTGTAAGAATGGTTTTTGGTTTTTTCCCACGCATAGCTTTGGTGAAAGTCTCAAACAACCAATCAAAAGTCATCGCAGTTTCATCGTATAATAGAGCTGCTCCAAAAATGATTGATTGTTTGTGATGATTGACACCTACAAAAAGCGCAACTGGACGACCTTCATTCTTCTTCTTGTATGTGGTGTCAAAACTGACAACGTCTCCGAAGTATGAATAATCGGACCGCATGTTGGAATCACACCAAAAAATATCCGTTATCAAATCGTCCGCATCAAGTTGAAAAGCATTATAAAAACCAGGATCACTGGATTGTTTTTCTGCAAATACTCTAATACACCCCCAGTTTCCCCAAAATTACACTCTCTGGTTCTTTTCGTGCGCAGGTAATTTTTGTAATCCTCAGGAAGAAAACCTAGATTCTCCCTTCCACCGATTTGTTTAGACATTAGAGCATGTGATGACTTAGGAGGAATTCCCACGTTAGTGGCCATCTCGATATGTAAGCCTGCAACTGTAGAAATATTCCTATGGCATCTATACAGGTGAGTTTTCTTTGGACTTGCAAGAGGATGACTATGATCACTAATAAAATTTACCACTTGGAACTTTCCATTGTCTGACCTCTTTATCCTCAATTTCGCTTCACAACCGAACCTCGTCACAGAACGGCTACGTCTCACATAGACATCACGTTTGTCTTTTCCCCGTTCACACTGTGCACTACAACAAAAAACTCTATCCAGTATTTTACCATCGTTGTCTACATGTTTTGAACTGCGCCTTATACCAAATCCTATTAGTTTAGCGTATGCTAAGTAGAATACGTAGCCTTCTTCTTCACTCTCAAATTCCCTACCTAAATGTGGAATTAAGTTGGCTTCGATGTCCTCCAAAGGTTGGCCGTTTCCATCGAAATTCAATTGACGACGACAAGTAGCAGATTCGCTGTTCAATTTGAACACGTGGAAAATAAAGGTTCAACTAACCAAAACTTGTAGATTATTGTAAAATGAAGACAATATAAGCGAAGAGCGCTTCACTTCAACATTAATAACATTGTAATATTAGGCGAATAGAGTTTCGCTTTATAAGATATTATCAAAAAAGCTCCTAGTGAAGAGATCTTCGCTTACATATGCACGAAAAAAATTAGAAAAGTTAAACCATGTTACCTTAAATCATTAATATCATTCTCGTTCATATCATTCTCGCTCATATGTGTTCCTTCCTGATAATCAACCAGAACAGAACATTTCATGTCGAGTATTCAAAAAACATAAAAAAGGTTGGGACGAAAAGTAAAGAAGGTATAGATGACCTTCAAGAACATACCATTTTAATTTAGGAAGATGGATTGATATTATAATGAAGTCTCCGGCGAAGGAGAGGTCGATGGTAGACAATGGAGTATCACTCCGGCGAAGAAATGGTCGTACAGGTGAGAGAGAAAACAGTACAAACTTTGTCTAGCTTAGCAGCATGCCTTGCTGCCATGCAGCATTTAATGAAAAGGTTGCAGGTGTTAGGTGGCGGTGAGGTGACTTGAATAAAAAAATATTTCATTTTAATAATTAAATTACTAAAATTATTATGAATTAATATTAATAAATCAATCAATCAATCAGAAAGCGAAGATTGCTTCACATTATTATTTTGACAATTGTGTTAGAAATATTATTTTGACAGTTGTTTAAAAACATTTTAATTATTTATCACATTAGGGACGATTAAGTTACATAGATTGCTATGTATTAATAAATGAATAAAAATTTATACTTAAGTTATACATTATTTCTTCATGTTTCAAGATTTAGTTTAATATAAGGCGGGTGTTTTAAAAAAACACAATTCTAAGAACAAAAAAGAGAAAACTGAAATCAAATATAACATTAACAAATTCAAGAATGCAAACTATTCAAATATTCAGTAACAAATTCAACCAACACATGTCTACAACAACAAAGGCTGCAAATCACAAGCAACAATAGATTCTAGCAAGCTTGTGTGAGGAACACCAAATACATCCAAATATGTCGTCAAAGGATTCTCTGCCTCAAATACCCAAACAAGTTCATCAACATCGTGCCGAGACTTGTCGTATACAACTATAGTTTTGTCATCCTCGGGCTCAACAAATGGATTCTCCATTTCTTTAGTTGTACCTCCTCCAGCAATTACAAACCCCATAAGATCCAGTTTGTAAGCCGGGATAAATTCCCCTGCAAATATAAAGGTGTAACTGTCGAAAAGTTTCGGCAGCTGAAAGAAAATACAAAACATTTTTAGTAATCATGGAGAATTGAATATCATATGGAGGAGTAGTAGGAATAAGACAAAACTTACATTGTTCAAATACCGCATTCTGCCAGCTCTTGGACCACCCACAGTCCCATGATTATCTCGCTGCACCTCGTATGGTTCCTCGTCCACGTAACAGTTAAATCTGATTGATGATTTTATCCCTGTACAAAAGCAATAGGTATTTTTAGTTTCATATATGTGAAAATGAATATTGAGTTAAGAGTAAAGGGTTAAGAATAACAGAGTCTCACAATCAATGGTAAGGACCCAACTCCCGTTCAATATTGCCTTCAATACTTTGATAGTGCGACTGCATCCACCATTAGAATCGGTGGATGCTATGACGTGGGTCACATCGTCTCGCCACCTCATTGTCACCGTGGCACCACATGTGTTAGCATATTGTTGCATCAAGTGCTGTTTAAGAACAATCATAAATATTTCAGATAAACAGGATGAAAACTTAAACAATATGGAAAAAAAGGGAGATATGTCAAGAATAGTACTATCTCTTCACTTGTTAATTGATTTGGGCATAAAATCCAGTCTTTGCCAAAGTTTTGGACGGATGCTGTGGCGGTTGCCTGCACGTGCATAAAAAAAAACGGTCTTTGTTAGTATACTAGGGTTTCATGGAAATAATATCCCAAAACCTAACACTAGGTAAGTTTTCCTAAATACGATGGATTTTCATTGAAGGTGACATTTTGAGAGTAGGGTTTCCTAAAGATTAACGAGACAACGACATCACAAAACATAATCTAGTTTAGTAGTTCCATAATCCTAAATATGAAAAGTTACTATTCATGAATACGTACCATTTTGGAGACGTGAAGATGTTGCTTCTGGTTTGGTCGACGGGGAGCAGGTTGCGAATCGCCGTGAAAGGAGGCAGGAAGAGAGAGAGATGAATCGGGCGGAAATGATTATAAAATAATCATATTAGGGGGTATATATATTCATGTAACCGGGGCGAACATGTCTTCTTTCGAAAAGCGACTATTCATTCCATGTCACATGACACAGGGACCAGGGGCGAATAAGTGTTCTCTCGAGAAGCGACTATTCAATCCATTTTACATGGAACATGGTCTAGGCGAACAAATATTCTTTACCAGCAAAAAAAATTAAATAAAAAAAAATATGAATGAATTAATTGAAGCGAATATTATATTGCTGGATGTCATTTTAAATTAATTGAATTAACATTTATTAATAAACAGAAATATAAAATTAATAAAAAAAAATAGCCAAGTAATTGAGGCGAAGATTTGTTCGGTTGCTGCATGTCATCTTTAATAAATTAAATTAATATTTAATAAACGGAAATATAAAATCCATGTCGTTTTGGTCTTCACATAGACTAGTAAGTGTCTTTCCATGGTAGGCAGACGGTCTTCTCATGGGTGGGTATGGGGGGTTTACATGAGGTTTTTATTAAAATTAATTTAAGCAAATATATCTTCGCTCATGAGGGTCTCCAGGCAAAAAAAATTAAATAAAAAAAACAAAAGAAAAATAGCCAAGTAATTGAGGCGAAGATTTGTTCGGTTGCTGCATGTGATGTTTAATAAATTAAATTAATATTTAATAAACGGAAATATAAAATCCATGTCATTTTAGTCTTCACATAGACGGGTAAGTGTCTTGCCATGGCAGGCAGGCGGTCTTCTCATGGGTGGGTATGGGGGGTTTACATGATGTTTTTATTAAAATTTATTTAAGCAAATACATCTTCGCTCATGAGGGTCTCCAGGCCAAAAAAATTAAATTAAAAAAAACAAAAAAAATTAGAGCCAAGTAATTGAGGCGAATATTATATCGCTGCATGTGATTTTTAATAAATTAAATTATTATTTCATAAACGGAAATATAAAATCCATGTCATTTTGGTCTTTACATAGACGTGTAAGTGTATTTTCATGGAAGGCAAGCGGTCTTTTCATTGGTGGGTATGGGGGGTTTACATGAGAGTCAGGGCAACGGGCGTGTATATCTTCGCTCCCATCGCATCTCACCCTTCCCTCTAACACGGTGCTCTGAGCGAAGATATCTTATCCGTGTGCTATATGAATATTATATTAAGTGATGCCGTTAACAGGCGCTTCCGTTAACGACGTCTTGTGTGAACCCGGGACGAAACCTGGATTCCGAATTCTACCTCCCTCCGTCTCCTACCCAGATTGATTTATTATTAAAATAATAATGCTGCAATCTGATTGGTCCGCCACAGGGGAACACGACAATCGGTAGCAGAAGATCTGGATTGATTATATAGTGTTACTTATGGGCTTACAACTAAAATATACTTCTTTAGTTCTTCTCTACATAGCTAATAAAATAATATATTTGTGAAAATATTAAATATAGAAAGTTAGAATCCAATTTTTCAAACATGATTAGAAATTCTAAACTATTACTTATTAATATTTATTTAAAAACTAATGATTGATTCTAATTTTCACAAGGTGTAAATTATTATTATTATTATTATTATTATTTTGATAAAAAATAATTAAAATGTATTATATATAATAGTAAAATAAAAAATAATAATTTAAAATAAAAAATAATAATTTAAAATAAATAATATTTTAATTAATAAATTGAGTAATATAACGAAGAAAGGAGAGAAGAGAAGGGAGAGTGAAATAATATATTTTAAATTTGAGTTATAACAAAGATTGCATACCTAGTTTCTTCCATCATTTCTTAGCAAATTGCAAATTCTTAATATTCAACACTGTTTTTCTTATTTTCTATTAGGAGAAAACAAAGAGACAAAGAAGGAGGCTAATTTCTTTAGGAATTTTTAATTTATAAAAAAAAAGAAGTTGTTTTGGTGAGACAGTTCTACCCTATTCCATCAGTCCCCTATATTTATTTTGAATCGTAATTTATTGAGTTAACATTTTTTTTCGAATCGTTCAGTAAAGCATGTCATGAGTAAAGTTAGTTTTGTTACTCATCATTAATCTTAATAGTTGGTTTAAAGTCATTAGTGGTAAATGATAATTTAAGTGACTAAAAATTATATTTAAGATATAAAAAAATTATAAATTCAATTTTCACTTAAAATATTTTGAATGGTTTGTGAGATCATTACTCTAAGTGTATAGTTAAATTCCTAAAAAAAAAAAAAAAAAAGCATAATTGTTTATAATAAAATAATTTTAGTCAATAAATGGGTTCCTTTTAGTAGAATGTAAATAAAAGGGTTATTATGTGAAAACACTTGAAATAGAAGGAGAAAAGAATAAAACTCCCTTTCAAGTAATGGAAAATTCTCATTGAACAAAAAGCATCCGACAGACTGTGCGAGAGCTGACTAGGGCCTGCCTGCTTCTCTGTTTCCGGCGTGGTCGTTTCTGTTCCCGGCGTTTCCTCTTTCGATTCGATCCTATACTAAACTAATCTGAAACATGGTAAGAGGTTTGATCAATAACCTCGTTGTTCGTTCTTTGTCCGTCGCCGGAAAATGGCAGCAACAACAACTCCGCCGTCTTAACATCCACGAGTATCAGGTTTTGTTTCCTTTCTTTCCTCGTTCATATTCCCCAGATCTTACGACCGATTTCTACTGTTAACTTTGGATGGATCTTAGACCAACAAAGTTCAGATTTGTAGATTGATCTATGTTTCTTAGTTCTTTTCTGGAGAGAGAAAGAGAGTCAATCGGTTTAATCATAGTTATTTTTTACTTTGAACAGGGAGCTGAATTAATGGGTAAACATGGGATCAATGTTCCAAAAGGTATTGCTGCTGGTTCAATTGAGGAAGTAAGAAAGGCGATTCAGGATACATTTCCCAATGAGAAAGAGGTAATTTTGATCTTATGCAGGCTCATAAACAAAATGGTTAATAAATATAGAAGTGTGCTATGGTGAATTTGGAGAGTTTTTCTTATTTCCTATTTCTACTTCATTTTTCTCTTCTAGTTTGCATAGTAAATCTGATAAAAGAACTGGAATGGTTAATTTGATTCCCATTGTTGTATGTAGTTGGTTGTTAAAAGTCAAATTCTTGCTGGAGGTAGAGGCTTGGGAACTTTCAAAAGTGGCCTTCAAGGTGGAGTTCATATAGTTAAGGCAGACCAAGTTGAAGATATTGCTGGTATGGAGGACTATTTTTTCTTATACTCTACTAAGTGAGGATTGATTTCCTTCATTTTGTCAGCTGCACTTTGTGTACTTGTAAGGCTAGTCCATGAATCATTCATTGTGTACATATGCACGATCCTTCTTAGTTCTTCATAAACAACAACATGTTCCCTCATATGAATAATATCATTAGTTTCATGAACTAAAGCATCAGACCTTGTGCTGAGAAATGGAAGGAGGCAATTTTACTTTCCTCTATTTAGCCTTTTTGGAAACTGGTTTCTGTCACAATCACGATCCCAATTGAAAATCATCAAAGTTAAAATTGAGAATGGTTTTCTTTTTCTTCGTTTGGTGTAAGAATTTTCTTTTATCATGATAAGATTATTTTTTAGATCATGATTAATTGATTATTCATATTAGTGAGGTTTTTGTTGTTTCATTTGGTAACAAAAATCATATGAAAATCTTGCTACATGTTACATACTGTTACCCCACATGTACCATAAACTTGGTATCGATAGCTATCTTACTCATTTGTCCTACTCTCTCCAGATTTGGTCTTGGAAAACTTTTCTTCCTGCATCACCTTCTCCTTAAACTTACAGACTTTTGTTCTTTCTTGATGTTATTACTTGGATATTTAAACATGACAATATGTGTTGTTGTCTTTAGGTGTCATTTCTCCACTTTGTTACAAGAACTTGTATTACAATTATCTTTTGTGTTCTATCATTTTTTATAATTGTTCCATTAGTTGACAGTATTATATGTAAAATTGCAGTTTGAACTAGTACTTTAGCTATGTCAATAGTTATATAACTAGGTTTAGACTACAATTTATTGTATTTGCTTATTAACTATTTTATGCCACGTGCAGGGAAGATGCTCGGGCAAATATTAGTGACTAAACAAACTGGACCTCAGGGGAAAGTAGTGAGTCAGGTGCGTTATTTTTCCACTTTCGCTTTTGCTTTATATTATTTGATTTATACATATGATATATATCTTGGTGACGTACATGACCTTCTGTGAACCTGTATTTCCCCATATGCAATGGAACTATGCATTTTTTACTTAAACATAATTTAGCTTCTTCTGTTAGCATTAGATATGGATAGAGAAAATCAACAGAGGAAAACCTTTTGTATTGAGCCCAGACACCTATTTTAAAATGTCCTTGTTCCCTTCTAGTCATTTTATCATTGGAATATGAAAAGTGTTTGTTAACTTAATTTCAAACCCAAAAGCATAACAGATGGGTTTTCAGTTAGCTGCTATCATATTTTGTTTTTAGAAAAGTTTATTGTCTTTGCTTCTTGCTAAGGTGGAGCACATATTGTGATGGTTTTAACTACATTTTATTTATTTTTTAATTTCCTAGTTTGTCAAACAATAATCCAATCCAAAACCTTTTTCACCTAAGTTTGATGACTCTCATAATACTTCAATGCTATGTTCTTTTTCTTTTGTCTCTATACATAACATTCTTTGACAATTTATTTAAATAGTCGGCCATATAATGACCGTAATCTCTTACATAAGTGGCTTAAGAGCAGGGAACTAATAAATGCAAAACTTTATTCTTGTTGGGGGTATTTTATCATATGTTTTTCCAATTTATGTTAGTAACTTATTTTTTTTTCTCATTGTTCAAATATTCATGACCACAATATTCAAGTCAGCAGTTTTTTTTCTTCTTTTCTTCTTTTTGCTAGCTCACAGTGTTGCCCCTTCCTAGTTAATTTTCTTCTCTATCTTCACCTTTCTCCAAATGAAGGCATAACATTAAATGAACCTGATCATTGAGATGTCTTGAAAAGATAACGAGCAATTGTTTTATGTTGCAGAATATGAAAAACAAGGGTTATTAATTTGCGAGTAATAAGGATTTTAAAGGCACAAGTATAGAATGGGATAAGTTGTTAAAGGAACCACATAGGATATTCATAAGGAAAGTAGCCTTGATAAGATCTTTTTTCATAGAAGCTATCTGAAGTGATGTTTGTTTATTGAATTTGCTAAGTGACATTTTTGGAAAATGATTTCACGAGGAAATGGTAAGGCGATAATTTTTTTAGAAGAAGCTTCTGAATTTGATGTTGATTGTTCAAATCCATTGTAGAATTAAGTTTGTTATTGCTGATATTGGTGGAGTTAATGTTTCTTATTGCCTAAGTATTGATGATTTTGCTTTATACAAACAGGTTTACTTATGTGAGAAGTTGTCGCTGGTCAATGAGATGTACTTTGCTATCACTTTAGATCGCACAACTGCTGGCCCTGTATGTTCCTTCACTATTCTTTATATCTTCATGTTCCTTTGGTCATATATGTCCTAAACTATTTATTACTAAATCTGTGCTTACCAAAGTGGTATTGAACATTTCTGAAGCTTCATTTTCACCTAGCTTTTTCCTTTGTTCTGAAGTTGATGTTTCATTTTTAAAAGTTTCTAGTTTGTGGCACTAGTTCAGTCATGCTTCATTCCTTTTTTTCTCTTTGTGATTGTGGTATATTTGTTTCAAGTTTACCTTGCTTTCAGAAATAAGTTTTACCCACCAATCGGAGTGTTGTCCTGATATGATTCTGATAACCATTAGGTTCTGTTTAGGGAAATTGGTCTATCTGTGCAACGATTCATTGGCCTTATTTAGAATAAGCCTAGACTGTTTAATTTGAATTGTAGACATGTAAACTGAAGATGATGTATACATGAGAAATCTTTATGTGGAATAAATCAGAAACACATTGACCAAAAGGTCCATTATGCCACACCGGCATTATATGTAGTATTTGGACTACCCTGTGACAGTTATTATACTGGTTGAATAGCTTCTTGTAGATATTATTGGTCAATTTAGCTGCTAAATGAATCTCCTGAAAGATGAAAATAGTATGTTTAGTTAGTAATATACTGAGATATGGATATAATAGTTTTGTTTACTTTTCTTTGATCTTCGTATCGCTTGTTCTGTGAAGTCTTGAAGTTTTGTTTTATTCTGAAATATTTAGGCCATACCATTTATTTATTTATTTATTTATTTCTTGTACCCAATGGATTTGTCCTTGATTCAATATGTATTCATTTTTCACTTCTCCATATCTTTGCTTTATTTTATTGTATTTTCAGTGATGGATATCTTTTCATTTCCTCCACATGAAAGTGTGTACATGCTCTTAATTTTTATTTTTTGGTTTTCAGCTTATTATAGCTTGTCGAAAGGGAGGAACGAGTATTGAGGACCTTGCCGAGAAGTACCCTGATATGATTATTAAGGTTGTATATATTATTTATTTTTTATGTGGTGTCTCCACATCAATATTAATCTTCAGCGATTAACTAATTACCTTGAATAACTGTCTGCCCATGTAGGTTCCTATTGATGTTTTCAAGGGCATTACAGATGAAGATGCTGCCAAGGTTGTAGACGGTTTGGCTCCCAAGGTGGCTGATAGAGCCGATTCAATTGAACAAGTGAAGAAGTTATATCAGCTCTTCTGTTCTTGTGACTGCACTATGTTGGAAGTATGTAACAATCTGTATTTGTGGAACTTGACTAATTTTATGTGTTCTCTTTGATACTTATATCCAATTCTTATTTTGTTTGGCTTACCTATTATGTCTATCATGTTTGGTCAGATAAATCCTTTAGCAGAAACTTCAGATAACAAGCTGGTGGCTGCTGATGCTAAGCTGAACTTTGATGATAATGCTGCTTACCGTCAAAAGGAGATCTTTTCTCTGCGTGATCCTACACAGGAAGATCCTCGTGAGGTTCATCCTTCTACTGTTCTCTTTTTCTGGCTTGATATGTGATAACAAGATCTTGTTAACTGCAATTGTTTGATATAATTCTGAATTTATTCATTGCGCTTTCAAAATGAACTAGCACTTCATGTATATCTTATATATTATGGGTAATAAGCTTCTTAGTTACAGGGATAAAACTTAAAATTGAGTATTTACTCAATTTTATTTTTCATTTCTCTCCCACTTCTGACAGGTTGCAGCTGCAAAAGCAGATTTGAATTATATTGGCTTGGATGGAGAGATAGGCTGTATGGTGAATGGTGCTGGATTGGCAATGGCTACAATGGATATTATCAAATTACATGGTGGAACTCCTGCCAATTTCCTTGACGTTGGAGGGAATGCTTCTGAAGGCCAGGTAATAATGCTCTTCTTTTGTTTTGTTGTTTCTGGGGTTAAGAGTATATTACAAAATAGAAAGTATCATATTACACTCATGATCCTATATTCTATAAACAGGGATGGGCTTGATAATACCAATTCTTGTCAACATATAACTCCCCTAAAACCTGTCATTTTAAAATAGAGAGGAGATGAGACTATAGGAAGAGAAGGCAAACACTACACCATTCATATCATAAGTGATTAATAGGATTTTCCTTTCCTAAATATTGTTTGGAAAACAGGTCATATAGCGCATAAAACATTAAAATTTAATTTATACTAACCATATCCCATAGCCATAAATCCGTTATATCACCATTTTAAGCAAGTTGTCTTAGAACATATTTCTCTTTACCCCGATGATAAGAGTTGCGACTCCTATTTTTAGCTAATTCACATTGCATCTCCAATGCAAAGTAACTCCATGCACTTCACATATCTCCAATCACCAGACCTCGTTCACTTTTTCACTGAGTGAGCTTAAAAGATATGATTCAGTCATAAGTTACCTCAAGTACATCAAGACTTAAGTTGAATTTTTCACCTCAATCCATCCTTAAGGAGACAACAATTAATCTCAACTTAACAGTCAGATTCAAAAGTTAACCAGCTATACAATCAGATTGAAACTTCATATTTTTTTCTTTTCTCTATTTGTTGTGGACAGGTTGTGGAGGCATTTAAAATCTTGACATCTGATGATAAGGTGAAAGCAATTCTGGTGAATATATTTGGAGGAATTATGAAATGTGATGTGATAGCAAGTGGAATTGTAAATGCCGCCAAACAGGTTGGTTAGTTTCTCATCATCAGATAAAGAAAGCCTGCAAACATTTTTTTTGTCTGATGATATTGATTGTTCAAATTTCTTGCTCTATCTTGTGCTTTAGGTGCAATTGAAAGTACCAGTCATTGTCAGGCTTGAGGGCACTAATGTTGATCAAGGAAAGAGCATTCTGAAGGTACAAGGGTTTCTGGTTTTATCGTCATCATTCTCGCATGTTCCTTTCTTGACAATAAAACATTCTAACTTGCAGGAAAGCGGAATGACTCTAATTACAGCAGAAGACTTGGATGATGCAGCTGAGAAAGCAGTTAAAGCCTCCGCCAGTTAAAGAAACTTCAGCGACTTAATTCATTTTGTATTGAAGAATTCCTGGTTTCTTCCTGATATGAACAGAAAGATGTGTTTTCATCTTTGGTACTGATAGTAGGAAAATAATTTCAATTTTTGGAGATTCCATTTGAGGATTTGCTCATGGTTCTTCTGTTCCTTCCTTTTTGCCTTCCATCTATAATAATTTTCTTATTGCTGTTGCTAAGTCCCTGTTTCTTGATGTGTCTGTTCCAACATACACGACTCAATGGAAATAAAGTACGAGCCTATATGGAAATTGATAGTTTCTTATATTATTTGAAATAATTGGGTGTAACTGGTGAGGCCTTGTGTGGGTGAGGTGAATATTTTTAAGAGAAAGCAGTTTTTTCAAGAAAGTTTTTTTTTTTTTTTTTTTTGCTTCAAACTTTATAATATCTATGATTGATGAAATGGGTATATCATTTTATTATAGATTGAATGTTTATTTTTGGTAACAGTGATGGAAGACGAGGCAAACAAAATATTTTACAACTTTTTTCATAACTTTATTTTGAGAGAAAAACCTAATAATAATAAACTCTCTTTAATATATATATATATATATATATATATATATATATATATATATATATATATATATATATATATATATATATATATATATAAATAGCTCTCATTAATAATATCATTTAATTTATTAATCAAAATATTAAAATACTATTTATTTAAAGTATAATAATTTATTTTATTATTATATATCAATATTTTTTTTATTAAAAAAATACCTTTCATTCCTCAAAGTTACCACTATTAATTACTTTTTAAGTAATCATTATTTAAATAATATTAATTTAAGATTATTAATTGTTTAATAATAATAATAATAATGCTCTTCACGAGACTTTATATAAAATTTTATTTCAAGTAAATAAATAAGAATATTTTTTTTATTTTGTTAATTAAAGAATTTATAGAGTTAGACAGGTCTAGGAAATAATTTTGGATAATGTAATTTTATAAGGGAGGCAAAAAACAAATAATAATATTATTATTAGGAATGTGAGTATAAAATTGTACATGATGTTCTCTTCATCTTTGAAGGCCAACATTAACTTTCTTTTTATCTTCAAACATAACAAAATCCCTTTAGATATAATGTCTATAAATCAGATATAAGCATAACAAAATCCATTTCGTTCAAATGTAGCAGGTAAAGAAAGAATAGGATGATGATAACATGTCTCTTCTCCAATTCTACGATAGAATCAGAATAGAATAGTAGAAGCAAAACCCTAGAACCGGTTCTCTCTACTACTTTGTTTAGAATTTGCACTCAACAATATACAAAAGTATTAGTTCCAAATCAAACAAACACTTGAAAAACGATAAAATTTTATATTTAATAAAGCATGCATGCATGCATTAATATTGAATATACAGTTTCTTGAACTGAAATTATAAACTAACATATCAAACAAAAGGACTAGTTAGTGTCAAGAATTAATAATGTAAGTCTATCTATTTGGTGATCAATTCTTGAAACAATGTCCATCTATTATTTGAATATTGATCAACTACTAATTCGACGACGCTTTCTTTCCAAAGTGACCGGTGCCGCCGCCGCCTTCTCTTCCGATGAATTCTTCTTCATGGGAGGAGGAGCTTTAGTGACAAGACCGAAACAGAGTCTTAAATTGTGTCGATCGAAGTACAACCCAATCTCGTCATTCTCAACCAGACCTCTTCTACGAACAAAATCTTGTCCCCAGTTACTAGTTAAAACAAAACTCCCGGTTTTCCACTTCTTAAGAGTCAACACAAATCCGCAATCCTTTTCAACATCAAATATTCTCATCTTTATCCCATCCGTCGACGTTCCATCAAACGATAATGATCTCCTCTCTTCTTCTTTCAAAAAGGGCAGAATGTGGACTTCAACCTCCTTCTTCTTTAATAGTAGCCTCGACGATTGGTCCACGTCGCTCTTGTACAATTTCTTGATAATGCTCCATTTATGTTCCACAATTCTCGGGGGGCCAATGCCGAGTGATAATCTCAGCAGCGGATCATCAATCCCTTTTTCTTCATTCTCCTCCGTCCTACTACTAGATGGTAATGTTGCTGAAACCCCGAGACGACGATGATGATCTTCGTCTTCTCCTTGATGATATGATGATAATGTCAGCCATGTAGAAATCCCATCTTCATCTAATTCTTCTTCATCATTTGTTGACGAACGATCGCAACACAAAAGACTAGTTTGCAAATTGACATCACCGGGCTCTTGTGGAAACAAAGGAATGCTTTTCAAAAAACACATCATGCTTCGGTCGCTGGATTGATTGTAGGTAATTAAAAAAAGAGAAGAGGGGGGATTCGAGTATATTTATAAGAAGGATTTTGAACTAGATCATAAATTTTGGAATTTTTTACTTAAAATTTGGAACTAATTAAATTACTTTAGTTTTGGAAATTAATCCTTGAGATTAGGAAAATTTTAGTCTTTTTTCTTTCCTAAATTTAAATTTACTCGTTTTCTTTAATTTAACTAACTTATTTATTATTTGATTTTAAAATTTATTATTATTATTATTATTATTATTATTATTATTATTATTAAACTTTACCATGCATATAAATTATATACATTAATATAAAAAGAGGACATTTAAAATATATAATAATAATTAATCTCTAAATTAAATAATAATTATTATAAAACAATACGAAAACTCATAAAAAAAAATTATTTATCAAAATTTGAAAATCTTCCATTACAACTATTTAGATTGTAGCGTGGTATCATTATAAATATTATATTTATTTAAAAAAAATATAATTATACTAAGTAATTAAAATATTGTAAATAAAAGATAAATAGATATAAATGAGAAATATAAGATTTTGAAAGATTTTGTCAAATTTAGACCCTCCTCAAATCTAGTTACACTATTTTTTTATATTTAGTATTTCTAATGAACGTTGTTATTTTATATTTAACTGGTTAAATTATTTTGAATATTATTTTATTTTTAATATATTATTTATACAAGTCATTAACATTTTCATCAATTTCTCCTCCATCCACTCATGGCTTGGTATGTTGATAGTTAAGATTCTTAAGAACAATTCACTAATTTTGTAAAAAAAAAAAAAAAGTCCATTTTTAATACTTGAACCATTAGACAATGTGTAATGATAAAGAATTATCTTATTTCTCATGTTATAAACATAAGACTCCACTTCATTCTTTTTTCCTTGGTTTCTTCCATGACACGATCGTGTAAATATTATGATTTGTATCTCCAAAATTCGACCGGTTTAAAACGATCGGTAAAAATGCAAGAAAGAAGAACACAAAAAGACACACAGATTTATATTGGTTCACTAAAATTGAGCTACGTCCATTTCAGTCGCTAACAGATTTCACTATGAAGAAAAAGAATGAATATATAATTTTTGCCTCACAGTTTATCTCTTTAAAATTCTGTCTTGTTTATGTAAACTCTTAATAATCACATATTTATAGGGTAAACATTAAGGTAATAAAACATAAATAACTCTTTGTCAGGACCAAGCCCAAAACCAAATACAAACTCAATAAACTCTAATTAAAAATTGTAGAGTTTATTATAAGTGTAGGCTCTATAACTCAACAATCTCACACTTGGAGACTAACTTCATTATCTCTCCATCGGTAGCGGCTTTCCATCCGGTGTCTTAACAAATAAGACCAACTGAAGTTGCACACAACTTCAGTTTCTCATTTGTCATAGCTTTCGTCAGCATATCAGTTGGATTCTCACTCCCATGAATCTTTTTAAGAGCTAATACTATATATTCTAAATTTGACCAGATGAAATGATAACGAACATGTATAGCTTTGTCCTTCCATGATATATTGGATTATTTTCCAAATGAATGACACTCTGACTGTCGCATCGCAACACACTTCCCTCATAGTCTTGACCCAATTCTCGCAAAAAGGGTTGTAACCACATCATCTCCTTAATAGCCTCTGTCACATCAAAATACTATGCCTCACAACTGGAATAAACAACAATCTTCTGCAATTTTGAAACCCAACTAATTGCAGTACCTTTTAGAGTATAAATGTACCCTATTGTGCTCTTCCTACTATCAACATCATCACCATGATCATCATCAATATATCCTTCTAAACCCATATTAGACTTTCGAAAACACAAAGCGAGACCCGTACTTCCTCTTAAGTATCGTAGTATCTATTTTATTACTTCCCAATGTTGTCTACCCGGGTTGCTCATTAATCTGCTAACAACTCCCACTGCATGTGCTATGTCTGGTCTTGTGAAAATCATCGCATACATAATACAACCAATGACAGAGGCATACAGAATAGTGGCCATGTAATTTTCTCCTCCTCTATTGAAGGTGATTGATCTTTAAATAGTCTGAAGTGACTAGCTAAGGGGTAATAACTGGTTTGCATCATACAAGTTGAACATACTATGAACTTTATTTACATATTCTTCTTATGAAAGCTTGAGACTTCTTCATCTCTGAAAATTCTCATCCCAAAAATTTGTTTTGCAACACCCAAATCCTTCATTGCAAACTTTTCAGACAACTCTTTCTTGAGCTTGTTAATCTCATACAAATTTACTCCAGCAATCAACATATCATCAACGTAAGAGAGCAAAATAATGTACGATTTATCAAACCTCTTGATATAACAACAATGATCAGCTTCACACCTCAAAAAATTGTTACTTTAATAAAGTTATCGAACTTCTTGTACCATTGCTTTGGAGTCTGTTTCAAACCATACAGACTCTTCTGAAGCTTACACACAAGCTCATATTTTTCTTTAATTTCAAAGCCTTATGATTGTCGCATGTAAATCTCTTCATCCAAATCACCATGAAGAAAAACATTTTTGACATCCATTTGCTGAAGATGAAGGTCTTCTTTCACAACTAAACTCAAAATAGTTCTAATTTTGAAAAATGATAAAATTTTATATTTAATAAATCATGCATGCATGCATTAATATTGAATATACACTTTCTTGAACTGAATTAAAAACTAACATATCAAACAAAAACAAAAAGACTAGTGTCAAGAATTAATAATGAAAGTCTATCTATATATCTATTTGGTGATCAATTCTTGAAACAATGTCCATCTATCTATTTGAATGATCAACTAATAATTCGACGACGCTTTCTTTCCAAAGTGACCGGTGCCGCCTCCTCATATGAATTCTTCATGGGAGGAGCTTTAGTGACAAGACCAAAACATAGTCTTGAATTGTCTTGATCAAAGTACAATTACCCAATCTTGTCATTCTCAGCCAGACCTCTTCTACGTACAAAATCTTGTCCCCAATTACTAGTTATAACAAAACTCCCCGTTTTCCACTTCTTAAGAGTCAACACAAATCCGCAATCCTTTTCAACATCAAATATTCTCATCTTTATCCCATCCGTCGACGTTCCATCAAACAATAATGGTCTCCTCTCTTCTTCTTTCAAAAAGGGAAGAATGTGGACTTTAACCTCCTTCTTCTTTAGTAGTAGTCTCGACGATTTGTCCACATCGCTCTTGCACAACTTCTTGATAATTCTCCATTTATGTTCCACAATTCTCGGGCCAATAGTGCTAAGTAATAATCTCACCAGCGGATCATCAATCCTTTTTTCTTCATTCTCCTCCGTCCTACTACTAGATGATAATGTTGTTGAAACCCCGAGACGACGATGATGATCTTCATCTTCTTCTTGATGATCCCTCGTACTAATAGATGTTGGGTCAGCTCATTTGGCAGCTGGGCCTAACAAATTAATAAAGCCCATTAGGGCTTTATTTAATTAAGGGGAAAAAACACAACAGTTTTTTTTGGGTTGATTTTTCTCTCTCTCTTCCAGCAGTTCTTCCTCCATTGAAGCAACAATTCCTCCATTGCAGCAGCAGGTTCTTCTTCTGATTTCTTTTATCTCTTCTCCATTTGGTTAGCCATCTTTAGTGATGATGATAATGTATGTGAATGACAAGTTAGGATGAGGTCAATTGATAACTTTTGTTAGATTACCTCTAGGCTTGTATTGAACTACATTGTATACCCATTTGATATAGTGGATGATTTAAGTGGCCGAAGTGTCCCGTGGTTTTTACCTAATTTGGGTTTTCCACGTAAAATCTTGGTGTCCTGCTCTCTGTTTTTGATTGTTTGATGCTCAATTGTTTTGGCTGCCTATTTGATTACACAAAAGGGAAAAAGAATTGTTAGGCCTTGTTGTAGCTTGTTTATTTCTGAATTGCTAAACAGGTGCTATTATTCGATTTCTCCAACAAGTGGTATCAGAGCTGAGTTCGTTTGGTGGTGATTCTTGTATAATTCAAATGGAAGAATCGTTGAGCTGTAATGGAACGATGATCAAACTCACAGCTACCAATTACACAATCTGGAAGTCACGGATGGAGGACTTATTGTGTAATTATGATTATGAAGACACTATTTTGGGTGATAAAGGCAAACCAGATGCTATGACAGATACAGATTGGAAGAAGCTGAACAGAAAGGCAGTTGGTAAAATCAGGCAATGGGTTGACAACAGTGTGTATCAGCATGTGGCTACTGAAGTTAATGCTTATAAGGTGTGGACTATTTTGAGTGAACTGTATGAGAAGAACAACACTCAAAACAGAGCATTTCTATTTAGGAAGCTTTGCTCGTTGAAATATCAAGATGGGTCTTCTATGTCTGAGCATCTAAATGCTTTTCAGGGGATTCTAAATGAGTTGGCTGCGATAGGAATGAAATTTGATGATGAGCTTCATGCTATGTGTTTGATTAATTCCCTGCCTGATAGTTGGGAGACACTTGTGGTTTCAATTACCAATTCTGTTCCACAAGGTAAGCTCACTTTGAAAATGATGAAAGAGAGCGTGCTGAATGAAGAGGCTAGAAGAAAAGAACAGGGCTTCTCGACTCCAAGTCAGGTGTTCGTGACTGAGAAAAGGGGTAGAAGTAAAAGTAAAACTCCAAAGAATCGCAATGGCAGTTCAGACAGGTCACGGTCAACATCTAGCTCGAGAAAAGAGATTACATATTATCATTGTGGCAAGCAGTGGCGGACCTACAAGGGGGGCCCGGGCCTCCCCCAACCTTAAGATAAATTATTTTTTATATATATATTTGACAAGTAAGTTTTAGTCCAGTTGATTTGGTAACCAAACTCTGAAGATGAGGTCAGGTGCCCTGGCCTCACTTTTAATTTATTTAAACATATAATAAAAATTATAATAATAGTGTTTACTATTTTAAAAATTTATAAGAAAATATAAATTAATATTAATAAACAAGTTAATTTTTAGATTTTTATATTTTTTTTATATAGTTAATTTTTTATGAATTTGTTTTTGTGTTGCATTTGATGAAAAAATTATTGAGAATTACAAGTGAGTTGTCACTTTGCCTACAAAGAGGAGAGCAAAATATAGTTCAAGCCATGTCATTGATTTCGAGTTCGAAAAATCAATTACAAAAATTTAGAGAAGATGGATGACATGATATTTTGGACCAAGTTAACAGTTTTTGTCAATTACACTCGATCTTAATATTTGATATGAATAAGCATATGATAATTTATAGCAATGATAGGCGGAGAAGAAAAGGGGAACTCATCACTAATCTTCATCATTATCATGTGGAAATCTTTTGTCAGGTATAATAAAAATTATTTCTTATCTATTAATAGTTATTATTTATTATTTATTAATAGTTATTATTTATTATTTAATGTTAGGTTGTTGACTTGATTATGTAATAAATGAATAATCGTTTTTCAGAATTTAATACAGAATTATTTGGCTGCATATCATGTCTTCCTCCCAGAAATTCATTCTCCCAATTTGATATTCGTAAACTCATTCGTCTTGCCAAACTTTATCCCAAAAATTTCACAGGCAGTGATTATTTATTTTTGGAACAACAACTTCGGGCTTACTTATTTAATTTGCGGGATGATCCTCAATTTTCTTAAATTGAAGACTTGGGAATTCTTACTCAAAAATTGATTGCAACAGAAAAATATATAGTCTTTCCATTGGTTTATCGATTGATAGAGTTGACTTTAGTTTTATCAGTTGCAACTGCATCCGTTGAAAGAGTTTTTTTCTGCAATGAAGACCGTGAAGACTGATTTGCGTAATCGAATGGGAGATGAATAGATGAATGATAGTTTAGTTGTATATGTTGAGAAAGATATTTTCTCAACAATTGAAAATGAGCCAAATATTGTAATATTTTCAACAAATAGAATCTCGTAAAATAAATTTGTCTTCTTTTGAACCGACTCTTGAACAAGAATAATTTAGTGATTGTGTTTATTAGTATTTTGTAATTGTGTTTGTTAGTATTTTTATGTAATTATCGAGTAAAATTTTAATTAGAAAATCTATTTAATTGATCACCAAAAAATGCTACGTTACTATATATTTGGCCCCCCCGAGAAAACATTTCTGGGTCCGCCACTGGTGGCAAGCCAGGACACAAGAAGTATCAGTGCAGATCTTTGAAGCGGGAACAAAAGGAGAATAAGCAAGATGGAAGTAGTAAGGTTGCAGATGTGGGTGGTAACGACATTGATATTGTTTACGACAATGATAGTATCAACCTTGTTTCTCAAGATACACAATGGGTGGTAGACTCAGGTGCTTCTTATCATGTCACCAATCGTTGTGATATATTTGCTTCTTACACTAGTGGACAGTTTGGCTCAGTGACGTTGGGAAACCATGTTACGTGTAAGATTGTTGGAAAAGGAGATGTCTGTTTGGATACTAACACTTCGTGCAAACTACTTTTGAAGAATGTTCGACATGTTCTTGATATTCGGATGAATTTGATCTCTACTGGTATTCTTGATGATGAGGGCTATCATAGTTACTTTGGTGAAGGAAAATGGAAACTCACTAAGGGGTCTTTGGTGATAGCTAAAGGAAAGAAGGTCGGTTCTCTTTATGTGACAGAGACTAAGTCTTATGGTGGAGAAGCAAATGCAGTTAATGATTGTTCATCACAGCTTTGGCATAAGAGACTTGGTCACTTAAGTCAGAATGGCATGCGAGTTCTCTCCAAGACAATCGATCTCCAGGGCTTAAAGTCCACAGATTGCTTAGTTGGTAAGCAACATAGGGTTTCCTTCAAAAGTTTCTCTCCATCTAGGAAGCCCAATATCCTAGATATGGTTCACACAGACATATGTTCTATGGATTCCTTGACTTTAGGTGGTGCTCATTATTACATCACTTTTATTGATGATTGCTCAAGGAAGGTGTGGGCATATTGCTTGAAGACTAAGGATCAAGCATTGGATTACTTCAAGTTGTTTCATGCTGAAGTGGAGAGAGAAACTGGGAAGAAGTTGAAATGTGTTCGTTCGGACAATGGTGGCGAATACAGAGGACCATTTGTGGAATACTGTAAAAGTCATGGGATCAAGCTTTTGAAGACTGTGCCAAAAACACCTCAACAGAATGGAGTTGCAGAGAGGATGAACAGGTCTATCAATGAGAGAATTTTGTGTATGTTGTCTCATGCTAAGTTGCCAAAATCCTTTTGGGGAGAGACAATGAAGACAGCGGTTGATCTGATAAACCTTTCACCCTCAACTCCTTTAGATGGAGACGTTCCAGAAAGAGTTTGGAGAGGTAAAGACGTCTCTTATGATCACTTGAGAGTTTTTGGTTGTAAAGTGTTTGTTCATGTTCCTCGAGATGAGAGAGCTAAGCTTGATAGCAAGACGAGACAGTGTATCTTTATTGGGTATGGTCACGGAGAATTTGGGTACCGATGTTGGGATCCGGTTAACAAGAAACTCATTAGAAGCAGAGATGTGGTATTCTTTGAAGATCAGACCATTGAAGACTTTGAGAAAAAGGAAAAGCCGAAGTCTACAGAGAATGAATTGCCTGACAATGGTAGGATTCGTACACCACAATCACAGACCAATGATGTGGAGAATGCCCAAGTTGAGGTTGATGAGACTCCTTTAGTTGATGCTGAGCCAACAGAGGAAGCTGAACAAGATGATGATAGTTCTCTAGAGCCACCTGATGATCAGCATATTAGAAGATCTAGTAGGCAGCGATAACCTTCTAGTAGGTATCCTCCCAATGAGTATGTGATGTTGACTGACGGGGGAGAACCAGAAACCTATCAAGAAGCATTGTCTCATTAAAACAAGAACAAGTGGTCGGTGGCAATGCAAGAAGAGATAAATTCCTTGCAAGAGAACGAAACTTATGACTTGGTGAAACTTCCAAAAGGAAAGAAGACTTTGAAGAACAAGTGGGTATTCAAGTTGAAGCACCAAGAGAATAGCTCACAACCTCGATATAAAGCTAGACTGGTTGTGAAGGGCTTTGGACAGAAAAAGGGGATTGATTTTGAAGAGATCTTCTCACCGGTTGTGAAGAGGTCATCCATCAGAGTTGTGTTAGCATTGGCTGCTAGTCAAGATTTGGAAATTGAACAACTGGATGTGAAGACTGCATTTCTCCATGGTGACTTGGAGGAAGAGATCTATATGGAACAACCTGAAGGTTTCAAAGTTAAAGGTAAAGAAGACCTTGTCTGCAGGTTGAGGAAAAGCTTGTATGGGCTCAAGCAAGCGCCTAGACAATGGTACAGGAAATTTGACTCTTTCATGGAAACAAATGGGTACAGTAAGACTACTTCTGATCATTGTGTTTTCATCAAGAGATACAGTGTTGATGATTATGTTATTCTTCTGCTCTATGTTGATGATATGCTGATTGTTGGGCAAGATATTGCGAAAATTGAGAAGCTCAAAAGGGAGTTGAACAAGTCTTTTGCGATGAAGGATTTGGGTTCAGTGAAACAGATCCTAGGCATGGAAATCACAAGAGACAAAGAACAGAACACTTTGGCTATCACAGGAGAAGTACATTGAGAAGGTACTTGAGAGGTTTGCAATGAAAAATGTAAAACCGGTTTCAGTTCCACTTGCAGGTCATTTCAAGTTAAGTTCTAAACAATGTCCTACAAGTGAGAAAGAGAAAGATGAAATGAAGAATGTACCTTATGCCTCTGCAGTTGGTAGTCTTATGTATGCCATGGTATGTACAAGACCGGACATAGCACATGCAGTTGGTGTTGTTAGTCGGTATCTCTCTAACCCGGGAGAAGAACATTGGCTGGCTGTTAAGTGGATTCTCAGATATCTTCGAGGCTCTTCGAAAGCACGTTTATGCTTCGGAAGTGATACTCCTATTTTGGAAGGCTTTACAGATTCTGATATGGCGGGTGATGTTGATTCAAGAAAATCTGTATCAGGTTTTTTGGTTACCTTTGCAGGCGGTGTTGTTTCGTGGAAGTCAAGGTTACAAAAGTGTGTTGCTTTGTCTACTACAGAAGCTGAGTATATTGCAGCTACTGAGGCATGTAAAGAGGTGTTATGGATGAAGAAGTTCCTACAAGAGTTGGGCCAAAAGCAAGAGAAGTTTACTTTGTTTTGCGACAGTCAAAGTGCCATTCATCTCTCAAAGAATTCAGCTTTTTATTCGAGATCCAAACACATCGACGTGAGATATCATTGGATACGTGATGTGCTTGAGGCAAAAGAGCTGAACTTGGAGAAGATTCATACAAGTGAGAATGGTGCCGATATGTTTACAAAATCCTTGCCTAAGGACAAGTTTGAAGATTGTCGGGAGAGAGCGGGTTTATTGGAGCCCGCGAAGTTGCGCTGACGGGGGAGATTTGTTGGGTCAGCTCATTTGGCAGCTGGGCCTAACAAATTAATAAAGCCCATTAGGGCTTTATTTAATTAAGGGGAAAAAACACAGCAGTTTTTTTGGGTTGATTTTTCTCTCTCTCTCTTCCAGCAGTTCTTCCTCCATTGAAGCAGCAATTCCTCCATTGCAGCAGCAGGTTCTTCTTCTGATTTCCTTTATCTCTTCTCCATTTGGTTAGCCATCTTTAGTGATGATGATAATGTATGTGAATGACAAGTTAGGATGAGGTCAATTGATAACTTTTGTTAGATTACCTCTAGGCTTGTATTGAACTACATTGTATACCTATTTGATATAGTGGATGATTTAAGTGGCCGAAGTGTCCCGTGGTTTTTACCTAATTTGGGTTTTCCACGTAAAATCTTGATGTCCTGCTCTCTGTTTTTGATTGTTTGATGCTCAATTGTTTTGGATGCCTATTTGATTACACAAAAGGGAAAAAGAATTGTTAGGCCTTGTTGTAGCTTGTTTATTTCTGAATTGCTAAACAGGTGCTATTATTCGATTTCTCCAACAATAGATGATGATAATGTCAGCCATGTAGAAACATCCCCAAGAAAACGATCTTTATCTAATTCTTGATCATTTGTTGACAAACGATCGCAACAGAAAAGACTAGTATGCAAATTGATGTTACCGGGCTCTTGTGGAAACAAAGGAATGCTTTTCAAAAAAGACTTCATGCTTGGGTCGGTGGATTGATTGTAGGTAATTAATTAAGGGGGAAGAGCATATTTATAAGGATTTTGAACTAGATCATCATTTTGGAATTTCGTTACTTAAATTTTTGTACGAGGGATCATCAAAATATGATTTTAAATTTTATAATCGTTATTATTATTATTATTATGAAACTATACCATATAAATTATATACATTTATATAAAAAGAGGACATTCAAAATTTATAATAATAATAATTAATCTATAAATTAAATAATTATTATGAAAAGAGTTGATTTCATCTATAAATTTACAAAAACTCATAAAATAAAATAAAAATATTTATTTATCAAAGTTTTCAATTCTCCTCTACAATTATTTAGATTGTAGTGTGGTCTCTGTTAAAATCTTGAAGGAGAAGAAGTATAAACTGAAATTGTATTAATGAAAGTTATTTTCAAACAATTACATCTCTCCCTTATATAGGAGTTCAATACTAACTAAATAACAAAACTAACTAATCAGTTACTAACTAATTAACTGTTTAATATACCGTTAGTTATTATTTTAACATCCTCCCTTCAAGGAGAAACATAGTATAAATAAAGTTTCACATTGACAAAACAAGTCGATGAAACATTAAGCTACGATCATGCAGTCATCGTCTTCAGCAAGCCCAATTCAGCAAGCTTCATTTTTTTTAGCTATCCAATTTAGACAACCGAGCAAACTCAATTCAGCAAACTCCATTTTTTTTTCCAGCTACCCATCATAGACAGCCGAGCAAACCAATTCAGCAAACTCCATTTTTTTTTCCAGCTACCCATCATAGACAGCCGAGCAAGCCAATTCAGCAAGCTCCATTTTTCTTCGAACTACCTGATATAGATAGTTCAATCTTCGTTAGTCCAATCCACAACAATCATCATGAATGGTCTTTTATTCATTAGCCTCCAGCTTTCAAACTTTGCCGCATTAGTTTTTTTTCCCAAACATTTGTCTCAGCAGAACCTAAGTGAGCGATACCCACCATCTGCATCTATCGTTCCAGCATCTCTACCTTCAATGATTCTGATTTCTTGACCTACTTTGTATTCCACACCATCTTGTTTCTCTCTTTTATTCACGTGTTTAGCTGATCGAAAACCTTAATCCTTCTTTCCCTGTCCAGCGTTTATACTCCACAGTATCAACGTCTCCCTTAGCATTTTTTTTCAATACCTCTACCTTCAAACCAGCCATATCCAGCAAGTAACGCGGCTCCAAAACCCTCAACCGGCATCTCGTCATAATCCTCCATAACAGAATCGGGCAAATTACTCATATCCTCCCTGAATTTCTGCATCATCAGCGTCTCAATTGAGGAAGGTATCGACTGTCCAGCGGAGACAACATCCGCATCATTCTTCAACGAATTGCGAAGATTAAGACCAAACGACATATTGGAACCCTCGCCGTTCCCAATCGTGTCGGTGGCCACCTCGAATTGGAGAGCGATTCCGTCGTCATCGGTAGATCCTAAAGGTAATTCGAGATTCTTCATCTTCTTGAGGGGTCTCCATTCGTTTTCTTTAGGAGGGATCACGAATCTGTGTGAACGTTGATTGGATGCTAGGGTTTTAGAAGGTCGAACTCTGTGACGAACTGCTTCTCTGATGCATCATGGTTTACGATGCTACCGCCGTTGAAAGCATTCTGCTGATGCTTGGGCTTTGAAGACGACTTGGTGAAGGAAAGCTTCATGGTCATCCACAGAGCGATTGAGAGAGAATGGTGATCATAACGGAGGAGAAAATTGTTGGTAACAGTGTCTTATCTCGTCTTCTTTAGGGTTGTCTTCAAAAGACTCTCTGTCTCTATCTCAAAAGGTACAGCAGAGAAGCCAGATTCGGTCATTTCACTATTCAGAAGCCATGGATTCAATAATACCCATATCATCAAACTTGTGAAGTCATGCCCGTATATACTCTCTTGTAATCCATCCAAGATCCTTTTGCCCAAGTTCAATTTCTTTCTCATTGGGCGTCTCAAGAACTGATCTTGCATCTTTCATGTCGTCCGGTGTGAAACTTCTGCGGATGAGTCTTGAGAAACGGATCATGTCGTTGCACAATTTTCTGAAATATGTGATTGGTTTAGATGATATTAAAATTGCAGAAACTATTAGGAGAGCGACATGGCTGACAACAAACACCGTCTGGTCTGGGGAGACTGGCTATCAATATTCACTGCTTAGACAACCTAAAGTCCCTGAATCATTCTTGCTTTCAGAATGTAACCCAGAAGAAGATAATCAAGAAGAAGAAAACCCATCTACTCCTCTGCTTTATTTTAATTAATTCTTGAAGAGATATGAATTAGGATTAAGGCTTAATTAGACTTTTTCTTTCAAGCCATCAACACTTTACTCCTTACCTTCAAGAATAGCTTCAATATCAACACCGTTTGCTATCAGAAAAACATTGATCTTCCTCCAACTTTTTTTTCAACAGTAATAATAGAATAAAGCCCTCCATCAATGGCTGCTTCGGCCACCAACAGAGACAGCGGAAAAACCTCCAAGAATTTTAACTTGAAGCTCTGATACCATGTTAAAATCTTGAAGGAGAAGAAGTATAAATTGAAATTGTGTTAATAAAAGTTATTTTCAAACAATTACATCTCTCCCTTATATAGGAGTTCAATACTAACTAAGTAACGAAACTAACTAATCAGTTACTAACTAATTAACGGTTTAATATACCGTTAGTTATTATTTTAACAGTCTCATTATGAATATTATATTTATCTAAAAATAAAATAAAATTATACTAATTAATTAAAATATTGTAAATAAAAGATCAATATAGAGATAGAGATGTAACACAAACTCATTTTAATATAAAAAAAATCAAAATTTAAATTTAATGTATATTTAAAAACTAAAAATAAATGAATCATTTAACTAGCCCTGATAGTTATTAACTTTCTTCTACACTCAAATCTTTGTTAGTTATATGTATTCCTTTCTCTATCATTATAGATTAAATAATTATTATAAAACAACATGAAAACTCATATAAAAATTAACTATCAAAATTTTCAATTCTACACTACAATTATTTAGATGGTAACGTGGTAAAATACTGTAAATAAAAGATAAATATAGAGATATAAACAAATTCATTTTAATAAAAAAAATTCAAAATTTAAATTTAACGGATATAAATTACTAATAAATTCTATTATAGAGGCCAACCAGACATGCCCTTATATTGTGGGAAATTTGAGGTTGAATTAAAAACAAGTAAAAGTTGAGGGATACTTTTGCGAGGAACAGAAAATAGAAGAATAAAAAAATCAAAGATAAAATACTAGTTTAAATTTACACGTATACAAAATTGGCTCATTTAATATTTTTAATCTTATTTTTATTAAAAGGAGATATTTATTTATTTTTAAAATTTATTTATTAAAATATATATATATATATATATATATATATATATATATATATATATATATATATATATATATTCAAAAACTAAAAATAAATGAATCACTTACCTAGCCATAATAGTTTTTACTCTTCTTCTACACTCAATTTTTTTTAGTTATATTTTATGTAAAATGATAATAAAATTATATAATATTTTAGTGTTATTATCTTTTATAAATAAATGAAATGATCAATTTGAAATTTTCCAATGCTATCAAGCTTTGAAGAAATTAATTTTAAAATAAAGAAATGATATATACCACATTCTTATATAACACCTTTATAAATAAAAAAGAAATAATTAGGTGAAGGATTTTGGTGAGGGAATTTGGTGAGAGAATGACTTGACATAATCTTATTCGGTGAAAAAATCAAATAATTTCTCTATTTTCTCTCTTTCCTCTCAATTTTACATTTTTCAACCGTGATGCCATGTTATTCTCTCACCAAATTGCCTCACAAAATTCCCTCTCTCTGTCACTTGTCACTACTCTTTATAAAATATCTATTTGATGGTGAAAAAGAAAAAATATATTTTGAAAAAAATACAAGAATAAGAAAAATATTTTCTCTTTCTTGCCAAATCATCAGGTGCCAGGGGCGAACCCAGAATTTAGGGTTGACTTAAAATAATAACGAGAAAATTTTGAAAAAAACAAGTATATAAAAGTAAAGTTTTACCATTTTTTTAATAATTAAATAAAAAAACAATGAATTATATTAATTTTTTTTAAGAAATTAAGGGTAATATCATATTTCTACTTAAAATTTTTTTTTTCGGGGTGGGCTTCAGCCCACCCGAGCCCCTACATAAATTCGTCCATAGTATGTGCTGTATTAATGTGTTGTATAAGAGTGGTGTATATATCATTTCTCTTTAAAATATACTTAATTTTATTGAATATATTTATGAATCATCATTTTAAAAATGTTTTATTAAAAAATAAGAAGTAAAATCATCAAACGGTCGGGTGCATCCCATTCTATTTCTTCAAATTCATAAAGATATATGTTACGAGTCTATAAACATATAAACATGCTTCATTAAGTTATTATTTAAATAATTTTAATATAATTATTCATCATTTCACTTTTTTTAATTTTAATTATATTATTCAATTTTATTACTCAAAATACTTTACATTATATTAGATTTTGTAAAATTAAATTACACAGATAAAAAAAATCTAGTTGAAAAAGTCTTAGTTTATTAACAGTTTCCAAAATTAGTGACTCATTCTTTATATATTATATTATAATATAATATAATATATATATATTTTATATTTTAATAGACTATATGTCAAATTAAAATATGTTAAAAAAAAAATCTCATATTTTTTCGTCATCTACACCTATTTGTTTTATTATTTTTTTTCTCAAGACATTGTTACTCAAAATTAAGAAATATTTTAACGACCCTCTTGACATATTCTTAATTAGCAACGGAAGATTTCGACTCAAATCTTTACGTCGACTAATTATTATGCAACCAATATCGTTTTCTCAAACATCCAACAATCTTCAACAAAAACATAAATTTGTAACAACTTCTTTAATGTTTGTTAGGGTTTCCGTCATATCTTCACAAATAGATTAAATTAAATATTTTTAAAACCTAACTTTGATACAACTTGTTGAGAAAATATGTAATCTAAACACATGTTCGACCAATAATGTCTACAATTCTTGGGAGTCGTCAATTCTATTGATTTTCCATGGAATAATGGTCCAATGGTCCAAGTAATCTTATGTTACAATGTCTCTATTTATAAAAGTACATCAAAAACCAAAAAGACTAAACTAATACTACTAAGTCCAATAAAAATTTTAAATCTATTATAATATATAAACTCTAATAAAATATGAATCCAAACTCAACAATATCCTATTATATTATATAATTATAAATCAGAATAAACCATTTATTTTCAATAACTACATTATAATATAATTGTCTAGTTAATTTTTCTCTTAAACTAGAGATTCTTAATGAAAATCATAAAAAAAAACCATTAATTCCTTAGAAACTATCAACTTAGGGTCTATGAAATAGACTTTTACTAAGCCCCTCCATGTGACGCTCTTCAATAGGATCACCTTGCTACAAATTTGACTTCCCAAGTAAGGTTAAAAAAAAAAAAAAAAACAATGTTGAGATTCCTTCTTCTAGTCTAGCGGCAACAAGAGGTGGATATCCCTCAGGCCTTAATGAGGTCCTGGGTTCGAGCCCGTCAGACGGCAAGTTCTACGCCTGATTAAATGGTTAAGTGTGTTTGCGGGCTATGTGTTTAACCTGCGGGGATTAGTCGCACTCCATAGGAGCAACGGAACACATCGTTCTAAAAAAAAACCATGTTGAGATGAGATAGTGAATTCAAGATGTAGAAAAAAATAAATGAAAAAATCGTACCTTCTTGAGTTCTTCAAGTTTGGCAACATACACTCCTTTGGCCTCGTCCTCCCCATCTTCATATAACCAAGTCCTCCACCTCTTGCAGTTTGGCAAGGAACCCTTCTCTCTCCATATCAGTACCAAACTCTTGATAGACCAAGAAATTAGGGTCAGTAAACTATGGGTTAATCAATAGATGAACTCAATCCAATCAGAAATTTTAAAATGGTTTGGTATGTTGATAGTTAAGAACAATTCACTAATTTAGTTAAAAAAAAGTCCATTTTTAATACTTGAACCAGTAAACAATGTGTAATGATAAAGAATTATACCTTATTTCTCATGTTATAAACATATATAAGACTCCACTTCATTCTTTTTTCCTTGGTTTCTTCCATGACACGATCTTGTATGATCATTTCAAACTCTTTTTCTAGTGCCTTCTGCTCATCAGAAGGAGGCATTCCTCCATAAATTATCTCAGACACTGGTATATTTGTTTTCTTCAACTTTTTATTACCTGCAGATTTGTTTTGACATGAAATTGAATGAAATGAAGTTTTAAAAGTAGACGTGCATCTAAAAAATAATGTCCTGTTCAATTTGAATGATTGCTTCTTCATATCATTATTTTTCTATTTGACTAAAGAACTCGCATCAGTTAATACGTTTTGAACATCTTCTATAATCTGATATGACATGCAGATTTACATTTGATAGTTTGTGCAAGTAATTTTAATAACTGGTGGTTGTTAACATATATATATTTATATTGCATTTGTATTTTGTCCCACATGGGTATTGTAAAATTTATCTTAAAGGAATGTAATAACTCATTTTTCAAATATATTGTTATAAATATTAAATTAAACTTTCTCTATCAATATATTTCTTACTTTTAATATTATTTATAAGAATTCATTATTTATGAATTCTAGATTGCTCGATGTCTCTCCAGATTTCTTACTATTTTCATTTTCGCATCTGAATGGTTTTATCTTCTCTAAATTTTGGATTTCGTTTATTTTTGAGATTGCATGTTGTTTTTTTTGTTTGACTTGACCGATTATTAGTTGAGATTTGAGATCGTTGCTTGTTGTTTTGGAGTGTTTTTTTTCAAATTGTTTAGAGGTGATGGAAAAAATTATTCGTATTGGAGTTATGTGATGAATAATTTTCTAAAGAGCAAAAGGAGTTTGGGAATACGCCAAATGTCTGGTAATTGGTGTTGAAAAATTTGATGAATTATTTCGTACTTGGGAGATAAATAATTCAAAGATTATCACTTGGATCAACAACTCTACTGAACAAAGAATTAGTGTTTAATTGGCAAAATTTAAAATTGCAAAAGAAAATTGATATTATTTGTCAAGACTATTTGTGCAAAATAATTTTGCTATCAAGTATCAACTACAATCTTAAATTCGTGCATTAGTGCAAAATGACTTGAATATTCATTATTTTTTCCGTTATTTTTTCCGTGCAATGACTACTCTCTAGAAACATAATTTACTGAATTGCAAGCATGTTATGTTTATATTAAATGTAGAGATGAGGATCGCCATGTTCAACTACTTATGGGTCTTCGTCCGGAATTTGAAATTGTCGCTTAGACCTTCTGCACCGTAAACCTTTACCATTTGTTGAAGATGTAATAAATGAACTAATGGCTGAAGAAACTTGTTTGAAGACTCTAAAAAGGGTGCATAATTTTTCTACTTCAGTTTTGGCAGCCTCAAAGTCTTTCGTAAATATTGATACTAATTTTATTACCGACCAATTTAAGAAGTTCCTCGCCTTTTAGCAATTTCAAAAGAACCCTCATAATAATGTTTTTTTTATGTCCTTCCATCTCATCTCTGTCTATTGGATCAAGTATCCCTTCATATTCCTGAATTTTAGACCCTGGAACTGGTAATCACATGTCTCATTATTCGTCTTCCTTTACATATATGTCTATTGACCCTCCATCTATTTTTGTTATGACCGCTGATGATACACAAATCTCATTGAAAGAAATTTGTTCTATCCAAACACCCTCCTTATCTTTACTTGATGTTTATTTCCTCCATAAATTACATATGAATCTTATTTCTATTAGTCAATCATGTGACTCTGGGTGTTTTGTTGATTTTCTTCCAAATTATTATTATGTGCAGGATCTAAAATCTAAGATAGTGATTGGAATAAGGCATAAGGATAGGTATTTATGTTTTGGATGAACGACATCTTCCCACTCACATAACAACTATGCATATTAATTTGTCTTCTTTTCATTTGACACCTTCATCTTCAAAATTTTATTTGTGACATTCTAGACTTGGTCATTTATCAGGTTCTCGATTATGTTTTATGTGTACTTTTGATGTACTTAGTGATTACCACATGATGATATTTCTGATTGTAGTGAATGTAAACTTGGAAAATTTTCTGCTTTTTTCTTAATTTTAAATTCTTCACTTCTTCGACATCTTTTAATTTAGTTCATTATGATGTCTAGGGACCAACACATATTCCCACTTAGGGAGGCTCTAAATATTACGTTTTATTTATTGATGATCACACTCGTTATTGTTGAATTTATTTAATGAAACATCGTTCTAATTTTATTCATATTTATGCTGAGTTTAAGGCCTACGTAAAAACTCAACATTCTGCCACTATCAAGTATTTTCAAGCTAATTTGGGGGAGAGTATACTACTGGAGATTTTCTGGTATTTTTAAATCTGATAATATAATAAATCAATCCTCTTGTACTGATAACCCACAACAGAATGGAGTAGCCGAGAGAAGCATATGCATATTGTTGAGACCGCATGGTCTATGCTTTTATCCACTAGTGTTATTTTAGGGAGAAGTTGTCATTACATATGTTAATCTTATTAATAGTATCCCTACCGTTCATAATTTTGGGATTTCCCCATATGCTAGATTATTTGGTCACACCCTATTATATTCTCATTTAAGGTTTTGGCTCTACATGTTTTGTTCTTCGTCCACATGCAAAACGTTCTAAGTTATCATCTCGTATGGCCATTTGTGTTTTTCTTGGACATGAGATTTTGTGCAAAAAGGTTATCGCTGTTATGATCCAGCTTCTGGAAAATTGTATATTTCTCGTAATGTTTCCTTTATTAAACATATTCTTTTCTTCACTATGCCACCTACTTCCCATGTATGTCGAAATCTAACCTCATTCAAATTGATCATTTTACTACTGATTGTCCATATAAAAATGCTAACCCTCATGAAACTATACTGAATATTCCGTTTCATCATTTTTGTAGAACAAATGATGTTGACATCCATCCTCTTTCTACGATTGCTTTAGAACCTCCTATAACTGCGAATCCAAATTTACCTCGTTATTCTACACGCACTCGTCGATCTACTCAGGTATCTGATTTTGATTATTCTTGTTATACAACATCTTTTGCTTCCTTTTTAGTTTCTTTCAATTCTCTTTGTGAGATCATCTCTTACTCTTAGGCATCTCTTACTCTTAGGCATCTCATGATCTTTTTTGGCAAGAGACTATTGTAAGCACTAAAAATCTACCTACCCAAATTATAAAATTAAAATAATTATTTTGATTTATTTTCGAATAAATAAAATTAAATTAATTAACCCTAAACAAAAACTTAATTAAAACAATTAATTAGATTAATTATTGTGATAATTAAAACCTAATTAATTAAGAAAAATGGCTAAAATAAAAAATAAAATTATTTGGGATAAATTTTGTACTCATTTTATCTTAATTTTTTTTTAGAAATATAAGGAAATTAAAATAAATATTCTAGGATGAAATGAGGTACCAATTTCATCCCAAAAAATTATTTATTTAACCAAAAAATATACAAAAAAATAGCGAAATATTTGTAAAATTTATTTTAATGTTTGGTGTATTTTAAGAAGATCAAAATTAAAGGTAAAAGGGTAAAAGAAAAATCAATTTCAAACAAATTCTTTAAAGTTTTAAAATAAAAATAAATTAGTAATCGGGTGTAGCCGAAACCCCGGAAGAAAGCTACAGCCGAAACCACATCCGATAGATGCGTGCTGAATTGTCATACAATGTCCCATACACGCCCGTGTAGCCCGTTGTAACCGAAAGAACGCGCGCCCGCGCCTCATAAGATCGGCTAACGTTCGCTAGTTGAAACGCTAATGGAGCGCCCAATTGTGAAAAAACCAAACAGAACACGAACGGAACGCTCCGCATCCACGTTTACTCTCAAAACAACGTTGGATCATGTCGTTTCTCCGCATCACCATCTTCATTGCGGCGCTGAATTGATAACTATCCATAACCATCTTTGATTTTTCAAAGTTGGAATTTTGTCGTTTCTAGACGGTTTGACTTCGTTCAAAAGGTGAAATGATCACCCTACTATCGTGATCATTTCCCCTACATTAATAGATTGTGATCATGTCTATTCCAACAAGTGGATCCAAGAACAACCAAAACGCTATTAATGGCTTTTAGCCAATTTGATCCACTTGAAGCCTCCACCGACTTAGGACTCAATACTTCCGAAGCCAAGGGATGCACTCTTCAACTTCAAATAAAAAAAATCCAAAATCTGCCATTAAAGCTTCAAGTTTTTAGATCTTTTTCGAAATCTTTGCATAAGGCTCTAAAGCTTGGATCCAGGTATCCCAAAAGTTTCCCTAAGGTCTAAGGAGTGTTTCCAATCCTTGATATTCTTCCAATCATCTTTTAATTCATACTTCCAATTTGAATTTTAAATTCTTATATTTCAGTTTTTAAAACCTTGTATTATGTTTGGTTGTTGAATTTTAGGATTGAAAATCGACCCTGGGATCATTTCCAAGCTTTCTATTAATGTTAGAATCAATCAATCAACCTTAAACTGAAAAAACCTCAATTTGAATTTTAAAAATCCCAAAAATTGATTTTGTTGTTCTTGGGTTAATCCTCAAGAACAACAACTCAAAAACTTTTTAACATGTTTGATCCATTCCGATCATATTTGATCAAAATTAAAATTTTCAAAATAGTTAAAAATTTTGAGTTTTTGAATTGGTTCAAACGAACAACCAGTGTTCTTGTTTTTGGTATCAATCAAGTATATGAAATATAAGAAAGCTATTATCTAGCCCTTTACACTTCAAAACAACTTTAAAATCAAAACCCAATTTTTGGCTACAAACTGTTTTGAACGAATTGATAATCACCTAGGCCGATTGATACATTGGGATGATGTTCTAAATGTTCCTAAGATCTTTGTGAAACTACCCAGGCCTTTGAATCAAAGAATTCAAGCCTCCATCAAAATTGCAAAAACTACAACTTTAATGTTCTAGCGGACCAACGGGTCTAACTGAGGACTGAGAGGTCCGAACGAGGTTTTTCAGCCCTGATCGAAATGTCCGACCAATGTTCTTCATTGAGGACCGAGAGGTCCAATCGATGATTTTTACATCCGACCGAAAAGTCAAACATAGAACCGAGGAATCTCGCACCCGATCGAGAACTCTTGAATCCAGGACCGATGATTTCTACCTAGGACCGATAATTATAGCACTCGACCGAGAATTCTAACATAGGACCAAGAGTCCTTAACACTTAGACCGATGCTTTTTTACCCAGACCAAGGCTTTTTTACCCGGACCGAGAGACTCCAAACCTAGGACCGAGAGCTCTTAGCCCTAACCGATAAAATGAACCTAGGACTTAGGAAACCGGTCCTAAGGCATATTTGGTTCCCTTTTCAAAACCCTAAAATTATTTTAGTAATTTTGTAACTCCAAACTATTTTCTAAAAATCCCAAAAAATCAGAAAATGACTCCAAAATATTTGTGGGATATTTCCACAAAAATATTTTGACAAAGGCTCGTTTATGATTTATTTTTAAACCCTAAAGCCTTTTAAACTGATGTTCTTCATGTATTCCTCCTACTTAACGTCATCCGCAATGAGTACTAACATTTAAATAATAGTTAATTACAGTTTTTTAAATAACGCTAAAATTTATGCATGCCTAAGATTAGAAGAATAATTGGTTAAAATAAAATGTTATACAATTGATTTTCAAAAGCCAAATTTATAAGAAGAGATCGTTTTCAAAACGGGTACGGAGGATGAAGTACAAAAGTCCTTTCTCGAGTATCACCAAACTATGAATTAAAAAAACTCTAGCTAAAAATGTGTTTGTACATGTATGCCATTTTTATTGATTTCCCATAAATCAATTAACGTTGACTCTATTTCAAAATAAATGATTTTTTAAATTAATTATTTTTAATTAATTTAAATAACGAATTTCTAAAAAAATTAAATGGTAATTTAGTTACAAAATCCCTAGATTATTTAAACTTGAGCTCAAAATTAATTATTTTTATAATTAATTTTAAAAGATTTTAGGAATTATTTAAAATATTTTAAAATAATATTTGATTTAAAAAAGATTCCTGACACGCAAATCGAGATTTAAATTCTCAACCTCGAATTTGCTGCGAAATTACAAAGGATTTTCTGGGGGTTACATCTATGTATGAGGATTGTCTATTTTGGACAGAACTAGTACTTGTGATTTGGTTTCTCCATCGATTAGTAAGAAAATTATTGGTTCTAGATGGTTATATAAGATTCAAACCAAGTCTGATGACTCTATTGAATGCTATAAAGCTTGTTTGGTTGCAAAAGGTTATGTTCAAGAGTATGGTATGAATTATGAGGAGACTTTTGCACCCGTTGCAAAAATGATATTTGTCCGGGTACTTATTGCAGCAGCTTTTGATCGTCGTTGGTGTATTTCACAAATGAACGTTAAAAATGCTTTTTTGAATGGGATATTTAGGATGAAGTCTATATGGTTCCTCCACCTGATGTTTCTCATCAGTCAGGACAAGTGAGCAGGCTTAAGAAGATCCTGTATGGTCTTAAATAAGCCCCGAGAGCTTGGTTCGACAAGTTCTCCTATATAGTATCTTCACTTAGTTTTACTTTTAGCTCGCATGATTCAGTATTATTTGTTAAATCGTCTCATGTAGGTCATATTCTGCTCTTGTTGTATGTTGATGATATGATTATTATAGGAGATGATGCTAACGAGATCTTAGATCTAAAAACTACTTTGTCTCATCATTTTGAGATAAAAGATTTAGGTAATCTATGTTACTTTCTAAGTATTAAGGTAGCTTATTTTGAAAATTGATTTTTTCTCTCTCGGTCTAAGTACTGTTTAGATATTCTTGAGCAGTCTCGTCTCATATGGTCAATGTTCGTTACAACCCTACTCACGGGGATCATCTTGTTTATCCAACTTTATATCGATCAATCGGTGGTAGTCTAGTGTACCTCACTATTACTCGACCTGATATTGCATATGCAATTCACAATGTTAGCCAGTTTGTTTGCTAACCTACATTATTCATTGGGCTACAATTATGCGTATTCTGCATTATCTTCGGGGATATATCATAGTCTCTTGTTTCTATCGACCTCATCTTTGGATATTCGCGCTTTTTATGATGCCGACTAGGCAACTAACCAAACTAATCAAAAATTGACTACTGGTTATTGTGTATTTTTAGGTGATTCACTTATTTAATTAAAAAGTAAGAAACGAGATGTTTTTTCTTGCTCTTTAACTGAGGCAGAGTATCGCACTATGGCTTCTACTACATGTGAGATTATATGGTTACGCTGTTTATTGACTGATATTGGCATCTCTCTTAGTGGTTTGACACTAATGTACTACAATAATAAGAGTGTCATTCAGATTATCCACAACACAGTCTTTCATGAATGTACCAAGCATATTGAGATCGAATTTCACCTTACTCGACACCATTTTGAGCGAGGCACCATATCCTTACATTTTGTCTCATCTTCGATGCAGCTTGCAAATTTCCTCACAAAGGCACACACCATCAAGCATCACCGATTCTTTATTAACAAACTCTCAATGTTTCTCACTACACCATCACGAGCTTGAGAGGGAATGTTAACATATATTTATATTGAATTTGCATTTTGTCCTCCATCAGTTTGATGTGTATTATGAAATTTATCTTAGCCCTATATGAAGGGATGTAATAGCTCATTTTGTCAAATACATTATTATATATAAAAAATTAAACTTTCTCTTTTGATATACTTCTTACTTTTGATATTATTTGTAAGAATTCATTATTTATTAATTCTAACCATCTACTACCTTAACATCAATTTCCATTTGAACAAGTTTATCTCCAGACTCTAGAACACCATTTTCATCATCACCAGTACTTTTAGGTTCTTGTTTATTCACATAAGTTCCATTTGCCGATGAGTCCATCACTTCAAGTCTCATTGTTATTGATCTTAATAGGTTCCTTAATTGGCCCTCTAACAACCGGAAATTTGACCTCTTCTTCTTCAATAAGCTAAAGGGAGGCATCAATTATAAAAAAAATTAACAGACTTTTGGGTTTCATAGAAGTAGCAATATCAATGGTGTTGAATTTACTGTTGCCGACTCAATAGAAATAATTTCATGTAGATTTAGACGCGCATGAACCTTTAGTTTAATGAACCAAATCCAAAATTAACCTTGTTTTACGTTTAACTTATCAAACTAACATATTTAATTCATTCATTCTCAAACTAACATACTGAGCAAGCGTATGGAATGGAGAATGTCACTAGGAGATTTGAACTAAGTTTAACTCAGAATGTTATATGTATTCGTTTGTTTGGATTGTCTAAATTGCTATGGAATTCTAATCTTCTCCGTAGAGCAGGAACGATGAAGGATGGGTCAGAATTCTTGTGGCCCCTCTTTAGCCGAACATTAGATGTCCAAAAGTCCTTCTTACTGATAACGGTACCCGTGCTTGTAAGGTTATAGTTTGGCTAGAATATTGTACTAAGGTTTTAATGACGTCGGGTATCGGTTCTTGTACTATCATAACAAGGATATTATTGTTGAACCTTCATCAACAGCTCATCCTACAGGTCCGATGACGTTAAAGCATGTGTTAAGGAATCAATGGTGACTCATTTCTATGTGGATCATATTCGTTTGACTAGGCTCGTTAATGTGCGGGTATTGAGTCTTGACGCCTTGTATGCCACGAATGTCATAGTGTGTTTAGGCGAAGAGAAGGTGGGTCATGAGGCTATGTCCGAGATTATTTACCCACTATGTCTGAGACCGTCAATGGCTATTGGGAAGAAATGGACCTCTATCTCCATAATTTTATGGTGGACTATCTTGGATGCATGAATTAGGTGACTAAACAGGCCAAATTTAGAAAATGGACCTCTATCTTTATAATCTTCTGATGGACTATCTAGTTGAAAAGAAATCATAGAATATTTAACAACTAAAGTAGACCGTTAAGGATGATTCAAAATGTCATTATCATGACGATATCGAAAATAAAATTCGAAAAACCTGTGGATTTGTGTGGATATTGCTCTACTAAAATATCTTTAAGTCAATAAGTGTTTCTGAATATTTACTCTCATTTATGTTTTTGTCGTTGTGGTGTGCTTAAACGATTTTTTCAATTAAATAGATCATTTCAAAAACAAAAGAATGGGAGGAATGCCAATTTACACACCAAGTTGTAAGAAAGTGTCAAATTTACTTATTAAATATCAAAATTCTATTTATATATACTAACTTATCAAAAAGTGTAAAACTTGTTTAAAATAACAGAAATGTGAAACAACGTCAAAATTTTTGCCACATGTAATATCCACCTATTTAAAAAAAATTGAAATTACTTTAATTATTTTTCCATTAAAACAAATCATCAAAGTCTTTACTTATCCATTTTTTCTCTCTCTCTCTTTACCCCACAACTCTCCATTTTTCTTCTAACTTTTTCAATTCCTCTCTAATATGAGTAATCCATTAATTCTTTCAGTTTTTACCTTCTTCTGTTAACCCCAAGTGAAACCTCCGTAATCTAAATATTTCTAACCGAACTTTAAACTGTCATCAGCGCTGGTGGGAGATTTTGTTGGTCAATTCCTAAATCATAGACGTTGTGGCCAAAATCTCTATTAGTCAAACCCTAATCATTGTCGTCGTTAGCGGATAATACCAAAAGAAGGTAAAATATCCCTTAACCGACTTGTTTTATTTTTAGTTTTAATAATACTCACATTGTTAAACTTTATCAGCTCCCAGCCGTAACAACCAAATCCAAGTCTTTCTCAGCTAAACCTTAAACTATCGTCGTCATTTGTCGAAACATTCCTTGGTCGAATCTTAAATCGCCAGCGCCGTGCGCGAAGTCTTCCTAGCCAAACCCTAAATTATTGTTCTCGGTAGCTCATAATATGAATCGACTTGGAGAAGAAATGTTAGTTTCACTATAACATGATAATTCGATTGTTAGATATTTTCATTCATATAACAATTTCTTATAAATTTTTATTTAAGGTTTTTACTGATATGTTATACTAAAGGGGTGTTAAAGTTTCACCTTATTGTTATAATAATGGTCTAAGAATTTGAGTTTCATTGTTGATCAAATTTCTGCTTATAGTGTGTAATATCTTAATACTGATTATGGCAACGAATTGTCCCAAATCTAACTTAAAACATTGTTCAAGCTCTTAAAGCTTTTATTTAATTAAAAAAAGTTAATTTTTTCAACTTGATAAAAATGACTGTAAAATTAGAGCAGTAAATAAGATTCTGAAAATTAAGTTGAAAAGGAGAGCATTAGTGTTATTGTTGAGCACAATTTTAAGAAATGATGTTATATAAATACAGTTGAACTATAACAGTACTGATAAATTATAGTTTCATTTAAATGTTAATTAATGCTAGATGCAAAATTATTAAGGGTATGTTTGGATAGGTGGAAATGGAATTGAAATTGACATTTGGAATTCTAACTCCAATTCCAATTCCAATTTCATGAGAATTGACATTGAATTATAATTAAATTCATATGTTTGAGAAAACTATAGAATTATAATTCATTCCCAATTCTTATATTTGAAAAAAAAGAATATAATAAAAATAATTTTAATATATATATTATCTATTTTATTAAAATATTGATTTGACATAACCAATTATAATAGTTCAAGTGTTAAAAATATTTAAGTTTCAATTTTTATTAAAAAAATATCGGTTCAATATGTTAACTTCATAAATTTAAAAAACAAAATATATCGGTTCGATATTTTAACTTTCTAAGTTCAAAAACTATATATCGTTCAACATGTTAACTTACTAAATAAATAAATAAAAATGACATCGGTTCAATATTTGAATATCCTAAATTTTAAAAAAGAATTATCGATTATAAACTTTAATCGTGTTTTAACTGATAAAAGAATAAGCTATTTTGTTTGAAAAAACATAAAAAAAAAATGGAATTACAATTCCGACCTAAAATGAAAACAATTGAGAACTATAAAATTACACTTTAATGAATTCCATTAGAATTCTAATTCCAATTCTTAATATTAAAGTGTTTACCAAACTTAGGAATTGGACCCTCCAATTCTAATTCTAATTCCAGGCTTGCCAAACACCCAATTGTATTGATAATTTTAGCCTATATAATTATGATATAGACACACAAAAATTAATTAAACAATCTGAAAGTCTTCTTAAACTTTAGTATAATAAGACTTTAGCATACTGCATTATAAATTTATTAATCATAATTTGAATTTAATCATAGTTTGTATATTTGTCTCTCTTTTTTTAGTTGGAGAGGATTAGTTGTTGAAGAAGAAGAAAATGACAACGATGAAGATTCATCATACAAGCAATTACCATCTGATTTAGTTTCAAGTGAGAATGAATAAAGTAATTCATTTAGTGAAAAAATATTTGATAATTCTGATATTGGGAGCTTCACAAATGAAGATGGGTAGAAGTGGATATTTACAATTTAAATATTGAGTGTTTAGTTAATGAACCCTTGAGAAAACCAAGTCGAGGTTATGCATATAATCTCAACGGTAATGGTAATTCACTATTTAAATTTGGTATGACTTTCAATTCGAAAGAAGACGTTAAATTGGCCATAATAGAGTATAGTTGTGCACATAAGTTTTCTTTGAGATTAAGGGTTGTTAATAATAGGAAAATAAAAGAAATATGCAATAAGGGGAAGTGTCCTTGGACATTAGAAAAGACTACACAAATAATACATGTATGATCAAGAGAATTCAATCAGATCATACTTGTTATACAGTTAACAACTATTAAGTTCATTGCCTCTAAATTTGAATAAAGGATAAAGATAGATCCTTCAATTACACTAAATATTCTCATTGAATTACGTAAAATGGAGATGGATGCTGAAGTGATAAAATCAATGATTTCCAGAGTTAAACGCGTTGTTATGGAAAATTGAAAGGTAATGCTTCGATAGAGTACCAAAAGTTATTTGGCTGTGTTGAAATATAATTCACAAATCCTAGATCAACTGTTGAGTTGAAATTTATGAGAAATGATGAGACAAATGAGATTCATTTTTAAAGAATTTATGTGTGCTTCGATGCTGTGAAAAAATGTTAGTTGTATGGTTGTAGACTTATACTTGGATTAGACATGTGTTTCTTAAAATCGTTTATAAGAGTCAACTTTTATCTGCTTTTGGTCAATATGGAAACAATCGAATGTAACCTCTCTCGCATGTGCTATGGTGGAATCTGAAAGTACATACTAATGGCATAGGTTTTTTAAAACATTTATCGAACGATATTGGACCAGTTTTCTTTGAGGGTGTTGGTTTGACCCAATGTCCGACAAGAAAAATATATTTTCTAATCATTGGTCATTATTAAGTTATGATGATGATATTATTTTTTTAGTTATTTATTACTTATTTATGATTTGTGTTTCTTAAAATCGTTTACAAGGGTCAACTTTTATCTGTTGTTGGTCAAGATGGAAACAATCGAATGTAACCTCTCCCGCATGTGCTATGGTAGAATCTGAAAGTACAGACTAATGGAATTAGTTTTTAAAACATTTATCGAATGATATTGGACCGGTTTTCTTTGAGGGTGTTGGTTTGACCCTAATGTCCGACATGCAAAAGATATTTTCTAATTATTGGTCATTATTAAGTTATGATGATGATATTATTTATTAGTTATTTATGATTATTTCTTACAATTGTAGGGATTAATAAGAGTAGTGAAAGATGTTTTTTCTAAAGCTGAACATAGATTTTTTGTGCAAGACATTGATACACCAACTGGTCTAGAAAATTTAAAGGTAATGACCTTAAATTCCGATTTTTGATTTGTGCAAAATCATCTTATGTAGAACAATTAGATGTGAATATTACAAAGTTTGAAACATTGATAGAGGGTGCTGCAAGAAGTGTTGTTTTAGTACCAAAAAAATATGGACAAAGGAATTTAGTCTGAGCTTGAACAATTGTACATGAATATTATATTGACACTTTGCAAATTTGAAATGATTTTTCCACCGTCAATCTTCAACATCATGATGCATCTCCCGGTTCACTTGTCATTTGAGACTTTGTTTGGGGGACCTGTCCAGTAACGATGGATGTATCCGTTTGAACATTACATGGGTACAATGAAAAGATATATTTGCGAAATAAAATCACCCGAAGCCTCAATAAGCGAGAGCTATCTTGTAAATGAGAGTATTAGTTTATGTGACAGGTATATGGAGGAAGAAGACCAAGAACATGCATAAACTGAAATCTCGGCCATTTCAATATTTTCATTGTTGGAAGACCTATCCAACGAAAAATATACAACTTGGATTATAGCGATCGAGTGACAGTTCATTCATACATTTTGAAAAATTGTCCCGAAGCAGAACCTTTTTACATGTAAGATTCAATATTTTGTTGTTGTAGTACGTCTTATTAATTAGCATTAAAGAGTATGATATTTAATATTCCTATTTACAGTGATTATATGCAGTATTGTTATAACAATGAGTCCCGTGGAGAAACGTGTGTCACCTCTTTTAAGCATAGAGTGAGTAGATTCAAAACCATATCTAATAACTTTAAATTTATTTTAACGATTAAATTTCGGGAATGTATATATATATATAGGTCGCTCAATTAGCAGAAAATAACGACATATCAAGAGATCTCAAGATCTTAGGCAAAGGTCCAAGTATATACTCATGTATGTATGTTTGGTGTAAAGTAAACAAATACAAATTCTATACAGAAAAACACGACGAAGGTTTGACCACTCAAAACAGTGGAGTGATTATTGAAGGGTACAACGGGTCAGATACTATGTCATACTACGGAGTTTTAACGGAAATAATCCAAGTACAATACTTTTCTCACAAACGAGTTGTCTTATTGTGTAAGTGATTTGATACACACTCGGGGGAACTAGGAGTGAAAGTGGATAAATATGGCTTCATAAGTATAAATGTAAACCAAAGTTTGAAAACCCAAAATTAGGACCCATATATATTGGTGAGTCAAGCAAAACAAGTATTCTATGCCCCTGATATGTTAGCACGACCCGGTTTGAAGATTGTGACAAAAATAAATCCACGGTTTACGAATATATAGTTCAGATTAATTAGGTAGATTTATGTTTTTACTTTATATTCATTCTTATTATTACTTTATTTCAATTATTCTACCATTTATTAATGGTATGCATTAAGGATGTCTGAAGTTCGTAAAAAAACTTGGATGAGTATGAGGAAAACACCCAGCAAACTGTCTAGGCCATACCAGAACCTACTTTCATAGACAGATCTCCTAAGGATCGGAGGAGAGTCTTCTAGATATGCACCATTAGCCGTGGACCCGTTAGCTACTGCTGCCCCAGCACATGATACACATGAAGATGATGCTGAGGTTGAAGAGTTTATTGAGAGTATGTTTGCCTCAATGGGGGATGAAGAGAAGGATGACGATGAGGATCATGTGCACCATTCCACTCTCGTCCCATCATCCACATGTAACATGTTTACACTTAGTTATTGTTTGTATTCATTTACATCTAATTATGAATTTGATAATTTTGAAGAATCTTCTGCCCGCAAGAGACGGGGGAAGAACACAAATATCACACTATCTAGGAGGCCACCAGAGACAAAAATTGCTTTGACTTTAGAGAGGTAGATGGGAGGCCCGGTGGCGGCGATGGAAGAAAAATGTGGTCTAGACATTTGGGGCCGGTTGTGCGGGACCCCTCAGCCGTCTCACATTGTCTCCTGAAGTGGAAGACATTAAGTTCTGATCAATTGGATTCACTTTGGCTTTCTATGACGGTAATAATTACTTAATTATACATTAATCATTCAATACTTTTTTTTATAACATTTAAATGATTTATTTTTCAGGATCCGTTCGAGTGTACTAATGGTTCTATTGATCATATCGAGCGATCGAATTGGCACACGCTAAACAAATATGGGATAGGTGGTGCTCGAATTTGAATAGGGATTATATCTGAATTTATAAAGGAGACGAGGCGGCGGTACTCAACAATCTCCCACAAGACTATGATCGTGATGATTGAGAATTCGTGTGCCAAAACCATTATTTCACCGATAAATTTAAGGTACGGTTTCATAATTTAAATCAAATCTAATATCAATTATTCTAACTTTATTTTTTTTATTTCAAATACAAAGGTACAGTCGTACCAATGTTGTTAATAGTAATAAGATGAAATTCCCACATCATACGGGAAGTAAACCGCTTTCTCAAGTGGAGGAAGACTTGGTATGTACATTATTCATTATTTTTAATAACTTAATATAATTATTTTTATTAATTTTATAAATCATTTCTTTCAACAGACGCTTGAAATAGGACGGACCCCCTCCATCGTTGAAGTATTCAAAAGAACCCGTACCCCAAAACTTACGAAAGAAAACCCATCTCCCATCCCGGACGAAAGAGCGTAAGAAAAAATTGTAAGTTAATTGAATTTAAATAAATTACATAAAGCTAGCTTATTATTATATAAATAAAAAATTATTTCAAATGTGCAGGCAGAGATGGAGGCGGTAAGAATCAATGAACCGGATATATCTAACTTCGACTTAACGGAGAGAGTGTTCGGACGCCAAAAGTATAGGATAGTGATCGGTACATAATCAGACGTCCGACCCACACAATTTCGAGAGGATCGTCGAAATAGAAACAATTCACAAAAATCCACTGATCGGTTGTTTGAGGAGAATGAAAGATTAAAGGAAGAACAGAAAACAATGGCGATGAAAGTGGAGGAATTGGAAAAGAGGGATGCAGAAAGAGCTCTAATGATTAATGAAATCCAAGCGGAAAAGATATAAATGAGGACAAGAATGGAGAAATATGAACAGTTTATGATGCAATTTCAACCACCTCCCCCTCCCCCACCAACTAATTCTAGTACGTTTTGATTGTTTGTTTCGACTGATAACAAGTTTATGATTGATTGAGTACGTTTTAATTCGAATGATAACAGGTTGTTTGGATGATTGGTTTGGTTTAGAATTTTGGAATGATAATGGTAATTTGGTTTATGAATGTTATTTGTATATATTAGTTTGGTTGAACATGTTTTGGTTGCGCACAAAACAATCGGCCTATTTTGTATATTTTATAGGGGTAATACCGAAAGTTCAATGGAAACTCTCGGTTTTTCATTTTAAAGAAAAACCAAGAGTTATTTGGAAAGCTCTCGGTTTTTCTTGAAAGGGAAAAACCGAGAGTTTTCCATATACCTCTTGGGTTTATTTAAAAAGGAAAAACCGAGAGTTATATGAAAAGTTTTCGTTTTTTCTTAATGGAAAAACCGAAAGTTTTTTATATACACCTCGGGTTTATTTGAAAAGGAAAAACTAAGAGTTATATGGAAATATTTCAGTTTTTTTAAAGGAAAAAATCGAAGGTTTTCCATATACCACTCGGGTTTTTTTGAAAAGAAAAAAAAGGACTTGTCTATACAATCCATATGCAAAGAAATGGAGAGCAGTTTTGGATTGTGGTTTCATTTTAGGAAGGCATAAAATCTTTTCTACATAATCTCGTTCGATCGATCGATTGTTATACGTTGACGCTGATTAAGTTGGAGGAAAATACATCATTATGTGTTTGGAGAAATAAAATGTTGTTGCTGACTGGTTCAATAGTTTTTTTTATTATTGTTATGGTGTTGTATGACCTCATTAATTATAATTTATATTTTTAGTTTTGTCTCAATAGACAATTAATATTTTGTGAACAAATTAAATCTTAACAACTCAATAATTTTTAAATTGAAATACATTAATAGAACAATTTTTATAATTAACTAATTAAATATTCTTATTAACAATAAAATCACTCATATTAAAGATGAAAGGAAAAATTATAAGAAAAATAGAGAGTTGTGGGAATAAAAAGAAAAAAAATGAATAAGAAAAGATTTTAATGTTTAGTTTGAATGGAAAAATAATTAAAGTGATGTCAATTTTAAAAAAAAAAAGTCAGGATGATATATGTGGCAAAATTTTTGAAGCTGTTTCACATTTCTATTATTTTAAAAACAAATTTGACACTTTTTAACAAGTTAATACATAAAAATAGAATTTTGATATTTAATAAGTTATTTGACAATTTTACATGTATAAAATTGGTATTCACATATAATGAAATGATGCGTGGACAATATTATCATGTATTTCCATCATAATTGGTCATTTGAAACAATACATTACACCCGTGGTATATTTCCATCACATATAATTGGTACTTAGAGAAATGTTTTCCTGTCTGTTCTTCCCAGCTGAAACCGCGGTCGGACATTGAAAAGGACGTTGTTCGGAGAAAACAGAAGAGAAACAGGGGATGAGAATTATATTTGGAAGCAGTTAAAAGATGTTGCTTTTGCTGGTTAATAACTTTTTAATTCGCTTCCTACGTACTATTACATGTATTGAACGTTGTTGTGTTGTTTATATATAGGTCTATAGAGTTGAAAAAATATTGAAACTTTGAGATGATGATGATGGCGGCTCTAAAATGAAATCAAAATCTTATATATAGTTACTTATAAGAGGACCATTTTATGAGAAGAATGACAACAAGTGAGAATAATGTTGTACTCTTTTTTATTTTTTTATTTATTTATTTGTACATTTGAATTGAGAAATTAAACAAGGGTTTTGCGGACAAACCACTTTTAGATAAGTAATTAAGTTGATTATATATATGTTTCATATATAGCAGGAGGTTCTTGGATCAACAATCATATATATGAAATATTTAAATCGTAAAACCCACAACCAATTATATATATGCCCACATAATTGTGATGAACTCTCAGAGCTTCAACATGTCTCGCCAATTCTCCGATGAGAATAGCAGAAGCTAGAACAGGTGCTTTCCAATTAATCATAGGAATAGAACCGATTCAAAATAAAACTCATGGATTTACACTAGTGCATACTCCTCTACTTTGTTTAGAATTTGCACTCAACAATTACAAAAATATTAATTCCAAATCAAACAAACGATAAAATTTTATATTTAATAAAGCATGCATGCATTAATATTGAATATACAGTTTTTTGAACTGAAACAAAAACTAACCAAATTTAATGAACGCGGGACGTTTTAACATTAATATAAGTTCAACTTTTTAACTTAATATATATATATTTATATATATTGAGTAAATGGATACTTAGGTCGGATTGTGGGTTGACTCACCTATAAACTTAAAACAGTTAAAAATAAAATTAAAAATGTTATCCGTAATTTTTCTTCAAAGTTTTTTATATTATTACTCGTGCAAATGCACGGGCTAAATGCTAGTCACACTAATACGAGTAATAAATAAAAACAATAATCAAATCGTTCCATGAATATCCTTACTAAAATAAAATAAATATATATAATTTAATCAAAGATAAGAATATTTCATTTAAAAAGAAATTTATAAATTTAAAACTATATAGTTAAAGAAAAATAAGTTTAAAAATGTAAAAAGTTAAATTAATTAAGTTTTAAATAAAAAACTAACTATATATAAATAAAGAAAATATATAAATAAAGAAAATATGAAAGTAGAATAAGTGAAGCTAATTATATGAGAATATAAAATATATATATATATATATATATATATATATATAAATAATAATAAAATTATAAAATTATCATGATAAAAATATATTATTAAGTAAATAGACATTTAAATAAAAAAAATTATAAATTATTAATGCATATAAATTATATTAGAAGAGTATAATTATAAATTATATTAACTTTTAAAATATAAAAAAAAATTATAATAATTATACAAAACCAGGGGAGAGGCTAGGATTTGAAAACTTGACCTCCCCATTATCATTTCATTCCAATGCCAAATGGACTACATAACATTTGTTATTCATATACATATAAATCTTTATTGTTTTAAAATTATACCCTCCGCCGTTGGGACTAGTGTCAAGAATTAATAATGAAAGTCTATCTATCTATTTGGTGATCAATTCTTGAAACAATCTCCATCTATCTATTTGAATATTGATCAACTAATAATTCGACGGCGCTTTCTTTCCAAAGTGACCGGTTTCGCCGCCGCCTCCTCCTCCTTGGATGAATTCGCTTTAGTGACAAGACCGAAACAGAGTCTTGAATTGTGTCGATCAAAGTACAACCCAATCTCGTCATTCTCAGCCAGACCTCTTCTACGTACAAAATCTTGTCCCCAATTACTAGTTACAACAAAACTCCTCGTTTTCCACTTCTTAAGAGTCAACACAAATCCGCAATCCTTTTCAACATCAAATATTCTCATCTTTATCCCATTCGTCGACGTTCCATCAAACAACCATCTTCTCTCTTCTTCTTTCAAAAACGGCAGAATGTGGACTTCAACCTCCTTCTTCTTTAGCAGTAGCCTCGACGATTGGTCAACGTCGCTCTTGTACAACTTCTTGATAATGCTCCATCTATGTTCCACAATTCTCGGGGGGCCAATGCCGAGTGATAATCTCAGCAGCGGATCATCAATCCCTTTTTCTTCATTCTCCTCCGTCCTACTACTAGATGGTAATGTTGTTGAAACCCCGAGAAGACGACGATGATGATGATGATCTTCATCTTCTCCTTGATGATCATCCCTCGGACTAATAGATGATGATAATTTCAGCGATGTAGAAACCCAAGAAAACGATCTTCATCTTCTTGATTTGTTGACAAATGAAGCAATTCAATCGTCTTAGTAGCAGTTCGATCGCAACACAAAAGATTGATGTCACCGGGCTGTTGTGGAAAGAAAGGAATGGTTTCCAAGAAAGACATCATGTTTAAGTTGATGGAAATTACAGCGGAAGGGAATGCTTATAAATATAATTTTGGAAATTAGCTACTCCAATTTTTTGAAATTAATGACTTGACTTTGGAAACAATTATATTTATTTTGGATTTTAATAACTTGAGTTTTGGAAACAAGTGCGTAGTAGTATTTTTGTTTCTGAAAATTAAACATACATTTTTCTGTAATTTAATTAACTAAATTATTTATAGTGTCATTTATTTATTATTATTATTTTTATTTTTGAAAATTGTCTTAATCTACAAAATTATTAATTATATATATATATATATATATATATATATTTAAATTAAACTCTTACAAATTTCAATTTAAGTAAATTTTTAATGTTATGAATTAGGGAGGTGAAGACATATTTGTATCTATTGGGTGCATTACTTATAAAAAAAGACACAATAATTTAATTTTATAAAATTGTATTGAATAAATATAAATAATATTACTGATTATTTAAAATTTATATTTATAAATATTTTCTTAAAATAAAATTGAAATTCTTTTCACTTCTTCTAAATATGTTTTAATATGTTGAAGCTCTGGTTATTCGTCTTTGATATGTTTTTTTTTGTTTTTTTTAGAACGTTGGGTTCCGTTGCTCCTATGAAATGCGACTAATCCCCGCGAGTTAAGCATATAGCCTACAAACACACTTAACCATTTAATTAGGCGCAGAACTTGCCGCCTGACAGACTCAAACCTAGGACCTCATGGAGGATATGTTTGCGTGTAACATAATGTGTCAATCCTCTTTTCTTCCATAAAGGCTAGCTGATTGTACCATTACTTACACCAACCTTATTTCAGTCCTTGTGTCTCGAGTAGAACTCTTATAGTAGAGAATTCGACCTCGATATGTTGCACTGCATCCATTCCATAGACCAATGTGAACGAAGTTTTTCCCATTGACGTTCGAATGGTCGTTCTTTAGCCCCAAAGGGCGTATGGAAGCTTCTCGTGCCAGTCTTCGTAAGTCTGAGTCATCTTCTTAATGATGGAGGTTACATTCTTGTTTGCTGCTTCAACTACATTGTTCGTATGAGTAGGGTCGAACCTAGGGTAAGAAAATCTATGCAGTTGCATAGGCCCTCCACTTTTGTGGGGCTCTCAAATTTCCAAATATAATAGTATAATTAATTATATTATATATTACTAATATTATTTTTTCCTTTTTTTCTCTTTTTCATATTAAATATATATATTATACAATATATATTTTTTTTATCTCCTCTTTTATCTCCTTAAAAAATTAAATAAAATTTATTACAATTTAGGGGTCACAAAATTTAAATTTACATTGGACATTCAATTCTCAGGGCATACCGGATGGTACCTAGCATAATTAAAAAAACATTTTTGTTTGTTTAAGAAGTTTAGTTAGATTTTCTCAATTTAAATTATTTAAACTTTTCTTCAATTAAAACAATTTAATAATCTTTTCAGTGTTAGGATTTCAATTGTTTTCTCTATAGTGGACAAACTCTCTATAAGCACTAAAAATGTACACTAATTTATAAAATTAAAATAATTATTTAATTTATTTTTGAATAAATAAAATTAAAAAAAATAATCCCATGGACCAAAACCAATTAAAACAATTAATTAAGCTAGTTATTATGATAATTAGAGCCTAATTAATTAAGAAAAATGGTCAAAATAATAAAAGAATTATTTGGAATAAATATTGTACTCATTTATCTTAAAATAATTTTAGAAAAAAATCAGGGATTAAAATAAATAATTTAAGAGAAAATAATATACCCATTCCATCTCCCAAAATTATTTATTTAACCCTAAAATATATATAAAAAAACTGAAATAAATTGGTAAAATAAGCTATAAGAGAAAGTTGGATCATCAGATGAGCATTGGGATCTCATTCAATTATCCAGACGTGCCCGCATAGCCCGCTGCAACCGAAGATGCATGCGCCTGAGAATCACACGATCGGTTAATGCCCATTAGCTGAAACGCTGACGTAACGCCCAGACGTCAACGACGTTAGACATAACGCCCAAATGTGTTCAAAACGACGTCGTTTTAGCGTCACTTTCGTCTCCAATGCAATGCTGAAGCAGTTAAAATAAATGACCCGTCTTTAATCTTCTCATTTTTGAACTCCCTCGTTAGTCAACTATTTTGGCTGATTTAAAGCCTAAAATGATCACCCTACGATAGTGATCATTTCTCTTACAAAATAGGGATTATTTATCCCTAATTCGGCCAACTTGAGGAAGAACAACCAAAATACTATAAATAAATTTGGTTGATTCAATCCAATTGAAGCCTCAACCGACCTCGGGCAACTATAAATAACCCCCCTAAGTCGATCCAAAGGCAAGATATACACTCCCCCTTCCAATGTTCGACAAAAATCCGCCATTAAAGCTTTAAGCATTCAGATTTTATGAAAACTTTGGATAAGGCCTTAAAACTTGGATTTAAGCATCCCAAAAGCTTCCATAAAGATTAAAGAGTGTTCTCTAATCACCCTCTAATTCATATTCACAGTTTGAATTTGAAATTTTATATTTCAAATTGCATAAGCTTGTATATTTGTTGTTTATGGTGTTTTATGAATAAAAATTGATCCTAGAATCATTTAGAAACTATTTGAATATGATAGAACCAACCAATCGATCTAAAAAAAACAAATTTGAATTTTTTAAAACCCAAAAATTGGATTTGCTGTTCTTGGGTTAATTCTGTTAAATCACAGTCTATAAAGTTTTCCAACATGATTGTAATGATGTTGGGCAACTGTTTGGATCATGTTTGATAAAAATCAAAATTTTCAAAATAATTGAAAATTTTGAGCTTTTAAATTGGTTCAAACAAACCGTCAGTGTTCATGTTTTGATATCAATCAAGTATATGTAGTACAAGAAAGCTACTGGAAAACTCTTTACACTTCACAAAATATTTTGAACAAATTGATCATCATCCAGATCGATTGATACCTTAGGATGATGATCAACATGTTCCTAGGAAGCTTTGTGAAACTACCCAAACTCTTGGATAAAAGAATTAGAGCTAAAGAAGCGAATTTAAAAACATGCACTTTTATGTTATTGAGAACCGAGGCTTGCTAGCCTAGGACCGATGTTCTTGAATTATGACCAATTTTTTGAAATATGACTAAGAGGTCTGATCGATGTTATTGACCTAGGACCGAGAGGTCCGACCAATGTTCTTGAGCTAAGACTGAGAGATCCGACCGATGATTCTTACATAAGACCAAGAAATCCGACATTGGGACCGAGAATCCCAAACCTATGATCAAGAGGTCTGAGTCTAGGACCCAGACTCCCGAACCTCAGGACCGAGAGGTCTGACCTTGGGACCGAGAATCCCTAACTCGGGACTGAGAGCTCTTGAACCTAGGACCGAGGGACTTAGCCCAAAGTTAGTCTAAGACCGAGTAGTTTATACACCCAGACTAGTAATCTCGACTAATGACCGAGAGTCCTTAGCATCCAAACCGAGGGACTTTGGCACCTAGACCAAAGATACCGAGCCTCGACCCGGACCGAGGGTCTTTTGACCTCGACCGATAAAAATGAACCACAGGCTTAGGACTTCGGTTCTACTTTTCAAAACCCTAAATTATTTTTGTAATTTTGGAATACCAAACCATTTTCTATAAATTCCAAAAAAATTAGAAAATGATTTCAAAATATTATTGGGATATTTTCTACAAAAAAAAATATTTTGATAATGCCTGTTTGGTGTTTATTTCTGAACCCTAATGCCTTTAAAAATGACTGATAAATTCTTCAAGTATTGCCTCCCTAAGCGATCATCGGCAACATGTACCAACATTTAAATATTGTTGTTTCAATATTTTAAGCAACGCACAAATCTTATGCATGCTTAGGACTAGAAGAATAATTGGTAAATTAAACTTTCAACCAATTTATTTCAAAAGTCAATTTTATAAGTATACACCGTTTTTAAAATGGGTACAGAGGAGGATGAAGCGCAAAAGTCTTTTCCTGAGTATCACCAAACTACGAACTGAAAGAACTCTAGTCAACACGTTTATATTTGTATGCCAACTTTTATTGATTTTCAAAAAATCAATTCGTAACTCTATTTAAAAATAAATAATCTTTTAAATTGATTATTTTTAATTAATTTAAACTTAAGGATTTCTAAAAAAAATCAAACTATGCTTTGATTACCACAAATCCTCAAATTATTTAAAATTGAACCCTGAAATTAATTAATTTTAAAAAAAATTCATGAATCATTAAAAATCTTTTAAAATAATATTGTATTTTAAAGGAAAATTCTGACACGCAAACTGATGTTAAAGTTCTCGAACCTCGAGTTTTCCGCAAAACCTAAATACAAAGGGTTTTTTGGGGGTTACAACTTTCTAATCTACACCTAAAAGATGCATACGTTTTATCCTATTTAAAGCCTTTATGTATAAATGGTATATCACCCTCTTCTTACTTTCAAAGAAGTACACGATCGGGATCGGTACTTCTACACTTACGTGCAAATATTGTCAATGAGAAATAACAACTTGTTACAAATCGAGTGATGTTGCGAGAGGAAAAATAGAATACACGAGATCGACCCCACCCTAGAAAAACTATAATGTGTCGATGAGTCGTCCGATAGGACACAAACATTGTGGAGGTGGGGGAAAATTCCCTATGAGTAGATATTCCCTAGTTTATGGAGGTGGTTTACCCCCTCCACTATCGGTGAATGAAACTCTCTTATGATTACTCTTAGAACAAAAAACATAGTTACTATCACCAAGTCAATTGTTTGTCGTGCCTAGACAACCAAAACCTCGTCACTATAACCCCTTATGTGACTACTATATATGTATTAAGTGTATGCATGTATAGTCTAAGTGAGAAACTCAAACATGTTTCTTCATTTCAAAATACACACATGTATGTAAATGTTTTGGATTTTCAATCTCAGACAATGACCATGCTAACAGATGTCGAGTTGATCCCATGGGTTAAAAATTTCCACAAAAACGAGTGGAACCATGAGATTTATGGATTAACATCCATCATGAGGTTCACAAACTTAAAAAAAACTCACTTTCATGATGAAAATGCAAAGAAGATAGGTTCATACTGGACAGGTTTACTATATGGGAGAAAGACTCATATACCAAACCATTGAAGAATTTCGAGTTATCCTGATGATGGACAATAAAAACATTATGCATTTAAAACCACGTGTAAAATCAATGTCTTTGAGGAAGCTATTGAAAGAGGAATATAAATATACTAAAACAAAATCCAAGACAATCCTCAAAATCAATGTCATTGATTTCCAGAAATGGACAAAAATAGAAATCGGGAATGGACAGGTTCTCCTAACTATGGGATACTCCCTAATGACAATGATAGTCCTATTGGCCCATTTCTTCATGGATCTAGCATGTGATCGATTTATTAAAAGCTTAAACTATAAAATTAGGGGTGTGAAAATGAATGTCTACACAGACCATACTCCAAAATCCTAGAGGTAGCATATCACATGCGTATGGGAAACAAAGACCCCTCATGTATCATCTTGGCTGAAACATTGGTGGGTTTGAATGACTCGTTCTTAATCTCTTCTATGAGTAAAAGAGGATCACTTTTGGTCCTCTACATCTAATTTCTTGACAAGCTTGGACACCTGCCACCAGTATGTCCTAGAGACACCTGCCACTAGTATAGTTTATTAAAAGTATAAACTATAAAATTGGGGGTAAAAATGAGTGTCTACACAGTGAATGATAAACCATCCTCCAAAATCCTAGAGGTAGCATACCACATGCATAGGGGAAACAAAGACCCCTCAAGTATTATCTTGGCTAAAACATTGATGGGTTTGAATGAATCGTTCTTAATCTCTTCTATGAGTAAAAGAGGCTCACCTCTGGTCCTCTACATCTGATTACTTGACAAGCTTGTACACCTTCCACCAGTATGTCCTAGAGACATCTTATCTCTTTCTCTTCAATATTGAAGAATGAGGAAAGCCTCGCCAAGACCCCTCATAGAAAGTGATGATGAAGTTAGGGATTTACTCCCATAGTACCCCGTTAAAAGAATGACATACATGATGGATGTTATACCCATGATTATGCTTATGAGCTTAGAATGGGTCACATTCTACTACACTCATGACCTCTACAAAAAGTTTGGTCATGACTTTATGCCCCCTTATATGGGAAATATCATCTCTATAGATAGACCTATACGAGGTATCTGAGAAATGACACAATATTTCTCAAATGGGTATCCTAAAAGAGTGAAAGAATTACATAACCGTCATTCTTGAAGAATACGAGAAGCAAAAGAAAAATGAAGAGGAGGCAAGCATATCGACCTTAAAGCATATACAAGGTATCTCGAGAAATGACACTATGCTTTTCAAATGGGTATCCCGAAAGAGCAAAAGAATTACATAGCTGTCATTCTTAAAGAATACGAGAAGGCAAAGAAAAATGAAGAGGCAATCCTATCGACCTCAAGGCCTATACGAGGTATCTCGAGAAATGACACAATGCTTCTCAAATGGTATCCCGAAAGAGTGAAAGAATTACATGAATGTCATTCTTGAAGAATACGAGAAGGCAAAGAAAAATGAAGAGGAGGAGGAGGCTTCCACTTTAGGGATAGGCTATAGTAGGACTACAAGCTTTTGATCCTCGAGTTTTATCCTTTTAGACTCTCTTTGTAAAATATCAACAAGAGAGCTTCGTCTATAACAAACTAAGTGAGTATATTTTATATAACAACTCTATGTTTGCTTATCGAATCACAATAGAGATGCTCACCCTCTAGGATTCATTTTATATACATAAGCATTGAGTTTTCACTTTGTTACATCTGCACACTTTCACCTCTTTCTCTTCACAACAGTCTATGACTGCGACATGCCGACATGGCCCCTAGAAAGAGAGACCCCAAAATCGGACGTTTTATACGCCACCAAATGGCTGAAGAACCCCTAGTACCTGAAATGGTCTCGACAGCCGAATTTAGGGAAATGAAGGGAACTTTGCAACATGTGAAAGAGAAACTCGCGTTGATCACAACTTCTTTATCTAATCAGCAAATTCCATTCACATCTCAAAATATACCTTATTCTCCTCGATTTGTTAACCAGACCATCCCAATTATGTTCACCCCTATTAACCCACGTCTTGCTGGTCAAAAGCCTCAAGAGGAAATCTCTCTTTACAAAGACTCCAAAGAAGATATCAACCTTACCAAAGGGGTACAACATGAGGAGGTAATCAACCCCCTAAGACCATAGGAAAAACAAATTCCAGCGGCTAACCAACCACCGCTAACGGAATATGAATGCTAGATGGCTCAAGTTCAAGCCATGCGGGCATAAATGTAAGCCCATCTAAACAAGATAGTTAATGGCAAAAACACTAAGGAACACTACGATTGGAAAAATGCTATGAAAGTTGTTGAACGAGTAGTTATTCCTCTAGGCGTCAAGTTTCCAGCTCTATCCAAGTACATCAGAAAAAGCGACATGTTAGTGTTTTTCAAAATGTACACTTCTGCAATGACCATTGTGACTTGGAGAACCGATTGTTCTCCACCTATTCCCCTAGTACCTCGATGACGCTACTTCACGCTGGTATCACCAACAAAAGATATTTTATCTATAGAGCACGGAAGAACTGATTGCATCATTCATAGAATGCTTCTTAATGCATCTAAACCTCGAAAGACCAAAAAATAGGTTGAAGAACATCAAACAAGGAGAAAATGAGAAATTATCCGTGTTTATCGAAAGATGGAAAGTTGTCGCCGAGGAAATTGATTCCCTCCCGAGCGAACAACGTCAGATCGACATGATCTTAGAGAGCGTTAATGGACGATATTATGTTAGATTTGATGTCAAAACCTTCCAAAATATGAAGAAATTATTGAAACCCGATAATACCTTGATAATGCCATCGAGAAAGAGGGGAGAGAGGGAAAAGTAGTCAAAGCTACCTCACCCCCAAGTCATTTCCCGAGAAAGGAAAAGACAAAAGTACATCAGGTAACTATTGCATGGAAAGAGTAGTTGCCTCAAAAGACGAGCTCAAGTAAACTTCAACTGCCTAAGGTAGATTCAACCACTCCTACCAAAACCACACCCCAAAGGCACCTAAACCTCCTAGATTCTTTGATGACCTAGAAATGCCTTTAAGCCAATTGATGAAGATTCTTTAGAAAAAGAATATTGTCGAACCTCTCTCCCCAAGAACAAATAGATCATTCTTGGGAAAGTATGAAAACACTTAGTGCGACTACCATCAAGGCTAAGTGGATCACCGGAGTAACAGTTGAGAATTTGAACTTGTAGATCAATCCTTTTTTATTCATTCTCCCTCCTATTAGATCATAATGTCATTGATGTTGAAATCCTCAAACGATTATCTTCATCTTCTTGATCCCTCGTAATTGATGATAATGTCAGCGATGTAGAAACCCCAAGAAAACTATCTTTTTTGGGGGAAACAGTTTAGCGTCATTTTTTTAAAAATCTCAAAAGTGGGAGAAATGGTTAAAATCAAAACTAGATAGTCCATAATTTTAATTAAATGATGACAAGCAACGACCCTAAAGTATCTAATTGGAAACAAACAAACAAACAAACACATATTACAACAACAAAAGCATATAAGACCTACAATTTTAAAATTATGATTCTATTGTGAGCTTCCTCTTTGGCTACTTTTATTCTACTTTATAAACCCAATCTGCATTCCTCAAATCTCAATCTACATTCCACGAATCTCGGCGATTATATTCATGTCGCATCCTCACTTGTTTGGCTATAGACTTTACTTTTGGTGATGAAATTGTTGCATATGATGATGTATGTTTGTGAGTTGTGTTTACATCATTTCATTGGGTTAGGTTACTTTAGTTTAGGCAAAATTTATCTGATAAAGGGAGTTTTGTTTCAGTATTTCAGAAACTTCACATTTACCTGCGCATTCTTTGACTTCAACTTTGTTTGAGTTGCTTCGATCTAATTTCATAGTCTCTTATTCATTTTCCTCCACTGGTTTTCTATAACTTCCATCTTCTAATTTTCCATTGCTTCCATCCTCTAATTCTTCACATTTTTCTTCCTCTGATTCTTCTTCATTTTCACCATCTAATTCTTCTTCTTTTTCTTCTTCTTTACCTGGTTCTTCATCTTCTCCTTCCTCTAATTCTTCATCTCCTCCTTCCTCTAAATCTTCAATATTTTCATCATGTGCTTCTGCATATTTAGTTTATTCTAGATAACTTTCAGTTCCTGATTCTTCAGTTTCATTTTCTTTAGATTTCTCATTCTGCTCCTAAACTTTCAGGCTTTCCTTCTACTCCTGAACTTTCAGTCTTTCCTTTTGTCCCTGAACTTTCATGTTTTCATGTTGTTATTCAATTGTTTTTGCACATTTATTACTGACATTTTCAAAAGTATTGCAGAATGCACATCTGTTTGGCCTCCATTCATATGAAATATCAATGACTGTGGGCTTACCTCTTATGTTAATAATTGTTATTTTTGTTGGTAGAGTTCTTTTAGGATGCACTTCAATGTTTATCCTAGAATATGTGATGTGTTTGCTTTCCTCTATGATTAAGTCCATATACAATGGTTTTTCTAAGAGACTAGACAAATGATTAAGTGTTTCTGCATTGTACATATGAGTCGGGATGTTTCTTAGTTTGAACCAAATTTGAGTTGTTTCTTTCGGTTTGCTAAGTAGGTTCATTCCTTCAGACCATCTTTCCAGCTTCATGTACTCTGACCTAACATAAGTATGCCCTAACTTCAGAATATTCTCAGATTTGTTCCCTACTTGAACTTCAAAAATAAATATCATTGATATTTGCAGTTACATTTTCTAGTACAATGTGGTCTCATTGATTTAACAAGACAACCTTAATGACCAGGAAAGATACACGATTATTTATTATGTAGTTCCAAAAAATACATATTCTCACTCTTTAATGCACTTCTCTTCAACTTCACGGGGTAATTTAAACTCAAAAGGATATTTGAGAATCTCATCCTTTGGTTTAAAATCCCCAAATAAGTTTTGACTTTGTATTGTACCTAAGTTTCAGTTTTCTGTTCAGTGTTTTCTTCATTTACTTTCAAACTTGAGTTACTTCTAATAGTGTAAGTCTTAGTTTTTGGCAATTCATTAGCTCCTGCATTATTTCTACGGATCAGCTAACTATCTTATCATAAACTTTCTTTATGAGTAAATTCCAGTCCTGAAGATAATAAATATTAAGTTGGGCTATGGACTGTTGGGTTTTTTCCTTGCTAAGAACAATCTCTCATTTCTTCGCAAGAAACAACAATTTAATAATTTGATTCTTTAATTCATAGAGATTAGCCCTTTCATATATCCCACCCTCCATTTTTCATCCTTGTTGACTTATGTCTGAACACTTTTTGTCTTTTTAGTTTTATTCTAAGAATTTTCTTTATTTCAGCATTCTCATAACTCTATTTTGTAACGAAGTCACAACCAGGACCTCGATGATCGAACAATGAAGAATTATATTGGAAAGTGAATAGAAACTCTAGATAATGAAAACAAAGTGGAATGAGAATCTGTCTATTGAACTCTATGTAAATAAGAACACGATTACAATCCTTAAATAAAATAAAGCATAACTAAGACATTAAACAAAAGACATGAAGAGTCTCATTACTAGATAAGATCAAGAGTCTTGGACAATCCAATAGGCTCTCTTTAACAACTAAAGACTCCTTAATTATTATTATTATAATTACTTTAATTTCTAACACTCCCCCTTAAAGTGATGCCCGATGAACTAGTCCCAACTTAAATCGTAGATTTTCGAACGGACCTTTCGGAAGTGCTTTTGTGAAGATATCAGCAACATTGTCTTCACTCCTTACTGCAACCATCTCAATGATTCCCTTTAGTACTTTTTCACGAATAAAGTGATGCTCCAACTCAATGTATTTTGTCCTCGCATGAAACACAGGATTTGAAGTCAATTTAATAGCACTCAAATTATCTCCATGTATAGGAACTGGATGATCAAACTTGTCATGAAAATCTTCCCAGAGTCTACGAAGCCATATGCACTCCTGTGCTGCGTGAGTTGATGCTTTGTATTCTGCTTCTGTTGTAGACAAGGATACTGATCCTTGTTTCCTACTACTCCAAGATATGCTAGTGTTTCTACAAAGAAAAACAAACCCAGATGTGGACCTTCGATCGTCTCGATCTCCAGCAAAGTCAGCATCTGCATATCCTTGTAGGACAAATTTTGCATCTTTCTCATATAGTAGACCAATATCTAGCGAGGTATTAATATACTTCAAAATTTTCTTCGCTTCTTCGAGGTGTGGTTTCCTTGGCTCCTGCATGTATCGACTCACCACTCCAACTGCATAAGCAATGTCAGGCCTTGTTATAGTCAGATAAATCAAACTTCCCACAAGAGCACGATAAGGACGAGGATCTGGTAGACATGTTCCTTCGTCTCGACTAAGTCTAGGATTTACGTCGAGAGGAGTATAGCTCTTTTTTCCATCAGTCATACCAAAATTTTCTACCAACTTCTTTGCGTAGTTGATCTGCGATACAAATAACCCTTTATCGAAATTTTCGATTTGCAGACCAATGAAAGTTCCAAGTTCACCAAGCTTCTTCATCTCAAAACGAAGCGAGAGCTCATCTTGTAGACGAGCAACCTCATCATAGTTATTGCCCGTCAAGATTATGTCATCCACATAAAGAAGCACCACCACCATCTGTCCATGATTCTTCTTTATAAATAGACTTGAGTCGGCATCTGAAGCCTTATACCCACAAAATTGAAGATATTCTGCAATCTTTCCATACCAAGCACGAGGGGCTTGCTTTAATCCATATAGTGCCTTCTTAAGTCTACAGACCAATTGGGGACCACTAGTCTGCTCGAATCCAAGTGGTTGTTCCATATATATTGGACGATCAAGTTCTCCGTAGAGAAATGCATTTTTGACATCCAATTGTCACAACTTCCATCAAGAACTTGCTGCTAAGGCCAACACAGTGCGAATTGACGTCATCTTCGCAACTGGGCTGAATGTCTCCTCGTAATCTTCTCCATACTTCTGTGAGAATCCTCGAGCGACCAATCTAGCTTTGTATCGATCTATGTTTCCATCAGCCTTTCGCTTGATTCGATACACCCACTTACATGTGACTGCTTGAGTATCAGGAGGCTTCGGAACAACGTCCCATGTCTCATTCTTCTTGAGAGCATGCATTTACTCCTCCATTGTTGCCACCCATTCCTTGACATTTTTTGCTTCATTATAAGAAGTGGGTTCCTCGTCGTCTATTGCGTTTGCCAAGAAACAAGAAAATGTTGTTACAAAATTTTCATCCCTGAATCGATAGGGCCTTACAATGTTTCTTTATGATCGAGATTCCCTATTCTGTTGTTGACTTGATTCTTCCTCATGTGGACTTTCTGGTAACCTTTCACCTTTGGCTCCTTCATCGACTGAAGTATCTTGAGCTAAGTTAGGGCTCCCCCTGTCACTATTATTACTACTACAAGAGCTTCCCGTAGACGTGGGAATGGGAAGATCAGTCTGAACAATTTCTTCAACTTCCTTCATATAGTGCGAAGAAATTTCGTCGAAAACAACATCTCTCGACACAGTGCATTTGTGGGTTGATGGATCCATACACCGCCACCCTTTCCTTCTCTGGTCATAGCCGACAAACACGCATTTGACTGCCTTTGCATCCAATTCGCTCCTTCTCGAGTCTGGAATATGGACATAACAAGTATATCCAAAAACTCGAAAATGTTTAACATTTGGCTTAAAACCAAAAAGCATCTCGAATGGAGATTTGAACTCATTCGGGCTAAGGGGAACTCGATTGATGACATGAGCAGCACAACTCATACCTTCTGCCCATAACTGCCTTGGTATATTCTTCATATGCAACCAAGACTTACAAGTCTCTGTAAGGTGTCGAATCTTCCTTTCGGCTATCCCATTCTGTTGCGGGGTCTTAGGGAAAGAAAGTTCTCTTTTTATGCCATTTTGCCTACAAAACAGTTCAAACTCTTTTGAGCAAAATTCCCCACCATTGTCTGTCCGCAATACTCGAATTTTCCTTTCTTGTTCTCCTTCTACCGTCTCCTTGAACTCGAGAAATTTAGAGAACACTTCAGACTTCTCTTTCACAAAGTACACCCAAGTGAACCTGGAGAAATCATCCACAAACAGCAACATATATTTACTTCCCGAGTATGAGGCAGTTCGAGTTAGTCCCATCAAGTCACTATGAACTCGATCCAAAGGACCCTTACTTCTCGATACAGAGTTGTCGAAAGGAAGTCGATGAGCCTTCCCATATTGACATCCTTCACACACACTGCCCTCCTCAATTCTCAGATCTTCAGGTAGACCTTCGACAAGTTTCTTTCGAGACATAACACTGAGCTTAGTCATATTGACATGCCCAAGTCTTGCATGCCATAGAAAGGAGGTGCTTTTATTGTTCACCCTTTCTATGTACGAATTTGAAGCTGAAAGGACAAAGAGATCATTTACCCGAGTTCCAGTGTGGACCACATCCGCCTTGATTTCTTTCACGTTCCTTAAGAACTTCACATCATTTGGACCGAACAACACCAAATTTCCAGCGTCTACAGCATTTGCAATCGAGAAGAGATTCTTCTGAATTCCTGGAACGTGGTAGACATTCTTTAGAGTAATAGATTCTCCTTTATCGCTTTCAATGACAACTGATCCTTCCTTTTTAACTTCGTGAATCGAGTTATCTGCCGTGACAATGCCACCGCCCCCATTATGAACTCGACTCGACGAGGACACAGAATCATCTCCAGTAATATGATGTCCGCACCCTGAATCGACGATCCACCTTTGATCGATCTCCTGTTCACCATGAGAAACCTCTGTTTTCTTTTCCTTCGAAGTCGTCACATCGACATGAAAAACCTTGTCCCAGTCCTCCTCAACACGCTGGTTAGACTTTTCTCCGAGATTTGAACAAACAAAATTTCCATTCAAATTTACTCGACAATCTCTCTTGAAGTGTCCAGTCTTGCCGCACCTGAAACACTTAAGGGACTTCTTAGGAATATTTGAAGAATCTTGACATGTTTCTTCCTTCTTCGACTTTCCCTTTTTCCAGCTCGATTTCTTCACGAACAACGCACTGTTCGACTCCTCCTTTATACTCGTTCCAGCCATTTGTGCGGCCAACGACTCTTGAGATGACAATAGATTTTCAAACTCCTCAAGTGAAGGTTGTTGAGCCCAACCTTGAATCGATGTGATGAATGGTGTATATTCAGGTCGAAGTCCTCGAACAATATGCCTCTTTGTTCGAGCCTCTGAGATTTTCTCATTTGGGTTCAATAAAGAAATTTCTGAGCAAATATTCTCTACCTTAAGAAAGAACTCCGAGACAGATCCGATTTGCTTTGCGGCTGCCAACTCGTTTTCAAGCATCTGGAGACGAGCCTTGTTCTTCTTATTGAAAAGACGATCAAGCGTTTCCCAGATCTCACGAGCAGATCCACAACCGATGATGTGCTCAAACAGATTGTGGGAGATTGACCTCTTCAACACAAATTCTGCCTTCGCGTTGAGTCTCTTCCGCTTCTTCGATGTTTCCGCATTTTCAGCAACATCCTCAAGAGCTACATCATCATCGTCTACGACGATGTCCCACAAATCTTCCCCAACCAGGTACGATTCCATACAGGTTTTTCATATCCGGTAGTTTGATTGGTTTAACAACTCCAAACCGAGTCTAGCTACACGACCACCACTTTCCATATCGAATAACAACGATACCTTCTTCAACAATATTACCAAAGCTCTGATACCACGTAACGAAGTCACAACCAGGACCTCGATGATCGAACAGTGAAGAATTATATTGGAAAGTGAATAGAAACTCTAGATAATGAAAACAAACTGGAATGAAAATCTGTCTATTGAACTTTATGTAAATAAGAACACGATTACAATCCTTAAATAAAATAAAGCATAACTAAGATATTAAACAAAAGACATGAAGAGTCTCATTACTAGATAAGATCAAGAGTCTTGGACAATCCAAGAGGCTCTCTTTAACAACTAAAGACTCCTTAATTATTATTATTATAATTACTTTAATTTCTAACAATTTTTGCTCTGTTTCAACCATCGTTTTCTTAATTATATCAATTTTCTCGAAGTTTTTTACTTCTACTCTACTTTGTTCTTTCTCTCCATCTGTTGTAAACCCTAAGAATTTCCTTTTACTTCCAACAAATTTGTAGCAACTAAACTACAGAATTACAACCTTTCAACAATATTACAACAATAGACCAAATTCAATGGCAGAGGTTCTGAATCTACAGAGGTTCTTTATTTCCGAAGAAGCGGCACAACAAACACACAATGGCACGACAACACACATCGGCACGACGAACACGCGACGCAAAGAACACATAGCGATGACACAACAAACACAGATGCACGACCAAGGGCGAACTCAGGAATTATCTTTTCCTTATGCTATAAAGATTTTATGTATTACATTATTACGGTAATAAGTAAACATATTAATCGAACCGTTCCACGGATACCTTATTAAAATAAAATAAATATATAAAATTGAAAAAGTGATAAGAATACTCGATTTGAAAACCAAATTTATGCTTTTAAAATTATATAGTTGAAAAAAAAAGTTTAAAAAAATATGAGAAGTTAAATTAATTAGGTTTTAAATAAGTGAAAACTAACTATATAAATAAAGAAAATATGAAAGTCTAATTTAGTGAATTTCAACCTAATTTGGTGAGAATACAGAGAAAAAACAAAACATAAAAATAACAATAAAAATATAAAATCTTTTCCAAAAATAGATTATCAAGTGAGTAGACACTCGAGAATACAATTATAGAATATTAATACCTATAAATTGTTTTGGAAGCAATTTATTTATTTAAATAACCGAATCAAATTTAACTTATTTTGAATATTAATTTATATTTTTTTATAAACTTTTGAATTAGTTTGAAATTAAGAAATATAAAAGACTATTTTACACTTATATTTATATAAATTATCATTTTAATTTTTATTTTATAAGTAATTTGTACTATTAATTATATTGAAATTAATAAAAAAAAAAATAATATATAATTATTATATAAATGTAGTTTTAAAATAAATAATATCATTATATGATTTACATTATTTTATGAGAAGAATGCCAATTTTATTTACAAAGTTAGATGGAGATGTCAAATTTATTTATAAAGTTGTAAAATTCTATTTATGTATATAAACTTGTTAAAATGTGTTAAAATTATTTAGCATAACGGAATGGCTCAAACGGAGTTAAGTTTTTATCCACGTGGACATTTGTTTTATATTTTGTTATAACCTATTTTTTTATTTCAAGCAGACTTTTTCTTTACATTTAATACATAAAAAGTGAATAAATAAATAAAAATTCCCTTCTCTTCACCTTCATCAATTCATATTCTTCTCATTTCAAATCTCAATCTCCAAAATCTCATCCACCATTTCTCAAACCCACTTCGTCGTCTCTCTCTGAATTTCACTATATCTTCTTCTCAATTGATGTCAAAGCAATATGTTATATATTCAATATGTTATATATAGTCGAAACATCGAGACTAGAAATTTTGGATTTCGTTTGAATGACTTGCTTGCAATTTCTGGTTTCGCTAAGCGGATCAAAACAATGAGTTGTTAGCGGTTAAATGTGATATGTCACCTATGATGGTTAGAATTTTGAAAAATGAAACTGAGATTCTAGAAATAGTTATTGAGATTCTAACTTTGATTATAATCGAAGTTGGAATTGATAAGCTGAATAAATTGGTATTCGAAACGTGTAATGATTGTTTGTCCTTGTTTCTAATTGTTCTTCGTAAAGGAAAAAATAGTTTGAAGATCGTTTCAGTTAGAGTTTTGGAATCCATTTAGTTAGATCCTCAATCACAAAGTTTATTACAGATATTATACTATTTGATCAAAACTGATCCATCCGAAACAAGTTGTATTATCAGGCCTAATAGCAATATCAAAGTCTAGGAATGATCTAATTAAAAAAAGAATAAAAAAACAATTGGCAAAATTCTCTAGAGATTGAGATTCGTTTGTTGAGTTCTTGAATGTGATTGGATAGGTTGCGGCAGCGTCTGCCGGTGAAAAGAGGGGACGAAAATGATGGTGGGCCGACTGGTGAAGAGAGGGGATGAAGGTGAAAAGAGAGAAGAATGAAAATTTTATTTATTTAATTTTATATATTAAATAGAAAGAGAATGCTGTTTGAAACGTAAAAAATAAGTTAAAAAAATATATAAAATAAATTTTTCACGTGGATAAAAACTTAACTCCGTATGAGGCATTCCGTTATGTTAAATAATCTTGACACATTTTGACAAGTTTATATACATAAATAAAATTTTACAACTTTGTAAATAAATTTGACACTTCCTTCCAACTTTATAAATAAAATTGACATTTTTTCCATTATTTTATATATATTTATACTTAAACTTATATCTTTCTTTTTTTAATTCTTTTATTTTTCATTATAATTTATTAATAAAAACATAGAATTAGAATAAAAATATATACAATTTATACAAATCTTATACTATAAAAAAAATTAATCAAAAGATTAGGTTTTAATTTTTAAATAATTGAAGACAAACTATATAAACTAAAAACAAATATAAAAATTTAAACAGAAATATAAAATTTTTTAATAATAATATATATATTATATTATATATACATATTTTATTATTTATATAACCGATATTATATATTATAGATATATATAGACAGAAGTTATTATACAGATATAAATAGTTAATAAATATATATATATATATATATATATATATATATATATATATATATATATATATATATAATTAACTACTGGACTACTGCCCACAATAGTCCGCCCAAGTGGCTCCGTAATTTGTGCACGATGAACACCCAACAACAATATAAAAATACACAGTTGCACGATAGTAAGACGAATACATAACGATACAAAGAACACACAGTTGCACAACGAAGACCAACTTAATAGGTGGACGCATTCGAACAGATCGCTAGACAATTTTGTACTGGGGTTTGATTTGTTGAAAAACAATATAAACAGAAAAAATTGAATGTTTTGCTCCTAGTTTGCAAATTAATGTCACCTGGCTGTTGTGGAAAGAAAAGAATAGTTTAAAAAAAAATGACATCATGTTCCGTGTAGGGACGAATCTATGTAGGGGTTCGGGTGAATGAAAGTTCACCCCGGAAAAAAATATATGAAAAATGATAGATAGCGCGACTTGAGACAGCTAATGGGAGAGCGATGCCTACGTGGGTTGACAGGTAGAATATTCTCTCTCCTATTATTAATTATTTTCTCTCTTCTATTATTAATTATTTTCTCTCTCTTCTTATTAAATAATTTTTATCATGTAAAATAATAAAAATAAAAAAAAATCTCTCTTCTTATTAAATAATTTCTATCATATAAAATAATTAAAAAAAAGAAAAAAAAGGCTATAAAAAATATTTGATAAATAAATAAATTGAAAAGTCAAAAAAATAAAATAAAAATAAAAGAGATAAATCCATAATTCAACTAATCAATAATATTAATTAGGGTTTAGGATTTATGATTTAGGGTTTAGTATTTAGAATTTAGAATTTAGAGTTTAGAGTTTATGGTTTAAGATTTAGAGTTTAGGATTTAAGGTTTAAGATTTAGGGTTTAGAATTTATTTAAACATATTATTAAAATATTTAATGTGAGAGTTTGTTGTAAATTATTGAGTTATTTTAACCGGTTAAATGAGAGATAATAAATATCAAATAAATGAGTAAAATAATAATCGTGAGAATATGGATAAGTGAGATAATTTAATTTGTAGAGATAGTGAGAGAAATTATTTAATAAGAGGAGAGAGAAATTAATTAATAAGAGAAGAGAGAAATTAATTAATAAAAGGAGAAAATATTCTATAATCGTGTTTTAATTATAATTATATTTTTATTTATTTATTAATTTCACCTGTCGTCACATAGATCATCGCCCTCCCAGTCGCTGTCTCAAAGTCGCGCTCTCTATTATTCCTCAAAATATATATATATATATATATTTTACGGTATAAATTTGACATTACTCCTAATTTCTTAAAAAAATTTAATATAATTTATTGATTTTTTTATCTAATTATTAAAAAAATAATAAAACTTTACTTTTATATAATTTTAAAAATTCGTTACTCGAATTTGGAAATTAATCACTTGAGATTTGAAAACATTTTAGTTTTTTTCTTTCATAAAATTAATTTTCTTTAATTTAACTAACTTATTTATTATTTGATTTTAAATTTTATAATCGTTATTATTATTAAACTATACCATATAAATTATATACATTTATATAAAAATAGGACATTCAAATTTATAATATTAATTAATCTCTAAAGAAGGAATCAATATAGAAAATTTAAATAAAATTACGAAAACTCGTAAAATAAAAATATTTATTTATCAAAAATTTTAATTTTCCATTACAATTATTTAGATTTTAACGTGGTATCATTATAAATATTATATTTATTTAAAAAAATACAATTATACTAAATAATTAAAATATTGTAAATAAAAGATAAATATAGAGATATAACAAACTCATTTTAATAAAAAGAAAATCAAATTTTAAATTTAACCTATATAAAATACTAATAAATTCTATTATGAAGTTGAAATTAAGAAACAAGTAAAAGTTGAGGGATGCTTTTGAGAAAATAGAAGAATAAAAAAATTAAAGATAAATACTAGTTTAAAGGTATTTTTGCTAAAACTAAGTTAAATTTACATGTACAAAAAAATTGTCTCATTTAGTATTTGTCTTACTTTTAAATTATACTAAATAATTAAAATATTGTAAATAAAAGATAAATATAGAGATATAACAAACTCATTTTAATAAAAAGAAAATCAAATTTTAAATTTAACCTATATAAAATACTAATAAATTCTATTATGAAGTTGAAATTAAGAAACAAGTAAAAGTTGAGGGATGCTTTTGAGAAAATAGAAGAATAAAAAAATTAAAGATAAATACTAGTTTAAAGGTATTTTTGCTAAAACTAAGTTAAATTTACATGTACAAAAAAATTGTCTCATTTAGTATTTGTCTTACTTTTATTAAAATAAAATATATTATATATTTTTAAAATTATATTTATTAAATTATATATATATATATATTTAAAAACTAAAATAAATGAATCATTTGTCTAGCCTCTACTCTCAAATCTTTGTTAGTTATATGCTATTACCTTCTCCATCATTATATTTTGTCTTATCAAAATTTCTTATATCAAAAGTATTGTTTGATGTGACATAATTTTATAATATATTAGATAACAAATTTAAATACATTTATACATATAAGTTAAAATATTGTGTATAAATTATATAACGATAATAGATGGAAGTGGAAAGACTGTCGATTTCAAAGCTTGAGTTGAAGTTTCGTGGTTCACTGTAGGGAAAGAAGATTCGCCGAAATTGATAACAAATATTTAGGCACTTCCTATTTTCTGTCAAATAAAGTAGAGGTGGAGAGCGAACAAAAAGATGTCACACTAAGAAAAGGAAAAACACGAATTCTGAATCGGTGCGCACTGCGTTCTCATGTATTCTATCACGAAAGAAATTATGTTTAAGAAAACAATGATTACATGACTTTGAACGATCATTCGTATTCTACTTCACATAAATATTTTTTTTGACATCTCAATTCGAAGATCAACTCAAGTTAACTAAAAACAATTTTGGTAAAATGATAGACAAAACAATAAAATATACTAGTGTTATCATCTTTTATCTATAAATGAAATGAGATGATCTATTTGAAAATTTTCAATGCTATCAAGTTTGATAAATCAATTTTAAAATATGCTTAATTTAAGCCAAGTATACCTATGAATCATCAATTGTTAGAATGTTTTACTAAAAAAATAAGAAGTAAAATCATCAGATTGGTACATCCCATTTTATTTCTTTAAATTCCATAAAGATGTATGTTATGATCTTGTGATAAAATGCTTCATTAAGTTATTATTTAAATAATTTTAATATAATTATTGGTTATTTCATTTTCTTAATTAATAATTATATTATTTAATTTATTAATCAAAATATTAAAATAAATTTATTTAAAATAAAAAAAATATTTTATCTTTATATATTCATATTGTAATCATAAATTTTAAATAATTCACTTATTATTTAAATAAAAACAAATTACAACCACACATAAGATATTGTTATGCATTTAGGACTAAATTAGAGTCATGTTAATTTGTATTAAATTAGATGTCAATACAATTGAGTTCATTCTTCAACCTATAAGATTTTATGATTTTAGAGAAGAATATAGAGTCTTATTTGATTTAAAGTAAACTAGTTAAATTTTGACGTTAAAAAATAAAATTTATATTTATAAATTAAAAATATTAATATTTATTCAAATACAATAATTAACTTAATTTTTTTAAATATAACTTATTTATAGTGTCATTTATTTAATATTATTATTATAATTTAATTAATTTTATTTTTAATTTTTGAAAATTATTTCAATCTATAAAATTCTTAATTATACCTGACTAATATATATATTTTTTTAAATTAAACTCTTACTAATTTCAATTTGAAGAAAGACTTATTTGTATCTATTTGATGCATTATTTATAAAAATATATATTAATTTGAATTTTGATTTTTGATTTTTTTTTTAATATTTTAACTTTTGAAAATTTACTTTCAATAAAAATTAATTAAAATTGAGGAGTGATAGGGAGGGAATGAGAAAAGAACTAATCACTACTGGTTTGGAAAAATGATAAAAGGCGAGTAGAGAAAAAAGAGAAAAAAATTTGTTATTTTTTGGCTAATCAAATTGCGCCACATCATTCTCTCCCCCAAATCTAAAATTATATTGTTACATTGAATTTAAAATATAAAGTGTTATTAGCCTAATTGGTTAAAGTTCGAAACATATTTATAACAGTTTAAATTTTATTTTTAACCGTTTTAAGTTTATAGGTCCACTCGGTAATCCGAAAACTTTCAAAATTAATAATCATTATTTATTTATATATATATATATAATATAAATATATATATATATATAATATAAATATATATATATATATATATATAATATAAATATATACTTTCACTTTTCTAAATATGTTTTAATACTGAAATTCAGGCCCAATAGAAGTGTTTAGGGAAAAAAAAAACTGTCTACATATAATTTGTCAATTTGTCGGCCCAAATGTTCTTTTTTTTACTTCTTGTCGTTCTTCTTTTCCGTTTAGGTATTCTCTTCAATGGCCTTCCTTGTTCATTTTCCTTGTCTTTGAATTTCTGGTTTGAAGAATGCATTTTTGGATTGAATTCAGTCGTTTTCGCTTCTTTGTATTCATATTACAGACAGTATAGGACCTAGATAATGTATGGATCCCTGTGTTCTTCTCTTCTTCGCCAGCAATTTGCAGTATTCGCAGACAAAAATGAGGCTGTACCATGTTTACAAACATTCATTTCTCCTCTACCGCCGCCAATTTCACCGTCCATTCGTCACTAAATACAGCGGAAAAGTCGTCGTTGCAGCCAACGATGGCCGTTCAATCGCCGTCGAAATAGAATCCCCTAACATTCAAATCGATATACGAGGTTACCCTCTTCCCCGCAAAGATCTTATATGTAAGTTAACAAAAATTCTTCAAACACCACCATCTCCTTCAACTGATCCTTTCCTTGACCTTTCCGACTATCTTCAATCCATAACACTAACTTTAACTCCATCTGAAGTGTCCGAAGTAATCAAGTCATTGAAATCTCCGGAACTTGCTTTCCAGTTCTTTAGATTCTGCACAACCATCCCTAATTTCCGTCATGATTGCTTCACTTATAACCGCATATTGATGATTGTGTTCCGTTCATCGTCTGTTGACCGGTTCGATACTGTCAAACAGATTCTTGATGAAATGGAGAGGAGTGGTGTTAGAGGGAATATCTCTACTGTTAATATTTTGATTGGGATACGTAGGGATGAGGAAAATGGTGTTATGCATTTGGAGACTTGTTTGAATTTGGTGAGGAAATGGGGTTTGATGATGAATTGTTATACGTATAAATGTCTTCTTCAGGCTTACTTGAGGCTCAATGAATCAAACCGAGCAATTCAAGTGTATAAAGAGATGAAGAAGCGTGGATATAAGTTGGATGTGTTTGCATATAACATGCTTCTTGATGCTTTGTCCAAAAGTGATAAGGTATTGTTTTGATCTTAAAAGAATTCCAATTCCTTTGTATTGTATGAATTTGAGCTATAATTTTTGTTTCTGTATTCTAATCCATACCAGAAACAACCAATAAGTCTCTAAATAAGTTTAGTTTTCAAACATAATCTCATTCAATACGTTTCTTGATCCACAATTTTTGTATGCATTTGTTTTTAAATGGGCAACATATGGATAGTCAATTTAGAGAGGATAAACCATGCAATTCTTGCACAAGTTAGAATTTCTTTGATCAATGAATTGGGAGATGGTAGATTGATTAGTGGGTTATTTGAAAATAATAGCAGTTGATTTCATTGATCCTGATTAGCCAATGTAACAATATTGACAGGCTGATTTGGCTTACAAAGTTTTCGAAGACATGAAGAAGAAGCATTGTGACCCGGATGAATATACGTACACAATCTTAATTAGAACGAAGGGAAAAAACGGAGAAGCTAATGAAGCACTCGAACTTTTCCAAGAAATGCTGGCAAAAGGCTATTCTCCAAATCTAATATCATACAACACTATGATGCAGGGTCTCGTTATGAGTCGAATGGTTGACAAGTGTATCTTTCTTTTTACCAAAATGGTGGAGAATAACTGCCGTCCCAATGAATTTACCTACAGTCTCATCCTAACCCTTCTAATTGCAGAAGGGCAGCTTGGTAAACTTCAAAATATTCTCAAGATATCAGAAAGGTACATGAACAAGTCAATTTACGCCTTTCTTGTAAGAACTTTAACTAGATTAGGTCATGCAAGAGAAGGCCATCAACTTTTCTGCCATATGTGGAATTCCCATGATATAGGCGATAGAGAAGCTTACCTATCTATGTTAGAAAGTTTGTGCAATTCCGGTAAACTAGCAGAGGCAATGGATTTCCTTGAAAAGATTCACGAGAAGGGTATAATTTGCGATACTGTTATGTACAACATGGTGTTTTCTTCTCTGGGTAGACTAAAACAGGTATCGCATCTATCCGACCTTTATGAAAAGATGAAACGAGAAGGACCCGTTCCAGATATTTTTACGTACAATATTCTGATCTCTAGCTTCGGTAGAGTCGGTCGAGTTGACGAAGCGGTGAAAATCTTCGAGGAACTCGAAGGAAGTGACTGTAATCCTGATATCATATCTTATAATTCATTAATTAACTGTCTTGGGAAGAATGGCGATGTTGATGAAGCTCATATGAGGTTTAAAGAGATGCAGGAGAAAGGGTTTAGTCCCGACGTGGTCACGTATAGTACACTTATAGAGTGTTTTGGGAAGACAGATCGAGTCGAAATGGCTTGCAGGCTCTTCGATGAAATGCTTGATGAAGGCTGTTCACCTAATATTGTGACTTATAATATTTTGCTGGACTGTCTTGAAAGATCTGGAAGGACTAGTGAAGCAGTTGATCTTTATGCAAAGCTTAAGCAGCAGGATTTAAGTCCTGATTCGATTACACATTCGATTCTTGTTAGATTGCAAGGTGGGTCTGGTAAGACAGTTAGGACTCGTAGACAGGCTCCGATTACAGGTTGGGTTGTTAGCCCTTTGAGGTGATAGTAGATCAGATTTTGGACATAACTGTAAATTGTGGAAATTGGCTTGCCTCCACTCCAGCATGGAATTTTTCGATAACCAAATGGTTAGTTCTTCAAACTTGAACCCGGGTTATTTCCTTTTTCTAATCATGACTCGGACTATAATCAGTATAGGCAAGCATATTTAAGTCCTAAATTCTGCATATTGTAAATGATAGTGTTGAGGGTGTTATTGTCAAATTAGTGTAGTCTTGTATGACATATTCTAAACCTTTTAAAAGATTATTGAAAACATGGTTTGGATGAATTCTCTTTTGTTTATTGTTGATGCAAGGAAATGTCACATTGAGTTGGTGTTATTTTGATCTTAAATTGATAAGAGATAGATTTTACATTAAATATGATACAAGTAAGCATAAAATATTCTAATTCTTCTTCTTTCTCCAAAATGTTATCTCCATTTACATTTTAATGTCAACCCATCACTATTTAAGAGATAAAAATCACGGTTTGATTACTTAAGAGATAAAAATCACAGTTTGATTTTCATTTAGAACACTTTAAGTTAAGTGGTTTTTTATCACCTCTTTTAGCATAACACCAACAAGAAGTGGATATTTTCATCCTCTCTGAGGTTCTGGGTTCAAACCATCGGACGGTAAATTTTGCGTCTGATTAAATGGATAAGTGTGTTTGTGAATAATGTGCTTAACTCGCGGAGATTAAAAGTCACGAGTTTGATTCTCCCTCACAATGCTTTACATGTCTAGAAGCACAATAGAATGCTCTACATGTCTAGAAGCACAATAGAATGTTCTTTTGCTGATCTGATGTTGTCCCAAATCATTACATGTTCATGATTTTGATAGCCAAATCACTGCATGCTTATAATTTTGATAGCCATATCAGCGAAAAGTATTTAGTGCCTATGGTCAATTCTCCATCATTATGTTTCTTTTGCTGAGTGGCATGTATTTTCACTATACTCGTTTTTTTTAACCTACTCACATTGGGCCTAGTGACCAAGTAGTTTGTCCAATAGTAAGCTAAGAAATATTGAATGGGATGTGGACGTGGGGGTTTCAAGAAATACAAATAAACTCTTGAGTTTTTTCAAATTTGGTGAGCGATCTTTGCAGCGTTAATACATTTTTTGCTGGTGGGTTCCATTATCATCTTTCATTAAAAAAAAAATAAAATAAAAAAATTGGATGATATTCAAAACTTAGATGCCCATTTTGTAAAAATATAAAGTTTAAATCCCCTTTAGAATATCTCATTATATTTAGTCTCATTTTGATTTATTATATTAATGCATGTTTATTAAAGAAGAAAAAGAATGATATCTAGCATCCTTCTTCTACCGACTTCTTTAAATTCGATGGCCCCAATTCCATCCTCATTCAATAAATCAAACTTCCTTCAATCAATCAAAAGCATTATAATGCTTTTCTTCTTCGATCGATTCTTCACCCTTGGATAAAAAGACAGTCTTTGGGCTGACAAACGATGTTTGGATGGAAATGTTTCCAGTGGAGCAGAGTTCCAGCGGACTCCTTTCCTTCGCGCCATCGGACCTTCTCTCTCCCGTCGCCGCTCCCCAAATGGCCTCTAGGTACTCAATCATTTTCAATTTATCATCACCCATGTTGCCAAGATCTCGAATTACCCTAGAATTCCTCATTTCATCATGGGTAGAACTTAGAAGATATAAATATGACTTTGTTTTTTGGATATGGCCCTAATTTCCATTTTTTTTGTTAATGGGTACATTTTTAGGTCAAGGATTTGGTACTGGAAGAATAAATATAGGAGAGTTAGAAGTTATTCAAGTCACCAAATTTGAGTATATCTGGGATTGTAATTTCAGGAATTCAACTGTTGCATTTTATAAACCCATAGATATACCGGATGGATTTCGCAACCTTGGATACTATTGCCAGTCTAGTGATTGTTCTTCCTCACTAGGGTTCGTCCTAGTGGCAAGGGAAGTGATTTCACCTTTGGACAATATTGTGATCCAACATCATTCCCCTGCTCTGTTAAATCCTCTTGATTATAGGTTGGTATGGAGCTCTAATGATGGACTCAATGAAACCTGTAATGGGTCTGGTTGCTTCTGGTTTCCTAACCCACCTCAAGGTTATGAATCCATGGGTTTTGTTGTTACTAATACCCTTGACAAGCCAGAACTCGATCAAGTTTGGTGTGTTCGAGCTGACTTAACCGATAGATGTGAGACTTACAGACTTTTACTTGATACAAAATCGAGTTTTTCATTTCGAGTATGGGACATTCGACCCTCTCATCGTGGAATGATTGGTAAAGGTGTCAATTTGGGTACATTTTTCTGTAGTAGTTTTAGTGGAAGTATTGGTGAACACTTAAATATTGCTTGCTTGAAAAACTTAAATCCATCGCTACATGCCATGCCAAATCTTGACCAGATTCATGCTGTTGTTAGCCATTATGGACCCACATTCATCTTTCATCCGGATGAGATTTATCTTCCGTCTTCTGTTTCGTGGTTTTTCACGAATGGTGCACGTCTCTATAAACGAGGCGAATTGGCAGGTGAGCCAATTGAATCTTCCGGTTCTAACTTACCTGCAAATGGAACGAATGATGATGCATACTGGATAGATTTGCCTATTGATAATAAGAGTGAGCTTGTCAAACGAGGAAATATAGAAAGTAGTGTGCTTTATGTGCATGTGAAGCCCGCCTTAGGTGGAACTTTCACAGATATCGTGTTTTGGATATTTTGTCCATTTAACGGGCCTGGAACTCTTAAGCTTTGCAATACTAACATCCCTCTTGGTAAAATCGGGCAGCATTTATGTGATTGGGAACACGTCACTCTAAGGATAAGCAACTTCACGGGTGAGCTTTCGTGCATGTACTTTTCACAGCATAGTGGTGGTAAATGGGTGGATGCCTCCAATTTGGAGTTTATAGAAGGAAATAAAGCTATTGTTTACTCGTCTAGAAACGGGCACGCTAACTTTCCTCATCCCGGTTCGTTCATTCAAGGATCTAAGAAACTTGGAGTTGGGATCACAAACGACACTGCTTACAGTAATTACAGAGTGGATTCAAGTGTGCGTTATGAGATCGTCTCGGCTGAATACTTGGGGAATGGAGTTGTTAAGGAGCCTTGTTGGTTGTTGTTCATGAGAAAATGGGGTCCAAAAGTTAGTTATAGTATAAGAAACAAGTTGGATCAGATTGTGAATCGTTTGCCTGTGGTGATTGGTTGTAGAATGAAGAACGCTGTTTACAAGTTACCGGCGGAACTCTATGGGGAGGATGGACCTACAGGACCGAAGGAGAAGAACTATTGGGTCGGGGATGAAAGATCATAATCATTTAATCCCTCAAACTCAAATTCTCGAATTCCAAAACAAGTCGACTCAACTTGTATTGAATAAATCCCTAAAACATCTTTTAATCCTTCAAACTCAAATCCTCCAACAAAGCAATTCAAAAAACAAATAAGTTTCTTAATGCCTAAGGGATAACATGTGATTCAAATCAATAATCTTACAAAGCTCCTAATTTATCCTATGAATTAGGAGCTTTTCTCTAATTTCCATCTTAAATTTTCATACCTTTTTTAATGTCTCTTTAAACTTTTCTTTCAGTTTTCCCAAAGCATCTTGCATATATTTTCCTCCAAAACTTACAAGTTTTTATTTTTTTATTTTTTAGAAAAACGACTTAACGTAATTTGTTAAACGACATGAGTTTAGCGTAATTTGTTAAACGACATGAGTTTTTTTTATCAAACTAGACAAACCCTAAACATGATTTAATAAAAAACAAACAACCAAGAAATCATTCAAACACAAATATAAGTGCCTTAAACAAAGCAACTTGAGTGACTTAGTTATATGAAATTTTCAATTTTGCATAGGCTCATGTTGCAAAGCACTCTTCTAGGGTTTAGAAGATAAGTTTTTTTTTTTTTTGTTAACTCTCATCATAGTCCATTCTTTAACATAGATCCCAAACTTTAGGAGCATTATCAATGAGCATGCAAATATAAAAATTATTCAAGTTTTATTAGAAAATGGCAATAAAAAAAATATGCTTAAGTTTTCTACTCCCACTTTGCAAAGTGGACGTGATTTTTCATCAATCTTCATGAATCCCCTCATGAAGTGGAACCACTTTAGAAGACCACACAATCTTATGTCATTCTACTTTAATATTCTTCTTTGTTCTAAGAGCTCTCACACTTTGGAAGAGTTTGATTTTAAAATTGATAGTGTAAGAGTAAATTAAAATTATTGGATTGAGTTCTTACACAAATATTAAACTTATATGATTTATTGAATGAATGTACAATTGTTTATATATTTATAATAAAGTAGTTAAATGTACCATTTATTTTGGGTTCACTTTGAATTATGATGATGTGACAATTGATTTTTTTAAATTAGCTATCAGTACTTTATATCCCTTGAAGTGAAAAAGGTGAGACAATAAGATACAAATTGTAAACTTCTCGCATAAAAGAAAAGAATTGATGAGATGAAAGAGCCTTGACGAAGATAATTAATTTTTTTTTATCTTTCATAGGAATCTACTTAATAATTAATTATTTAAGAGAAAAAATTCTTGAATAAAGTGAAAGTCAATTTAAATATACATTGTGTGAACATGAAAAACTCGGATTCATGATAGAATGCAACATCAATATTATCCCACTATATAACTAACGAAGAAAAAAAAGAAAACTATAATTTACTTTAATCCAGACACGGTGAATTGAAGTTCTCTCCGCCTTCACATATCTCTCTCCGTTTTTTTGGGACCGGGATTAGGAAGTTAAAAGACTCAAAATTCTCTTTCGGTAAAATTCGATAATTAATTTAGTGAAATTGATCTTTTATTCATCTATTTATAAATTATTTACGTTAACAATGTTTAAAATTGTTAAAAGACAAAACATCGTTTTATATAATTTTAAGATTTTCAATTTGTTAAGTATAAAATACTAAATTTGAAATCTCAATTTACTATTGAGTAGCCTCAATTTGGCAATTTGTCGGTAAATAAACTCATGTGAGCTTGTTTTATACTAGTTATTCGTGAGTTTTTTAAATTTTGTCTCAAAAATCTTATTTGATGAAAATATGTTAATTAGGTTTTAATTTTTTTTAAATAAGAATATTTTAATTGATAAAATTAGTAATTTAATTGTTATAAATAGTGGCGTGATATATTTATAAAAAATTAAATAAAATTTCAAAAAATCCGACATCTAACTTTATGTGTAAACATATTACACTCCCAAATATAATCACAGTATGAATTTATGTATAATAAAAATTCAATTAACATGTTAAATCTTTATATATATTTTTTCCAATAAACAAAATATGGATTATATTCAATCAATAATTATGCTAAAAAATTAACAAAAGTAACCAAGAAATTAAAGCTCCAGCCAAAATGATCAAGAACATTCCAAAACCTGAAAATCCCAAGTTACTAGAACCCTGGCCAAGACCCATCTTCAATCCTTTCAAAGAGAAACAAACACCAGGATCTCTCATCGAGACACTGCTCCCAATCAAGATCGAGTTGTTCACCCCTTGAACATTGTTATTTATGTAAATGTTTATGTTAAAATTGCCTTCTTGCCCTTGGTTATGTCGCAACAGCAATGCCCCAACGTTGGTTCCTTCCATATTGACACGCCTGAAAGAACCGTCGATGTTGGTTCTCGCAGACATCATGAGTAGTTGTTTTATTATTGATCTCAAAAGTTGGTTTTCTTCCAAGTTCTCCATATAAGAGTTTAATTTCTCCACTTTGTTTTCTTTCAAATGTGAGTTAGATGTTGAGAGATAATAATATGAGTTTTATGATACCTTCCTTCAACTGCAAGAAAACTAAAAGATTATATTCCTTTGTAATGGCATGCTGATTTATGCTACTTTATTTTTGCATGTTATGGTTCTGCATTAGCTTTGAAATGAGAATGTGGATAGCATAAAGTTTTATAAGTTTATTATAAGATTTAGATAAATAAGTTTAAGTGGTAAGAGTGGTTCTTAAAATACAAAAGATTATTCAATTCTAATTTAAAACACTTTAAATATAAATAAAAAATCATAGTTTTAAAGTGTCATTGCTAGTTTTCTAACATTAAGAAAACATAAATATATAGTTTTTATTTTCTTGAATGAGCTAAAGTCCAATATAGTCCTAAATATCGATTCCACTTGGTGGGTGTCAGCTTAGCTTTTTAATATTTAAGATATAAATATATAGAATGCAATGATTTTTATTTTTCTGAACTAAGCTTAAATTCAATTTAGTCCTAATTATATATCTATTCGATGGTGAATAGAAACTTAGGAGCAGTAAAATATAAATAATTAAGTTTAAAGGAAAAGTAATCCCATGTGAAAACAACAATGACTTTTTTTCATTAGAAAATTTGTTCCGTTTGACATCATTTAAATTTAAATGTTTAACATGTTTTTTATTAAATTAAATAATAATAAAAAAAATACATTGTTATTAGAGATGAGTTACCGTATATCTTAATGTTTTATTCATATCTTATACCTTATCGAATATTTTGGCTTTACCTTACCTTAATTTCGGTATACCTTAATTTCGATATACCTTAATTTCGGTATACAAAAAAATCATACATTTATCTTACCTTTATTTTGGTATATCTTAATTTCGGTACAGTATCAGTATTATACCTTTGACACCTAAAAAATATATTAACTTAAAAAAAAATTAATTTCATTGATAAGGTAAAGATTGTATATATTAAATAATATTTCAGTATAATTATATTTTGATATTATTTAAAAAAAATTATATTTTTATAATTAAATTAATATTAAATTTATTTAATTATTTCCTTATAATATTATATATATATATATATAATAATATATATATATATATATATTAACTTATAAATACTATTTTAATATTTCAGTATATCTCGATATACTAAAATTTTACAAATCTCGTATTTTTACCGTACTAATAATTTCGGTATCGGTATCATATCTTACCGTTTTTTGGCATACCTTAAAAATTGATATTTTCGATATATTACAGTACGATATTTTCGATATAACTTTAATATCGATAATTTTTTTCACATAATTGAATTATTGATGAATATTTTGTTTTTGTAAGTATAGAAACTTCACATAATACGGTTAATTTGCCCAATACAATTTCCATTTCTTCAAGCCACCACACAAACTGTGTTTCCATTCTATACGGTTTTGCTTAACTTAAATATATTATTATTTTGAAATTAATTATTTATTTTTGAATAAGTAATAAATTTAATATATATATATATTATTTATAATTGATATATATATATATATTAAATAATAATATATTATAAATAAATTTATATATAAATTTAAATTGTTAAATTTTATTAAAATTTTCAATTTATTTTATATGTATTTATATTTTATAATATATTATTAAAATTGTTAATAGTTTTTTTAATATCATGAAATTATTTTTTTAAATAATGTTTTTAAATTTATTAGAATAAGTTTATAATATTAAAAAAAAAAAATTACATATTTTAATAGAGAATGATTGAGAGAGAGAATTTAAGAGAGGGAATGGGAGAGGGAATGATGTGCCACAATTTGATTAGCCAAAAAAATAACAAAATTTATCCATCTTCTCTCCTCACCTTTTATCATTTTTTCAATGATATAATGACACATGATTCCCTCCCAATTCCCTCCCCTATCACTCTTCATTTTAATAATATATATAAATATATATATATATTTAGAATTATTAATTTTATTAAAAGATTCAAAATAAAATTATTATATTAACATATTTTATCATAAATTATTATTATTAACGCTTATTTTAGTATTTATTTAAAAAACACTTTAATAATTATTCTAAAATAAATATATTTATATAATAAATTAAATTTGTAATCTTTATTATAAATTAAAAAATAAAATTATTATTTAAAAATATTTATTTGGAATTATCCTTAATTTAAAAAATTATAAATAATATATATAAATTAAAATTATTGATTTTATTCAAAATTTTAAAAAATAATAATTAATTTCATAATATTTAATTTATAATAAAAATAATTAAGTTAGAAGTTTAAATATTTACTATTAAAATATACTTAATGGTTTGATTGTTCAATTAGAGCTCATGCACCTGATCGTTTACAATGCATCCTAGTCCTCGGCTAAAACTAATTGTTATTTAATTTTATAAAGATTCATAAATTAAAATTTTGTAATTTGTAAATTTATTCTAGTTCATTGACAAATATAAGGGTTCATTTGAAAACGCCTCTGTGACAATTCAATCTATTCCTTTATATTGTATATTATAAACTATTCTCTTTCCAATGTAATTTAAAAAATATATATATATATATATATAAGATTGTGGGTTTGATAATCATATAATAAAAATTGGAGGCCTAATTTTAATTCTTAAATTTTGTATAATATTTCAGAATATTAGTTGAAATTGTAATTAAAATTAAAATTAAAATTTCAATATAATTTTATTTTTTTTTCAATTCCACTATTTTTAGCTTGAAATTTAAATTTTAATATTTTTTTAATATATTTTTGAAACAAAATATTTTAATATTTTATCATTTACAAAAAGTATAATTTTTTTTTTTAATTTAAAAAGTTAATATATATATATATATATATATATATTAATTTAGTAAGTTAACATTTTAAACCGATATTTTTTTTAGTTTAAAATATATATATTTATTTTTTGAATTTAAAAGTTAACATTTCGAATTAATATTTTTTCTTACTAATCATAATAAATTGTGTTAAATCAATATTTTAACAATATAGATAATAAGAACACCAATTTGAAACTGTCCCGCAAAAATTGAACCAAATTTTCTGTTTGGGACGGTTTTTCCTCGAAACCGAACGAAATAGTATTTATGTCCTCGCCTTAACCTGTCCCGATCTCACCCCAATTATATCTCGAACACTATAAACATAATTAAATATATTAAACCACTAATATATTTATTAGTACATTATATTTGATAAGAATTTTATTTCTTTATAATAATATAAAATTTCAATAATATATATTATATTAAAAAAACTGTTTATATAATTTTATTGTATACTTTTTTTTCTTTTTTTTTAATATTTTATTAACTGTGCCCGCATAAATTTTTCGTAACAAACTTTATTGTGAAAGCAAATCCATAAACACAGCCCATAACCATAAAATAAGTATTTACAAATGTAGTTATCACACCAAATTCTTGCCTCAATAGGAATAATCATATAATATAACAAAATACTTTTATTTTACAGAATATAGTATTGCCAAGCAACAGCTGAACTGATGAATTTGCTTCATAAGATTAATGTGCATTTTGATTAAAAACTATGTATAATTTGCACCAGGTTGAAATGCTAATATGTTTCCATGGCTTATTATGAAACTTGTCTCATTTTTTAGGCTTTAATATCTTTAAATGGTGAATGGATGACAATTTATGATTTAGATACTCTGATTAATAGTTAAAAACATTAATGACTTTCTGCAAGCTAAGTATGAAAAAACAGTAATTATTAAAGGAGGTAAGTTGTGATCCTAGATTGAACATAATAAACAGAACCATGAAAGGACCAAATCAGAAACAAATAGCCAGAAAGTGAAAAGATAGAACCGAAGGGCCTTGTTCTTACTTCAGTATATGCCTGGAGGGATAAAGGAAACCACTCTCATAATAAACCATGGTCACGGCATGTTGATATTCATTGAGTTGGAAGGCTGGTTCTGCATCGTCAATGGTGCAGTTCATGCTATAATAATCATTACTCACTACTAGAAAATATATCATATTCAAAATGGAAAAAGTATGCTTCCAATTCATCAAAATGTGAAGCTTTTTGTTCTGAGAAGTGTCGAAAGAACAGATAGAAACTTGTTTTGAGAGGGTCTGACAGTCGCAAAAGAACAAATAGAAACTTGTTCTGAGAAGGATCTTCTGTCTAACGGAGAGGCCGCAGCTGTCTTGCGGTCTCAGGGGAAGCCGAACCAGAAGCCAATTGGAGTGATAAAGAGATTCAAATAATGACCAAAATTCAGTTTTTAGTTTTAATGATTGGGTGTCCGGTTTTTTATTAGGTACTCAAACCAAACCTTCCACTTCGGACACCCGACCCGTCAGGACCCACTGTCATGTGATGAGATCCTTGCATGATGAGAAAAAGGTTGAGCCCAAAATCAGTTTTTAGTTTTAATGATTGGATCTCAATTTTTTTATTGGTACCCGAACCGATGGATTCTAATCTGAAATTCTTCCAGACCAAAATTTAAATTAAACATCTAAATCAGACCATCTCATTCCCATCCCATCCATTCCCTTACTATTATCCCAACTGAAAACTTCTATATTACCCCCACCAAGATCATTGATTACTTACTGTACAACAAACTCCTGAAAACGTTCTAAAAGGAAGCTTCTAGGTCTTTCGGAGCATACCTAGACAGAAGTAGTCCACCACGGTCGCTAATACTTCCTTTCAATCGATAAAACATCCTCTTGCTCCTAACTGTCCTCAAAGGACCGGATCTATTGCTCAACCCAGAAGCTGAAAATGATCGGTCTGTTACCTCAAGTGGTCCCGAACTGTACTCCATTGTTATCAAAGATGAAGTGTGCCCACCAGCATTTCCCCAGCTGCTATCTGAAGGGATTAAATCACCTTTAGAATCGGAGTCACGATGTGAGGACTCTTTGCAAGTATCGTCAGCAGCAGCATCGTTGTATATGAGTTTCAGCGCCTGAACAACTTCGCCCATAAAAGGCCTGTGGCTCACTTCTGTGTGAACACACATGGAGGCGATTGATGCTACTTTCGCCATGTCATCGAAGTCGTAGCTTCCAGCTAAGGAGGGATCCACTAACTTCTCTAATCCTTCTCTGCTTCCCAGCAAAGGCCGAGCCCAAGTGACCAGATTCTCTTCCCCTGGAGGTTGAAACATGTCCACGGGTTTTCTACCCGAAAGTAGCTCTAAAAGCACAACACCATAACTGTACACATCGCTCTTCACCAGTAGATGCCCAGTCATTGCATATTCAGGAGCAACGTACCTAAACATCAATACATACAGTTCTTTTCAATAATAGTTATTATAAGAGAATTACTTATCAAGATGAAATGGTATTGATCCACGAGACAACTTATTGACTTACTTTTAATATAATGACATTAAGCCGCTTTTACCTTTAAAGGAGAACAATGTCTGTTATTGTTTTTTCTATTTCCTTTTTGAGAGAAAACCCATTAGGGAAATTTTATTAAATGATGAATTGTGAAAACTAATCGTAACATAATGGATAAAAAAACTACTAACAACCTAAAAGTACTTGATTATACTAAGAGCATGTCTCCTTTACATAGATTATGATTTAGTCAAAAAGACAAATGTTATTTATCCCCTAGTCCAACTTTTACGTCCACTATATCTCTTGCCAACGAAGATGGTGTTCCATGGAATCGAAATGTTTGAACATGAAACGTATTAGTCATTCTACATGTTCAAAATTTTAGATCACAATAATCTAGAAAGTAATATTTATCATGATTAAAATAAAATAATAGGATCACAATCATGATCCAGAAAAGAATCATTATAGCAATTAAGCCAAAATTACACTATAATCATGATGGCATCAAGGAATCAATAAAAATTACACTATAATATGAATCATGATAGAAAATCTTATACCAAAAAAACAAATTCACTTTCAGTTACAATTTTCTAATAGGGTCGTAATTTACGTAATAGAGATTGTGAGAAAATGTCGATTTCCAAATAGGCTCAATGATTGTGTTTACTTACTAATATAATCAACTTAAACTTCCAATGCTTAATTTTCAATATTCAGCTATCATGAATATATTCTAAGCTTAATCAAATAGCAGAAAGCAATGTTCTTTTCCCCTGAAAACTTATCCAAAGTTCAAAGAGAAACATTTATATGTTAATTCATACATACCCGAAAGTCCCCATGACCCGAGTGGAAATGTGATGACTCCCTTCTGTGGCTTCCCTTGCCAACCCGAAATCGGATACTTTAGGTGTGAAATCATTTTCTAGTAAGACATTGCTCCCCTTGAAATCTCGGTGTATAACACGAGGATTAGAATCTTCATGAAGATAGGCCAATCCTCTGGCAGCACCTAGAGCAATCTTCAATCTTGTATCCCAGTCAAGAGATTCCTTCTTGTCCGTGCCTGAAATATAAGCAGTAGTCTAAATAAGATTCAACCCATGATTCTTAGCCTAAAACCTATAACTGGCCATGGTAACATGTAGATCATCTTGTATGCTATAAGTTGTAAGGTAAATCCTGCCAAATAGGCTCACTGAAAGAAGAAAAGTCCAATGTAACAGCTTCAAGTGTTGTGAAGCACAATATACAAATATTAGTGTTGTGTATGTGAGTCTGAATAAGCGCGCCCTGATGAATTTTCGGCTCATACCTTATTAAAGTTTATATTGCAATGGACTTTAATAGACTTAGGAGTCAGAGTAACATATATGGTAATATATATTATAGACATTGTTCATATTATCACAATATTATTAGGAGTGTTAAGTACTGTGATAATATCACTACCATATTATTATTTCTTTATTGCATAGTTTTACTCTTAAAAATAGAGACATTGTAACATAAAGTCGCGTATTATAACAAGTGGTATCAGAACCTTATTATAACAATTACCATGTAAATGGGCTTCAACACTGCCATTAGGTATCAGTTCATAAACTAAGCAGCGGATGCGCTCTTCGAAACATATGCCAAGGAGTTTAACAAGGTTACGATGGTGTAATCGGCTTAGTATCGCTACTTCTGCAATAAATTCACGATCCCCATCCTGATTATCTCTTGTTAGTAGTTTAACAGCAACATTTGATCCATCTTCCAATATCCCAAGAAAAACACGTCCAAACCCTCCTTCCCCCAAAACCCTTTGCAAGCTGAACTTATCTGTTGCTTTCTCAAGCTCTAAGTGGGTAAACATTTTAACTGAGAGAGCAGAAGTAGGCATGGCGGAAATGAGGGATACTGATGTGGAGCTTCCCATGCTGCTCGATAAGGTAAACCCTATTCCTGAATCCAACATAGAAAGTAAGTAAATGCTTCAGGAAGATTTATGGGGACATTGACATCCAAATCAACAACTTTTTAAATTTAATTTTAACATCAAGTAATCATGCCAGCACAAATGGGTACAACCTACAATACAAGATTGCAGACTAAGAAGCTCATAACAAAGATTTTGAAGGATAAATATTTTCCAGCCTCAAAAGTCTATGGAAAATCTACTTTGGGAAAATTTAAAAGAGAAACACAAGAATCATGAAATGAGGAACATTAGGTTATGCTTGGATTGATGTAATTGCGATTGTAATTAAAATTAAATTTTCAATTCCAATTCTATAAGAATTGAATTGAATTCAATTCAGTTACTTAGTTTGGAGAAATCATATATTTGTAATTCTGAAGAAATTTTTTAATCTTCTTTTCTATTTTCTTACATTTGAAGGCTCGTTTAGCTTAGCGGTTGAGCATAAAGCTCAATGACGACTGAGTCTTCATTACTATTTAAAAACATATATATTTACAATTGTATTTCATTCTTCTTTTAATAAATCAATAAAAGATTGTAACAGGTTGCCTCACTAATGTTAAATAAATGTGGACCCAACACATGGCAAGGTACTGAGGCCTTATCGGGATGTACCGACATAAAAATTGAAAAAATAAATCTAAAGGGAGTATTAAGTTGCATTCTCGGAATTTACTTATATTAAAGATGTCAAATAAGAATTGTAATTCCAAAAAAAAGAAAGGGTGGAATAAAATATTAGGAAACTACATACATTTCATTACACTGGAATTATAATTTCTATTCTAATTCTATATTAAGTAATCAAACAAACCATGGAATTGAAATTGCTCTCTCAATTTCCAGTTCAATCCCAATTATACCCTAAACAAATATAGATTAGGGAGAAAATTATAAACCACTATTGGGAAAAAGGTATAACTTGTGCAGACTTCAAACAGAGTAGCAGTAGATCTGTAATTGTACTTGTAAAAGGCTAAATTATGTTATCAAAGACTTACCATGCCTCTTATTTGTAGATGGTGTTAAGACAGGTCCAATGGCATTAGACGATATTCCAGCCCTCCATTTTAAGAGGATAAAAATAGCTCCAAAACAGACCACCAACAATATCACACCAGATAATGCAATAATAGAAATTGTTCTGGAATTCAACTTTTCGCCCTTCTTGACAAAATCTGCACTAATTGGGAATTGCCCTTTTCCAGGACTCCCATTTGGACCACTATCCGTGGAACCTCCACCAGGTGGCGAAGAGGGAAGCCCTGTTAAGCACTTTTTTCAGAATTCACAATAGTATAGCTCATTTAATAGAAAGATGCAAAAACATTAAAAGTGATACCTGGATAACTTATAGAGATAACTTCATAATTTCTGAACAGGGTCTTATTTAAAGGCACCTTCTTCTGCCAAAACCTCTCATATGTCAACATGGCAGTAATATTATCAAATTTATCCTCCAGAGGGACCAAATAGATGTCCACTATTGTTCTCTCCTGGTTTTGACTATCAGCATTTGCACCATTTATAATTACTTGACTTTGCAGTAAATATGTTCCGGCAGCTACCTCCAGCTCCAGCTCATTTACTACAGGAAAGACAACATAAAGAGACACATCTAAAAGAAGCTTAACTTTCATAGGGAACACACAGCCACATGGAGAACCAAACGGAGTCGAAGTAAGTGGATCTACACATATTTGGTTACAGCCTGAAAACGTAAAAGAAAATGAAGAATAAATTTCAGGAACATGAATTTAAAAAATTCTAAACTTGAAAAATAAATAATTTATTTCATTATTGATAGAAACATTGTACCAAACAATCTTCAAAACCTCCCAGTCGAAACAATTCAAGAACACAGCTCATTTTAGATATAAGTGCAGAAAAGCATCCAATTAAATTTCAAGATTTCTAACTAATGATTGGACATTCACTTTCCCTCATATTTCTTTAGATGTCACCTCGGAAGAATCAAATCAGTTTCATAAGGTAAACAAGATTAAATGTGAAAAAAATTTATAGCAACTTAGATCGTGACATCACCACCTCCTCCAGTAGAAGAAGCCGGGGTAACTAAAACAGGCCTCCTGTGATGATGATGATGGAGGTGTCTTTGAAGACCTAAATGAAAATTTCCAAACAATGAGTTAGATTTGCACCATATAAACTTGACAATAAATCAATATTTGGGTTAAAAATATAACTGAGGGTACTAGAAGATGACTAAGAACCAAACAAATGAAGACATAGAAAATGAACCAAATAAAATTTCCAGGGACCTTGACGTAGTGGAGCGGGAGCACAAGCAGGTGATGGTGGCTCAGAAGAAGGCTGGAAGTTTGGCACATGGGGTGACACTGATGGAGAAAATGATGGGGTCATTAATAAGGTATTTCCTACATTGAACCAGTAAAACACTTTAATGTCATATAGATAATACTTATAATCCACTATTCCAAGCTAGATAGTAGATAAGTGTACCAACAAGAATCAAAATTGAATGGGATGAACCAAACACTAAAATTGAAAGCCAAAAAAAATCAAACAAACATATATTTCTGCTGAATAAACAACAATACTAGAACAATTCTCTGATAGCACATATGCAATACTCTGCAACAGTTGAGAACAGACTGTTCAACATCTAAATTGGACAAAGTCTATTTGAAACTGCAATTTTGTCATAATCACAATTTATTGGGAAATCCCTAAAGTGAAATTGAAAATGATTATTTTTTTATTACAAGAATGTTTTCTTTACCATGATCCAGATATTTTTTAATTAGATCATAATCAAGAGTATAGTGTAATTTTTGTTTTATTTGGTGATAGCACATATGCAATACTCTGCAACAGTTGAGAACAGACTGTTAAACGTATAAATTGGACAAAATGAGTTCAGCCATTGTAGAAGGGTAAGGAATGAGGGGATTGGATGAGGAAGTGATTCCAACTGCTCTGATACCATGGATGAATAAGTAGAATATGATTTGTATTTTTGTGTATGCAATCAGTAAACAAAGATGTCAATTTATACAATATAATTGTGATGGAAAATAAAAAGAGGCTCTTTGAGATCCCAAGGGGGAGCTTTGAAGAACCAGACAGTTTGTTTTTAATGTTGCTGAAGTAGAGTGGTTTGTGTTGACTTTACTTTAACAAGGTGGTTCCTAACTAGAAACAACTATGGTTTCTGCTTGGCTGTTTGTCTGCCCCATTGCCATCCAACAGCCATTAGTTTGATGACTGTTAATGCTATTGTTGTAAATCCAAGTTTGAGACATTCACCAACTTGGATTTGAGCGGTGTTATAATATCAAAGTAGCCCAAAAATCTAGATGTGATTAAATTATAAGAATTTGATTTAGTTTAGTTAACTTTCCCTTATCTTCCTGTATCCTATAAAATATAGAGATCTAATTCCCAATAAATCGAAATCCCTTATTAATAAATTACAATGTTTTGTTTTTCTCAATATTTACAAAATTTCTGAAAAAGCGTATATAAATCAGGCCGTTTACAGAACAACTAAAACAATCAACATCTAGATTGACGTGATGGGCACCTGAAGAATTTATTTCAGTTATCTAATTATTTGCAGTACAATATTTATCCCTTTAAAAAAGATCGTACACAATGCAGTGATGTTGGTTACTGGACCAATTTGACATTGACGAGTTTCTGTATATAAAACGAGACCAAAGTGTTGGAATCTATTATATTATGTTATGAGATTACAATAATATCTCATAATATAATACTAATATGATTGAAAATAATTATATTTGATTAAGATATTATCACCTCAGCTAGATGTATTATATATTATAAATAGACAATCTATATTATTCAATAATAATCGAGATTCTTATATGTAATTGAAGCTTTAGGTTACAACCCGAGATTCTTCCACTGCCTTCGCCAAACAGCCGGCGAGCCATTGGGCTTCAATAGTCAACTAGTTTATTTATGATAACGTTTCTTTTTAACTGTTCTTTGTTTGAATATTTATCAATATTATATTACATAATAGTGATCTCAAAATTTCATCTCCGAGCATTGAATAATGACGTCAAACAAGCTATTGACAAAAATATAGGCCACCAGAAACGAAGTCATTTCTACTGCTAAAACCTAAAACTATATTGCAATTCCATGTGAGTCATAAAACTTACCAATTTGAATTTGACAGGCAATTTTAAAATAGATTATATTGAGATTAGAGTAATATCTCATAAAAATATATTAATATGATTGAGAATAATTAAATTTGATTAGGATATCTTTTTACCATAGTTGGATGTAAATCATGTAATTTATCCTATTATATAGACAATCTCTATTACGAAATAATAACCACTTTTTAATAATAAAAAAACTTCTTTTTGGTTTTATAAATAAAGTCATTTGGACATGAAACTTCTGCTATAAGGAGGATTTTGTTATTACCTTTACCATGATCCAGGATAATAGCTCTGAATAATGACCGACTTGGCAGTGGTGCTACAGAATGAAAAATCTTGTGCAAATATGAAATACCTGATGTATTATAGGAGCAAACATTAAATCAAAAGTCCAAGCAAGAAACAGAGCACAACTTTATTTTCAAATCTGCATGTTAAAAAAATATAACCTTCTAAATTATTAAGGAGAAACTTGTAGACATCAATTAGGTTCTTCTGAACTTGAGTTCATTAGAGGTTACTTATGTTGATCTTTCTGAAAAACCCCTCCTCAAATATATAAGTCAAACAACCGGTTTCCACAGATTTGATATCAAATACAACATATACCCACCAATCATATCCATCTCCAAACTTGTTTCCCGGTTAATCTAGGTTCGAAAAATTATTGGTTTTGCTTTGATCACTAGGGCATTGCCTTTAAGTGGTTTATGTTATTTGAATTATACTTTCTGCTAGGTTTTGTGCTTCTTCAATTGAAAATGCATGTTCTTGATTTTTGCATATATAATTAACAAATAGGTTAATTTAAACCTCTCCCCAAAAAAAATGCTATTTAGAAACACTTATTTTTCTAGATCTGGATCCCAATAAAGAAGCCGTCAATAATGATTTCAATATGTGTCTACCTATATACCATTTCCAAATGTGATATAATATGTATCCACAATTCCAAGTGCAGATGAGAAATCTTAACAAACAAAAAAAGTGTTTCTAAATGGTATCATCCGTACTACCCACCCACGCTATCTCTTTATTGCATTTGTGCAATATCTGAAGCAAGTCTATTGCATAAAGAGTGCCAATCAGGCTATAGATATTCCTTCTCAAATTGGTACTCCAAGTAAGAAAACTCATAGAAGACATGGAAGAACTAAATTCATAACCAGCCAGGTCCATTAACGAAGATGTGCCTAAATTTACATTCTCATGGAAGAAGCTTGGAACAGCTCATCTTATTCTTAAGGGGCGTATTCACAGGACTTAATGCCTTATCCTACTTCCCCCGATCAGAATATGATTTCAGAAGACCAAAGCTGTCTTCTCAATAACCAAATTCATAATATCCATGAAAATGAGACGTCAGATTGTTGGTCTTGATTTTCCGCCTTAATCACTATTTGGGTATATGAAAATTGAACTTTTAAAGTTCCTTATCTTATAAAACGACATTCTATTTTTTAGCAAGAATGCAACATTGAAGCTAAAATTGATGGAAAATGAATTACCAGAAGCTGAGGAAGTTAAAGCGAGTATCTGTGGAAGCAGCAGCAGCAGCAGCAGCAGAAGAAGAAGCAAAGTTGACATTTTTTTCTTCTCAAGCCAGAACCCATAACCATCATCCTCTGAAACTAACACACCCACCCAGTCCCCAATGCCAGGCCGGAGACCCAACGGATGAGACTAGGGTTTCGATGAAGTCCTTTTCCTCGTTGAAAGAGTTCATCAATGCCTCCTCTGCTCGAACCAGCCGATTGCATGGCTTCAACGCCGCAATAGAAGCAAAATAAGCATGTTCAGCTACAACTGTGGGTTAAGGACAACAATGCCGCCAAGTACATTCGTTGATGGAGGAATGAAAGATCTGGAAATGTGAATAAATGTTTGACGGAGCAAGTTATGAGATTAAGGAAAAGAAGGCCCTGAAACAGATCTTGAGAAGATTCTCAGATAGAAGAAGAAGAAGAGGAAGATGAGAACAAAAGAGAAGATCTTGGAGTGAGAGTACTTCACCCAGTATGACAAGATAAAAAAAAAAAAAATATATATATATATATATATGTCTGAGAGAAAGAGAGTGCTGCGTGGATAGCCACGCGCTTTCTCACGCGTAGAAGGACAATCAATTTATTTTCATAATTAAAAACAAACTCAGGTACATTGCAATAGAAGGTTCTTACTTGACATGTGATCATTAAATAATGGAGGATGAAATATAAGTAACTTTAAAAATAAGTTTTTAGTTTAATTTACTCTTTTTTATCTTTCTAGACTATTATTATTTTATTTTGTATTTTTTAATATAACTATATAATATAACATTTACAAAATAATAATATTTTTAACTCATTTTTTAATAAATTTTTATATTTAGTATATATATAATTAAACATGTTTTTTTTTGTTTTAACTTTTTTTCTATTATCTTAAATTTTATTTTCTTATTTATTCTTTCTCCAATTTTTATACTTTACAAAAGAAAAACAGATAAATGAAGCGTGTTTAAAAAACAAATATAAAATGCTGAAAAATTAAGTTTATTTAAACATAAAAATTCCAAACATTACTTGTCATGAAATTTAGTACTGAAAATTTGAAGTTTTTTGAACATAAAAATGTCCCAAACATAGCCTTATGAGGCGCTGAACATGGATTTTAAAACTGAAAATTGAATTTTTTTTTTTAACTTCAACATGCCCTTATGAGACACGGAACATGAATTTTAGAATTGAAACTCAAGTTTATTTGAACATAATAAAGTCCCGAACATGTTTGAGACTTTTTAATGAATTTTAGAACTAAAATTCAAATTTATTAGAACATAATAAAGTCCCGAATATGGTCATATTCGAAACTTTGTAATGAATTTTAGAACTAAAATTCAAGTTTATTTTAACATAAAAAGTCCTGAACATGGCCTTGTTCGGGACTTTATAATGAATTTTAGAACTGAAAATTTGAAGTTCTTTTGAACATAAAAATGTCCCGAAAAGGTCTTATGAAGCGCTGAACTTATGAGACGCTAAAATACCATTATGAGGCGCTGAACATTGATTTTAGAACTGAAAATTTAAAATTTTATAACATAAAAAATGTCCCGAACATGGCTTTAAAAGGCGCTCAACATGCCCTTATGAGGCACTGGACATGAATTTTAGAATTGAAAAATTGAAGTTTTTCTTAACATAAAAATGTCCTGAACATGGTCATGTTTATGACTTTTTTATGAATTTTTTGAAATTTAGAGACGAAGTTTTAGGACAATTGGAGAATTCAAGTTAGAAGCTCATGGATATGTTTATGACTTTTTTTTTATGAACTTTTTGAAATCTAGAGACGAAGTTTTAGGACAATTGGAGAATTCAAGTTAGAAGCTCATGGATTCGTCCTCAGACGATAAACAAAAGCGTAATTGAAGAACAGTTAATATGATTGGAATTGTCATGAACTAACTTAGTCATCTTTAACCCTATACTAAGTGAACATATGTCTAACCTATGATTTCTATTAGCTAAAATTTAAGCAAGACAATTTAATTAAATTTAAGCATTCATACATTCATAAACCAGACTAATGTATCAATTGATTTATTTATGAATATATAGACTTTGACGAACTAAGATTACAAATGAGATTTAAAATATATGATAATAATGTTTGAGATTTTTTTATGGACTTTTTTCAACATAACAAGGTCATTTTCGGCGTCAATACAACCAAAATAAAGTAATATAAAAAATAATATAATCTTTAATAAAATAGTAACACAACAACAATAAAATCTATCAACAAAATCAATATCAATATTTTGAAAAATAACTTACTTATGAATGTTTTTGACAGACTTGTATGCAATTTCAGAAACGATGTAAAAGAACAGAACTTGTAATTTAACAATAGAAAAATAGGGTTTAGAATTTTTGATCACGAAAGCTTACCATTTTCGACAAAGGGACGAACGAACGACGATTTAGGCTTTTCTCTCAAAGTTGAAAACTTGAAATAGTCGAAAAAGAAAAAGAAATGTTTATGAAGACGAAGAATAATCGGGAAGAAAAAATATTAAAAAATAAAATAAAAACAACCTCAAATTAGTTTCTTTCTTAATATTTTCGTTGAACAAATGATTTCGTAATATTAAAAAAATAAAATGACACTTCCGGCAATTTTATTTAGCATAATAAATTAAGAAAGACAATTTAGGAAACTTTGACAAAGAAGACGCAAGAGTTCTTCTTCGTTCACTCCACCGTTGCCGGCGATCGTCCATGGCCGGCGCGTCGATTGTTCCGATGGGCGTCCTCATCTCACCCTCCTCCGCCCTTATGTCCCGATCGCATCCATCACCGAGTCTTTCTCTCCTTCCGAGCCGTTACATCAATTTATGTGACACCAGAGATCAATTCCTCACCGTTTCCTGCAGAAACTCGAGGATCGGACTACATGCAGAGAGAAATTCAAAGCTCTTCAGAACAAAGGCAATGGCTGCTACCTTTGGTTCGCGATTGCAGGAAACCGTGAAGAAGACGGTTTGCGACAATCCCGTCGTTGTGTACTCCAAAACGTGGTGTTCGTAAGTACTTTCATTTTCAATATCTTTCGTATCTTGATGTGGGTTCCTTGATATAATTGTTCGATTCATCATCAAGGTATTCATCCGAGGTCAAAACCTTATTCAGACGGCTTGGAATCGAACCACTTGTTATAGAATTGGACGAACTCGGTGCGTATGCTTCTCTCATTTCTAGTTAACTTCATGAACTCTTCTGAAATGTGTGTTTCTGAGCTATCAATTGCATATGATTTCTCTTCTGTTTATGGAATTGTTCAAGTTTTGTATTAATGAAGAAAGAGTGTGTATGGTGGTTATGATCTGATAAACTCTAATTTGACTAATCATTAAATCATTGCCTCACTAATGAACCATCTCAACAACAATCATGGAATATGATCACAATATTACCCTCTGAATCAACTTCAATATGTTCATCACTTAGCAATATTACTCTTTTTGCTCCTTGTCCTGCCCAATCCTTCATTACTACCTCCATGATTCTTCCCAGTGCCAAATCCAAGAGAAAGTTTGGCAAGATAACTGAAAATGCTTATGAACTACAAAATGATAATTCATGACATTGAATTCTAAGCTTTGTCTGATATTGTTGAAAACTTGGTTTGATTTTATATAAGCCATTTTCTGAAAACTGGGTTCTGATAAATTTGATTGAATCCTTCAATGGAATTGTTTAGATCATTACTACATATGTAAACAGTGGATAAATTATGCGTGTTTCAATAATATACCATTTACCATGGTTAGATGGTTTTGATTGGAATGGGTTAACTATTTTGCATTGCTTATTTGAATCCCTCCATCAGGGCCACAAGGACCACAAGTGCAGAAAGTGCTAAAAAGAATAACCGGACAACATACCGTCCCTAATGTATTTGTTGGTAAGAAGTTGTATTTAGAGTCTACATCAAATGAAATCTAGTTTTTTCATGTTATGTCAGTTATGTTAATAAATCTTGTTTGACATAAAAGGGGTTTATTAGGGTTAAATGACCACAATATGTTTTGTATTTAGTAGTTTTAAATGTTATAAAAAATAAAATAATGGTACAATGATTTGTTTGATGGAGTTATTGATGATTAATTGGATAAATAACCTTCCATCAAATAAGACCATACAGAAGAAAACCAGGATAAATGCAAATGGTTATGTAAAATCCGATATGTTCTTGATTTACAACAATACAAAACCAGTTATATGTTTATCACCTTCCATAAAAGGAATTTCTTTCTTTTACTGTTTAGTTCAAGCTTTCTTATGTTGTTATTCTTTTATCTGTTTACAGGAGGTAAGCACATTGGCGGTTGTACAGGTATACCTTTTTGCTTGCTTCAGATATCTGCCTTGTTCTTTTTGTTATGCATTTCAATAATGCTCCATTTCAAATCATCCTTGTTCTGAAATGGTTTTTGTTGTTTCAAACTTGACACCCATATTTATGATCAATATTCATTCATCTACCTCTTCGTTTTTTATCACTTTCTGTTTGTATTTCTAGTAATTTTCAATTATAACGCTGTAATTAGCATTCTATTGATTTGTTTTTTTATCCGTTTCCTCGCAGACACAATTAAGTTGTATCATAAAGGGGAGCTTCAGGCGTTGTTGTTAGATGTTTGCACTAAGAAGTCTCAAAGCTAACCATTTTGAGTTGACATGGGTAATAAATATATCACTGAAAAGCAATTTCCTGTCACCACCATTTGTTCGAATTATCCAATTATTAGATTTAGTTGAAGTACTTGTTGGAATATTAAAAAAATTCTTCTTAATTTATGTAAAATCATTAGTTCATTAGTCACTAATCATAACTCTTCTTATTTCATATTTTTAAGATCTCTTATAATAAAATCTGTACATTCTTTACCTCTTTCTTTTTTTTAACATTTGAATTCGTTTTTTTTTACTAAAAGAGGATATAAATTATACATAGTGACAAGTTAGTCCAACAAAGCAAAATTGAGGAATGAAAACAGTTAAAAGAAACTTCCATTCCTTTAAGACTACTAAACTCAAAGAAAATTCACAATCTCCCAATCTAATAAAAAGAAAAATCTTAATTCTAGTCTTCTTGTAGAAGTTTCCCAATCTCCCCAACTATCCATGTTTATCTCTCTTTTATTATTTAATTTGATTTATATGTGGGTTGTTTAGTAGTTATTTTAGCTTGGGATAAAATTTTAAATTTAGTTGTATTTTAGAGAAGAGAAATCCCAATTGAGTTACTTATTTATTATTTTATATTTTGACCCAAATTTATTTTCAGGATGAAAAACGGTGATATGGTCTAAAAACTCAAATGAGATTTTCTGCTACCGATTCCTGTGTTCCCCTGTTGCGGACCAATCAAATTGCAACATTATTATTATATTAATAAATCAATCTGGGTAGGAGAGGGGGAGAGAGAATTTGGAATCCGGGTTCACCTAAACGCCGTTAACGGAATGTCCAGTTAACGTACGGAATTAATATATTATTCATATGCTCCAGCGAAGATCACTTCTCTCCGGGCGCCATGTGAGAAGGAAGGGTGAGAAGCGAATGGAACGAAGATTTCCCCGCCCATGAGCCCTGACCTTCATGTAAACCCTCTATCCCACCCATGAGAAGACCGTTTGCCTGTCATAGAAATACACTTACCTTTGTTTGTAAAGACCAAAATTAACATGAATTTTATATTTCCATTTATTAAATATTAATTTAATTTATTAAAAATGACATTCAGCGAAGAAATCTTCGCTTCAATTACTTCATTCTTATTTTTTAAATTTTTTTATGAAATTTTTATTTACGGGGAGACGCTCAGGAGCGAAAAAATCTTCGCTTCAATTATTTTTAACCTGACGTTCATGTAAAACCCCATACCCTCCCATGAGAAGACCGTTTACCTATCATGTATGTAAAGACCAAAATTAACCTGAATTTTATATTTCCATTTATTAAATATCAATTAAATTTATTAAAAATGACATGCAACGAAGAAATCGTCGCTCAAATTACTTCATTCTTATTTTTAATTTTTTATTAAATTTTGATTTACGGGGAGACGATTTAAAGCGACGAATTTTTTGCTTCAATTATTTTTAACCTGACCTTCATGTAAACCTCTCAACCCACCCATGTTAAGACCGTTTGCCTGTCATGGAAATACACTGACTCATGTATGTAAAGACCAAAATTAACATGAATTTTATATTTCCATTTATTAAATATTAATTCAATTTATTAAAAATGACATGCAACGAAGAAATCTTCGCTCAAATTACTTCATTCTTATTTTTAATTTTTTTATTAAAATTTTATTTACGGGGAGATGATTTTAAGCGACGAATTCTTCGCTTTAATTAATTCATTTTTATAGCGAATACCCCTTCGCCCATGTTCAATGGAATGAATAGACGCTTTGTGAGAGAAGATTTGTTCGCCTAGACCAGGTGCCATGTAAAATGTAGTGATTAGACGCTTTTCGAGAGAATAATTATTCGCCCATGGTCAAGTGTCATGTGAAACTGAATGAATAGTCGCTTTTCGAGAGAAGACTTGTTCGCCCAGGTTCCATGAATATATATATACACCCTAATATGATTATTTTATAATCATTTCCACCCGATTCATCTCTCTCTCTCTTCGGCGCCTGCCTCCTTTCACGGCGATTCGCATCCGGCTCCCCGTCGACCAGACCAGAAGCAAGATCTTCACGTCTCCACAATGGTACGTACACCAAAATAGTAAACTTTTCATATTTAGGATTATGAAACCTCTAAATCCTAGATTATGTCATGGGATGTCGTTGTCTCGTGAATATTTAGGAAACCCTACTCTCAAAATGTCACGTTCAATGAAAATCCATCATATTTAGGAAAACATACATAGTGTTAGAGTTTTGTATATTATTTCCACGAAACCCTAGTAAATACTAACAAAGACTTTTTTTTCATGCATGTGCAGACAACCGATAATGCATCCGTCCAAAACTTTGGCAAAGACTGAATTTTATGCCCAAATCAATTAACAAGTGAAGATATAGTACTATTCTTGACATATATCCCTTTTTTTCCATATTGTGTAAGTTTTCATCATGTTCATCTAAAATATTTATTATTGTTCTTACACAGCACTTGATGCAACAATATGCTAACACATGTGGTGCCACGGTGACAATGAGGTGGCAAGATGATGTAACCCACGTCATAGCATCCACCGATGCTAATGGTGGATGTGGTCGAACTATTAAAGTATTGAAGGCAATATTGAATGGGAGTAGGGTCCTTACCATTGATTGTGAGACTCTGTTATTCTTAACTCTTAACGCAATATTCATTTTCACATATATGAAAACTAAAAATACCAATTGCTTTTGTATAGGGATAAAATCATCAATGAGATCAAAATGTTACGTTGACGAGGAACCGTACGAGGTGCAGCGAGATAATCATGGGACTGTGGACGGTCCAAGAGCTGGCAGAATGCAGTATTTGAACAATGTAAGTTTTGTCTGATTCCTCCTCCTCCTCCTCCATATCTTCAATTCTCCATGATAACTGAAAATGTTTTGTATTTTATTTCAGCTGCCGAAACTGTTCGACGGTTATACCTTTATGTTTGTAGGGGAATTCATCTCGGCTTACAAACAGGATCTGATGGGGTTTGTAATAGCTAGAGGAGGTACGACTAAAGAAATGGAGAATCCATTTGTTGAGCCCGAGGACGACAAAACTATAATTGAATACGACGAGTCTCGGCACGATGTTAATGAACTGGTTTGGGTATTTGAGGCAGTGAATCATTTGACGACATATTTGGATGTATATGGTGTTCTACACACAAGCTTGCTAGAATCCATTCCTGCTTGTGATTTGCAGCCTTTGTTTACATAGACATGTGTTGGTTGAATTTGTTACTGAATATTTGAATATTTGGCATTCTTGAATTTGTTAATGTCATTTGTGATTTCAGCTTTCGCTTTTTTGTTCTTAGTATTGTATTTTTTTTAAACAGCAAAATTATCATAAACGAAATCTTTAAACATGAAATAATGTATAACTTAAAGTAAAGTATAAATTTGTATTAATTTATTAATACATGGCAATCTTTGTAAGCGCCCCTTGTGTATTTACAAATCTCACTTAAATGTGATAAATTTATATATGTTTTTCAATTGTCAAATAATATTGTGAAGCAATCTTCGCTTTCTGATGAAGCGCTTGATTGATTAATATTAATTTATAATAATGTTATTCATTTAATTATTAAAATCAAATATATTTTTTATCAAATCACCTCACCGCCACCTAACACCACATTTTCATTAAATACTGCCATGCTGCTAGATTTGTACTATTTTCTCTCTCACCTGTCTGAGAAGCAGTCGACCATTTTTCGCCGGAGTATGGTCTACCATCGACCTTTCCTTCGCCGGAGTTATAGTTCATTATAATATCAATCCATTTTCCTAAATTAAAATGGTACGTTTTTGAATGTCATCTTCCTTCTCTACTTTTCTTCATAACGTTTTTTTTATGTTTTTTGAATACTTGACATTAAATGTTCTGTTCTTGTTGATTATCAGGAAGGAATACACATGAAAGAGAATGATATGAACGAGAATGATATTAATGATTTAAGATATATTTTTTTTGTTTAACTTCTCTAATACTATAAGATGTTTTCGTTCATATTTAAGAGAAAAGCTCTTCACTTATAGGATTGTTGATAATATGTAGTGAAGCGAAGCACTCTTCGCTTATTGGATTACTATGAATAATAGTGAAGTGAAGCGCTCTTCGCTTATATTTCATTAATTTTACAATCATCTCTAAGTTTTGGTGAGATCAAGATTTATTTTCTACGTGTTCTAAAATTTAACAGTGAATCTGCTAGTTGTCGTCGTCAATTGAATTTCGATGAAAACGGCCAACCTTTGGAGGACATCGAAGCCAACTTAATTCCACATTTAGGTCGGGAATTTGAGAGTGAAGAAGAAGACTACGAATTCTATTTAGCATACGCTAAACTAATAGGATTTAGTATAATGCATAATTCAAAACATGTTGACAACGGTGGTAAAATACTGGATAGAGTTTTTTGTTGTAGTGCATAGGGTGAACGGATAAAAGACAAACGGGATGTCTATGTGAGACGTAGCCGTTCTTTGACGAGGTTCGGTTGTGAAGCGAAATTGAGGATAAAGAGGGCAGAGAATGGAAAGTTCCAAGTGGTAAATTTTATTAGTGAGTATTGTCATCCTCTTACAAGTCCAAAGAAAACTCACCTATATAGATGCCATAGGAATATTTCTGCAGTTGCAAGCTTACATATCAAGATTGCCACTCACGTGGGAATTCTACCGAGTCTAAACAAATCGGTGGAAGGGAGAATCTTGGTTTTCTTCCTGAGATTACAAAAATTACTTGCGAACGAAAAGAACTAGAGACTATAATTTTGGGGATACAGGGAGTGTATTAGAGTATTTGCAGAAAAAACAATCAAATGATCCAGGTTTTTATAATGCTTTTCAACTTGATGCGGACGATTTGATAACGAATATTTTTTGGTGTGATTCCAACATGCGGTCTGATTATTCATACTTCGGAGACGTTGTCAGTTTTGACACGACCTACAAGAAGAATAAGGAAGGTCGTCCAGTTGCGCTTTTTGTAGGTGTGAATCATCACAAACAATCTATTATTTTTGGTGCAACTCTATTATACGATGAAACTGCGATGACTTTTGAATGGTTGTTTGAGACTTTCACCAAAGCTATGCGTGGGAAAAAACCAAAAACCATTCTTACAGATCAAGACGTGGCCATGGCTAAGGCCTTGGCGTCTACATGGCCCGAAACAAATCATCGTTTATGTCTTTGGCACATATTTCAAAATGCAGCCATAGATCTAAGCTCCGTGTTTCATAATTTCAGAGAATTTTCGAAGGATTTTTCTTCATGTATATATGATTTTGAAGAAGAGATAGAGTTTGTTGAAGCTTGGAATCAAATGTTGACAAACTACGGGCTTGAAAACAACGACTGATTGAAACGTATGTTTTGCATTAGGCGAAAGTTGGCATTAGTGTATGGACGACATATGTTTTGTGCTGATATAACGACAACACAGAGAAGTGAAAGTATGAACAATGTGTTGAAAAGGTACTGCTCCTACAAACACAAATTTTTAGAAATTTTCAAACACTTTGAAAGACTAATTGATGAAAGAAGATATGATGTGTTGAAGGCTGATTTCAAATCAATTACCATCCAACCAAGTCTGAACTATCCAGTTTTGTCTTAAATGATGCATGCAAAGTTTACATTCCAGAGGTATTTAAGTGCTTTGAACAACAATGGTTTATGTCGCATGATTGTGGTGTAAAAATGTTAGAGGATGTTGACACACACAGAAAATATAAGGTAACCCCCCACACTAGGAGATACTCTCATACAGTTACAGTTCATAAGAATGATGATAAGAATATCGAGTGTAGCTGCTGTAAATTTGAATTTGGCGGGATTTTGTGTGCTCACATCCTAAAGATTTTCACGATGATTGACGTGTTGAAGATTCCTCCTGCGTTGATATTGAAGAGGTGGACAAGAACAACAAAAGATGGATTATTTGGAACTGATCCAATCGTGGACAATAGTAATGTTGATCCGAGTGAGCTTCATAACATAAGATACAGAGATTTGTGTGGCTTGTCCATGCATTTATTTACAAAGGTAGCTGAAAGAGATGACACGTATAGGCATGTTAAAGAAATTATGCTTAGCCAGTGTAAGTTTGTGGATAAAAAATTACAAGAGAGTATAAATATGCAAACTTCACCAACTGGTGTATCATGTTCTTCCGAGGGTTCCCATGTTCAAGCGAAAGGAATCAAAACTAAGAAGCCAAGAAAGTCTGGTAAGAGAAGGAAAGGTGGACTAGAGAAGAAATCAAGAAAAAGAAAATCAACAAGAATAACAAGCGAATCACAGAATCCGGTATGAATTTGCTGACTTAACTTCTTTGCTAATAATTGGGTTATTAATCTTCATTTATTAACATACTTTTAAATTGATATACCGTTCCAGCCATCAAATGCAATGCCAACGACAACTTCTCAGTTCTCAACTCCTCAACAATGGGACGAAAGTTTCAGCATGGACGCCGATACTCCGTTCACTGTTCTTTTGTCATCTTAACTATCGAATTCCAGTTTCATGTGAAATCTGATATGTATTTGTATGTATATTTGATTTGAAACCATGAAGAATGTAGAATGTATGCATGTGATGTTTTATGTAATACCAAATGAATGAAAACATTAATTTCCTTCTAAAAATAAAAACATGTAAATGAAGCGAATAATTATTCGCTCCCAGTCGACTCCTCTTAATTATAATTTTCATTAAAAATTTAAAAATAAAAACCTAAAATTGAAGCGAATAATTAATCGCTCCAATAAAAATAAGTATTTGAAGCGAATATTTATTCGCTTCATGTTTCTTTCAATAAATTTATATTTTTGTAAATTTTGGTATTTACATGTTAGAGTAAGTGTAATTATATGTCAGGTAACCCGGCTTTTCATGGGTGGGGTGGGAGTTTTACATGAACGCCAGGTTTAAAATAATTGAAGCGAAGAATTCTTCGCTCCAATTCGACTAATCTTAAATAAAAGTTTTCATATAAAATTGTAAAAATAAAAACAAGTAATTGAAGCGAAGAATTCTTCGCTCCAATTCGACTCCTTGCATTAAAATTTCATCAAAATTTTTAAAATGAAAACAAGTATTTGAAGCGAATATTTATTCGCTTCATGTTTCTTTCAATAAATTTATTTAATACATAAATAAACAAGTATTATATTTTTGTAAATTTTGGTATTTACATGTTAGAGTAATTGTAATTACATGTCAGGTAACCCGGATTTTCATGGGTGGGATGGGGGTTTTACATGAGCGCCATGTTTAAAATAACATGAAGCGAAGAATTCTTCGCTCCAATTCGACTCCTTACATTAAAATTACCTGAAAACATTTTAACATGAATGTCACAGTATTGGGAACAAATTAATTTACAAAAATTAAATTTCATTAAAAACAATCTGTATATACATCTTCATTATTGTAAAAATGTCAAGTAAAATTATTTGAAAATTTTAATTACACAACATCTTCATTATTGTACAAATATCAAGTAAAATTATATGGAAAGTTTAATTACACAATCTGTATGCATCTTCATTATTGTACAAATGTGAAGTAAAATTATTTGAAAACTTTAATTACACAATCTGTATACATTTCCAAATTCATCCACTAATCAATTTACTACAGGAATCGTAGACCTTGTTCCTGACTCTGTTGAGCTCCGACCCAATGACACGCCAACAATATATCATCTTCAAGGTCTTTATTTGTGCGCGCACATTTTTTTTAACGGCGAAGCCACTTTTCCAACCCTTCATCTGACCTTCATACGTCTCCATGTGTCTCATGCAAAAAATGCCGCAGTCAGTGTAATTCCTGGAATCCTGTCATGACAATTTCAAACATTTCTTTTCTAAACTGCCATACTTTTTAGCAAGAACGGGGTCTACGTCGTTCATATACCGTTGAATGTAGTCATCCTGATACATAATTACAAACAACATGATGTAATGTAATTTAGTGCTAATAGTAATTCAATTATTGAACTAGTTGGAAATCAAATTTTAGTGTCATACCAAGATTTGGATATTCTTATATCTTCTCTCGAAGGGCGATTGCATAGGTGACTCCCTGTTGTCAATTACTTGAATTTCATTTTGTATGAAGTTATAGCAAACCAAGTAGAAATGGGAGTCATCAATGATTGGGAAAAACATCTGTGAATAGAATTAAAACAAATAAGATTGCATATAGGTGTACATGCTATTATAAGATATCACAGCGAGAGATGTACTTACGAGGTCCACATCCAAGAGGTCCCTTTTCGAAATGTTGAAAGCACGACATTCACGACAGAACCTTTCATCGAATTGGTCTTTCGAAGTTATCCCACTTGCACGAAAAATCTGTTTACAGCATAGTTTTTAGTATCATACGAATAACATAATTGATAAACAATAGTGCTAGTACAACTTACAGTTTACGCGGTTGTGTATAAAATCTTATTGTAACGACGTTTTACATTTCTCCTACAAAGGTCGTTCAACATGTACGACCAAATGTCAATAATCATACTATCTACCTAGGTTTGATCAGCCATTGAAGCATGTTCCCGCGCGTCACGTGTAGACTTAGTCTATCACCAAAAAATAACATTTCACTACATAAAACCAGAAAAACATGTTTCAGAATGGGGTACAAAGTATATTTTTTAGGAATAAGTAAGAATGTCCAGGAAACATTACCTTTTTTCAAGTCCTGTAGCAAATATGAAACCCACAAATATCTTCTGAATGTTTGTTATTTCTTTGACATCCCTAAACATTTTATTGTAATATGGGGTATTCAATACTGGGGGTAACTCCAATCCTCCAAGCCATTCCTTCAATTTCATTTGTGGACGAGACAAGGCAGGTTGAAGTGGCAGTGGTAGATTAGAGATGCATTCTTCTTCAATTTTTACTATCGCCAATGAAGGGGAGTTATTGTTGGTTTCGGTGTTGATGACCTCGGTTAACCAATCCATTTTCAAATTTCGTGAGACTTTTCTACAGACATTTAAGGCCTTTGATGGTCCAGTTTCTTCTGTTTGTTGAATAATTTGGGTAAGAGGCAAGGCTTGGGTTGTTGGAGTGCTGGTTTTGGTGTTGGTTTCTGTTTTGGGAGGAATGATGTTTTGGTTGGCTTGGACTGTTGGAGTGGTGGTGGTTTTGGTGTTGGCTTGGGTATTGGGAGGAATGGTGTTGGCTTTGGCTTGGGTGTTGGTTTCTGTTTTGGGAGGAATCGTGTTCTTGTTGGCTTGGGCTGTTGGAGTGGTGGTGGTTTTGGTGTTGTCTTGGGTGTTGGAAGGAATGGTGTTGGCTTTGGCTTGGTTGTTGGTTTGGGTGTTGGGGGTAATGATGTTCTTGTTGGCTTGGGATGTTGGAGTGGTGGTGGTTTTGGTGTTGGCTTGGGTGTTGGGAGGAATGGTATTGGCTTTAGCTTGGGTGTTGGTTTGGGTGTTGGGGGTAATGATGTTCTTGTTGGCTTGGGCTGTTGGAGTGGTGGTGGTTTTGGTGTTGGTTTGGGTGTTGGGAGGAATGGTGTTGGCTTTGGCTTGGGTGTTGGTTTAGGTGTTGGGGGTAATGGTGTTCTTGTTGGATTGGGCTGTTGGAGTGGTGATGGTTTTGGTGTTGGCTTGGGTGTTGGGAGGAATGGTTTTGGTGTTGACTTGAGTGTTGGTTTCTATTTTGGGAGGAATGGTGTTTTGGTTGGCTTGGGCTGTTGGAGTGGTGGTTTTGGTGTTGGCTTGGGTGTTGGGAGGAATGGTTTTGGTGTTGGCTTGAGTGTTGGTTTCTATTTTGGGAGGAATGGTGTTTTGGTTGGCTTGGGCTGTTGGAGTGGTGGTTTTGGTGTTGGCTTAGGTGTTGGGAGGAATGGTTTTGGTGTTGGCTTGGGTGTTGGGTGTAATGGTGTTCTTGTTGGATCCTGTTGTGGGAAGGTCTTTTTCTCTTGGTTGCTGATGATTTGTCTTGTCCAAGCTCCTTTGTAAGCCTTCCCTTAGGATTGAATGAAAGTTTAGTACTGTGGCAAATGGCTCAAAGGCAGATTGTACAAGTTCAATTGCGTTAATCTAGTGCATCTCATTTAGCTATTTAGCCCCCTGTGCCAATTCTTCTGCAGCGGCCCCAACCTTCCTCAAACATGATGCAAGATTTTGTGGAATCGGTGGCTGCTCAGTAAGATTGGATGTCATGTCATCCCTAGCTTGTGGTAGTGGTGGCTCCATATTTTGTTGAATCGGTGGTTGCTCATTCGGAATGGCTATGCGGGCAACTACCCTACCATATCCAAACCCCCCTGGGCAGCCTCATAATCAACCCTGTCGTACATCTTCTTCTCGTCCCAGCATCTCAAAATAGGAAAATTCCTTAAGATCTGACCGTTTACCTTGAACTCAACCACCCGGTCCAAGTAGCACAACTGATATATTAGCATAAATAAATATATAATACGTTAAACTAAAGGAAAAATTATGAAGCTAGAACCTATAGCAAATAAATTTCTATACTCACCAAAAGAAACGTTAGTGGTCCATGGAAATATGATGTCTTTTTTCTTTCCACTTATAAACACTGTCAACTAGTTCGTCTAAAGTAACTTGCACCAGTTGTAGTCTTTAATTTTAGATACATCCTGTAGGGATTTCAGTACTTTGAATCTGTATATAAAAAAGGAGTGCCTCAAATCATTTAACATGACAGTGAAGTTCGAAATGAAATTACAGAATTACTGCTAGGTAGTTAACTGGTATACCTGTATTGTGGATTTTGGGATGTCCACAAAAAACTAGATACCACAAACACAACGAAGTCCATCTTGAAGTTACTGTCTCCGGCTGTATTCTGTAGAATTTTGTCCGGCATTTTGTAGGTCGAAGGACATCCACTATTCTCGAATCCCCATCTCCTTCTCTACGCCGTGAGATTGTCCTTGTACACCTTATCGTCCGTGCGAATTCCTAAACACTCTGCCACTTCTAATTCCCCTCTAGGGATGTTCAATACACATTGAACATCCTCTTCATCAATCTGCATCTCCTCTCCACTGTGTAGGACGATGCTCCTCCTTCTGGGATTGAAGAGACTCACAATGCACCGTGAGAATTCAAGTGGGCATTTTGATATGCCCAATGAAAGAAGTGAACCAAATCCTATGTCCCTCACAGCATCCTTTTGTTCTTTGGATAACCTGTTAACCAGGTAATGAAGGCCCGATGGAGAGGTTCTGCTCTTAAAATCAACATCAGGGTCACGATTCTTTCTTCTTTTCTTCTTAACCTAGTTCTCATTAAGTGCTTCATTAGCAGCTGTGGCCAGTATATCCAATGGTGTCGTGGGCGTACCTGATGCCTCGAGTTTTCTTTTCCTTTGTTCAACCCTACATTAACATGTGTGCAATACGTTTATACAAAAAATTCGATGAACTACATTATCAGAAATGAAGCAAATATGTACATTTTCTAACATTAGCGTAATTACCTCAGTGTGTTAACTTCCGTCGTCGATTCAGTATATGGAACTATTTGCTTATCGGAATCCTGATTCTGAAATGATATAGTCACATTTAGATTCAAACGAATTCAAATAAGCAAACGAAAATGACCAACGCATGAAACCGTCAACACTTCTTACCATTTTCGCAACAGCAGAAGATACTAACCGGAAGAGAAATGGATTCGGAGTCGAACGAACAGAGACGACAGCGCTAGGTGAAAGAGTAGAGTAACCTGGGGGTATAACGGCCGGAGTCGGGCTTGAGATATTCTATTTTCTAAATACGTGTTCAGTGTGAATGTATTTTCATGAGCCCGTTTCAGTTTTTACAAACATGAATAAGTGGTTTTTCATGAACTTCTTTTGAGGCGAAGCATTATTCGCTCAGGAAATCTAACATATAATTCAGCATTATGAAAATAAAAGATACTCAAATAGTCGAAGAAAGCTTCGCGTTTAACACCGGATTGTGCGAATTATTCTTCGCTCAGGAAATCTTTTATATGATTCAGCATTATGGAAAAAAAGATATTCGAATAGGCGAACAACTCTTCGCTCAGGAAATCTAACATATACAATGCAATCTGAAGGATTGACATTTGATTGGATGGTAGTAGTTGAAATGACTTGCCGTATGCGGGTTTCACACAGACTGAGACTATTTCATACAAAACAGGTGAATTGACATGACAAAAAGGTTTTGGCGTTTCATTTTATTTTTTTAATTTAATATAATTTAATTCTTAATTATATTTAATATATTTTTCTTTACATATAAATAATATTACATTTAATTTAATTTTAAACTTATTTATTAAATATAATTTTATTTATATAAAAATAATTTAATATTTAATATAATGTTAATTAAAATATTGGATTATTTGATTTATGATTTGAAGATTGAGCGTTTTTTTGGAGAAATTTTGGGTTTTATACAAAAACACACAAAGATCAAACAACACCTAATGGTATTGTTTTTACTTTTTCATTAATAATATATAAATTATGAATGATGTGTCATGTCAAAAGGACTGCAGACTGGTCCGATTTGATATTTGATGATCACGGAAAATTTACTTTTAGAAAATGCATATCCCTGTAAATAAAAATTTAATAAAAAATTAAAAAAAAAACATGAAATAATTTGAGCAAAGATTTCTTCGCTGAATGTCATTTCCAATAAATTTATTTAATATTAAATAAATGGAAATATTAAATTCATGTTACTTTTGGTAATTACATACATGGGTAAGTGTGTTTCCATGAAAAGCAAACGGTCTTCTCATGGGTGGGTTGTGGAGTTTACATGAAAGTCAGGTTCAAAATGATTGAAGCGAAGATTTCTTTGCTCCTGAACGTCTCCCCGTAAATAAATTTTTTTTTAAAAAATAAAAATAAGAATGAAGTAATTTGAGCGAAGATTTCTTCGCTGAATGACATTTCCAAATAAATTGAATTCATATTTAATAAAAAGAAATATAAAATTCATGTTAATTTTGGTGATTACATACAAGGGTAATTGTATTTCCATGACAGGCAAACGGTCTTCTCATGTGTGGGTTAGGGGGTTTACATGAAGGATAGGTTAAAATTGATTGAAGCGAAGATTTCTTCGCTCCTGAAGGAGTCCCCGTTAATAAAAATTTCATAAAAAAATTAAAAATAAACATGAAGTAATTTGAGCGAAGATTTTTTCGCTGAATGTCATTTCCAATAAATTTATTTAATATTTAATAAATGGAAATATTAAATTCATGTTAATTTTGGTAATTTGTGGGTTTATAACAAAATGTTTTGGCGCTTCAATTGAATTTTCTTAATTAAATATAATTTAAATCTTATTTATATTTAATATAATTTTCTTTATATAGAAATAATTTAATATTTAATATAATGTTAATTAAAATATTGAATTATTTGATTTATGATTAGAAGATTGAGCGTATTTTTGTAAAAATTTAGGATTTTATACAAAAACACACAAAGATCAAACAACACACAATGCTATTGTTATTACTTTTTCATTAATAAAATATAAATTATGAATGATGTGTCAAAAGGACTGCAGGCTGGTCCGATTTGATATTTGATCACGGGAACTTTACTTTTTCTGAATGCATAGATATTCAATTTTTTTAAAAAAAACTTTTCTATTTGCTATAAATATAGGGATTACATAAACAATCTTGGTCCACATGAAATTCGTGAGCATGAGCATTGTTGTGAGTGTGTGTTTGTTTAAGATATTTTTTTGTTGGGATCTATCCTTTGGGAGATTCTATGTGGTGGAAAACTTCTTCAATAAAGATCAACTGGTGGAAAACATCTTCAGTTATTACAAATTCTTCATACCTCAAGTAGAAACTACCGATCAAATGAAGATCATACGTGTCCACCGCTGGTGGGAAGAGCCAACTGTAGGAGATTCTCTGGGATGGAAAACATCTAAAGAGATATCTCAACAGGTGTCATACCACAGTTATGCGTGAGAGATCCGATGTGGTCGCTTCAATGGAGATGCATTGAAGCTGGAGATGCAGATGAATATTGTTATAATGTAGAAATGTTTATGAAACGTAGAAATGTTTATGAAACGTTGTAATGAAATTTAGTTCATCGAATTATAAAAAATAATTGTTATATATATTTTAATTCAGATTTCATTAAACATTTATAAAATAACGAATGAATAAATAAGAAAGAATATATAATATGTTATATATTTATTTACAATTCTGGCTAAGTATACGTTTCCCATAATTGCAATCATTGCCATAATTGTAAGCTGAAGGGACATGTAATGTAAAATATTTTAGCGCTTCTTCAAACATTTAACCATGGATGGGATTTATTATACAAGCGAATCTATATTCGTTCACTGTTGTCGTTGTCAAATCTTAGTAACAAGCGAATTGGACTTCGTTTCCTAACACTGGTTGATTTAATAAACAAACTAACAAGCGAATCAAGCTTCGTTCATAAAATCATTAGAGTTTCCATGAACGTGTCACAAATACAATATTATTTAAATAAAATTATCAGGCGAATTATTCTTCGTTCTCAAGCACTTGGTTAAAAGTAATACACTAACAAACAAACGAAGATATCTTCGTTCAATTTACTCATTAGATACGGTTATATGAAGCGAACAAAGCTTCGTTATATCATTATAAGGGGTTTACATGAACACATTAGGTGTTTTACATTATAGTTTGAATTGAAAATGACATCCATATTGCAATCAAACAATCAAACATAACGACAATGATTCGAATTATATAACTTCAGAATATAATTACTACACAAAAACATTTCATAATCCGTTTACATAATTACAACACAGATTAAGCAACCAAATAACAGTTCAAAAATATAAATTAAGCCCTAGTCTGATTCACCAGAGGATGACTCGTAAATCGACATTGTCATCGACACGACCTCTTGTTCGATGACGGGTGGAATGTATAGCTGAATTGCTTCATTCACAGCATTGATCCATTAATTGGGGAATGAAACCGTAAGAGAATTTTCTGTTATTGAAGCGTACTGTAGGTAAAGATGATGATGAATATACATCAAGTCCTCTGGAGGATTCAGTCCATTCGAAGGTAGGGGATTCCGTAGGCCAAATTGTCTATATATGATAGTTGTGCAGTAGGAGGTAGATCCCTCCAGGCCCAACACAATGATGAAAGGAGAACCCCTCATCTCGTACATCATTTGACTAAAGAGATACCACGGAACAATGAACCGAATTGGGTGAATTTCAGAAATAGAATTCTGAAGCACGATTCTAGTGACCCTTTGCAATTGCAGATTTCCAAAGGAAGGGTAGGGAATTGAAGGACGGGGCAACCAATGCAATTTGTCTAACAACCAGAGGTAAAGAACCAAAGGTGATCTACGGCGGGAATAGTTATTTGCCTCTAGGACAAATTCATTAAGACCAAGGAGTGTCTCAGCAAGTACAAGGCTAGCCATGTTTGGGGTGTTTCCCATCAGTGTAGGAACTACCTCCAGGAGCCTATCCGAAGGCCGTCATCCTACAGTCGGACACAAAAAAAAATGAGCAAGAACCATAAGCATGATTAGTTTGCTTTGTGTGTGGCTGATGGTCCTCTCAGCTCCCTGGACACGCCAAATGTATTCGTCTATGTTTGTCATATTGAGAAATCCATGTTGGAGGGTAAACAAAACAACGCCAAACATTGTACATCCATAGAAGCTTTGGAAAATTTCGAATGAAATATTAGGTTCATGATTGACAGGCAAAATCATGAGTGTAAGACTCCCACACCTAAGGATTGAAGCAAACTCCTCAATCGTCGGGCATATGTGCATTTCCCCAATAACAAAAGAACGAGTCTGCGCATTCCATCTGCTTTGCATGTGGGCCATCATTCCGTCGTGAACGTTTATTCGTAAAAGAGGTAAAATCTCATCTACATGATAGACACTAAAAGGGATAGGGTCATCATTGATCAGACTTAAGTATCGCTCCAGCTGTTGCTGCGATAAAACCAGCATGTCTGGGTCCATCTCTACCTCCATCTTATGAGTATTACACTAAATGAATGAAGAGAATGAATCTAGTGTAGACACCGGTAGAGAGAGATTTAGGAAGGAGAGAGTCAAAACAGAAAGAGAGGTGAGAGTGAGAGTGAGAGTGAGAGTGAGAGTGAGAGTGAGAGTGAGAGTGAGAGTGAGAATGAGAGTGAGAGTGAGAGTGAGAGTGAGAGTGAGAGTGAGAGTGAGAGTGAGAGTGAGAGTGAGAGTGAGAGTGAGAGTGAGAGTGAGAGTGAGAGTGAGAGTGAGAGTGAGAGTGAGAGTGAGAGTGAGAGTGAGAGTGAGAGTGAGAGAGTGATGATGTTTATCAGCAGCTACTGTTGAAGTAATAAATGATTTTTCATTCATGAATTCACATCCTTACATAACTCCAGTAGGGGCATTACATATGTTGAAGATATCTTCGTTTATGAATTTGAAAACATATAGTTAAGAAGATATCTTCGTTTATGAATTTGAAACCATATAGTTACGAAGATAACTTCATTTCTGAATTTAAAAATATGGGTACAAGAAGACATAAGAAGATATATTCGTTTATGAATTTGAAAACATATAGTTAAGAAGATATCTTTGTTTATGAATTTGAAACCATATAGTTACGAAGATAACTTTGTTTCTGAATTTAAAAATATGGGTACAAGAAGACATAAGAAAATATATCGTTTATGAATTTGAAAATATATAGTTAAGAAGATATCTTCGTTTATGAATTTGAAAACATATAGATACGAAGATAACTTCGTTTCTGAATTTAAAAATATGGGTACAAGAAGACATAAGAAACATCAATAAATTATAAGTTATAATTCCATAAAGTACATTAGTACACTAATGTCAATTGACCAGTTACACATAAGAATTTCTGTATAAGTATAATTCCGTATAACACATACAAATCTCTAAAATCTTGATCTAATTGCCTTCTTTAATTTAAACCTATTGACATTGTGGTCAGACATAAGAATTCTGTATAAATATTTGATCCTCAATGTACTCAAAGCTTCTTCGGCCTTCAAAAGAACAAGAGAAAGTATAAGAACATATATAACTTTTAAATGTCATAGACTAACATATAGTATAACACTTACATTTTCTTCGTTGATGTCAATATCCCAATCCTTCACCGCTTCTCTATATGTTTCCATAAGTCTCATTAAATATACACAACAGTCTGTCTTGTATGTACTGTCTTGCTATTTCAGCTTTGGGGCCGTTATCCTGTATTTTATAATTTTTGGAGCAAGTTTTCTAGGGCTTGCCTTTCCAAGAAAGTCCCAAAACTATCGACGTGTTTCTTCAAATTGATATACTTGTCCAGAACTTTCATTTTATGCGGACGACCGGAGTTGTCTAGTATATCGATTCGGGAAGCGGCAGTATTCACACATACAAGAAAGAAATGACGGGAATGGACGACAGGTAGGAATATCTGTAAAAAGAACACAAACATTTATTATTTGATTGCATACTCGTTACTTGGAATTGAGGGATATGTACATACCAGGTCAGGGAAAAATAGGTCTTCTTTTGTGACATTGAAGTTTCTCATGTCTTCTTCAAGGCTTGGCAAAATTCAAAGCAATTAAACTGCAGACTAACTTGCAAAATAAGTCTAGAGTATCAAAGTCATGAACATTGAAGGATACATAGCACAAAAACAAGAGAAGCACTTACATATGATATTGATGAAAAACAAATTATTCGTTTTTCATGCCTTGGAAACCTTTTGAATTTGTAGTGCAAAAGTATGGCCCAAGCATCCACCACTTCGCTCGCAATTTCTTGCTTCAGTTTCATTGTTAGAAATAGTTGACGGGTAATATTACTCAGAGGACCTTCGTACAGAACTTCACTGCAAAATAGATTCATTTAGAAAACATAACTACTTTCATATTTCAAATTTCTAAAAGCATGCTAAGTAACTTACCTATCAGCCAGGTCTTCAGAAAACACAAATTTGGCCAATCTCTGTTCCTTATTGGTTATTTTGTGGTCAAACTTCTCCGCAACCTCTTTCATGTAAGGGGATTGAAGGTGCACCGGAATTTTTGTAATCTTCCTCTTAGGATAGTCTCTAATGTTAACGCGTCCCCCCCATCATCTTCATCTTCATCTTCAGAAGATTCATCAGCTTTAGAAGCCTCACCCTCTTCCTTCCCTTCACCCTTATCATTTGGTTCAACAGTGGGTGACTGAGCTTTGTTTTCCTCACCCTCTTCCTTCCGTTCACCCTTATCATTTCGTTCAACAAGGAGTGACTGAGCTTTGTTGTGCAGAACTGCATCCTCAAGATCTTTCTGTTGAACAGGGAGTGATTGATCTTCATTGTGTAGAACTGCATCCTCAAGATCTTTCGGTTGAATAGGGAGTGATTGATCTTCATTGTGCAGAACTGCATCCTCAAAATCTTTCGGTTGAACAAGGAGTGACTGATCTTCATTGTGCAGAACTGCATCTTCAAGATCTTTCGGTTGAACATGGAGTGACTGATTATCTTCATTGTGCTCAACTGAATCCTCAAAATCATTCGGTGTTGCATGGGGTGAGGGATTATCTTGATTCTCCTCACCTACATTCTCACGGATGTATTCAACCAGGGGACTACTGATTTTCAAGCCCGCACTCTCTAAAGTGTCCCCAAGTGCCTCACTTGGAGGATCTTCCCCACTTACACGAACCTCAGCATCATTCACCACCTTCAAGTGTTTCATGAACCCTTTAAACTCTCTTAGGTTCAGGAAACCAGCCTCAAAAAAAGGCTTCGGATCGATGTTGCGTTTCTCCAACTCCCTGATAGGTAATTAAGCTGTTCGGCTGTATCTTTAAAAGTTTACAGGATTTTGGATGTCAACATCTGTAGATTATGAAAAACATATTTTATTAGTCTCGAAAACAAGAAACTATAGACAAATGTGAGTTAATTTCTTGTTTCCACATACCTCATCATCGTCTTCATTTACTTCCACCAAATGAACTAGACTCTCAAGTTCTTTATCTGCTAGGCGCGCCCTTACCCTGCCCATCCCAAAACCCCCGACACGAGCTTCTAAGGTGGTAAACTTTAACAATGTGACGTCATCCCAACAAGAGATGAATGGAAATTTCCTTTCATAAGGCTGACGTACACCTTCCATAAAAACACCATCTATGTAACAAATCTGGAGTAAAGGAATGAGTAACATGTTAGTAAATATTTGATACATATAAATCATATACAAGAGAGGAATTATTTACCAATAAAAGGGTTAGAGGTCCATCAAAATATGGATTTTTATCTTTACTTTCTTTTTCTTTCCAACTTCTTACACTTTCAACCAATCGTTGTAGTGTGAAGTGGCACCAGTTCAGCTCCTTTATGTTATCAACATCCATTAAGGATTTGAGAATTTTGAACCTGAAATGAATAAAATACATGTGTGAGTAATCACAAATACAATTAATTATATAATAGGTTTGAATACATGTTTACCTGACTCATGAATTTTGAACTGGACATAAAAAACTTAAGACAACAAAGACAACAAAGTCGATTTTGAAATCGTTGTCTGCACTTGTGTTACTTAATATATTGGGTATCATAGAAAGTGTTTTAGGAGCTTTTGACTCTTCCCCGGTCCATCTGGTCTTCCAATCCCTCAAGAAATTATAAAAATCAGGGTCTTTAGTCTTGTCCCCCCAGCGGACTCAACAACGTTCATTGGCCCTCTCGGGAGGTTCATCACGAGTTGGACGAGATCTTCATCGATAAGGATCTCCTCACCATTGGCCAAGACCAGAGAACTATTATCCGGGTCAAAAGATCTGATTACGTGTCTCGAAAAATGCCCCGGGCAAGTGGAGACACCCAATGTAAGAAGAGAACCAAACCCGATTTGCTTCATAGCTTCCCTCTGTTCTACGCTCAATTTAGGAATCATTTGATAAAGGCCATGAGGGGATGATCTTGTTAGAAATACCACTTTCCTTTTTTTGATGGTTTTGGTTTTTTGGGGAGATGGTGGTAAATCTTCATCGACTAGTGTAGTAAATGGAGCAATATTAGTGGTTTCTGGGGGTGGTGCTGGTAACTCTTCATCGACTAGTGTAGTGGATGTAGCAATAACATTGGTTTTTTGGGGAGAGAAGGTAGTGGTAAAATCTCATCAACATGTGTAGTACCTGCAGCAATATCAGTAGCTTCGACAGCAACTGTGGAAACTGATTCATCAGTCGATGACTTTGTATTTCTCTTCCTCTTCCTTTCATATTTAAGCAAGTGAAATCTCGAAGTCATTATTTTTGGTGGGATAACATAAATTAGTATTCAACTAAATAAATGGAATCAACAGGTGTAAAATTAGTAGAAAATATATAAACACAATAAGATTAACCTACCTCTCTAGTTTATTACCAGGATTGACGTTGGATACAGGATTGGGGCGGTTTTTTTTTCGTTTATGCTGTTACAAACTGACAAGACGACCTCTCGGGAGTCGAAGGTATCCACTTCCATGTTGTTGCCTTGGTTTTCTAACATTTTCAGAAGAAATCCTTGTAGAATAGAAGAAATCTCTAGGGTTTCAACGTTGAATATTTGATGATCGTTGGGAGATAAAGAGAGAAGAATATGAACAGTTGCTTATGAAAATGAAGAGTAGGATTGTAGCGGGAAATTTTCATTATAAAAATAAGTCATTGAAGCGAAGAAATATTCGCTCTAAATTGTATCCTCGTAAAAAAAATTCATAAATTATTTTAAATATAAAAATAAGTAATTAAAGCGAAAATTTATTCGCTGCATGTAATTTCCCTCAGTAAGTGTACTTACATGATATGTAAACTGTCTTCTCACGGGTGGGTTTGAGGTTTTACATGAACGTCAGGTTAAAAATAATTTAAGCGAAGATTTATTCGCTTTAAAACCGTCTCCTCTAAAATGTGAAATTGAAATATTTTTAAATATTAAATTATGTAATTTAAGCGAATATTTCTTCGCTTCAAATCATCTCCTCTTAAATAAAAATTACCAAAAAATATTTTAAAACTAAAATGAAGTAATCGAAGCGAATATTTATTCGCTGCATATTATTTTTAATAAATTTAATTAATATTTAATAATCCAAATCGTATGCTCGTAACATTTCATAAAGAAAAAAAATATAAAAATAAGAATGAAGTAATTTGAGCGACGATTTATTCGCTGCATGTCATTTTTAATAAATTTAATTAATATTTAATAAATGGAAATATAAAATTCAGCTTAATTTTGGTCTTTACATACATGAGTCAGTGTACTTACATGTCAGGCAAACGGTCTTCTCATGGGAGGGTAGGGAGTTTTACATGAACGTCAGGTTAAAAATAATTGAAGCGAAGATTTCTTCGCTCCTGAGCGTCTCTCCGTAAATAAAAATTTCATTAAAAAATTAAAAATAAGAGTGAAGTAATTGAAGCTTAGATTTCTTCTCTGAATGTCATTTTTAATAAATTGAATTAATATTTAATAAATGGAAATATAAAATTCATGTTAATTTTGGTCTTTACATACAAGGGTAAGTGTATTTCCATGACAGACAAATGGTCTTCTCATGGGTGGGTTGGGGGGTTTACATGAAGGTCAGGGCTCCTAGGCAGGGAAATCTTCGCTCCCTTCGCTTCTCACCCTTCCTTCTCACATGGCGCCCGGAGAGAAGTGATCTTCGCTGGAGCATATGAATAATATATTAATTCCGTACGTTAACTGGACATTCCGTTAACGGCGTCTGGGGTGAACCCGGAATGAAACCCGGATTCCAGATTCTCTCTCCCCCTCTCCTACCCAGATTGATTTATTAATATAATAATAATGCTGCAATTTAATTGGTCCGCAACAGAGGAACGCGGGAATCGGTAACAGAAGATCTCATTTGCTAAAAACCTACTTCATCTCGGTTTGTTTATTTATGTTTTAGATTCTACTTACTCTAGGCATAGTTTGGTATAGTATTATTTATATGGGTACAAATTGTAAAGGGTATGAGCAGTGTCGGCCCTGAGATTTGGGCTGTCCCAGCCTCGGGTAAAATAAAAGATCGAAAATATTGTTGCTCTAAGTCTATTTTAAAAATGGATTAAAAAATAGCTTTTAATGAGATTTAAACCCACGATCAACTAAATATCTTTCACCACTAAGCTACAAACACTTTTTGTTTAAAATTATAACAAATTTAATAAAAATATCTTACTAATTCTAATAATTGGGCTGCACTGGGGAGTGGACTGCCCTAATCCAAGGGCTTGTTGGGCTTAACCTAGGACGGACCGGCCCTAGGTATGAGGTATTGAGATGTATAAAAATATAAAAGATGTATAAATTATGTGTTTTATAATTTTGTATTTGGTTGGTGTTATAAGAAAAGTAATAAAAAGAGTAAACAATTATTTTATCATTATATTTATATAAACTGTTAGGATCTAGGTCGCGGCTGGGGGACCGGGGTTGGCCGGTTATCGCGTTTCACTCAAAGAGGTGGTGATTAATCCGGTTAGAGATTAATACCGGGGTTTCAATACTACACAAACTGTCACAAATCCTTGAACTAGGTTCAAGCGCGGAAGTGGTTTGTTTCAGGTTGAAGCAGCACACTCACAAGATAGGCATAACCGGTTTTGAATAAGCCAGGTTTGGAAATTGCTGGGTCGGTTTTGGGACTTAGTGATTCAGTTGGAGCGGTATTAGTCGGTTAGTGCAGATCAGTTATAAAGTAAAGTAAGCAGAAAGCAAGTAACAAGACAGATTTTTATGGATGTTCGGAGATAAAACTCATACGTCACCCCTTCCTCTCGAAACCGCGAGAAGGATATTCACTAAGGAATACAAACACAATCCGATCGAGACTTATTTCCTGCTCGATAACACTCATACAATTTTAACCAAAATTGTAGAATTATACTTCAACTAGACGCTTAAGCTTTCTAGAGATAGAACACAAAATGTTGAAAATTTAGAACTTGTAATTCTCAAAATCCCACATTTACTCCTCTTCAGCTCCTCCTTTTATAGGTGAAATGTGCCAACGGTCACATTTCATTTCCTTGAATCTGATTGGTTGAGCAGAGGTTTAGTGATTCAGACATGGCGGTCTAGTCTTCAGACCTGGCGGTCTAGTCTTCCAGTGTAGGTCAAACGACTAGGTTTGTCGGTTGGACAGTTGTCTATACTTGGAAGATTGCTTTTCTGATTTATCCTGAAGTAGAAAGATCTTATAGGACGGTCTTCTGCAGCCTGCAGACTTTCCTTAGACTTGTATGAATATGGCAATGTTCAGTCTATTCTTTCGGTATCATTCTCAACAGATACTCGAAGTGTCTTTTTATGCTGGTCGGTTATGTATGTTAACCGGATCACTTTCAGTTTTTCCATTAGCTTCTGAGTGACCGGCTGTTTAATCGATTTTGGCCTTCCGATTTAACCGATCTTGACTTTCTTGTGCGGTCATGTTTCTGGTCGGTTTAATTGCTTGATCGGTTGAGTTTCTTAACCGGTTGAGTAATTTGACCGGTTCGGTTCTTTGCCTGTTCCTGCATAGGAAGTTTGTTTGTGTTAAGTTCTATTAACCGGTCTAATTTTATCTAACATAAACTATTTTAATTATTATTTTAATATTGATCTTATTTTAATTTTTATTATTAATTATATTTAAATTAATAAAAGTAATATTTAATTATCATATAAATATTTAAAAATAATAATAATAATATGAGTAATGATGAGGGAAACAAAAAAATTGTACAGCAAATGATGCATTTATACATGTCACCTTAGAAATAGGACCCGTATCAATTTGAATTCGGATGTGCTGTCCGTTGATGTCCCATAAGAGAGAAAAGAGAGTGGAGAGAGGAAAGAGTAAATTGAATATTAAAATAAAATGTCATATACATAATTTTTAAGATTTAAGATTTAAGGTTTAGAATTTAAGGTTTAGGGTTTAAAATTTAGGATTTAGAGTTTATTTCATATATATAATTTTTTATTTGTCTAATTTATCAAAATTACACCGTTTTGATAAATGAGACAGTAAGGGACAGCTTCACTTGGGACAGCAGATCCTCCCCCTATCAATTTCTCTCTTTTGGTTTTAAATTGTATGTATCTCATAATTTCTCTCTCTTAATTTTTTTATTATTATTTAAATAAATTATTTAATACATTTCCTCTCTTTAACTTTATTATAAAATTAATATAAATTTTCACTTAATTTAAAAATAAAAAAATAAATTCTTAATTTTCAACTCAAAATATAAATTATTAATATTTATAATAAATATAATTCAAATTATTAATCTTCAACATATATATATACAAAGAAAATGTTATATAAAATTGAAAGTTATAATAATATGTAAAAAGGTGAATTTTACATATTATTATATTCCTCCCACTTTTACATTTTTCAACTGATGTCGAGTCATTCTCTCACCAAATTCCATTTCTATCACTCATCTTTTTAATAGAGAAATGATTAGGTGAGAAAATTTGGTGAGGGAATGACTTGACATCACCCTTCATTGGTTGGAAATGTAAAAGTGGGAGGAAAGAGAGAAATTATTTGAAAGTTATAATAATATGTAAAAAGGTGAATTTTACATATTATTATAACTTTCAAATAATTTCTCTTTTTCCTCCCACTTTTATATTTTCCAACTGATGAAGATGATGTCAAGTCATTGACCTCACCAAATTCACTCTCTCTATCACTTCTCTTAATATATCTTATAAGAAAATTAAAAAAAAAATTAAGGAAAAATAAAAATGATAAATTTAAAGGAGAAAATTAATAATTTAATAAATTATAAATATAATAATTTAATTTAATTTTATATATATTTATATTTATAATTTAATATATATTTTAAAAATATACGTACATTTATATATTTTATTAATTTGATTTATTCATTCTCCTTATTATTATTCATACTAAAAATAAATAAACAAATTAATTAACTATTAACGCAAAAAATTAATAGATGAAAATAATAATTAATTAAATTAAAAAAATTTAATCATATTCATATTTAATTTCTTATTCTTATATATATATATATATATATATATATATATATATATATATATATATTTATTAATTTTTCCAAGTTATTACTTTTAAAAATATATAAATAAATAAATTAATTTAAATATATAAATATATAATTATAAATTAATATATAGAAAGAGAAATAAAATACAAATGAAGAAAAGAGAAAAATTATTAATAAAAAGATATTTTAAATTAAGCTTAGTCATCAATCTTAATCACCTTCACACGCTCATTCATTATACTTTAGTTACAAAATTTCCGCTTCCCCCATTGCTGCTTCGTCTATCATTACTCTAATTACTCTAATATTATCTGGTTATATAATTTTTATTAGTTTTTTATTTTAAAAAAACAAATGACCATAAATCAAGCAACACCATAACACAAATATTAGATACTTATCGCATTATGTGGGTTTAAGAAATTACAAGAAAAATATAGTTCATATGTCATTGATTGAATATGTTACCATGAACAAAAATTACAACAAATGGTATACGACGAGGGGTTGTTACCTCATCTGTATTTGCTATTATTCCTAGCCCAAAATGGTCAACTAATAAGGTGAATGATGAAAATTTGCTGGACAGATGCTGACTATTACGATGGAAAATGTTTATGGTTTTCTTATTTTCATTGTCGTCATTCTTATTAGTTAAATTAGCTTATGCTGGTAAAGTTATGCTCAAATCATTTATGATGTTCTTCTCTTGCCTATTATATATATTTATGATTCATTTTCCAAGGCTTAGCTGAAAATTTAACTTGAGAATTTGTGATAGAGAAAGAATTGAATATGTTTAATCTTGTCACAATTATGGATCATATTCTTCCTCCATCATTAAACACAAGCATCATTAAACACAAGCATGTTACGCCAAATTAATTATCTCATTCATATGGTCAGAAAACAATTTCACATTCACATATCTATAAACTTCATTTATTGCACACAATTCTTTATATAAAACTAGACACAATATATTATATTCAAATTGAATAATATGATTTGTAAATTCCACAAATTATATATTTAATAATATTATATAGGCTTACATGTCATATATAATATGACATAATGTTCTAAAAACCATACAATACAATAGTGTATATTTTGCAAAAGCAAAAATGACATGTTATATTATAAAAATATTATATATGGTACATGTCATATATAATATGACCTAATGGTCTAAAAACCATACAAAAATGTATATTTTGCAAAAATAAAAGTGACATGTTATACTATCAAAAAATAAGTACTACAAGTCTATTCTTTCTTAACTAGTCAAATGAGAAAGTCTTTCGATGAACAATAACATGTCGGCATCATCGGTCAAGGATGCAAATACGTCCACAAGTTGTGACTTAGCCGTGATAACAATAGTTGCGTCTATCCTATCAACTGGATCAAGAAGAAGTCGATAAATCATTTCACATACTTGCACTCTTTTCGTTGATAAATTATGGTAGTAACTCTGTTTAGTAACTAATGCAGCTAAATTCTCTGATGACTTTGTAAAATATTCTTTCATTGTGACATTAAGATCCTTCATATATTCTATCATAGGATCAGATTTACTTCTTTTACCTTTTCTTCCTTCTTACATATCACTGTTCTTGCATTAACTAATCCCAGTAGAGGTTCTTTTTCAGCATTTTGATTATCCATATCATCATTTCCAACTTCATTCTCTCTTGTTGGCATTGCTTCTGCAGGTCCTTCAGCAAATTTTCCAGTCGCTCTATCTTTTTCAAACACAATAGACCAATCATCATAAAATGGAAGAGGTTTGTCTCTCAGTCCATGTGCATTAAGACCAACCTAGTCAAAATAAAAATTATAAAATATAAAACTACACTAAAAAAATTAAATGAAATATTGACTAAAAATGATTTAACTTAACATGTCACTCCCAAACAACATCAGCATCACAAGTAATGATTTTGCCTATATCATTCCATTGAAATCTTGATAAAGTACGCATTCGTTCAACATCAGTGTATATATTTTTTTTTTCAAATCTTAATTTTTTAGTCAATATGTGGCGTAGGACGCACGTCAGTACAAAGTAACGCAACTATCATTTTGTCATACAAAACATTTAAATATCCTGATCGAAATGCGTTATTTGTCTTCATTCCTAAGTTTACAATATCTTTCAATGCTCCAATAAGAATTTGTCGTTCTTTGTCCATCCAACTTCTTCTACTAACAACCTTTATTTTCCCTCTTTAATTAATTTGATGAGATTATCCATACATAAACATTCATAACATAAAAGATAACATGAAACATAATAAAAATATATAGTATTAAACAAAATATAATATATTTTTTTCACTATAATCAAAACACATAGTATTAAATAAAACAGAATTTCAAGTTATAACATTCAAATATAAAAATTACACATAAACATTTATCTTCTACTCCCACTACTTCTTCTTGATCTCCCTTCAAGAAACATTGTCTTGGCTAACTCAATTCTCCATTGTGTCCAATCATCAGATATCTCTATAGCACTCACATTGTCTCTAATTTGAGGATTCAAGTGTTATAGAAGTTCTTCTGTTAGTAATTCTTCCATAGGATATATTGATATTTTCCTTCTTATATAATTATGTAATAGACAACATGAAATATAATTAAACGACATTATGTCTTAATTGGATAAAACATAGAGCTTCTTAGTACAACCCATCTAAGTTTGAGCAAACTAAATGCTCTTTCAATAACATATTTTGCAGTAGAATGCTTCATATTGAAAATTATTCAATTTAAAAGGTGATCATCCAACACTCCAAGATCCAAAATGATATTTATCACCTTTAAACGGTGCTAAAAATTCATCTTTGTTTGTGTATCTAGCATCTAGTAAGTAATAATAACATGTGTTAATGTAGATATCGATTAACATTTCTATTAAAATTTTGTAGTAGTATATAGTCATATATACTATATATATATATATATATATATATATATATATATATATATATATATTACCTCGAGGAATTTTTAAACTACAAATTATATTAATTGTAGTTTACTATCAGCAACAAAACCTTCTTAGAACTTTACTATCAGCAACAAAACCTTCTTAACCAAGTAACACATAAATGAACATCATATAATGAGAGCAAACTCCAAACATGTTTGTTGTAATTTGACCTTTTCGATTTATATATCTTGTTTTCACATCTTCTCTCACATTTATAGGAATATATGTTTCATCTAGAGTTCCTAAGTAATTCTATTTTATGCCTTTGTTTAGTTGGAGGTATACTATGTAGATATAGGATAATAATATGTACAGTAAAGTTAATGAGTGGTTTGGTTACAAAATTTTATATCTGTAGTATTTATAATATGTATAAATTATACCTCAAATGCTGTATAAAATTATAACTGATAGGAGTAGGTATAAATCTTACTAATTTTTACTTTCCATATTTAACCTTTGATATAAATTCTCTTTTCTTAATAAACCCTTCCATTTTTCATCTTTCATTTTATCTCTCTTCAACCTTTATCCGTTTCTTCTTCTTCAACCTAATGTGCAGATCTAAGATGAACATCTCAGAAAGTGAATCTCAAGATTAATCCTAAATCGAACGAAGAAGAGGCGGTGGTGTTTGAACGTCTTCATTTTCAACCTAATCAAACATAGATACAGTAGTGGTGAACGAAGTGAAGCTTTTGGAACCTAATTTGATAACGAGAATAATTGTTTTCTATCTACGCCAAGACACTTCACATCATCAAGTAAGCATGTTTTTACAGTATTTCTTTATATACTGAATAACATCTTCTTTTATTTGCTCAGAAATTAGAGATTTACAAAATTTTATACTTAGTTTAGATAATAGAGTACAAAACTAAGTTTTATATATTTAATTTTAGTTGAGTTTTACCCATACATCATTTCAAAAATGTTGATTCATAAAAGAACACAAGATGTTGAACTTTAGTATTATAGTATAGGTATTTGTAAATAGATGATACAGATTATGTAGTTCCATTATTGGATTAACTAATGATCTTTACAATATTTAACTATGTGTAATAGATAACTTTAGTATTACAGTCTCCAACTATGTGTAATAGATGTTGATCTTTATAAGAATAACTAAAATATGTGTAATAATTATGATCTTTATAGGTATTTGTAAATAGATGATATCTTTATAGGAGTAATTGATCTTTATAGTATCTAATTATTTATAATAGATAATTTTAGTCTTACAGACTCTAACTATGTGTAATAGATGTTAATTTTTATAGGAGTAACTGAAAATATATTAATAACTATATGATTTTTTTATAGGAGTCATTGTATTATCTTTATAGGAGTAACTTATGATCTTTATAAAGTAACTATATGATTTTTATAAGAGTACCTCTATGATCTTTATAAGAGTAACTATCATATATGTGTAATGATAATTACAACTACCTCCAACTATGTGTAACTACAGTCTCCAATTATATATAATAGATAACTTTAGTATTACAATCTTGAATTATGTGTAATAGATGCTAATCTTTATAGATAACTTTAATATCACGTTGTTTTTTTTAATAATATTATTTTTTAATTCTGACTAATAGATGGATGCTAGTGATGCTGAATATGACAATGATAAAGCAGATGATTATGACAATAATAATACCATGTATATAGTTTTTAAAACTATACAAAATGAACAAGAATTTTGTTGTTTGCTAAACATGGTTATGATATTTGCCTGTGAGAGATATCAATCTACTTTTCATTGTATTCCTTTATCTATCAATAATGCACAACTTAGAACAACCATAATAAATAGGATAGCAAAACACAACGATACTACATGTATTGACTTGTTAAAAATGGATAGAATGACTTTCCTTCGTTTATGCAACCTTATGGAAATGTCAGGATTATCTCACTCTAAAAGTGTGTCTTTAGAAGAAAAAATAGTTATATTTCTCTATATTCTAGCTCAACACATTAAGATAAGGAATGTTTCATTTGCATTTGTTCTTTCCAGATGGACTAGTTGGAGTCTATAATACTAAAATTATTTATTACACATAGTTAAATACTATAAAGATCAATTACTACTATAAAGATCATCATCTATTTACAAATACCTATAAAGATTATCATTATTACACATATTTTCAATTACCCTCATAAGGATCAACATCTATTACACATAATTGGAGACTGTAATACTAAAGTTATTTATTACACATAGTTAGATACTATAAAGATCAATTACTCTTATATATAAAGATCATCAACTAATCAATAATAGAACTACAGAATCTGTATCATCTATTTACAAATACTTATACTGTAATACTAAAGTTCAACATCTTGTGTTCTTTTATGTATCGACATTTCTGAAATTTGTATGGGTAAAACTCAACTCAAATTAAATATATCAAACTTAGTTTTGTGCACTATTATCTAAACTAAGTATTTTAAATTTTGTCGATCTCTAATTTCTGAGCAAATAAAAGAAGTTATTCAGTAAATAAAGAAATACTGTAAAAATATGTTTACCTAATGATGTGAGGAGTTTTGACGTAGATAAAAATCTGTTATTCTTCAGATTCGTTCTCAGATTAGGTTTAAAAAACGTTTAAAGATTGAAGAGAGATAAAATGAAAGATGAAAAATAGAAGAGTTTATTGAGAAAAGGAAATTTATATCTAAGGTTAAATATAAAAAATAAAAATTAGTAAGATTTATACTACTTTTATCAGTTATGATTTTATACAGCATTTGAAGTATAATTTATACCTATTATAAATACTATAGATATAAAATTTTGTAACCAAACAACTCATTAATTTTACTGCACATATTATTATCCTATATCTATATATATGTTATACCTCCAACTAAACAAATGAAAGCTAATGGTGAGATCATTCTGATGAAAATGCACCACAACGGTAAACAAAAAATGCGGAATTTAACCTTTGTTTGACAATACTTTCCCAAACCGTTTAAACCTGTGAGGAAGCTAACAAATAGGTATGCACAAATGCAATCAACACAAGCCCTAAAATAGTGAGTAACACACCAAGTAAGCACACACACAAATAACACATAATTTTAGCGTGGAAAACCCCTCAATGGGCAAAAAACCACGGGACACCTAGTGCCGCTTAAAATCCACTACCATCGGCAAGAGAGCAATACAAAAGTCTTCTCTAGACAATACTAGAGGCATACAAATTCATCACACCCTTGGAAACATGCATATCAAGGAATATGAAAAACAACCAAAGAACAAGAAAGGAAAAATATCACTGAAATAACTGTTACTATTCCAGCAACAAAACCCCGACCTCCGAACCTCAGAATCCGATCTCCACCGTCCAGAATGTTGGCCCAAAAGTTATGAAGCTTCTGTCTAGGACGATCCAACGATGAAAACTCCAGCGATCATCAAAACACAACTTGAAGTTTTTCTCTCTTTTCTTTCTTACTTTTTCTCTTTCTTTCTCTTGCTCTCAAATAAAATATATTAAGTGGGGTCCAAGATGAGCCTATTTTCTGGTCTTTTCCTCATAGACTATGGAAAACAAAAAAACCAACAAATCTCCCCCTTTTCTTGACTATGAGGATGAGTTCGCCATCCCAGCGATCGAACAACACACCTTCAACTTTTCCTTTGCCAATGCCTTTGTCAACATATCGGAACCATTATCATCGGTGTGAACTTTATCAAATTCAAACAACCCATCTTCAAGAGATTCTCTAATCCAATGATACCGCACATCAATATGTTTCGTTCTCTTATGAAACATGGAATTTTTAGCAAGGTGTTTTGCATTTTGATTATCACAAAGAACCACGTAGCGTTGTTGCTTGAAGCCAAGCTCCTGTAGAAATCTTTTCAACCACAATAGTTCTTTGCAAGCTTCCGTTGTTGCCATATACTCAGTCTTTGTTGTCGATAAGGCCACACACTTTTGCAATCTTGATTGCCATGAAACAGTTCCTCCTGCAAATGTCATCAAATATCTAGAAGTGGATTTCATGTTATCCTTATTTCTAGTCATATTAGAATCTGTGTATCCCATAAGCACCGCTTTTCATTTCCAGATGTGATACCCAGTTTAGAAGTACCGCGCAGATATCTGAGAATCCATTTAACTGCTTCCCAATGCTTCCTACCAGGATTTGATAGAGACCGACTAACAATACCAACTGTATGAGCTAAATCTGGCCTTGTACACACTATAACATACATCAAGCTACCAACCGCTGAGGCATATAGAACCTTATCCATATCTTTAATGTCCTCCATTGAAGTAGGAAAATCTTTACATGTTAGCTTAAAGTTGGTAGTAAGAGGAGAACTAGCCACTTTAACTTTGTCCATGTTTAACCTACAAAAGCACATTCTCAATGTATTGCTCTTGTGACATGTGCAACTTCTTGGCAGCTCTATCTCGAGTGAACCGTACCCCAAGAATTTGTTTCACTGGCCCAAGTCTTTCATTGCAAAAGACTTGCTCAACTGCTATTTCAACTTAGCAATTCTTCCCGCATTCTTGCCAACGATAAGCATGTCATCAACATAAAACAATAAAATGATGAAATCATCACCACCAAACCTCTGAAAGAAAATGCAATGATCTGAAGTAGTCTTTCGGTAACATTGCTCCCTCATAACAGACTCAAACTTCTTATACCACTGTCTCGATGCCTACTTCAACCCATATAGACTTTTATGAAGTCTACACACATAGTCTTCTTTACCTTCTACCTGAAACCCTTCAGGCTGCTCCATGTAAATTTCCTTATCCAATTCACTGTGAAGTAAAGCAGTCTTGACATCCATTTGCTCAACCTCAAGATCAAGACTAACCGCTAAAACAAGAACCACCCGAATAGAACCCATCTCACGACCGAAGAGAAAATCTCATCAAAATCAATACCCTTTTCTAGATGAATCATTTGACCACCAATCTAGCTTTGTATCTGGGTTGTGAGGTGAACTCATAGGTCTTCACCTTATAAACCCACTTGTTCTTCAATGCTCTCTTGCCTTTAAGCAACTTCACCAACTCATAAGTATTGTTCTTATACAAGGAATCCATTTCATCTTGCATAGCTTCATCCCATTCTTTTCTGTGCTCATCTTTTATAGTTTTTGCATAACACTTAGGCTCTCCCTCATCAGTGAGAAGAACATACTCATTTGCAGAATAACGTACAGAAGGATGACGATCTCTCGTAGACCGCCTGAGTGGAATACACGATGGCATGTCTCTGGTAACTATGGATGAACAACTTCATCTACATCTTGCTCTTGAGCATCAACATCATCAGCACCATGGTCATCAATAGGAACATCATCTTTAACTTATGTGTCAATATGTTGTAGAGGAACTAGACCCAAATCAATAAGATCATCACTATGTTGAGGTATTGTCTCTCTCTTCTCAACATCCTTCAAAATCTGATCTTCAATAAACACAACATCCCGGCTTCGAACAAGCTTCTTCTGAAATGGATCATAAAGCCTATACCCAAACTCATCATCGTTATAGCCGAGGAACGCGCAAAGCTTAGACTTCACATCAAGATTTGACCTTTCATCTTTGGGAATATGCACAAATACCTTGCATCCAAAGATTCGCAAGTGATTGTAAGAAACATCTTTGTCGCTCCAAACCTTGTTATGAACATCAAACTACAAAGGAACACAAGGGGTTAGATTAATAACATGTACATTCGTGTTCAACGCTTCACCCCAAAAGGAACGCGGCAACCCTGAATGTGAAAGCAAACATCTGACTCTCTCAATCAATGTTCTGTTCATCCGCTCTATTAAGCCATTCAACTACGGTGTCTTTGGAGGAGTCTTTTGATTCCGAATACCATGCTCTCTACAGTAAGCATCAAATGGCCCAATGTATTCACCTCCATTGTCTGTCTGAATACACTTGAGCTTTTTTTCAGTCTCTCTCTCAACTGAGGCATGAAACTGCTTAAACATATCTAAAACTTGATCTTTAGACTTCAAAGTATAAAACCATACCTTCCGGGAGTGGTCATTAATGAATGTGACAAAATATGAGCAACCACCAAGTGTTTTTGTCTTCATAGGACCACAAACATCGGAATGAACAAGATCAAGTATGTTCTCTCTTCTGTATGGAGGATAGCTCTTAAAGAAAACTCTGTTTTGTTTACTTGCAAGACAATGAGAACACCTCTTCAGCTTGACATCATTTACACTTGATAACACTTCCTTCTTTGACAATAAAACCATGCCTTTTTCACTCATATGGCCAAGTCTCATATGCCATATCTCAGTCATGTCAGCATTCTCCACAGCATTAACAATGCTTTTGGAGATCTTTGGTTGTGCCACATACAACTTTGAGCACCTTTTACCTCTTACCAAGATCAAAGAACTACAAGTGAGTTTCCACAAACCATTACCAAAGGTAGTTGTACCCATCATCATCAAGTAAACCTGTAGAAATCAAATTTAATCTCATATCTGGGACATGTTTTACATTTTGTAAAACCAACTCCATCCCAATATCAAATTTCAAACAAACTACTCCAATTCCAACAACCTTTGATAACCCACTATTACCCATCTTGACATCCCCAAAATTACTTAGAGTGTAAGATGAATAAAAATTTCTTCGTGATGTAACATGACACGAAGCTCCACTGTCAATAACCCAACTCTCCTCATCATGTGCAAAGTTCACCAAATTATCATCACGACAAACAAAGAAATCATTAGTAATAGTATTCACTTCAACCTTGTCACCGCCATCATCATCTTTCCTTTGATTGTTGTTTTGGTTGTTGTAGTTTTTCTTCTTGTTCTCTTTCTTTGCCTGTCTGTAGAACTTTAGTGTGTGCCCTTTTTTTACCACAATAGTAACACTCAACATTAACATACTTCCCTTTACTAGAGTTGCTAGTACCATGCTGATTTCCTTTGTTACCCAGACCTCTACTCTGACTTCTCCCCCGCCTTTCAAAGACCAAAACATCTAATTGTGAAAAGTAACTCTATGACTTTCTTCTCATCTCTTCATTCATAACACTGACCTTAGCCAATTCCATGGTGATAATACCATCCGGTGCAGAGTTGGACAAGGATGCCCTAAAAGTCTCCAAAGAATCCGGTAATATACCAAGTAGCCATAAACCTTGAATCTCATCATCAAACTTGATACACATTCCTAAAAGCTGATTCACAATGCCCTGAAATGCATTTAAGTGATCTGTAACAGGAGTGTCATCTTTGTACTGTAACTTGATCAATTGCTTAATCAAGAACAATTTATTGTTCCTAGTCTTCCGAGCATACAACTGTTCAAGTTTGTTCCACAAAGTACGAGCATGTGTCTCCCCAAAATATGATTCAGCACATTATCCTCCACCCATTGCCGAATATATCCACAAATCCGTCTATGAAAAATAGTCCATTCTGCATCAGTTTTATTCTCAGGTTTATTAGTAACAAAAACAGCTAAGTAATAATCTTTCACATATAGGAGATCTTCCATTTTTGCCTTCCAAACATGATAATTAGAACCATTCAAATTAATCATCCTACTTGTATTAGTTTCCATCATTCAAACAATTCAATTCACAAATAAGCAACCAAGGCTCTAATACCACTTTGATGGAAATGCACCACAACGGTAAACAAAGAAATGCGGAATTTAATCTTCGTTTGACAACACTTTCCCAAACCGTTTAAACCTGTGAGGAAGCTAACAAATAGGTATGCAAAAATGCAATCAACATAACCCCTAAAACAGTGAGTAACACACCAAGCAAGCACACACACAAACAACACATAATTTTAGCGTGGAAAACCCCTCAACGGGTAAAAAACCACAGGACACTTAGTGCCGCTTAAAATCCACTAACACCGGCAAGAGAGCAATACAAAAGGCTTCTCTAGATAATACTAGAGGCATACAAATTCATCATACCCTTGGAAACATGCACATCAAGGAATATGTAAAACAATCAAAGAACAAAAAAGGAAAATATCACTAAAATAACTGTGATTGGTCCGGCAACAAAACCCTGACCTCTGGATTTTATTTTACTATCCGACTCCAACGGGTATCTATATTTATATCTCCATTCCCGATGAATCCGATCCCCAACGGGTACCCCATTACCCGATTAAAGTATGAAATTAGATTTATTATTTTTTAAATATATTAAATATTAAAAAATATTATATTTTAATTAACACATTTAAATTAAAATAATTATAAATTAAATCTAATATTTTAATTAAAAAAATATCAATAAATATTTTATCTTTAAACAATAGACATTTAATCATTATATTAATACTACATTATTATATGAATTCATTAATATTATAAAAATATAAATAAACTTTAAATAGATATAACATACTACTTAACACAAACTCCAACATATTAAAAAAACATTAAAGCAGTTTTCTAAAAAAAATATATATAACTTTCTTTATAACAGTTTTCTAAAAAAAATATATATAACTTTCTTTATAGTAGAGTAAAAGTAACATAAAAATTGTCAGAAGAAAATACAAAATTGAGATGGAAAATTAAGTTAATAAATAAATATAAAATTATAAAAGTTAAAAAATAAATATAACTTTATTAAATAATAAATTACATTAAAATTAGTAATAAAAAAATTTAAAAATACAAAAGAAAATATTACTTATCTGCGTAATATGTGGTAGAGGTTGAAAAATATAATAATTTTTTTTTGTTATTAGAAAGGGCGGAGTATGATTTAAAATCTACTCAGGCTAATTTTTTATCACAATAATCAATATAACACTATAATAAAAGTTGAGTATGCATATTTATACTATTAAAGTTGTGATCTACAATTTTTTGAAATATAATATTTATCAATTGAATTTGAGTCTATAATTGAAGAATTATCAATTCTTGATTTAAAAATATATAATATTTTTTTATATCTCTTTAAATTTGACATTTAAAAAGTTGTTGAATTCAAGATTATCAGCTTGTATATATTAGATACTAAAAAAATTATCATCAAAATATTAAATAGTATAAAAACAATTCACATAGACACAAATATATATATATATATATAATATAATTATGCTTAATTTTCAAAGTGTCCAGATTGTCGGGTCGAGAGTTGTAGTTAATTTGGATATATATGTGAGAGTAAATTGATACTTGAGTCGGATTGTGGGTTGACTCGCCCATAAACTTAAAATTGTTATGTATGTTTTAAACTTGCAACATAACAAAAACAAATACAATCATTTAACCAAATGAGATTAAGATGTGGTTTTCCGAAAGATAATAGGCCGGTAATAATTGAAATTGGTTAAAAAATATAAATCAAATATTTAATTGACCAAAGTGTGAGGTCACGATGCTAAGTATTAAAAAATACGAATAAGATATTTGATAGATCAAAGTGAAAGGATAAGGTCACGAGATTAGAGGTTCATAGAAAAAAAAATATGTGATAAGATATGTAATAAAATGAGAGTGTTTTATTTTTTGTTTCAATATATTATTCATGATTTATTAAGAATTTTAAACATTGAATACATATTATTATATTTTTTAATTTATTTTGTTTATATTTTTATCCGTGTGCAAGAAAAATTTTCTAGTTGTTATAACACTACCAATATTAATAAAATTACAGATAAAACACATAATTCTAAAAATTATACAAATCTGATGAGATAATGAATTTTAATTTAGAACCAGTAATATATGAGAGAATAAATTCAATTTATAATCACAAAATACAACATTCTCTATGTTACTAGAAATTTTAGGGCCTTTTTTAGAAAATGAATTTTAATTTTTTAAATTAGGCCCGTTATTAAGATTATAAATTGAATATTTTATAGGTAGGATAATAATATACATTTTACCATTTTAGTGGTTGCCGGAATTCTTTTATTATTATATAATTTTTAACCGGACCAGTCCTCGGGAATGCTTGGTTAAGTCAGCTCACCCATTTATATTAGAAGTAATACGAATTTAGTTAAATTTATTAATTTTTTCAACCCATATTAATGTGTAGCTTAGTGGTTTAAGATAAAAAAAAACTTAACTTTATTGGTTATGGGTTCAAATTTCATCAAATAAATAATATTTATTTAACAATTTGTTTTAACTAAAATTAAGGCATCAAATTTCATTTTTCCACGTTTTTCTATATGGGATGGGGCAACCCAATTCTTGGGACCGGGTACTGATTGTTAATGGTTGGCCACTAAGCTCTTTTATTATTATATAATAAAGAGAAATAATTGAGTGAGGAAATTTACAAAGTGAATTTTGTTGAAAAAAAATAATAATTTTTTTCTCTATTCTCTCCTTATCCTGATGACACGGTCATTTACTCCCAAATTCTTTCTTTTCTATAGCTTCTTTCAAATAAAATATTTAAAGTACATTAGTATTAAAAAAAATGATGTCAAATTTGCCACATAATACCATTAATTTTGTTATCTTATTCATAATTAATTTGTATACATGACGTACCAAATTTGGACAATATTATATATATATATATATATATATTTAATTTATTTAAATAAATTCTAGCTGAAATTTAGTAAACCGACTCGACCGTTTTGGAGTAGCATTTCGGTCAATAAAATACTAAATCTTAAACCCTTATTCCTCAATTAGGTCATAATATCAACAAAAATGTCCGTTGCTTAGTTCACTAGTACCATCTATTGACAAACAATAGTCGATCGATCGATGTTTTGAACTATCGATCCTGGTTTCTTTCTTTCATAGTCGGTATGGGCGAAGTTCCATCTCTAGTCTCTCTTTGCATCGACGCAATCAAGAAATATGTTCTTCATGGTAACTTCAAATACGGCATACTGCTTCTTCAATAAAGGATCTAACTTCTTATTCCTCTAAATTCTCGCTGCAGAAGACGACCTTATTCCGAGTCTCTATGAAATTCCTTCTTATTTGTTTGATTGCCTGCTGGCCAAGTTACCTGCAGTTTCCCTTCAGAAAATACAGGAGGAGCTGTAAGCAGTATATATATATATATATTCGACTGTTTTCACCATTACTTGATAGTACTTAATTTGAATCATTAAACTCAACTGTTTTTGGATCAGTCCATGTGAAGACAAGGATGTGGACAGTGTTGAATCTGTTGATGTGGGCTTTAGAAATAAGAGGAAACGCAAAAGGTTGGCGAGAATTGTGCTTCTTTGTTCAGTGTTTTTGAACATGGTGATGAATGATAATTGATATGTCAGGTGTATGGACTTTGATGTATTGTGGAAGAAATTGTATGAATCACGTTGGCCTAATCATCATAGAAGGAAGACAAAAGTGGATTGGTTGGGAAGAAGTAGGGAGGAGCAAAGTGAGATGACCATGGACTGGCAGCAGATCTACTGGGAAAAACATTTGCAGAAGTACGTTTTTTTCTTAAGAAACGAGATTAGCCTACATGTTTAAACAAATTTTACGTCGTTTGAGCACAACGATGAAATCATTTACAAATAACTTATGCCCCTTATAATCCTATCAACTCCATTTGAAACCCAAAAACCCAAAATCCCAACAACCTATCAATTGTCCCATACATAAAAGTATAGAATTGATAATGGATATGGTTAATTTTATTATTTTCCACTATTAATTAGAGGTTGTTTCGTGTTGACTCAAACAGTTGCTTGGATGAAGCGGCAGCAATAGCTTTGATCCCTTCTTTTGATGGCTATGTGGGTGATATACCTGTTTCAGGTAGGTATGTTCGCAAGAGTTTTTCCTTCTCTTTTATTCACTTTATATGCAGAACCAAAATGTTGATCTCATTATTGATTCATTCTTCTATTGGGAACTAATGCAAAATGAATCTCATTCAATCATTGTTTTGTTGGTGTAGAATCCATTTTGAATGCAATTGGTTATGAATGCCCACTTGGTGTCTCACAGTGCAACTTTTCTAAGCTGTCTTACCATTGCCACAAATTTGGTGCATTTGCGAGGTAACTTCTGTAGGGTTGTTAGTTCACAGGTTTCATATTTTTTTTCTATTGCCTATCCTCATTGGGGGAAACATATATATGAAAAAACAAATTTAGAGGCAAAAGAGAATATGATAAAGACAGTTCCATTTAATGCTTGATTTCCATACATTGTTTTGAGTTTCCTACTTGTCCTTATTTTGTCTCTCTCAATGTCCTATTTGTCCTCATTTTTGTTTCTATTCCAAAAAAAAAAATTAAAAATTCTTTCAATAATTTTGCTTTTGTGCAGATACCTCAGTCTGCAAAATGTTCTTTGCAGCGAAGAAATTTGTGTAAGTCATGCCAAAGATGGAAAATATCATGTTTATGTTCAATGTTTGGAATGATATTATGCATAATGATTTTGGTTTATCTTTGAACATTGATAAATTTTGATTAGGAATCTTTCTGGACAAATAATGGCATGCTAGTCTCACATGTTATACCATTGGCCATTTAGTGTAATTATTTTATTTTATGTTATTTTGAGTTTGAGTATTGTAACCCCACTAAGATATTAAAGAATATGGTATATTTGGGAGCTTATTGGAATGGTTTGAAACCCAATTCTCCTCCAATATATTTTCCTTCTACGTGACCTATCACGAAGAGAGGAAAAGAAATTTCTTATGTGATGCTGCTAAGTAACTGATGGGTATGAATAAATTCAGCTCAATTCTGTAATTGCAGTTGTGAATAGTTCCTGTTCCAATAAAATGTCTATCCTTAGCACGAATGGTGAAAAAGAATAGAACATGTGTCCTCTTTAGGATGTTGCTATATGGGTGAATTTACACTGCTAGAGTTGAAGGAAACTACAAGAAAGAGATCTGTTATTATAATTAATTTAAAAGCTACTAGATAATTTTCCATGTTCTTTTATGCATCTATTTGCTTCTTTTGCAGAGTTTGTTAAACAACAGTAGACTGAAAGGTCTGGAGCTTTGGTGGATAAAGTCTAAGGAACATGTATGGTCTCACATTTTTTAAGTTACTCTTATTTTAAGATTGGTCGATCTGAACTAGAGCACCACGAAGAATGATAACTTACCTAATTATCCACATGCTTATGTGTCACATGTACCAGAGATACCCTAAGTAGCACGGATACTTTTGAATTTTTTTTTTGGAGTATCCTATACAGATACGGGTACAAATACCCAAGGGATGACACGTAAAGGACAGAGGGAAGATGACATGTGATATGAATCATTTTTTCATTAGATTAAAATATTAGAATATTACATTTTTCCATTTAACCATAAAGAAATATACTAATATCAGAAATGAATTACTAATTTACAAATTGTTAGTTTTTGTGTTTTAGCTTATTTTCAAATGCTATTGCTGCCAAATTCTGACAAATTTCTTAACTTAATAGATGGTTACACTATTGTGTACTATACACCCTCCTTTCTAAAGCAGCAGGACTCATTGATTTGCACACAATCTACATTATATAATAAGAACATTGTCATGTCGTAGCATTAAAATAAAAGTAGTAGTCACTTTAGTAAAATATACAGTGTAGTTTCTTAAGCCTGAAAACCTGTATTTTTTTCGTAATGCAAGCCCAACAAAACATATTAACCATGATTTTGCATTAGACATTGAGTGCATTTGGAAAATGAGGTAACTATCATCAAGCTACAACTCATTTGCATAAATCTCATACATATGTCATTATTTTAACATAATCAATTTCATAAATTCAAATAAAGTGTTCACATACAAGTAAATCTAGCTTACCTTGGCTGATTTTCAACCATTTTCCAATGAGCATATTTAAATTAGCCATCTCAGGTATGCTATCTTAATTTGTGAGAGCCCTTATTTTTACATGAACAAGTCAAATTAATTCGTTGTTGATTGGATATAAGCACTTTGTAAACTTCCCTATTGATTGAGGAATTGCTGATTTGTTTCATGTCTTGTGGATGTTCTTACACTTCTGACTTCTCGAAACCCCCCCTTCCACATGCTTAGTTTTCTCTATTTGCTTCACAATCTACTAGAAATGTAAGATTCTCCGGGTTGCCTCTTGTTACATGAAGTCTTTGTAGGTGCTTGTAGATGCCATGCCACTGAAATGGTCCAGTTAATTTTGTCTGTCATATATTCCCTTCATATTAGTTTTTTTCTATAGTATCCCCTTCTTATTAATTTTGTAAAGGAATAAATATTTTTAAAGACTGAGAAAGTAGGTGTGAAAAGGAAGATCAAATATACAACGGTGTTATCTAGTCCAATTATAACAAATATTTTCATTCGCTGCCATTAGATTTATATTTTTCCAGCTATTCATTTATCTTGTCAAGTTTTTTAAAGTTCCAGATAAGTATCAACAGTAGTCTTGTTCTGTTTATGCAATAGCTTCTGAATGTTGATTTGTGTAATAGACGATCTCAGGGCTTAGATGTCAATCCTACATATTAGCAATGAGGTTCCAACTTTTTATTGGGCATACATACAGGTCAATGGATTATGCAGACTTCTGAGACAGAACAACGAAACTCTAAAATCCATTGCACTTAGTCACTGCAAACTCTCTTCGAGTTTAGTAGATGAAATTTGTCTTTCTCTACTAAAAAAGGGTCTGCAAACGCATGGAATCAAGCATTTTGCAATTAAGTCATCAAGGTTTAGTGAATCAAACCAAACCTCGTCACCTCGGGGAATAGCTACATTTCTAGCTTCTGGAAGGTTTTGTTCCTTCTTTTTTGTACAATTTTATTGTATTTCATGTGTATTGTGTTTTCAGTGCTCTCTCTAGAAAACATGCATATTACCTAACCAAACAGTCTCTGCCTTGTTTCAGGTTGCTATCTTCCTTAACTTTCAGTGATGACCGACTTGGGCCTAATGACGCAGGAATGGTTCTCACCACGTTACTTGATGATTCTTCGAGAATAGTATCTCTTGACCTTTCAGAAAATAATGTGTGTCCATTTATTTACAGCTTCAGTTCTTATGCATTTAAAAACTAATACTAGATAAGTATCTTATTGAAATATTGCAGATAACTGGTTGGATGACTCATTTTAGATGTAGTTCAACAGTCTTGTCCAATCCGTCTCTGGAGATAGAAAAATCATTAAGTTTACTTTCTTTACTGAATCTAAGGTTTGTTTGTTTCTTCCTTTTTTTTGTGACCAGGTGTACTTCTTTAATATATAGTATGAATGTATATAGGAGTTCTCTAATTTGGTTGTTCATGTCAAGATGCCTGTGACTTTTGGGCATGCATATTATGTTTTTAACATTAGTGAGATTAATTTACTTCTCCACATGGCTGATGTGGTTCAAATGGCCTTGGATATCTTCTAGGAGCTTGTTTGATCTTGGGTTATTTGAAGAAATTTGGATTATGATTCAAAATCTTGTTTGATGAAAAGTATATTATTTTGGTTAAATTAAATATCTTTTTGTATTTAAAACTGAAATTTTATTATAAATGAAAGTAGGGGTATTTTGGTTCATGATTTGATTATTGAAAGAATATGTGATGTGATAAAGGATTATTTGGAAATAACCCAAGATCAAACAAGCTCTAGGCAACCACCACTTTATATTTCTTATAGCCCCGACACATTTCAAAAACACTATTTTTTCAGATTATTGTCAATTTATCTTCTCTGCTTGTTATTTAGGTGACAAGGGTATTTCTCTATTTCAGGGCATGCAATTTACATGGTAATGACATTAAGAATTTGCAGAATGCTCTATTCTATATGCCGAAATTGGAGACTCTTGATATAAGTGACAATCCTATTGAGGACCAAGGAATAAAGTCTGGTTAATTTGACATTCCACTTTTCTTTTCTTTTTTTTACGTGATTCTGGCTTTATTTTGACCTAATTAGTGTAATATCTTAGAAGGTTTATCTGACTCTCAGGAATTTAGTTCCGGTCCTGGTTGAGTTGTCAAAGAGACATTCTGGTATTGCCAATTTGAAAGTTGAAAATTGTGACCTTTCCTCAGAAGGAGTTGACGAACTTTTAACTGGCCTTTCAACCTTGAAGAGACCATTACAATCTCTCTCAATTAGGGAAAATGACTTAGGCAGGTCAGTAATTTTCTTAATTCCTCGAATCTTTTTATTCTTTTTACATAAGTGTACTGATTAAAATTGTAAAATAATCCAGACCAATTGGGAGATCTCTAGGCAAATTCTTGGGCATAGGTATTCAAGTACTTGATATTGAAGAAATTGGACTTGGCTCAAATGGCTTTCTAGAAGCAGTGGAAGAAATAAGAACAGATTTGAATCTTGTTTCTATCAACATAAGGTAAAAATGATAATCAATTTCCTTAAAAACCTGTATTGACTATTTAGTGAATATTTAAATGCTCACCAGTAATTTTGCACAGTAAAAATCGTGGTGGCATTGGGATGGTGATTTTCCTAAAAAAGCTCATTTCACGAGCACCACAACTAGCTATCGTCAAGGCTGGTTTCAACTTTATGCCTGTGGAATCCTTGTCAGAAATATGCTCCGCCATGAAAATTGCAAAAGGTATTATTATGCTTGAATCCAAGATTAAGAATTTATATATATGACCTATAGTAAACTTAAGGTTGGGTCTATTGCTTGGTCTAGATTGAGATATTTATTCAAACTGAAAGTTGAATGATCATCACATTGTAGAATTATTGGGTTCATTTAAATGATCTTTACACAATCCTGTATTTGATAGAATTAACTAAATCTACGAACTAAGCAAGGTGACTTTTATTTTATTTGAATAGGTAAACTTGAGCATGTTGATTTGACTGGAAACACTTGGTCTGATAAAGCATATGATATTTCGTTTCTGGATGAGTTTAGTATCAATGGAAAGTCTATTTTCATACTTCCATTGTTGGGGGGCGCCACATATGAACCTTATGATGATGAACCATAACATAGATGATGATGTTTAATCATTTTGTGTAGAATCAGTTTGTTATACCTGATTTATTCTTTTTGTATATCAATTATAATAGAATATAAACAGAAAATTATAATGTAATTTATCTTGGATGCATCTTTTAATCATATTACTCTATTTATTGTCTCATTTTTGTGGCTCATATCCCATTGCCTCCGGTTTAGTTTTAAAAAATCCAAGAAACTGTTTCTTTTGTAATGCGATCATTACTTGTTGCCGAGAATTTGTCATGTACATTAACCGTAACAATAATTGTTTTTCCATCCCAATTCATCTCCCCATTCAGGACATGAATCTATTGTTCTTCCATCCTAACTCTTTACCCATCTGCACTAAAAGATTCACTTTATATGTGTATTTTCGGATTGCAATGTTTTTTTTTTTTTCTGTTTCTTTCTTGTTCACGTTTGGAAAAGGGAGAAATACAATCAAAATTTAAATTTCTTGCAAATATTTTACAAATAATAGATTATTAAGACAAAAAAATAGAATGGAAATATAAATGACTCACACCATGGTTACATAAAAAATGTTTTCTGGAGCCAGATAATATACTCAGGATCTTTGTCTTCACATGTAGAACCCTTCAGGAACTCCCTCTTTCTTCTTGAACATGACCTTATCCTTGGCATTTTTGAAGTCTGGATGTGTGACCTAGAATCATGTGAGCATAAGATACCATTACAGAATTTACTTAAACTTGAGTTTACTAATTCAAGTTGTACTAATTTTATAGAAGTTTTCACTGTTTAATTGCCTTACCTTCATGCGTCTCTTAAAGCTAGCAAACCAGCTTCAGTACATATTGTCTTTATATCAGCTCCAAAAAACTCATCGTCACTGAAATATTCTTCTCTTTGTCTTGATGTCTCGAAGAGGAAATTCTATTTTCCTATCTATTCGACCAGGACGGACGGAGAAGGGTAGGATCTAAGGCTTTCGATTTTATTTGTAGCAAGAATCACTTTAACATCACCTCTGGAGTCAAAAACCATCCACAGCTGATTAAGCAATTCCAACATGCTTTCACAATGAGCATCATATCTGGTTGAAGCAACAACTACATTAATAATTGCAATTCATAAAGGTGATAAATATGGGGAAGGTGTACCTTTTAGTAACTACCAACAGCATCAATTCATCAATGAAACAATTGAAGGTGATAGATCATCCGCTACACGAAAAAATTCTCTGACCAGATTTGGACCATCCCCCAGATACTTTTGAATCAATTCACTTCCAACGTTGCATAAGAACGTAGCTGATGTAGAGTTTGCAACTGCCTGAAAAAGGTTTTGAGTGTTCCATCCAATCCATTTCGAAATTTCATGTTATTTATTGAAAGTGTTAACAAGGTGACAAATTTTAATTGTAATATGCAAAGGGTGATAATTTGACACAAAGATCCGTCATAATTTGGGGCCTAAAGATTTAAGATTCTTTTCAGATAAAATGAGATTGGGAAAGAGATTAAAGAAAAGAAAAAAAAAAGGCAAACAACTATTTATATGTAGAAATTAGATAAGAAATCTAGACATTTAGGTATTAAAAACAACTCCATGCATAGATGATCAAGGAATAGATGACCACATGTGAAATTTCATGTATCTGCTAACCCACATATATCATCTGCATATGATTCTAAAGGAGCCTTCTCTACTTTCATTACATACACCATAGGATCCACTTCAATCTTGTAGAAGACCAACAACAGAGAGAACCTAGGAACAGAACAATAAAAAAATGACTATGGATGATGAACATGCTTTTTTCTTCATTTTTTTGTTACAATAGTTTTTACAATATAGAGGGAGAGCTTACATTGTGTGCAGTGTCCATTACAACATGTTTTCACTTGATTATAAGATACGAGAATACGATACGTATATTATTAAAAATTATAATTATAAAATATATAATATATAAAATATATTAAGAGTTATTAATAACTTAATATGAATCTTACCTTTATCCCTATAATATATATATATTAAACCACTCGGCTAAATAGTATATACTAAATAAATGTGCTAAAATAGTAATTACTAAATACTAAATATAATTAATATTTAGGCTAAAATTAATATTTAACAGTTAAATATATGAATATAAGAGAACAGTGAAGCTATACAAGTTAGTAGTGGCTGTCCATCGATGAGCGTTGAAGATATGAGTAAGAGAGAGATAGAGTAGGGATGACAATGAGGGCGGTTCGGGCGGAAAATACATTTATCATCCCCGCCTCGTTTTAATTTTGAGGATTTTTATAATATTATACCCGCTCTGTTCGTTTTTTTTTGTTTCGAGAAATTCCACGAGGCACAGTTAATAATTTTTTTTTAAAAATAAATAAAAATTATACAATAAAATTATATAAACGAATTGATTAATATATTAAAATTTTATATTATTATAAAGAAATAACTTTAGTACTCTTATAAAATATAATAAATAAATATGTTAGTGATTTAATATATTTAATTATATTTATGGTGATCGTGGTGAAATCGGGGCGGGACAGGGGATACAAATACCATCCCTGCCCCATCCCCGTTCAGTTTCGGAGGAAAACCGTCCCAAATGGGGCAATTCAGTACGGTTTTCGCGGGACAGTTTCAAATTGTCATTCTTAGATAAGGAGGCTTCAGTCAAGAGGAAGAAATATTATGTTAGGATTAGTTTTATTTTCAAAATACATGTCCTCTTACCATTTTTATTTTTTTTAAATTACCCGAAACGTATTTAAAAATGTATCCAAGTCGTATTTAAATCGTATCGGATTGGTCAACCCCATAAAAAGTCAACGATACCTCTTTTGTCGATATTCAATACCCGTTTTACCGTATCCGACACTCAAAAAAAAATTTGGAATATCCTATCTAATAAGATAAAAGATAATTTTTGGTTTAAAATTATCTTTTATCTTATCAATTTCTCCCTTTTTGATTATTTTATTTAAAATTATCAAAACCAAGTAGAGATGCAAAAGATGGCCGGTTTCAAAAATAGCTTTATATATATGATAGATAACCGAAAATAATATATAGGAATACAAAGACAAGTGTAGGTAAAGGAAAGAGGTACCATTGAAGAGGTAAAGTCATCCGATACCATTGAAGAGGTACTACACCGAACTTACCTCTTAAAACCGCGAGCACAGTTACGAAAGCTAACCATACGCATCCGGAAGATTACGGCGAAGTTCGAAGAGGAAGCATCGGAGGAGGACACCTTAACACCGATGGTGTTGGAAAGGCTTGAAAAAGCCAAAGGAGACCTCATCCAAGAAATTGACCGGCTGGAGGCAATATACGGTCAAAGGGAAATACCGGTCTATACAGCTCCCCGGATCGATACGAGTCCAGATCACTGTCCAACACCTCCAAGGGCGAATTCGGCAACAGAGGAATCCGATGAAAGGGCGGACCCTCCTCTCACCGGGCAATCTCCACTTACACAACCGGAAGTCTCCGAACCGGGCTTCACAAAAGAATGGGTTGAGAGCCGCTTTCAAGAGTTTGAAGACTCCGAGGTTTTCCCTTTGAAAGAGAAATTCCAAAGAACCGTTTGCTCGGCACTCAAGTTCGCCAACACTACAAGGCAACTTTTAGAAAGAACAAAGGACCGGTTCTCAGAAATAGACGATGATCAACGGGAAGAAGCGGTTCTGCGCAGCAAACATCTTAAGCGAACCGTGATTTTGGAAGATAGGACTTCCGAGTTAAAAGAAAACTTTGACCGGCTTGAAAGAGAGACCGATCAACGATTGACAGAGGTTGCTGGGGACCTGGTCGGCACAACACTCGGACGGGTCTCCGAACTTGAGAAGAAAAATGAGGGTCTCGAGGCCGAACTCAAGGCGCTCTCAGCGCAAGTTACCGAACTGCTGAATGCTAAGATGAATGCGGATGCCGCGGCTGTGGAGGCCGATGCCCGAGCGGCTAAGAAGGTCCAGGATGCGCTGGACGACGAAGCAAGAAAAGAGAAGGAGGCACCGCGACCATCGCAACTTACCAAAGAGGGAGAGGAAGCCGAGCGAATTTGAAGGGCAGAGGCCAAGTTCCCGGGACTTGCAAAGAAGGCAGCCGCTCAAGCTGCGAAGGATGCTGCGCGGTTAGAAAGGGAAAGTCAGAGGCTAGAAGGCTATGCAACCGCTAACAAAAAGAAGAAGGAAACCGCTGCCTCTTCGATACCGGCAAAGCGGAAAAGAGAATCCTCGAAGAAAGCTCAAGTGGCCGACTTGCTGAATGTGGTAACTGAAACGGTTATCGAGAGTATACCAGATCAGGCTACTAACATTGAAGAAGAAGCTGAAGTGCACCTACATCGGCGGCCCACAAAACAACGAGCCTCCGGATCGGCCAGTCGACCGCAACCAGCGAAAAAAAGCGGAACATATATGACTTCTCGGACTCGGAATAGGGGCTCTCTTTCCTTTACCTACACTTGTCTTTGTATTCCTATATATTATTTTCGGTTATCTATCATATATATAAAGCTATTTTTGAAACCGGCCATCTTTTGCATCTTTACTTGGTTTTGATAATTTTAAATAAAATAATCAAAAAGGGAGAAATTGATAAGATAAAAGATAATTTTAAACCAAATTTTTTTTTTCAAAATTTCTCCAAATTTTTCGAAAAATTCTCCTAAGTCAGTTTCAAAAATCCGGACAAACAAAACAACCGGCCTACGTTTGCAAACTTACATGATTTTGATAATTTTAAATAAAATAATCAAAAAGGGAGAAATTGTTAGATAAAATTAGACCGGTTCACATAAACCTAACTTAAATATTCCATGTAGGAACAAGGAACCGGACCAACAAAAGAACCGGCTAAAGAAAACTATCCGGTCAAGTCATTAAACCGACCAGGAACACTTGAAATATAACCGCACAAAGAAAGGGTCGGCCAAAGCTTAAAACCGGAAACATCAGACAGCCGACCAGTCACAAGGCAAAGGAATAACCGGAAGAAGTCCGGTTATATCACCCATACCGGAAGCCATCCAGTTAAGTCGAATGACCGACCAGTACAAGAAGACAATTCAGGTATCTGTTGAGAATGATACCAAAGGAACAGACTAAACACTTTCATATCCATACAAGTCTGAGGAAAGTCTGCAGACTGCAGAAGACAGTCCTACAGGATCTTTCCACTTCGGGATAAGTCAGAAAGGAGATCTTTCAAGTACAGACAACTGTCTAACAGACAGTGTCTACATTGAGTAAAAGACAAACCCAACAGGTTTGTCTTACATACCGGAAGAACAGACTGCCAGGTCTGAGGTTGACCATCAGGTCTGAGGAAACGATGCAGGTCTGAATCTCTGAATCACTGAACATCTGCACCCCTGCTCAGCCAATCAGATTCAAGGTAGTGAAATATGACCGTTGGCATATTTCACCTATAAAAGGGGCATTTGAAGAAGAGTAAATGTGTGACACACAGAGACACAAGTAACACAGACATACAGTGAGACAAGTGAGAAATTCTAAGAGCAGTTATTCTACAAGTGATAAGACTGTGTTGTTCTAGAAAGCCTAAGTGCTAAAGTAAAAGTGTGTGTTTTACAATTTCGGTGTAAATTGTAAGAGTGTTATCGAGCAGGAAATAAGTCTCGATCGGATTGCACTTGTATTCCTTAGTGAATATCCTTCTCGCGGTTTCGAGAGGAAGGGGTGACGTAAGAGTTTTATCTCCGAACATCCATAAAATCTGTTCTGTCATTTACTTTCTGGCGGTTCCATTATCTAACCGATCCGTACCATTATAACCTACTTAACCTTATCCAAGCCGAATCACCAGGTTACCGAAACCGACCCACCATTCTCTTAAACCTTCATCATTCCAAACCGGTTCTGCCTATTATACAAGTGTGCTGCTTCAACCTGAAAGCAAACATCTTCCGCACTTGAACCTAGTTCAAGGGTTTGTGATAGGTTGTGTGGTATTGAAGCCCCGGTGTTAATCTCTAACCGGATTAACCACCACCCTTCGAGTGAGAATCGCTAACCGGTCCAACCCTGGTCCTCCAGCGGCTACCTAGATCCTAACACTATCTACATGGGAAGAACGATAGAAAATGCCTTCATTTGGAGAAGGAATTAAATATTGTCTTTGGCATTACAATTTAAACTTCTCTCATCTCATTGCAAAAATAGTTATGTTCAAAAAATATTTCATATTTTAATAACTTTCAAGTCCTGATAAACTAGATGTCTCGAATTTTGAAGCACAATGTTGTGTCCCTTAACAACAAATATCAATCATATTAGAGAAGAATGAGAAATACATATTTAGAAAAGAATGAGATTTGATAGAAGTGAGGAATAAGATAGGCTAATCTAAATATTGTGAGTTTATTTTAGAGGCTACCCAATGAATTACACAATTAGCTAACTAAACCAATTCATAGTCAATCATACATCTCTGGCTGGCTGAATACTCCACAAAATGAAAGAATGAAAACCCTAGTGTTACAAAGCACAAAGAAAAGGAAAACCTTATTGTGCATCAAAACTGAACAACAGATCTTAATCGACCAATGGCATAATACTCTGGCCTTACTGAAGACGAAACGATGGATGGCGTGATTCTCATCAATGAGCTCCTCGAGATTTCCTACATTCATTAGGGATCGTCGACTTTCGATCTATCTGTTATACCTTGTAATAGAATTAGGTATAAAAATCTTGAACATAAAAGATAAAAAAAATTATATTGAGATTAGAAGTGAAGAATCAAAAGAATGGGATAGAACTCTAATTGTTAGGGTGAATACAATGGGATGAGAGAGAGAAATTCTAACAAGAATTTTCAACGAAAATCATTTCATATATATTCTTAACAACTAATATTATATACTGTTTATCAATAACTGTCACTCCCACCATAGTGTAATAGTCCTAATATTTTTTCCTCTTGTATCATTACCTTCTCCTTCACTTCGTTCGTCCACGAATGACAATAGTCGAAGGTATTGTTGAAACTCTAAAACATTTGGTGCCTCTTCGAACCATATGAATATCCGAAATTGTTTCTTTAGGCTATCGGGTGGTTCCTCAAACCATAGGAACTGTCCCACCAGATTTACTGATTGTAGCCCATAAGAACAATTATAAAACTCTGCATCAAGTGGTTTTCAAACCATAATAAGTACTTGCATCTCATCCATGTTTTATGCCATAAAATTTTCTGAAAGCAAGACCCAACTTTTTGTGGTTTCTCGAACCACAAAAACTGGATGCAATTAGAACTTGGTGTTAAGTATGCTTGAGAAATGGGATCAAAAGCCAACATCCTATCTTTAAGGCCCAAAACGTCTTCAAAGAGTCCTTCAATTTCAGCTTCTCCCAAGTCACCCCGATAATGATCATCATTTTCAACGCAGGTTGCTTTCGTCTTCTATCGGTCATCGTACACTAGGGAGACTTAAAAATGAATAAACGAAGAACATTAATTATCATAAATTTTTCATTAAGATTGAGATTGTCGTGTTTTGTATCATTAGTATGTGAAGTCTCCATTTCTTTTTCATAACAAAAGTCGTCGAGAGGAGGCACGTCTTCCACTTTAGAACAATTGTCATCAAAAGGGGTTTCATCTTTGTTTGGAGCCGACTGTATCAATAGGGAAGGCGTCGATTGTCCCACATGTTGATCGTAATCTTTCAATAACTCATCGGATTCGAAGATCAATTTTTGATGATCAATTTTCCACTTTTATCTTGTTATTTCTTCATTAGCCTTTTGTTTCTGCCTTTTTATTTTGTCAGCGATCCTCCATGATTTTAATAAGTCAGTTATTTGTCGACACTGTTTCGCGATTAACTCCCACGGTTATGGCTGCACTTTCTTTTGTATATGTCGGGGATCGTCCCTTGCACATGACCTAAACTCACGTCGCAATATTTGTTTCAGCTCTATCCACGTCAATCATTTGCTGAGAGTTTTCATTACCACATGTTCCCTAAGCCATCTTAGTGCATTTTCCCTCATGTGAGTTGTCGCAAGATGCACCTCGTCTTTTTAAGCGTATCGTTAACCTACAAAAATCTTTCGGTATCATAAATCCAGTCCTAGACATTTTCAACATTTTCTCCAAAGAATTTAGGAAAAATCATTTTCAACGAGATCTTTTTCTGAAAGATAACAAATATTAATTAAAGCTACAGCAACATTAAGGAGCAAGTACAGCAGTAAAGCGGGTAAGGAGTAGTAAGGCAGGTAAGGATGGTAAGTAATAGAAGGAAACAGTAAGAAGGTATAACCCTATCTTCAAACTAAGCAATCACACGCAATAACCTAAAAGCGGTACTTGATTCCCTATCGGCCCCTCTCAAATATTTAAATCAGGAATCAAACCTAATTTATGTAGTCTTCTTCCCGGTTGACAAACAGAAGTCGAAATGTTGTCATTATTTGAAAGTGTTCCGTGACTATAGAGTTAGGGTTTCAGTGGCATCTGCATTGTTACGACGACGTCTCTAATCGCAAGTTCCAAACTACCTTATTCCCTCTCTTCAGAAGAGCACCGACTCTGATCTTTGTAACAATCGGAAAACAGGAACGATGTTGACGGTCGCTAGGTTTAACAAAGGCAGATCACAATCACATAAGTGATCCCAATCATGTGAATGTCGTGAACTCAAATTCGCGATCGCGCCACAAGAATATAAAGTTCTACGACGATCTTCATCCTCTCTAGAGCACTTCTTCTCCAGTGTTCCTATTACGATTCTTGTGAAGTCTCTCATTTCGATACACAGTAATCTCCTCTAACTCTTGCCGATTTCACTTGTGAACTGTTTCTAAACAACAACTACAAAGGAGTTTTCAGATTTGCCTTTCCGAAAGTTGCAGATGACTCACATTCAAATCTGCTTCAATAATAATCTCATAGTGCATAATATTTTGTCAAAAACGAGCTCTGATATAGTGTTGTACCTTTGAGTAGAATTAAGTATAAATTTTGAACATAAAAAATAAAAAAATTATATTAAGATGAGTAGTGAAGAATCAAATGAAAAGAAATAAAACCTTAATTATTAGGGTGAATACAATGGGGATGAGAAAGAAATTCTAAAAAGAATTTTCAACTAAAATTATGACTAGTTGCGGTGAATCTAGCGATTTTAATTTTTTTTATATCCGTTCAAACCTACCAAATGTTAAATAATGAAAGAACATTGTCACGTAAAAATTAAATACCGGTTTTTGATATTTTATTTATTATTTTAACAAATCTGATTTGGGTTTGAAATTTGGTAAGCCGACATCTAATCGTTTGAATGTGCATTTCGGTGAATAAACCCATCAAACCGAATCACTTTTCACTCGACCCTAAAGGAGTACATAGGATTAAACAGCCTCCCAAAAACTTAATCCAAGAACATGACACCATGCATAATAGAGGGGCAAGTTAGTGCTTGTTTTAAAACTAAGCCAAACTGAAAACTCAAACCTTGACAAAAAGTTCATTAAAGTATCAACAAAATGGTAAAAAAAAAAAGGTATTCAGATAACAAAAGAAAGTTCTACTTTGTTCAACATATAAGCAACAAAAGAATATAAGATTCTTGAAGAGATGGGAGAAAGAAAAAACAGAGAACGCTAGTGAACCTGAAAGCCACAGGTTCAAGATATTCAAACAAAACACAATAAGCATTGAGACACAATATGACAAAATCTCTCCACATTTTGATTTACCATTTACTTACTGCTGCTGCTCCCCCTCTCTGTTACTACTCCCCCTTCCACGCCCGCCGCCGCCGCCGCCGCCGCCGCCACCGCCCATCCTTCCACGCCCACCCCCATAACCTCCCCGGCTGCCTCCTCCACCTCTGGCCCTGTCCAATCCACCACCTGATCAAAAGAGTAATTTCATGTCATTTTCAAATTAACACTTTAAATCCAGACTAAAACTCTCGTCATGATCCGTAGAAAATGCGCATAAGGGGGTTTGTGTTAGTTTCTCCAAGGAATAAACCCTGGTTTTCAAAAAAATGATAATGCTTGATAAAGAAAATGGATTATTTGGGGGTTAAATGACTAATATATCCTTTGTATTTAATAATGAAAATGTTACAAAAAAAAGTAGGAGGCCTTGTTTGATGAAGGGTAACTACTTCATTCCTATCACCAATCACTGCATGATTCAAAATTATCAATCAAAATATCAAATTACCCCTACTAATTTTTTATAAAATTTAAATACCAAGTATAAAAAATATAATTTTAGTAAGACATGATAGGGAGCGATAAAAAAAATCTTGACAAAATGTGTAGGGAATGATGTGTCACCTTTTAAGTGGAGAGAAAAAATTTAGATTTTCAATCCAATTAAAAGATGACACATCATTCCCTACACATTTTTGTCAAGATTTCCCGCTCTCTATCATTTCTCTTTTAGTAATTAACCCAAATAATTTCATCAAACAAGATTCTAAACCATAACCCAATTTCTGAGAAAATTCCTTGCATCAAACAAATCTTTATTAATTTGGTGAATAATTTAGACTAGGGGTGTATTAAAATCGAAATAACTCTCCATCAAACAAAGGCCTAAATGATAATTATAATTTTAACCAGAGTGGGATAAGGTAAACAGACTATTCAAAACACATACACCAAAAAGGTATATACTAACCATGGTATCCCCCCCTGCCTCTGCCGCGGCCACCACCTTGGCCCCAGTTTTGATATCCATCATTTTCTGTCATAAATTAGAAATCGGTTCTTGATCAGAATTTTATTTTTTGGTAGAATAAACACAGTATCCTGGAAATGATGTTCTTCAACAGCCCAGTATACCTTGATAGTTCCCATATCCACTTCTGTCTTGATAATTCGCATATCCGCTTCTGTCTTGATAGTTTCCATATCCACCTCTGTCTTGATGATTTCCATATCCACCTCTGTCTTGATAGTTCCCATATCCACCTCTGTTTTGATAGTTCCCATATCCATATCCACCTCTGCCTTGATAGTTTCCATATCCACCTCTGTCTTGATAGTTTCCATATCCACCTCTATTTTGGTAGTTTCCATATCCATCTCTGTCTTGATAGTTTCCATATCCACCTCTGTCTTGATAGTTCCCATAACCACCTCTGTTTGAAACCCTTCCTCTCCCTCTACCACGTCCTCGCCCTCGACCATATGAATCTAATCTCAAACATAAAGGAAGGATTGATAAATTCGTAAAAAAAAAATCAACAGAAAACTTTATTTCTGTTCATGGACTCACCATCATTAACAGCATTGTATGAGGCATTTGCTTGTCTGGGTAGTTGTTGCTGCTGATAATTCTTTTCATCGGTCTTTGTTTGATCCATTTGAGATGGAGCTTGATATCTATAGATTATATATTTTCCATTTTCAAAGTTAAGAGATGGAGTACCAATTCATTATTCATCAATTTTACAACAAGGGAACTATGTAACAGTGAGTTGGTACTTCACCAATTCATTATTCATCAAAATTACAACAAGGGAACTACAAAACTGTAGTAGAAGTAGAAGTAGAAGTAGGTAATTGTATAAATAGTCAAACTAAATTGATATTTTAGAGATTCTGACTTAGCCTAATTGAGGAAAATCAGTTCCTAAACTTGTATAAATAGGTATAGCCTATTATGAGGATAAATATCAAAATTATCTCTCTCGATTAAAAAACTTTGCAGTAATAGAAGTAGTACAAGGATAGCATGGTAGTCAATAGAGTATGTCGGTGGGTCAATTAATGGAGTATATATTAACTGGAGTAATGAATGAAATAGTATTGAATTTGGATTATCCCTCTCGAGACCAAGGCCATTCTTAATCTCATCAACAATTCTTCTACAAATCCTAGATCTCTAGGATTGGTAAACACGCATTTAAAACTGAAGAAATTTCTCGGAGAAGATGAATTAGAATAAAACATTAAAAATTATCCATGGAGATTCACATAACATATTCACAATCTGCCTAACAAAGGAGAGTTTAAATAGAAAAGATTTACCCTGGGGAGTTCCTGTTTAGCTCATTGCAAGACAATGTGATGGAAATCATTGAGACATGTCGGGTCTGCTCCACACTGCAACAGACATAAATGTTCAGATGTGGATGATTGAGGTACAATTTGTTATCAGTAAGAGAAATTCAAAATACTAGATACACTTACGTTTGAAGACCCTCTTCAACTGGTTCAAACACATCAGTTATGCTTACTGAACTGATGGAAGTATCCTGATGCAGCCAAGGACTTCTTCTCTGTTTCACGAGAAAGAATAAGTTAGTTTTCCACACACAAGTTCCAATAAAATATTGTCAAAGATAAGGAAAGATCCGATGCTGCATTCATGTATGACCTTCAAGATTTCAGCAATGGCTACTGTCTTGCCAATTGCTTGTCCCATTGCTTTTAAGACAATTTCTCTTCCCCGCTTTTCCTGCATCCAGGTAGCAAGCCATGTTATACAAGAAATTTATATTGCCTAACCAGAATAATGTCACCAATCAATAAATATGTTCAAGAGAAAAGGTGATCAACTCTCAGTACCCTACAAAAAAGGACCCTTGTAAAGATCTTGCCTTAATTGCGTCAGAGAGAAGTGTTTTGATTAATAAATATGTAAATCTTAATTAAAACCAACTAGAAAGAAAATAACTAAGACCCATTGATGACATTTGTGCTTTGTGGTAGCAAATAGGGGCTCAATTAATGGTTTCACTGGTACATAATTCATAGATAAACAGCATTATGTGCATGTATTTGGTCTTACAAATACAGATAAAAGATGCCTCCACCTTTCCTCAAGGATGTTAACTGAAAATGTTGCGCCTAACATAACAGTAATAATTCCTCAATCTTACACTGGGGGTTAAAGAATCGTTTACACAAAAATATTAGAATTTTTTGCACTAATGCCTTTTCCGGGAACCTAATTCTCCCTGGTTCCCCCTAAATCATGTATAGGAAACGATGTTTTCACCTCAAGTTTGATTCACGGTGAAATTGATGGTCCAAAAGCATATATCATATAAATATCTAATTTTTTTCAATACTACTTGATGTCTTTTTAAATATAATCACAAAAACACTGAAGATTAGACTAAAATCCAAATAAGAATAACTTTAAAATGCCTCAAGATTCCATAACAGGTAATGCATAAAATCTATTTAAATCATGTCACCCCTTTCTTTTCTTACCCTCTATATGGTAAGAGTCCCTTTCCATGAAACTATGTGGTTGAAGATATTGCTAAAATAACATATTACTCTTGATAATATAAACAATGTGATCTACACCAGACTTCAATAAAGTAATAAATATCATACAAATCATAGAGTATAATCATTTTCATTACTTCCAATAAAATATATTATTACTTAAAATGATATCAATATCATGAATCATCTAAAACTACAAGTAAAAGAAACAAGAACAGGAGAAATGGAAATGATTCATAATAGAATCGGCCAAAAAGATCCAGAAAAGTATGCAAAGCTCAATAACCAGTGAATTCATCAAATATGAATATGAGAACATAGGAGCTCCACAAATAGGTAACAGTGAAGATGGAAATGGAAGTACCTGAAGAAGACTTGTGGCATAACTGATGTAGTTCCTGACCAAACCCTGCGAAGTGATTCGGATTTCATTCTCGTTAATAGGCGCTTCAGGTTTCGGTTTCTCAACTTTCTGATACCGATCCATTGAAGAAGATGATACAGAGATGAAAAAGAAGGGGTGAAATACGATCTGGATTTTCCAAGGAATAAAGCCCGAAACCCCTTTTGTGAGAAGGAAGAGAGAGAGGCTAAAACCTCAGCTATGAGAAAGAAGAAATACACTCTTATTCTCAACTTTATTAAAAACCAAATGTTAATAGAAAGAAACAATATATAATGACTTATTTGAAAATAAGTATTTTATAAAAAGAAATGATTAGGGGATGAAATTTGGGAAAAGAATAAAATGCTCCCACAATTTTATTTGTTGAAAAAATAATAAATTGAGAAAGAGAATGGCCACGCAATCTTATTTGCTGAAAAATAATAAATTTTTTCTCTCTTCTTTCTTTCCTCATGTTCAAATTTTGTTTTTTCAAACGATATGTTACATTATTTACTGTCTTCACAAAAATTAATTATTTTAAAGAATAAGTCAAAAATATTAAGAAGAAGAGAGAAAGAAAAACTTACATATTTTATGAAGGTGGTACAAAATATATTTTATAAATGTGGTACAAAATGGAACATAAATTTTTGAACAGGCTAAAAGCATCTCCTTTCCTCACCCATTAACATTTTTCTAGCCAATTATGTGGTGACACATCATTCCTTTTCACATTCTCTTCCTATTACTCCTCTTTTATTTATTATTATTTACACATCTTACAAAGTTTAAATGTTATCATGTCCACACTATATTATAGTGAGATCATGTTATGGTTCCCATTACATGGAGGGGTAAAATGGTCATATTTAAAAATTATATTACCGTTTTGTCTCTCCATGTAAAGAAAACAAGAATAATCCCATAACTGGGGATTTCTTCTACTATATCGGATGGTGCCTAGTTTTTCACATTCTATTTAGCCATTTAGCCATATTAATTTATCGTCCCGAATTTTTATAATCGGAAAAATACTCTAAATTTTTGATGTGTTATATGTTTATATCATCTTGGTGATTCCTCAAATTTATGTCTTTCATTTTTTATTTTTTTTCAGCAAATGAGATGTTATTGAATTTGGAGTTGATAGAATTTGTTTTCCATCTAGAGAATCTTTTACATTATTCTTTAATAATTTTTATAGGTTTCTCTCTATTTAGAAAAGAGAAATGATTGAGAAGGAATTTGGAAGAGAGAATCACTTGACACAATGAAAAATTAACAAATTTTTTCTCTTTTCTCTTTTTTCACACTTTATTCATTTTTCAACTACTGATATTGTGACAGGTCATTTCCTCTCATTCTCTCCCAAATTTCCTCTTCTATCACACTTCTTTATTAGAAAATATTTATAGATCTTATTAAAAATCAAAATTTTCTAGAGATTGTTTATAACATTGGAGTAAAGACAAATTTCATTGTTCAAAATTTTGAGTTGATATTTCTAACACTCTGATTTGGTTTGTTCAGTTTATTTTATTTATTATTCATTTTTATAGTCACTTTGTAGAAATTTGATGATAGAATTTTAATTTTTTGTAAATTTATATTATTTAACTTTTGATATATTTTATTATTTACAAATCATCGTTTATTTGTAACTTCTTATTTAATTTAATTTAATTCATTATAAAAAAATAATATTTTATCATAATAATTATTTTTACAATTTATTTAATTAGAAAGTAAAAATTATTTATAATTCATTTATGTGAAAGATGTGATTTAATTAAATTAAAAAAAAAATACATTAAATTTTTATATTTTTTTCAAACAAAGATTATTCTTTTTAATTTTTGACAAAAATAAATATTTTTAAAACAAATTAATTTGTTAAATACAAGGATTCAAGTAAAACCAAATAAATTATATTATAAAACCGCTAAATTGAACCAATTCAAATTGAATCGACGATCTACTGCCTCATTATAGTTAAGATTTAAAAAATATATATAATTTGATTATAACATATAATTGACTTAAAATTTGGTATGTTAATTAAGTTTTCAACCATTCAATTATAATATATATAATTATTATTATTTTATAAAAATATATGTAGTTAATATTTGTATTAACTAAGAATAATAATTTTGTAAAGAAACAAACTGGCACCAATCTAACTAATCTTCTACCATCAAACTTTATCCACCAATAAATTGAAATTTACGATTTTATATTTTCTCAAACCAATTTTAATTATTATTTATGTATTTTTTGTGTGTGTATAAACTGATAAAAACAAACTATTTATCATAATAATATATATACTAAATAATATATTGAACTAAAGTTGTTCAACTGAGCCATCTAAATTTAACATGAATGTAAAATAACTAGAAGAAGCCGTCAAATGTAATACATGACTTGATAGGATGCTAATTTAATATTTTTTTTAAAAATAATAAAAGAGAATATGAGAGGAAAACATATAATATTTCTTATTTAATTACCCTTAAACTGAGGTGGAGTTGATTGTTCATTAACTTCATAAGTTAACAAAAACATTTAAAAAAATAATTATTTATATATTAGTTGTAGGTATTTTCTAATATTTGTACAATTTCGTTATAGTAATAATTTTAACTTTTTTAACTTAATTTTTTAATTAAAATAGAAATTATTGTATAAGTTATAAATATTACATACATAAATTATTAGTTTGACTGATTTTTTATGCATTGTTACACTTAAGTTTTGTTTGATTATTTAAATGAAATAATATTTTATTATATTAAGATGATTTAAATAATTTTAATCGAAAAAGACTTTAATGTAGGGTGGATAACAATTATTTTATCTATTTTATTTAATAAATATTAAAATATATGATCATTTAATTAATAAATTTATAAAATCTGTTTTGAAAAATAAGTTATAATAACTTTTTATATAACAATTCTAATATTATATTTTAAAATTAATTTTTATATTATTATTATTAGTGTAGACACCTCCCAAATTTTAATTAAATAAATATACTAAATAAGATATATTATTTAATTGTTTTATAAGAAGAAAATAAATAAAAAATTTATCAAACAGGCCTAGCTAATTTGATTTAAACTGTCTTGTCTTCTTCTCAAAGAGATCAGAATGTCGAAGAAGGTAAAAAATAACGGCAAAACAAAAAATTTATCTTTTCTCATTCAACATCAAATCAAGTCAACCAAAAAGCCGAAATGATCATCATCGAAGATCTCCTGAAACTTAGGCCTCGGTTTTTTTTATTGGATTTTTAAAAAATTCATTCAAAATTAATTTTTCAATCAATCACTCTTTGACAATCAAATCACTCGTTTCATTAACTAAAATACTAAAATACTCTTTATTTTAAATTATTATTTTTTATTTTATTCATATATATCAATACATTTTAAATTTTTTTTATCAAAAATAATTATTACCTTCTTAAAATCATCACCCATCATTGTTTTTTTCTCTCTAGGTTTTAAAAAAAAAAATCGAAACAAGGTCTAATTGAAAAAAGAATTTGACGAAAGAAGAGAAAAGACATTAATGAAACACAACCGACATTGAAGACTTTAGGGCATTCCAAGATAAAAGTTGTCTATAAATAGACCTTCAAAGTCATTCAAGAAAAAAGAGAAGAAAACTAGGGAAGAGAAAAAGAAGAATATGAAGAAGACCTTTTGAAACCAAAATCCACCAATAAAGTCAAAACTTCAAGTTTTCAAGAGAATTCTAAAGAAAGAATCAAAGCTGGTTTTGTTCCATCCAAAGAGGGTAATAATTTCATATAAATCATCTTCAATCAACATTATAAAAATTCAATCAAACTTTATCTCTAGGTATGATTTAAATTCTGAAATTTTAACATCTTTAATGATTATTATTTAAATTATCAATAAAATAAAAGTGTAAAACAACAAATTTTAAAATTGGCCAAAATTTTAAAGTAGAGACCGTCATGATGACGGACACATATAAGTAAGTGCGAGAGTCTTTTCCCGAGTGTATCTAAGCCCGAACCAAAAATAGAATCTCTCTAAAACGTTTAATTACGCAAAAAAAAAAATATTTTTTTAAAAAAAATTAAGTGACAACTTTATAATCTAAAATGTCAATTTTCAATTCTAAATCAAATTCGGGAATGAAAAAATTAATTAAAGTTTTAAAAATAAATAAAAAATAGATAACCAAAAAATTTTAAAACGTTATCATTATTATTAAATATTTTAAACTTTTTGAATAAATATAAATATTTTTGTTAGATCATGTTAACTTTATAAGTTATATAAATTTTTTAATTAATATTTTATATGTATAATTTTAAAATTAATATTTTTTATTTACATTATGTAATTGTATACCATATATATAGTCCTTAAATTATGAACAAATTTTAAAATTTATCCTTAAATTATGAAATCCACCCTTAAAGTATGATTCTATTCTTAAAGTATGATTCTATTGCTTAAAGTATATATCATTTAAAATCTTTTTCAAAAAAAAAAAAATACTTAACATAGATCCACCACTAAAATGAGCGAATTTTAAAATTGACATTTAAAGTATGAATATGTTGAGCTCCCATCAAGGATATATTATTTTGAAATAAGTCATTTTTCAAACAGCTTAACACTTATTTTGCCTAAATCAATTTCTTTTTTCCTTCATTCCTAAAAACTTGTCTTCCCTTTCAATTTTTATTATTTCAATTTATAAAAATTATCTAACATTCTCAGTTTAACTAATAAAAAAAAACATTGAAAAATTTCACTAATATTATTCTTTTGAAAATTTCCTAAAAGCTAAAACAAACCAATTAAAATATTAATTTTTGTTTAATAAAAAAAAACTTATCCATAAGAGTAATTTTTTTTTTAAAATTTATCCACTATCTAAAAAATTATTATTCTTAAAAATAAAATTTTTAGTCATATCCCACTTCATTATACAAGCTTGGTATATAAAATTATAAATTAATCAAAACTTTAGCTAAGATGATAAACATCTCCTAACATTTTGACATAGTTCTGTATTCCATTAGTTTATTTGTAATTTGAATGAGAAATTTCATTACCAAGACATGAACAACTATTGGATTGAAAGGGAAAATTGAGAATAACATGTTGCACAAATGAACAAATTAAGAAAATATCAAATGGTATACACTTTCAAACAAAAAAGCACTCATCCTCCATCTGGGTATTCACAGATAAAAGCTATTTAGAAAATGTGTTTTTGGTCCAGATAAAACTAAAGTAAAAAATATTTAAAATGACACCCTAAAATCTAATTTTCTTTATAAAACTTAAAAAATCTAACTTTACACCTTTACCCATACACAACTTTATTTGTTAAATAAATTGTGAAACCACACCTTGTAACAAAAAAACACAATAGGTTGATACACTCCTCTGTTTAATTATTCTTTGGTAAACCCCTTCAATCATCAGGTTTCAGCACATATATGAAAAATGAGTTATAAGCAAACAGTTCAATAAATGAGGTGAGTTCACATAAACTTAACCCACCAGTAAGAAAAACATAATGGGATTGAAAAAGTATTGACTTTCTTCAGCAACAAAAAGTTCAGCCCACGATCATTCCCAGTAATGGTTGATTTCCTCATTGCCATGCTGATGAAATCGAAAGCAACAAAATGTAAATCCTTTCAGATAGAGCTCAAAGATGTAAGATATATATATGCATTTCTAAGCCTTGTTAAGTGTTATTTCCAATTATCTCAAATAACCCACTATCTTATCAACAATCTTCTCATCAATCACATCATTTAAATATATCAATCAAATTTTCATTATATATTTATACCCAAATAACCCACTTTTGTTATTTGGAATTAACGTTATCCAAATAACCCATAACAGATCAAGCCCCTAATAGCAGTTTTACTCAATAAATTCCTCATCTTCAGTCTAGCAGGGGGATTTTGGGGGGAAGATAGTTTTTTTGTCATGGTAATAATAATCAGTAAAGAAAGCATCATCAAGACATATTCATTCAACCATGCATAACATTTATCTTAATAAGATGACTTACTGTAATAAGCTCCACGACTAAGAACCGGGAACGTTAAGGTTCTTGAATAGCTCCGGAAGGTGAGAATTTGTAATTTTGGTTCTCTTGCTAATTTCATGCTTTTTCTTCTTGGGCTTGGAATTGGAGGGTGCGCCTTGTGCTTGAGCCATGGCTCTTCTTTTGGCTGTGTTTGTAGCAGGCTTCATGCCACTCTTTTGAAGATCCCTCTCAATGTCAATCATATCACTCGGAAGTTCAATTTCTCGGAATAGCAGCTTCAATTCATCATCAACCTTAATGGGTATTCGGGGATCATTGGGATATACGACGTCCTCATGTGAGTCGAAGTTAGACAAAAGCCATACCTGACGATCAGTTTTCAAGGCCTGTATAATTGGATGAATTGAAGTTTGATTAAGTGGCTTTATATAGAAAGCAGAGTTATGTTGTTATACCCCTATATCACATGGGTATAAATGATCCTGATGTGAAACCATGTGGAAATTAGACAAAAGAAAATGAAGTATCCAAATTAATAGATATAATAGATAAATATTTATTTCTCTCTAATGGTTAAAGTCTTCAATAATATATATGTTGGCCATTATTCTCCCTGGTTGGAAATTGGAGTTTTAGAATGTGTCAAAATCAAAAGGCATGCAGAACTAAGGCACCAAATGAACTCAGCTTCAAATGGAGAGATTTCAAAGCTAAAGTGCTATCAAAATCTGAAAAGAAACTGACAGCAACGTTCTTCGATGAGGCAATACAAAGGATTCCAATGTAGCATTTCTTGTAGAAGACATATAACTAAACAAGGAAATTATGGCTAATCTTCATGTTTACATTTAAGCTAATTTAAACATCCATTAGATCCACTTTCCCAAAAAATGAAGATTTTTCCCCAGAAAAACATATATTAGATCTAAGATATTGAATATGGAAACCAGAAGAGATGAATAATTTGAAAAAAGGAGAATCAACATTTGAAGTAATATTTTCAGAGAGAGAGAGTATAATTTCAATGTTGAAAATCCAATTCTTTACCATCATCAATGTGAATGCTTTGGCAACATAGACTAGTAACAAAATCAACACAACATTTTGTAACAAAGAAATCGTGAAAATCGACAAGCTTAGAGAGTTTGGTGAGGATGAATGACCAAGATTCTCATTTAAGTTTGCGAACAAGAGGCTCATCACACACAATAAGAGACTCTTTAAATATCGCTACGTTTATTGCCTAATAGAGACTTAGAGTAGTACGGTAAAGGTGTGATAAAGGTTTACTTTGATTGGAGCAATATCGCTATGTTTATTGCCTAATAGAGATTGACAATTGATCACTGAAATTGATAGTGATTAAGTGATATCACATAGCGATATCCAGATGTGTTTGATTAAGCATGGAGCGATATCACTCGAATTTTGAGTTTATGTTATTTAAATATTTTTCATATATTTGGAATTGATAAATTATTTTGGAAACTACAATTTATAGGAAATACTATAACATAAAATAAATGACAAAACAACTTCACAGATGCATTAATGATCCTTTCTTGGGATGAGTGACTACAGATGAGAAAATTACCGATATTTTTGATATATCAAAAATACGTATCGTAAAGTACCGAAAAAATCGGTACACCGAAAAAATCGGTACGGTATGGTACCGGTACCGAAATTATCGGTACGTTAACGGTACGAGATTTCAAATTTTGGTAGATTAGTATAAATATATACAATACTTATAAGTAAATAAATAATGACTAATTAAATTATAAATAATTAAGACTTAATTTTCATTTCCGGAAATAGATTCACACAATTATCATGAACTTTTCAGCAATACAAACAGGATTAATGTTAATTCAATTATAGAAACCTAATTTTTATCTATCATAGAGTGTATTATCAATTTATAAAAAAAAATTACAGCAGCAAATGTGATTGAAGAACCTCCTAGATCTCCTTCTCCCGCTCCACTTTAGTCTAACTTGAAGACTATACTTATGTTTATTCATGTTAACTCCAATTCTTGTAACTAAATTTAGTTTTTAACCTTTGTTGGTCTCTAAAAATGTTGAAATCTTAAAAGGAATATTTTATTTTATGATAAACGTTTTTAATTTTTAATTTTGTTTAAAATATTTGTAGTAACTATACTAAATTGGTTATTTTTTAAGCAAATATGTTTTCTTCGGTATTAACTGTATAATACTAATACCGTACCGAAATCTCGATATACCGTCAATATTTGGTATGTTATTTGTATCATTGGTATGATATCAGTATGATTTTCCTATACCAAAAATTTTGGTACGGTATAGATAAAAAATTATTTGATATACCGTACTGATGTACCCATCCTTATGAATGACAACTCTAACCACTTGGAGAAAATATTTTTTGGGAAGGCAAAGGAATATTATAAATAGGCCTAGTTTGAAATTTCCACCCCCTCCTTAAACTAGGCAGAATTTCAGCCTAAATGAGGAGGCCCCAAAAATCATGAAGGCAAACGACAAACAGGTGTTGTTCAGATTTTTTTTTTTTTTAAACTGGAGAGAGAGAAAAAGTAATAATTGGTAATGACTTTGAGGAGGTGGGGATTTTTTTGATAAAAAAATTTAAAGGATATAAATATATAATAATAAAATAATTATTTTAAATAGAGAGTATTTTAGTATTCTGATTAATGAATTGAATGATGTGATTGATCAGAGTGGGATTGAAATGATGTTTGATTAGTTTGTTTTATTTAAATAACCCAAACCAAACAAGGCCATAGAGACGATGTAAAAAAAATAGCACAATGGAGTCATGGAAGTCAGCAGAATTTTTGTTTAGGACACAACACTATATGCAGAGTAAAATTTCTTGCACAGTGGAGTCATGGAGAGGTATGTATTTATGTCATAGGGCCCAACACTGAATATATGCGGAGTAAACTCCAACAAAACAGCGATTTCTTCTTTTGGAGTGGCGGAAGACCTAAAACAGCAAATTGTGTGTTTTTCTTTTGCAAAATCCGAAACTTAAAAACAAACAGAGCATGTGTGCTTGGTTTCATATAGAGATAAAAAGAAGAATAGAGAAAAGTTAGATTAGATAGACTTGATGAGTAGATGTGATAATATTGGAACCCTTCACCAATGGTTACACGGCCATTAACGGAGGCAACGAAGGACATGATTTGTGGCTCAAGATTGAAAACCACACTTTGATACCATGTTGAATTTTGAAGAAAGGGGAAATTTCATATATATTGAATTGATAAACTATTACAATGGGAGACTAGAATTTATAGGGAATAGTGGAATACTATAAATAAAATAAATGACAAAACTTCCTAGATGAATAAATGATCCTTTCTTGGGAAGACAAGTAACTCCAACCACTTGGAGTAAATGTCCTTTAGGGAAGGCAAAGGAACATTATGAATAGGCCTACTTTGAAATTTCCACAAGGCAATTGATGCGTAACTAGGGTTGACAATGCATGTAACAATCCCTAACTAACACTCGATTACTTTGCCCCCATCCCCAATGAGACAGGTACCGATCCACGGGTACCCCGATTCCATATGATATTTGATACAATAGCAACACACTACTTAACTAATAGACAACATCAACAACCTAACCAGCAAACAAGAGTAAATAGATCAACAGAGATGGCACAAATACTACTTAACAAAGAGATTAACACACTGATAGCAAATAGATTATCATAACAAAATTGACATCCACTACTGAGGTGACACTTTGCGGCTGAGACATGGTAGGGTAACTTGTCACTTCTTACATCATTCATGAACACAATTTCCATGTGCTTTACATCATTAATGGTACAAAAATAGAGCTACATAATTTTTCATGCAAGTGCAAAACAACATGGTGCTTTATGGAATGGATTGAATTTTGCTTATGATAATTCCAGTGGAAATGACAAAATAGGTTTACCTGCAGGTCCTCCATAACATTTGAGTATGAATCTTTCAGATCGACGATGGCAAGTCCCTCTGGAAATTTGCGAATTAGGTAAAGTAATTGATCTTTGTCTCTCACAGCATGTTTTGACTGAAAAAATAAATGGAAGAAAAAGACAGTTAAGGATCTTATGAACCAAGTATCTCTACTAACTGTAAATATGTCAAAGCAAAAAAAAGGTTACATGCTAACTGAATTTAAGGGTGGAAAATTAGACAGTACCTTATAACAGAAGCATTTTCCATCATAATGCACTTTCGGGTTATTCCTCAAGCTGTCGAAGACAGCCTTGTTAGCATTAATATCCACATAACATGCTTCATTTATTTGTTGTGGTGTTAATGGTTGCCTTGTCTGAAGAAAAATAATGTCAGTCATACCAGGAGACAAACAAATATTTTATAGCTATGTTTAAGAATGTAAGAGGAAAAATATACAAGAACTGAGATATAAAAGTATTTTACATGGAGAGACTGTTGGAACCTTACTTTAATGAATTGGAATACAAGCAGTAAATGTGGGCAAAGAGACAATTGACAAGTTAAGCAAATTGGCTTCCTATTAAATAGGATACATATATGTAATCAAAAGTTAAAATGTGTCACAGGAAGAACACAAAACTATAATATAAGCCTTTGGACCATTATTACTAGAGATATCAATAAATAGACTAGCAGCACCTCACATTGTAACAAATTGGCAAATGTAGGCTCACTCTTATGTAATGATGAATATTGAATGTTACTTTTATACATGAAGTAAAAAGATTTCTAGAAGAAACAAAAGATTATTTTTAGTCAAAAAAGAGTGACAAAGTTTAAAAAAAAAAAAAAGAAGGGAGTAGAGCAGGATAGATAGGTTCATGCCTCAAATAGCAAGCCAATAACACGCTTAATCTGAGCCCCAACAGGAGATTTCCTTATGCTGTTTATGTGCTGAAGCCTCTCTGTATCATTTGAAAATTTGACTGCTGGCACAGGATCAGATTTTGGTCTGGCTGGATTTGGAAGACTGGGTGGAACTTTCTGATTGTTTGCAGCAGCCCTAGAAGGCCCTGCTTTAGCTGCAATGCTGGTCAGTGTTGATTGGCACTTCACTTGTTGCTTCTTGAATCTGTCTAAGCTCTCCCGCAATGCCATCTGGAAATATTCTTGGATTAGCACTAAAGAGTTTAACATAATCTTATACTTTTAAGCTGATGCATGTATTCTTATCCCACAAACCACTCAAAACATACAATCATTGATCAGTTCTGTAACTCATTGTGTTAAAATCCCACTTAAATTCATCCAAACCATTTAAAGAATTAATCTAATTCACAACATTTGTACAGCCCTGTCAAAAATAATAGTGTTTGAGATTCTGTCCACATCATCTTAGAACAGTTTTCTTCTAATCTCTATAAAGATAAACCCCCGTAGTTCATAATTATTTAACATTCATCTGCAAAGCCTAATAATCAATGCCAAACATTATAAAAAAAAAATCCATAGATTTAAATTCAATCATCCAAATAATACCCAATGGACGAACAAACTCATGTAAGCTCTATCTAGCATATTACCAAAGAGATTCACAAGATCTAAGTAACATCAGGAAACCAGAATTGAAGGTGATCAATAACTAGTAATACATCATTCTCAAGTCCTAACTGAAAGTTATATCCATCAGGCTTTACAAAATCCCCCTAAAATTTGATAAAGAACTTGAAACATCATATTTGAATGAAATCGGAAGAATGAAAGCTGCAAATTCTGGGGTAAATACAAAATAACAAGGAAGCTCAAGGCTGGTATTGTAAAGATGAAAACTTAAATCTTAAATCATGATGCAAAAGCACATTGGACTTGAATTCAATCATTCAAAGCGATTTTAAGATAGAAATAGATCAAAGTGAGTTATTTTGCATACCTTGGAGAGAGTAGATTCGCAGCGGTGCGGTATTCCGAGTGTGCCAAGAGATCAGAGTAGGGCTTGGTAGCTAATTAAGAACCCTTTCGTTTCTCTCTCTCTTCAAAATAGACAACGAACGACAATCAATCAGGTTGGACGATTTGGGGGTCGGTCGATGGTGTGCCGATAGTAAGAATATGAGTATTAAACCTCTTTACTACATATTTATTTTTCTTTCGTTTTACTAATTAAATAGCCCAATTATTATTACATAATATATTATTATTATTTGTTGTTTTTTTGGAAATACTATATATATATATATATATTTACTAATTTTATTTATATTATTATATTTATATTTAAGAAATATAATTATATACTAATTTTAATATTATTATATAATTTTTAAAATTAATAATTATATGTATAATATTTTAAATTGGTATTTATAAGTGTAGATAAATATTTATATAAATAATAAAATATATTATTAAATAAATAATAATTTGTAGTGTATATATAATAATAATCATAATAATAATAATAATTGATATATATATATATATTAATTATATAAAGAGATAAAAAAAAATTAATATGTTTAAATTTTAGCTTATTAAAAAAAATAATTACATTAATTATAATAAAAAAATAATATTTTTTTTAATTAAGGCCTCAATTCTGTCTTTTATTTCAACTTAAAAGTTTCAGATGAAATTGAAGCCTGACATATTTGGGTCTCTTAGACTTTTAAAACTAAGTTACTTATGGATTAAACGATGATTTAATACTTAAAAGTGAGAAAAGTAATCTATATATAATGATGCTTAATTTTGTAAGTGTCTGGATTGTCGGGTCGAGAGCGGTGGTTAATTTGAATATATATAAGAGTAAATGGATATTTGGGTTGGATTTTGGGTTGACCCGCCCATAAACTTAAAACGGTTAAAAATAAAATTAAAAATGTTATAAGTATGTTTCGAACTCGCAACTTAACAAAAACAAGTACAATTCTTTAATCAACTAGGCTAATAACACTTTATATTTTAAATTCAACGTCAAATTTGATGAACGCGGGACGTTGTAACAATATATTTTTATCTGTGTGCATCGCAAAAGATCTTTCTAGTTACATTATTTATAGTATTTATCAATTTATTATTATTGTATATATTTGAAAGTGAGATTTTTTTCCTTACTTTTATGTATTTATACTTGATATAGTAACAAAATTTATAAATTGAAAAAAATTCTTTATGATTTATAAAAAAGTTCATAGAGGATTGTATAATGTGTGTATAAAGACTATTTCAATTAAAGAAAATTTGAAAAACAAATATAATTATTAAGAAAGTTCAAAAATATCAATTTTGATAATGGGTTTATAAGTAGATAACTTGATTATTTTGTTCAAAACTTCAACACTAAAATATTTTGAAATGTCATATTTGAAAAAAAAAGATTAAGTGCTTTTTAGGTGTTGAGATATACCAAACACAATGGGGTATTTATTTGTGTCAAAAGAATAATGTCTCTAAAATTTTATAGAAGTTTGATATTAGTGATAACTAGGGACATGGACCGATTTATATAAGGATTCGTCTACCCAAAAAAACAATTTTTTTTACAGTATAAATATGACATTACCCATAATTTTTTTTAAAAGTTTAATATAATTCACTATTTTGTTTATTTATTTATTAAAAAACTGGTAAAACTTACATTTATTTACTCGTTATTTATTTAAGCCACCCTAAATATTTTTTAAGCCCACTCCACTACGAAATCCTGAGTCAGTCCATGGTGGTAACTCAATGATAAATTCTACAAAACTCACCAAAAAATAAAGATGGAGTAAAATTTAATACGACTAACTTCAAACAAATGGTGGAAAGCTCGAGTTATTTAATTCTAAGTATATCATATTTGATGTATTTGTTGGGTTGGTTAGCTAGTAACGAAATTTACAACTAATATATATATATATATATATATATATATATATATATATATATATATATATATAAAATGATGCTTAATTTTAAAAGTGTTTGAATTGTCGGGTTAATTTAAATATATATGTGAGAGTAAATGGATACTTGGATCGAATTGTAGGTTAACCCGCCCATAAACTTAAAACGGTTAAAAATAAAATTAAAAAATTTATATGTATATTTCGAACTTACAATCTGATAAAACAAGTACAACTCTTTAACCAAGTAGGCTAATAACACTTTATATTTTTAATTCAACATCAAATTTGATAAACGCGAACATTTTGACAATATAAGTCCAACTTTTTAACTAACTAATATATATATATATAATAATAATGCTTATTTTAAAAATGTTCGGATTGTCGGGTCGAGAGCTGTGGTTAATTTGGATATATATGTGAGAGTAAATGGATACTTGAGTGTTGAATTGTGGGTTGACCCGCCATAAACTTAAAACGGTTAAAAATAAAATTAAAAATGCTATAGGTATGTTTGAACTTTCAACCTAACAAAAACAAATACAACTCTTTAACCAACTAAGCAAATAACACTTTATATTTTAAATTCAACACCAAATTTGATAAACGCGAGACATTTTAACAATATAAGTTCAACTTTTTAACTAACTAATATATATATATATATATAATATGATGCTTAATTTTAAAAATGTCCGGATTGCCGGGTCGAAAACTATGGTTAATTTGAATATATATGTGAGAGTAAATGGATATTTATATCGGATTTTGAGTTGACCCGTCCATAAATTATATGATGAGATATGTGAGAAGATAAATTGTTTTAACGAAATAAATAAAATGTAGAATGAAAGTGTTCTATTTTTTATTTTAATATATTATTCGTGATTTATTAAGAGTTTTAAACATTAAATACATATTATTATTTTTTAAATTTTTTTATATATTTTTATTCGTGTGAATCATACAAAAAAAAATTAGTTACGTTGATAAAGAGTGTGAAGACATATTATAGGGGCATTGACTATCACTTGTTTTTATGAAAATGGTTGTAATAGTGCAATTCAGATCTTCTGCTACCGATTGTCGTGTTCCCCTGTGGCGGACCAATCAGATTTCAGCATTATTATTTTAATAATAAATCAATCTGGGTAGGAGACGGAGGGAGGGAGAATCCGGAATCCAGGTTTCGGCCCGGGTTCACATAAGACGCCGTTAACGGCAGCGCCTGTTAACGCCAGGAAATTATTTAATATTCATATGATACCCAGATAAGATATCTTCGCTTAGGTTACCGTGTCAGAGGGAAGGGTGAGATGCGATGGGAGCGAAGATTTACACGCCCGTTGCTCTGACCCTCATGTAAACCCCCCATACCCACCCATGAGAAGACCGTTTGCCTTTCATGAAAATACACTTACCCGTCTATGTAAAGACCAAAATGACATGTATTTTATATTTCCGTTTATTAATTATTAATTTAATTTATTAAAAATCACATGCAGCGATATAATATTCGCTTCAATTAATTCATTCATTTTTTTTCTAGGAATTTTATTTAATTTTTTATTTCATTTTTTTGGCTTGAAGACCCTCAGGAGCGAAGATATATTTGCTTCAATTAATTTTAATAATTATATTTCCGTTTATTAAATATTAATTCAATTAATTCATATTTTTTTATTTAATTTTAATTAATTTTGTTATTTAATTTATTTTGCCTCGAGACCCTCTGGAGCGAAGATATATTTGCTTCAATTAATTTTAATAAAACATCATGTAAACCCCCCAATCCACCCATGAGAAGACCGCCTGCCTGCCATGAAAAGACACTTACCCGTGCATGTAAAGACCAAAATGACATGGATTTTATATTTCCGTTTATTAAATATTAATTTAATTTATTAAAAATCACATGCAGCAACCGGACAAATCTTCGCCTCAATTACTTGGCTATTTTATTTTTATTAATTTTATATTTCCGTTTATTAATAAATGTTAATTCAATTAATTTAAAATGACATTCAGTAAACGACCAAATATTCGCTTTAATTTTGTTTTTCGAGGAGACGATTGAAAGCGAAGATTTCTTCTTTTCAATTATTTTTAGCCTGAGGTTCATGTAAAACCCCCTCCCCTCCCATGAGAAGCCAACTTGCCTGTCATGTAAATTCACTTACCCGTGCATTTACATCCCGCGAATAAATCTTCGCTTCGAATATCAGGTTTTTTTTAAAATTTATTTTTTAAATTTTTTTAAGAAGTTACGATGTCGAACAAATATTTATTCGCTTCCATTACTAGTTGATATAATTTCCATTTCCCGCTACAATCCCACTCTTCATCATTTTCATTTTCATAAGCAACTGTTCATATTCTTCTCTCTCTATCTCCCGGCGATAATCCAAACACTGAACGTCGAAACCCTAGATATTTCGTTTATACTACAATGATTTCTTCTGAAGATGTCAGGGAACCAAGGCAACAACATGGAAGTGGATCCCATCGACTCCCGAGAGGTCATCTTGCAAGTTTGTAGGAGCATAAACGAAAACGAAACTGCCCCCACTCCTGCATCCAACGTCAATCCCAGCAATAAACCAGAGAGGTATGTTAATCTTATTGTGTTTATACTAATTTTACACATGTTTATTTAATTTATTTCGTTGAATACTGATTTATGCTATCCCACCAAAAATAATGACTTCGAGGTTTAATAACTTTACATATGAAAGGAAGAGGAAGAGAAATCCGAAGACGAATACTAAGTCGCCATCGACTGCTGAATCAGTTTCCACAGTTGTTGTCGAAGCTACTGATGTTGCTGCAGGTACTACCCATTTTGATGAGATTTTACCACCACCTTTTCCCCCTAAAAAAAACCCAATGTTATTCCTACCTCCACTCCAACAGTCGATGAAGAGTTACCCGAACCACCCCCAGAAACCACTAATATTCCTTCGTGTACTACCCCCTTCGATGAAGAGTTACCACCATCTCCCCCAAAAACCAAAACCATCAAGAAACGTAAACTGACATTTCTAACAAGATCATCACCTCATGGCCTCGCTCAACTGATTCCTAAATTGAGCGTAGAACAGAGGGAAGCCGTGAAGGAAATCGGCTTTGGTTCTCTTCTTACAATGGGCGTCTCCAAGTGCTTGGCTCATTTTTCCAGACACGTAATCCAATGTTTTGACCCGGATAAGAGTTCTCTGGTATTGTCCAACGGTGATGAGATCCTTATCGATGAAGATCTCGTACAGCTCGTGATGAACCTCCCTAGAGGGGCAATGAACGTAGTCGAGTCCGTTGGGGGGACAAGACTAAGGACCCTGATTATTTTAATTTCTTGAGGGATTGGAAGACCAGATGGACCGGGGAAGACTCAAAAGCTCCCGAAACACTTTCGATGATCCCCAAGATATTAAGTAACACAAGTGCAGACAACGATTTCAAAATCGACTTCGTTGTCTTTGTTGTCTCAAGTTTTTTATGTCCAGTTCAAAATTCACGAGCCAGGTAAACATGTATTCAAACCTATTATATATCTAATTGTATTTGTGAATACTGACACATGTATTTTTTTCATTTCAGGTTCAAAATTCTCAAATCCTTAATGGAGGTTGATAACATAAAGGAACTGAACTGGTGTCACTTCACACTATAACGATTGGTTGACAGTGTCAGAAGTTGGAAAAAAAAAGCAAGTAAAGATAAAAATCCATATTTCGATGGACCTATAACCCTTTTATCGGTAAGTATTCTTGCCTCTCTTATATATGATTTATAGATATGTAATATTTTCTAACATGTTTCCTATTCCTTTACTCCAGATTTGCTACCTAGATGATGTTTTTGTGGAAGGTGAACGTATCCCCTACGAAAGAAAATTTCCAATAATCTCTTATTGGGATGACGTCACCGTGTTAGAGTTTACCAACTTAGAAGTTTGTGCCGGTGGTTTTGGGCTGGGCAGGGCAAGGGCGCGCCTAGTAGTTAAACAACCCGAGAATCCAGTTGACTCGGTTGAAGTAAAAGAAGACGATAATGAGGTATGTAGAAACAAGAAATTGACTCCCATTGTTCTTTATTATCCTATTTTCAAGATTAATGAAATCTGTTTTTCATAATGTACAGATGTTGACATCCAAAATCCTGCAAACTTTTAAAGATACATCCCAACAGCTTAATTACCTATCAGGGGAGTTGGAGAAACGCAACATCGATCCGAAGCCCTTTTTTGAGGCCGGTTTCCTAAACCTCAGAGAGTCTGAAGGGTTCATAAAACACTTGAAGTTGGTGAACGATGGTGAGGTTCGTGTAGGTGTGGAAGATCCTCCAAGTGAGGCACTTGGGGACACTTTACAGTGTGCTGGCTTTAAAATCAATAGTCCACCGGTTGAATACCCCTGTGAGAATGCAGTGGAGGACAATGCAGACAATCCACCAGCACGGGTTGAACTGAATGATTTTGAGGATGCAGTGATGGCAAATCAAGAAAATCCAGCAGATCACGTTGAACCTAATGATCTCGATGATTCCGTTCTGCACAATGAAGCTCCGTCACCCCCTGTGCAACCGAAAGATGTTGAGGATGTAGGTCAGGACATTGAAGATGAATCACTCCTTCTTGAACAGGAAGATGTAGAGGCTTCATTTCAGCACATTCAAGCCAAGTCACCCCCTCCTCAACAGGACGAACATGAGGATGCAGTTCTGCCCAACAAAGATGACTAACCCAGTGTTGAACCAACTGATCATGAGGGTGAAGGAAAGGAATCGGATGAGGCACACAAAGTGCAGACACCCACTGTTGAAGACGATGATCAGGGTGAAGGGAAGGAACATGTTGAGGAACCCAAATCTCAGCATGTTGAACCAAATGGTCAGGGTGCAGGGAAGGAAAATGTTGCGGAACCCCAAGCTCAGTCTGTTGCACCAAGTGATCAGGGTGAAGGCAAGGAATAGGCTGAGTCTTCTAAGGCCGTTGAATCTTCTGAAGATGAAGATGAAGGTGATGGGGGGGGACGCATCAACATTAGAGAATATCCTAAGAGGAAGATCTCAAAAATTCCTGTGCACCTTCGATCCCCTTACATGCAACAGGTTGCGGATATGTTGGACCACAAAATAACCAACAAGGAACAGAGATTCGCCGATTTTGTGTTTGATGAAGACCTGCCTCCATCGTAAGTTACTTCGCATGCTTTTAGAAATTTGAAATATGAAATTAGTTAGTTATGGTCTTCTAACTGAATCTATTTTGCAGTGACGTTCTGTACGAAGGTGCACCAGGTAATATCACCCGTCAGCTATTTCGTACAATGAAAATGGGTGAAGAAATTGCAAGCGAAGTGTTGGACGCTTGGTCCATAATTGTGCACTCCAAATGCCGTAGGTTGCCAAGGCATGAACCACGAATAATTTGTTTTTCATCAATTTCACATGTAAGTGCTTCTCTTGTTTTGGGCTATGTATCCTTCAATGTTCATGACTTTGAGTCTCCACCCTTATTTTGCAGGTTAGTCTGCAGCATGATATTCTCTTATTTTGCCAAGCCCTTGAAGAAGACATGAGAAACTACCATGTCACAAAAGAAGACCTCATCTTCGCTGACCTGGTATGTACATATCCCTCAATTCCAAGTAACTAGAATGCCATAAAATAATAAATGTTTATGTTCTTTTTGTAGATATTCCTACCTGTCGTCATTTCCCGACATTTCTTTCTTGTGTGTGTGAATATCAAAGACTCCAACATCACTGTACTAGACAACTTCGGTCGTCCGCATCGAATGAAAATTTTGGAGAAGTATGTACATTTGAGGAAACAAATAGATGGTTTTTCGACTTTCTTGGAAAGACAAGGCATACAAAGAATTGCGGAAAAGGTTAAGAAATACAGGATCATGGCCCCAAAGCTGCCTTGGCAAGACCAAACAAACAAGACAGACTGTGGGGTATATTTAATGAGACATATGGAAACATATAGAGGAGTGACGAAGGGTTGGTCTATTGACATCAACGATAATAATGTAAGTGTTATACCATATGTTATTCTCTGACATTTAACAATTTGAAATGTTCTTATACTTTCTCTTTTTCTTTTGAAGGCCGAAGAAGCTTTGAGTACATTGAGAATAAAATATTTATACAGAATTCTTATGTTGGAGCACAATGTCAATAGGTTTCAGTTAAAGACTGCAATTAGATCAAGATATTAGAGATTTGTATGTGTTATACGGAATTATACTTGTACAGTAATTCTTATGTTTACACAGTTCAATTGAGATATTTTTAATGTATGAATGTTTGATATGTAATTATAACTTATAATGTATTGATGTATGATATGTCTTCTTGTACCCATACTTTTAAAATCACAAACGAGGTTAATTTTGTAAGTGTATTTTTTAAAATTCTTAAACGAAGATATATTCTTAACTTCTAGTTTTGAAGTTTATAAACGAAGATATATTCTTATGTCTTCTTGTGCCCATATTTCTAAAACCATAAACGAAGATATATTCTTATGCCATCTTTTGCCCCTATTCTTAACTATATATTTTCAAATTCCTAAACGAAGATATCTTCTTATGTTTGTTTTTGGTGTAATCCATATTTTGAAAATAAGAGACGAAGATATCTTCTTCAATATATGTTTGCAAATTCCTTAACGAAGATATCCTCTTAACTATAAATTTTCAAATTCCTAAACGAAGATATCTTCTTATGTTATTTTTTGGTGTAATCCATATTTTGAAATTAAGAGACGAATATATCTTCTTAAATATATGTTTGTCAATTCCTAGACGAATATATATTCGTAACTACATGAACTAAAAATTATAATACGAAGATATGTTCGCAACATGTAATGCCCCTACCGGAGTTCTGTATTGATGTCAATTCAAGAATGAAAACTCATTTATTACTTCAACTACTGCTGTATCAAGATCATCACTCTCATACCCTCACTCTCACTCTCACTCTCACACTACACTCTCACTCTCACCTCTCTCTCTGTTTTGACTCTTTCCTTCCCAAATCTCTATCTACCGGTGTCTTTCCTTCAATCATTTAGTGTAAAACTCATAAGATGGATGTAGAGATGGACCCAGACATGCTGGTTTTATCGCAGCAACAGCTGGAGCGATACTTAAGTCTGATCAACGATGACCCTGTCCCTTTTAGTGTCTATCATGTAGATGAGATTCTACCTCTATTACGAATAAACGTTAACGACGGACTGATGGCCCACATGCAAAGCAGATGGAATACGGACTCTCGTTATTTTGTTATTGGGGAAATGCACATATGCCCGACGATAAAGGACTTTGCTTCAATCCTTAGGTGTGGTAGTCTTGCACTCATGATTTTGCCTGTCAATCAAGATCCTCATATGGCCGTCCACATTTGCGACAGCTTCTATGGATGTACAATGTTTGATGCTCTTTTGTTTACCCTCCAACATGGATTTCTCAATATGACAAACATAGACGAGTACATTTGGCGTGTCTAGGGAGCTGAGAGGACCATCAACCACACACAAAGCAAACTGATCATGCTTGTGGTTCTGGCTCATTTTTTTATGTCCGGCTGCAGGACGACGGCCTTCGGAAAGGATCCTGCAGGTAGTTCCTGCACTGATGGGAAACGCCCCAAACCTGGCTAGCTTGGTACTTGCTGAGACATTACTTGGTCTTAACGAATTTGTTCCCGAGGAAAACAACTATTCTCGCCGTGGATCACCTTTGGTTCTCTACCTCTGGTTGTTAGACAAGTTGCATTGGTTGCCCCGTCCTTCAATTCCCTACACTTCCTTTGCCAATCTACAAGTGCAAAGGGTCAATGGACTCGTGCCTCCGAATTTTAGTTCGGATATTCACCCAATTAGGTTCATTGTTCTGTGGTATCTCTTTACTGAAATGATGTACGAGATGAGGGGTTCTCCATTCATCATTTTGTTGGGCCTTGAGGGAACTACCTTCTACTGCACAACTGTCATATACAGACAATTTGGCCTACGAAATCCCCTACCTTCAAATGGACACAATCCTCCGGAGGACTTCATGCTTACTCCTCACCATCTTTACTTAGAGTACGCATCAATAATTGAAAATTCTTTGACGGTTTTAATCCCCAACCGATGGATCAATGCTGTGAACGAAGCCATTCAGCTATACATTCCACCCGTCATCGAACATGAGGTCGTGTCGCTGACAGGACCGATAGACGAGTCATCCTCTCATGAATCAGACTAGCTTCATTTGGATTTTTGAACAGCTCTTTTGTTGGTTAGTCTGTGTAGTACTTATGTAAACGGATTATGGAATGTTTTTGTGTATTCAACAATATTATGAAGTTATGTTTGATTATAGTCTGAAGTTATATTTTACATTATGTAGTTAGTTTATTCTGGAGTGATATAAATCGAATCATTGTCGTTATGTTTGATTGTTTGATTGCAATTTGGATGTCATTATGAATTCAGAGTATAATGTAAAACAACTGATGTGTTCATGTAAACCCCTTACATTGATCCATCGATTGGTTGTTCGCTTCATTACACAGTATCTAATTAGTAAATCGAACGGACATTTCTTCGTTTGTTTGTTAGTGTATTAATGTTTAACATGTGATTGAAAACGAAGATGAAGTCGCATCCAATCTTTGAAGTTACATATTATTGTATTTGTGCCACTTTCATGTCCTACTCTAATGAATTTGAAAACGAAGAATCATTCGTCTGTAAGTTTCTATATTAAACACAACATAGTTACGAAACGAAATACTATTCGCTTGATATTCATATTTGAGGTCGACCACATTGAACGAAAATGTATTCGCTTGTATATTAAATCCAATGAATGGTTGAATGATTGAAGAAGCGCCAAAACATTTTACATTACATGTCACGTCAGATTACAATTATGGCAATGATTTCACTTATGGGAAACGTATAATTAGCCAGAAGAGTTGATATTATAATACTTTATTATTTATAATAAATTCGTTATTTTATAAATGTTTAATGACATGTGCATGAAAATATAAATAACAAATAATTTTTCTAATTCGACGTACAAAATTTCATTACAAGTTTCATAAACATTTCTACGTTTCATAAACATTTGTGCATTTTAACACTATTCATCTGCATCTCCAGCTTCAGGCATCTCCATTGAAGCGACCACAACGGATCTCTCACGCATAACTGGGGTCATACACCTGTTGAGTTATCTCTTGAGATGTTTTCCATCCCAGGGAATCTCCCACAGCTGGCGCTTCCCACCAGCAGTGGACACGAATGATCTTCATTCGATCGGTAGTTTCTACTTGAGGTATCAAGCATTCGTGGTAACTGAAGATGTTTTCCACTAGTTGATCTTCATTGTACAAGTTTTCCATCACAGAGAATCTCCCAAATGATACATCCCAACAAACTATCTGAAAAAAACGCACACTCTCAACAACAACGCTCACGAAATATTTCATGCTGCCGACGAAGATTGTTTATGTAAACCCTACATTTATAGCAAACAGAAAATCTGTTTATCTTCATAAAATATTTAGATCTATTGATTCAGAAAAAGTAAATTTCCCGTGATCAAATATCAAATCGGAACAGTTTGCAGTCCTTTGGTCACATCATGAAAAAGTAATTTCATTAACGAAAAAGTAATAACACTTATATTAAATGAAACAAATAATTCAATATTGTCATTAACATTATATTAAATAATAAATTATTTCTACATTAATAAAAATATTTTCATAAATATTTATAAAATTATATTCGATATAATATTATTGGTATATGAAGGAAATTATGTTGAATATAAATAAGAATTAAAATATTTTTTATTGAAATAACTCCATAGGCGAAGAAATCTTCGCCACAATTGTTTTCCACCTGTCCCACGTGTACACCCCCCAACACAACCATGAGAAACCCGCTTGTCTGTCATGGAAAGACACTAACCCGTGTATGTGAAGACCAAAATTAAATGTAATTTAAATTTCCGTTTATTAAATATTATATTAAATTATTAAACATGACATGAAGCGAACAAATATTCGCTCAAATGACTTGGTGGAACAGTAGGCAGTCCTTTGTTTTGTCACATCATTATTAAATTATATTTCATCATTGAAAAAGTAGTGTGTTTAAAACGTATAAAACCCTATAAAGAAATCATTTCATATCTATGGATTCGTGAAAAGTATTAAGCCTGTTATCATAGGTCAAATCGGAACAGTGTGCAGTCTTTTTGTCACATCACATAAATGAATAAATATTATATTTTAATAAAGTATTGTTACAATAGTGTAATTAACATTATATTTTATTAAATATTATTTATATATATATAAAATTATGTTAGGAAATAAGTATAAATTTTTATTATACATACTATTATTTCTATATGAGCAAAAACATATCGAATAAATATTCGTAAACATATTAACATTTTGATTTTTTGAAACATGCTTTCTGTACGTGGTGTGGGTCGGAAGCGAATAAATGTTCGCTTCATTAATTTCATGGAAACACACCAACACATGTATGTAAATGCAAAAATTAACAATAATTTTTTTTTCAATTTTTAAACACATGAATTCATCTAATTTACGATGAAAAGCAGCGAACATATATCCGTGCTCAGTGAAAATTGCAATATATGAGAAATTTATATGAAGCGAATAAATCTTCGCTTCAATGAATTCTAAGCTGACGTACATGTGAAACACTCAACCCTTACATGAGAAGACCCTTTACCCCTGATGTAAGTACACCAACGCTTGTATGTGAAGACCAAAATTATTAAGGAATGTGGGAGGAAAATACACGCAGCGAATAAATCTTCGCTAAAAATAATTTTTCAATTTTTATCCAGTAAATCACATTTCATTTTTATTTATAATTCATTACTGAAATATTTTCGTACGGTATATCATATCTTAAAGTAATCATTACATATCGAATCGGACCAGTCTTCAGTATTTTAGACAGGAAACATCATTCATAATTTATATATTGTTAATTAAAAAGTAGAAACAAAAATTAGGTGCTGTTTGATCTTGGTACACTTATTATCGAAACCAAAAATTTATAGAAATAAAGGCTCAATCCTCCGGTCACAAATCAAAAAATTACATTTAATATAATTAACATTATTTGAAATATTAAATTATTCATACATAACAAACATTATATTTATTACATCAGTGTAAAAGTAAAATATATATATTGTTATTTATATTTGAAGAAAAAGAAATTAAATTTAATTCACAACTCAATTAAAAATGAAATAAATAAAATCAAGCGCCAAACAATTTTGGACATGTCAATTCAACTGTCACAAAGTCTCAGGCTTTGTGACCACGGCAAGTCATTTCCACCGCTACCATCCAATCAAATGTCAATCCTTTAGATTGGATACGATCTGTTAGATTTGCTGATCGAAGATTTGTTCGCTTCTTCCGCATTGAGAAACGAGAAATACATGTCCTAAGCGAAGATATATTCGTACAATGCGGAATTCTGCACGAATACATCCTCGCCTATTCTAGTATGTTTCTTTTCTTTATGCAGAATTACATGTCACATTCCATGAGCGAATATCGCTTCTACTCATACGAAGTTCATGAGAAACTCCTGATTCATGTTTGTGAAAACAGATACGGCCTCATGAAAATACAGTCACACTAACAGAGCACTTTACAAAGTAAAACATCTTAAGCCCGACTCCGGCCGTCATACACCCAGGTTATTCTACCATCTGACCTAGCGCTGTCGTCTTCGGCCTTTCGACTACGAATCCATTTCTCTTCCGGTTAGTATCTTCTGCTCCTGCGAAAATGGTAAGAAGTGTTTACGGTTGCATGCTTGGGTCTATTTCGTTTTCTTAGTTTAGTTCGTTCGAATCTAAATGTGACTCTATCATCTCAGAATCAGGATTCCGATATGCAAATAGTTCCATATACTGAATCAACGACGGAAGTTAACACACTAAGGTAATTACGCTAATGTTAGAAAATGTACAAATTTGCCTATATTTGGATTAGGGAAGTAATCCAATTTGCTAATGATAATGTAGTGTTCAACAAAGGAAAAGAAAACTCGAGGCATCAGGAACGCCCACGACACCACTGGATATTCTGGCCAACACGGCGAATGAAGCACTTAGTGAGTCCCAGGTTAAGAAGAAAAGAAGAAGGACTCGTGACCCTGATGTTGATTTCAAGAGCAGAACCTCTCCATCGTCACTTCATCACCTGATTAAAAGGTTATCGGAAGAACAGAAGCAAGCTGTGAGGGACATAGGATTTGGTTCCCTTCTGTCAGTTGGCATATCAAAATGCCCACTTCAATTCTCACGGTGCATTGTGAGTCTATTCAATCCCAGAAGGAGGAGCATCGTCCTACACAGTGGAGAGGAGATGCAGATTGATGAAGAGGATGTTCAATGTGTATTGAACATACCCAGAGGGGAATTAGTAGTGGCAGAGTGTTTAGGAAATCACACGGACGACAAGGTGTACAAGGACCATCTCACGGCGTGGAGAAGGAGATGGGGATACGAGAATAGTGGAGGTCCTTCAACCTACCAAATGCCTGAGAAAATTCTACAGAACACAGAAGGAGACAGTAACTTCAAGATGGACTTCGTGGTGTTTGTTGTATCCAGTTTTTTGTGGACATCCCAAAATCCACAGTGCAGGTATACCCAAAGAACCTAGCATTAATTCTGTGATTTCATTTAGAACTTCAATATCATTTTCAATGGCTTCAGTCACTCCTGTTTTATGTACAGATTCAAAGTACTGAAATCCCTCCAGGATGTATCTAAAATCAAAGACTACAACTGGTGCAAGTTCACGTTAGACGGGCTAGTCGACAGTGTTTATAAGTGGAAAGAAAAGAAGACATCCTATTTCCATGGACCGTTAACGTTTCTTTTGGTGAGTGTAGAAATCTATTTGCTGTAGGTTGTACCTTCCTAATTTTTCATGAGTTTGAACGTAACATGTATTTGTTTATGCTAATGTATCAGTTGTGCTACTTGGACCGTGTGGTTGAGTTCAAGGTAAACAGTAAGATCTCAAGGAGTTTTCCTATTTTAGGATGCTGGGACGAGAAGAAGATGTACGAAAGGGTTGAGTATGAGGCTGCCCAGGGGGGGTTTGGACATGGTAGGGTAGTTGATCGCATAGCCATTCCGAATGAGCAACCACCGATTCAACAAAATGTGGAGCCAACACAACCACAATCTGGAGATGACAATCAAACTGAGCAGGCTCCAATTCCACAGAACCTGGCATCATGTTTGAGGAAGGTTGCGGCCGCTGCAGAAGAATTAGCACAAGGGGCTAAATATCTGAATGAGATGCACCAGATAAACGCAATGGAACTTGTACAGTCTGCATTTGAGCCATTGGCCACTGTACTAAACTCCCATTCCATCCTGAGGGAAGGGTTACAATGGAGCTTGGATAAAACTAAACATCAGCAGCCTAGAGGAAGTGACACTAACCCCAACACAGAAACCACCACCCACGCGAAAGCAGACATCCTTCCTCCCAAAATCCATGCCAACACCACTCCAACGGCCCCAGCAAACAAGAACACATTAACCCCCACAACCGAAACAAAGACAAAAGTCAACCACCCACCAACGGCCCCATCCAACAAGAGCACCCTTTCTCCCAACATCCAAAAAAATATCAACACCGACAACCAAGCCAAATCCAACACCCTTCCTCTAAACACCCTAGACAACACACAAACCACCCTCACACCAACGGCCCAATCCCACAAGAACCCCATTCCACTCAAAACAGAAACCAAAACCACAGCCCCAAACCCTCCAATGGCACAAGCCAAAGCCAACCCCATTCCTCCACTCAAAACCACAACCCCTCCAATGGCACTAGCCAAAGCCAACCCCATTCCTCCACTCAAAACCCCAACCCCTCCAATGGCACAAGCCAAAGCCAACCCCATTCCTCCACTCAAAACCACAACCCATCCAATGGCACTAGCCAAAGCCAACCCCATTCCTCCACTCAAAACCTCAACCCCTCCAATGGCACAAGCCAAAGCCAACCCAATTCCTCCACTCAAAACACCAGCCCCTCCAATGGCACAAGCCAAACCCAAAGCCAACCCCATTACTCCCAAAACAGAAACCAACACGAACACCAGCACTCTAACCACCCCAGCCTTGCCTCCTACTCAAATTATCCTTAAAAAAGAGGAAGCAGGACCGTCAAAGGCCTTAAATGTCTGCAGAAAAGCCCCCCGAAATTTGAAAACGGATTGGTTAACCGATGTCATCAAAACCGAAACCAACAATAACTCCCCTTCTTTGGCGATAGTAAAAAAGGAACCTGAAGAATGCATCTCCAGTCTACCACCGCCACTTCAAACTGCCTCTTCTTTGGAGATAGTAAAGAATGAACCGGAAGAAGGAATCTCCAGTCTACTACCGCCACTTCAAACTGGCTCTTCTCGTCCAAACATGCAAATGAAAGAATGGCTTAAAGCATTGGAATTGCCTCCAGCTTTGAAAACCCCATATTTCAATAAAATGTTTAGGGATGTAAAACAAATGATAAACATTCAGAAGATTTTTGTGGGTTTCATATTTGCTGGAGGACTTGATCCAAGGTAATGTTTCCTACAAATGCTTAATTATTCCTAAAAAATATGATTTGTACACCATTTTGAAACATGTTTTGCTGTTTTCATGCAGTGAAATGTTATTTATTGCGGATAACCTATGTCTACACGTGACGCGCGGGGACATGCTTACAATGGCTGATCAAACCTGGGTAGACAGTATGATTATTGACGTTTGGTCATACATTTTGCACGACCTTTCTAGGAAAAATGTAAAACGTCGTTACAAGAAGATTTTCTACACAACCGTGCTCACCGTAAGTTGTACTAGCACTGTTATTTATCAATTATGTTATTCTTGTGAGACTAAAGACTGCTGTAAACAGATTTTTCGTGAAGGTGGGATAACTACCCGAGACAAATTCAATGAAAGGTTCTGTCGAGAAGGTCGGGATTTCCAAATTTCGAAAAGGGACCTCTTCGAAGTGGACCTCGTAAGTACATCTCTGGCTGTGGTACCTTATAATAGCATGTACAACTCAGTTCAAATCTAATTTTTTTTAATTCTATCCACAGTTGTTTTTCCCAATCATTGATGACAGACATTTCTACTTGGTTTGCTATAACTTCATACAAAGGCAATTTCAAGTAATTGACAACCGGCAGTCACCTATGCAATCGCCCTTCGAAAGAAGATATAAGAATGCACAAATCTTGGTATGACACTACAATTAAAATTTGAAATAGTTCAATTTTGGGATTCTAGTAGCACTAAAATACAGTACATCGTGTTGTTTTTAATGATGTATCAGGATGACTACATTCAACAATATATGAACGACGTAGACCCCGTTCTTGCTGAAAAGTATGGCGGTTTAGAAAAGATATGTTTGAAATTACCATGGCAGGATTCCAAGAATTACACTGACTGCGGCATTTTTTTGCATGAGACACATGGAGACGTATGAAGGTGAGGTGAAGGGTTGGAAAACTGGCTTTGGCGTTAAAAGAAATGTAATGAACCAAATAAAGACATTGAGGATGGAATATTGTTGGCGTGTCATTGGCTCGGAGCTCAACAATGTCAGGAGCAAGGTCTACAATTCCTGTCGTAAATGGATAAGTCCATGAATTAGGAACTGTATACATATTGTGTAATTAAATTTTACAAAGAATTTTAGTTGACATGAGTACAATAATGTAGATGCAGACAGATGGGGTAATTAAACTATTTCTATAATTTTAATGATTTATTGTTACAATAAAGAATATGTTGTGTAATTTCAATTCTAAAAAAATGTTACTTCACATCTTGACAATAATGAACATGTATACATGCAGATTGTTTTTTATGAAATTTGATTTTCAAATACTTGTTCAATTATGTGTTAAATGAATAAATTAAGTGAAAGAAACATGAGGCGCATAAATATTCGCTTCAAAGACTTTTTCTTCATTTAATAAACCCTTATAAAATTTATATGTGAAGACTCGAATTTCATGAAAGAAATATGAAGAGAATAAATATTCGCCTCAAATACTTATTTTCTATGAAGCAAATACATATTCGCCTCAAATTATTGTTCATGTAAAACCCCCACCTCATCCATAAGAAGCGGGATGACTTGTCATGTCACTACACTTACCCCGACATGTAAATACCAAATTCAACATAAATATCAATTTCATCAAAGAAATATGAGGAGAATAAATATTCGCCCCAGATACTTGGTGAGGTTGAAGCGAACACATATTCGCCTCAGTTTTATGTTTCATATTCTCAATTTGTAACTAAAAGGATACTTAATATTAGTTGACTAGGGGCGAATAAATATTCGATTGATTTAGGTGTTTTTATTTTTTTAGAAATGAATTAGTGTGGTCATTCATTTGGTATTGCATAAAACTTCGCATGCATACATTCGACCTTATTCTTGGTTTCAAATCAAACATACATACAATACTATATACATATCAGATTTCACATGAAACTGGAATTCGATAGTTGAGATGATAAAAGAACTGTAAACGGAGTATTGGCGTCCATGCTGAAACTTTCGTCCCATTGTTGAGGAGTTGAGAACTGAGGAGTTGTCGTTGGCATTGCATTTGATGGCTGGAAAGGAATATCAAATTTATTTAAAAGTATGTTATTATATGAATATTAATAACCCAATTATTAGTAAAGAAGGTAAGTCAGCAAATTCATACCGGAATCTGTGATTCACTAGTTATTCTTGTTGATTTTCTTTTTCTTGAGTTCTTCTCCAGTCCACCTTTCCTTCTCTTATCAGACTTTGTTGGCTTCTTAGTTTTGATTCCTTTCGCTTGAACAGGGGCACCCGCGGTAGAACATGATACACCGGTTGGTGGAGTTTGCATATTTATACTCTCCTGTAATTTTTTATCCACAAATGTACACTGGCTAAGCATAATTTCCCTGACATGCTTATAAGTGTCATCTCTTTCGGCTGCCTTGGTAAATAAATGCATGGACAAGCCACACAAATCTCTGTATCTTATGTTATGAAGTTCACTCGGATCAACATTACTACTGTCCACGATGGGATCAGTTCCAAATATTCCATCTTTGGCTGTTCTTGTCCACCTCTTCAATATCAACGCCGGAGGAATCTTCAACACGTCAATCGTTGTGAAAATCTTTAGGATGTGAGCACACAAAATCCCTCCAAATTCAAATTTACAGCAGCTACACTCGATATTCTTATCATCATTCTTATGAACTGTAATTGTATGAGAGCATCTCCTAGTGTGGGGTGTTACCTTGTATTTTCTGTGTGTGTCGACATCCTCTAACATTTCTACACCACAATCATGCGACATAAACCATTGTTGTTCAAAGCACTTAAAGACCTCTGGGGTGTAAACTTTGCAGGCATCCTTTAAGATCAAAACTGGATAGTTAAGACTTGGTTGGCTGGTAATTGATTTGAAATCAGCCTTCAACACATCATATCTTCTTTCATCGAGTAGTCTTTCAAAGTGTTTGAAAAATTCTAAAAACTTGTGTTTGTAGGAGCAGTACCTTTTCAACATACTGTTCATACTCTCACTTCTCTGTGTTGTCGTCATATCAACACAAAACATTTGTCGTCCATAGACTAATGCCCACTTTCGCCTGATGTTAAACATGCGTTTCAACCAGTCGTTGTTTTCAAGCCCGTAGTTTGTCAACATTTGATTCCAAGCTTCAACAAACTCTATCTCTTCTTCAAAATCATATATTCACGAAGAAAAATCCTTAGAAAAATCTCTGAAATTATGGAACACAGAGCTAAGATGTATGGCTGCATTTTGAAATATGTGCCAAATACAAAGACGATGATTTGTTTCAGGCCATGTAGACGCCAATGCCTTAGCCATGGCCGCGTCTTGATCTGTAAGAATGGTTTTTGGTTTTTTCCCACGCATAGCTTTGGTGAAAGTCTCAAACAACCAATCAAAAGTCATCACAGTTTCATCGTATAATAGAGCTGCCCAAAAATAATTGATTGTTTGTGATGATTGACACCTACAAAAAGCGCAACTGGACGACCTTCATTATTCTTCTTGTATGTGGTGTCAAAACTGACCACGTCTCCGAAGTATGAATAGTCGGACCGCATGTTGGAATCACACCAAAAAATATTCGTTATCAAATCGTCCGCATCAAGTTGAAAAGCATTATAAAAACCAGGATCATTGGATTGTTTTTTCTGCAAATACTCTAATACACCCCCTGTTTCCCCAAAACTACACTCTCTGGTTCTTTTCGTGCGCAGGTAATTTTTGTAATCCTCAGGAAGAAAACCTAGATTCTCCCTTCCACCAATTTGTTTAGACATTAGAGCATGTGATGACTTAGGAGGAATTCCAACGTTAGTGGCCATCTCGATATGTAAGCGTGCAACTGCAGAAATATTCCTATGGCATCTATACAGGTGAGTTTTCTTTGGACTTGCAAGAGGATGACTATGATCACTAATAAAATTTACCACTTGGAACTTTCCATTGTCTGCCCTCTTTATCCTCAATTTCGCTTCACAACAGAACCTCGTCACAGAACGTCTACGTTTCACATAGACATCACGTTTGTCCTTTCCCCGTTCACCCTGTGCACTACAACAAAATACTCTATCCAGTATTTTACCCTCGTTGTCTACATGTTTTGAATTGCGCCTTATACCAAATCCTATTAGTTTAGCATATGCTAGGTAGATTACGTAGCCTTCTTCTTCACTCTCAAATTCCCTACCTAAAAGTTGAATTAAGTTGGCTTCGATGTCCTCCAAAGGTTGGCCGTTTCCATCGAAATTCAATTGACGACGACAAGTAGCAGATTCGCTGTTCAATTTGAACACGTGGAAAATAAAGGTTCAACTAACCAGAACTTGTAGATTATTGTAAAATGAAAACAATTTAAGCGAATAAAGCTTCACTTCAACATTAATAACATTGTAATATTAGGCGAATATAGTTTCGCTTTAAAACTTATTATCAAAAAAGCTATTAGGGAGGAGATCTTCGCTTACATATGAACGAAAAAAATTAGAGAAGTTAAACCATGTTACCTTAAATCATTAATATCATTCTCGTTCATATCATTCTCGCTCAAATGTGTTCCTTCCTGATAATCAACCAGAACAGAACATTTCATGTTGAGTATTCGAAAAACATAAAAAAGGTTGGGATGAAAAGTAAAGAAGGTATAGATGACATTCAAAAATATACCATTTTCTAATTTAGGAAGATGGATTGATATTATAATGCAGTCTCCGGCGAAGGAGAGGTCGATGGTAGACAATGGAGTATCACTCCGGCGAAGAAATGGTCGTACAGGTGAGAGAGAGAACAGTACAAACTTTGTCTAGCTTAGCAGCATGGCTTGCTGCATGCAGCATTTAATGAAAAGGTGGCAGGTGTTAGGTGGCGGTGAGGTGACTTGTTAAAAAAATTATTTCATTTTAATAATTAAATGAATAAAATTATTATGAATTAATATTAATAAATCAATCAATCAATCAGTAAGCGAAGATTTCTTCACATTATTATTTTGACAATTGTTTTAGAAAGATTATTTTGACAGTTGTTTTAAAACATATTAATTATTTATCACATTAGGGGCGATTAACTTACATAGATGGCTATGTATTAATAAATGAATTTAAATTTATACTTCAAGTTATACATTATTTCTTCATGTTTCAAGATTTAGTTTAATATAAGGCCGGTGTTTTAAAAAAAACAATTCGAAGAACCAAAAAGAGAAATCTGAAATCAAATATGACATTAACAAATTGAAGAATGCAAAATATTCAAATATTCGGTAACAAATTCAACCAACACATGTCTATTACAACAACAAAGGATGCAAATCACAAGCAGCAATGGATTCTAGCAAGCTTGTGTGAGGAACACCAAACACATCCAAATATGTCTTCAAAGGATTCTCTGCCTCAAATACCCAAACAAGTTCATTAACATCGTGCCGAGACTTGTCGAATACAACTATAGTTTTGTCGTCCTCGGGCTCGACAAACGGATTCTCCATTTCTTTAGTTGTACCTCCTCCAGCAATTACAAACCCCATAAGATCCAGTTTGTAAGCAGGGATGAATTCCCCTACAAATATGAAGGTGTAACTGTCGAACAGTTTCGGCAGCTGAAAGAAAATACAAGACATTTTTAGTAATCATGGAGAATTGAATATCATATGGAGGAGTAGTAGGAATAAGACAAAACTTACATTGTTCAAATAACGCATTCTGCCAGCTCTTGGACCGCCCACAGTCCCATGATTATCTCGCTGCACCTCGTATGGTTCCTCGTCCACGTAACAGTTCAATCTGATTGATGATTTTATCCCTGTACAAAAGCAATAGGTGTTTTTAGTTTCATATATGTGAAAATGAATATTCAGTTAAGAGTAAAGGGTTAAGAATAACAGAGTCTCACAATCAATGGTAATGACCCAACTACCGTTCAATATTGTCTTCAATACTTTGATAGTGCGACCGCATCCACCATTAGAATCGGTGGATGCTATGACGTGGGTCACATCGTCTCGCCACCTCATTGTCACCGTGGCACCACATGTGTTAGCATATTGTTGCATCAAGTGCTGTTTATGAACAATCATAAATATTTCAGATAAACAGGATGAAAACTTAAACAATATGGAAAAAAAAGGGAGATATGTCAAGAATAGTACTATCTCTTCACTTGTTAATTGATTTGGGCATAAAATCCAGTCTTTGCCAAAGTTTTGGACGGATGCTGTGGCGGTTGCCTGCACGTGCATGAAAAAAACGGTATTTGTTAGTATGTACTAGGGTTTCATGGAAATAATATCCCAAAACCTAACACTAGGTAAGTTTTCCTAAATACGATGGATTTACATTTAAGGTGACATTTGGAGAGTAGGGTTTCCTAAAGATTAACGAGACAACAACATCACATAACAGAATCTAGTTTAGTAGTTCCATAATCCTAAATATGAAAAGTTACTATTCAGGAATACGTACCATTGTGGAGTCGTGAAGATGTTGATTCTGGTTTGGTCGACGGGTAGCCGGTTGCGAATCGCCGTGAAAGGAGGCAGGAAGAGAGAGAGATGAATCGGGCGGAAATGATTATAAAATAATCATATTAGGGGGTATATATATTCATGTAACCAGGACGAACATGTCTTCTTTCGAAAAGCGACTATTCATTCCATGTCACATGACACAGGGACCGGGGGCGAATAAGTGTTCTCTCGAGAAGCGACTATTCAATCCATTTTACATGGAACATGGTCTAGGCGAACAAATATTCTCTTCCAGCAAAAAAATTTAAATAAAAAAATATTTTTAATGAATTAATTGAAGCGAATATTATACCGCTGCATGTCATTTTAAATTAATTGAATTAACATTTATTAAAAACGGAAATGAAAAAAACAAGAAAAAACTAGCCAGTAAGTGAGGCGAAGATTTGTTCGGTTGCTGCATGTCATCTTCAATTAATTGAATTAATATTTAATAAACGGAAATATAAAATCCATGTCATTTTGGTCTTTACATAGACGGGTAAGTGTCTTTACATGGTAGGCAAGCGGTTTTCTCATGGGTGGGTATGGGGGTTTTACATGAGGTTTTATTAAAATAAATTGAAGCAAATATATCTTCGCTCATGAGGGTCTCCAGCCAAAAAAAATGAAATAAAAAAAAACACAAAAAATAGACAAGGAATTGAAGCGAAGATTTGTTCGGTTGCTTCATGTTATTTCCAATAAATTAAATTAATATTTAATAAACGGAAATATAAAATCCATGTCAATTTGGTCTTCACATAGACGCGTAAGTGTCTTTCCATGGCAGGCAGACGGTCTTCTCATGGGTGGGTTGGAGGGTTTACATGAGGTTACTATTAAAATTAAATGAAGCAAATATATCTTCGCTCCTGAGGGTCTCCAGGAAAAAAAAATTAAATAACAAAATTAAATAAAATTAATAAAAAAATTATGAATTAATTGAATTAATATTTAATAAACGGAAATATAATTATTAAAATTAATTGAAGCAAATATATCTTCGCTCCTGAGTGTCTCCAAGCCCAAAAAATGAAATAAAAAATTAAATAAAATTCCTAGAAAAAGAATGAATGAATTAATTGAAGCGAATATTATATCGCTGCATGTGATTTGCAATAAATTAAATTAATATTAAATAAACGTAAATATAAAATCCCTGTCAATTTAGTCTTTACATAGACGGGTAATTGTATTTTCATGGAAGGCAAACGGTCTTCGCATGGGTGGGTACGGGGGGTTTACATGAGGGTCAGGGCAACGGGCGTGTAGATCTTCGCTCCCATCGCATCTCACCCTTCCCTCTGACACGGTAACCTGAGCGAAGATATCTTATCTGGGTATCATATGAATATTAAATAATTTCCTGGCGTTAACAGGCGTTGCCGTTAACGGCGTCTTGTGTGAACCCGGGCCGAAACCCGGATTCTGGATTCTCCCTCCCTCCGTCTCCTCCCCAGATTGATTTATTATTAAAATAATAATGCTGCAATCTGATTGGTCCGCCACATGGGAACACAACAATCGGTAGCAGAAGATCTTATTTGGTAATAGTGAATCACTTAACTATACTATTAAAGAGGCAAGAAATTTAAATGACAAAATAGTACAAATTGTATTTCTTCTTCATTGGTGTGCTGGCTTTTAATATGGAACCAAACCAATCACTTATGAATAAACTATTTATGAATAAGTAAATTTATTAAAGAAAGACGGTACAAATGCAACAAACATATTTATAGTTCAATAAATTATATATAACTTCAGAAAAAATAAAAATAAAAAATATACGAATTCGAATTGAAACGAACCCTGACAAAAATCTCAGACAAATTATAAAGAAAATTTATTAGAAAGATCATGAAAAAAATTAAATTCTCAAGCTAGTGTATTAAGTTAAGCATTCAATGTATATTAACAATTTCATACCATATCATTCTTAATTGAAAAACATTGACTTCATTCAAATTTACAATAGAAATAAGATAAAAGACTCTTTTCCATTTTATTTTTTCTTTAACACACAAGGCCTAAACAAATCAGGATTACAATATTGAATGGATTCCTAGAATTACATATTTCTTTGCATATCACAAGCAAAACCTACAGAATTGTGGATGGAATAAGATTTTGATATATTTAATATTAATCACTTCAATTTTCTTAATAAATTAACAACAATATATATTTAATTATATAAACTTAATATTTTTTATTTAAAATAATTTATATTTCTATTAACTTAACTAGCATGTATCCCGTGCATTTGCACGAGTAATAATATAAAAAATCGTGAAAAAAATATTACGGTAAAATTTTTATAGGCAGGTCAACCCACAATCCGACCTAAGTATCCATTTACTCTCACATATATCCAAATTAACCACAGATCTCGACCCGGTAATTAAGACACTTTAAAAATTAAGCATCATTATATATATATATATAGATTAGTTAAAAAGTTGAACTTATATTGTTAAAATGTGACGCGTTTATCAAAATTTGGGCTGAATTTAAAATATAAAGTGTTATTAGCCTAGTTGTTTAAAAGGTTGTACTTATTTTGTTATGTTACAAGTTCGAACCATACCTATAGCATTTTTAATTTTATTTTTAGCCGTTTTAAGTTTATGGGCGGGTCAACCCACAATCCGACCCAAGTATCCATTTACTCTTACATATATTCAAATTAACCACAGCTCTTGACCCGACAATCCGGACACTTTAAAAATTAAACATCATTATATATATATATATATTAGTTAGTTAAAAAGTTGAACTTATATTGTCAAAATGTCACGCGTTTATCAAATTTTGGGTTGAATTTAAAATATAAAATGTTATTAGCCTAGTTGGTTAAAATGTTGTACTTGTTTTGTTAGGTTGCAAGTTCGAACCATACCTATAACATTTTTAATTTTATTTTTAACCGTTTTAAGTTTATGGGCGTGTCAACCCACAATCCGACACAAGTATCCATTTACTCTCACATATATCCAAATTAACCAGCTTTCAACCGGCAATCCGAACACTTAAAAAATTAAGCATCATTATATACATATAGATTTTAAATATTAATAAACTAGTTAAATTTAAAAAATAATTTATTTTAAAATAAATCATAGAATACATTAGTTTCTATAAGTTTTTTTTAATATATAATTTTAAATTTTAATAAAAATAATTAAATAAAGTTAAGAAATAATTTTTTTTTTACCTTTTTGTATGTATTATTTTTTTATTGTCTAATTCTTATGTATTGTTTAATTTATTCATTATATATTTTTTAAAATTTAATGTATTAATCTTTTTAACAATTATTAAACTAGACTAGTATATAATATTATTAATTTCCTTAGTTTTGGTGATATCTTTTAGTTTTGAAATTTCAACTACCTAATTTAAATTGGAAAGCTATAACTTAGAGAATTAAAATAAGGTTATAAAATAATTATCCCAAAGTCAGAGTATAAGTCAACATTGTTCTTGTGCAAGGTTCTGGAACACAAAGACAAACACATGAAAACCCTCACCCAGTCCAACTCATGATTGTAAATCCTTGACTAATTGAAATTATAAACTTAAAAAGAAGTAAAATAAAATTGTTTTAAATGAAAAATAAGTCCTATTATTAACGAAAATTTGACAAAATGACCCTCATAATAGGAGTAAATGAGCGGGTGACCAGCGCATAATTTTAAATGCACTAGCGATCATTTTATATTTTTTTAACGAAATTGTCCTTGTTCCGAGACGCAACCCGATTGCGAGAAGTAACCGCCGGTCGCGAGACGCAAATTTTTTCAAAAAAATAAAAAAAAAATTTGCGTCTCGCGATTGCCGGTTGCTTCTCGTGACAGGGACAATTTTGTCAAAAAAATATGAAATGGTTACCAACGCATTTAAAATTATGCGCTCATTTACTCCCTTTTTAGAGTTATTTCGTCAAATTTCCCTTATTATCCAAACACGAATAAACTCCCCCTTAAAAAAAAATAAAAAATAAAGTTAATTTTATAATAATAATTTTAACTCAAATAAAAATGTTGTAATTTGTAATATTTTGAAACGAAGTTTTTAGATTCCAAAGTAACAATAATGAGTAATTAGAATTAGCTTTTTAGCAAAATGACGAATATATCCTTGAACATGTCGGTCTTGCCTTTTCAGAGCGGTTTTCAAAACCTTTACCCACTTCCTCGAACGTGGTCAGATTCTTCGCTCTCACTCCGCTTGTAGAGAAAGATTTCCGTTTTTCAGTAGATATTCTCCTCAACTATAGCTCCACACTGTAAATTTACATGTTTATATATTACTACATAACCTATACTTGAAGATTTTGCCGATCTGGATCAAGAATACACAAACCTGTAGCCAGAATTCGTTACCTGTAATGGCGGAGAACGTAAATGGAGGTACAAGTTCTTCGGACTGTTCTGTCGAAGTTCAGTTGAAGTCCGATGAAGAAGTAACCGGCAATAGACAGTTGGATGATGATAAGAGTGTTGTTTCTTCTGCGCTACCGATAAACGGCAGTAACTCTTCTGGTTTGTACTGATTCTGCTTAATTCGATTATCTTGTTTAGAATTTGAAGTTCGTAATTGTATAGACAGACTTGTTAGAATTTGGGCGGGAATCTATTATAGGAACTATAACTAATATGGAGCATTTGTTTTCCTTCGTTTTAGAAATGATATATGAACTGCTGTGGAAATTAATTTGTTTGAAATGCCCTGCGCTCTTATTCTGATATATAATGATAGTTCAGAGTTCTGGTTTGCAAATCTTTCCATTTGGAGTCAAGGTTATGTTTGGATAATACTAGCAGTCCAAACCATGTTCCTCTAATCAATTTCTCTACTTGTCAAACCCAGTCAATCAAATTGCAGATGCTCCTGAAAGATTTATTTCAAGAGTTTCTACTATGCCAGTAGAGATTTCCGATGATTCCGAGAGACCGGAGGAGGCCTCATCCCTGCCGAGCAGGTTCAAATTGGAAAGATCTAAAACGGAAAGGCAGAGACATAGTAACATTCTTCCTCAAGATGCAGCCATCATTTTTGATAACAAGATTCCTGTGCAACAAAAGGTATATACAATTAATTAGATATTTGTTTTTGAAAGGGATTGGGGCCTGCCTGTCTTTTCTTCATCTAATGTAACTAAAGAGTAAAACTACATGCTTTCCTGTATTTTTTTCCCCCTTTTTCTTGTTTCAACATTTTCTTGCTAATATAATTATAAAAATTGCAGCTCAAACTGTTGAACAGAATAGCTACTGTGAAACACGATGGAAGTGTAGAGTTTGATGTTCCATCAGATATTGAACCTCATGTACTTGGGGGAGTACATGATATTGTTTATAATGAAGCAGACATTGAACCTATTGATTCAAATGAAATTCAGTATATACCGCCCATGCAAATTGTGATTCTTATTGTGGGAACACGTGGCGATGTGCAACCATTTATTGCAATTGGGAAGCGCTTACAGGTTTTTGGGTCTCTCTTCAACTATTTCCATCTTCTCTAGAACTATTAGCCCTTGTCTTTGAAGTTTGTTACTTTTATTTGCGGCCATGGCCCCTTAATTTGATTGCTAATATACTTGTTTCTAATGAAACTTAAAAAAATTCTTTGTCTTCCTTTATTTCATCTACGAATGACAGATTTGTGTCCTGATATGCTAGATTCTCTTTAGCCAGTCTTTCTGAAGTCCCTAAAAGTGCTGTTTTGCTATGTCTTTTGTGTTTATCAACCTCAATTTAAAAATGCTCCAGGATGCAAATGAGAAAATGAGCGTAGGAACGGAATCATGGTATAGCTGGCCATTTTAATTATATGGAATTAAACCATTTTAATTATATGCAATTAAACTTCCTGTTTCGGGATGCTTTCTCGTATAATGAAGGTTGATTCTTTTCGTGCTCATAGACTCTATTAGTTATTCCATAGTCACCCTCTAATCCAAGTTTATTTTCTTTGTTGTGGTTGTGAGTTTTTAGAGAGTGGTTTAATGAGAGATTAAAGACCTATGATTTTCTTGTATTTTGATAATGAAATATTTTAGTATATTTATACATTAAATAATAATGGGTAGTTACCACTATAAGGTAATTACTACCAATAGATAGGAAGTTGTCACTACTAGACCACTAACACATTAACTAGTTTGATCATTTCTACACTCACCCAAACTAGTAAATTCTAGATTAAACTAGAAGACACATAAGATATTGATACAACTAAAAAAATAATGCCTTTGACCAAAGAATAGGGTTGATGTCAAGATTCTTGCAAAGTGACGTAGTTACCACTATAAGGTAGTTACTACCAATAGATAGGAAGTTGTCACTACTAGACCACTAACACATTAACTAGTTTGACCATTTCTACACTCCCCCAAACTAGTAAATTCTAGATTAAACTAGAAGACACATAAGATATTGATACAACTAAAAAAATAATGCCTTTGACCAAAGAATAGGGTTGATGTCAAGATTCTTGCAAAGTGACGTCCTGGAAGATATTGTGAGTGACGTCCCGCTTAATTAACATAATGGGTGATGAAGTGTTGCAGATGGATGACACATTGACACTTCAGTTTATGCGGTGTGATGCCAAAATAATGGCTTTGAGGATCATCGTACAATAGGGTCGATGCCGAGATTCTCGCAAAGTAGCGTCGTGGAAGATCTGTTGAGTTACGTCCCGCGTGTTGAACATAGTGGGTGATGAAGTGTCACAGATGGACGGGGATTGAGTTTTTGCGGTGTGATGCAAAAATAATGGCTTTGAGGTTTATCGTCGAACAATAGGGTCGATGTTGAGATTCTCACAAAGTGGCTTCGTGAAAGATTTATTGAGTGACGTCCCGCTTGTTTAACATAGTGGGTGAGAAGTGTTGCAGATGGACGACACCTGAGTTTTTGCGGTTGGGATGTCATATTTAGATCATCGCCGAACAATAGGGTCGATGTCGAGATTTTCACAAATTGGCGTAGTGGAAAATCTGCAGAAGTAGCGTTCGCTTGAATGACATAGTCGACAATGAAGTGTTACATATGGACGACACTTGAGTTTTTGCGGTAGTGATGCGAAGAATTTTCGTTGCTGATAATCCAACCCAAAAGTTGAATTCGATTTATTTGAACTCAAAATGACTTTTCTTTTCAATTTGTAAAGAGTAGAACATTTCTTTTCAACTTCAGAACGATGCGATGACGCCTTCCTTTGTTGCCGACAACAAAGGATGTGACTGCTTCAAATCGACGTCGGTTGTTTTAGGAACAACAAAGTAGGGATGTTGACGTAGGACGAAGGTCGATCAGAAGTGCTCATCTGCAAGTTGAGTCGCGAAGAAGGGGATATGCGATCCTGAACCACAAAAGAGGACTCTGCTAACGAGGGACAACACTGAAGCAAGTTAGAGGATTACAACAAGGTCTTTGGCGCTACTGGAGCAGTAGCACCATTTGATTGATAGTTAGTCTAGTTTTAGTTTGGAAGAATCCAGGAGATAACTGTTGGTGATCGGCTTCGCTGCCCCCGAGGTCCCATCTCAGTCGCCGTCCTTTGTTTGTGATCCCTTCCTCCTGCTTTTAAAAAGGAAACCCTTTTCTATAGAAAGAAAGTGAGTTAGCCCTCGCCTCCTTTTCAACGAGCAGCACCTCCCCTACAATATCGTCACCACAGTAGTGTTTAACCACCAAATTCGGGATGGATTGATGTGGTTCCTCTACGCCTAGGACATTATGTGAAAGTGTTTGCGGGCATATAGAGATGTGGGTAAGCAAGCAGCCCTGGTGCCAAGCTAAAGACAAGGCATAAAAAAAAGCAAAAGCAAAGACGACTTCTCACGATTCGATGGCATTATCTTAATGAAACATTTAGTGACTCAGCCTTCAGAATAGAGGACAACCACCAGATGAGTGTCCATTATGACAATCATGATGATTCCTAAAGATGGATGTTTTTTCGCGCCAATTAGTCATATTTGCAACTCAACCTACCTTTGAAAGGTCGCATGAACTAAAATGAGTACAGGTCCAGAATGAAGACTCAAAAAATCATTGACATGAAGAGAAAGGGAAAAAGAAATGTGTTTGGGTGTTGTTTAGTTTATCATATAGGAAACAAAAATTAAAATATAGTTGAAATGATTATTTGAGATAAAAAACATTTAGTAGTAGCATATATCGAAGATATTTACTTTGAATTTTTGTTGGCTTAATTTTGTTGTGTTTGTTATACAGGACTATGGTCACCGTGTTAGACTGGCTACGCATGCAAATTTTAAGGATTTTGTAATGACCTCTGGACTGGAGTTTTATCCATTAGGAGGAGATCCCAAGGTTCTTGCAGAATGTACGTATATTGGATGGATTATTCTCTCTTTAGATTGTTGTTCTTTATCTATGGCTGAACACACTTTTAAATAATGTATTTTGGTAAGTACATTTTGTGCAAATATGTTTTTAGTTATTTTCCATGTTAGGTAAGTGTCAGGAGGCAGCACTTTTGTTAGAACTAAACCTTTAGATGGTATTCCACTTCAACTCTCTTCACTTCTATTCTAGTTTGACAGGATGTAAGCAAACTGTTGACATCTTTTCATTACTTGCGCCTTATATTATAGTGCTACTGAGAACATGTTATGATTGGAACATGATCCATAAAGCATTGTACTGGAGATTCTAAGGGCCTTCTAGTCTAGTCCAGTGTCACTTCTACTCAGACATGCTATCTGAATCCATGTTTGCTGTAATAAATAAGATGAATTCTCCAGTCACCCTCTCATCTTGGTTCTCTTACATTTCAAAATAATCTGGATTTTTTATTAAGAGGAGTGATAAGGGGGAGAGAATTTGGGAGAGGGAATGGGGGAAGGAATGAGGTGTCACTATATCACTGGCTGGAAAAATGATAAAGGTTTAGGAGAGAGAAAATTTGTTATTTTTCAGCGAATCAAATTGTATCACGTAATTCCCTCTCAAATTCTCTCTCCCAAATTTCCTCCCACAATCATTTCTCTTTTATTAAATAAGCAAATTGACATATAGATGATTGGTCAAACTAATCAAGGAATTGCATCAAGGACTGAAGATTATTAATTCCTCATTTCCATGGTTGCAGATATGGTAAAAAATAAGGGATTTCTTCCATCAGGACCATCAGAAATACCTGTGCAACGAAGTCAATTGAAGGAGATTATTTTCTCCCTACCCTCTGCATGTAAAGAACCCGACCCAGCTACTGGCATCCCTTTCAAAGCAGATGCAATTATTGCCAATCCTCCAGCATATGGTAAGCTTTGGTTTCTATTAATCTAATACATGTATTTTATCTTGCATATATCAAATTGATGTTTCTGAAGTGCAGAAATGCTCTTTCGAGTAACATGTTATTTCCATTTTCTTTGTTTTCTTTCTTTCAATTTTTTAATATGTTTAATTTGTGTTTATTTACATTTTTTTTCCAAATCATTTCTTTATCATCTATGGAAAAAAAAATCCTTGCAAACAGTACAATTCTGGGAAACCAGAAGACAAGGTTTTCAAGAATACATGAAAAGAAGAAATGTTTGTAGTCTTCAATTAAAAAGAAAAGGGTTCCTAGAAGTAACTTTTAAGCGTAGTAAACAAGCCTAGAATACTTTATGTAACAAAAACAAATCAGGTTTGTTGAGTATTACTCCTTATCTGCTGAATTATCAATGCACATATATTTGGTTATCACTCTGTGTGGAAATAGTCAAACTAGTTAATGTGTAAGGTAGTAGAGTAGTGGACTATGTAGTAGTGGTAACCACCCACAAATTTTAGTTTATAAATGTACTATGTACACATTTTATAATACACATTAAATAAAGGTTTTTAATCCCTTTCAAAATCTCTCTCTGGAGTTCCACTTGGTATTTGAGTAGGTTTTCTGTTGTTGAGCTCAGACCACCGTCGCATTGCTGCAGGGCTTCAATAGTCCAATAAATTCTTTATTTTTAAATTCTCCGCACATCCCTTTTTTATCACGACTCAACTTGTAGACAGATCCAAACGCAAGCACTTGTGATCGATGTTCGTCCTGTGCCAACATTCCTACTATGTTGTTCCTAAACAGCCAACGTCGTAACAAGTCACGCTGTGAATGAACAAAGGCGTGGTCATGGCCTGTTCCAAAGCTGAAGTTGAAAGGAAATGTTCTACTCTTTTTTGACCTATCTACACCAGCAACACTGTTTTCTTAGGATTTATTTTATTTCAGTAAAAGAAAAACACACACAAAATTCATTTTTTTCATCAAACACAAAATCCCTCATCTCACAGTCCACCCTTCCATATCCATATGTACCAATGAACATCATTATCTTGTAATTTGGGAGATTTGCTTATCAAACCAAATTTAGCAGTTTGAGTTAAAATCAGTCCAATTCAATCTTTTGGTTGGATTGCTTAAACTTTTTTGGCATCACCTCCCCTAAACTCCAGCGTCCCAATGTGACACTTCAACACTGACTATGTCAATCTAGCGGACGCCACTTTGCGAGAATCTTGACATCGACCCTTTGTTCGGTGATTGTCCTCAAATTGGCTATTTTTTAGTTGAATCAAGACATCAACTTGTTTAGACTGAAAGTTACCCCCTGTGGAAATAGTCAAACTAGTTATTGTGTAAGGTAGTAGAGTAGTGGAGTCTTATAGTAGCTGACTCTTATTATGTAGTAGTGGTAACTACCCCCAATAATTTTGGTTTATAAAATCCTCACATTTTATAATACACAGAAAATAGAGGTCTTTAATTCCTCTCAAAATCTCTCTCAAATCCCGAACTATGACAGGAGCTCAATTGGTTCCTTTCAAATCTTGCTACTCAGTGGCCTTACTGTTATGTTCTCAGGGCATGCACATGTTGCAGAGGCTATGAAGATTCCTCTTCATGTATTCTTTACCATGCCATGGACGTAAGTTGTTTTAGTAATCAATATTTTTACACCTGTTATATTCTACTTGCTGCTATTATTATTCCCTGATTCTTAGGTATGTTTTATTAATTATTTTGGTTTGTGTGTACTTAGAAGAAGTGAAAGTGTGTAAAGTAAAACTTTTCTTTTTTGTTGCCAGACCAACTAGTGAATTTCCACATCCTTTATCTCGTGTTAGACAACCAGCAGGATATAGAGTAAGTCATGTGAATGTTTGAATTTCCGAAAAATTTGTTTGAATTGTTTTCCAATTTTCAGGCTTACAATTTGTCTATATTTGTTAAATTCGCAGCTCTCATATCAAATTGTGGACTCTTTGATTTGGCTGGGTATACGAGACATGATAAATGATCTTAGGAAAAAGAAGTTGAAGCTACGACCAGTTACCTATTTAAGTGGTTCACAAGGCTCAGAGGCTAATGCACCTCATGGATATATTTGGAGTCCTCATCTTGTTCCAAAACCAAAAGGTGATTGCTTAAATTTGTATGGTCTGCTTATAATTGATTTGTTTGGTGATATTGGTAATCAGAAAGCTAGTGTTTTTGCATGCATGCATTTTAAGTATTTTAACTAAAATACTCTACTAAATTACCAAGTGCTTTTATTTCTTTCCAGTCTGCAGCTTCCTTATTGACAATTTCCTCTTGCAGACATCTTTTGTTAGTTTTTTGAATATTGTTTTTTCTGCTTGAATGATTTAAAGCAAATGCCAGTTCCTTCTTCCAAAGAAAAGGGCAGGGGTATTAGCCAAACAAAGATGCTTGCATTTTCCTTGAGAAAGATCTTTTCTCTATGCATAATAATGTTGAATGTTACTCGTATTATCTTGTAGTTACAGCTTTTTCCTATATGTTCTTTGTCACACAATTGTACATATTTAACGAAAAGGTACTTTTGTTACTAATTGTTCATTTACCTATTTCTTATGTTATTTCTAAGTAATTATCTGAATCTAGTTTTTGATATTTTCACTTTGAATGACTATGTTGTAAATGTCACTGGATTACATGATTCTCTTTATTCACTTTATATAGTTTGAACAGTCATCTTCTATTCTTCTTGAGCCAACTAGTTAAATTAGACTCATTCATAACTTGAGACATTGGAAGGTCCTTTCCGCTGATTTATTTTGAAAATTTGGAAATGATTTTGGAATTGAGAGTTTAACAGGGTCCTTTTCTGTGATTTGTCAGAGATATGCTGAAAGAAACATATTCCGTATGGTAGGTTTGGATACTTTCACATTTCTCTTACATATTTAATGATGTGTACTAGTGCACAAATGTAGATGTCTGATTTCTTACTCAAGAAAACAAGTATGCACTTTTAGAACAAAAATACTGTAAAGATGGAATCCATGCCTTGCACCTGAATCTGTCTGTTATGTGATTTGGCAGTTATGAAATTCATTTAATAGTTTAGAAGCTTAGAACACAATCGAAGGAAACTTTCTTTGAATGGAGTCCCATTGATAAATAATTTTGTATAATGAGCTTAGAAAGCCTCTCTACCTGTGTATTTTATACTCTTGATGTACTTGCAGTATCTTTTGGGGCAATTGAGTGCTGCTCTTATTGCTCTGTTCTTAGTTAAAAAAAATTGTTCTCTTTTTTTACTTAGTTGATAAGCTGATTGTTTCTGTTGCTAAGAAGTATATCTTATTTGTGCAGATTGGGGGCCTAAAGTGGATGTAGTAGGTTTCTGTTTCCTTGATCTCGCTTCAAATTATGAGCCTCCTCAAGCACTTGTCGATTGGCTGAAAGCTGGGCCAAAGCCTATTTATATTGGATTTGGAAGCCTGGTGAGTTAGTTCCCTCCCTTATGAGTTGTAATTGGATTTTTTTTTCTATGAACATGCAATTTATTTATATAACAAGAGGGGAAAACAGACTGAAATAAAAACAAATTTGAAACTAGTAATGATATATACTCTCTCCTATTTTTTCTCTTCTTTTACTTATTATTATTTTTTATTTTCCCTAAACCCTAAACCCTAAAACACAAATCTTAAACTCTAAACTCTAAACTCTAAAACCTTAAACCCTGAATCATAAACCCCTAAACCCTAATTTTAGTGTTTAAGGTTTAAGATTTAGGGTTTAGGAAAAATAAAAAATATTAATAATAAAAGAAAATGGAAAAGAAATGGGAGAAAGAAGAAAGAATAGAGAGAAATTCACTTTCGTGACATTTACTTATCATTACTCATTTGAAACAGACTAATATTTATTTTATTAGAGTAGGAAGATTGTTGCTAAGTTATTAACTGAATGTCCATATTTGCTTTGGGAATTTGGTAAGTATTCATTAAGTTCTACATCGATTTTTATTTTGTCCTGATCTAAATGAAAAGTCATATGAGTGGAGAAAGGGTCCTCATCTAAATGAAAAGTCATAAGAGTGGAGAAAGGGGAATTTCACTACAAAACGTTACTGAAGCATAATTTATTCCTGAAAACATATTCCTTTTTGTAAAAGATAAAGTCACTTGGAATCGTAGTGAAAACAGATGACTTATTATGTGGAAGTTCATCTTGGAAGCAGTTGATGACTACATTATATATATATATATATATATATATATATATATATATATATATATATATATATATATATATATATATATATATATATATATATATATATATATATATATATATATATATATATATATATATATATATATATATATACATATATATATTGCTCTTGCAACCTTAAATTAGTTGACTATGCTTTTGTGTCTTTTATTTCAGCTTTGTTGTCTTTTGCTGGAATTGGAGATGCATTAGAGTATTGTTTCAATTCTTATATTATTTACTGTTGACTTTGCTATAGCCAGTTCAAGGGCCAGAGAAAATGACACAAATTATAGTGGAAGCACTGGAAATGACTGGCCAAAGGGGCATTATTAATAAAGGATGGGGAGGCCTTGGTAACTGTAAGTTATGTTCTTTCATTTCATGTCAATGAACTTATTTTTCTTTCAGTTTTCCCTAAGAAACAGTTCATTCCAATTTCTAATGCTGAACTTGATCTTGTAGTGGCTGAACCGAAGGATTTTGTGTACACTCTCGACAATATTCCTCATGATTGGCTGTTCCTTCAATGTGCAGCTGTTGTAAGTCCTCATGTCACCTTAAGAATTTGTTTATTCCTGCTAATTTTATGTTTATTTATTGTTTCACCATTTCAAAATTCTAAGTTACATTTGAGAATTGCTCAATCAGATGTTAGAACAGTCAACTAATAATACTCTGGTTGCAGGTGCATCATGGAGGTGCAGGAACAACTGCTGCTGGTCTTAAAGCTGCGGTAACTAGTTTGTAATGTTGAACCAATTTTTGGAATAACAAGACTCAATTTTAAACGTCTTTACTTTCTCTGAATTGTAAATGCAGTGCCCGACTGCAATTGTACCCTTCTTTGGTGACCAGCCATTTTGGGGAGAGCGAGTTCATGCTAGAGGAGTTGGGCCTCCACCCATACCCGTTGAGGATTTTACTCTTCAGAAGTTAGTTGACGCAATAAATTTTATGCTAGATCCAAAGGTAACTTATTTCTTCTCTCAGGTAATATATAATATTTTCAAAAAAGCTTAATGAATTTGGCTATGTATGCAGGTTAAGGAAAGTGCTTTGGAACTTTCTAAGGCCATGGAGAATGAAGACGGAGTAACTGGTGCAGTTAAAGCCTTCTTCAAACAACTTCCCCGGAAGAAGCCAGAAGACGACTCATCACAGCCCTCGTCCTCTAGTTTCTTCTCGGTTCGAAGATGTTTTGGTTGTTCTTAGAGATTTTTAGTATTGATCTCTTATTAGTTCATTGGAGATGAAAGAAAATGGTGAGGAGATGAATTTGTTTTAGTTGGCCTTTTCTTATAATTTTATCTTGTACCACCATATAAACTTTTTCTTTTCTCATTGTGGGATGGATATAACAAAACAAATCTTTTATAGTGGTAATATGTATGATTTTAACTACTAATCTACATCCATATATAGTTTATCTTATTTATTATATATATTATAATGATTAATTGTGCGTCATTTGTTTGTTCATTTTCATTGTTATATTTATTTTAAATAAGTTTGAATTAGCAAGGAGGCATCCTTCTTTGGTCGTTATTGATAGTTTTCTGTCGCTAAAGGAAATTTGCGACACCACCTTTGTATGTTAGATTTTGCTTGCAAAGACAATTCTTCTTCCAGCAAACAATTTTTTGTTTTGTCTTTTTTGAAGTGGAATACCCTAAGCTATATTTATATAAATGAATGAGAAACATGGGAGAATTTCAAATGAAACATGATAAATAGTTTTAGTAGCAAAGAACCAAACATTGATAAAGAAGGTACATCGTACAAAGATTGTCTTTTGGTTACTTACACTATTGAACATTACAATAGTGAAACATGCATTCAGATTCTAGTGAAGAAATGCATACACAGTAGTTGATAAATAAACCAAAAGAGCAGAACTCACCAACACAATTAACGCAGCAGCAGCATGAACAGCCGATTTACTTCCACACGACAACATTCCCAACCGGATCTCAATCACACAAACCATCGACAGCACAAGAAACAAACAACCCATCACAGATCCAATCGCCGAACCCAGCATTCCAAATCGAAGGATCTTAATATTAATATGAGCCCGAAACGCCTCATCCACATCCTTACTGTTTAGCAGATTGATTGCGAGTTTCAGTCCTTGAGCTACGAGGGAGGAGAAGAGGAAGAAGCTGAAGGAAACGACTTCGAATACCAGGAGCTTCTTTGCGACGTCGGGACCGGCGTCGCAGGCTGCACGACCCTCAAGGCTACGCTGGTTGGGGACGGCGAGAGAGAGACCAACGAAGACGGCGATTGTGAAGATGGAATTGACATTGACGAGGCCATCGAGAGCTGTAACGTGAACGCTTGTGGTAGATTCGGAAGTGAGAGGAGGGTAAGCTCTGTTGGCGATTCGGGATTGGGTTTCTGAGTTATAGTATTCCTTTGGAGATGGATCTAATCTGTAAATCAGAAGATACAAACATAACATAACATAAATTATGGGTTTTATAATTCGAAGAAGAAGAAGAAGAAGAAGAGATTGATCCATTACTCATCCATGGCTGCCAGCCTTTCTTCTTCTGTTGGTTGCTTGCGGCCAAATAACGCAAGGAAGTCTGGTTTTGTTTGTACAACTCACCGGCAAAAGGGAAAGTGTTCCACTTTTCATTACATAATAATACTAAATTATGCTAATTTTATTTTTATAAAACTATTTTATGGATAATAATGCTTATTATAATATTATTTATTTTATTTTTATAAATATTATTTGAGTAATATAAAATAAAAATTTGGTGTCATTAATGGTGTTGAATGACACATGACTAACTGAGTAGTGGACTTAGAGATGACAATGAGGCGGTTCAGAGTGAAGAATTCATTTATTATTCCCGATCCATTTTTGTTTTGAGAATTTTTTTAATATCATCCACGCCCTGTTCGGTTTCGAAAATTCCCGCGATACACCGTTTATAAAATATTTTTAAAAAACAAAAAATTAAATAAACGGATTTTTTAATATAATATATTTAATATATTAAAGTTTTATATTATTATAATAAAATAAACTTAAAACTCTTATAAAATATAATAAATAAATATATTGGTGAATTTATATATTTAATTGTGCTTATAATATTCATGGAAGAATCGGGATGGGATGAGATCGAGAAGGGTTAGGGCGAGGGACACAAATATCATCCCTGTTTAATTTCGGGAAAAATCTGCCCCAAACAAAGCAATTCAGTTCAAATTGTCATCCTCAAGTGGACTTAAAAAATGAAAATTTTATCTTAACTTAGATGGAGGAGCTAATCTAAGTACGCTACGATTTAGTTTTTCACCCCCGGATGTAGTCCCCTCGCAGCTTAACACATGTTTGGACGACACGTAGCAATACGGGGGGAGACCCAAGGTGACTCGAGGTTCGATGTGTTTGAACCTTGGTTTGCGTGTCAAACATCTTTTTAAAATGAAACATTATTTTAAAATATTTTAAAAAATACGTGAGAGTTTTTATAAATTAATCATATAAAAATAATTAATTTTATTCAAATTTTAATAATATGTGGACCAAATAACAACTTAGTTAAAATCCGGTTTAAATTATTTAAACATAATTAATTTAAAAATTGTTTATTTAAAAACAGAGTCGTTAAATGATTTTAGAAAAATCAGTAAAAAGTACGTTTATAAACATACTTTATAAACCGGAGTTTCTATAAGGGTTCGTCTTTTGGTTACTCTCGGAAAAGGACTTTCGTGCAATGTCCTCTACGCCCGTCAAAAAACAGTTTTATTTTTTAAGTAAAAGTCTAGAAATCGAAAGATTTATGTATAACATTTATTTCTTTTATTAGTAGTACGGGTCCTAAACAAAGATATATTTAAATTACGTAAATAATTGTACAAAATTATTTAAAAGAGAGTACCTACGATTACGTTGATATTAAACTGAGTAAAAACTCTTAAAAGTTTCAGAAAAGTGTTAGAATTTAAAAATAAATTCTAAACAGGACCTTAGTCAAAATATTTGTTTGGGAAATATTCCGAAAATATTTAAATATTATTTTCTACCTTTTAGGATTATTTGAAAATGGATTTGGGGTTTCAAAATTATAAAAATAATTTTGGATTTTGAAAAGTGGAACCAAATAGACCTTAGGACTAGAGTCTTAGGGCTTGGATCCATTTTTGCCGATCTGGGCTCGGACGGGCTCAGTCTAGACCGGGGTGGTCTAGATTAGGGCTCGAAACACTCTATCAAGGGACCAGAGGATCAGTCCTGGGGTTTAGGAGGCTCGGTCCCGAACTGAGGTTGTTCAGTACTAGGGTTTAGGAGGCTCGGTCTTAGACTCATGTTATTTGGTCCTAGGTTTGGGAGGCTCAGTCCCAAGTCTAACTTCCTTAGTCGTGGGTCTTAGGAGTCTCGGTCTCAGGTTAGACCTCTCGAACCTAGGTTAGAATCCTCGATCGTATTTTTCGGTCCTTACTCAAGAGCACCGGTCCTAGGCCTCAGTCCTGACTCAAGAACACCGGTCCTAGATCTCGGTCCTAACTCAAGAACACCGGTCCTTGGTATCGGTCCATACCGAGAATTTTTAGTCCCGATCCTACAAGACTCGGTTATCGGGGACCGAGTGTTCTTCATTTGGTATGAAGAATTGCAGGTTTGTATCTTTTGATACAGATCATGTAAGTTGCAAACAACTTGTATGAATGTATGAATAATAACCCCTATCCCTAATTACGATCAATCGATCTCTACAAAGATCAATTTCTCAAAATCGTTTTAAGGAAAAATTTGGGATCTTTTGAATTAGGCCATATCATGGCTTAATTCTTGTTCTAACAACTTTGAAATTATGATTATAGTCGAAAACAACCAAAACAAGAACATCAATCATGCTCTGTAACAATTTTTAAAACCGAAATTCAAATATATTTTTAATTTTTTTTCAGTTGGATCAAACATGATCGGGATGTTGTTATTTTGATTTCGAAATTATTCTAGCATGTTTAGAAATAGGTTAGACAACTATTTGAATCAAAAGTCAAGCCAAAAAACTAAAGAACAAGATTTTCAAATTTGTCAATTTTCAAAATCAAATTTGGTTTTTTTTTATTTAGGATGAATTGATCAAATTTCTTTCAATAGAACTTATAAATCATCTAGGGAGTGATTTCAAACAAAGAAAACACAAAATTGAACCATAGAAATGATCCCGATCAAACTTGGAAAAATCTAATTTCAAATAATAAATTGAATTAAAGTGGATCCGGAAGGTTACTAATGATTGGAGAACACTCCAACGATAAGTATAAAGCTTTTCCAATCCCTAGATCAAAGTTTTGACCGCTGGAGAATTTTTTTACCAAAATCAGTTTGTCGGTGTTCTTCAATTCTTTGAAGAAAATACTATAATTATTATAAAAATCAATTTCAATCCAACATCATTTCAATATATATATATATATATTATTCAATTCAATAATCATCGAGGATTGTAATGGAGAGTGATTGAAATCTCTTGGAAATAATAATTTCACTGAGAGAAAACCTTCGTTCTCACTGATATTTATTAAAATCACCGAGAGCAGCACTTCTCTCTCGCTGATATGTTTTAATACGAGATCCATTGGTTTATGCTCTTGGTGAATTTCAATTAAAATTTATATACGAGAGATCCCGATGACACCCTCATTGATATGTTTTAATTTTCCCTAAGCGCCTCTGATTCTTTCTTTCTTTCTTCTTTCTTTCTTCTCCTCTCGCTTCCACCAGCGCCACTCCGAGGGATCCTCCGATTGATTCCGACATCTTCCACCGGTGCCACTCCGATTCCGGCATCTTCCTCGCTCCCCGACCGATTCTCCGTCAATTCCCCAAACTTCCACCGCGCGCCCTGTTTAGACGAACACGAAGCTCCCCGACCGATTTCCTTAACAAACACGAAACTCCCTTGCCCAAGAAGAAGAAGCAACAAGGTAATGTATTCCCTTTGCGTATTCTATTCTATAACTTCTGTAATCTATACAGCTAAATTGCTTCTTTGTTGATATATATATATATATATATTTATTTGAGTAGTGGCTTGATCTAGGATTCTAGCTATTGTATTCATATACTTGTTGATAAATGAAGAGAAAACTTTAGTTAGCGGCTAATTTCGTTTTTGGAAAAAGTAATTGATTTGAATTTATGAGTCGCCTTCTATTATATGTTCTTAGGGTTTTGATATGAAATAGTTTTATAATGAAAGTTTGTTTAGTTTTCTTGCTTTGAAAGATAAGATTAGGGTTTTATAAGGGGTTGTAACATATTTTTTCAATGGAAGAGTTACATAATTTTATTGTTTTTCAATGGAAGAGTTACATAATTCTATTGTTTTTTCAATACATTGAAATTCATATTAATTAGTTGATTCATATAGAGAAATAATTGACAATATCTTTTTTTGAGCTCTGTCCTTCATATTTATCTTCATATATAATTGGCAGGTTAAAATTAACTAGTTTAATGCATTCTATCTATATCATACGCTTTTTCTAATTGATTAATTTCTAATTCATTTCATACCTACTTTTCGTTCTAGCTTTGCCTATACTGATCTTTGGGTTGACGAAATCACAAGAAACAACCTGACTAGTTATCTCCGACCAATTGTCCAGGTAATTAGTAGCTTTTCCTTCTAAGTAATGACATAAATTATATGTTTGGTGATTTGATATGAATTAATAAGAATTGGGTGAAGATGTTTTATATTGATTGTGTTTGTTGTGACAAATGATTACTAGATAGTGTGATTAGATGAAGTTTAGATTAAATGAGATAGAATATATGTTCACATTGAAATTTTAAAAAAGTGCAAAATGGGTTGTTGTTGTGTAGTCATGATTAAAATGAGTTTTTCCAATTTCAATGTTTATAAACAGTTTGTGGCGTGTGAGCATGTTAGGCAAGTTCTAGATGGTTTATGTTGCAGTGATTTGAGTTATAATGATTCATGGAGACAAATAAGGTTTCAGAAAATCTATTGATTAACACTTTTATCACAACTTCTAATTCAGAATCATGTCTTCTTACCATTTAATTAGACTATTATAAATTTCTGAATCTAAGTCATATATACCTAAATTTATTTGGAAACCTTGATAAATAAGTTTCTAAAACGTGATATATACATAGATTACAGTGGAAAATGGAAATGTCGGACAAAAGTTGAATACTTCTACGTTGAGATCATCCACATTATATGAAAGACGTTGAACAATTCCTAAACTTTGCTCAATGCGCTACTGGAAGGGAAAAATTGCGTGTCCCTACGTTAAATGTGCAAATCAACACTATGAGAATGTTAGTATTGTTAAGACACATCTAATTATATACGGTATAAGATTGGACTACTATTTTTGGTGTTTTCACGGTAAAAAGAGCTCCACAAATGATATTAATGATGATGACGTTGATGATGTTGATAATGATGTTGATGACAAATCAAAGATTGAAGATGATGTTAACGATAATATTATATAAGAAGAGAATACATTTGATGATGTTGATAATGATGTTAATAACTAGTATATGGAAGATATTCTTAATGATTTGTATCCCAACATTCAACAATCTAGCTCTGAAGATTCAGTTGACGATGATAAAACATTCTACAAATTGTTGGATGATTCAAAGCAGCTTTTGTATAAAGGTACTCGAATTTCAAAGACTTTCACATTATTGAAGTTGCATCATATTAAGAATGTTGACCAATGAAAAAATACATCATTCGACCTATTGCTAAATTTACTTAAAGATGAGATTTTACCAGTAAATTCTCATTTACCCAATTCTTATTATGAGTATAAAAAAATTATTACAGGTACCGTAAACAAGATAACGATCTGCAACGTTGTAAGGTGTGTGGTACCTCGAGATGGAAGATTAATAAGTTAAGTGGTACAACTCGGAATAAACAAAATGGAAAACACATTCCAGATAAGGTGCTACGTTATTTTCCATTAACACCAAAGCTTCAAAAGTTATACATGTCTTCAAAAACGACTCCATTAATGAGATGAAAAAAAGATAGTCGAGTAGACGACGAATTCTTGAGGCATCCCGCAGATTCTATGACCTAGAAGTCGTTTGATGAACACTACACTGATTTCTCTTCAGATCCCCAAATCGTAAGACTTTATTTGGCTAGTGATTGGTTTCAACCATTTATTAATGGAAAACAATTGTACAACATTTGACCGGTTGTTATAATACCTTATAATGTACCACCGACGATATGCATGGATTCAAGTAACTTCATGTTACCCATATTGATTCACGGTCCTAAGAGTCCTAGTGATGCGATTGATATTTTTCAGCAACCATTAATTGAAAAATTGCATGCCTTATGACATATAAGTGTTTAAACTTTTGATGCAACCAATTCAAAGTATTTTAACATGCATGCTGCATTGTTATGGACTATTAACGACTTCCCTACATATGCAAATCTATCCGGTTGGAGTACTAAGAGAAATTTGATTGTCCGTGTTGTATTAATGGTACCGCTTCAATGAGATTGACAAATTGCTAGATAAAGTGTTATATGTGTCACAATCATTTCCTCCCCCTAACCATAGATTCCGAAAAGAACGTGAAAACTTTGATTGTAATACTGAGTATTGAATGGCCCCTCCACTATTCTCAGGTACGGAAGCCTGTATGCAAGCTCGAAATTTAAAAGATGTTGTTTTAAGTACAAAAAGAACAAAAATCTGTCATGATGTGTGAGGAGATAATTAAAACAAATTATCTATATTCTTTACTCTGCCATACTGGAAAACTCTATTGTTGAGACATAATTTAGGTGTCATGCATATTGAGAAAAATATTTGTGATAACATTGTCAGAACAATGATGAATGTGAAAGAGAAGACGAAAGATGAACTGAAGGCTCATAAAGATTTACTATTGATGGGCATAAAACACTCATTACATTCCGTTGAGGTCAATGGAGTTCTTCAATGTCTCGCTTCCCCATACGCACTTTCTCCTAGTCAAAAGAAAAAATTCTGTGAATTTTAAAAAAAATTAAAGATGCCGGAAGGATTCTGTTCTAACATTGCGGGCTGTGTTGACTTGAATGAAAAGAAGATTCGAGGTTTAAGAGTCACGATTGTCATATCATAATAAAATATTTTCTTCCTCTAGCGACACATGGCTTAACTTCGGAAGATGTCTACGATGCAGTTGTGAATCTATCGAAGTTTTTCTGGTTATTATGTTGTAAGTCGTTGAATAAACGTGACTTGAACTAACTTCAACTTGATATTTCTATAACGTTATGCAAGCTTGAAACTAGGGCTGTTTGCCATGAAAGATGTTTTCAACATGGATGAAACTGAGTTGTTTTATAGATTACAAGTTGATCACTCATTGACTAAAAACAACTCGAGGGAAGAAAAAAGGACAAAGAAAGAATGACAATAGCCATTTGTTGCAATGAAGATGGGTAAAAGAAAATGCCATTATGGATCATCTGTAAGTTTGCGAAACCACGTTGCTTCAAAAATGATAATTTACAAAGTTTAAATTGTCAATATCGTGCCAATAAACGAGCGTGGATGACTGAAGTATTGTTTGAAGAATATGTTCGATGGTTCGACAAAAAGATGGATGGACGAAAGGTTTTATTGGTTATTGACAATTGTCCTACCCATCCAAAGGTAATTCAAGGGTTACAAAATGTTGAATTGTTCTTCTTACCACCCAATACAACTTCAAAAATTCATCCATGTGATGCAGGAATTATAAGAGCATTTAAGATGCATTATCGTCACAAATTTTGTCGTTCTATTTTAGAGGGTTTTGAGGCTGGAGAAACAAATCCAGAGAAGATCAATGTTTTAGATGCAATCAACATTTCTATCTCAACTTTGATGAACGATGTTAAGAATACCATAATTGTAAATTAATTTCAACATTGCAATCTTCGTTCGGTAGAAAATGTGGTTTCACAGCCTTTAGAAGAAGATATTAGGGAATTAAGGTCAACAATAAAGGAGTTACACTATCATAACACAATGAATGTGGATCAACTTTTGAATTATCCGGGTGAAAACAACACGACCGAGATTTAAACTGATGAAGAAATCATTGAGGGTTTTAGAGAAAACAAACAAGATGGAGACAATGAGGATGATAGTCGTGTTTTGGAGGCTCTTTCTCGCAAAGAAGCAGTTAGAACAGCAATGAAACTTAATGATTTTCTCCTACAATATGATAGAAGAACTCTACAACTTCATAAAACTTTGCAAAAAGTGAGGGATGAGATTCAAATGGATATAAATTTTCATACAAAACAGACAACGATAGACTAATATTTCACTAAGGCACTCTGTATTATAAAAAAATAGTATATTATTACTTTATTTATCGGTGAAGACCTAAATGCGCCAATAAATTATTACTTAACAAATTTATCGAAATTATTACTTTAGCTATTCGGCCCGAGTCGGGACTATAAGAATTTATTATTTTATTAATACTATAATTTTATAGAATATTATTTTACCGATATTATAATTTTATCGAATATTATTTTATCGAGAGTTTATTGTATTTGAAACTCGAATTGTATTGACTTGAATTTTAAATTGTGTAGTATAAAACTCCAACTATTAATCAACATTTTTTTAATCGTTTAAAATTTTCTCACAAACAAATGAAATCCAATTTTTTTTTCAGATATTTTTTTCTTAATTTACACATGTTTTAACCCTTCAAACCATATTTAACAAATTAAGATAAATAGATCTCTACAAAAAAAAAAATTCTCAATTTATATAAGAAAATACATTAAAAACTTATGTAAATATAATTTAATTTACGTGATAAATCAATTAAAAAATAAAAAAACAATATATATTTTTTTAATTTAAAATAAAATTTAATTAACAACTATTACGGATATGGCACAATATGACAGTTGTCAGCTAACAATGGATCTCCTAAGCTCTTGCAGAGGCCATCAACAACCCATCTTCAAAGAAGAGGGAAGAAAGGGATAGAGTAGAAAAAACCCAGATGAAAAATGGTTTCAATAGGGACCATATCATCTTCATCTACACTTGTTTTCTCTCCCGTTCTGAATTCAGATTCTCGTTCATCATCTCTATCGTTCAACATTTATACTCAATCTCTCTCAACATTCTCTCCACTGGTTCCGCCTTGCAGGATTAGTAATATTCACCCTCGCCGTGAAATTCCTGTTAGATTTCGGCGAATTTCCGCCGTTCCTGAAGATTCCATTCCTGTACAAGCAAACCCAGTTGAAAAAACACAGGAAATTGTTGTTTCGAGCGGAAGTGGAAACGTGGAAGCCACCATTATCCAGACTCTTCTCATCATCGCTTTCATAAGCCTGTCTATTCTCACCATTGGAGTAAGTAAAGGCTGGTTGGCTGGCTGGCTGGTTGAATCAATCATCATCATCATCATCATCTACTTGTTTATGAAGTACTAATTGATAATCTATCTATAGGTTATCTACATAGGAGTGACTGATTTCTTACAGAAGAGGGAGAAGGAGAAATTTGAGAAAGAGGAATCAGCCAAGAAGAAAGGCAAGAAGAGTGATAAGAAACCAAAGGTTTCGAGAGCTGGACCAAAAGGATTTGGACAAGTCAAGAAGGAAGATGAGGATTTTGATGATTAGACCATTAAAAAGCATATGTATTTCTTCTTCTTCTTCTTTTCATTCATTTATTAAGCTGCTCCTCCTTGTAGAATGCTAGCTAATCTTATTGGTTATTATGCTAGAAGTTGTAATTGGAGGAAATTAAAAAGAAAACTCTTTCATGGATCATATGGTTATCATTTTGATGACTTACACATTGTGTGACTGACATTCCCATTCACCTCCTCAACCAGTGGCTTAAATCAACAACATAGCCTCACTACTTGCTCTTGCATTCCAAATGAGATGACTGTGAGTTTGATTTTGAGTTTGCATATGAGTCAATGATTTGTTGGGAACTTTAGATTAAAAAACTTAAATGAATTGAGTCATTAGGTCTCACTTTCAATTATTTTTTGTGGATCATTTGACTCGACAACGATAACGATGGTAAATTAGTTGTGATTTCTTTAGGATTCTACGAGGTTGTTAATGCTTATTTTTATGTTGTTAGTTGGTGATATTTTTACTTTTTTTTTTTTTTTTTTTTTTTTTATATTGTTTAAAAAATAGTTAATTTTTGTTGTGTTGAAATGACAATAGGTACCTGTATATCCGATATCCGTGAGTACTCGATTGTCGGGGTCGACTTCGGGGTCAAGATAAGAATGGTAAAAGGTTACCCGATCGAGTACAACACCTACCTCATTTAGCAAAAAAGAGTAAATATATCTTGAAAAAAAATACAAGAAAGAGAAAAATATTTTATTTTACCAAATGAGGTATGTACTGTATAAAGGTACTTTATATATATATATATATATATATGAGTAATGATTTTCCTCCTCTCATTTTTTATCATCAATCTCTTGTCTTTAACATTTCTCTCTAATTTTTCAACATTATTCTCACTAGTTTTTCAACAAATTAGGTAATGGGTAAATATTAGGGATCGAGTACCCGACGAATCGGGGATGAGAATACAAATAAATATATTCGTCGGGTTCGGGGTCGGGTAATAAAATGAAAATCGGTTCGGGAATAGATGCTTTACTACCCATTGTCATCCCTAATTTCGGATATACATTCATATATTTTTTTATCATTATATTTAAGCGATTCTTATTTATATCATAAACTTCTCATAATAAACAAGCCGCTAAATGCATAAATATGCGTTATTTTCTTATAGTCGAAATTAGACTAATAAACTTCTTCATAATTTATTTAAAAAAAAATATGTTTTCACACACCAAAGTAAATTGACTTGTCAAAAGGGGAAATTGGATGAAATGACCCTGCAAATAAGGCAAATTGCCTCCGTGGTCACCAGATAATTGAAATTGATCTGGTGACCACTTAATTTTTTTTGGACGAAATTACCCTTTTCGCGTAACGCGAAGGGACTTCGCGTTTCGCGAAGTGAGACGCTGTGAAAAGTCCAGAATACCCTTACTATATAATCAAATCCGGCCATCTTTTTTTCATTTCTTTTCTTCTTCTTCTCTCTCTTCCCTTCCGCTTTTCTCCTCCTTCTCTCTAATCTCGCCGGCGACGGAGTTCAACGGCGGCACTCAATGAGCTCCACGACGAGCACAAGCACTGTAACAATTGGTAAGTTTATGTATTTCAAGTTTATTGATGTTCATTTATGCATTTTCGAATCACTGCGTTGTTTAGGGTTTCATCTGATGATACTTCCCGTTTCGCTAAGTACTTCCCGTTTCGCTAAGTACTTACCGTTTCGCTAAGTACTTACCGTTTCGCTAAGTACTTACCGTTTCGCTAAGTACTTAACGCTTCGCTAAGGGTTTCCATTTCACAGTATTAATTATCCCGTTTCCCATTTTTCTTGCAGCCGAAGTTTTCGTTTTCTATAATGGAGAGTGGAAAGTTGATGCTAATGGAATATTGTTTTTTGATGCCTCTTCAATCAAAACATTGGATGTACCCCAAAGTACTCGTTATGCTGAATTAATCGATAAACTCCATCAAAGACTTCAAGTGCAGAAATGTACCTATGATTTAGTGCTGCAAGTGAAGTATGATATTCCGAATATCACAAATCCTAAACCCGTTTTTATTGAAGATGATGAGGATCTGAACATATATTTATCACGCTTGATTTTGGGTAGAACTGTGTCACCATTGTTTGTGTCTGTAGTAGAGAAGTCACAATTTACTAAAGAAAAGATACCACTACTTACCTACCCAACTCAAGAAAGTATTCTCCCACAATTTACTCAGAAAATTGTACCAGAAGCTTTACCCTCGGAGGTCTTTGTTGAAAGTAATGAAGCAGGAGATAACTCTTTGCCTCACATCCCACTTACTGAGGACTTGCATGCATCGATACCTACACCACATAGTGCGAGAAGAGCATCAACGGGTACACCTACTAGTGCAAGAAGATCATCATTTGGTACACCAAGTAGTGCAAGAAGGTCATCATTTGGTACACCATCGACAGACATATCACCCACAGACATATCACCGACAGACATATCACCGACAGACCCCTCATTTGCGTTGGCGTTAACTACTGAAACTGTATTGGAAGTCGGTGCCTTGTTTGAAAATAAAAAAGAACTACAACTGATGCTCTATAAATATGCGATGGCTAATCATTTTGAATTCAAGGTGGAGAAGTCAAGAAAACATCTTTGGTATGTGAAATGTTTGGATGAGAAATGCAAGTGGAGATTGCGTGCCGTGAAAGGTAAATTATCTGAGATGTTTGAGATCCGGAAATTCGACCAACAACACTCATGCTCAGTTCTATCTAGGCCAGAGAAAAAAATGCAAACACCAGCATGGGTTATTGGGCAGTGCGTGAAGAGTAAGTATATGGACCATCACCATAATCACTTGCCTAAGAAAATAATTGAAGACATGCAGGCAACTTATGGGGTAAATTTGACTTATAATAAGGCTTGGAGGGCTAGGGAAATGGCATTAGTGGCGGTGCGAGGAACGGTTGAGGATTCATATGAAAAATTACCCTCATACTTATACATGTTGGAGAAGCATAATCCTGGTACCATAACAGACATCCAAACAGACGAGTTCGGGCACTTCAAGTATATGTTCATGTCCCTAGGCCTCTCTATTAGGGGTTTCAAGGCATTTTGTCGTCCCGTATTGTGTGTTGATGCCAGTTTTCTTAAGCACAAGGTGGGAGGCCAACTATTGGTGGCTATTGCATTAGATGCTAATGAACAATTATATCCTGTCGCATTCGGAGTTGTTGATTCAGAGAATAATAACTCTTGGACTTATTTTATGCAAAAATTGAGAGAAGCAATTGGATTAGTTGATGATCTCGTCTTCGTATCCGATAGACACCCAAGCATCGCCAATGCCTTATGTGCTGTTTTTCCAGAAGCATACCACGGTGCGTGCACATATCACATAAAGATGAATATCAACGCGAAATTCAAAACTGATAATTGTCATATGGAGTTTGATATGGCTTCTCGTGCGTACACCGTCCACGAATTCAATCGTTTTTTTGACAAGATAAGGGTTAAAGATAATAGGATTGCTGCCTATTTGGAAGAAATTGGATTTCAAAGATGGAGTAGAGCATTTTTCCCCGGTAAGCGATACAATCAACTAACAAGCAATTATGCTGAGAGTTTTAATAGTCAGAGCAGGGAAGCCAGAAAGTACCCCATTTCCTCAATGGCCGATTATTTAAGATTGACAATACAAGGTTGGTTTAATGAGAGAAGAGAAAGAGCGTCCAACCACCGAGAAGTGTTATCTCCAACATATGAAAAGTGGTTACGTGAGGGATTCGAGAAGGCTAGATTCTATACAGTATCATCGCTTAACCGATTCGAGTTTTATGTGCATGACAATCAGTCTCATTTTAAAGTCAATTTGAAAGACATGAACTGCACTTGTAGGGTATTTGAAGTTTCTGGTCTTCCTTGTACTCATGCAATGGCTGCTGCCCGTCACCGCAATTTGGTTTGTTATGACTTTTGTTCAAGGTATTATTCAGCTCACATGTTCAATCTATTTAACCAATTGTTTAATCGTTTTATTTTCCATTCTTACAGATATTACACAACTGAATCTTGGATGAATGCATATGCGGAGACATGTTACCCTGCTGGTGATGAAGACGATTGGGATATTCCCGAAATGATCAAGGAACGCGTATGTCTAAAACCACCTGTGAAGGTTAAGAAAGGGCGTCCACAAACAAAGCGTAGGTCATCTCAAGGTGAGTTACCTAAGGCTCCGAGACGATGCACCTCATGTGGTGGACTAGGACATAATAGGGCCACATGCAAAGCAGTCATGCCTGCTCCATCTACTGCAAAAGCATCATCATCTAGGCATCATGACTCATCTTCTCAACAGCACGAACCATCATCTCAACAATATGAGCCTTTAGATTGATTGGGATAAGTTGTATAAGTGTTTTGGATAAGTTGTATTATGTTTTGGATAATTTGTATTATGTTTTGGATAATTTGTATTATGTTTTGGATAAGTTGTACTCGGATAAGTTGAACTCGGATAAGTTGTATAAGTGTTTTGGATAAGTTGTATGTTTTGGATAATTTGTATTGTGTTTTGGATAATTTGTATCTGTGTACTGTAGGGGTACTTAACGCTTCGTTAAGTACTTAGCGCTTCGTTAAGTACTTAGCGCTTCGTTAAGTACTTAGCGCTTCGTTAAGTACTTAGCGCTTCGTTAAGTACTAAACGCTTCGTTAAGCGCTTTGTCAAGTAAAACTTGGTATAAGTGAGTTGAAGTTAGTTACTTGGTACATTGATTTATATGTTCAATTATTTGGTATGTAAATATCGGACCACCAACCAACCAGACTACATTAAAACTACAAATATTATAACATGATCAAGTTCAAGTTCTAACCAAAAAGCAATACAAGATCAGAATACATAAGCAGCAGTCAAGTTCTATCCAAAAATCAATAAAAGATTACAATACAAACTAAGGTTCTGTAATTTGATGAAATAACCGGACCGCCATCTTTTGTCGAAAAAACTCAATTTCATTGGAAGTCACCTTCTCTACACCTAAACCAGCAGTCAAGTATTCCATGTGCATAAGCATAAATACACCACAATCCCCACTTTCTTCTGCTCTAGGGACTTCCCCTTTTTTGGGGACTGCATTTTTGACTGGGTGTGGCAACCTTTTATATGTCAGTTTCTGGAAATTGAAATTAGGATACCGTTGTAGCTCAGCATCACTCGCTCCCATTGCATATATTCGTGGAAACATCTCACACAAAGGTCTCATGTATGGATCGAGATTCCTATAAATACCCGAGTCGCAGTCATAAACGTCAATGTGATTATCTTGTACACGAACGACGCACAGTACCCAATGCTTGTTGCCAATGTTCAAAGGCACGTAAATATCGTCTACTAGTGGCCATTCTGGCATATGTCTATGAGGCGCTCCCCAGAAGTATTGAGAAAAGACGTCTGATATTGGAAATTTTTCTGGATCTTTTTTGTAGTTCGGGTACTCTCGCCTCATCATATCTGCTAATAAGCAATCCCCTATTGATACTTTACAATGTTTATATGTCTTGGGATATTGCTCAATCCTTTTGCGCAACAAGTGGCAGACTGCGTCGATTTCCTACAAAATGGGTGAAAAGGCAGCATATATCAAAAACCTTATTCATAAGTTAAAGAATTAATATGAAATGCAACACTTACAGAATCTTTAAGCCATGTGGACTTTGTTAGAACTCTAACAAACAACTTCTTTCGTGCTTCGCAAGTAAACACAGTCTTCGTCTCATCATTGGTAGCTTCATCTTTCAACCAATTCTGTAATTGAACCAACAACTCATCATCAAATTTTTGAAGGGGATTGATAGTTAATGGATCATTCGTCTTTGGCTGTTTTGACAAAGAAGGGTTGGTGTAGTCTTCATCTTTCTTCTGCTTCCTCACTCTTTTTTTGGGAACAACTCCTTTAGGTGGAGTGTTGTATAATTGGAAATCATCATCATCGTTCTCATCTTTCCCATCCCTCGAATCCTTCCCATCCTTCCCATCGTTCTCATCCTTCCCATCCGTGACTTTCTTCTCAACCTTCCCAACCTTGAGTTTAACCTTCCCAACCTTGGCTTTCTTCTCAACCTTCTCAACCTTCTCAACCTTGACCTTATCCTTCTTTTTATCAATTATCTCTTGCATCATATCGGAGAGCAACATCTCCCCACCATCCACCTTTACATCATTCTCAGTCTCCCCACCATCCACCTTTACATCAGTCTCCCCACCATCGACCTTTACATCCGTCTCAATCTCACCACCATCCACCTTCACATTATTCTCAGTCTCCCCACCATCCACCTTTACATCATTCTCAGTCTCCCCACCATCCACCTTTACATCAGTCTCCCCACCATCGACCTTTACATCCGTCTCAATCTCACCACCATCCACCTTCACATTATTCTCAGATTCCCCACCATCCACCTTCACCACACTATCCTCCGCCTTCCTATCCTGCAAAAAGAAAACAACAGTGTGATCAACAATTACTTCCCGAAACAACATTTGACTTCGCTAATCAAAACTTACTTCAGTTATATCCTCCACCTTCTCACTCTCCTCCTCCACCTTCTCATCCTTCATCACCATCTCATTCGTCATCATCTCCTCCACCTTCCCATCCTGCAAAAAGAAAACAACAGTGTGGTCAGCGTTTACTTCCCGAAACAACATTTGACTTCACTAAGTAAAACTTACTTCAGTTATATCCTCCACCTTCTCACTCTCCTCCTCCACCTTCCCATCCTTCATCTCCTTGTCATTCGTCTTCATCTCCTCCACATTCCCTTCCTGCAAAAATAAAACAACAGTGTGGTTAGTTAAGAACAACCAAAGATAAGTACTTAACGCTTCGTTAAGTACTTAACGAAGCGTTAAGTACTTAGCGAAGCGTTAAGAACTTAACGAAGCGTTAAGTACTTAACGAAGCGTTAAGTACTTAACGAAGCGTTAAGTACTTAACGAAGCGTTAAGTACTTAACGCAGCGTTAAGTACTTAACGAAGCGAGAAGTACTTAACGCAGCGATAAGTATCTTTCTCTTACCTCAGTCTTGCCCTTCTTTTCCAATTTGCTCTTCTTCTTCTTCTTCTTCCTCTCCTCCTCCATATTATCTAATTTCACAAATAAACTGGCCATCCTTTGGTTGGATTTGGCTAATAACTGTTCGCACATACTAACAACCAACTTTTTCATATAAGCCTTGTGATTTGTTTGAGTTTCTTCGTAAGCTGTTTTCATCTCTTTCAGCTCCTCCTTCACCTCTTTGATGAGCTCCTCCTTCAGCGCCTTTACCTCCTCTTTCAGCTCTTCACATTTACATCCAACAGAAGATGTTGGAGGTAATCCAGGACTAGTAGCGGATGGAGGGCTAGGAATGTGGGCAGGACTAGATTCATAAGCAAGCTTCCTCTTCAGGTTTACGGCTTCTTTGAGATTAAGCGCAGCCTTTCTCTTCCGGGTGTTTGGTTTGGAAGTAGGTTCTTCATGTTCATCCTCAGGTTCACTTCCCTCCTCTTCATCATCATAATCCTCCTTCACTAACTTCCCTTCTGTAAATCCCTCAAAAAATTCATCAGTTGACTCATCTATTTGTTCAAAGTCCTCACCACTGTATAACCTCTTCTCCATGGAGGACTCTTCCATCTCAGTCAGATCCGTTGTCTCCAGGGCAGTCTTTATCTCGATCAAGGTGTTCTTCCTGTTGGAATGATAGACTAACAACCTTGGGCGTAGAGGATCATTAAGCTCATTCTTTCTAGCAAATTTAGGAACAAAACCTTTGATGACCTCATATGTCCACACTTGAAATGCCAGTGCAAACCCATAAATGTTATAAGCAAAAGGAGCATAAGGATCAGTAGTACTCTTCTTCTTCTTCTTATAATATGTGTGACTGAGATGTCTCATGTTCTTGTTCAAACCCTTGAGGGTGGCTCTAAAGGTCACTTTCCCCCAAGGAAATCGGAGGAAACTTTCCTCGTCTTCGACCATGTGGAGGATTTTGGCAAATACCACCCTCCTTGGGTCAAATGAAAATAGGTACAGGCAAATCAAGCATACCAGCCCCATCTTCCAGGCATCTTCCTTATCTCTACATCTCAAAAAAGCAGTCTCCAAGTCTTGCATTACTACACTCGACTTCCCTTTAAAATATTTTACCAACAGAGGTGGACAACCTCGGCATTCTTCTTCGTTCACCTCAGGAAACCTTCCGAAGTTTAGGCCCGTCACCAAGGCGTACTCTTTCATACCAAACACAAGTTCTTGCCCATTGATATTGAAAGTAATCTCCTTGGAGGTTGAGGTTACCCTCCTAAGCAACATGTGATGTACAATAGTTCCTGAGAACTGCAACACTGGGGCAGAGACTATATATCGGAATTGGGTATTGTACACCTTCTCCACAAGATCCATTTCCTCAAACTTCGTTACAATCTTCTTAAGGCAGAGGGCGCTTTTCCAAGAAATCCGTCCAGGGAAATCAGGAACGGTGGTTTCTGCCATCTACAAAAGGAACAACAACAAAAATGTAAGATCATATACATAGACCACATCAAACGTTAAGTACTTAACGAAGCGTTAAGTACTTAACGAAGCGTTAAGTACTTAACGAAGCGTTAAGTACTTAACGAAGCGTTAAGTACTTAGCGAAGCGTTAAGTACTTCGCGAAGCGTTAAGTACTTCGCGAATCCCTAAACCAGAAACAATAACCAACAACCAGAAACAAACATGCAAATATAATGCAATAATCAATAACCAGAAACAAACATTAAACGCTAAACCTAACCAAATAAACTGAAACAGCCAAAACCCTAAAACTAAACATGCAAATATGAAAACCCATAACCAAAAAAAGACATGCAACAACCAAAATAAAACTAACCTGAGATTTATGGGGAATAAATGATAGAGAGGGAGGACACGAGGGGGACGGGAAGATCGGCCTTGTCAATGTGTTCTTCAGTGAGACGGTTGTAGAGAGAGAGGAATCGAGAGGATAGAAGAGGGAAACAAATGAATGTCCAAATGTTTTATTTTTTAAAATATATGGTCAGGCGCGTGCATATACGCGCGCCTCTTCGTCTTCCTACGCGCGCGTGCAGAAGCGTTTAGTACTTAACGAAGCGTTAAGTACTTAACGAAGCGCTAAGTACTTAACGAAGCGCTAAGTACTTAACGAAGCGTTATGTACTTAACGAAGCGTTAAGTACTTAACGCTTCGCTAAGTACATAACGCTTCGTTAAGTACTTAACGCTTCGTTAAATAACTAGCAGAAACGATATCATCTGCAAATATCATCACAGCCAAAAGAACAATCAATAAGATGAACAAACTAATACACCAATATGAACAAATATGAACATATATGAACAAATACTACCCAATATGAACAAATATGATTCAATATGAACCAATATTAACCAATATCACCAAAAAGAACATATTTAGGGTTAGGGTTTCATTAAAAAATAGAAATGAGAACATAAATCTGTTATATAAACATAGATTCGGGTTTAAGGTTGCTTATCTTGTCGATTTATGCTTGAGGGCTCGCCGTCGCCGGAGTTTACGCCGCCGGCGACAAACTCAGGAGGAAAGAAAGCATGAGAGAGAAAGAAAATGAGAGAAATGAAAAAATTTGAGTATATATATCAAGACTGTTTCACTTCGCGAAACGCGAACTCCCTTCGCGTTTCGCGAAAAGGGTAAATTAGTCAAAAAAAAAATAAGTGGTCATCAGATCAAAAAATATTAAAAATTACCACGGATGCAAATAGGCCTATTTGCAGGGTCATTTAGTCCAATTTCCCGTCAAAAGTTTATTTTAAAACAGGAACTTTCTGAAATAAGTATATAATAATCTAAAGTTTACAAGTTAAAAAACTTGTACTAACAACTTATACCAACTAAATAAGTTGCTGATTATCTATTTATTTTTCTACGTCCTCTACACTAAAGAAAAACCTAATAAATTAAACAAATTTCACCCAAGACAATTAGGTCGATGAACTGATATAGCCCAATATTTGAGTATTTTTCTTTACTTATTTTTCAGCAATCAATCATATTCTTACTTGCTCTTCATCAGCTCAATCATCAAATCATCTAATAAAGAAACTTAGTAGATCAGATAATTAATTGAGCATATAATTTTTCTCAGCCTATTTGTGCTCATGGGAAGAGGTCTATAAATGATTTGTTCCTGCAGCTTTATGAGAAAGAACTATTAATTGAGGATTCATATATGTTTGCAGAATGAACATATTCATAAAAATAAATAAAATTTATTTTCTAAATATACTATTAACATAATTTACCTCAACCAATTCATTATTTAGAAAGGTGGTGCATAAAACATATTCACACCAAAAAGGAGTTACCACATTATTAATTCCCATCTACATTCTTTAAAAACACACAAGCTAGTTGATCTCTTAATGGGGAGATCTCCTCAAAGATAGGAAGCCGCCTCCACCTGAAACTCGTAGAGTAATTATCAACTATATCTCCACCTACAAAGCCCAATTCGCTAGTCAACAAATCCGTGGCTTGAGCCGACTCTGTAACGTTTTGCCTTTAGTATAGGAATTAATAATTTCAGTTATTTCACATTTATTCAGTTATGCTTATTAAGTTAGGTGTTTTACGTTTTATTTTTTTTCTGACTTTAGATAGCTGCAATTCTTTTTCATTAAGTTGTAATCTGTTTTATTTTTATCTTTTGACAATTAGAAATCTCTCTTCATCTGTTTATTTCCACACTTCATTGTTCATTATTTTCTTGCATTCCGCACAACAATTGGTATCAGAGCGGGTTAGATCCGATCAGATTATCATTTTTGTTTTCTGGCGAGAGAATGTCTTCAATGAATCTGAAAATCGAAAAATTCACAGGGCGAAACAGTTTTGGTCTATGGCAGATCAAAATGCGAGCCTTGCTTAAACAACAAGGCGTCTGGGCACCATTGTCGAAGGAAAATGCGAAGATAGTTGCAGGTCCTGCAAAGGAGTCTTCCTCTGGTAAAATCACTGCTGAGCTTGAGGTCTTGGAAGAGAAGGCGCACTCAACAATTTTACTCTGTCTGGCTGATGAAGTGATTACTGAGGTATCAGATGAAGATACCGCAATCGGTCTGTGGTCGAAGTTAGAGGCTTTGTACATGACAAAGTCACTGACTAACAAGTTGTTATTGAAGCAACGTCTGTTCAGTCTTCGTATGCTTGAAGGTAAGTCTCTTCGTGAACATCTTGATAAGTTAAACACTATATTACTTGAATTGAGAAATATAGATGTTAAGATCGAAGATGAAGATGCTGCATTAATTCTGTTGGTATCTTTACCCAACTCGTTTGAAAATTTTGTTCAATCGTTCGTTGTGGGTAAAGACTCTGTAACTCTAGAGGAAGTTCGGTCAGCACTTCATACTAGAGAACTGCGTCATAAGGCGAGCGGTGAAATTGTAGACAATCAAGCATCTGGGTTGATTGCCAACACAGTCAACTACAAAGGGTCTGGAAAGAAGAAGGATCAGAAATACAAAGCTAAGGGCCCTAATGCTAAAGACATCTGCAATTATTGTAAAGAACCTGGTCACTGGAAGAATAATTGTCCTAAGAAAAGGGGCAAATATTCTACGGCTGCAATAGCACATAAAGACAGAGACACCGACTCGGAGGAGGACATTGCCCTTGTAGCTAACGCTTCTCTACACCCTATTGATACGTGGGTGTTGGATTCAGGGTGTTCATATCATATGAGTCCGAACAAAGAGTGGTTCGATACCTATGAAGATTATGATGGTGGAAACGTTGTCATGGGAAATGATGCCATATGTAAAACGGTGGGTATTGGGACTATCAAAATTCTGACTGATGATGGTAAGATACGGACCCTAACTGGCGTTCGACATGTTCCTCAACTGAAGAAGAACTTAATATCTTTAGGCATTTTAGATGCTAAAGGTTTCAAGTTTAGCGGTGAAGAAGGAACATTGTGTATCAGTAAAGGTTCAAAAATAATACTGAAAGGTATTAAACAGAATACCTTGTATATACTACAAGGTAAGACGCTGACAAGTTCTGCTGCGGTCGCATCCAAATCTGTGAATCGGCACCCTGATGTAACCAAGTTGTGGCATATGCGACTTGGACATATGGGGGAGAGGGGGATGCAAATTGTGTCCAAACGAGATCTTCTATCTGGCCACAAGGTTACCAACCTTGAGTTGTGTGAACACTGCATTTTCGGGAAAAAACATCGCCGCAAGTTCAGTAAGGGAGTTCACAAAACTAAGGGCACACTGGATTATATCCACTCTGATTGCTGGGGTCCTGCTCAAGTTGAAGGTATAGGAGGTTATAGCTACTTTGTAACATTCATAGATGATTACTCAAGGATGACCTGGTTGTATCTTCTGAGACATAAGAGCGAGGTATTTAAGACCTTCAAACATTGGAAGGCACTGGTGGAGAATCAAACTGGAAAGAAGGTTAAGAGGCTGCGAACAGATAATGGGCTTGAATTCTGTTCATCTGAGTTTAATGAGTTCTGTAGGGATATGGGGATTGCAAGACATCACACTGTCCGAGGTACACCACAGCAGAATGGTGTAGCAGAAAGGGTGAATCAAACATTGTTAGAGAGAGTTAGAAGCATGCTCTCTAATGCGGGATTGACTAGAAAGTACTGGAGCGAGGCTGTCTTAACAGCTTGCTATCTGATAAATCGTGCACCACACACTGGGATTGATTGCAGAATCCCTTACGAGGTATGGTCTGGTAATGTCGTTGATTATTCTCATTTAAAAGTCTTTGGGTGCACATCTTACTATCATGTTAATGAAGGAAAGTTGGAACCAAGGGCAAAACAGGGTATTTTCATGGGCTATGGAGATGGAGTCAAGGGATATAGAATCTGGTCATCTTCTGAAGGTAGAGTAATCCTCAGCAGGGATGTCACCTTTAATGAGAAGTTTATACTTAACTCCTCTATCAAGCCATCACTTTCTGGAGAAAATAATAATACCGAGAAACAGGTGGAGCTTGAGGTGGCTCCAGTTCAAGGGACAACTGACATGACACACGATACTGATAAGCCATCTGAGGAAGTTTATCAATTTGGAGCACCTGAAAGTCAATCTGACATTGCAACACGACCTAGAAGGCAAATTAAAGCTCCTGACAGGTTAATTCATTCAATCGAGGGAAGAAAAATCTCAACTGGTCCTGGAAGTAGGACAATCAGTCCCTCTATAAATGATACTGCAGAAATGGTAAGTTATGCACTTCAGGTAGCTGAAGATGTCATACATAACGAGCCATCTTCTTACAATGAAGCTGTTAATGGTGCTGATTCTGCGCAATGGATTGCTGCCATGTGTGAGGAGATGGAATCACTTCACAAGAATAATACATGGGAGCTGGTTACTTTACCTAAGGGAAGAAGAGTCATTAGGTGTAAATGGATTTTCAAAAGGAAAGATGGAACCTCTAGTGCTGAAGGGACCAGATATAAAGCACGATTAGTTGCAAAGGGATTCAGTCAAAAGGAAGGCGTAGACTACAATGAGATATTCTCACCTGTAGTCCGACACACTTCTATCAGGGTACTACTAGCTATAGTAGCACATCAGAATCTGGAACTCGAGCAATTAGACGTGAAGACGGCTTTCTTACATGGTGAGATTGAAGAGGATATACTGGTGAGTCAGCCTGAAGGATTTCTTGTTCCTGGTAAGGAAACACATGTTTGTAGTCTGAAGAAGTCTTTGTATGGACTTAAACAGTCTCCTCGACAGTGGTATAAGCGGTTTGACAATTTCATGATTGAACATGGTTACAATAGGAGTGCATATGATTGTTGTGTCTATCACAACAAAGTCAGTGATGGTTCTTTGATTTATTTACTCCTGTATGTAGACGACATGTTAATCGCAGCCAAGAAGATGTCGGAGATTCAAAAGCTGAAAGACCTTCTTAGTTCTGAGTTTGATATGAAAGATCTAGGTGGAGCACGAAAAATTTGGGGCATGGAAATAGTAAGAGATCGAGTTCAAAAGAAGCTATTTCTTTCACAGAAGAGTTATATTTTGAAAATGTTGTCTCGTTTTGGGATGAGTACAGCAAAGGCTCTCAATACTCCTGCTGCTGTTACTGATCATTTGTCTGCATTCGCACCCCAGTCTGAAGCTGAGAAGTTATACATGTCTAATGTACCGTATGCTAGTGCGGTGGGTAGTTTAATGTATGCCATGGTATGCACTAGACCTGATATTGCGTATTCAGTTAGTGTTGTTAGCAGGTTTATGTCTCGACCTGGTAAGGAACACTGGCAAGCGGTAAAGCGAATATTTCGCTATCTGAGAGGCACATCCGATGTTGGTCTTATTTATGGGAGTAATAACCAGTGTCTCGTAACTGGTTATTCTGACTCAGATTATGCTGCAGATATCGATGGTAGAAGATCAATGACTGGTTATGTTTACACCCTTGGTGACTCTGTGGTTAGTTGGAAGGCAACATTACAGTCGACGGTGACGTTGTCCACTACCGAGGCTGAGTATATGGCGCTAACTGAAGCAGCCAAGGAAGGTATATGGTTGAAAGGATTAATCAGTGACATTGGTATCCATCATGATCAGGCAATTGTTTTTTGTGATAGCTTAAGTGCTATTTGTTTGGCCAAAGATCAAGTGCATCATGATAGAACCAAACATATTGATGTTCGTTATCATTTTCTTCGTACTGAGAGAAGAATCAAAATGAAGAAGATCAGCACACATCATAATCCTGCTGACATGTTCACGAAGCCGGTCCCACTTAGCAAATTCACTCATTGTTTGGATTTGCTAAATGTTGACAGTTGGAAGTAGCCTGATAAGGCTTTTTTTGTTGGGTGATACTAAGGCAAGGTGGAGATTTGTAACGTTTTGCCTTTAGTATAGGAATTAATAATTTCAGTTATTTCACATTTATTCAGTTATGCTTATTAAGTTAGGTGTTTTACGTTTTATTTTTTTTCTGACTTTAGATAGCTGCAATTCTTTTTCATTAAGTTGTAATCTGTTTTATTTTTATCTTTTGACAATTAGAAATCTCTCTTCATCTGTTTATTTCCACACTTCATTGTTCATTATTTTCTTGCATTCCGCACAACAGACTCGATCTCCAACAGCAACTCCTCAGCCCGACTTCTAATCTTGATTAAATCACTACCAGCCAGCCTTCCAATGACAACATCTTCAAGAATGGACCGAGCTTCGTCAAACCGCGCTTGCTTGATCAAGCAATGAGCCAAGATGCATGCCTTACTGGAATCAGGATCAACCATCTGGGCTTTCTTGTACACAACCTCAGCTGCTATGTAATTCCCTTTTTGCATGTATGCCCATCCTAAATTTCCCTGAAAACTTAGCAAAATCAGATTGAATTCTTACTTTGAAAAGTAAAAATTGTTATATGTTTTACCAATAATCTTGAAGTCTCTTGCTTGACTGAAACCTGGAATCTCTTGCCATGAGATTTAGCAGATTTTGTGGGTTTTCCATTGAAAGTCTCACCATTATAAATCATCCTAAGTTTATGTCTCAACATGGCTATTTGCTCATCAACTTTACCACATTTCTGCATTATTATTATATATATAGTTTAGGTATAAATGAAGGCATTAAAGATTGTATATAATTAATTACCTTGTACAAATCAATGAGGACATTGTCAATTGAATGTTGGGATCGTTTGGGGCAAAGAAGTCTAAAGGACTTTACAGCTTCAATGGCTTCTTCAGTTCGATCCAATTGATTCATCACAACTGCCATATCTATTAGTGCACTTTCCACTTTGTCTCCTTCATTTATTACCTTCCAAAACCATACTATTGCTCCTTCTAAGTCCTTCTCCACCACCTTTGCAAATTGCAAACAAAACCCAATTAAGTGAAGTATATATATTCAAATCCCGGCAAAGTTGTAAACTAAACAAATTCGATAAACAACATCTTAACAGAATATTTAAAATTTGCATTCAATTGAATAACACTTACTAAACCACAAATTTGTTAGAATAGAGAGTTTAATTAGTCACCAACATATGAGTTCTTTTACCTAAAAAATTTTCAACCACCCAATAAAAAAGAATAAAATTGTTATTGGTGAATGTTAAAAATAATAATGACAAATTTACATAAGAATGAAAGGATTAATTTAAAAATTACAATTAAAAATATAAAGTGAATAAATTAAAATTTGCTAATATTAAATTTGTTATATAGATTGTATCACCTCGTGTTGTGGACATAAGCTTGAAATGAAATCGAAACATTAAATATTATCTATGAAATATAAATAATAATTTTTTTTTTACATAATTATCTTACGAGCTAACTTTATATTGACACGAATTATAGTAAACTACCGATAAAATATTTTTCTTTAAAAGTAAAATACCTGTAAGATTAAGATTTTAAGCAACATAATTAACTATTATGATTGAGCCTATAGCCAAAATTTTAGAGATGAGAATTTTATGTCAGAATAGTGTCGAGAATGATCTATCAACACGTGATTAAACTTGAAAAATGTAATTTCTCTCATATTATATTTAAGTTCAATCATGTCAAGTGTTGACAGATAGTTCCGATACCATTTATGATATCAATTCCCGCTCTTTATCAATACTTTATATATATATAAAACATATGCTTGTTTTTTAAATTTAAGATATCTATGACCAAAATATACTTAATTGCAAATAACTACTTTAAATTTAGAATATATATTTGAAAATAACTACTTTAACTAGATGAAATTAATTTAAGAGTATTCAAGGATAAAATGAACTTAACCATAAACCTATAGGAAGTAATTTTCACTTTTTTTCTTAAGTAATATAAATTATACTTTTTATTATTATTATTATTATTATTATTATTATTATTATTATTATTATTATTATTATTATTATTATATAAGAAGATTAGGATGACAATTATAATTCGTCTCGTGTTTTAATTCATCCCTCTTAAAGCCTGATTTGGTCCCAATTCCATTCAATTTCAACTTGCAACTATTTGAGCGCTATTTAACCGGTTTACTACCATGGATGGGGCGAGCATGATTCTATTCTAATTGCATTTCAATTCTGCTCTAAATACTAATAAATAAATTAAAAATATAACCACACTTATATATTTATTTATTATTCATATTTTATAAAATTTTAATTTTATTTATTTATAATTATATATATTTTTTATCATATTAAAATATATTATTTAAAATATGCTTTTATACAATTTTATTATAGATATAATTTATTTTAGAGAATATATATAAACGGTGTTTATCGGAGATACTCCAAAACTGAACGGGATGATGTTAAATAAATATCCGAAGTAAAACGGGCGGGATAGTAAATGCACCCGCCCTGATCCGCCATGCTGTTATCCGTAAACGTGTGCATGTTTTCGCTCTAGCTAACTTGGGACATTTTAACTGTAAATGAAATTGCTACTAGAATTACACAATTGAGTTAATATAACTATAATAATGAAGGGATCAAATAATGTGTGCGAAAAGAGATGGGGGAGAAAGAGAAGATTACTTGAGCATGCTTGGCCTTGACATAAGGACCATCTCCTAAGGGTACTTTATGGGCGGTTATATGAAAGAGGAGGTCCTTCTCTTTGGCTGCAATGTCCTTCATCCTTTAATTATTCCTTCCTTTACTTTAGAGATTCAGAGAAAGATAGACACAAACAGTATATACTAGATGACTAATGATTATTTGAATGAATACAACAATTTATAATAAACAAACAAAGAAAATGAGTTAACCTGTACGTTTTTCCGTCCACATCACCTCTCTCACGTGTACATGACCAATGTCTTGGGCAAGGGCGAATCCAGGATTTTTTTTTTCACTGGGCTGAAAATATTATTAATAAACTTAAAACGGTTAAAATTAAAATTAAAAATGCTAAAAGTATGTTTCGAACTTGCAATCTAACAAAAACAAGTACAATCTTTTAACCAACTAGGTTATTAAGACTTTATATTTTAAATTCAATGGACGTTTTAACATTAATATAAGTTCAACTTTTTAACTAATTAATATATATAATATATATATATATATATAATAATGCTGAGTAAATGAATACTTGTGTCGGATTGTGGATTGACCCACCCATAAACTTAAAACGGTTAAAAATAAAATTAAAAATGTTATCCGTAATTTTTTTCATAATTTTTTATATTATTATTCGTGCAATAAATACTAAAATAAAATAAATATATAAAATCTAATCAAAGATAAGATTATTCCATTTAAAAAAGAAATTTATAAATTTAAAACTATATAGTTAAAGAAAAATTAAGTTTAAAAATATAAAAAGTTAAATTAATTAAATTTTAAATAAAAAATTAACTATATAGAAAATATGAAAATATAATAAGTGAGATTTTAAAAAAAAGTAATTAAAATATAAAAATAATAATAAAATTACAAAATCATGATAAAAATGTATTATTAAGTGGATAGACATTTAGAAAAAAATTATAAAGAGAGGCCTGGTTTTGATAACCTGACCTCTCAATTATAGTTTTAATCCAATGCTAACTGGACTACGCATAATATTTGTTAATCATATACATATAAATCTGTTTTGTTTTAAAATTCTACCCTGGGCTAGAGCCCACCGCAGCCCGCCACGTCGCCCCGCCGTTGGTCTTGGGTACATTTTATAATTAATTAGCATTAAAACTAAAAAGTGATGGTTTATATTTTACAACGAATTTGGCAACAACAAATGGACTTCCGAAATACTATATTACTTTAGTAAAAAAACATATCAATTTCTTAATTACAATTTTATAATTAATTTCATAAATATATATATTTAAGCGATATTTTATAATTGGAACCAAAATATTTTTGTCACATATGTAATACACAACCTTTTTTTTTTAAAAAAAATTGGTAATTTGTTTTTGAAAAAGATCAATATATATTAAAAATTATGAAAATCATGACAAACTATGACATAAAAAAATTAAATAAAAAATAAGAAAAACATTACTTAATAGGTTATCGAGTTCGTAAGTACCCGAGAAGAACAATTAACTTTTCGACGGACTCTACTGACTTTCCGGATCGAATCTCAAAAAGCGTCATAATAATAAAAATATTATGAATGATATGAATCAGACGACTACGATTATTAAAAGTTCGACGATTTTTCTCCAATCAGATAGTCCACCAAAACATAATTAGGATGGTAACCCAAATATGTAGGCCTATCATATCAGGCGTATCAATTCAAACTTCACAAAGACTCGGACATCACTAAATTGATTCCAGTAATACTCCACAAAAGATTTCAGATACTGGCCACCCATCGACAATGCAAAAGTATGCGAGTTGCCGATTCAACCTCCTCGTGACACACACGATTAACTTTAATACAATATTTTTTCATGCACATATCACCAGTTAAAATTCCACCGTGAATAACACTCCATCTAAAGACGAGATCTTAGATGAAATTTTTGACTCCCAAAATTTCTCCCAACAAAAAATATAGGAATCATCTTAACGAACAACTTGTAATAATGTCTCTGAATGAAAACTATTCATATCTTGCCAGCATATAACATCTTACAACAAACTCATATTTTTTATTATAACAAAATTTAAAATTAGATAGAAAAAAAAGCTAATATTAAGTTAGGAGGTTTTCCAACTAAAATCAATGTCATGAATATGGAGACAATGAAAGAGTTAAAAATCAAACTTCTACCAAACTTAAATTTTTTCTTTTGAGAACGTTGATTTTTGCTTATCCATGTTAATGTGACTAATTCCCACAAGATAAGGATATGTTCCAAACATATTAAATAAGTTTAATCAATGAATATAACTTATCACATATCAAGGCTCAAACACAGATTATTAGGGAGGCTGAAGATATTCTTAATCTTAATTGATCGAATTAAGGTAAAGAAGTTTATTTGCGGTATTAATTGATATCAATACGAGATTAATAGAATTGGCAGTTTAAATGTAGAAGATTAAGACTACAAATTATTAGTTGAGTAAACAAATAAAATAAAATTAGTTTTAGTTTGTTTTAGAAGTTTTAACATGAAATGGATTTGTAGTTTCGGCATTTATGAATACAACTAATTAAATGTGACGACACTTGGACTCATATATAATATTATGAGTACATTTTAGGATGAATTATAATCTTAAAAAAATAAAAGATACATTGTAAATTAAATATCTTATCCTTAGAGTTTAAAAACATTATGAAAACTTGTGGTTTAATGATGACATACAATAGAATAATTAAATTAAATTATGATAATAAACATTCTAAATATTAATATATAAATAAAATTAGATTTATTTCTCATAAAAAGTAGTATTTAAATATATTTCATCTATAAAAAAACAAAAAACAAAATTGTATGCTATTTTATTTAATAAAATTTATTACATCCTAATCAATCTATCCAATATAATTTTGATACTAAAAATATATATATATATATATATATATATATATATATATATATATATATATATATATATATATATATATATATATATATATTCAAATAAAAGTTACATTTTGAACCATGATGGATGAAAATATGGTTTTGAAAAAATAAAAATAAATATAGATGTAACCCCATAAAATATTTGGTTCCAGAAAAGGTTAAGGTTCGAGAAATTTCAACATAGATTTAAGTGTCATGAATTTTTTTCTCTTTAAAATAAAATATTATTTTAAAAAATTTTAAATAATCCTGACAACTCTTTAAAATTAATTATAAAAATAATTAATTTGGGTTCAAGTTTAAATAATCATTGGATTTGCAATAATCAAATTACAACTTTGATTTTTTATTGAGACATTGAGATGTGATCCAATTACCACAATACCGACTGTCTTTGGGGCATTCTCTTTCCACTGGGAGATGTGATATTTGGACCAAAAGCCATATTGACTATTAGACTCGTTCTTTTTGGGTTAAAGTGCTTCCTATCGCTTGTCTGCTTTCAACCTAACATTGTCGTCTACTTTCAGAAAATGTTTGGAACAGAGAACTTACAATAATACGACGCCGCATTCTCCGAAGATTGAGAAACAAGAAGAGATCTATTAAGCGAAAGATTTATTCGAAATTTGTTGTTTAAATTAATTTAAAGATTATTTATTTTAAATAGAGTCGCCAATTGATTTTCAAAAATCAATAAAGAAATGTACGTGTACAAACGTATTTTTTACCAGAGTTTCGTTTTAGTTCGAAGTTTGGTGATATCCAAGAAAATGCTTTCGCACTTCATCCTCCGTACCCGTTTTAAACGGTCTCTACTTATAATAACTTTGACTTTTAAAAAATAAATTCAAAGAATCAAAGATAAAAAACTAATTTAAAAAACTGCACTTTTGTGTTCTTGAGGACAAAAGAGGTTCGACCTAGAACCGAGAGGACCGACCGATAATCATCGGTCCGGACCAAGACATAGGACCGAGAAATTGAAACCTATGACTGAGACTTAGGACCAAGAATTTCAACAGGATCGAGAGGTCCGACCGATGTTCTTGAGCTAAGACTAAGACGTCCGACCGATGTTCTTGAGCTAAGACCAAGAAATCCGACCAAGGAATTTCATCCAAGACCGAGAGGTCCAACCCAGGATTAAGAGGTTCGACCTAGAACCGAGGATCTTCGAATTTATGACCGATGAACTTAGCCTAGAGCTAACCCAAGACCGATGGGTATATACACCAAGACCGATGAACTTAGCCTAGAGCTAACCCAGAACTGATGGATATATACACCCAAACCAGTAATCTTAGCCAAGGACCGAGAGTCCTTAGCATCCAAACTGAGGGATTTTGGACCCCGGCCGATAAAAACGGACCAGAAGCTTAGGACATCAGTCATAAAGCCTGTTTGGTTCCACTTTTCAAAATTCAAAATTATTTTTATAATTTTGAAACCCCAAAGCATTTTACAAAAATCCAGAAAAAATAGAAAATGATTTCAAAATATTTTGAGGATATTTCCATACAAAATATTTTGACTAAGGCTTGTTTGGTGTTTATTTTTAAACCTTAACACCCTTAAAATGACTGATGTTCTATAGGTATAATCATCCATAGTTATCATCAACAACAAGTACCGACATTTAAATATTGTTGTTTCAATATTATAAATAACGTTAAAACCTAGAAGCATGACTATGATTAAAAGAATAATTGGTTAAAACTTAAACGTTATACCGATTTTCAAAAGCCAACTTTATAAGTAGAGACCGTTTTTAAAACAAGTACGGAGGATGAAGCGTGAAAACCATTTCCCGAGTATCACCAAACTACGAACTAAAAACAACTCTGGTCAATACCTTTGTATACGTATGTCAACTTTAATTGATTTTCAAAAATAATTGGCGACACTATTTCATAATAAAGAATCTTTTAAATTAATTATGTTTAATTAATTTAAACTAAAGTTTAAAAATCAATTTGTGATTTAATTACCACAAATCTCTGAATTATTTAAAATTGACCCTCAAATTAATTAATTTTAAAAGCCGACAGAAATCATTAAAATTCTTTTAAAAATAATGTTTTATTTTAAAAGAAAATTAATAACACGCAAACCGATGTTAAAATTCTCGAATCTCAAACTTTTATATAAAACCGAAATAAAGAGTTTTATAAGGTACAATTAATAATTATAAAACAGTATTTATAATAATTTAATGATAAAAAAGTTTAGTGATAGAAATTGTTATATCATTTTTTTAATAATAACAAATGGTATAGAGAAAAATTGTTACTAAAATGTTTTTTTATGATAACATGTAAAATTTAAAATTGAAATTTGATATTGAAGAGAGATAAATTGTTTTGGTTTTTATAAGATATATGTATAATGCCAACATATTCGTCCAATTCATTTTATTTTATTCGCTTATTTTTAGAAAGACGCTTATACTTTTCTTGACATTTGCGCGAATCAACATTAGAGATGTTTATTATGAAGGAATTATGTCCTTTAATTCAATGTGCAATGACTAAATGTGAATAGGACAATTAAGAAAATTAACACTGGTGAAAAAAGGGTCAAAACCGAGAGTTAAAACTCTCGGTTTTGACCCTATAACTTTCGGTGAAGACACCTTACCGAAGGTTTTAGTAACCCTCGCCATCCCTCGGTATTGACACTCTCGGGACTTCCATAAAGAGAAAAACCGAGAGTTATATGAAAACTTTCGGATTTTTCTCTTTGTGGAAAAACCGAGGGTTTTACAAGAACTTTCGGTTTTTCTCTTTTTGGAAAAACCGAGGGTTTTATAAAGACCTTTCGGTTTTTCTCTTTTGTGGAAAAACCGAGGGTTTTATATAGACCTTTCGGTTTTCTTCTTTTTACAAATAACTTTCGGTTTTTCTCTGTGTGGAAAAACCGAGGGTTTTGCAAAGAACTTTCGGTTTTACCCGAAGAGGAAAACCGAGAGTTATATACAAAACTTTCGGTTTTCCTCTTCGGTTAAAACCGAAAGTTTTGTAAATAACTCTCGGTTTTCCTCTTCGGGTAAAACCGAGAGTTTTCCACTAACTCTCGGTTTTCTCCTTTTCAAGAAAACCGAAAGTTATATTAAAACTCTCGGATTTTACCCGAAGAGGAAAACCGAAAGTTTTGTAAATAACTCTCGGTTTTCCTCTTTAGGATAAAAACCGAGGGTTTGTCATATAACTCTCGGTTTTCTCTTTGGCTAAAAACCGAGAGTTTTCTAATATCTCTCGTTTTTTCCAAAAAGAGAAAAACCGAGAGATTTCAATATTACTTTCGGTTTTTCCCCTAAATTTTTAAAAATGTGCGGATTATTTTGCTCGCAACCAAAACCTAACCAAAACCTGTTCAGCCAAACCAATATATTAATGATAAAAGAAATGCAGCATACATTAAACGATCACATTAATTGATCGTGAACATTACAAAATTCGAAACCAAACAAATATTCCGAACAATCTGTTATAAATTCAACTACTATAATGAAAACATGTTCATAATCGAAACAACCTTAGCTTGTGGGGGGAGGAGGTGGTTGTTGCCTCATATATAATTCGATTCTCTCCATTCTCGCGTTCATCTCTGACTTCTCCCTCTCCATTTTTTCGGTAATCTCTAACTTCTCCCTCTCCATTCTTTCCACAATTTCTTGCTTTTCCGATTGCAATTCTTCCATTTTCCGCCTTCTTTCTTCATCTCTCTTCTCTAGTTCCTCCAGCTTGAGCTTCATTATTTGATTCTCTTCTAACAATCGCTCATTGTTTCGTTGTGAACTGTTTCCACTACGACGATCCTCACGAAAGTGTGTGGGTCGGACGCCTGATCCCATTCCGAACACTACCCCGTGTTTTTGTTGTCCGAACACCCTCTCCGTCAATTCAAAATCCGATATTCCGGGTTCGTTACTAACAACCTCCTCCATCTCAGCCTGCACAATTCAAATAAAATATCATTTATATAATAAAAAACTAGGCATATTCAATTCACTTACAATTTTCTCTTGCACGTGTTCGTCCGGGACGGGTGTTGGGTTTTCTTGTGTCGGTTTTGGTGTACGGGTCCTCTTGAATACTTCAATTACAGACGGTGGCCGTCCCATTTCAATCGTCTGTTGAAATAAATTATTTATATAATTAATAACAATTTTTATATTAAGTTATTACAAATAATGAACTTACCAACTCGTCTTCAATTTGTGCAAACGGTCTACTTCCCGTTCGATGAGGGAATTTTAGATTCTTCCGGTTCTTCATATTGGTAGAACTGTGTCTCTGTATTTGAAATAACAAATGAAGTTAGATTAATTAATATCAACTTTTATTTGAATTATGAAACCGTACCTTAAACGTTTCTGTGAAGAAATGGTTGCGACACACAAACTCCCAATCATCTCGATTGTAGTCCGGTGGAGGATTAGCCAGTACCGCCGCCTCGTCTCCCTTGTGGACGCGGATATAATTCTTGTTCAAATCCGACCGTCATCTATCCCATATCTGATTGGCGTGTCCCAACCCCGTCGTTCGAAAATTCTCAATGTCACCATTAGTCGCTTCGAACGGATCCTGAAATAAATAACATCCAAATGTTACAAATAATTATTTAATGACGTAATGTATAATCAAGTTATAAGTAGTACCTTGATAGCAATCCACAGTGAATCCAATTGTTCTGCACTTAAAGCCTTCCACTTGAGAAGACGGTGTGAGACGGCTGCGGGGTCCCGGATAATCGACCCCACATGTCTAGACCACCGTGTTCTTCCCACATCTGTACCGCCTGGCCTCCCATCCTTCTCTCTAAACGTTAGAGGGATCCTCGTCCCCGCTAGCCTCTTAGACAGCGCAATATTCTTGTTCTTCCCCCGTCTCTTGCGGGCAGAAGATTCTTCAAAATTATCAAAATCTTAATTAAATATGTCAATCAATTGAAACACTAACTAATTTGTAAACGAAATACCTGTCGATGATGGGTCGGGAGTGGTCCCGTGCTCCTCCTCGTCATCCTGCTCCTCGATAGGCTCCTCAAGTCCCTCGTCTTCAGCCTCATCGCTAGGCAGGTTATCAGCGAATGTGCTCTCTATATACTCTGCGAAGTCATCAATATCGTCTTCAGTCTCGTATGTTCGGGGAGGCGCAGTAGCTATCGGGACCACAGGAATCGGTGGTTGGTCTCTCGAAGAAGATCCTCGTTGCTTTAACGACTCGGATTGGGCAAGTAGGTTTTGGTAACTCTTATCCAATATCTTGGGTGTCTTCCTCATACTCTTCCAAGTTGTTTTAGGAGCTTCAGACATTCTTAATTCACACCATTAATAAAAATGAGTGAATATTTGAAATAAAGTAGTAATAAAAATGAATATAAAGTTAAAAACATAATTAAATCTACCTAATTAATTAATCTGAACTATATGTTTGTAAACCGCGGTTTTATTTTTGTCACAATCTTCCAACCGGGTCGGGCTGACATATCAGGGGCGTAGAATACTTGTTTTGCTTGACTCGCCAATATATACGGGTCTTGACTTTGCGTTTTCAATATTCGGTTTACATTTACACTTACGAAGCCATATTTATCCACTTTCACTCCTAGTTCCCCCGAATGTGTATCAAACCACTTACACTTGAATAAAACAACTCGTTTGTGAGAATAGTATTGTAATTCGATTATATCCGTCAAAACTCCGTAGTATGACATAGTTTCAGATCCGTTGAATCCCTCAACAACCACCCCACTATTTTGAGTTGTCAAACCTTCGTCGTGTTTTTCTGTACAGAATTTGAATCCGTTTACTTTACACCAAACATACATAGACGAGTACATACTTGGACCTTCTCCTAAGATCTTGAGGTCTCTTGATATGTCGTTAATTTCTGCTAAATGGGCGACCTATATATGTATCCGAAATGTAGTTGTTAATATGAATAAGAAGAGTTAGGATATATGGTTTGTAATTGACTCACTCGATGTTTGAAATATGCGGCAAACGTTTCTCCACTTGACTCGTTGTTATAATCTCTGCAAATAGATCGAATGCTAATTAGTAACACTCTTTAATGCTAATTAGTAACAGCAACTTTGAAACTTACATGTAAAAAGGTTCTGCTTCGGGACAATTTTTCAAAATGTAAGAATGAGCTGTCACTCGATCTATATAATCCAAGTTGTATACTTTTCCGTTGGATAGGTCTTCCAATGATGCAAATATTGAAATCCCCGAGATTTCAGGTTGTGCATTTTCTTGATCTTGTTCCTCCATATACCTGGCACATAAGCTAATACTTTTGTTAACAAGATAGCTCTCGCTTATAGAGGCTTCGGGGTGGTTATTATTCCGCAAATATCTTTTCATTGTACCCATGTAATGTTCAAAGGGATACATCCATCGATACTGAACAGGTCCTCCAAGCAAAGCCTCAAATGACAAGTGAACTGGGAGATGCATCATGATGTCGAAGATTGACGGCGGAAAAATCATTTCAAATTTGCAAAGTGTCAATGTAATATCCATGTACAATTGTTCCAGGTCCTCTTGAATCAACTCTTTGAAGCACAACAACCGAAAGAAACGAGACAAATTTACTAACGCATCATACACATACTCTGGAAGCAATCCACGAGTTGCTAAAGGAATTAGATATTCCAACAAGATGTGACAATCCCGGAATTAACATAGATAAAATGAAATTGCTAGAATCCATGCAAGTCGTGGGTGACACATTATAAGGGACGAGAATTACCGGCCAAACACTGTATGATTTTTTTCCATTTGCAAATGGTTGAAATCCATCGCTTGATAAACCAAGTCTTATGTTTCGGGATTCTGAAGCAAAATCTCTATAATTTTCATCAAACGTCTTCCAAGTTAAGGAATCAGCGGGGTGTCTCAACGTATCACTGTCAACTCTTTCTTCTTTATGCCATCTCATCATTGGAGCCGTTTTTGAGGACATGTATAGTCTTTGCAGTCTTGGTATTAAAGGGAAATATCTCAACACCTTTTTTGGAATGAATTTCCCGTTTTGCTTCTCCCTAACTGTCCCACTTGTTTGGTCGACTTTCCATCTTGAAACACCGCAAACTCTGCAAGAATCTTCATTTATGTCGTCCTTCCAAAATAGCATACAGTTGTTCTTACATGCGTCTATCTTGTCATATTTAAGCCCAATATCAGTAATGAATTTTTTACTTTCGTAGTATGAGTTTGGCAATTGAGCGTCAATCGGTAATATGTAGTCTTTAAGCAGACGCAGCAACATATCGAACGAAGAATTCGTCCATTGACATACATTTTTTATGTGAAGTAGTTTCAGTAGTGCCGATGATTTCGTTATTCGAGCACCTTCATACAATGGTCGTTTGGAATCATCAAGCAATTTATAAAATCTTTGCGCATCTTCGACTGGTTCATCGTTGCTCGGGATGTCATTAACGTTTGGGAACATATCATTTATAAATTCGTGCATATATCGTTCTTCGTTGACCTGTTCATTAACTGTATTATTCATCTCCGGTCTCGGATCGTTGAATTCCGGCACGGCATCCTCCGACTGATCATCGTCGTCATCATCATCGTAGTCATCGGCATCTTCATCGACATCTTCATTAACCACTTGAGTAGTGCGTCTCTTTTCTCCATGAAAATACCAATACTCATAATGAATATTTATTCCATAAACGATGAGGTGAGTCTTCACTTCGTCTATTTCCATAAACGGCGTGTTCAAGCATTTCACGCAGGGACATTTCACGGTTTGTCGGGATGTATTCCTAACAGCATACTCGAGGAATTTGTCAACACCTTCCTCGTAATCTGGATGATCTCGACGTAAGGTCATCCAGCTTTTATCGGGTACTTCCATATTTCTAATAAAATGGAAAACAACCCGCATTATTATTAACTTAAATTTGTCTAAATTAATTAGGCTTACATAATGCTAACATAATTTCTACCTATTCTATCATTATCCAACTAAAATTCAATTTAATCTAATATTATAACCAAAATTACACATAAACAAACAATAATAAAACCTAACATAAATTTAACTTCAATCTAACATACATATATTCTAACATTATTTCATTCATACACATTTCAAAACCTATTTAAATTATAATTCAACATTATTTCATTCATACACATTTCAAACCTAATCTAACATAATCTAACATAAATCAAACATAATACCTAATCTAACATACTTCAAATCAAACATAAATCTAGACTTAAATCTAACATGAAAATCTAACATAAATCTAACATGAAACTAACCTAATCATATAATAAACCAACAAGAACTAACCTTGCACAAACAGAGCGACGAACAAGATCAGTGGATGTAGGTCGACGGGCGGGCAACGGGCGACTGAAATTCCCAATCCAAACCTAATAACAATAACCAACATTAATATAACCAAATTTTAATGAATCAAATCAAAATAACCTAATGTATAACATATCATTACTCAATCTAACCAACATTCAAACAAACAAACAATCAAACCAATCAAACCAACAAACAATCAAACCAAATCACAACAAAACCAAAACTTAAATCAAACATCAATTAAACCTAAATCAAAACTCAAATATTTAACCCAAATCAAAGCAACCAAAATCAAACCAATAACACAATCCAATACAATTTCTAAACTTTTTTAACAAAAATATAAACCTAATCTAACAATAATCCAACATAATCTAAGCAAAAACAAAATCCAACAACCAATTTGAAAAACCTAATCCAAATCCCAATCCAAAATCAAATCTAAAAATCCAATTCAAACAAATTCAATCCAAATCATACAAATTCCAAAAAAACCCAATTCTAAATTCAATCTAAATCATACAAATTCTAATCAAATCCAATTCAATTCTGATTTCATTCCAATTCTAACAAATTCCCAAAAAATCAAATATAACATATAAACCTAATCTAACCAAATATAACCAAAATCAACATCAATATATGATTTAACCTAATGAAAATCATAAATTCCAACATCAATTTTGATTTCATTCAAATAACATAAATCAAAATCATATAACCTAATATATAACTTAATCTAACCTAAATCAAAATCATATAACCTAATGAAATTAGAACTGTGTACAATGAATCTAACCTAATAAACCTAAACAAAATAAACCTAAGTTAAAAAACTAACCTTCAATGGTGTTCTTCAGGCGGAGGCGGAGGTGCAGCGGCGGCAGATAGGCAGTCGAATGGACGGAGGAGGTTCAGCGGAGAAGTCTTCTTCAGGCGGAGGCGTCGTCGTCTTGGAGGCTTCGTCTCGGCGTCGGCGGCGACTGGGCGGCGTGGTCTTGGCGGTTTCAATCGGGGAGGGCGGACGGCTGGCGGAAAAGAAAACGGGAAGAGAGATCGGGCAGAGCGGAAAAGAAAAGAGGCTAGGGCTTTTTAATTTTAAATATATCATTTCCGAAAGTTTTATATAAAACTTTCGGTTTTGATTAATGTCATTTCCGAAAGTTTTATATAAAACCTTCGGTTTTAATAAGGGTAATTTCCGAAGGTTTTATTTAAAACTTTCGGTTTTGATAACGTTCATTTCCGAAAGTTTTATATAAAACTTTCGGTTTTGGTGGTTAATTCCGAAAGTTATATGCTTAACTTTCGGTTTTTTAATTTTACAAATTGTTAAATTATTTGGTTTCTCAATTTCTAATAACCATGAACAACATTAATTTAACACATTTGATATCCATAAAACATTTTGCAATCCCTATGATCAAACATTACACAAATACATAGGATAATCAAACATAAACATTCATATACACTTCTATATATAATCAAACACATTCATAAACATTTTAACATTAAAGACAATCTAAATTTTTAAAATAAAAACACACACTTGATTATATTACTTAGGAGTCTAAATTGGAAGGTAGAAAACCAAAGAATTTAACAATTTTGTGAAGTGCTAATTCCGAAAGTTATATAATTAACTTTCGGAAATAACCATCAAAACCGAAGGGTTTATATAAAACTCTCGTTCTTGAGAAATGTAAAACCCGAAAGTTTATATAAAACTTTCGGTTTTGATGGTTATTTCCGAAAGTTAATTATATAACTTTCGGAATTAGCACTTGACAAATTGTTAAATTCTTTGGTTTTTCACCTTCTAATGACCTATAACAATATTAATTTACCACATTTGATGTCTTTAAAATATTGCACAATCCATATGATCAAACATTACCTACATTCATAAGATAATCAAACATGCATGAACATTCATATATACTTCTCTATAATAATCAAACACAATCATAAATATTTGAACATGAAACACAATATTAATTTTTAAAATAGAACACGAAAATGATTATATTAGTTAGAAGTTAAGATTAGTGGGTTAAAAACAAAACAATTGAACAAACTAGGTAGTGTTAAAACCGAAAGTTATAAAATTAACTTTCGGTTTTGATGTGTATTTGCGAAGGTTTTAAATATATCTCTCGGTCTTCACCTTGATCAGAAGTTTTTTGGGAATTGATAAAACCGAAGGTTTATTTGAAAACCTTCGGTTTCTACCCTTCCCCATACTTAGAAAAAAATCTAATTTTTTTAATGTAAGGACAAAACCGAAGGTTTATTTGAAAACCTTCGGTTTCTACCCTTCCCCATACTTAGAAAAAAATCTAATTTATTTAATGTAAGGACAAAACCGAAGGGTTATTTGAAAACTTTCGGTTTTTACCCTTCCCCATACTTAGAAAAAAATCTAATTTATTTAATGTAAGGACAAAACCGAAGGTTTATTTGAAAACCTTCGGTTTTTACCCTTCCCCATACTTAGAAAAAAATCTAATTTATTTAATGTAAGGACAAAACTGAAGGGTTATTTGAAAACCTTCGGTTTTTACCCTTCCCCATACTTAGAAAAAAATCTAATTTATTTAATGTAAAGACAAAACCGAAGGGTTATTTGAAAACCTTCGGTTTTTACCCTTCCCCATACTTAGAAAAAAATCTAATTTTTTTAATGTAAGGACAAGACCGAAGGTTTATTTGAAAACCTTCGGTTTCTACCCTTCCCCATACTTAGAAAAAAATCTAATTTTTTTAATGTAAGGACAAAACCGAAGGTTTATTTGAAAACCTTCGGTTTTTACCCTTCCCCATACTTAGAAAAAAATCTAATTTATTTAATGTAAGGACAAAACCGAAGGTTTATTTGAAAACCTTCGGTTTTTACCCTTCCCCATTCTTAGAAAAAAATCTAATTTATTTAATGTAAGGACAAAACCGAAGGGTTATTTGAAAACCTTCGGTTTCTACCCTTCCCCATACTTAGAAAAAAATCTAATTTTTTTAATGTAAGGACAAAACCGAAGGTTTATTTGAAAACCTTCGGTTTTTACCCTTCCCCATACTTAGAAAAAAATCTAATTTATTTAATGTAAGGACAAAACCGAAGGGCTATTTAAAAACCTTCGGTTTCTACCCTTCCCCATACTTAGAAAAAAATCTAATTTTTTTAATGTAAGGACAAAACCGAAGGTTTATTTGAAAACCTTCGGTTTTTACCCTTCCCCATACTTAGAAAAAAATCTAATTTATTTAATGTAAGGACAAAACCGAAGGTTTATTTGAAAACCTTCGGTTTCTACCCTTCCCCATACTTAGAAAAAAATCTAATTTTTTTAATGTAATGTCAAAACCGAGGGTTTATTTGAAAACCTTCGGTTTTTACCCTTCCCCATACTTAGAAAAAAATCTAATTTATTTAATGTAAGGACAAAACCGAAGGGTTATTTGAAAACCTTCGGTTTCTACCCTTCCCCATACTTAGAAAAAAAACTAATTTTTTAATTGTAAGGTCAAAACCGAAGGTTTATTTGAAAACCTTCGGTTTTTACCCTTCCCCATACTTAGAAAAAAATCTAATTTATTTAATGTAAGGACAAAACCGAAGGGTTATTTGAAAACCTTCGGTTTCTACCCTTCCCCATACTTAGAAAAAAATCTAATTTTTTTAATGTAAGGTCAAAATCGAAGGTTTATTTGAAAATCTTCGGTTTTTACCCTTCCCCATACTTAGAAAAAAATCTAATTTTTTTAATGTAAGGTCAAAACCGAAGGTTTATTTGAAAACCTTCGGTTTTTACCCTTCCCCATACTTAGAAAAAAATCTAATTTTTTTAATGTAAGGTCAAAACCGAAGGTTTATTTGAAAACCTTCGGTTTTTACCCTTCCCCATACTTAGAAAAAAATCTAATTTGAAATAATGTAAGGACAAAACCGAAGGGTTATTTGAAAACCTTCGGTTTTTACCTCAATATTTAAAAAATAAGGGTCAAAATCGAAGGTTTTCAAATAAACTTTCGGTTTTGGCAATGCGGTTTTTTTTTTATAAAAAATATGAAAAGTCAACAAAAACATATTAAACCAATCCAAACAAACATAATAACAATAATTCATAAATATTAAAACATAACTGTCATAAACCAATAATAAATCCATAATAAATCTACAAATTAATTATTAGATGGGGTGGAAGGAGCGGGTGGTTGATTCAGTCGACTCCTCAACAAGACAAGTTCTTGTTCGAGATTCTCTAATCTCTGAGACATTTCGGCCCGGTCCGCTTTGATTTCACTGAGCAAACGACCTCTTTCGGCATCCCTTAGTCGGATTTGTTCCATTTCCAGCGTCATCTTTCTGACCTCTTCCTCACGTGCCGCAATTTCTGATTGTGTTATCAGATTCTGGTAACACGGATGCAGTTTCTCCGGTGTACGCCGAAGTCTCTTCCATGTCGAATCATCACCGATATCCTAAATGCATTTCAGATATATGTATATATATATATTCATCAAACAAAAAAACGTAAACTAACATAAATCTAGATCTATAATATATGTATATACAAACTTAAGAAAAATCTAAATCTTACAATAAACAAAACAAAAAAACCAAATCAAACAAATTACCTGAAGAGAGGAGAAGAACCCGCGGCTTGGAGGAGGCAGGCGGCGGTGAAGGCGGAAGAGAGAGAAAGGAGAGAAGCGGAATGAAAAAGAGAAGGGTTATGGTTTGTATTTATAGAGGTTGAGGCCGAAGGTTTTCATAAAACTTTCGGTTTTGATATTAGTCAAAACCGAGGGTTTATTATAAAACCTTCGGAAAAACCAATTTCAAAAATTTGAATATTTTTTAATGAGCAAAACCGAAGGTTCTTTGTAAAACTTTCGGAAATGAAATTTTCAAAAAAGGCAAAACAGAAGGGTCTTTGAACAACCTTCGCAATTAAAAAACCAAGGGATTTCAAAACCGAAGGTTTTTCCTAAAACCTTCGCAAATAACCCACACCCAACACTTAGATTTTTTTTGGGTTTTTTGGGAAGGTAAAAACCGAAAGTTCTTTGTAGAACTTTCGGTAATAATTAATTAACCCGAAGGTTTTACACCCCACTCGGAATCTATTTTTAATCCCGAAGGATTTGTTCCTCTCGGGAGTATTTAGGAGAGGTTTACAAAACCGTCGGGAATAACCGTCGGTAAAGGTCCTTTTTTTACCAGTGTAATTTAATCCAATTATTTTAGGAGTCGTAGTGCTTTGCTAGAAGCCAACTATGATTAATAGGGTAATACCTACAGCTATTATAATTGGGTCCTACGAGGTCACACATATATGGTTTACCAATAGATGAAATGAGAATGATTATATTACTAATATATTAGATATTAGTAATATATATTATTCCTTTTATTTTGAAATAAAAGAGTAACTTTGTGGATAAACAATATATTAGATATTGTTAAAGACGTTTAAGCAAGAAAGAAATAAATATATATATTGAGGATATATTTATGAAAGATAAAATTATAACATATTTTATTGTCATAAATATGTTACGGTTTATCAAAAAGGAAGGTGGAAGGTTTCTTACATGACAATTAAAAGGGAAATAAATTTTCCTAGGTGAGAAGGGCATTTAAAAGGATGATTATTCGATAATCAATAAAAAAAAAAAACTTCCCCATCCCCCTTTTTTCTATAGCTGGAGAGAAGTTCTTTAGAACAAAGGGTGCTCTTGATTCTGAAAGCAAGCAATCAGATTGTTTCCTTTGATTATCCTACGATCTAGCAATCGACGGTAACCGGATCTATTGGAACTCGTGTGGACCAAATAGAGGAGCAACAAGTGGGGCTCTGATCCTGATCCAGTCAACCAGATCTGTCAAATTCACGCATCAAAGGTATACCATTTCAAGCTGTATGTTTATTCTATCAGTTATGCTTTTATATCAATGATTAGTTATTTTAGATTAGATCTAAAATTTCCGCACATATACCTAATCAAAAACAACAATGGTATCAGAGCGAGGTTGCATAAACTGATAGAACTATTTGATGCAATCTGAATAATAATTTAACAAGTTAATGATTAATTATAATATGATGATATTATTCGTAATATACAGTTAATTGATCTTGTTATGAAATATAATAAGTTTTGTTTAGAATTAAAATATATAAATATGATTTATATTATTTACTTTTTCTCAAAAGTTAAGAAAAGAAAATGCAAGTTCAAGATTAATACTCTTGAAAGTTACTACATGTTGAACCTTGAAGGATAGTGATCCGTAGAAAAGATTACATGTTTTAATATACATTGTTTTGGTTTTATTTATAACTATTTTTTTTCACTTTTAAAATAAAACCAATGAAAGATTTTAGTTCCTAAAGAAATTGGGAAAATACCTTTCCACATCATAACCCAAGCAGTTTACGGTATTATTTTGGTTAGATGGGTTTCGCAAAAGCGATTGTGTCTTTCCTCTACTGTATACTCTTGAGGGTGAATCTATATAAGGGATTCATAAACATTGATATGGTTGTACCCAACAAGAGACCAATACCAAGTCTTGGATCTTGAGGTATAGGGATGACTCTAAATTGGATTTAGATTATCAACCAAGAATTATAAAGAAGTTATGATTAGTAAATATTGTTTACTTACCCTGAATATACAAGGTCTAAGGCAGTGCAAAAGTACGTTAGACTTTTATCAAATGGGATCTTGGAATCATTTTGTTCGGAAAGGAACTATAATAATTTGAATAAAATGCGCATTCACTCCTGTTAAATTGTTTATCACAAGTGTTTGCATTGTCAATACATAAACTAATTAAGTTGTATTTAAATAACATATTGTAGATAATGGCAAACGATAATTTGAAATTCTCCCTGCGCTCCATTATTGAGAAAAACAAGTTAAATGGGACTAATTTACTAGATTGGGAAAGGAATCTGAGGATAATTCTGAGGTCCGAGGGACGTGAGGACGTTCTTACTACCCCTATTCCAAAAGTGACTGATACCTCGTCTGACGAGGAGAAGGCAACAGCAACCCAATTGAAAACTGAGGCTTTACCTGTCACTTGCTTAATGCTTGCTGCAATGGAACCTGATTTGCAGAAGAGGTTTTTGAGTTCCGATGCTTATACCATCACAACTGAGCTGAAAACTCTGTTTCAGGATCAGGCAAGGATTGAACGATATGAAACTCACAAGTCTATACTTGATAGCAGACTTGTGAAAGGGAAACCCGTAAGTCCTCATGTGATTAGTCTAACTGGGCTGTTCAAGAGGATGGAAGATTTGGGGACCCCTTATGACCAAGAGTTGGCCACGGATATCGTTCTTAGATCCTTACACGATGGTTTTGCACCTTTTAGAATGCAATACCATATGAATGGACTAAAGCATGATCTAAATGAACTCCACAACCTGCTTAAAAATGCAGAAGGCAATATCACTGATGACAAGAGGAAGGAAGTTCTGAATGTCAATAGTGGGAAGGGTTTTAAGAAAATGGCTAAGAATAAAAACAATTACCAAAGAAAAGGTAAACAAGTTGCAAAACCCAAGGGTGATGAGAAGCCAAGAGTAGCTTCTGAACATGATTGTTTTTATTGTAAGGTCAAGGGTCACTGGAAGAGAAACTGTCCCAAATATCTTGAAGATAAGAAGAACGGAACTGTGAGTTCCACTTCAGGTATTTATGTTATTGATATAATGACAACCAATGTCCATACATTAGATAATGGTCCCACTTGGGTATTTGATACAACATGTGGTGTTCACATTATTTCAAATGTGCAGGGACTAAGAAATAGAAGGCGGGTGAAGAAAGGGGAGATAGACTTGCGCGTTGCAAATGGAGCAAGTGTTGCTGCACTTACTGTAGGAGTTTTTTGTCTGTCTCTACCTTCCGGTTTAACATTTGAACTTAATAATTGTTATCATGTTCCGTGTATTACCAAGAACCTTGTTTCGGTTGGTGCATTGCATTATGATGGTTTTGATTTTAACCTTAAGAATGGGTGTATTTCTGTTTCTAAGAATAATATTTTCTATGCAACTGCTCATATGAATAATGGGATTTTTGAAATAGATCTTAAATCAGAATTATATAACATAAATAACAAAAGACAAAAACCAAATAATTTGAGTGAAACCTATCTATGGCATTGTCGATTAGGTCACATTAGTATGAATCGCATGAAGAAGCTCCATAGAGATGGAATTTTAAAAGATATGGATTATGAATCCATTATAACATGTGAATCGTGTCTGATGGGTAAAATGACAAGGTCACCTTTCAAAAGAAATTTTGAAAGGGCTACTGAACTATTGAATATAATACATACTGATGTATGTGGGCCAATGAGTACAGAAGCTAAAGGTGGTTATAAGTACTTCATCACATTTACTGATGACATGAGTAGATATGGGTATGTTTACCTTATGTCACATAAATCAGAATCTTTTGAAAAGTTCAAAGAATTTCAATATGAAGTAGAGACTCAATGTGGCAAGAAAATCAAAGCACTTCGATCTGATCGTGGTGGTGAATACATGAGCCATGATTTTGATCATCATTTGAAAAATTGTGGTATAGTAACACAATTGTCAACCCCAGGAACACCACAGCTAAATGGTGTATCTGAAAGGAGAAACAGGACCTTGTTAGACATGGTCCGATCAATGATGAGTTTTGTCAATCTTCCGATTTCCTTCTGGGGATATGCCCTTACTACCGATGTACTGACACTAAATAGGACTCCGTCAAAAACTATAGACAAAACTCCATATGAGATATGGACTGGAAAAGTTCCAAAGTTGTCTTTTCTGAAAATATGGGGATGTGAAGCTTATGTAAAACGTTTACAGACAGATAAACTTGCCCCCAAGTCAGATAAATGTTTCTTTATAGGGTATCCAAAAGGAAGTTTTGGATATTATTTCTACAATCCAACACAGCAAAAGATATTCGTTGCAAGGGATAGTGTCTTTTTGGAAAGAGAGTTTCTTTCCAACAAGTCAAGTGGGAGAAATATTCATCTTGAATCATGTCAAAATGATGATGAGCAACAAACTCAACAACAAGATGACATGGATGATGTCATGGATGATGTCAATGATGAGATAAATACTTATGAAGGGATAAGGACTTAGATCATCCAAGAACCTGAACAAGAGGATCTACAAACTGTTGTGGATCATATTCCGGATTCAGTCGTTGAACAAGTTGAACCCACTCGTAGATCGGAAAGGCCAAGGGTTATGCCAAGACGTTATAATGATTTCATCTTAAATGCAAGCCTTGATGTTCTTATGTTAGAACATAATGAGCCTTCCACCTATAATCAAGCAATGATGGGTCCAGACTCCAATAAATGGCTTGAAGCCATGAGGTCCGAAATGGTTTCGATGTTTGAAAATCAAGTATGGGACTTGATAGATTTGCCAAATGGGGTCAAACCCATAGGGTGCAAATGGATCTTCAAACTCAAAAATGACAAAGATGGAAATAAATCTATTCACAAGGCAAGATTAGTTGCCAAAGGTTATAGACAAATTCATGGTATAGACTATGATGAGACATTTTCACCAGTTGTTATGATTAGATCCATTAGGATAATCCTAGCTATTGCTGCATATTATGACTAAGAGATATGGCAAATGGATGTCAAAACAGCCTTTCTAAATGGTTTTTTGGAAGAGGATGTGTACATGACACAACCTGAAGGTTTTGTAGATCCGAATTATGCTGGGAAGTATGTAAGCTCAAGAAGTCAATTTATGGACTTAAGCAAGCATCCAGGAGTTGGAACTTTCGATTTGATGAAAAGATCAAAGAGTTTGAATTCATTAGATGCGAAGAGGATCCTTGGTTCACAAAAGGTTTAGTGGGAGTAAGATAAATTTCCTAGTATTATATGTGGATTACATACTACTTATTGGGAATGACATTCCGATGCTAGAGTCCGTCAAAGAATGGCTGATGAAATGCTTCTCAATGAAAGACTTAGGAAATGCTGAGTACATTCTTGGAATCAAGATCTATAGAGATAGATCTAAAAGGCTACTTGGACTGAGTCAAGGAATTTATATTGATAAGATTCTTAAAAGATTCAAGATGCAAGATTCTAAAAAGGGATTTTTACCCGTTCAACATGGTGTATATCTCAGCAAGACGCAGTGTCCTAAAACATCTGATGAACTTGAGAAAATGAGCAAGATCCCTTATGCCTCTGCCATAGGATCTATCATGTATGCCATGGTATGTACACGTCCAGATGTTGCATATGCATTGAGCATGTGTAGCAGATACCAATCAAGTCCTGGAGAAGCACATTGGAGTGCAGCTAAGAATATCCTGAAGTACTTGAGAAGGACCAAGGATGATTTCTTAATATATGGGGGAGATGAAAAATTAATCGTATATGGCTATACTGATGCAAGTTTTCAGACTGACCGAGATGGCTTTGAGTCACAATCGGGTTATGTCTTCATCCTTAATGGAGGAGCTGTGAGCTGGAGAAGCTCCAAACAGGATACAGTAGCAGATTCTACAACAGAAGCTGAGTATATTGCTGCTAGTGAAGCAGCAAAAGAAGCTGTTTGGATAAGGAAATTTTTGGATGAACTCGGTGTTGTTCCTAGCATTTCAATGCCTATTGATATCTATTGTGACAACAATGGTGCCATAGCCCAGGCTAAGGAACCAAGTTCGAGCTCAAAATCCAGACATGTTATGAGGAAGTATCACCTTATTCGACACATCATTAATATGGGTGATATTAGGATGTATAAAGTGCATACAAATGACAACATTGCTGATCCATTGACCAAACCTATGCCTCGGCCCAAGCATGAGAGTCACACTAGGGCTAAGGGCCTCAAACATATTGGAGAATGGCTTTAAATTTTTTTTGTTTATGAGTATTAAACACTTGTTTAAGTTTGACTTGATGATTTTGAGATATATGATATTTCATATTTATTTATACATTGTTCTTAACAAATATTAAATAATATGTCCAAATAATTCATTATTAACAAATGGGATCACCTTAAGTGTTCTGGTGAATGAAACCCCATTAAGTGAAATGAAGTTTTGAATTATTAAAAGTCTATAGTTCGAAATCATCAAATGGACATAGATGATTTTATATGTTACTATATTGTATGCTGACTGATAGCATCAGGTTTCATGAGCTATAAGGACATAGAGATGTCTAGTCATATACATATATGTGTATAGATGATACATATAAGACTGACCTGCTTTAATACTCTTCAATATTATAGAGTTTTAAAATTAAACCATATTTAGTAGATTCCTCAGACATGAGTATGTTATGGTCTCACTGGATAATTAGTATTTCTTTGACATTGTTAAACGCTTTCCGTAAAAGGGAGTTATAAAGGCAATTGTTAGGATTGCTAAAAGTTGAGTGGGAGCCATAGTCATACAAGACTGGAATAGTCCTCCTATTTCGTGTATACTCCGATACATTGAAAAGGGAATGGTGTCTCGGCCACTTGAAGAGTGAGAACTGAAAATGCATGGCCATGCTCGGATGGATTATTTGAATCATCCGTTTTATTTACAGTTCGAACTCAGAGTTCAAGAAACATATTTGATAAAGGATATGGATGTCATCATATCATCGAATAAGACATTAAGAGACAAGGTATCTTATATTGCACACTTGTTTAAGGACAAGTGGGAGATTGAAGGAATTATGTCCTTTAATTCAATGTGCAATGACTAAATGTGAATAGGACAATTAAGAAAATTAATTTAATCCAATTATTTTAGGAGTCGTAGTGCTTTGCTAGAAGCCAACTATGATTAATAGGGTAATACCTACAGCTATTATAATTGGGTCCTACGAGGTCACACATATAGGGTTTACCAATAGATGAAATGAGAATGATTATATTACTAATATATTAGATATTAGTAATATATATTATTCCTTTTATTTTGAAATAAAAGAGTAACTTTGTGGATAAACAATATATTAGATATTGTTAAAGACGTTTAAGCAAGAAAGAAATAAATATATATATTGAGGATATATTTATGAAAGATAAAATTATAACATATTTTATTGTCATAAATATGTTACGGTTTATCAAAAAGGAAGGTGGAAGGTTTCTTACATGACAATTAAAAGGGAAATAAATTTTCCTAGGTGAGAAGGGCATTTAAAAGGATATGATTATTCGATAATCAATAAAAAAAAAAACTTCCCCATCCCCTTTTTTCTATAGCTGGAGAGAAGTTCTTTAGAACAAAGGGTGCTCTTGATTCTGAAAGCAAGCAATCAGATTGTTTCCTTTGGTTATCCTACGATCTAGCAATCGACGGTAACCGGATCTATTGGAACTCGTGTGGACCAAATAGAGGAGCAACAAGTGGGGCTCTGATCCTGATCCAGTCAACCAGATCTGTCAAATTCACGCATCAAAGGTATACCATTTCAAGCTGTATGTTTATTCTATCAGTTATGCTTTTATATCAATGATTAGGTATTTTAGATTAGATCTAAAATTTCCGCACATATACCTAATCAAAAACAACATATTAATATAAAAAAGAACGTGATGTTTGTGATTTGATGTGCGCGAATGAACATTAGAAACATTATTAATATAAAAGAGAACGCGATGTTTGTGATTTGATAGTAGGTATTTATTCTAGGAAATTTCTTAAGATAGTTTTATATATTTCTCGAGAAGGCAATACAATGCAAATGTAAAGATTAAATTAGAGTACAAGTCACGATCAATCTTCATAATCCTAGAATGTTAACGAAATGTCATTGTTCTATAAATAAATTATAAACGATAAATCTTGTTATAATTATTATCAAAGATTATGAGTTGTTGATAATAGTTTAAATGTTAATTTTAGCACATTTAATATATATATATATATATATATATATATATATATATATATATATATATATGCTTTTAAAATAAAAAAATATTGAGCCTAACTTGATTTTATAGGTATAATTTTAAATGTTTTAAAATCTAATATATATAGAAATATATTTGTTTAATATATTTTGAATTGCTTAATTTATAATTTAGTAAAAATTATGTTAAAAATATTATATTAAAATTTTAATATGTTTCTGCATTTTTTTTTATATAAAACCAAAACTATTAAAACAATTTATATCAACTATATTTTATATATAGAATCACATAATGGATGATTATGTACTTAGAAATTTCAATTTGATTGAGTATGCATTTTTGGATGTGATTTTTGAATATGGTCTAGGAACCCAACTTTTATCTTTTCTAATTTTGTTTTATTTTTATATAGAATTTATGTAAAATAATCATATAATAATGTTTACGAATTGATGAATATGTGAAGGTCTATCAAGATCGAGATAAAACTGTGTAAGAATGTGAAATTTAAATTTATAATAATAATAATAAAATCATTCATGCATCTTATATAAGTTAGACCAAAATAATTATTGTGACTGAGAGAATTAATGTATTGAAAAAATTAATCAAACTTTGTTAGTAAAAATTGAATGATTGTATGAATGGTATAATTGTCTTTCATTTTGATAAAATTTATAAAAATAAATAAATATTTTTTAAAAGATTAAAATAACTCTATCTAATAGGACTAGAATGATTTTTTTCATCCATCCACAAATTATTTGATTTCTCTCTCATAATATTTATTATATTTATTAGTTTCTATCTCCTAATTAATTTATATATTATTTTCTCTCAAACCAAATTTTTATAGCTAATTCATATATATATATATATATATATATATATATATATATATATATATATATATATATATATATATATATTTATTGAAATAATCAATAAATTTTAAAAATAGAAATTTAATTTAAATATATTAAAATAATATGTATTTATTAAATATTTTAAAAATACAATTATCTTATATATAATAATAAGTATTTTTAATTATCAGTTATATAAATTATATATGTATACACCAAATTACAAATATATATTAAAGTGGTATAGTGGTTAAAGTGTTTATGGTACATAATTCAAGTCCGAATGAAATGGTTTAGAGTTTGTTAATTTGACTGAAGTAAAAGTGTAAAGTCACGAGATTAAAGATCAATTTAGGTGAATACATATATAATGAGATGGTTAGTTAGTTGAAGTGAGGATAAGTAAGTCGGGTTGTTTAATATAAAATGTGTGAGAAGATGAGTTGTTAGACCGAAGTGAAAGTAAAGTCTCGAAAGGAGAGGTCGATTGAGATTGATGGATAAAAATGTGGAATGCGATGATTGGTTAATCGAAGTAAGTAAGGTCATGCAATGAGAGGTCGATTGGGGGATTGATGGACCAAAATGGGAATAAACGAGATTTATAATATTGGTGATGGTTGATTTGGACCGAAATGAAAGTGTAAGGTATGAGAGATCGATTAGGGTGGATAAATGTGGAATAAGATGATTAGTTTATCGAATTGAGGATAAAATGACTAGGTTGTATATTATAAAATATGTGAGGAGATGGGTCATGAGATAAAAGGTCAGTTGAAGATTGATGGAAAAGTGTTGGAGATGGTTGATTTGACCGAAGTGAAAGTGTAAGGTCACAGATGAAAGGTCGATTATTGGGGTAGATAAATGTGAAATGAGATGATGGTTAGCCGAAGTGAGGATAAGAAGGTTGTGTTGTATATTGTAAAATATGTTAGGAAATTGGTTGTTCGACGAAGTTAAAATAAGGTCTTGAAATGAAAGGTTGATTGTGAATTGGAGGATAAATGTGGAATGAGATGGTTAATTAGTCAAAGTTAAAGTAAGGTAATGAGATGAGATGTCGATTTGGGTGGATAAATGTGCAATGAGATGTATTGTTAGCCGAAGTGAGGATAAGAATGTTGAGTTGTATATTATAAAATATGTGAGAAAATAAGTTATTTGACAAAGTGAAAGTAAGATTTATTAAGAATTTTAAACATTGAATAAATATTTTAATATTATTATAATTTTATTTATTTAAATTTTTTTTGTTTATATTTGTATCAATGTGCATCGCACGGGAATCCTCCTCGTTAGGGACAGACCCAGGATTTAGAACTGGGTGGGCTTGAAAAACAATTATGATGGTGTAACCCTCAGAAATAGGCTCCCATTCGTAGCTTAGCAGGTGTCGCGGACACATGACATTACGAGGGAATACATTGCGGGGTGACTCGAGGTTCAATGCGTTTCAACCTTTGTTTGCGTGTCAAACTTCTTTTAAAAGAAAAAATTATTTTAAAAGATTTTTAAATGATGTCTAGGAGTTGTGGAATTAATTATGTAAAAAAAAATTAATTTTATTCAAATTTTAATAATCTAGGGGACAAATAACAATTTGATTGAACCCGGTTTAAATTAATATAACTAATTTAAAAGATTATTTATTTGAAATCAGAGTCGCCAAATGATTTTATGAAAATTAATAAAATGATACTTGTATAAACTTATTTATATCAAAATTTATGTAAGGGGTTCGTATTTTGGTTACGCTTGGGAAAGAGCTTTCGCACTATGTCCTCCGCGCCCGTTAAATGATGGTTTTAAAATTTTTAAAATAAGCAAAGTCTGGCTATTTAAAATTTATTTATAACATTCAATTTCTTTAATTAGTAGTCTAGGGGTCCTAAACAAGGATATATTTAGATTGCGTAAATAATTGTACAAAATTATTTAGAAGGGCGTTACTACGATTGCGTTGATATATTACTAAGTAAAAACCCTGAAAAATATTAAAAAAAGTGTTAGAATTTAAAAATAAATTCCAAACATAGCCTTAGCCAAAATATTGGTTTAAGAAATATCCCAAAAATAATTTAATATCATTTTCTGACCTTTTGGAATTATTTGAAAATGGATTCGAGGTTCAAAATTACAAAAATAATTTTGGATTTTAAAAAGTGGAACCAAACAGGCTTAATGACCGGAGTCCTAGGGTCTGGGTTCTCTTTTAAGGATCTGGGCTCGGACGGGCTCGGTCTAGACCGGGGTGGTCTGGACTAAGGCTTGGGCGCATGGATCTTTGGATCCGAAGGGCTCGTTCCTAGGTTTGGGAGGCTCGGTACCAAACTCGGACTACTCAATCCTAGGCTTGGGCTAGGTAGTTCTCGGTCCTAGGGTTAAAGGTACTCGGTCCTAGGTTATGATACAACTTGTTCATAGATTAGAAAAATTGGTCCTAGGCTAGTTCTCGGTCCTAGGTCTATGATATCAATCTTAAGGCTCGATCCTTTCTCAAGAACACCGGTCATCGTCCCCGGTCCTAGTTCAAGAACATCGGTCCTTAGTCTCGATCTTGACTCAAGAACACTGTTCCTTGGTGTCGGTTCAGACCGAAGATTCTCGGTCCTATTTCTCGGTCCCAGTCCAGAACCGAGTGTTCTTCATTTGGTATGAATAAATTGCAGGTCTCAAAACTTTTGATTCAAGTTATGGAATCATGATTTGTAAGCTACAGTTAGTTCATATGATTATGAAGAACAAAAGCCCTAACATAAATCACGATCATTGGATCTTTACAAAGATCAATTTTTAAAAATCATTTTTTTGGTAAAAATTTAGGATCTTTCAAATTATGTCATTTCAAAGTCTGATTTTTGTTCCATTAACTTTAAAATGATGAATATAGTTAAACACAACCAAAATAAGAACATCATTTCAACAATTTTTGAAGATGAAATCAAAACTTAAAAATTTTAAAAACACAATTTGATCAAACATGTTCAAAATGATGTTATAGTCATTGGGAATTCATCCCAATATGTTTATAAAACATGTTAGTAACTATTTGAATAAAATTCAAAATTAAAACTTAAGAACATGAATTTTTAAAAATTCAATTTTTCAAATTGGTTTTTTAAAATATTTGATTCAAGTTGATTTAATCTGATTTCTTTCAACAGAAAGTTCAAATATGATACAGGGAATGATTATAAACAAAGAAATCGTATAACCAAGCCCTATAACAGATCAAACCGATCAAACTTGAAAATTTTGAAAAAATTCAAATTTTCAATCACAAGTTGAATTATAGATGTTCTGGATTCATACCAACAGCTAGAGAACACTCCTTAGATGTGTTGGAAGCTTTCTAGAAGCCTGGATCAAAGCGAGGACCGCCGAAGATGATTTTCACAAAAACCACTTCTTGGCTGAATTTGATAACTTTAATTCAGTGTGTATTATTCGTGAATTGTTTGATGATTTGATATAGGGGAGTAAGAGAGTATTTACATTCGAACTATGGCGGCTAAGGTGATCGAATTCAAGTCGAATTTGATCTTTGTCACCCAAAATCCTATCCAAATCATGGTAGCCTAGTTCTAAGGCGAGGTGTTCAACCTAGCTATAGCTATAGGCTATTGTAGACGATGACGAGGGGACGATAAAAGAGAAAAAAAATCAAGGGATAAGGTGGAGAAATGAATGCGTTAGCCCTTCTAGAAGAATGGCGCCGACGAGTCGCAATTCCGGCGAAGAAGACGACCCAAAACAACGTTGTTTCGTGGCGTTGTTAGGCGTTCCGTCAGGTTTGTTAGCGATTAGGCTAACGGGGTTAGCTTATCCCGTTAGTTGATCCGGTGGAGTAGCCACGCACTAACTTCGTTACAGCGGGCTGTGTGGCGCGCTTCTTGGCGTAGAATGATGTCTGGGTGCTCATCTGATGGATGTTGATGCAAAAATTAAACATAATTTCTACTACACTGGATTATAAGATTTATTTTTTATTTTTATATAAAAGGGTTATTTGTAATCTATTTTTAATCCCTTTCTTTTGTTTTTCTTCACCAAAAAATTTACAAAAAATATTTCTAGAATTATAATAAAAATCATGTTCATATTTTTATTTTTATTGGTATTTTGGGAATTTTGAAGTATTTATTTATTGTTTGAAGTCATGAACTATACATAATTCATGATTAAATTCTAATCAAATAATTTTAACCCCTTCTTGAGTTTAATTTGGGTAAAATAAATATAATATTTTAACCTCAAATTTTTTGATTTTTTGAATAATTTTCCTAATTAGGGTTTAATCATCACAACAATTAACCCTTAATTTGGTTTAATTCTTTCTTTGGGTTATTTTGAATTTAAAATTTTAAAATATTATTTTAATATTATTAAAAATAATAATATTATTTATAAAATACGGTAAGTCAAATTTTCATGCTTATCTATAAATTTAAAAAAATAACAAAAACATTTTAGATAGAGCAAGTAGAGAAAAATAAATTTTACTATATTTTAATAATTAAATAAATAAATTATGAATTATATTGATTTTTTTTTAAAAAATGATTGTGATGTCACATTTTAACATTAAATAATAATAATAATAATAATAATAATAAAAACTGGAGTCCATCAGAGTATATTTATATGTTTTGGAATGATAAGTACCATAAAACGTAATTTTAATTAAAAAAGAGAAAAAAATAATTAATTAAATTAAAAATATATATATATATATATATTATACAATTTTAAAATATATACTAAAGAGTATATTCTATTTATTATATAATCCATATATTTCACAATTATATATATAACGTTTTTAAAATTCTGCATATAATGTTCCTTTATTTAAAAAATATAACATGTTTTAATATAATAAGTATTCAATATAATATAATATATATATATATATATATATATATTACCCATTAATTTAAGTAATTTTATTTCTTTTTCCATTATAAATTAAAATAATATCTAATAATAAAAGATAATGGTATGTCTTCTATATTTATCATTCCAACATATATTATATATTACGAAACAACCTTTGAACTTTTAGATATTATTTATGCCACGTTATCATCATCTTTTGTTTTGTTCAACCTTATTATTATAGGGCACGGACAAACATATTTAGAGCTTGTTTGATTTTGTGTTCATAAAGATTTTTTTTTTTTTTAAATAATAAAAATTAATAGTTTATTTGAGAACTTTATGATAATTTTTAAAATTACAATTTTAAAAGAATAATGTAAAAACATTTTAATTAATAATAATATTACAGATAAATGTTTTAGAAAAAAAAATCTTAACAAAACTCATTATTATATATTTTTTTTTTTGGGTATCAAAAGAGCTCTAAACCGCTCTAATTCAGCAATGATATTGTATTCCTTGTCAGAAGCGGCGGTGCTTTAGCAATTGAATAGCTATCATATGTAAATTGTATTTCTCTTCTGACACATTAAAATAATATATTTCTTTTTATCTTATCCTCTAAGAAATAGCTAGCTAGCACTATTTCATGTACAGTTTCAATCCACAATCCTCATCATTTTCTCATATTCTTTGATCTAAAGTTGAAAACGAAGTGATGGAATATGAAACTGGAGATCATGATCAGTATCGAGTGAAGATGGAATGGGAAGTAGGTCTTCCCACCACTCACGACGAGCTAATACCTTTATCTCAGTGCTTGATTTCTTCAGAGCTGGCGTCGGCTTCCGGCATAGTACCAGAGCCGTCGCAAGATACCTTGGCGAGTCTCCGGTCACAGTCACAACCGTTGTCTCCGTCGTCGAATAATTTCGATTTCATACTCTTAGAGGATCAAAGGACGTCAAAGAATTGCGTAACTGTGGGAGGAGACGACGAGGACGACGACGACGACGTGGATTTTCCATGGGAGGATGATTCGGAGTTGATGAAACGGAGGAAGATGAGGAATATCAACGACGCCCGTTTGCGACTAGTTTGGACCTCAGAGCTTCACAAGAGATTCATAGACGTGGTGACTCATTTAGGTATAAAAGAGGCAGTTCCAAAGACTATTATGAAGTTAATGAATGTGAAAAGTTTAACTTGCGAGAATGTCTCGATTCATCTTCTAAAGTATAGATTGTTTATGGTAAAGATGAATGGACTTTCCAACAAGATGAAAAGGCTATCCATCCACGAGTCTTCTTCTTCAGATCATTTGTTTGGTTTAGTGCCACGGGAGTCCAGTGGACAGGAGAAATTGAATGTTACAAGTCTACAGCAAATGATGTCAATGACTAAGTTATGCTTAGGACATGCTCATGGAAATCTTTGAATGCACAAGAAATAATCCCTAATTAAAAAGGGTTTAAATATATAGTATCCATACTGTAATACCACTTTAAGACAGTCACTTAATTAGTTAAGTTTGTATTATCTATGTTATAATTGTTATATTTACAGAAAACTATTTTATTTTTTTATGATATCACAAATTCACATTTTCTGAATTGTTTTTCCTTTTTCATACAGTTGAAATTGTCCTTCCATCAGCCTCTTATTATTGATATAAAAACTTTAATTATTTTACTTAAAAACTATAGTGCTTGTACGAATGTAGAGGCGGTTGCATATGGTCATCAACTTTAGAGCAAGAATTTTTGCCAAAAACATCTTTAAGAGTTGTTGAATCAATTGTAACTCGTTTCCAATAACCATCTTATTCTCCAATTACCTACCTACTAGTCCAACCATTTGTTATGATTTATCTTTTAGTTTATGATTAATTATAACATACACCAACAAGTTTTAAACAACTTTATAACCGAATAAATCCAATTTTGATCCTAGTGAAAATGGAACAATTTAATGTCTAGAAATGTTTGATTATAAACTCCTTAATTAATGGATTATAATATTATTTTCATGTGAATTAAAGACTAAAAAATGTCTTCCAAATTTCTTTGGGCAGTTTTAAATATGAATTCATAATGCAAGGCAGAAAAGTATAAATTTTCAATAATAAGCATAAATACTCGTAAAGGCAATGGTTGCGGAATCGGCCCATAAAGAAGTGAGAGCTAGCTTTCAACATTTTTTTTTAATAAAACCAAATATTCAATTTGGTATTATTAATTTATTATATACGTTGTTTATTAGAATATTAATTAATTTATTTAAAAGGAGATAAATAGAGTTGATACAAACATTGTGAATGATAGAAATTAAAGAGAAACATAGCTCATAATAAACAACAATAGGGGTAAAACTCTATAGAATCGTACATGAGATTTTTCATGTCATACGGCTCCTCGTTCTATTCTTTCGAAGTCATCGGATCCTTTTTTCAAATAAGATCTTCTGCTACCAAATCCTCTATTCCCCTATTTGGACCAATCATAATGTAACATTATTATTTTATTATTAAATCAAACTTTGAGTTAAAATGAAGAGAGAGATTCGAACCCGGATTTAATTCCGGTTTTCAATGTAAAATTGAATGAAGCGAGGCATTGTTTAATGAAGCTTGTTTCATTTGACTCCGTAAATAAAACACATTAATTATTTTATATTCTATATAATTATATATTAAATATAATTATAATATAAAAACATATTTATAATTTTATTTATGATGTATTTAAATTAAGAGGAGTGATAGAGAGAGGAATTTTATAAGGGAATTTGGTGAGGGAATGACTTGGCATCACCTTCATTGGTTGGAAAATATAAAAGTGGGAGGAAAGAGAAAAAATAGTGAAATTATTTGATTTTTTCAGATAAGATTATGGCAAGTCATTCCCTCCTCTAATCATTTTCTTTAAATTATTTTGTATTATTTTTGTTATAATTTATATAATTATATATATACAAATATAAAAACATAATTATTTTGTGAGATAATTAAATTAATTTTTATTAATTATTAATTATTAATTATTTTATTTGTGATATAACATACTAATTATTTTATAATTTATATAGTTATAAATTTATTTGTGATATATTTAAATTAATTTATAAAAATCATTTCATAATTTATATAATTATATATTAAATATATATATATATCTTTAAATTTATATTTAAGATATTTAAATTAATTTATTTAAATTAATTTATAATTTATATAATTATATATTAAATATATATAAAAACATAAAACCATTAACACGTTAATGCAAAACTGTAAAAACATTCATGTCTTCTACTAAATAATTAAAAAGGGTGAAACAAACGCTAACTAGTTAAGCAAACTTCACTAGGTATTTATAGGCTTTTGAGTGAAACAAGCGCTACCTAGTGAAGAGTGAAACAAGCGCTACCTAGTGAAGTTTTCTTCACTACGTTTTTACAGCGCATATATGAGTGAAACAAACGCTACCTAGTGATGTTTGCTTTATTTCTATTTACATAACTAATAGGAGTAAAACAAGCGCTACCTAATGATCCTTGCTTCATTTCTATTTACAACACTAAAGTAATAATTTAAATAAATAGAATTTTTTGATGCACTCCCACTATTTACTTTATCTCTCATCGATTTTCAAACCCTAGCACGGATCTTCTCCACTACAATCTTCTCGCAAAATGGCATTTGATGGGGGTGGCGTCGAATGTTCTTTGTGGTATTGGGATGATGTTAATGGAACATTGGATCCCTTAAAGTGTGTAGCAATTTGTTGTTGTGCATATGCGATTTCTCTATTAGAAATCGTCCGTCGAGTTTTTGTCTTTTTTTGCAGATCCGGGTTAACTAGATCTGCAAGAGAGTGTTCATCTTTTTTTAATTGTCTTCTCAAAGTGTCTGGATGTAGCCGTCTATTAATCATGTAAAACCCTAAATGATCTTTTCGTATTTCTTAACAGGTACAATGTCGACTTTATTTAACAAATATTGCGATAAAAACACTTCATATCATTCATTATTCATCAACAATTATTACTACTGATAACGAATAATAATATATTTGGACCCTTGAATCCCTTGAAGCGGGTAGCTAATTGCTGTTGGATATCTACGATTTCTCTGATACAAATTATTCGTCAAGTTTTTGTATTCTTTCTACAAATTTGTTTACAATATAGACGATTTTTTTCCAGTTTTACCTAGGATTGTGCAAAAAAAAAACGGAAAAACGGAAAACCGGTAACCCAACCGAACCGATAGTTAACCAGTTTCATTTTAACGGTTTATTGGTTAACTGGTTTTAGCGGTTTTGGTTAACCGGTTTTTTACCGGTTAAACGGTTCGGTTTTTAGTTTACCTATTTTTTAACGGTTTAACCGGTAATAATTTAATTATATATATATTTTATAATTTGTATTAGTTATTTTAAAAATAATATTTAATAATCTATAATTTTTTTTATTTTAAAATTTTAAATTATAATTTTTAATGAATTATTTTTTAAAAACACTATAATTTATATAAAAAAATTTACAAATATAAATTAAAAACAATATAAAATAATTTCATTAAAATATGTAAAATTGTTTTTATAACTATACAATAACTTAAAATTATAAGTTAATTCAAAATCAAAATAACTATAAAATATATTATATTATTACAATAAAATAATTTATTATAACATATTTCTAAATATATTAATAAAATATATTATAATAATAATATAATATATTATAATATAGACAAAAAAGAATAGAGAATAATATAATAGGAAAATGCAAATAATAATTTAAAAAAAAAATCATTTCAAAATTTATTACTTAACTTAAAAAATTGAATTATCGGTTCATGGTTAACCGGTTAACCGGCCGGTTAAACACCCTAGTTTTACCGATAGTTGACCGGGGATGGGACATGGATTATATTTGTGTCCCCGCCCGAACACTAAAAACACAATTAAATATATAACATTACTATTATATTTATTTATTCATCATATTTTATAAAAAAATTTAAGTCTATTTTTTATAATAATATAAATATTTAATATATATAATATAAAAAATTTAGTTATATAATTTTATTAATGATTTGTTTTTAAGAATATGATATAACGATGCTCAAATCGAACGAGACGAGTATGATAGTAAAAATAAATCTTCAAAATAGAATGAGGCGGGGATGATAAACGCAATCCCGCACAATCCGCCCAATTGTTATCCCTATCATCGAATCTTTCAACTCATGTCTAAATTACTAAAATAACCTTTTCATAATTTTCTTTAAGGGGAGTCTTTTCACACACCAAAATAACAACTCTCACTGTTTAGTTTTTTTTTTTTTTGGTTATTTTTAAAATCATTTTTTCTAAACACGAACTTTATAAAATAAGTATATAATAATCTAAAGTTTACATAAGTTAATAAACTTATACTAACAACTTATAATAACTAAATAACCGCCTATTTATTTTTCTTCGTCCTCTCCACTAAAGAAAAACACAGTAAATTAAACAAATTTCACCTTGACAATTGCGTCGAACTGATATATAGCCCAATATTTGAGTCATTTACTTATTTCAACAATCAACCATCATTTTTGCTCGCTCTTCATCAACTCAATCATCCAATAAACTAATACTAAAGAAACTTAGCCCATCAGATTTATTATTAATTGAGCATGTAATTTTTCAGACAGTCTATTTGTGTTCATCAACATCTCAACTTAATGCAACTGATCCCTTGGCAGAGGTCTGCTTCCTGCAGCTTTATGAGAAGAAGTGTTAACTGATGATTCATATAGGTTTGCAGAATGAACATATTCATAAAAATAAACAAAATTTATTTTCTAAATATACTATTAACATAGTTTCCTCAGCCAATTCATTATTTAGAAAGGTGGTACATAAAACATATTCACACCAAAAAGGAATAACCACATTATTAATTCCCATCTACACTCTTTAGAAACACACAAGCTAGTTGATCTCTTAATGGGGAGATCTCCTCAAAGATAGGAAGCCGCCTCCACCTGAAACTCGCAGAGTACTTATCAACTATATCTCCACCTACAAAGCCCAATTCGCTAGTCAACAAATCCGTGGCTTGAGCCGAATCGATCTCCAACAGCAACTCCTCAGCCCGACTTCTAATCTTGATTAAATCACTACCAGCCAACCTTCCAATGACAACATCTTCAAGAATGGACCGAGCTTCGTCAAACCGCGCTTTCTTGATCAAGCAATGAGCCAAGATGCATGCCTTACTGGAATCAGGATCAACCATCTGGGTTTTCTTGTACACAACCTCAGCTACTATGTAATTCCCTTTTTGCATGTATGCCCATCCTAAATTTCCCTGAAAACTTAACAAAATCAGATTGAATTTTTACTTTGAAAAGTAAAAATTGTCCTATGTACTTTTACCAATAATCTTGAAGTCTCTTGCTTGACTGAAACCTGGATTCTCTTGCCATGAGATTTAGCAGATTTTGTGGGTTTTCCATTGAAAGTCTCACCATTATAAATCATCCTATGTTTATGTCTCAACATGGCTATTTGCTCATCAACTTTCCCACATTTCTGCATTATTATATATATAGTTTAGGTATAAATGAAGGCATTAAAGATTGTATATAATTAATTAATTACGTACCTTGTACAAATCAATGAGGACATTGCCAATTGAATGTTGGGATTGTTTGGGGCAAAGAAGTCTAAAGGACTTTACAGCTTCAATGGCTTCTTCAGTTCGATCCAATTGATTCATCACAACTGCCATATCTTTTAGTGCACTTTCCACTTTGTCTCCTTCATTTATTACCTTCCAAAACCATACTATTGCTCCTTCTAAGTCCTTCTCCACCACCTATGCAAATTGCAAACAAAACCCAATTAAGTGAAGTATATATATTCAAATCCCGGCAAAGTTGTAAACGAAACAAATTCGATAAACATCATCTTAACAGAATATTTAAGATTTGCATTCAATTGAATAACACTTACTAAACCATAAAATTGTTAGAATAGAGAGCTTAGTCACCAACATATGAGTTCTTTTACCCAAAAACTTTTCAACCACTCAATAAAAAAGAATAAAATTGTTATTGGTGAATGTTAAAAATAATAATGACAATTTACATAAGAATCAAAGGATTAATTTAAAAATTACAATAAAAATATAAATTAAAATTTTCTAATGTTAAAGTTGTTATATAGATTGTATCACCTCAAGTTGTGCACATAACACTTGAAATGAAACCGAAAACATTAAATATTATCTATGAAATATAAATAATGATTTTTTTTTACATAATTATCTTACGAGTTAGCTTTATATTGACACTGACACGAATTATGGTAAACTATCGGTAAAATATTTTTTTAAAAGTAAAATACCTGTAAAATTAAGATTTTAAGCAACATAATTAACTATTATGATTGACCCTATTGTTGTTTGTGAATGAATTATATATACTGTAATAATCTTAGAGATTAAGAACTTTATGTCAAAATAGTGTCGAGAATGATGTGTCAACACGTGATTAATCTTGAAAAATTAAATTTCTCTCATATTGTTGTTGCAATGTAATCACCCACAATAACTCCTTACCAGCTTCAGTTGCTGCAATGTATTCTGTTTCTGTTGTTGACAAAGCCACACATTTCTGCAACTTGGATTGCCATGACACGGCTCCCCCTACAAAAGTAAACACATAACCCAAAGTGGATTTTCTGTGATCTAGATCTCCAGCCATATCAGCATCTGTGTAACCTTCTAACACAGTTTAACCATTTCCAAAACTCAAACACAAATTGTAAGTGCCTCTTAGATATCTAAGAATCCACTTCACTGCTTCCCAATATTGTTTTCCTGGATTAGAGAGGAACCTACTTACCACACCGACTGCATGCGCTATATCTGGCCTAGTGCAAACCATTGCATACATCAAACTCCCTATAGTTGAGGAGTATGGAACACTAGACATTTTATCATTTTATTTCTCTGTTGATGGACACATCTTCTTGCTCAATTTAAAATGGATAGGAAGTGGACAACTTACTTCCTTTGTTTCTTGCATGTTGAATCTTTCAAGCACCCTTTCAATGTACTTCTCTTGTGACAACCAAAGTCTCATAGCCTTTCTATCACGAGTAATTTGTATTCCAATATCTGACGTGCTTGACCCATGTCCTTCATGTCAAATGTCTTGGACATCTCCTTCTTCAACATGGCTATTATCTGAGCATCATGTCCTACAATCAACATATCATCAACATAAAGTAAAAGGATTAGAAACTTTCCATTAGAAAATCTGTTGAAATAAACACACAGATCTACCTTGGTTCTCTGGTACCCATGACTCATCATAAAAGAGTCAAATTTCTTGTACCACTGTCTCGGAGCTTGTTTCAAACCGTATAGACTCTTCTTCAATTTGTAAACCATGTTCTCCTTTTCTTTCACTTCAAATCCCTCTAGTTGCACCATGTAGATCTCTTCTTCCAAGTTACCATGAAGAACTGCAGTTTTTACATCAAGTTGCTCAAGCTCAAGGTCTAAGTTAACTACTAGACCTAACAGTGTACGAATGGAAGTCATCTTTACCACTGGTGAGAAAATATCCTCAAAGTCGATGCCCTGTTTCTATCCAAAACCCTTTACAACAAGTCGAGCTTTGTACTTCACAATTTCTCCATTTTCATCTCTCTTTAGCTTGAATACCCATTTGTTTCTCAATGCCTTTCGGCCCTTAGGAAGTTCCACCAGCTCATATATGCCCATCTCTTGCAATGACTTTATCTCATCTTTCATTGCATTCTGCCACTTAACTTTGTCTTTATGAACTTGTGCCTCCTGAAAACTTTTTGGCTTTCCTTCTTCTGTCAATAGTGTATACTCTGAAGAAGGGTACCTTTTAGAAGGTTGGTGCTCTCTTTCAGACCTTCTTAATGGGGGCTCTTCTGGCTCCTCTTGATGATGTTGCCCCCTGCTCAGGAACATCATAAACAGTCTCATCATCATTACTACCATTCATGTCAGTGGTTTCCTCAATGACTTCTTCATTATGTTCATCTTCATCGGTTACTGTTGACTGTACATGTAAAGGAATTGATATGAGTTCTATGGACTTATCAACTTTCTCTAACTTCTCAATGATTTCTGGATTTATCCCAATCCGACCCTCGAAGAACACAACATCTCTGCATCTAACAATTCTTTTCTTTTCTGGATCCCATAATCTGTACCCAAATTCCTCATTTCCATACCCAAGGAAAATACATGGAATTACTTTATCATCTAACTTGGATCTTTGCTCATTTGAAATATGCACATATGCTTTGCATCCAAACACCCTTAGATGCGAGTATGAAATATTTTTCTTAGACCATACTCTTTCTGGTATTTCAAACTTTAAAGGAACAGAGGGTGACCTGTTTATGAGACAGCAAGTTGTGCAAACTGTTTCTGCCCAAAACTGTTTTGGCAACTTTGTCATTTTCAGCATGCATCTCACCTTTTTCTACAATTGTGCGATCCATTCTCTCAGCCACACCATTGTGTTGTGGAGTTTCAGGCACTGTTTTCTCATGTCGAATTCCATATTTTACACAATATGCTTTAAACTCCTTGGAGGTATACTCTCCCCCGTTATCAAAGCGAAGACATTTCAGTTTATTGTCTGTCTCTCTTTCTACCATGACATGGAACTCTTGAAAGTTATTAAATACCTGGTCTTTCGTTCTCATGACATAAACCCACACCTTTCTAGATGCATCATCAATAAATGCTAGAAAATATCGATTGTCACCCAATGACTCCTCCTCAAAAGGACCACACACATCAGAATAAATCAAGTCTGTTGGGTTGAAATTTTTAATTGATTTAAAAATAACTTAACAATTTTGATTTAATGATTGATGAAATAGTTTTTGGATAAAACTAAGTTCAATAATTGTTAGTTATATCAAATATATAAATATATATTTAGATATCAACATCTTATATTGTGTAGTGGTAAGCATGCCTGCCTGTCATACAAGTGACCTGGGTTCGAATTTCACCAGGTGCAGAATTAATAATTAGAGTTTTGTTAATTTGCAGGCACAACTGAAAGTCAACGCGGAGTTAGACCGATTTTATGAAAAACGTCTAATGTTAGACGTGAGGGTCTAACCAAAGGAATTAGATGTGGAGTCTAATAGATGCAAGGCATTAGACGTGGAGTCTAATAGATGCAAGGAATTAGACGTGGAGTCTAATAGATGAAAGGAATTAGACGTGGAGTCTAATAGATGAAAGGAATTAGACGTAAGTCTAATATACTTGAGGAATTAGACGTAAGTCTAATATATTTAGATAATTAGACGGGCAGTCTAATTAGTGAAAGTTAGACGTGAGTCTAACTCCTTCAAACAAGTCTGAGGTAGAACTAGAATTAGACGTGCCGTCTAACTCAGTGGAGTTAGACGTGCAGTCTAATGGTTATTGGATAATTAGATGGGTAGTCTAATTAGTGAAAGTTAGACGTGAGTCTAACTCCTTCAAACAAGTCTGAGGTAGAACCGGAATTAGACGTACAGTCTAACTTAGTGGAGTTAGACGTCTAATGATTATTGTATAATTAGACGGATAGTCTAATTAGTGAAAGTTAGACGTGAGTCTAACTCCTTCAGACAAGTCTGAGGTAGAACTGGAATTAGACGTGCAGTCTAACTCAGTAGAGTTAGACGTGCAGTCTAATGGTTATTGTAATTAGACATAAGTCTAATTCTATTAGACCAGGCGGTTTCTTGAATCAACTTACTCTCTCTTTAGATATTTTATTCTCAAGTGTATTTTGTAAATCACTACGTGAAGTTGAGAGATAAGTTACTGGACTATTTGATAGTCATTAACAGTGTGTTGTAAGTTAAACAGAGACTGTTCTGTTCAACAGAGTATTAGCTAGCCAACTAACTGTATTTGATTGAAAAGTATAGTGAATCCTTCTGGTGGTTGGAAGAAGGGGTGATGTAGGAGAGTTTGTTCCGAACATCCATAAACAATCTGCTGTCTTATTTATATTCTGTCATCTTCTCCTTCTTTGGTTCTTAGCTTCAAACCTAAGCAAACGTTTCCGCACTTGAATAGTTCAAGAGTTTGCAAGGGTTTGTGAAGAATAAAAAGTGATATTAATCCCTAACAGGATTTCTATCAAATCGTTTATCCAAAGCCGTCATCAATAGCCAGACCCCCATCTCTATAAGTGCCGCTGATCCTATTAATTGGTATCAGAGCCTCGTTTTCTATTCTCAAGCTTCTAAAGAATCTGAATCATGTCTATGATTGTCATCAACAATGTTCCCATGTTCTCAGAGGAAAACTATGTCGTGTGGAAGGTGAGAATCCACGCTCATCTAGCTGCCATAGATGATGACATGTGGTTTGTCATCACCGACGGTTCGATAAAGATTGAGAAGGCTAGATCTGAGTGGACTAGTGAAGATAAAAGAAAGAACAACCTCCATAATATAGCAAAAGACATCCTCTACAAGACATTGGATGACAACATGGCATATAAGATCATTACATGTCCCACTGCCAAAGATATTTGGGAGAAGCTGACTAAAATGTGTGAGGGCAACGAGCAAACAAAAGAAAACAGACTCATGGTTGCCACTCAACAGTTCGATAACTTCAAGATGCGTCCTGGAGAGACGATGACTGAGTTCGATGAGAGATTCAGTAAGGTTATCACTTCTCTATCCACTCTGAGCAAGACTTACAGCAACAGAGAGGTTGCGATCAAAGTCATGCGTGCTTTGCCCAGAGAGTGGGATATTAAGACGATGGCGATGAGGGAGTCTAAAGACCTCAATAAGATGGAGCTCTTTGACTTGCTGTCCGATCTAAAGGCCTATGAGTTCGAGTTGAACTATAGAAATGAAGAGAAGCACCCCACATCCACCATCATAACAAAGACATTGGTGACTTTTGAGGAGCCATCTACTGTCACTGTTGTGAAGGTTGCTGCTATGCAGATTAACAGCAATGCCATGGCTCTTTTCATGAAGAAAATCTGCAAATTCATGAAGAAGAGACACTTCAAGGAAGGAAACAGCAAGTCGAAGCGTGATGAGAAAAAGAAAGATGAGAAAAAGAACAAGAAAGAGCTGAAGACTCTCATGGCGGCTGAAAACAAAGCCAAGTGGGCCGACATCGACTCAGATGATTCATCATCCAACGTCAGTGATGATGAAAAGGTCACTTGCTTCATGGAAAAAGAAGAAGTTGATTCTGAGGTATTTGATTTCTCCTCTGAAAAATTCTCAAGAGATGAGTTAATTACTATACTCAATTACATGGTCATTGAGTACAAGAAACTGTCAAACTCTTTTGATGAACTAAATTTGAAAAACAAATCTGTCAGCTCTTCTTCATCTCAAAACAATGATTCTGAAGTTTTTGAAAACAAAATGGCTGAGCTCTCATCTGAGAATGAGAAGCTCAAGGAAAATGTTCAAACTCTGTTTTCTGAAAACCAACGTTTGACATATGTGGTCGGTTCCTGGACAAAGTCTGAAGATGCAGTCAGACAGCAGATAAGTATGTTGAGGCCTGCCGGATGCAAATCCGGTTTAGGATTTGATGGCAATGACTCAGACAAGTCTTGTGAAAAGTTAAACCTAGAAATTGACAAGTTTAAGTCTATAAACTTTGTCAAAGGGAGCTTAACTGGGAATGGAACTGATCCAAGCTGTGATGAGTTAACCTTAAAGGATGAGATTACTTATGTTCCGCCAACTGTTAACTGGCTGAAACTTAAGATGGAAGCAGCCAGCAAGTCTGACATATTAAAACTTGACAGGAAGTCAATGAGTTTTAGACAAAAACCATCCTCTAAGATTAATTGTTCAGCTGCTAGTAGAAAGACGTCTGCTAAGCGTAAATCATACGCACCGATCACAACGCAACATGGAAAATGCATAAAAATAATCAAAGTATGGATTCCCAAGGGACTAATAAGCCATGGACCCAAAGAAAAATAGGTACTAGATTCGTTATTGTCTTTGAATGCAGGTAAAACAGGAAAGCAGCTTGGAAGAGCCAGACGGCATTTGGACAGCCGACTACTCGGACATAGCATATGACAATCAGCAGCCTGAAGTGGCTGACATCTTCTCAAAGCCACTTCTCGAGTCTAAGTTTTCTTACCTTAGAAATATTTTTAGGATTGTTAGATTATGATAATGTCTAGATTATGTTTAAATCATGAACTCAACTAGTTTTAATAATTTAATTTAAATAATCAATAAGGGGGAAATTGTTGGGTTGAAATTTGTAATGAACTCAATAGGTTTTGATAATTTAATTTAAATAATCAAAAAGGGGGAAATTGTTGGGTTGAAATTTTTAATTGATTTAAAAATAACTTAACAATTTTGATTTAATGATTGATGAAATCGTTTTTGGATAAAACTAAGTTCAATAATTGTTAGTCATATCAAATATATAAATATATATTTAGATATCAACATCTTAAGTGGTGTAGTGGTAAGAATGCCCGCCTGTCATACAAGTCAACGAGGAGTTAGACTGATTTTATGAAAAACGTCTAATGTTAAACGTGGGGGTCTAACCAAAGGAATTAGACGCGGAGTCTAATAGATTCAAGGAATTAGACGTGGAGTCTAATAGATGCAAGGAATTAGACGTGGAGTCTAATAGATGCAACGAATTAGACGTAAGTCTAATATATTTGCGGAATTAGACGTAAGTCTAATATACTCGAGGAATTAGACGTAAGTCTAATATACTTGAGGAATTAGACGTAAGTCTAATATACTTGCGGAATTAGACGTAAGTCTAATATACTTGCGGAATTAGACGTAAGTCTAATATACTTGAGGAATTAGACGTAAGTCTAATATACTTGTGGAATTAGACGTAAGTCTAATATAATTGAGGAATTAGACGTAAGTCTAATATATTTGCGGAATTAGACGTAAGTCTAATATATTTGGATAATTAGACGGGCAGTCTAATTAGTGAAAGTTAGACATGAGTCTAACTCTTTCAGACAAGTCTGAGGTAGAACCAGAATTAAACGTGTCATCTAACTCAGTGGAGTTAGACGTGCAGTCTAATGGTTATTGGATAATTAGACGGGTAGTCTAATTAGTGAAAGTTAGACGTGAGTCTAACTCTTTCAGACAAGTCTGAGGTAGAACCGGAATTAGACGTGCAGTCTAACTCAGTGGAGTTAGACGTGCAGTCTAATGGTTATTGTATAATTAGACGGGTAGTCTAATTATTGAAAGTTAGACGTGAGTCTAACTCCTTCAGACAAGTCCGAGGTAGAACCGGAATTAGACGTGCAGTCTAACTCAGTGGAGTTAGACGTGCAGTCTAATGGTTATTGTAATTAGACGTAAGTCTAATTCTATTAGACTAGGCGGTCTAATAGACGTTTTTATTAGAAGGAGATGTTTGATTTCATTAGACTGATTTTACAATCCGTCTAACTGAAATACATCTAATGCTCAGCTTAAGCAGTATGCTTGAAGCTAGCATTTCACCTAACCACGTGCAATAGCTGTATCCTACTCCTACTCCACTTTCTAGTGAAGATTAGTACGACAGCCAGATGTAACCAATTGATGAATGCCACGTAAGTAAATATTCTTCCCACTACTTGTTCTGTGCAGGACAATTTCAGAAGAATATTTGGCCACTACTAGATTGGTACAGCCACGTTCCATATGCACAGTGCCTGCTGTACTTGTGTACTATGGGCGGCCTTCCAATGGATGTTTGCCACGTATCCAAAAAGAAGATTCGACTGTTGAAGTTTTTCAAAAATATATTGCTGCCTAAGGATGATGATGAAGAGAAGCAGAAAATATAAGACAGAAGCTGAAGCTTTCTCTCTCATTGAATCAACAGATTTCCTGAAGCTTGATTTCTTGAATCAACTTACTCTCTCTAGATATTTTATTCTCAAGTGTATTTTGTAAATCACTACGTGAAGTTGAGAGATAAGTTACTGGACTATTTGATAGTCATTAACAGTGTGTTATAAGTTGAAAAGAGACTGTTCTGTTCAACAGAGTATTAGCTAGTCAGCTAACTGTATTTGATTGAAAAGTATAGTGAATCCTTCCGGTGGTTAGAAGAAGGGGTGACGTAGGAGAGTTTGCTCCGAACATCCATAAAAAATCTGCTGTGTTATTTACATTCTGTCATCTTCTCATTCTTTGGTTCTTAACTTCAAACCTAAGCAAACGTTTCCGCACTTGAATCGTTCAATAGTTTGCAAGGGTTTGTGAAGAATAAAAAGTGATATTAATCCCTAACAGGATTTCTATCAAATTGTTTATTCGAAGTCGTCATCAATAGCCAGACCCCCGTCTCTATTGGTGTCGCCGATCCTATCAAAGTCCAACACATTCTATTTCCTTTTTGATGTTTGACTAAAAGAGACTCTATGATTCTTACCAAATGGGCAGTAGTCGCATAGATCCAGAACCTCATCTTTGGTTGAGGGGATGTGAAGCTTCCTCACCAGAATTCGTAATCCTTTCTCACTTATGTGGCCGAGAGGTTGATGCCACATATTTAAAGAGCTTTCAGCTTGTACTGCATTCAATCCATTCTTGAGTATCTTCACATGGGTTCTGTATAAGGAGTTCCACGACTTCCCTTTTGTTACAATCATTGATCCCTTGCTGAGCTTTCATTCTCTACTACCAAGGTAATGCTTGAATCCATCATTGTCCAATGCATCACCTGATATCAAGTTTAGACGCAAATCAGGAATATGTCGCACATCTTTCAGTGTTAACTGATGTCCCAACTCTGTCCGTAAACAAATATCACCAATACTCACAATGCTCGAGTGACTAGTATTATCCATATTCCCTGTACCAAGATCTCCAGCCTTGTAAGTCATGAATAACTCTCTATTTGGTGTAGCATGATAGCAGGAACATGTATCAACTATCCACTGAACTCCTTGGTGACCTTCTACATGTAAATATTGTTCATTTTTATAAGAAAGAATCACTACATCATCTGTAGTTACTGTGGCTGTGGTATTTTTATTTTAATCATCTTTTTTCTGATTTTTGTCTTCATTCTGTAGTCTTTTCCAGGCTCTACAATTTTTCTTCATGTGACCTTCTTTACCACAGTGATAACATTGTCTTCCCTTAGATTTTGATCTGCCTCTGGATTTGCTATGGCCTCTTAATTGTTGTCGATATTCAGCTCTTCCCCTGTTCTATGTGACAAGGGCATGTGCACTATTTGTAAGAAGACTTCCTTCTTTTCTCCTCATTGAACAAGTTGTTATAACTATACTCATAGTAAGAACACCATTCGGAGCTGCATTACTGACTATCACAACCAATGTCTCTTAACTGTCGGGAATGATCCCAAAAGCAATAAGGCTTGCAACTCATCTTCTAAGGTCATCTCCATCACTACAATTGATTAATCAAACTCTAGAACTCATTTAAATGCTCAGCAACATCTACACCTTCTCTGAATTTCATTTATTAACTTTCGAATCAGAATTGCTTTATTACCTGTTTTTTCTGCTCATACAATGACTCCAACTTCTTCCACAACTCATGTGCAATCTTCTCAATTGCTACATGGTGGTACACGCTATCATCAAGTCACTGTCTGATTGTGCTGACTGCTTTCCAGTTCAATTTTTTCCAATCACTATCAGACATATATTTTGGCTTCGCACTATCTCCTTCAACCAGCTCATACAAGTCTTTACAATAAAGGATATCCTCCATCTTGGATTTTCAGATCTGCCCGTTATTATTTTTCAACCTGATCATTGTGCTATTGTCTTCCATCTCAACCTACAAAACAAGAAACAGATACAAATATTTTTCTCAACTTTAAACCTAATAGTTGAGGTATACAAACAGAGAAAACCAATTTCATTCAGACTCAAGCTAGTCTAGATATAAGACAACAAGAAATTGGAAGCTGAAGATGAAAATGTAAGAGATCTACTGTCTCCTTCTCTTCTTCTCCCTCTATTTTCTTCTCCTCTGTTTCTTCTCTTTTTTTGCAGAATGTCTTTTCTCTCTAGAAGTGATAGAATGAGCAACATTCTTAGGTTTTGTTCATTTAATTAAATGCCTGATTGGGCTGGACCTAAAGGTCCAACACTGAACACATTTCTACAGATAATACTCCGGTCAGAGGATAATCTCGTATAGTTGAAATAGTCGACCTGAAATGTGGAAAACCTGAGGGAACGTGGCCTGTCCGAATCACTACACGACTCAAGAAACTAGGCTTCATAAAATTGACGTCTTCTAAATCTGGAAAATAAGTTATTAGTCCCTTTGTATTAATGTTTGTTTTTGTTTGTTTATTTGACTGTTTAATAGTTATAGACATGATATGATATACATTTAAATCGAGATGTTTGCTAATTAATTAGAAATAAGATGTATGTTTCTTCATCAATTTTAAAAAATGAATATTGTTAAGAAAAAGGCAAACAAAAACATCACTTCTTTTTCCCAGCTTTTCCATCTTTTCTTCTAATGATTTCATCGGCATACTTGACTCCCTTACCCTTGTATGGTTCAGGCGGCCTCCATTTTCCGATGGAAGCTGCAAATTCGCCAATGGCGCTCTTATCATACCCGCTCACCACTATTCTAGTGTTTTCCTCCACCTTCACCTGCAGGCCATCTGGGATTTCAATCCAAACCGGATGAGAGAAACCTAGATTCAATACCAAGTCTTTTCCTTGATCAAGTATTGCACGGTACCCAACACCCACTAATTGGAGCCGTTTGTTGGGTAAACTTATGCCCGAAATTGTAGGGTGTTTGTTTGTTTTTTTATTCCTAAAAATAGAGTAGTGCTGGTAGTGGTAGCAGGAAGTTAGGAAGTGCTCACGGTTTTGCATCGTGGGTTTGTAAGTTTTTTTTAACATGTTTTGTTCTCTACTATAAATAATAAACCAAAAAGTTATTGATTAAGGTAGCACCAAAAATACTCTCTCTCTTCTTTTCTTTGGCAAGTTAAGTTTTTCCCTTCATTTGGTATCATAGCGGTTATTGTATGCCTAAGTATCCCCGATTCAACCTGATGTCTATCGTCACCGGAGAAGAAAGTTCTTGTAGCGGCAAGATTCAACGGGATACACTACGGTATGTGTATCCAGAACTCACCATGAAAAATTACACTTGCTGGAAGATTCGGGTACATGCATTGATGGAGGACCAGAAGGTTTGGGAAGCGATCTAGCCGGCTGCCGGAGTGGCCGTTGATGTCAAGAAAGACAAAAAGGCGAAATCGCATCTAATCCAGTACCTGCCGAAGATCTTCTAATGCAGGTGGCAAACAAGAATACGACGAAGGATATTTGAGACTGCCTCAAGACGAGGTTCGTCGGCGCCAATCACATTAGGGATGCGCGATTACAGACGTTGAAGAGTGAATTCGACGGTATGCGTATGAAGGAGGACGAATCTCTGGATCAGCGCGCTGGAAAATTGTCGGCTATGATGGTGAAGTATAGTAGCCTCGGTGGTTCTCTTAATGATGCTGCGCTTGTAAAGAAACTGTTTGACACAGTTCCTGAGCGTTTCATTACCATCATCGCCGGCATCGAACAATTCTACGACCTCTCTACTTTGGTATTTGAGGATGTCGTAAGTAGACTCAAGGCGTTCGAGGAGAGAACGTGTCGCCCCATAGCAGGTGCGAGAGGAGACGGGCAACTCCTCTACACTCAAACGGAGCGGGAGGCACGCTAGAAGAAAATGGGTAGCGAGGGCTCCGGAAAGGGCAAGATACCGGAAGCAAGTACTTGTGGAAGAGGGCGTGGCTGTGACCGTGGCACTAGCCGAGGGCGTGGCGGGCGCCCTAGTGGGCGTGGAAACTCAACGGGGAAAGAGGTAGCAGGTGGTGGCACACGTGACTACAGTAATATTCAGTGCTTCAACTTCCGAAACTTTGGCAATTTTGCCAGCCAGTGCAAAGAGAGGAAGAAGGGAGAAGAAGCACACCATGCCCGCATAGATATTGTGGAACAAGCACTGCTGCTCGCAGTATCGGAAGAGCCGACCTCGATCGAGCAGATGGAAGTAGCACAGTTGGAGACCGTATCTTTGATGGAAGAGAAGGTCTTCCCCGAACTATACTTAGCGAGAATAGACACAACCACCAGAGGCACGTGGTACCTTGACAACGACGCCAACAAGCACATGTCCGCGATAGAGAGAAATTTCAAGAGTTAGTTGAAGCAGTCACGGGCAAGGTGAGATTCGGTGATGGGCTTACTGTGCAAATTAAGGGAAGAGGATCCATTTTGTTTGAATGTAAAAATGGAGACCAGTGGGCTCTTAGAGATGTGTATTACATTCCACAGTTATGTAGCAATCTCATCAGTCTTGGACAAATGACCAAGATTGGTTACCGTGTGGTGCTGGACGAAGGCAAGCTAGAGGTGATTGAAAAACCCACGGGGCAGTTGCTCATGAATGTACTTCGGTCACCAAATAGGCTATACCATATTGAGCTAACAAGGGCGAGTCCGGTTTGCTTGCTCACTAAGATGGAAGATCCAGCATGGTTATGGCATGGTCGTCTCGGCCATGTCAACTTCAAGGCTTTAAAACGTCTAATCGACAAGAACATGGCTGCAGGATTGCCACCTATCTCACATCCGGATCAATTATGCCACAGATGCTTGGTGGGAAAGCAGACTCGGGGAACATTCCCGCAAAAGACGCCCCATCGGGCAGAGGAGCAGCTGGACTTGATTCATGTCGATCTTTGTGGGCCGATTACCCCATCGACGAGCAGGGGTAATAAGTATTTTATGTTACTTGTTGATGATTATTCAAGATGGATGCACGTGTCTTTTTTGGAGAAAAAGGATCAAGCATGTGTAGAGTTTGTGAAATACAAGGCCTTGGTGGAAAACTGGTGTGGACTACGCATCAAAACGCTGCGGTCTGATCGCGGAGGCGAGTTCCTAAGTACAACATTCGAGGAAGTCTGCGATGAAGCAGGGATTCAACGAAACCTCATGGCGCCCTACACGCCACAACAAAACAGCGTTGTCGAGCGAAAAAACAGGACCGTGGTTGAGATGGCACGATCCATGTTGAAGAGCATGAAGGTTCCGGGTAAGCTTTGGGGAGAAGCGGTAAGGCATGCAATTTACTTACTGAACCGTTTGCCAATGAAAGCAATGGGGGAAAGAACTCCATTTGAAGCTTGGACAGGGAAGAAGCCACACTTAGGACACTTGCGAGTGTTCGGTTGTTTGGCACATGCAAGGGTGGCAACTTCACACTTGAAGAAGCTCGAAGACCGGAGTCAACAGTTAGTGTATCTCGGTGTCGAGGATGGGTGCAAAGCACATCGCCTACTCGATCCTCGCCGGGGTAAAGTAATTATAAGTCGTGATGTGAAGTTTGAAGAAAAAGTACCATGGCAGTGGGATGATGGTGCTGATATATGGGGATCAGCAAAGTTCCATGAAGAAGGAGGAGTTGGAGTTGTGTGGAGTATCGGAGAGGAGATAGAGGCCGCAAGAAGTAGATCAGAAGCAGTAGCAACAGAATTCATGAATTCGGTACAACAACAGTAGATACCAACTTTAGGCTCACCCGAACATGGTTTAACCGAATCCATGAGTTCGGTACAACAGCAGCAGATACCAACTTCAGGCTCACCCGAACATGGTTTAACCGAAGCCATGAGTCCGGCTCAACAGCGACTTACTATTGGTTCGGTTGGGTACGGCTTAAGGGGTACTCCAGTAATGCACGAGTCTCCAAGCGATCAACTCGACGCAACCATCGATCCAGCTCAACCACAAAGATATCACAGCCTCGTTGATATCTACAACACAACAATACCGATTGAAATAGAGGACCTCGAGGAGCTTCTCCTGACTTTGGCAAAGGAACCGTCAAGTTTTGCGGAAGCCAAGCAAGAGGTATGTTGGCGCAAGGCAATGTTGGAGGAGATGGACTCCATCATTAAGAGCAATACTTGGGAGATGGTTGATTCACCAGTAAGACATCGCCCAATTGGTCTCAAGTGGGTTTTCAAGGTAAAGCGAGATGAACGAGGTATGATTGTCAAACACAAGGAACGGTTGGTCGCAAAAGGATATGTTCATAAATAGGGTATTGATTTTGAGGAAGTATTTGCGCCTGTTGCTCGTCTCGAATCTGTGCGACTCTTGATTGCAATGGAAGCGCATGAGGGGTGGACTATGCATCACATGGATGTCAAGTCAGCGTTCCTCAATGGTGAACTAAATGAGGAGGTTTATGTGGCACAACCTCTCGGTTTTGTTGTCATCGGTCAAGAGCACAAAGTGTTGCGGCTCTGAAAGGCTTTGTATGGAATGCGACAAGCTCCAAGGGCGTGGAACGCCAAGCTAGATGCGAGTCTGGTAACCTTGGGGTTTGGGCGGAGCACGATGGAACATGGAATGTACACGAGGGGCTCTGGGACAGGATTGTTGATTGTGGGTGTATACGTCGACGATCTGGTTATCACTGGAGCAGACAAAGCTGCCATTGACAAGTTCAAAAAGGAAATGAAGAATTCGTTTAGTATGAGTGATCTAGGGCTCTTGTCATACTATCTCGGCATTGAACATGTTCAGTGGGTGGATGGTATCGGTATTAAGCAAGAGGCATATGCAAAAAAGCTGTTGGATCGGAACGGCATGAAGGAATGTAATCTGTGCCACGTTCCGATGTAGGAGCGGCTCAAGTTATCCAAGCCGGTACTACTCCGACCGTCGGTGTCACTGAGTACCAAAGCATTGTTGACTCCCTCCGGTATTTGGTGCACACTCGGCCCGATCTAGCTTACGCCGTTGGTTATGTAAGCAGGTTTATGCAGGAACCGCATGAAGAGCATTTTGCTGCGGTAAAGCACATCCTTCGGTACATAGCAGGGACTCAATCACTTGGATGTTTTTATGGGAGAAAAAATAAGGAAGTTCAGGCTACCCTAACTGGTTTTAGTGATAGTGATATGGCTGGTGATCCAGAAGACAGGAAGAGCACAACGAGAGTATTATTCTTTTTCGGTCTTGCCCAATCACATGACAGAGTCAAAAGCAGAAAGTGGTGGCTCTTTCATCCTGCGAGGCAGAGTATATTGCAGCCACAACAACAACATGCCAAGGTGTGTGGTTGTCTCGATTACTTAGTGATCTCATCGGCAAGGAGCCCAAGGCTGTCACGCTCAACATTGACAACAAGTCTGCAATCGCTCTTTGCAAGAACCCGATGTTCCACGATAGGAGCAAACATATCGAGACGAGATATCATTTTATACGGGAGTGCATTGAGGATGGCAAGATAGTAGTGGAGTACATGGCTACTTATAATCAACTAGTGGACATTCTGACCAAGGCGCTTGGTCGAGTCAAGTTTCTAGAACTTCGTGAGAAGATTGGCATGGTTGAGATCAAGGAAGGTCACAAGCTTAAGGGGTGATTGTTAGGTAAACTTGTGCCCGAAATTGTAGGGTGTTTGTTTGTTTTTTTATTCCTAAAAATAGAGTAGTGCTGGTAGTGATAGTAGGAAGTGCTCACGGTTTTGCATCGTGGGTTTGTATGTTTTTTTAGCATGTTTTGTTCTCTGCTATAAATAATAAACCAAAAAAGCTATTGATTAAGGTAGCACCAAAAATACTCTCTCTCTTCTTTTCTTTGGCAAGTTAAGTTTTTCTCTTCACCGTTTATCAAATCCTTTAGAGACACTCACCACCATGTTGTCAGTCAGAGTCCTGATAAAAATAACAAACCAAATTTCAATAACAATTCAGTAATGAAGAGAATAGTTCTCATTTCCATCAATTACCTCAACCTGAACCAGCCATGCATTTGGTTGGCCCTTCTGGTTTCTAATTCCTTTCTGACTCTAAGTTCCCCGGATTCCTCTTTCTCAACCTTAACTTCACGCACTTATCAGTGATGGAAAGCTGACCAAGAGGACCCTTTACACTCAAACCCTGTCCTTCCAATGAAAATGTCACATTGGATGGGATACCAATTGGTTGCTTTCCAATTCTAGATTCCTTACACTCAATATTGCTCTTGAAACCTAATAAATATAATTAATATAATATATTGAAAATATAATATAAAGATATCGGTATTATATTATATTATATTAGTTTTCTTACAAGTTTAATTTAATATCTATATAAGAGACATACACTATATAATTGAAACATCATTTGAATAAAATCTCTTTCTATATTCTTAGAAAATCAACACGAATTGCAGCAGTTCTAGTCTAGCAGAAATACAAATTCTACTCCTCTCACTCCACAAGGAAGAGCTCAAGTTGATGAGAATTAGAAGAAAATCAATGTAAATGGAAAACCAACCAACTCCCATTTTCTCATTCACATATATATTCATGTGGAAGACCAATTTGGAAAACATACACATTGACATAGCTACAACCCAAAATTGCAGCTTCCATATTGGAATTAATTAATCTCACAATTAAAACAACAAATTAAGAAGCAGATTTCCATACATCAACATATTAAACCGTAGCATAAAGCCTTAAAATTTGAGTCATTTCTTGATATTGACTATACAGTAGGAGGAGAAGTCTTACGCAGTCTGAAAGGAAGTAGAAGCCATGGGAATCAGCTTTGCGGCTTGCGCCGATGGGTGGATCGGAATGGTGGGATTGTGCAAGAAAGGCGGCTTCGGCTTTCACTTTTTTTCTTTTTTTTTTAACTTAGAAAAAGAAGACCTATCTAATTACAACGGACAACGGTTATCCGGCCATACGTTGTGTTTGATTAAGCTTATAAACTGGATTATGGGTGTTTTATAATAATCTGCTACAATAATAATAATAATAATAATAATAATAATAATAAAATATAAATTTAAACATATATATTTCCTTTTTCATTTTTTACACACAAATCCAAAGTTATATGATTAATTTATTTTATTTATATATTCTCTTTACTTTATTTTTATTTATTTTTAAAACTGGTATAATATTATTTTTTCAAATATTATAAATTTTTTAAATATAAAAAGAGGAATGATATAGGAAAGAAAGAGAGATAAATTACGTGATAATTTCATTTTGATTCAAATTCTCTCTTCCAAATTCCATTTTCAATCATTTCTCTTATAAAAGTTAATATATTTATATAATTTATTTTAAAATAAACTATTTTTTAATTTAAATAATTTATTATTAAATTAAAATATATATATATATTATTAATTATTAAATATTATAAAGATATATAAATAAATAAACGGGAGTATAAACTTAATAGGGTTTACATTGAGTAGACAAAATTATAAAGAGATAAAGTATGAGGCAAAAACGTTGTATTTATTCCTCTTCAAAATGAAATATGGTTGCAGTTGAAGTTGACGTAACTTATTTGAGCGAACCACTATAAATCTGTATTTTCTTGTCTTCTTCTTTTTTCGGTAAGGGTCGAGTTGATGATGTGATATGAATCTAGAAAAAGATGCGCTCTTTTGCGTTGGATCTCGAGATGACAACGGGTACTCTATCCGTCAGGTAGTGAAGTACCTATCCCCGAACCCAATTTTCATTATACTACTCGACCTCAACCCCGAACTCGATGAGTATCTGTATACTTCTATTCTCATTCCCGATTCATCGGGTAGCCGATACCCGACGAGTACCCCATTACGAACCCGATTAAATAACTTATAAAATTATAGAGATTGAAGAAAGAGAAACATAGTTTTAATATTTTTAAAATTATTAAAATAGAAATATTAAAATTATAAATAAAATTATTACTTATCTAATATTTTATAGATCTTGAAAAAGATAAACTAAAGTAGAGAAAAAGATAAACTAAAGTAGAGAAAATGTTAGAAAATAAATATGAAGAATTATGAGAGATAAACAATATTTTGTTATTAAAATAAAAGTTGAAGTTTAAGATTTATGTAAAGAAATAAGTTAAAATGTAATTTATTTATGATGATATTTGAAATGAAGCGTGAATAAAACTAAATTAAATGATGTATATTTAATGATATTTGTAATGATAACGAATTTGAAAAGTTACACATTAAACTAATAAAAAAATTGTTTTTAATATTAATATAGTCGGGTATCGGATTTAAGTTTCGCAGGCTCTCCATCCCCGACCGAGTACCTTCTTCTCCTCCTCATGTCCAACCTCGATTTAAAATATCTCAACCCGACCATTAGATACCTACTAATTGAGTATACGATATCCAATATACGGTATCCATTGCCATCACTAGTTGGATAATGGTCGGGCCTGGCCAGGCGAGCCTAACTTAACTTTGGCCTTGTCTAGAATAAGAAAAATATATTTTTATATAGTTTTCCAAATCGTCTGTTATCTTTAAATAATAATTAATTGTCAATATTTTATAACAATACACTAAGGTAGCGTTCGGTAAGTTAAACAAATTATGTAGGGTATAAGTTGTATAGGGATATAAATTATAACGATGTATAAATAATATAGGGTGGTATAACTTATATAGATTATTGATGTTTGGTATGAATTATAAGGAATGGTATAAATTGTATATGGTTTATAATTTTGTGTTTGGTATATATTACAAGAATATAGTATAACTTGTATAGATATTAATTTAAAAATATTTTTATTGTTAATATTTTTATTTATATTATAAATAATATTGTTTATTATTATTATAAATTATTGCAGTGCTATTATTTAATAATTAACATAATTTAAATTAAAATATAAAAAATTAATTATAATATAAATGATAAATTATGTTTATTTAATTTAAATATGATTGATAATTGTAATAAAATAAATTAAAATTAAAATTAAAATATTATTTATAATATAAGTAAATATAGAAAATAATAATTAATAAAATTATTGTTATAAAAATAAATAAATATTTTTTAATTAAAATATTGAAATATTTTAAAAATATTTATATTAAAAATAATTATATATAATAAAATATTTAAATTAAATAAAACATATTTAATATATTATATAATAATTATTATTATATATTGTATAACGAGAAATTAAAAATTAAATGATATATATAAGAATAGTGTTGTAACTAGGGACTTAGTTACTATTTTATATCAGTATAAATTATTTATATTAAACATGAAGTATAAATTATATAGGGTATAAATTAATATCAATAGTAAAAATATAAAAAAACATCATATTAAAATACTATTGCTATAGTTTAGCATACCAAGGTGGTGTTTGATAATGGGTATTACACTGTTAAGATGATATAACTATCCTAATAGTAAATTATATAGGTATTTGGTTATATTAGTTTTATACTAATAGTAAAATCATTGATATAACTTATACTTTCAAAAGGGGTATAAAATAGTATTACCCTATACAATAAGTATTAAAATTTTAATTTTTTTAATCATATTTTTTAAATATTAACTTTATTAGTTTATAATTTAATCTCTTATTAAATTTTAATTATTAAGCTTTATTAATTATAATTATCATCTCTTATATTAAATACTTATTAGTTTATTATTTTTCATATTTTAAACTAAATTATGAAATAATTATTATTATATATTTTTAAAAAATTGTTTTTTATAGTATCTCTAGCAAATAAATAAAATGAAAGGCTTAAGCAAGTGATTCATTTTCATTAATTAATTTATGATTTTATGATTATATATTTATTAATATTAATTATTGATAAATATTTATTTAATTTTAGGAATTTAAATATAATAAATCATATATTTATAAAAATTATATAATCATATAGCATTATTATTTCTTTTTAAAAATATTTATATGATAATTAAATATATTTTTATTAGTTTAAATATAATTAATAATAAAAATTAAATAAGATAAATATTAAAATATTTTATTCTTTTTATTATTTTCTTATACCATTAACCAAACACAAAATTATAAAACTTATATAATTTATACCCTTTTTATCATTCTAACCAAACACTAATAATATATATAATTTATACATGTTAATACCATATACAATTTATCCTTCTTTACAACTTACTTATATTTATATAAATAGTATAATGTACCAAACGCCACCCAATACCCAATAGTATAATACTCCTTTATACCCCCAACCAAACATGGCATAAATTGAGTAAAAAGCCCATATTTTGAATTTTAAAAACTTTGGACTGTTCTATGATGTTTGCTGGGTTTACCCATAGCCTGCTATGTGTTGGATTGCCTAGGAAGCCGGGACACTCTAGATTGTGCTTGCCTGTATTTATTATTATTATTTTTATTCTCTTTTTTATTTTTTATTTTTATATTTTATAAATATTTTTAATTAATAATTTTTTCAATTAATCTAGCTATTGTTAGTCGTGTAGTATTTAGAAACTTACATCTATTTATTTTTCAAAAAAGATTAGTTTTATTTTTCTTTAATTTAAATAGTAACAATTATTTTTAAAAATAAATCTATTATAATTTGTTGGGATAAAGATAAATGTATACATTGACTAAGCAACTATAATGACTATCTTTAATTTGTGTATTATGAAGTTGTACATGGAGTTAGTGTTTTTTATCTAAAAATTGTCTTTTAAAAAAATGTTGTCCTGTTTTCTAAGTAATTTTGAAGTCACCAAATGAATTGTCTTTTAAAAAAAATTAAAATTATTGGAATGCTGAAATAAAAGATATTAATATTCAATTGGATTATTATAGTTTATTTAAAAATATGCTACAATAATTCACATTAAACAAGTACAAAATAGGCTAGTATAGTACAAAAGCTTATCCATAAGTAAAAGAAAAAAAACAAGGAGGAAGGTATGGGTATTGAGCAGTCAAATTTGAGGGTGACAATTATTTTTTTAATAAGATTGTGGTTCAAAGCATTTATTCAAGAGTCTGTTTGATGTTCATTTATTTGGTGTGTTTTATTAAAAGAAATATTATTTGATTTAAATTCGGGTTATTTAGATTTTTAATCGATTTGAATTATTATTATATTGTTTATTTAAAATTAAAATTAAATAAGAAATTTTAATATTTTAGTTAATATATATTGAATAATTAATATATATATATATATATATATATATATATATATGATATGTATAATTTTTTTTGATAAAAAAAAACATTACAAACTTAAAATCAAGCAAACTCTTGGTAGTTGTATCTTTTTAGTTTGACGGTCTTATCTCCAAATATATAAATAATATAATAAATTAAGTAATTAAAATAAGATTTTATTTAATTTATTAATTAAAATATTTTATTTTTATTAATTTTAAATATAGAAAGATATTTTAATAATTAATTTTAAATAAATATTTTTTAAAATATAATTTATTTTTCAATAAAATTATGATATTTTTTTAAGCACACAAAAATTAAATATGACATAAATTTTTTTTTTTACAAAACATGATAAAAAATACAAATGTCCTAACAAATAAAAGACTATTTTTTTTGTTTATATATTATTTTATTTTTCTTTAACTATAATAAAATATATTTATCAGCCTTCTTATTTATTATTTTATTCAATTTATTAATTAAAATATTATATTTTTTATTTATTTATTATTATATATTAATACTTTTTTACTAAACAAATAAAAATACATAAGTTAAAATTACTTCTATTTAATATTTTTAAAATAAATTCATATTTATTTAAATAATTCATATATAATGCATATATAACTGCACAAGTTCCAAAAAAAATCCATAAAAAAAACTGAATAGATGAAACGAACAAATAAAAAATAGATAGGTATTTGACTCATTAAAGTATATTATAATGATACAACTTCACATTCCGATTTGATTAAGTAATAATTAATGTACTAAATATACTATATATATTTATATTTAAGAACTTTCTCGATTTGGTTTATTAAAAAACTCAACATAGTAAAACATTAATTAATTAGGTCTTCAAAATCAAGCATAAACATATTTAGAATGTCCGTGTTAGTGAAATGAATCTCCATATATATTAATTGGGTCGCAAACAAGAATCTTAATCTTATCTTTAGATATGGTTCTTTTCGTTTTTGTAAAAAACTTGTTAAAATAAAATTTTCAATATATTACTTATTAACAATTATATCACTCATTACATTAACTAAAATATTAAAATATCCTATATTTTAAATTATTATTTTTTTATTTTATTCATATATATCAATACTTCAAGTTTTTTTTACCAAAAATAATTATCACATCTTCAAAATCATCACCGATCATTATTTTTTTTCTGTCTTTAAATTTTTTCAAAAACCACAATCCGAAGAAGGCCTTACATCTTACATCGAGAAGTGCGAGTCTTATCATCATCTTGCCTGTCCCAACTACCTATCAAAATCGGTCTTCTTCAACCGCCATCTCCCATTCTTCTCCTATATACTCAAATTACTAGCTAGTATCATCACCATTCCCGGACAAAGAAAAAAAAACAAAAAGAGAATATAATCATTTTTTTTAGGCAGAAAGAGGAAATGGGTGAGGAGTCGACCACCGATCAGTTTTCAACTACTAATTGTACTATGGGGGCGGGGATTCCTGATGATCAAAGTCGACATCAGTACAATTAGTAGTTCAAAACTGATCGGTGGTCGACTCCTCACCCATTTCCTCTTTCTACCTAAAAAAAATGATTATATTCTCTTTTTGTTTTTTTTTCTTTGTCCGGGAATGGTAATGATACTAGCTAGTAATTTGAGTATATAGGAGAAGAATGGGAGATGGCGGTTGAAGAAGACCGATTTTGATAGGTAGTTGGGACAGGTAGGATGATAATGATGATAAGACCCACACTTCTCTCACGATCTAAAGATAAGATTCTTGTTTGTGACCCAATTAATATGTATGGAGATTCATTTCACTAATACCGACATTCTAAATATGTTTATGCTTGATTTTGAAGACCTAATTAATTAATGTTTGACTGTGTTGAGTTTTTAAATAAACCAAATCGAGAAAGTTCTCATTGCGCCGGTCTTCTTTGGGATCGTTTGTCCGGTTTGTGCTCGGCCAGACCGTGTTAACATTGCATGGTTTGAGCAGCAGCGGCGGCTTGACGTTGTACAAGGACCTGCGACCGAATCGCAACAAGAGATCTTTTCTTCAACACATCCCAGGACAATGCTTCCTTTTGGTTGCGATTCTGCAAATATGATTCATGCCACGTTCTTGCCTCTTTTGAGAAGTGAGTGCGGACAATGTCTAGTTTTGTGGCCTCATTCGTCTTGCCCACCCTAAAGACTTGCTCGGAAAATAAGAGTCAGCCCTCCAAATCAGTCCCATCAAATTCAGGAATATTAACATTTGTAAGCCGGGTTGGAGGAAGGTAGCAAGAAGCATTAACATAGGGTCGGGTACGAAATCTTGACCATTATTAAACGCACATCTTTCAATGGCTGTCAAGCTTTTTCCAGTAGCATACCTTTTGTCCATATTATTGCTCAGTTCGACCATCTGCTGTTTAAGGGCCGCATGCATAGTAGCCGATTCGGTCATGTGTAGTTGCAGTGCAACTTGCATGGAGGCATATTGTTGGGACAACCCTTCGAGTAGGGTCTTAAGAGCGTCCATCTTTGTTTGCTACCGGGTTTCTTTCATTTGAGGATCGTCTTGCTCTGATACCAAGAATGTTACGACTTGTTTCGTAAGATGTGTTTATGGGTTCAAGAATCAAGTTCTTGATCTTAGGACCGGTGGAAATTCTATAATCAAAGGGCAGTAGAAGGTTTTGATAGAGAATTTGGGGGAAGGGATAGAAGAACCAAGGGTGCGAAGAGAAATACTGTTGGTCTATACCAAACAGTCTATAGTAAATAATAATAGACGAACGGGGTCGAAGTTCATATCTTCATTATTCCATTTCATGGGTCCTTGGGGAAGAAAGATCAGCCTTATATAGGTGATGTCTTGCCCCAAAATATTCGGTTACAACAACTACTAGAAAATAACAGAATTCGGTTTGTAAAATAGAAAAGGAAAACAAAACAAAATATTAATACAACAAAACAGAAATCTGGCCCATATGCACCATAAGACCGAGAACGGGTGCCGAGAAAGGTTGCTGGAATTATTTTAGGACCGAGGCCTTGATTTTAGCTATTTCTTCCTTGGTTTGAGAACAGAGAGTACGGCAGAGTACACGATGATGGCAAAAATGAGGAGTATACTAATGACAATGATGATGCATTTTCTCGACCGTTTCTACGACTGCGCGATTTGCCGTTTGGAGAACTTGTGCACCCATGTTCCACAACATTTGTCACCTATTTATTGTTTATAATCATCATAATATATCAACCATAATAAATAAATGTATCAACCACAATGCGCCTGAAGTTTAATGTCATCTTAATCATATGTTGTATAAACAATTTTATCAATTAATTATATCAATATAGAACCAAAGAGCTCGTCGTTGTATTTAAGCACAACTAGACCCAACAATGATCACATAAATCAATACAATTAACTGACAAATCATATCATGAATGTGTGGAATGAAAATTGCATTCAAGGTGATCTTTTCATGTCAATTTTCAACTGGTCCTACTTGACTTTAGTGAGATCATACTTTAAACATAATTATACAAAGTGTAATTAATTGAATAATACTTAATTTCTAATCATAATAAAAAAACCTCATAAATATCTATAAAATAACTAAACTGAAAGACAATCAAACTACAAACTCCCACTGAAGTTAGAGATTATTGATCTCTACAACACCAGGTGTCACGTCCCAAAATTCTATCTTTTCCCAACCGAGAGCGTTCGGTCCTAGCTAAGACTTAGGACCGAGTGTTCCGACCGAAGATCCTACAGATGAAGGATTTTAAGGAAAGTACTTTTCTAAACGTTTTATAAACCCACACAGTACTATTTATTCATGTATTTTATATAAACGATGCATATGGTTTCAAAACATGTTTTCATTGCAAGTCCATTGTTTTCTAAAGAAGAATGATTTTAAGTTAAGGGTTATGGAATCTAAGAGATAACCATGGAAGAATTGACGGATACGAGAGGATGGCTACCAAGATGAGCTCTGGTGGTCCGATGCTCTCAAAATATGGCTAGAGGAATTGATGAATGGATGCCTATCCTGGAGGATCATCTCTCTGGGCTAAGGGTCCCAATATGTGCTCAAGTATGCAACTATACATGATTGACTGATGAGATACCCTTAAAAACCCTCATGTATGCAATGTCATAAAAAGTGTTCTTATAAATGCTTGCTGGATCCCTAAACTCACTATGCTTGTGTGGTGTAGGAATCCAGCCAACGGATTTTATGACAAGTGAAGGAAAAGTTGGAGCGGAAGTGTGGTGCCAGAGATGTGTGTCGGAGGAAGGACCGAGACCGTAGGACCGACTTTTATATCAACATTTTCAATGATCTTGTCCAATATGCACCATAGAGCTTCCGCATTTATGTTCAAAATCACGTTGCAGGATGTAACCCACCAAACCAGCAAACCTTGCTAGTTTGTCCTTCCGCACTTGTAATCTTTGTAAGAAGGCTCATGTAGGGAAATGCGTTTAGGGATCTATGAAATATACCTAGAGTTTTTGTTAAGTTTAATTTCGAGGTCAAAATTCCTTTTTAGTGGGGTGGAGTTGTCACACCCTAAAATTCATATTTGACCGAATGTCTTCGGTCCTGGCCAAGACCAAGCACTCTTGTGATTGGAAATTAGGACCGAGGCAAATCTAAGATTTAGAACCGAGTAAATATGTGTTAGGATCAAGAAATATGTGTCGAGGCTAAAGAAATATGTCTTAGGACCGAGGAGACCGAGAGAAATCTATGTCACGGTCGATAGGGTCCGACCGATAGGGCCCGACCGAGGGGGTTCGACTGAGGGGGTACGACTGATTATATTTTCCAGCCCATATTTATCCACCTCATGCTTAGCCACCTCATGCTTAGCCACATCATGCTTAGCCACCTCATGCTTAGCCACATCATGCTTAGCCACCTCATGCTTAGCCACCTCATGCTTAGCCACCTCATGCTTATCCACCTCATACTTAGCCACCTCAAGCTTAGCCACATCATGCTTCAAACCCATACTTATTCAACAAGCTGATGACAAGCAGGTGACCAACATAGTTATCCATTCCATGCTTATGACCAGTAGGTGACAAGCAGGTGACCAACCTAGTTATTCATCCCATGCTTATGACCAGCAGGTGACAAGTCCTTTTATTATAAAATAGTATTCTGCCCATACTTGTCAAGCCAATGACCAGCCCTTTTCCTCAACCGACCTTGACCCTTTGTATTTATATACTTCACCATGGATTGATTAATATCAATCCATTTTCCCTCTTCTCTAAAAATCAGAAGACATCCGTTAGAATTCTTGAAGAACAGCCAACCTTCATAGCAAGATCAAACCTTAGTAGTTTCAAAGTATAAGGCAAGAAAACCTTTATATATCACTCTTTAGAAACCCACACATGCTTATATAATTCATGTATATTCTATAAATTATGCATACTGTTTTTATAACATGAGTTCATTGTATATCCATATCTTTAATGATGAACAACTGTTTTTTAAAGAACAATCTGTTTTCCAAAAGATAATCTGTTTTTCAAAGGACAAACTGTTTTCCAAAGTACCACCTCTTTTCTAAACAAGGATCTGTTTTCAAAAGAAGGATCTGTTTTCCAAAGTATGAAACGTTTTATGGAATCATTGTGAACAATGATGTATAGGAATTGACAAAATGGGGGGAGGGTTATTCAGGATGAGCTCTTGTAGTCTGATTCCAAAATATGTGCTGATGTTTCTATTGGGACTGGACTTCGGGGATGAGCTCTGGAAGATCCTACCCACACAGGCAAGTGTCGAACCAGGTTGTGGGTTTTAGGGATAGACTCCGAAGAGTGCATATCCAAATATGTGTTCAAACCAGATTCCTAACTTTTATGATCAACTCTGAATTGTAAAGGGCTAATATGTGCTTAAGACCTTACTGTACTTTCATAAATGATGATATACTTTACAAACCAGCATGTGGATCCAAAGAAGCTTTTAAAATATCTTTTCTAAAATCTGTTTTATAACTTGCTGGGTCTTTAGACTCACTATGTTTGTGTGGTGTAGGTACACATCCATAGTCTTTTTATGACAAGTAAAGGGAGGCTTGGAGTGGGGCAAGGTGCAGGGATGTGTATGAAAGGAGGGACCAAGGCAGAAGACCGAGCCCTTTGTTGGGTCTATTATTAAAAGTTTGTATTTTATAAGTAAAGGACCGTCTCTTGATTTTGTAAACCGAAATTTTGTAGCACCACTTTTTATACTTAACAAACGCTTCTGCACATGTTTCTGTTTTTCGTTATTTATGTTCATGTTTCAAACATCCCTCACTCGGTCTAAGTAAATTAGGAGTTAGGGGTGTTACACTAGGGCTGCAAATGAGTCAAGCCACTCGTGAGCCGCTCGTAAGCTGCTTGGTCAAAGCTCGACTTGAGCTTGACTTTAACCGAGTTCGAGTCGAGCTCGAGCCGACTTGTTTATTATTCGAGTCGAACTCGAGCTCATATAAAGCTTGCTCGATGGCTTGTCGAGCTTTTTGAGTCTCAAAATAATTAAATATTTTTTATTTATTTAATATTAAAATTTTACACAATATTTTTTTATTTCCCTCTCTCTTCAAAGCCCAATATGAAGGCCCATAATTATTAAAGTAAAACTTTAATTTCTAATATATAATTCATTCATCATATTCTACCATCACTCTTCATCAGTTACTCTTCATCTTCTTTATCAATTACTCTTCTTTTCTTCAATTATTCATCTTCTTCTTCAATTAACTCTTATCTCTTCTTCTTTAATATTTCTTATTCTTCTTTAGTTTTTTTTCCTTCTTCTTTAGTTATTATATTTTTTATTCTTTAGTTATTATTCTTCTTCGATCACTCTTATCTCTTCTTCTTTAGTTTTTATATACTTCTTATTCAGTTTTCACAATTTCTTTTACTCTTTTTTTTTTCTTCTTTCTTCTTTCTTCTTCAATCTTCACATCTCATTAATTCACAAAATTCTATTGGTAATTAAATTTCTTTTAACTTCTTTTATAGTTATTGTTTTTTGCTTTTAGATAATTTCTTCATGTATTAGGAGAAACTTATATTTATATAGATAGAGTTGAATAAATATAAAAAACATTAATTTTCAATTGATTTAGGATAGATAAAAAAAGTCAAGACAAATAATATTAGCGATTTATGATAAAAAAAAGGTTAATATATTATATACATATAATAAAAGTATATTATAAATAATAATGAAAGAGATAAATAAAGATTAATATATTATATATAATAAAAATAAATAGTAGGGATATAATAACTAGAGGAGTGATAGAGTGAGGGAATTTAGTGAGGGAATTTGGTGAGGGAATGACGTGGCATCAACTTCATTGGTTGGAGAGGAAAGAGAGAAAAGAGAGAAATTATTTAATTTTTTCAGCTAATAAGATTATGCCACGTCATTCCCTCACCTAATCATTTCTCTAATAACTAATATGTTATTTATAATATTAAAAAAATAAAAAAATATTAATATAATATTTATAATAAAAATAAATACTAAGGATGTAATAATGAGTATAGTGTATAAAATATTGAAAATGATAAAAAAATGTTAATATATTATATATAATAAAAGTATATAATATATATAATATTAAAAAATATAAAAAAATTAATTTATTATATATAATTCAATTTTGGTTCAAGCTTTCGAGTCGAATCGAGTTTTTGGGTAATATAGTCGAGTCGAACTCGAGCTCAAAATTTTTAAGCTCGTTCGAGCTCGAGTTCGAGTTGAGCTAATAAATACTTAATCGAGTCGAGCTCGAGCTTCAACAAGCTTGAGTTTGGCTCGGCTCATTTGCAGCCCTACACGACACTCATACGAGCAATATTCTTATGAAGAACACAAGACGATAAACTCATTATCAAGAGGTTCATAACCATAGAGTTTGTACATAAATATTTTATAGAAATTTATCCACTTTGTATCATTTATTTCATAACAATAAAACTTGATGTCAATATCACTTAATTTGATGCCTAGTAATATGTCTTAAAATCTACTGCAATAGTGGATGATGCCATAAGTGTTTGTTTGACACTTCTTCAAGAAACGACAAAACCACCTAGCGAAAAATATAATTCGAAGTGAATTTCATACTATTTTGGCATCCCGTAAGATCAGAGTCAGAATACTCAATGATCTCAAGACTTTCCAACTTTCTATATGTGAACATTTAATTCTTAGTTCTTTTCAAATATCTCGTTATTATTGGCTACTTAATGTCAAGCAAAATTTGTGACAAATAAAATGTCACCCATATATAAAACCATACATAGACGTTTACTCCCACTGAACTTGTGATACACAAATAATCAATTAAATTTACCTCAAAACCAAAAGAGAAAATTGTTATTTTGTGAAATTTATGGTATCACTAACGAGATGCTTCTTTAAGTCTATAGATGAATTTCTTTAATTTGCAAACCATATTAATTTGGTCTCTCGACACAAAGTTTCCTCATTGCACCAAATTGTTTTTCAACGTCTCTATTGAAAACCCCTTAACATCTATTATGGTAAAGCTCTCTATATCAAAATATGCAACAAGTACTTGTCCTTAAAGAGTAATTCAATTAAACTGGATTATCATAAAGACACTTGATTTTGAGGTTGTTGAGTTTGTACTTAATGAATTTGATCAATATTGTCTTGTTACTCTTGATTTTTTTAACATTATCATAATATCAATAAAATCCTTATCAATGTCAAAAATACTTGAGATATAAATCAAATATTCCACAATAGAAATTATTGATCTAATTCATTTTTAAAGACAAAATTATTTCTCCCTCCAACTCAATATCCTCAAAAACAATATTGCAGTCTCGTCTAAAAAAAACTATCTTTAACTTGACATAATAAAAATTATAGCCCTTAATCACTTAGAATATTCTATAAAATAGTTGTTCACATTTATTATAAATTTAAGTAACAAATAAATTAAAATAATAATTTATCCCATCTCAAAATACTTAATGCAACATTAATATAAGTCTTTGGACAATAATATTAATTGATAATAGTATTTTGGTGTGATGATCAAACATTAATAATAAGACATGTCAAATAATCAATTTATCTTTAAATGAATTAATTATTCACATAAATAAGACTTTATAATTATTACATATTTATCATCTCAAGTATTAATGCAATTCTGTCAATTAATTACCAGTCTTTTTGGCCAAATAATATAATCAAATGAATTACACAATACTACCATTCAAAATTGTCTTGAATTAATTTTAACAAACATTGTCACTTTGGTGATTATTTGTATCAATCAATACAATTCAAATAATGAACAATAATATCATTATTTTAAATTTAAATATCATATTATTCTATAAATATCCAAATCAATAATATACAATTTTCCAAGAAACATCTAATTTATTTTATTATAAAAAATAAAATTATACCGTGAGTCAAATCATACTTCTTAAATTTGAAATTTGTAATGTGTCATATTAATTAAATTAAATAATAAACCATCAAGATTTATTTGACCAAATTTCAAATATTCTTATTACATAAATCCAATTATTCATTAATTTTTTAATAATCATCAACCTTAATCTTTTAATACTAAAATAAAGGATATAATTAAAATTTTATTATATATACTTAACAATAAAATTATTCCTTAATTCTCTCTTTAAATATATTATATTATATTATATTATATTATATTATATTATATTATATTATATTATATTATATTATATTATATTATATTATATCCTTTAACAACAAATATCCAATGATATTTAATTAATCCTCAATTTAAAACCATCCATAAATCTAGTAAACATTATTAAACAACATTGTAAATCTTTATATTCTTTACTTAATTATTCCATATTATCAAAAATCAATATATCCATATATTTCGATTAAAATATTCATTTTAGAATGTTATCATAATGAGGATAGAATTCACAAATATCCCTTAATCTATAGTCAATATTTCATGATAGATTTAAATTTCATGATAGATTCAAATATTCATTAATCTATTGTCAATCTTTCACCTAGGGTTGTAAACGAATCGAAGCAAATATTTGGTTCATATTTGTGAAACTATTCGAATATTCGTATTCGAAATTTTTTCGAATAATTAATGTGATTCGTATTCGATTTGAAATTGATATTCGTATTATTCGATCCGATTCGAGTATTCGATTCGATTTTTTTAAAACATATTTTATACAATTTATTTGAAAATTTGAAAATTAATATTTTTACATAATATATAACAATATTCAATAAAATTACCTGATAAAAATTAAATAATAATATTCAAATTACTATTTCAATATTCAACTCCCAATACAATGCAATGCAAGTCATTAATTAAAACTTCGCGTAACATAACATAAACAATAATTATTAAAAGAACATTTCATTAAAGTGGTTTGTAAATGAATAACAAATATGTAATTAGAGCTTAAAATGTTAAAAAAAATATATGTATATTCTAAATGATATACAATATTTAATAGTTATATTAGATATGGGTTACAGCGGGTCAAGAAATACATGGCCGGAGAAGAAAAAGACTCACCAGAGAAATCACTAGAGTAGTGTCGAGTGGAGAAGAAGACGAGCGGAGAAGAGAACTACATGTAGGAGGCGGCGGCGACTGAAGTAACGCCGACTAGAGAAGAGAAGAGATGAGATGGAGGCGGTGGTAGATTTTGAATGATTAGCAGCAAAATGACTAAAATGTGGGTTCAAGTTTTCAACTGAAGAAATGTATATATGTACAAGGATTTTAGAATAAATAATATTTATAAAATTAAAATTAATAAAACTATATATATATATATATATATATATATATATAATCGAAGAATATTAGCGAATACCCAATCAAATATCTTTATTTTGTATTTGTATTCGTTTATTAGTTTGAATGTATTCGTTTATTAGTTAGAATCGAATATTTTTATTCGAATTCGAATCACAAAATTCGAATACGAATACCGAATCGAATTAAAAGTATTTGATTCATTTACAACCCTACTTTCAATTTCATAAAACTTAATTTTAATTCAGAATATATGAATCTTAAAAGATAAATATATATCTTTCCGATTAAAATTTTCAAATCTAATATATATATAATCTTCATCAAATTGATTGACAAAACCAATATATATTCCTAATATTATGGTTTGAAATTATCAAAAACAATATATATATAATTCAAATTGATTGACAAAACCAATATATATTCCTAATATTATGGTTTGAAATTATCCAAAACAATATATATATAATTTGATCATTTGAAAAAAATCTAAATATATCTAGGAATATTATGAGATAATTCATGATACATTGTACAATCTTAATATAAACTTATATATATATATTAATATTAATATTAATATTAATGAAATGTATATATATATATATATTAATATTAATGAAATATATATATATAATCCGATTTAAAATTGCAAATCTAAAATATATATTCTTAATAATATATATATATATATATATATATATATTCCTAATTGCATGCATATTAATTTCATATAATTTTCTCACATATTAAATTTGGAAATATGATACCAATGGTTAGAATTATCCTAATTAGATTCTAATTTAATGAGTGAGAAATTAAAATCTGAATGTTGCTTAAGCTTACCTTAAATTTGATGAATCATGAATCTTCTCTTTCTTAAATTTTGCATAGATGGAATGATTCTTTAATCTTCTCTTTCCTTAGACTTTATTTACGTGGAATGGTTCTTCCATTTCATGAGTACCACAATAGATTCCTCTCTGTTAATAGGGACGCAAAAGAGAATTGACTTACATTAAATGGGGGACCATTACCGTTTCATATAACCAACAATAAGTTAGTTATTATGGTTTGACAATTTCTAATTTAGCTCCTTCATAAAATTAGAAATGTCACTTAGATATCCTCACTTTATATTCATGACAAATACACCCATAAGTCATAAACTTAATTTCACATTAGATCAAATTATTTTGACTTATATTAAATATGATATATGCACAATTATTTATAAAAGTGACCCTAAAAATTCTAATACTGTAATAATATATATATATATATATATAAAATTGTCTAGTAGTAAAATTCAAATTAATAATATCACGTGTAGTTAGCTAGGTAGCGCACCTGCCCTCTTCCTTGTTGATGCATAGCTTAATTTCTTGAAAATCTCTTTGCTGCTTCCGATTTCTCTTAGATCATCAATTGTCTACAAATCCAAATCTGAACATATATAATTAGCTAGCTAGTTAGTACGTATTGAAGAAAATACTTGTTCATTGATAATTGGTTGGCAAGTTCTCTCGTACAGGGGCGGAGCTAGGATTTGAAACATACCCGGACTAATTTAAAATATCCAATAACGACGGTAATTTACCGTCGTTATTGATAAAATACATACAGGTTGTTTAAGGCTACCTGGGCCGGCTTGTACTTGGCTCTGCCCCTGCTCTCGTACCTTTTCATCCGGTCTGATATCCCTGTAACTGATGATCACATAATTAATTAATGGAATTAATTCGTTCGATCTTCTTCTACGTACTTACGTATGTACTACAAGAAAATTAATTATATAAGAATTATGTACATAGTACCTGTCATAACCCTAATTCTTTCAACCACCTCACGATATTCTTCACGATATTCTTTTCGTATTCGTTGTCTCATCATCTAACACGCACAACATATATATAGATTATTAATTCATCACAATATTCCTAAACTATAATTAATTAGGCTAGCTTTTCATGTTCTTTTTATATATAGAGAGTATGTATACCTGGAATTCGGTTAACTTTTTGGTCACCACGCTGCATGCATGCATTATTTATATGTAAAAAAGGAATCGAAACAGAGATTTTGTTTTTTGACAAGAAAAGGAGAGTTATATGTCACGTCCCATTTGTATGGGGTGCAAACATCAAACTACGAGGTGCACTTTCAGAATACAAGTCTATGCAATCTGTGCTCAAGGGGTTTGTACACAGATACGAGGGACCGTGTGGGGAATGTTTCAAGGAAGAGGTTGAAGATTATCAGGCCAAGGTCGAACCGAGGACGGCCACGACTAAGGTGGAGGAGTATGTCACGACCCATTAGAGTCACGACCCAATCTAGGGGATGTCGAGGCTCATTAAAGTCTTGGTCTGATAGTGCGCTAATCTTCTTAGCCCAAGGTGAGACCTAGTTGCCTACGTAGACCCAGTGAATCTTCTAATCAAGGAAGAGATTGGAAGATATTCTAATTAAGGAAGGGATTTAAAGATATATATTCTAATAAAGGAAGAGATTATAATATATATTCTAATTAAGGAAGAGACTACAAGAGATATTCTAAATTAGCTAGGGATATTCTTGTTATGGAAGGAATATCCTAAATTAGTGTAATTAAATTATAATTAAACGTAATTCCTAATTTAATACGTGTAAGTCTTATAAATACCCTAAAGATATTCTATTGTTATTATCAAGTATTCTTTCAATATAATTTTATTGTCAAGAGTTTTCTCTCTCTAAGTCCATTGTTTTCTTCTTGCATCGTTTAGAAAGGCTTTCTAAGCTAGAATTATGGTCGATTTAGCTTAGTGTCGCACGGGTCGAATTTTAGCCCATGACAAGTGGTATCAGAGCAAGGTTGTACTTCCGCATTCAAGCTGCAAGAAATGGATTCACAAACTACCGTCATTAAGGTTTCGACCAGCCAACATAAGGACAAGGGATCCAAGAGGGATAAGTCCGTCGAGAGAGGTGCTGCCATGGAAGCGCGGGTGACCCGGCTTGAAGAAGGTGTTGAGTTATGGAGTCTACACTTATAATAAACTCTACATTGTTAATTAGAGTTTATTGGTTTTGGGCTTGGGCCTGACTAAAGTTATTTAGGTTTATTACCTGAATGTTTACCCTATAAATATGTGATTATTAAGGGTTTACATTGTGTAAACAGAATTCTAGAGAGATAAAGTGTGGGGCAAAAACTCTATATTCCTTCTTCTTCTTCATAGTAAATCTGGTGGTGGCTGAAGTGGATGTATCTTAATTTGAGTGAACCACTATAAATCTGTGTGTTCTTCTTTCTTGTGTTTTTACAGATTGTTTTCAAGCAGGTCGGATTTGGGAGATACAAATCCTAATAACTGGTATCAGAGCAGCTAGGCTAGATTCGAGCATTGGAAACAATGGCAAGTGAGAATAGTATAGGACATGGGATTGGAAGATTTGATGTGACAGATAATGCCTTCTAGAGAATGTAGATTGAAGATTATCTCTATGGAAAGAAGCTTCATGTTCCTTTGAGTGAGAAACCAGAGAAGATGGATGAAGCTGAATAGAAACTCCTTGATAGACAGGTTTAGGGAGTTGTCCGATTGACGCTAGCCAAGACAGTTGCTCACAATGTAGCAAAGGAGAATACCTCCATGGGTCTGATGAAAGCTCTTTCTGATATTTATGCTAATAACAAGGTACACTTAATGAAAAGACTCTTTTACTTAAGAATGGTTGATGGTATTTCTGTCACTACACATTTAAATGAATTTAATACAATTGTGAATCAATTGTTATCTGTTGAGATTGATTTTGGGGATAAAGTTAGTACCCTGATTTTGTTAGCATCTCTACCAAATAGTTGGGAACCTATGAGGACAGCAATTAGTAATTCAGTTGGAAATGCTAAACTGAAATTTATTGAAGTTAGAGATCGTATTCTTGCTGAAGAGGTTCGTAAAATTGATTCTGGTGAAACATTCAAAGATTCTGCAAAGGGAAAATAGGGGAAAAGGTAATGATAGAAATTTCAACCGAGGTAAGAGTAGATCTATGTCAAGGAGTAGGAGGAGTCAGTCCAAGTCTGGGCGGACATTTGAGTGTTGGAATTGTGGTAAACAGGGTCATTTAAAGAGGAACTGCAAAGCACCGAAGAAAAATGGTGATGATAAAAATGATGCAGCCAACATTGTTACAGAATCTTACACTGATGCGTTACTTCTGTCTGTTGATAGCCCGATTGAATAATGGGTTTTGGACTCAGGAGAGTCTTTCCACACCACTTCCCACAAAGAATTAATAGAGAATTATGTGGCTGGAAACTATGGGAAAGTTTATCTCGCAGATGGTGAACCACTAGATATTGTTGGCATGGGGGACATCAAATTGAAGATGGCAAATGGTTATGTTTGGAAGATTAATAAGGTGAGACACATTCCAGGTTTAATGCGCAATTTGATCTCTGTTACACAACTTGATGAAGAAGGTCACAATTTCAGTTGTGGAAATGGTGCGTGGAAGGTGACTAAAGGAGCAATAGTTGTTGCTCGAGGTCACAAAACTAGAACGTTATACACGAATTCAACTTATAGAGAATCAGTTGATGCTGTAGTTGATGAGTCGAAGAACAGTGAGTTGTGGCATTGCAAGTTGGGCCATATGAGCGAAAAAGGGATGAAAATTCTTTTTAAGAATGGGCAGATTCAAGAAGTGAAGTCTGTTGAACATTAGTTATGTGAAACCTGCATTCTTGGAAAACAGAAACGGATGAGTTTCTTAAAAATTGGGAAGGAGCTCAAGAAAGAAAGGCTAGAGTTGGTACACATTGATGTGTGGGGACCTGCACCTGTTTCTTCTATTGGCGGATCACAATACTACGTGACATTTATAGATGATTCGACAAGAAAGGTATGTGTATATTTTATGAAGCACAAGTCTGAAGTATTTGTTATTTTCAAGAAATAGAAGGTTTGGTTGAAAATGAAACAAATCAGAAAGTTAAGTGTTTGAGATCCGTCAACGAAGGTAAATATATCAATTCAGATTTCAAAGAGTATTGTGCTGTGAATGGGACCAGTATGGTAAAGACTGTTCCCCGAATGCCTCAAAAGAATGGAGTAACTGAACGAATGAATCGAACATTGAACGAGCGTGCTAGAAGCATGAGATTGCATGCAGGACTGCCTAAAACCTTCTGGGTAGAAGCTATTAATATTGTTGCCTATTTGATAAATAGGGGATCCCCTGTTCCTCATGAATTCAGAATTCTTGAAGAAGTTTGGAGCAATAAAAAGGTAAACCTTTCTTATTTGAAAGTGTTTGGTTGTTTATCATATGTTCATATTAATGAATGTGATAGGAGCAAGCTTGATCCAAAGTCTAATAAATGTTTTTTCATTGATTATGGTGATATCGAGTTTGATTATCATTTCTGGGATAATTAAAATCGGAAGATCATTCGTAGCAGAAATGTTATCTTCAATGAATAGGTTCTCTACAAAGATTGTATTGGGAAGACATCAGATGGTGATTCCAAGTTGGAAGAGACTAATACAGTCGATTTGAGAGAATTTTCAGCTGAATATATACCAGTTGTCGAAGAAGAACAATATGTTGTTGAAGATGAAATAGTTGAGAACGTGGCCCTAGAGGTAAATCAGCAAACACCAGTTATACAGTTGAAAAGATCATCAAGGAATCGAAACCAGTTGAGAGGTGGTCTCCATCTCTAAACTATATCTTGTTGACAGATAAAGGTGAACCTGAATGCTATGAGGAAGCAATACAATCTGATGAATCAGTTAAGTGGGAGTCTACAATGAAGGATTTGGGTGCTACTAAACAAATCCTTAGGATGAGAAATTTTAGGGATGAAGAACTTCTCAAGCTTTCACAAGAAGAATATGTGAAGAAAGTTCTTAGCAGGTTCAACTTGTATGATGCAAAACCAGTTACTAACCCGTTAGCTAGTCACTTCAGACTATCTAAAGATCAGTCGCCTTCAACAGAAGAGGAGAAAAATTACATGGCCATTGTTCCGTATGCCTCTACCATTGGTTGTATTATGTATGCGATGATTTGCACAAGACCAGACATAGCACATGCAGTGGGAGTTGTTAGCAGATTTATGAGCAACCCGGGTAGACAACATTGGGAAGCAGTAAAGTGGATACTACGATACTTAAGAGGAAGTACGGGTCTCGCTTTGTGTTTTTGAAAGTCTAATATGGGTTTGGAAGGATATGTTGATGCTGACAATGGTGATGATGTTGATAGTAGGAAGAGCACAACATGGTACATTTATACTCTGGGAGGTACTGCAATCAGTTGGGTTTCAAAATTACAGAAGATTGTTGCTCTTTCTAGTTGTGAGGCAGAGTATGTTGCTGTGACAGAAGCTGCTAAGGAAATGATGTGGTTACAACCCTTTTTGCGAGAATTGGGTCAAGACTACGAGGAAAGTGTGTTGCGATGCGACAGTCAGAGTGCCATTTATTTGGCAAAGAATCCTGTTTATCATGGCAGGACGAAGCATATACAAGTTCGTTATCATTTCATCCGGTCAGCTTTAGAAGATGGAGTATTAGCTCTTGCGAAGATTCCCAGGAGTGAGAATCCAACTAATATGTTGACGAAAGCTGTGACAAATGAAAAACTGAAGTTGTGTGCAACTTCAGTTGGTCTTCTTCGTTAAGACACCGAATGGAAAGCCACTACCGATTGAGAGATGATGAAGTTAGTCTCCAAGTGGGAGATTGTTGAGTTATGGAGCCTACACTTATAATAAATTCTACATTGTTAATTAGAGTTTATTGGGTTTTCTTTTTTTGGTTTTGGGCTTGGGCCTGACCAAAGTTATTTAGATTTATTACTTGAATGTTTACCCTATAAATATGTGATTATTAAGGGTTTACATTGTGTAGACAGAATTCTAAAGAGATAAAGTGTGAGGAAAAAACTCTGTATTTCTTCTTCTTCTTTATAGTGAAATCTGGTGGTGGCTGAAGTGGATGTAGCTCAATTTGAGTGAACCTGTGTGTTCTTGTGTTCTTTTTTCTTGTGTTTTTACAGATTGTTTTCAAGCAGGTCGGATTTGGTGGAGGAGGCGAGAAGGAGATATTGAACGAGGGATCTTGAGGATGGAAACATGGGAAGACCTCAAGACCGAGTTCAAACGCCAGTTCTTCCCAAAGAATGCCGAGTACGAGGCTAGGAAAAAGTTGAGTCAACTTGTGCACAAAGGGACCATCAAGGAGTATGTGAAGGAATTCCAGGAGTTGATGCTCGAGTTACCCAGTCTAATGGAACAGGAGGCACTGTTCGCGTTTGTTAACGGCCTAAACACTTGGGCACAGTTGAAGCTGCAAAGGGCCAAGGTGCGGGACGTTTCCGAGGCAATAGCGGTTGTAGAAAGACTGATAGAGCTCAAAGTGTCTGTGGACAGGCCGAAGTTCATCAGGGATGATGAGGAAAAAGGTGGGGGAGACCGCCCACAAGACCAGGAGAAAGGTGGAGGAGACCGTCCATCTAAGAAGGGGCATGCACATAAAAACTCAGGGAGGCAAGCCGACGAGTCAGAGAAGCAAAGAGCCTGTTATATTTGTGGTGGTCATAATCACATAAAGTTTATGTACTCGTTTAAGGGGGAAAAGGTTGCAGCGGTTAAAGGAACTGAGTCCTCTAATGAGGAAGAAGAGACTCAAATAGGGTCCTTAAGACTGCTCAATGCTGTGAAGGCTAGTATTGCGAAGCCGAACAAGGGAACAATGAGAGGTTCTTTGTTTGTGGAAGCTTGGATCGGGGGAAAGCGCATCAAGACACTAGTGGACATAGGGGCTACGCACAACTTCATGCGAGAAGGAGTAGCCAAGGAGTTGGGTCTGCGGATCAGCCCGACGAAAGGGACGGTGAAGTTCTTCGATGTAGCCAAGCTGGTGAATGGTGAGGCAAATAGAGTGCACACTAGGATCGGAGGCTGGAATGGGACAGTCTCATTTACCTTGGTCCCAATGGAAGACTACGACGTAGTGTTGGGACTAGAATGGTGCGATCAGGTACGCGCTTGCATAATGCCTTATTCTAATTCCTTAATCATTTTGGATCACGGGAAGACTAGCGTGATTCCAACAAGGAGAGAATCAGATGGAATAAGCATGTTCTCGGCGATGCAATTCGTTCGAGGTCGCAAACGTGGTAAAGAGATATTTGCCACTTTTGCTAAGATGGATGATGGGTACGGGTCCAAAGGAAAAGAAGAAGTACCCGAGGAAGTCCAAATAGCGTGTGTCGAAGTCTTTGAGGGGCTCAAGGCCAAAGACAGCACACAACCATCAGATCCACAAGGTTTGGCCACAGGCAACATGGACCAAAGTCAATCTGCCTTCACTCGCACCAAGTCCGTGGGAAAGGAAGCAGGTCGTGCTCAGGCATATTCAGAGGGAGACACCGAGAATATGAAGAGAGGGGCAGATCTGAGAGGGTGTGCAGTTACGAAAGGGGACGATGGAAAGGGGGAAGTTGCCCTCGCAACTGTTGAAGTTTATGCGGTCTGTGCTCAAGGGGCTTGTGCGCAGATTCAAGGGACCGTGTTCAATCGAGAGACGTGTGGGAAAAATCTTATATCGGTTAAGGCTGTAGACAATAAGTGCACCCGATGCCGTGACGTGCAAAGGGGGAGGAAGAGCGCTCAAGGGACGCCAGAAAGAAGATCACCATGCACCGGTCTAGGGTCGTGCCGAGGACGACCACGACTTAGGTGGGGGAGTATGTCACATCCCATTTGTATGGGGTGCAAACATCAAGCTAGGAGGTGCACTTCCAGAATATTCCAGAATGCAAGTCTATGCAATCTGTGCTCAAGGGGCTTATGCACAGATACAAGGGACCGTGTGGAGAATGTTTCAAGGAAGAGGTTGAAGAGTATCAGGCCAAGGTCGAACCGAGGACGACCACGATTAAGGTGGGGGAGTATGTCACGGCCCATTAGAGTCACGACCCAATCTAGGGGATGTCGAGGCTCATTAAAGTCTTGGCATGATAGTGTGTTAATCTTCTTAGCCCAAGGGGAGGCCCAGTTGCCTACGTGGACCCAGTGAATCTTCTAATTAAGGAGAGATTAGAAAATATTCTAATTAAGGAAGGGATTGGAAGATATATTCTAATCAATGAAGGGATTATAATATATATTCTAATTAAGGAAGAGATTACAAGGATATTCTAAATTAGGTAGGGATATTCTTGTTTTGGAAGGAATATCCTAAATTAGTGTAATTAAATTGTAATTACACGTATTCCTAATTTAATACGTGTAAGTCTTATAAATACCTTAAAGGTATTCCATTGTAATTATTAAGTATTCTTTCAATATAATTTTATTGTTAAGAGTTTTCTCTCTCTAAGTCCGTTGTTTTCTTCTTGCATCGTTTAGAAAGGTTTTCTAAGCTAGAATCAGAGTCGATTTAGCTTAGTGCCGCACGGGTCGAATTTTAGCCCGTGACATATATATATATATATATATATATATATATATATATATATATATATATATATATATATATATATATATATATATATATATATATATATATATATATATCATATGCATGAGATACCTAGTCATATTCATCCTCAACCGATCAACCGCTGTTCCCTTTCCGCACCTGGCAATTGTCGGTTGGCTAAGTTCTGAAAAACGATTAATTAATAATAATATCACTATAGAGAGAGAGAATGGGTGAAATTAGCTATATATAACACCTCTTTGTTAACTGTTTCCAGCTTGGACTTGACATTACGCGCGCGCAACCTTCTGGACTTGATCAACATCTTTTTCCATCCGCTTTTTAATAGCTAGAGAAATTAATTAGATTGATTGATTCCTCATTTAGAAAAAAAAAAAAAAATGAAACACAAAAACCTTTCATGGCTGAGGCTTTTGTAATGGACATAATTGATTCCTCATTAGCATCCTGTCATAAAACATAAACTAACCGGATTATTATTTATTATTATATATAGATTTTGTAGTAACTGAGGCAGGCTCTCCATTTGTTTTTCTATTTCTTGTATCTATAACATTTTGACATAACATGCATCATGCATGCATTACGTACCAAGAAAAAATGTACGTATAAATAAACAAGATCAATTACGACTGATGATTAATTATTTAATGTTCAAGTTCTTGTTTTGAGAAACAGTACTAGTACCTGCTTATCAAAAGGTTCCATTGCGACATCTAAAACGGCCTGGTTACCCTTTTCAACATCGTGGCCTCTAGACGACCAATCTTTAATTAGAATCGGTAACAAAAAATGAATCCTGTCGACTCATCCAATTAAGATAATCTTATATTATAATGGCATGTTATTAAATTGTGACTGATTTCCAATGAACCTCACAGATCGAAGATGGTATAAAGACGAGCAAGATGGTCCAAACGTGCTTGGATGTATCGTACTTTGCCAACTGAACCCCAATCGAATGTGTGACAGAATTGTTTATCCACGTGATAATCTTCGAGTTATCGGCCTCCCAAATATCGAGCATTGTTGCATAAGTCTCTGCAGCCTTATCGGTAGGTGGCATTTTCGTACCCGTAACATAACCCCACATCGATTTTCCCTTCAAAAAATTTTTCATCACATAGCTCCAATACGAATAATTTTTCCCATCCAACTGTACACTCATAGACTGAAGAGAACCGTCTTTACGAACAGCCATAACGAACAAGCAAATGAGATTCAAGCAACAAAGGAACCAAACAAACAAAATCCCCAATTCACAAGCCAACAAACAAACCCTAGGAGCTGCAATCAATCAGTGCAGAAGCAAAACAAGAGACATACCGTAACAGATTAATCCTTCGGTGTAGAAGCATAAGAATCGTTGCAAAAACCTTCGATCCCAACAATCAAGCCCTATAAATGAATGGTGGCTCTGATACCATGATAGAAAACAGAGAAAAGAGAAACTAGGGTTTTATTATACATTGAATATATTAAAATAGAAAACAATAAAAGACTTATTTATAAGCCAACAAAGGGACTAAATAATAAAATATATAAAAGTAAAAGTCTAAAATACTAATATCCCCCGTCAAACTCATGATGCAGCAACAATGAGCATTGAGAGTTTGGTAACAAAAAAACGAAAACGAGAAAAGGATAGAGCTTTGGTGAACAAGTCGGCGATCTGCACAGAGGAAGAAACAAATGGCAATGTGATGGTACCGATTGCAAAGTGATGTCGAACAACATGACAATCAATCTCAATGTGTTTCGTCCTCTCATGGAACACCGAATTACGAGCAATCTGGATGGCACTCTTATTATCACAGAACAACGGAGTAGGCTCATGAAGAAAGACTCCCATGTCGGCAAGTAACCATCGTAACCAAACAGTCTCACAGGTCGTAGAGGCCATAGCACGATACTCAGCTTCCGTGGAAGATCTAGAGATCACATCTTGTTTCTTACTCTTCCATGAAATCAAAGAATCACCAAGAAAGATACAAAACCCTGTGGTGGACTTGCGATCGGAGGGATCACCAGCCCAATCAGCATCAGAGAACGCTCGAAGATCCAAGGAAGAAGAGGAAGAAAGGAGAAGGCTCTGAAACTGAGTTCCCCGAAGATACCGGAGAATACGAAGGACAGCACTCCAATGAACTGTAGTAGGCGCAGTAACAAACTGACTAACAATGTGTACAGCATGAGCAATATCAGGACGGGTGATGGTGAGGTAAACCAAGCTGCCAACAATAGTACGATACAAGGCTGGATCTGGCAAAGGTGAGCCATCAGTTAGAGAATATCGAGCATTGGTTTCAATTGGAGTATCCACAATCTTATTATCAGTAAGACGAGCACGATCAAATATATCACCTATATATTTTGACTGAGATAAAATATATCCCTTTGGAGATGAAGCAACCTCAATCCCAAGGAAATAACGTAACATCCCCAAATCTTTCATCGCAAAACTACGAGCCAACTCGGATTTCAAGAGCACAATCCCGTCAATATCATCACCTGTAATAATCATATAATCAACGTATAAAGATAGAAGAATACGACCTCGATCTGTACACTTGATGAACAATGCCGAATCATGATGACTACGATGAAATCCTATTGAAGTGATCACAGAAGAGAATTTATCAAACCAAGCGCGTGGTGCTTGTTTAAGCCCATAAAGAGCTTTCCGGAGCTTACAAACTTCACCAGGTTTGTGAGGGACACCAGGTGGAGGAACCATAAAAACCTCTTCTTGAAGATCTCCATTGAGGAAAGCATTCTTAACATCCATCTGAGTTATATTCCACTTACGAACGGAAGCAACAGCAATAAGAGTGCGAACTGTTGTCATTTTTGCAACTGGGGCAAAAGTTTCCTCGTAATCCATGCCATATTCCTGAGAAAAACCCCTCGCAACGACTCGGGCTTTATATCTCTCAATAGACCCATCAGACTTGGTTTTTATTTTGTATACCCATCGAGAACCAATAGGTCGTTTTCCTGATGGTAAAGAAACCAAATCCCAAGTATGTGTTTGATGTAGTGCTGCAAGTTCCTCAGCCATAGCAAACTGCCAAAGAGGATCAATAACAGCTTCTCGATAGGACGATGGCTCATACAAATAATGAATAGATGCTAAAAAGGAAGCAAAAGATGTAGAGTAACACGAATAAGAAAAATCAGGAAGTTTGGTTGACTTACGTATACGGGTTGACTGACGAGGTGGATGATCCAAATAATCGGGAGGAGATTGAGAGACCGTGGAGGGAGGAAGATATGTGTCAGGAACTGCAGTACTAGAGTCTGTAGTAGGAGGTGTCACCTCTGTAGTACTAGAATCTGTAGTAGGAGGTGTCACCTCATCATCAACCGTAAAAGGATCAATTCTAACAAAGTCTAGGTGAGTCATATCATGAGAATTTATAGGAATGGAAAAAAATGGAATATGCTCAAGAAACGAAACATGACGGGAGACATATAATTTTTGACTAACGGGATCAAAACAACGATAACCTTTCTGTCCTATCCCGTACCCCAAGAAAACACACATTACAGATCGTGAAGTCAATTTGTTACGCTCAACGTGTGGACGTTATACAAAACAAGCGGAACCAAAGACACGTAATGAGGAATAAGCAGGAGCATATCCTTGAAGCTTTTCAAACGGTGACAAACCTGAGTTGTGAGATGTTGGAATCATATTAATAAGATGTACAGCAGTGAGGATGGCTTCACCCCAAAAGACACTAGGAACATTGGCAGACAATAAGAGAGAGCGAGCTGTTTCAACAATATGTCGATGTTTTCTTTCTGCAACGCCATTTTGTTGAGGGGTGTCTGAACAAGAACTCTGATGAAGAGTTCCGTCAGAAGCAAGTAACCTAGAGAAATCATTAGAGGTGTATTCCCCACCCAAATCACAACGAAAATATTTGATGACAGACGAATACTAAGTTTTGACAAGAGCTCTAAAAGTATGAAATATACCTAAAAATTCAGAACGACGTTTCATAAGAAAAACCCAAGTATAACGAGTACAATCATCAATAAACGAAACATAATAGCGGGAACCCCCTTTTGTAGGTAAAGGAGAAGGTCCCCACACATCAGAATGAATTAGATCAAATGGAGCAAAAGATGAAGATAAACTTGTTTTAAAAGGCAAAGCCGAAAACTTAGCAAGTTTACAACCACTACAATCAAAAACATCATCAGTTTTCAAATCACCTAAAACTCCAGTAGAAGCCAAAAATTTTAAACGGGATCCCGAAATATGTCCTAAACGAGAATGCCATAAATAAAAGGTAGAAGAAGAGCGACTCAAATGAAAAGATGTCAAATCCACAGTAGAAGCAGCACTAGTAGCTATTTTTGGTACTTCGAGTTCATCCAACACATATAATCCTCCTCTCCTATGGTCTGTCCCAATCAGCTTCTGAGAATGTGGATCCTGCACATAACAAGTGGAATTAGAAAAGAAGACGGAATATCCCAAGTCACACAATTGACTAACTGAGACAAGATTTAAGGTAAGACTTGGAATGTAATAGACATCTGAAAGAGTTAAATTGTGTGTATTAATAGAACCGACTCCTACTAATGGCATATGGGTACCATCAGCTGTTGCAACCGAGATAGACGAGTTTGGTGACAAAGAATCAAAAGAATACAATTCAGGAGACATATGATGAGAGGCCCCAGAGTCTAGAACCCAAACAGAAGAATATATACCTGAGGGAGCAGAGGTACTGGAAGAAGACAAACTGACATGAGAAGACGCTGACATGGCATGAGGTTGCGAAGCAAGAAACCTTTGGAACTGCTCAATCATCGATGGATCTATAGGAGGTGGAGTCAATACACTACTAGCTTGGAATGCTTGACTTGTAGGTTTCCATGGGGGCAAATGAGATGATGATTGTGGAGGGCGTCTTTGTGATTGCTGTTGTGGTTGTGATTGTTGTTGTTGGTGCGGTTGTTTACCTTTATTGATTAACAAAGAACATTGGCCTTTCCAGTGACCCTTCTTTTTACAGAAAGCACATTCATCCATAGCCACTCGTGAGTTCAATCGATTCGGATGATTACTAGAGGGATTATGTGGAGTTGCAAGAACGAATGAAGTAGATGTTGGGTTATGCTCTTTGTCAAGTCGAGTCTTGATTCGTATCTCCTCAGCTATCAACTCATGGACAACCGAATCAACTGAAGGCAAAGGGTTCCGATGCAAGATTGATCCACGCAAAGTCTCAAAATCAGATCGAAGAGCAACCAAAAATTGAACTAAGCGTTGTTGCTCTCGATGTGTGATGTAAGGTGCCAATACCCGTAATTCCTCAGACTCGGTAAGAGCCAACTGATCCCACAAATCAGACATGGCGGAATAAAAATCTTGGATACACAAATCATTCTGCTTGAGTGCACGAATGTCCGTTTCCAACTGAAATTGTTGGGCAAAATTAGACTGTGTATAAAGACGAGCAAGATGGTCCCAAACGTGCTTGGATGTATCGTACTTTGCCAACTGAACCCCAATCGAATGTGTGACAGAATTGTTTATCCACGTGATAATCTTCGAGTTATCGGCCTCCCAAATATCGAGCATTGTTGCATAAGTCTCTGCAGCCTTATCGGTAGGTGGCATTTTCGTACCCGTAACATAACCCCACATCGATTTTCCCTTCAAAAAAATTTTCATTACATAGCTCCAATACGAATAATTTTTCCCATCCAACTGTACACTAATAGACTGAAGAGAATCGTCTTTACGAACAGCCATAACGAACAAGCAAATGAGATCCAAGCAACAAAGGAACCAAACAAACAAAATCCCCAATTCACAAGCCAACAAACAAACCCTAGGAGCTGCAATCAATCAGTGCAGAAGCAAAACAAGAGACATACCGTAACAGATTAATCCTTCGGTGTAGAAGCATAAGAATCGTTGCAAAAACCTTCGATCCCAACAATCAAGCCCTATAAATGAATGGTGGCTCTGATACCATGATAGAAAACAGAGAAAAGAGAAACTAGGGTTTTATTATACATTGAATATATTAAAATAGAAAACAATAAAAGACTTATTTATAAGCCAACAAAGGGACTAAATAATAAAATATATAAAAGTAAAAGTCTAAAATACTAATAGCGGCTAGATTAGAGGGTCTTAGACAATGGACTTGATTTATATTATTTTCAAGTGGATAATTTGGTTGGAGATCAGGAATTGTAAAATATTCAATAATTTCAAACGCCCATTACATCTTTATATTATATGAAGTTCGATATTAGAAACTGACAGCTTAAGTCGGAGATATCACTCTCCTTTCATATAAAAAAGGATCGATAAAGAAAACCTGGTGATATTTCATAAAAAAAAAATACAATATAGAGATAGCACATAGTACTAGCACATAGAATGCATTGGGTGGAATCTCACTAATTGCTCTAAGTATTGTTGACTAATAAGGATTAGTTATTTCTGTAATTAATGGTTGTGACAATTGGATTAGCTAACGTGGACGACCACACTCATGTAGATAATAAGTTAATTAAACAAGAGGTCATTCAAAAATTCAATCAATGGAATGTAAACAAACTGGAGTCATTCAACTAATCTATTGTATAATTAGTCTATTCACGCACCTAGATTAATGACCTAATCGATCGTTAACTGTTTTTAATCCTAACTTGTGACCTTTGATTTAAAGGGCCTCAAAACTTAAATTTGTATTGCCCCCAAATTCTCAAGGTCAATCCTGAACGTGATTATGAAACAACTGTATACATAAATAGTCAATATAAATAAATACAAATAGCCAAAAATTCCATTAAGAAAAACAATAATAAATAAGATAAATGATGATGATCTTATATATGAGGCACTTTTAACTGGTTACCACCAAAGGCACCGACTAATCATATGAAGATAAGATCTAGCTAGGTGTATCCAATAAATTGGGTCTATATAACTCCCACCCAAAAGAATAGCACATATTTAAATTATGGATCATACCAACTACTAATTGGTAGTAGCATGAAATAGAAAATAAAAACTCAATCTATAACAAATGTTTTATATTAAAAATAGCTCAACATGATTTATATATTATATGCGAGGGAGGTCGAGGTGACAAAAAAAAATTGTTTAAATAAAGGTTTGAACTCTTAACCTAGAGCACTAAGCTTTCAAACAAAAAAAACGAATTAACTAAACAAATTTATTGATATTAGATTTAATACTAAAATATTATATCTTAATTTATATTATATTTTAAAAATGTTATTTTTTTTGAAAATAAAATAAAATTGCAGAGTGCCCTCAACCATTTCTAAACCCTCAGGAGTACTCTTCACACAACCATAAAATGCAAGATTGAGACTAACAAAAAGAAAAACTTTTAAGAGCTAGTTTCTACAATTCATTAAAAGGTAACATATTTTTATTTAAGAACACTTTTAACCACAACACCATTTTCACCTAAAAGTCTCAAATGTTACTATAGAAACTTTTTCAACGCTTATTTCTACAAGTTTTGCAACTAATCTATATTTAGCCACCACTTTATAAAGTTTTATTCTTAATGAAATTTAGCTACAACGTTTTTTACAATTACTTTTTAGTTAGTTTTCATAAAATAAGGGTAAGTTTATAGGCGATTAAATCATTTATTGCTTAAAAAAAAGTAAAATTGTCATGTGTTTGGTTCAAAAGTGACTCTCCTAAGAAATATATCAAATTGTATACAGAAAACACAATTGAAGGCAAGTTGGGTTTCAACAAGATAAAGGAGATTGTTTACTTTAGATTTTTCTAAAAATGGAAACATATTATTACCAAATTGAGAGTAAGTTAATACAATAAGTTAGAATATGAGGAGGTAAAAAAATGGCCCATATACATACTACATAGATAGTATGTGAGCAGGTGAAACATCCCGAATTTCCCATTAAATATTTGCTTCAGATTATGAAGTAATAACATGAACATGACTAGGGACGGATCCAGATTCGATAGTGGGGTGGGTTTAAAATTTTTTTAGGGTGGGATAAAGTAAAAAACGATTTTTTTTGGATAAAACGGGTAATAAAAGTGAGTTTTACCATTTTTTTAATAATTAAATAAATAAAATAGTGAATTCTATTGAATTTTTTTAATAATTAAGAGATAATATCACATTTTAACCGTAAAAACAAAATAAAATTATAGGTAGGCTTCCGCCCACCCAAACCAATGTAGATTCGTCCCTGAACATGACCAACCTCCTAGCTAGGTTGGAATATTTGTAGATTTCATTATTAGGAGGGCCCAGGCTAGTTTAGGAGTTTCAGAGAAGGATCAAGAAATTCAGAAACTTTTATTTTTATCTCCTTAATTATCTTCCACATGAATTGGGAAATTTGAAGTTTACACGTTTCTATTTGTAGTCTTGTTATTTTAATTTGTTTTCTTGTCTTTCTATTGTCTTGTTTTGCAATTATTCGTCTTGTCCTCTTATTATTGATATAAAAACTTTAATTAAATTACTTAAGCGATTATTCTTTCGAGTGCTAAGTTACATATATTCAAAAACTATAGTGCTTGTACAAATCTAGAGGCGGTTGCATATGATCATCAACTTTAGAGCAAAAATTTTTGCCAACATCTTTAAGAGTTGTTGAATCAATTGTAACTCGTTTCCAATAATCATCTTATTCTCCAATTACATACCTACTAATCCAACCATTTGTTATGATTTGTCTTCTAATTTATGATTAATTATAACATACACCAACAAATTTTAAACAACTTTATAACCGAATATATCCAATTTTGATCATAGTGAAAATGGAACAATTTAATGTCTAGAAATGTTTGATAATAAACTCCTTAATTAATGGATTATAATATTATTTTCATGTGAATTAAAGACTAAAAAATGTCTTCCAAATTTCTTTGGGAAGTTTTAAATATGAATTCATAATACAAGGTTGAAAAGTACAATTTTTCAATAATAAGCATAAATACTCGTAAAGGCAATGGTTGTGGAATCTTCCCATAAAGAAGTGAGAGCTAGCTTTCAACATTTTTTTTTTAATAAAAACAAATATTCAATTCAATATTATTAATTTATTACATACGTTGTTTAGAATATTGATTAATTTATTTGAAAGGAGATAAACAAAGTTGATACAAACATTATGAATGATAGAAATTAAAGAGAAACATAGCTAATAATAAACAACAATAGGGGTAAAACTCTACAAAATTATACATGAGATTTTCACATCATATTGCTTCTCGTTCAATTCTTTCGAAGTCATCAGATCTTAATTTATTCAAATAAGATCTTTGCTACCAAATCCTCTATTCCCCTGTTCGGACCAATCATAATGTAGCATTATTATTTTATTATTAAATCAAACTTTGAGTTAAAATGAAGAGAAATCCGAATCCCAAATTTATTTCCGAGTTCATGAGAAGCAAAGGAGTGAAGCTTCGTTCGCTCCACTCTGTTCTACATTAACAGGCTGAGAAGCACAATTCCATTTTACATGGGTTTTACAATGTAAAATTGAATGAAGCGAGATGCTGTTCAGTGAAACTGGTTTCATTTGACTCCGTAAATAAAACATATTAATTATTTTATATTCTATATAATTATATATTAAATATAATTATAATATAAAAACATATTTATAATTTTATTTATGATGTATTTAAATTAATTTTTATTAATTTTGTTATAATTTATATAATTATATATATACAAATATAAAAACATAATTACTTTGTCAGATATTTAAATTAATTTTTATTAATTATTCATTATTTTATTTGTGATATAACATACTAATTATTTTATAATTTATATAATTATAAATTTATTTGTGATATAATTAAATTAATTTATAAAAATCATTTCATAATTTATATAATTATATATTTTATATATATATATATATATATATATATATATATATATATATATATATATATATATATATATATATATATATATATATATATATATATATATATATATAACAACATATCTTTAAATTTATATGTAAGAAATTTAAATTAATTTATTTTAATTATTTTATAATTTATATAATTATATATTGAATATATATAAAAACGTAAAACCATTAACACATTAATGTAAAACTGTAAAAATATTTATGTCTTCTATTAAATAATTAAAAAGGTTAAACAAATGCTAACTAGTTAAGCAAACTTCACTAGGTATTTATAGGGCTTTTGAGTGAAACAAGCGTTACCTAGTGAAGAGTGAAACAAACGCTACCTAGTGAAGTTTTCTTCACTACGTTTTTACAGCGCATATATGAATGAAACAAGCGCTACCTAGTGATGCTTGCTTCATTTTTATTTACAGAGCTAATAGGAGTAAAACAAGTGCTACCTAATGATCCTTGCTTCATTTCTATTTACAACACTAAAGTAATAATTTAAATAAATAGAATTTTTTTGATGCACTCCCACTATTTACTTTATCTCTCATCGATTTTCAAACCCTAGCACGGATCTTCTCCACTACAATCTTCTCGCAAAAATTTGCATTTGATGGGGGTGAAGTCGAATGTTCTTTGTGGTATTGAGATGATGTTAATGCAACATTGAATCCCTTAAAGTGTGTAGCAATTTGTTGTTGTGCATATGAGATTTCTCTATTAGAAATCGTCCGTTGAGTTTTTGTCTTTTTTTTTGCAGATCCGGGTTAACTAGATCTGCAAGAGAGTGTTCACCTTTTTTTTTAATCGTCTTCTCAAAGTGCCTAGATGAAGCCGTCTATTAATGAGGTAAAACCCTAAATTATCTTTTCGTATTTCTTAATAGGTACAATGTCGACTTTATTTAACATATATTGCGATAAAAATACTTCATATCATTCATTATTCATCAACATTATTACTACTGATAACGAATAATAATATATTTGGACCCTTGGATCCCTTGAAGCGGGTAGCTAATTACTGTTGGATATCTACGATTTCTCTGATACAAATTATCCGTCAAGTTTTTGTCTTCTTTCTACAAATTTGTTTACAATATAGACGATTTTTTCCAGTTTTATCTAGGATTGTGCAAAAAAACCGGAAAACCGGTAACCCAACCGAACCGATAGTTAACCGGTTTCATTTTAACGGTTTATTGGTTAACTGGTTCTAGCGGTTTCGGTTAACCGGTTTTTTACCGGTTAAACGGTTCGGTTTACCTATTTTTTAACGGTTTAACCGGTAATAATTTAATTATATATATTTTATAATTTGTATTAGTTATTTTATAAATAATATTTAATAATTTTTTAAAAAAATTATTTTTAAATTTTAAATTATAATTTTTAATGAATTGTTTTTTAAAAACATTATAATTTATATAAAAAAATTATAAAAATAAATTAAAAACAATATAAAATAATTTCATTAAAATATGTAAAATTATTTTTATAACTATACAATAACTTAAAGTTATAAGTTAACAAAATCAAAATAACTATAAAATATATTATATTGTTACAATAAAATAATATATTATAACATATTTCTAAATATATTTATAAAATATATTCTAATAATAATATAATATATTATGATATAGACAAGAAAAAATAGAGAATAGTATAATAGGAAAGTGCAAATAATAATTTTAAAAATATTCATTTCAAAATTTATTACTTAATTTAAAAAATTAAATTATCGGTTCATGGTTAACCGGTTAACCGACCAGTTGAAACACCTACTTTTACCGATAGTTGACTGGGGATGCGACATGGATCATATTTGTGTACCCGCCCGAACAATATAAACACAATTAAATATATAACATTACTATTATATTTATTTATTCATCATATTTTATAAATAATTTAAGTCTATTTTTTATAATAATATAAATATTTAATATATATAATATAAAAAATCTAGTTATATAATTTGATTAATGATTTGTTTTTAAGAATATGATATAACGATGCTCAAATCGAACGAGACGAGGATGATAGTAAAAATAAATCTTTAAAATAGAATGAGGCGGGGATGACAAACGCAATCTCTCGCACAATCCACCCAATTGTTATCCCTATCATCAAATCTTTCATCTCATATCTAAATTACTAAAATAGCCTTTTCATAATTTTCTTTAAGGGAATCTTTTCACACACCAAAATAACTACTCTCACTGTTTAGTTTTTTTTTTTTTTTTTTTTGTTTATTTTTAAATCATTTTTTCTAAACACGAACTTTATAAAATAAGTATATAATAATCTAAAGTTTACATAAGTTAATAAACTTATACTAACAACTTATACCAACTAAATAACCGCCTATTTATTTTTCTTCGTCCTCTCCACTAAAGAAAAACACAGTAAATTAAACAAATTTCATCTTGACAATTGCGTCGAACTGATATATAGCCCAATATTTGAGTCATTTACTTATTTCAACAATCAACCATCATTGTTGCTCGCTCTTCATCAACTCAATCATCCAATAAACTAATACTAAAGAAACTTAGCCCATCAGATTTATTATTAATTGAGCATGTAATTTTTCAGACAGTCTATTTGTGTTCATCAACATCTCAACTTAATGCAACTGATCCCTTGGCAGAGGTCTGCTTCCTGCAGCTTTATGAGAAGAAGTGTTAAGTGAAGATTCATATAGGTTTGCAGAATGAACATATTCATAAAAATAAACAAAATTTATTTTCTAAATATACTATTAACATAGTTTCCTCAGCCAATTCATTATTTAGAAAGGTGGTACATAAAACATATTCACACCAAAAAGGAGTTACCACATTATTAATTCCCATCTACACTCTTTAAAAATACACAAGCTAGTTGATCTCTTAATGGGGAGATCTCCTCAAAGATAGGAAGCCGCCTCCACCTGAAACTCGCAGAGTACTTATCAACTATATCTCCACCTACAAAGCCCAATTCGCTAGTCAACAAATCCGTGGCTTGAGCCGAATCGATCTCCAACAGCAACTCCTCAGCCCGACTTCTAATCTTGATTAAATCACTACCAGCCAACCTTCCAATGACAACATCTTCAAGAATGGACCGAGCTTCGTCAAACCGCGCTTTCTTGATCAAGCAATGAGCCAAGATGCATGCCTTACTGGAATCAGGATCAACCATCTGGGTTTTCTTGTACACAACCTCAGCTACTATGTAATTCCCTTTTTGCATGTATGCCCATCCTAAATTTCCCTGAAAACTTAACAAAATCAGATTGAATTTTTACTTTGAAAAGTAAAAATTGTCCTATGTACTTTTACCAATAATCTTGAAGTCTCTTGCTTGACTGAAACCTGAATTCTCTTGCCATGAGATTTAGCAGATTTTGTGGGTTTTCCATTGAAAGTCTCACCATTATAAATCATCCTATGTTTATGTCTCAACATGGCTATTTGCTCATCAACTTTCCCACATTTCTGCATTATTATATATATAGTTTAGGTATAAATGAAGGCATTAAAGATTGTATATAATTAATTAATTACGTACCTTGTACAAATCAATGAGGACATTGCCAATTGAATGTTGGGATTGTTTGGGGCAAAGAAGTCTAAAGGACTTTACAGCTTCAATGGCTTCTTCAGTTCGATCCAATTGATTCATCACAACTGCCATATCTTTTAGTGCACTTTCCACTTTGTCTCCTTCATTTATTACCTTCCAAAACCATACTATTGCTCCTTCTAAGTCCTTCTCCACCACCTATGCAAATTGCAAACAAAACCCAATTAAGTGAAGTATATATATTCAAATCCCGGCAAAGTTGTAAACGAAACAAATTCGATAAACAACATCTTAACAGAATATTTAAGATTTGCATTCAATTGAATAACACTTACTAAACCATAAAATTGTTAGAATAGAGAGTTTAGTCACCAACATATGAGTTCTTTTACCCAAAAACTTTTCAACCACTCAATAAAAAAGAATAAAATTGTTATTGGTGAATGTTAAAAATAATAATGACAATTTACATAAGAATCAAAGGATTAATTTAAAAATTACAATAAAAATATAAATTAAAATTTTCTAATGTTAAAGTTGTTATATAGATTGTATCACCTCAAGTTGTGGACATAACACTTGAAATGAAACCAAAAACATTAAATATTATATATGAAATATAAATAATGATTTTTTTTACATAAATATCTTACGAGTTAGTTTTATATTGACACTGACACGAATTATGGTAAACTATCGGTAAAATATTTTTTTAAAAGTAAAATACCTGTAAAATAAAGATTTTAAGCAACATAATTAACTATTATGATTGACCCTATTGCTGTTTGTGAATGAATTATATATACCGTAATAATGTTAGAGATTAAGAATTTTATGTCTGAATAGTGTCGAGAATGATGTGTCAACACGTGATTAAACTTGAAAAATTAAATTTCTCTCATATTGTTGCTGCAATGTAATCATCCACAATAACTCCTTACCAGCTTCAGTTGCTGCAATGTATTCTGTTTCTGTTGTTGACAAAGCCACACATTTCTACAACTTGGATTGCCATGACACGACTCCCCCTGCAAAAGCAAACACATAACCCGAAGTGGATTTTCTGTGATCTAGATCTCCAGCCATATCAGCATCTGTGTAACCTTTTAACACAGTTTCACTATTTCCAAAATGCAAACACAAATTGGAAGTGCCTCTTAGATATCTAAGAATCGACTTCACTGCTTTCCAATATTGTTTTCCTGGAGAGGAACCTACATACCACACCGACTGCATGCGCTATATCTGGCCTAGTGCAAACCATTGCATACATCAAACTCCCTACAACTGAGGAGTATGAAACACTAGACATTTCATCATTTTCTTTCTCTGTTGATGGACACATCTTCTTGCTCAATTTAAAAGGGATAGGAAGTGGACAACTTACTTCCTTTTCTTCTTGCATGTTGAATCTTTCAAGCACCCTTTCAATGTACTTCTCTTGTGACAACCAAAGTCTCTTAGAGTTTCTGTCACGAGTAATCTGTATTCCTAATATCTGACGTGCTTGGCCCATGTCCTTCATGTCAAATGTCTTGGACATCTCCTTCTTCAACATAGATATTATCTGAGCATCATGTCCTACAATCAACATATAATCAACATAAAGTAAAAGGATTAGAAACTTTCCATTAGAAAATCTATTGAAGTAAACACACGGATCTGCCTTGGTTCTCTAGTACCCATGACTCATCATAAAAGAGTCAAATTTCTTGTACCATTATCTCGGAGCTTGTTTCAAACCGTATAGACTCTTCTTCAATTTGTAAACAATGTTCTCCTTTTCTTTCACTTCAAACCCTTTAGTTGCACCATGTAGATCTCTTCTTCCAAGTTACCATGAAGAACTGCAGTTTTTACATCAAGTTGCTCAAGCTCAAGGTCTAAGTTAGTTACTAGACCTAACACTGTACGAATGGAAGTCATCTTTACCACTGGTGAGAAAATCTCCTCAAAGTCGATGCCCTGTTTCTATCCAAAACCCTTTACAACAAGTCGAGCTTTGTACTTCACAATTTCTCCATTTTCATCTCTCTTTAGCTTGAATACCCATTTGTTTCTCAATTCCTTTCGTCCCTTAGGAAGTTCCACCAGCTCATATGTGCCCATCTCTTGCAATGACTTCATCTCATCTTTCATTGCATTCTGCCACTTAGCTTTGTCTTTATGAACTTGTGCCTCCTGAAAACTTTTTGGCTTTCCTTCTTCTGTCAATAGTGTATACTCTGAAGAAGGGTACCTTTTAGAAGGTTGATGCTCTCTTTCAGACTTTCTTAATGGAGGCTCTTCTGGCTCCTCTTGATGATGTTGCCCCCTGCTCAGGAACATCATAAACAGTCTCATCATCATTACTACCATTCATGTCAGTAGTTTCCTCAATGACTTCTTCATTATGTTCATCTTCATCGGTTATTGTTGACTGTACATGTAAAGGAATTGGTATGAGTTCTATGGACTTATCAACTTTCTCTGACTTCTCAATGATTTCTGGATTTATCCCAATCTGACCCTCGAAGAACACAACATCTATGCATCTAACAATTCTCTTCTTTTCTGGATCCCACAATCTGTACCCAAATTCCTCATTTCCATACCCTAGGAAAATACCTGGAATTTCTTTATCATCTAACTTGGATCTTTGCTCATTTGAAATATGCACATATGCTTTGCATCCAAACACCCTTAGATGCGAGTATGAAATATTCTTTTTAGACCATACTCTTTCTGGTATTTTAAACTTTAAAGGAATAGAGAGTGACCTGTTTATGAGATAGCAAGCCGTGCGAACTGTTTCTGCCCAAAACTGTTTTGGCAACTTTGTCATCTTTAGAATGCATCTCACCTTTTTCTACAATGGTGCGATTCATTCTCTCAGCCACACCATTGTGTTGTGGAGTTTCAGACACTGTTTTCTCATGTCGAATTCCATATTTTACACAATATTTTTTAAACTCCTTGGAGGTATACTCTCCCCCGTTATTAGAGCGAAGACATTTCAGTTTATTGTCTATCTCTCTTTGTACCACTGTCTCGGAGCTTGTTTCAAACCATATAGAATCTTCTTCAATTTGTAAACCATGTTCTCCTTTTCTTTCACTTCAAACCCTCTAGTTGCACCATGTAGATCTCTTCTTCCAAGTTACCATGAAGAACTGCAGTTTTTACATCAAGTTGCTCAAGATCAAGGTCTAAGTTAGCTACTAGACCTAACACTGTACGAATGGAAGTCATCTTTACCACTGGTGAGAAAATCTCCTCAAAGTCGATGCCCTGTTTCTGTCCAAAACCCTTTACAACAAGTCAAGTTTTGTACTTCATAATTTCTCCATTTTCATCTCTCTTTAGCTTGAATACCAATTTGTTTCTCAATTCCTTTCGGCCCTTAGGAAGTTCCACCAGATCATATGTGCCCATCTCTTGCAATAACTTCATCTCATCTTTCATTGCATTCTGCCACTTAGCTTTGTCTTTATGAACTTGTGCCTCCTGAAAACTTTTTGGCTTTCCTTCTTCTGTCAATAGTGTATACTCTGAAGAAGGGTACCTTTTAGAAGGTTGATGCTCTCTTTCAGACTTTCTTAATGGAGGCTCTTCTGGCTCCTCTTGATGATGTTGCCCCCTGCTCAGGAACATCATAAACAGTCTCATCATCATTACTACCATTCATGTCAGTAATTTCCTCAATGACTTCTTCATTATGTTCATCTTCATCGGTTACTGTTGACTGTACATGTAAAGGAATTGGTATGAGTTCTATGGACTTATCAACTTTCTCTGACTTCTCAATGATTTCTGGATTTATCCCAATCTGACCCTCGAAGAACACAACATCTCTGCATCTAACAATTCTCTTCTTTTCTGGATCCCACAATCTGTACCCAAATTCCTCATTTCCATACCCTAGGAAAATACCTGGAATTTCTTTATCATCTAACTTGGATCTTTGCTCATTTGAAATATGCACATATGCTTTGCATCCAAACACCCTTAGATGCGAGTATGAAATATTCTTTTTAGACCATACTCTTTCTGGTATTTTAAACTTTAAAGGAATAGAGGGTGACCTATTTATGAGATAGCAAGCTGTGCGAACTGTTTCTGCCCAAAACAGTTTTGGCAACTTTGTCAACTTCAGCATGCATCTCACCTTTTTCTACAATGGTGCGATTCATTCTCTCAGCCACACCATTGTGTTGTGGAGTTTCAGGCACTGTTTTCTCATGTCGAATTCCATATTTACACAATATTCTTTAAACTCCTTGGAGGTATACTCTCCCCCGTTATTAGAGCGAAGACATTTCAATTTATTGTCTGTCTCTCTTTTTACCATGACATGGAACTCTTGAAAGTAATTAAATACCTGGTCTTTCGTTCTCATGAAATAAACCCACACCTTTCTAGATGCATCATCAATAAATGTTAGAAAATATCGATTGTCACCCAATGACTCCTCCTCAAAAGGACCACACACATCAGAATAAACCAAGTCCAACACATTCTATTTCCTTTCTGATGTTTGACTAAAAGAGACTCTATGATGCTTACCAAATGGGCAGTAGTCGCATAGATCCAGAACCTCATCTTTGGTTGAGGGGATGTGAAGCTTCCTCACCAGCATTCGTAACCCTTTCTCACTCATGTGGCTGAGAGGTTGATGCCACATATTTAAAGAGCTTTTAGCTTGTACTGCATTCAATCCACTCTTGAGTATCTTCACATGGGTTCTGTATAAGGAGTTCCACGACTTCCCTTTTTGCTACAATCATTGATCATTTGCAGAGCTTCCATTCTCCACTACCAAGGTAATGCTTGAATCCATCATTGTTCAATGCATCACCTGATATGAAGTTTAGACGCAAATCAGGAATATGTCGCACATCTTTCAGTGTTAACTGATGTCCCAGGTCTGTCTGTAAACAAATATCACCAATACCCACAATGCTCGAGTGATTGGTATTACCCATATTCACTGTACCAATATCTCCAGCTTTGTAAGTCATGAAGAACTCTCTATTTGGTGTAGCATCATAGCAGACACATGTATCAACTATCCACTCAACTTCTTGGTGACCTTCTACATGTAGATATTGTTCATTTTCACAAGAAAGAATCACTACATCATCTGCAGTTATTGTGGCTGTGGTATTTCTATTTTCATCATCTATTTTCTGAATTTTGTCTTTATTCTGTAGTCCTTTCCAGGCTCTACAATTTTTCTTCATGTGACCTTCTTTACTACAGTGAGAACATTGTCTTCCCTTAGATTTTGATCTGCCTTTGAACTTGCTATGGCCTATTGATTGTTGTTGGTATTCAGCTCTTCCCCTGTTCTCTATGACAAGGGCCTGTGCACTATTTGTAAGAAGACTTCCTTCTTGTCTCCTCATTGAACAAGCTGTTATAACTATACTCACAGTAAGAACACCATTCGGAGCTTCATTACTGACTATCACAACCAATGTCTCTTAACTGTCGGACAATGATCCCAAAAGCAATAAGGCTTGCAGCTCATCTTCTAAGATCATCTCCATCACTGCAATTGATTAATCAAACTCTGGAACTCATTTAAATGCTCAGCAACATCTACACATTCTCTGAATTTCAGATTTACTAACTTTCGAATCAGAAACGCTTTATTACCTATTTTTTCTGCTCATACAATGACTCCAACTTCTTCCACAACTCATGTGCAATCTTCTCACTTGCTACATGGTGGTACACGCTATCATCAAGCCACTGTCTGATTGTGCTGACTGCTTTCCAGTTCAATTTTGTCCAATTACTATTAGACATATATTTTGGCTTCGCACTATCTCCTTCAACCGGCTCATACAAGTCTTTACAATAAAGGATATCCTCCATCTTGGATTTCTAAATCTGCCAGTTATTATTTGTCAACCTGATCATTGTGCTATTGTCTTCCATCTCAACCTACAAAAGCTCTCTTCAAAAATAAACCTAACAGCTCTAATATCACATGTTGGGAATTTTGAAACGAATATTACTTTTATATTGTAATCTAGCAATGTGAGATGAGTAAATGCACTAGTTATCCAAGTCTAAAACAGAAGATCAAACACAGAACAAAACAAAACCAGATTTACGTGGAAAACCCTCTCAACCTAGAGGGTAAAAAAACCACGAGGCCAACTAGCAAATTTCACTATAAACAAGAAATAGATACAAATGTTCTTCTCAACTTTAAACCTAATAGTTGAGGTATACAAACAGAGAAAACCAATTTCATTCAGACTCAAGCTAGTCTAGATATAAGACAACAAGAAATTAGAAGCTAAAGGTGAAGGTGAAAATGTAAGAGATCTACTGTCTCCTTCTCTTCTTCTCCCTCTGTTTTCTTCTCCTCTGTTTCTTTTTTTTTTGCAGAATGTCTTTTCTCTCTAGAAGTAATAGAATGAGCAACATTCTTAGGTTTTGTTCATTTAATTAAATGCCTGATTGGGCTGGATCTAAAGGCCCAACATTGAACACATTTCTGCAGATAATACTCCGGTCAGAGGATCATCTCGTATAGTTGAAATAGTCGACCTGAAATGTGGAAAACCTGAGGGAACGTGGCCTGTCCGAATCACTACACGACTCAAGAAACTGGGCTTCATAAAACTGACGTCTTCTAAATCTGGCAAATAAGTTATTAGTCCCTTTGTATTAATGTTTGTTTTTGTTTGTTTATTTGACTATTTAATAGTTATAGACATGATATGATATACATTTAAATCGAGATGTTTTCTAATTAATTAGAAATTGGAGGTATGTTTCTTCATCAATTTTACAAAATGAATATTGTTAAGAAAAAGGCAAACAAAAATATCACTTCTTTTTCCCAGCTTTTCCCTCTTTTCTTCTAATGATTTCATCAGCATACTTGACTCCCTTACCCTTGTATGGTTCAGGCGGCCTCCATTTTCTGTTGGAAGCTGCAAATTCGCCAATGGCGCTCTTATCATACCCGCTCACCACTATTCTAGTGTTTTCCTCCACCTTCACCTGCAGGCCATCTGGGATTTCAATCCTAATCGGATGAGAGAAACCAGATTCAAAACCAAGTCTTTTCCTTGATCAAGTATTGCACGGTACCTAACACCCACTAATTGGAGACGTTTGTTGGGTAAACTTATGCCCGAAATTGTAGGGTGTTTGTTTGTTTTTTTATTCCTAAAAATAGAGTAGTGCTGGTAGTGGTAGCAGGAAGTTATGAAGTGCTCACGGTTTTACATCGTGGGTTTGTAATTTTTTTTTAGCATGTTTTGTTCTCTTCTATAAATAATAAACCAAAAAATCTGTTGATTAAGGTAGCACCAAAAATACTCTCTCTCTCTCTCTTCTTTTCTTTGGCAAGTTAAGTTTTTCCCTTCATTTGGTATTAGAGCGGTTATTGTATTCCTAAGTATCCCCGATTCAACCTGATGTCTATCGTCACAGGAGAAGAAGGTTCTCGTAGCGGCGACGGCGAACGGGATACACTACGGTATGTGTATCGACAACTCACCATGACAAATTACACTTGCTGGAAGATTCGGGTCAAGGCAATGATGGAGGACCAGGAGGTCTGGGAAGCGATCGAGCCGGCTGCCGGAGTGGCCGTTGATGTGAAGAAAGACAAGAAGGCAAAATCGCATCTAATCCAGTGCCTGCCTGAAGATCTTTTAATGCAGGTGGCAAACAAGAATACGACGAAGGATATTTGAGACTACCTCAAGACGAGGTTCGTCGGCGCCGATCGCGTTAGGGATGCGCGATTACAGACGTTGAAGAGTGAATTCGACGGTATGCGTATGAAGGAGGATGAATCTCTGGATCAATACGCCGGAAAACTGTTGGCTATGATGGTGAAGTATAGTAGCCTCGATGGTTCTCTTAATGATGCTGCGCTTGTAAAGAAACTGTTTGACACAGTTCTTGAGCGTTTCATTACCATCATCGTCGGCATCGAACAATTCTACGACCTCTCCACTATGGTATTTGAGGATGCCGTAGGTAGACTCAAGTCGTTCGAGGAGAGAACGCGTCTCCCCATAACAGGTGCGAGAGGAGACGGGCAACTCCTCTACACTCAAGCGGAACGGGAGGCACGCCGAAGAAAACGGGTAGCGAGGTCTCTAGAAAGGGCAAGATGCCGGAAGCAAGTCGTGGAAAAGGGCGTGGCTATGGCCGTGGCACTAGCCGAGGGCGTGGCGGGCGCCCTAGTGGGCGTGGAAACTCAACGGAGAAAGAGGTAACAGGTGGTGGCACACGTGACTACAGTAATATTCAGTGTTTCAACTGCCGAAACTTTGGCCATTTTGCCAGCCAGTGAAAAGAGCCGAAGAAGGGAGAAGAAGCACCCCATGCCCGCATAGATATTTTGGAACAAGCACTGCTGCTCGCAGTATCGGAAGAGCCGACGTCGATCGAGCAGATGGAAGTAGCGCAGTTGGAGACCATATCTTTAATGGAAGAGAAGGTCTTCCCCGAACTATACTTAGCGAGAATAGACACAACCACCGGAGGCACGTGGTACCTTGACAAAGGCGCCAGCAACCACATGTCCGGCGATAGAGAGAAATTTCATGAGTTAGATGAAGCAGTCACGGGCAAGGTGAGATTCGGTGATGGGTCTATTGTGCAAATTAAGGGAAGAGAATCCATTTTGTTTGAATGTAAAAACGGAGACCAGTGGGCTCTCAGAGATGTGTATTACATTCCACAGTTATGTAGAAATCTCATCAGTCTTGGACAAATGACCGAGATTGGTTACCGTGTAGTGTTGGACGAAGGCAAGCTAGAGGTGATTGAAAAACCCACGGGGCAGTTGCTCATGAATGTACTTCGGTCACCAAATAGGCTATACCATATTGAGCTAACAAGGGCGAGTCTGGTTTGCTTGCTCACTAAGATGGAAAATCCAGCATGGTTATGGCATGGTCGTCTCAGCCATGTCAACTTCAAGGCTTTAAAACTTCTAATCGACAAGAACATGGCGGCAGGAGTGCCACCTATCTCACATCCGGATCAATTATGCCACGGATGCTTGGTGGGAAAGTAGACTCGAGGAACATTCTCGCAAAAGACGCCCCATCGGGCAGAGGAGCTGCTGGACTTGATTCATGTCGATCTTTGTGGGCCGATTACCCCATCGACGAGCGGGGGTAATAAGTATTTTATGTTACTTGTTGATGATTATTCAAGATGGATGCATGTGTCTTTTTTGGAGAAGAAGGATCAAGCATGTGTAGATTTTGTGAAATACAAGGCCTTGGTGGAAAACTGGTGTGGACGACGCATCAAAACGTTGCGGTCTGATCGCGGCGGCGAGTTCTTAAGTACAACATTCGCGGAAGTCTGCGATGAAGCAGGGATTCAGCGAAACCTCACGGCACCCTACACGCCACAACAAAACGGCGTTGTCGAGCGAAAAAACAGGACCGTGGTTGAGATGGCACGATCCATGTTGAAGAGCATGAAGGTTCCGGGTAAGCTTTGGGGAGAAGCGGTAAGGCATGCAGTTTACTTACTAAACCGTTTTCCAACGAAAGGAATGGGGGAAAGAACTCCATTTGAAGCTTGGACAGGAAAGAAGCAACACTTGAGACACTTGCGAGTGTTCGGTTGTTTGGCACATGCAAGGGTGGAAACTTCACACTTGAAGAAGCTCGAAGACCGGAGTCAACAGTTAGTGTATCTCGGTGTCGAGGATGGGTGCAAAGCACATCAGTTAGAGTATCGGAGGGGAGGTAGAGGCCGCAAGAAGTAGATTAGAAGCAGTAGCAACTGAATCCATGAGTTCGGTACAACAGCATCAGATACAAACTTCAGGCTCACCTGAACATGGTTTAACCGAATCCATGAGTTCGGTACAACAGCAGTAGATACCAACTTCAGGCTCACCTAAACATGGTTTAACCGAAGCCATGAGTCCGGCTCAACAACCACTTATTATTGGTTCGGTTGGGTACGGCTTAAGGGGCACTCCGGTAATGCACGTGTCTCTAAGCGATCAACTCGACGCAGCCATCGATCCGGCTCAACCACAGAGATATGCAGCCTCGTTGATATCTACAACACAACAATATCGATTGAAATAGAGGACCTCGAGGAGCTTCTCCTGACTTCGGCAGAGGAATTGTCAAGTTTTGCGGAAGCCGAGCAAGAGGTATGTTGGCGCAAGGCAATGTTGGAGGAGATGGACTCCATCATTAAGAACAATACTTGGGAGATGGTTGATTCACTAGTAAGACATCGCCCAATTTGTCTCAAGTGGGTTTTCAAGGTAAAGCGAGATGAACGAGGTATGATTGTCAAACACAAGGCACGATTGGTCGCAAAAGGATATGTTCAGAAACAAGGTATTGATTTTGAGGAAGTATTTGCGCCTGTTGCTCGTCTATAATCTGTGCGACTCTTGATTGCAATGGAAGCGCATGAGGGGTGGACTATGCATCACATGGATGTCAAGTCTGCATTCCTCAATGGTGAACTAAACGAGGAGGTTTATGTGGCACAACCTCCCGGTTTTGTTGTCATCGGTCAAGAGCACAAAGTGTTGCGGCTCCGAAAGGCTTTGTATGGACTGCAACAAGCTCCAAGGGCGTGGAACGCCAAGCTAGATGCGAGTCTGGTAACCTTGGGGTTTAGGCAGAGCACAGTGGAACATGGAATGTACACGAGGGGCTTTGGGACAAGATTGTTGATTGTGGGTGTATACGTCGACGATCTGGTTATCACTGGAGCAGACAATGCTGCCATTGACAAGTTCAAAAAGGAAATGAAGAATTTGTTCAGTATGAGTGATCTGGGGCTCTTGTCATACTATCTCGGCATTGAAGTGGTTCAGCGGGTGGATGGTATCGGTATTAAGCAAGAGGCACATATAGAAAAGCTGTTGGATCGGAACGACATGAAGGAATGTAATCTGTGCCACGTTCCGATGCAGGAGCGGCTCAAGTTATCCAAGTCCGGTACTACTCCGACCATCGGTGTCACTAAGTACCGAAGCATTGTTGGCTCCCTTCGGTATTCGGTGCACACTCGGCCCGATCTAGCTTACGCCGTTGGTTATGTAAGCAGGTTTATGCAGGAACCGCATGAAGAGCATTTTTCTGCGGTAAAGCACATCCTTCGGTACATCGCAGGGACTCAATCACTTGGATGTTTTTATGGGAGAAAAAATAAGGAAGTTCAGGCTACCCTAGTGATATGACTGGTGATCCAGAAGACAGGAAGAGCACAACGGGAGTATTATTCTTTTTCGGTCTTGCCCCAATCACATGGCAGAGTCAAAAGCAGAAAGTGGTGGCTCTTTCATCCTGCGAGACAGAGTATATTGCAGCCACAACAGCAGCATGCCAAGGTGTGTGGTTGTCTCGGTTACTTAGTGATCTCATCGGCAAGGAGCCCAAGGCTGTCACGCTCAACATTGACAACAAGTCTGCAATTGCTCTTTGCAAGAACTCGGTGTTCCACGATAGGAGCAAACATATCGAGACGAGATATCATTTTATACGAGAGTGCATTGAGGATTGCAAGATAGTAGTGGAGTACATGGCTACTTATAATTAGCTAGCGGACATTCTGACCAAGGCGCTTGGTCGAGTCAAGTTTCTGGAACTTTGTGAGAATATTGGCATGGTTGAGATCAAGGAAGGTCACAAGCTTAAGGGGTGATTGTTGGGTAAACTTGTGCCCGAAATTGTAGGGTGTTTGTTTGTTTTTTATTCCTAAAAATAGAGTAGTGCTGGTAGTGGTAGCAGGAAGTTAGGAAGTGCTCACGGTTTTGCATCGTGGGTTTGTAAGTTTTTTTTAGCATGTTTTGTTCTCTACTATAAATAATAAACCAAAAAAGTTGTTGATTAAGGTAGCACCAAAAATACTCTCTATCTTCTTTTCTTTGGAAAGTTAAGTTTTTCCCTTCACCGTTTATCAAATCATTTAGAGACACCCACCACCATGTTGTCAGTCAGAGTCCTAATAAAAATAACAAACCAAATTTCAATAACAATTCAGTAATGAAGAGAATAGTTCTCATTTCCATCAAGTACCTCAACCTGAACAAGCCATGCATTTGGTTGGCTCTTCTGGTTTCTAGTGCCTTTTTGACTCTAAGTTCCCCGGATTCCTCTTTCTCAGCCTTAACTTCACGCAGATAAGTGATTGAAAGCTGACCAAGAGGACCCTTTACACTCAAACCCTGTCCTTCCAATGAAAATGTCACATTGGATGGGATACCAATTGGTTGCTTTCCAATTCTAGATTCCTTACACTCAATATTGCTCTTATTTGTGAAACCTAATAAATATAATTAATATAATATATTGAAAATATAATATAAATATATAATATTTGTAAGATATAATATCGATATAATATCGATATTATATTATATTATATTATATTATATTATATTATATTATATTATATTATATTATATTAGTTTTTTTACAAGTTTAATTTAATGTCTATATAAGAGACATGCACTATATAATTGAAATATCAATAAAAAAATCTCTTTCTATATTCTTACAAAATCAACACGAATTACAAAACCAACACGAATTGCAGCAGGTCTAGCAAAAATACAAATTCTACTCCTCTCACTCCAAAAGGAATATCTCAAGTTGCTGACAATTAGAAGAAAATCAACGTAAATGGAAAACCAACCAATTCCCATTTTCTCATTCACATATATATTCATCTGGAAGACCAATTAGACACCATTTGGAAAACATGCACATTGACATAGCTACAACCCAAAATTGCAGCTTCCATATTGGAATTAAATCTCACAATTAAAACAACAAATTAAGAAGCAGATTTCCATACATCAACATATTAAACCGTATCATAAAGCCCTAAAATTTGAGTCATTTCTTGATATTGACTATACAGTAGGAGGAGAAGTCTTACGCAGTCTAAAAGGAAGTAGAAGCCATGGGAATCAGCTTTGAGGCTTGCGTCGATGGGTGGATCGGAATGGTGGGATTGTGCAAGAAAGGCGGCTTCGGTTTCCACTTTTTTTCTTTTTTTTAACTTAGAAAAAGAAGACCTATCTAATTACAACGGACAACGGTTATCCCGGCCATACACTATGTTTGATTAAGCTTCTAAACTGGATTATGGGTGTTTTTTATAATAATCTACTACAATAATAATAATAATTAATAATAATAAAATATAAATTTAAACATATATATTTTCAAATCGGATCTTCTGCTACCGATTCCCGTGTTCCCCCGTTGCGGACCAATCAAATTGCAGCATTATTATTATATTAATAAATCAATCTGGGTAGGAGAGGGAGGAGGGAGAATCTGGAATCCGGGTTTCATTCCGGGTTCACCCTAGACGCCATTAACGGAATGGCCAATTAACGTACGAAATTAATATATTATTTATATAGTCCAGCGAAGATCACTTCTCTCAGGGCCCCATGTGAGAAAGAAGGTTGAGAAGCGAAGGGAGCGACGATTTCCTCGCCCCAGGATCCCTGTGCTTCATGTAAACCCCCCAACCCACACATGAGAAGACCGTTTGCCTGTCATGGAAGTACACTTACCATTGTATGTAAAGACCAAAATTAACTTTAATTTTATATATCGGCTTATTAAATATTAATTCAATTTATTGAAAATGACATTCAACGAAGAAATCTTCGCTTCAATTACTTCACTCTTATTTGTAATTTTTTTACGGGGAGACGATTTAAAGCGAAGAAATATTCGCTTAAATTATTTTGAATCTGGCCTTCATGTAAAACCCCCAACTCACCCATGAGAAGACCGTTTACCTCTCATTTAGTACACTGACTCATGTATGTAAAGACCAAAATTACATTGAATTTTATATTTCGATTTATTAAATATATTAATTCAATTTTTTTGACATGACATGCAGAGAAGAAATATTCGCTTCAATTACTTCACTCTTATTTTTTTATTTTTTTATTAATTTTTTTTTACGAGGAGACGATTGAAAGCAAAGACTTATTCGCTTCAATTAATTTTAACCTGACATTCATGTAAACCCCCCAACCCACCCATGAGAAGACTGCTTGTCTGTCATGGAAATACATTTACCCTTGTATATAAAGAACAAAATTAACTTTAATTTTATATTTCGGTTTATTAAATATTAATTCAATTTATTAAAAATGACATTCAGCGAAGAAATCTTCGCTCAAATTACTTCATTCTTTTTTTTAATTTTTTATTAAATTTTTATTTACGAGGGGACGATTGAAAGCGAAGACTTATTCGCTTCAATTAATTCATTTTTATAGTGAATACCCCTTCGCCCAGATTCAATGGAATGAATAGACGCTTTGTGAGAGAAGATTTGTTCGCCTAGACCAGGTGACATGTAAAATGGAATGAATAGTCGCTTTTCGAGAGAATACTTATTCGCCCCTGGTCCAGGTGTCATGTGAAATGGAATGAATAGTCGCTTTTCGAGCGAAGACTTGTTCGCTCAGGTTCCATGAATATATATACACCCTAATATGATTATTTTATAATCATTTCTGCCCGATTCATCTCTCTCGCTTCTACCTCCTTTCACGGCGATTCGCATTCGGCTCCCCGTCGATCACACCAGAAGCAACATCTTCACGTCTCCACAATGGTACGTACTCCTAAATAGTAAACTTTTCATATTTAGGATTATGAAACCACTAAACCCTAGATTATCTTATGGGATGTCGTTGTCTCGTTAATCTTTAGGAAACCCTACTCTCAAACTGTCACGTTCAATGAAAATCCATCGTATTTAGGAAAACGTACATAGTGTTAGGGTTTTGTATATTATTTCCACGAAACCCTAGTAAATACTAACAAAGACTGTTTTTTTCATGCATGTGCAGGCAACCGACAATGCATCCGTCCAAAACTTTGGCAAAGACTGAATTTTATGCCCAAATCAATTAACAAGTGAAGATATAGTACTATTCTTGACATATATCTCTTTTTTCCCATAATGTGTAAGTTTTCATCATGTTTATCTGAAATATTTATTATTGTTCTTACACAACACTTGATGCAACAATATGCTAACACATGTGGTGCCACGGTGACAATGAGGTGACGAGACAATGTAACCCACGTCATAGCATCCACCGATGCTAATGGTGGATGTGGTTGAACTATCAAAGTATTAAAGGCAATATTGAACGGGAGTTGGGTCCTTACCATTGATTGTGAGACTCTGTTATTCTTAACTCTTAACTGTTAACGCGATATTCATTTTCACATATATGAAACTAAAAATACCAATTGCTTTTGTACAGGGATAAAATCATCAATGAGATCAAAATTTTACGTCGACGAGGAACCGTACGAGGTGCAGCGAGATAATCATGGGACTGTGGGCGGTCCAAGAGCTGGCAGAATGCGGTATTTGAACAATGTATGTTTTGTTTGATTCCTCCTCCTCCTCCATATCTTCAATTCTCCATGATAACTAAAAATGTTTTGTATTTTATTTCAACTGCCGAAACTGTTCGACAGTTACACCTTTATGTTTGCAATAGAATTCATCCCGGCTTACAAACAGGATCTGATGGGGTTTGTAATTGCTGGAGGAGGTACGACTAAAGAAATGGAGAATCCATTTGTTGAGCCCGAGGACGATAAAACTATAGTTGTATACGACGAGTCTAGGCACAATGTTAATGAACTTGTTTGGGTATTTGAGGCAGTGAATCCTTTGACGACATATTTCGATGTATTTGGTGTTCCTCTCACAAGCTTGCTTGAATCCATTGTTGCTTGTGATTTGCAGCCTTTGTTTACATAGACATGTGTTGGTTGAATTTATTACTGAATATTTGAATATTTTGCATTCTTGAATTTGTTAATGTTATTTGTGATTTCAGTTTCGCTTTTTTGTTCTTAGAATTGTATTTTTTTAAACAGCAAAATTATCATAAACGAAATCTTTAAACATGAAATAATGTATAACTCAAAGTAAAGTATAAATTTGTTATTAATTTATTAATACATAGCAATCTATGTAATAAGCGCCCCTAATGTGATAAATTTATATATGTTTTTCAATTGTCCAAATAATATTGTGAAGCAATCTTCGCTTTCTGATGAAGCGCTTGATTGATTAATATTAATTCATAATAATGTTATTCATTTAATTATTAAAATCAAATATATTTTTTATCAAGTCACCTCACCGCCACCTACCACCACCTTTTCATTAAATGCTGCCATGCAGCCATGCTGCTAGATTTGTACTATTTTCTCTCTCACCTGTTTGAGAAGCAGTCGACCATTTCTTCGCCGGAGTGATACTCCATTGTCTACCATCGACTTTTCTTCGCCGGAGAGTTCATTATAATATCAATCCATTTTCCTAAATTAAAATGGTACCTTTTTGAATGTCATCTTCCTTCTCTACTTTTCTTCACAACGTTTTTTTATGTTTTTTGAATACTCGACATGAAATGTTCTATTCTTGTTGATTATCAGGAAGGAATACACATGAACGAGAATGATATTAATGATTTAAGGTATAGTTTTTTTGTTTAACTTCTCTAATACTATAAGATGTTTTCGTTCATATTTAAGCGAAGATCTCTTCACTTATAGGATTGTTGATAATATCTTGTAAAGAGAAGCTCTCTTCGCTTATGGGATTACTGTGAATAATAGTAAAGTGAAGCGCTCTTCGCTTATATTTCATTCATTTTACAATTATCTATAAGTTTTGGTGAGATGAAGATTTATTTTCTATGTGTTCTAAAATTTAACAGCGAATCTGCTAGTTGTCGTCGTCAATTGAATTTCAATGAAAACGGCCAACCTTTGGAGGACATCGAAGCCAACATAATTCCACATTTAGGTATGTAATTTGAGAGTGAAGAAGAAGGCTACGAATTCTATTTAGCATACGCTAAACTAATAGGATTTGGTATAAGGCGCAGTTCAAAACATGTTGACAACGATGGTAAAATACTGGATAGAGTTTTTTATTGTAGTGCACAGGGTGAACGGGTAAAAGACAAACGTGATGTCTATGTGAGACGTAGCCGTTCTTTGACGAGGTTCGGTTGTGAAGCGAAATTGAGGATAAAGAGGGAAGAGAATGGAGAGTTACAAGTGGTAAATTTTATTAGTGAGCATTGTCATCCTCTTGTAAGTCCAAAGAAAACTCACCTGTATAGATGCCATAGGAATATTTCTGCAGTTGCAGGCTTACATATCGAGATTGCCACTAACGTTGGAATTCCTCCTAAGGCATCCCATGCTCTAATGTCTAAACAAATCGGTGGAGGGAGAATCTTGGTTTTCTTCCTGAGGATTAAAAAAATTACTTGCGAACGAAAAGAACCAGAGACTGTAATTTTGGGGATACAGGGGGGTATTAGAGTATTTGCAGAAAAACAATCAAATGATCCAGGATTTTATAATGTTTTTCAACTTGATGCGGATGATTTGATAACGAATATTTTTTGGTGTGATTCCAACATGCGGTCTGATTATTCATACTTCGGAGACGTTGTCAGTTTTGACACGACCTACAAGAAGAATAAGGAAGGTTGTCCTGTTGCGTTTTTTGTAGGTTTGAATCATCACAAACAATCTATTATTTTTGGTGCAGCTCTATTATACGATGAAACTACAATGACTTTTGAATGGTTGTTTGATACTTTCACCAAAGCTATGCGTGGGAAAAAACCAAAACCATTCTTACAGATCAAGACGCGGCCATGGCTAAACAAATCATCGTCTATGTATTTGGCACATATTTCAAAATGCAGCCATACATCTAAGCTCCGTGTTCCATAACTTCAGAGAATTTTCCAAGGATTTTTCTTCATGTAAATATGATTTTGAAGAAGAGATAGAGTTTGTTGAATCTTGAAATCAAATGTTGGTTGACAAACTATGGGCTTGAAAACAATGACTGGTTGAAACTTATGTTTTGCATTAGGAGAAAGTGGGCATTAGTCTATGGACGCCAAATGTTTGTGCTGATATGACGACAACACAGAGAAGTGAGAGTATGAACAGTGTGTTGAAAAGGTACTGCTCCTACAAACACAAGTTTTAAGAATTTTTCAAACACTTTGAAAGACTAATCGATGAAAGAAGATATGATGTGTTGAAGGCTGATTTCAAATCAATTACCATCCAACCAAGTCTGAACTATCCAGTTTTGATCTTAAAAGATGCCTACAAAGTTTACACTCCAGAGGTATTTAAGTGCTTTGAACAACAATGGTTTATGTCGCATGATTGTGGTGTAGAAATGTTAGAGGATGTCGACACACACAGAAAATATAAGGTAACCCCCCACACTAGGAGTTGCTCTCATACAGTTACAGTTCATAAGAATGATGATAAGAATATCGAGTGTAACTGTTGTAAATTTGAATTTGGCGGGATTTTGTGTGCTCACATCCTAGATATTTTCACTAAGATTGACGTGTTGAAGATTCCTCTTGCGTTGATATTGAAGAGGTGAACAAGAACAGCAAAAGGTGGATTATTTGGAACTGATCCAATCGTGGACAATAGTAATGTTGATCCGAGTGAGCTTCATAACATAAGATACAGAGATTTGTGTGGCTTGTCCATGCATTTATTTACAAAGGCAGCCGAAAGAGATGACACGTATAGGCATGTCAAAGAAATTATGCTTAGCCTGTGTAAGTTTGTGGATAAAAAATTACAAGAGAGTATAAATATGCAAACTCCACCAACTGGTGTATCATGTTCTGCCGAGGGTGCCCATGTTCAAGCGAAAGGAATCAAAACTAAGAAGCCAACAAAGTCTAGTAAGAGAAGGAAATGTGGACTAGAGAAGAACTCAAGAAAAAGAAAATCAACAAGAATAACAAGCGAATCACAGAATCCGGTATGAATTTCCTCACTTAACTTCTTTACTAATAATTGGGTTATTACTCTTCATATATTAACATACTTCTAAATTGATATACCGTTCCAACCATGGGACGAAAGTTTAAGCATGGACGCCAATACTCCGTTCACTGTTCTTTTGTCATCTCAACTATCGAATTCAAGTTTCATGTGAAATCTGATATGTATTTGTATGTATATTTGATTTGAAACCATGAACAAGGTAGAATGTATGCATGCAATGTTTTATGTAATACCAAATGAATGACAACACTAATTTCCTTCTAAAAATAAAAACATGTAAATGAAGCGAATAATTATTCGCTCCTAGTCGACTCCTCTTAATTATAATTTTCATTAAAAATTTAAAAATAAAAACCTAAAATTTAAGCGAATAATTATTCGATAAAATAAAAACAAGTATTTGAAGCGAATATTTATTCGCTTCATGTTTCTTTCAATAAATTAATATTTTTTTAAAATTTGGTATTCGCTTCATGTTTCTTTCAATAAATTAAAATTTGTAAAATTAATATTTGAAAATTTTAATTACACAACATCTTCATTATTGTACAAATGTCAATTAAAATTATATGAAACGTTTAATTACACAATCTGTATGCATCTTCATTATTGTACAAATGTCAACTAAATTTTTTTGAAAACTTTAATTATACAATCTGCATACATTTCCAAATTCATTGACTAATCCATTTACTGCAGGATTCGTAGACCTTGTTCCTGGCTCTGTTGAGCTCCGAGCCAATGACACGCCAACAATATATCATCCTCAAGGTCTTTATTTCTGCGCGCGCATTTTTTTAACGCTGAAGCCACTTTTCCAACCATTCATCTGACTTTCATGCGTCTCTATGCGTCTCATGCAAAAAATGCCGCAGTCAGTGTAATTCTTGGAATCCTGCCATGACAATTTCAAACATGTCTTTTCCAAACTGCCATACATTTTTAACAAGAACGGGGTCTACGTCGTTCATAAACCGTTGAATGTAGTCATCCTGATACATAATTACAAACAACATGATGTAATGTAATTTAGTGCTAACAGTAATTCAATCACTTAACTAGTTCAAAATAAAATTTTAGTGTCATACCAAGATTTTGACATTCTTATATCTTCTCTCGAAGGGCAATTGCATAGGTGACTCCCTATTGTCAATTACTTGAATTTCCTTTTGTATGAAGTTATAGCAAACCAAGTAGAAATGAGAGTCATCAATGATTGGGAAAAACATCTGTGAATAGAATTAAAACAAATAAGATTGCATAGAGGTGTACATGCTATTATAAGATATCACAGCGAGAGATGTACTTACGAGGTCCACATCCAAGAGGTCCCTTTTCGAAATCTTGAAAGCCCGACCTTCACGATAGAACCTCTCATCGAATTCTTTTTGGCAAGTTATCCCACTTGCACGAAAAATCTGTTTACAGCATAGTCTTTAGTGTCACACAAATAACATAATTCATAAACAATAGTGCTAGTACAATTTACGGTGAGCGCGGTTGTGTAGAAAATCTTATTGCAACGACTTTTTACACTTCTTTTACAAAAGTCGTTCAACATGTACGACCAAATGTCAATAATCATACTGTCTACCCAGGTTTAATCAGCCATTGTAAGCATGTCCCCGCGCGTCACGTGTAGACTTAGTCTATCACCCCAAAATAACATTTCACTACATAAAACCAAAAAAATATGTTTCAGAATGGGGTACAAAGTATATTTTTTAGGAATAAGTAAGAATGTCCAGGAAACATTACCTTTTATCAAGTCCTGTAGCAAATATGAAACCCACAAAAATCTTCTGAATGTTTGTCATTGCTTTGACATCCCTAAACATTTTACTGTAATATGGTGTTTTCAATACTGGAGGCAATTCCAATGCTCCAATCCATTCATTCAATGTCATTTGTGGACGAGACGAGACAGTTTGAAGTGACGGTGGTAGACTAGAGATGCATTCTTCTTCAATTTTTACTATCGCCAATGAAGGGGAGTTGTTGTTGGTTTCGGTGTTGATGACCTCGGTTAACAAATCCGTTTTCAAATTCCGGGGGACTTTTCTGCAAACATTTAAGGCCTTTGATGATCCAGCTTCTTCTATTTGTTGAATAATTTGGGTAGGAAGCAAGGCTTGGGTTGTTGGAGTGCTGATTTTGGTGTTGGTTTCTGTTTTGGGAGGAATGGTGTTGGCTTTGGCTTGGGCGGTTGGAGTGGTTGTGGTTTTGGTGTTGGTTTCTGTTTTGGGAGGAATGGTGTTTTGGTTGGATAGGGCTGTTGGAGTGGTTGTGGTTTTGGTGTTGGTTTCTATTTTGGGAGGAATTATGTTTTGGTTGGCTGGGGCTGTTGGAGTGATGGTGGTTTGGGTGTTGTCTTGGGTGTTAGGAGGAATGGTGCTGGCTTTGGCTTGGGTGTTGGTTTGGGTGTTGCGGGTTATGGTGTTCTTGTTTGCTTGGGGTGTTGGAGTGGTGGTGGTTTTGGTGTTGGCTTGGGTGTTAGGAGGAAGGGTGTTGGCTTTGGCTTGGGTGTTGGCTTTGGCTTGGGTGTTGGTTTGGGTGTTGGGGGTTATGGTGTTCTTGTTGGATTGGGTTGTTCGAGTGGTATTGGCTTTGGTGTTGTCTTGGGTGTTGGGAGGAAGGGTGTTGGCTTTGGCTTGGGTGTTGGTTTGGGTGGTGGGGGTAATGGTGTTCTTGTTGGATCCTGTTGTGGGAGGAATACATTTTTCTCTTGGTTATTGATGATTTGTCTTGTCCAAGCTCCTTTGTAAGCCTTCCCCCAAGATTGAACGGGAGTTTAGTACTGTGGCAAATGGATCAAAGGCAGATTGTACAAGTTCCATTGCGTTAATCTGGTACATCTCATTTAGATATTTAGCCCCTTGTGCCAATTCGTCTGCAGCGGTCGCAACCTTCCTCAAACATGATGCAAGATTTTGTGGAATCGGTGGCTGCTCAGTAAGATTGGATGTAATGTCATCCCCAACTTGTAGTAGTGATGCTTCCACATTTTGTTGAATCGGTGGTTGCTCATTCGGAATGGCTATGCGAGCAACTACCCTACCATGTCCAAACCCCCCCTGGGCAGCCTCATAATCAACCCTGTCGTACATCTTCTTCTCGTCTCAGCATCCCAAAATAGGAAAATTCCTTGAGATCTGACTGTTTACCTTGAACTCAACCACCCGGTCCAAGTAGCACAACTGATACATTAGCATAAACAAATATATATTACGTTAAACTAAAAGAAAAATTATGAAACTAGAACATACAGCAAATAAATTTCTACACTCACCAAAAGAAACGTTAATGGTCCATGGAAATATGATGTCTTTTTTCTTTTCACTTATAAACACTGTCAACTAGTCCGTCTAAAGTAAACTTGCACCAGTTGTAGTCTTTAATCTTAGATACATCCTATAGGGATTTCAGTACTTTGAATCTGTATATAAAAGAGGAGTGCCTCAAATCATTTATGTTCGAAATGAAATTACAGAATTACTGCTAGGTAGTATACCTGCACTATGGATTTTGGGATGTCCACAAAAAACTGGATACCACAAACAACACGAAGTCCATCTTGAAGTTACTGTCTCTGGCTGTATTCTGTAGAATTTTGTCCGGCATTTTGTAGGTAGAAGACCTCCACTGTTCTCGAATCCCCATCTCCTTCTCCACGCCGTGAGATGGTCCTTGTACTCCTTGTCGTCCGTGCGAATTCCTAAACACTCTACCACTTCTAATTCCCCTCTAAGGATGTTCAATACACATTGAACATCCTCTTCATCAATCTGCATTTCCTCTCCATTGTGTAGGACGATGCTCCTCCTTCTGGGATTGAAGAGACTCACAATGCACCGTGAGAATTCAAGTGGGCATTTTGATATGCCCAGTAAAAGAAGGGAACCAAATCCTATGTCCCTCACATCATCCTTCTGTTCTTCGGATAACCTGTTAACCAGGTAATGAAGGCGCGATGGAGAGGTTCTGCTCTTAAAATCAACATCAGGGTCACAAGTCTTTCTTCTTTTCTTCTTAACCTGGTTATCATTAAGTGCTTCATTAGCAGTTGTGGCCAGAATATCCAATGGTGTCGTGGGCGTGCCTGATGCCTCGATTTTTATTTTCCTTTGTTTAACCCTACATTAACATGTTGCACACGTTTATTCCAAAAATTCGATGACCTACATAATCAAAAAGAATCAAATATGTACATTTTCTAACATTAGCGTAATTACCTCAGTTGTTAACTTCCGTCGTCGATTCAGTATATGGAACTATTTGCTTATCGGAATCCTGATTCTGAAATGATAGAGTCACATTTAGATTCAAACGAATTCAAATAAGCAAACGAAAAAGACCCACGCATGCAACCGTAAACACTTCTTACCATTTTCGCAGTAGTAGAAGATACTAACCGGAAGAGAAATGGATTCGGAGTCGAACGAGCGGAGGCGACAGCGCTAGGTCAAATAGCAGAGTAACCTGGGGGGTATAACGGCCGGAGTTGGGCTTGAGATATTCTTTTTTCTAAATACGTGCTCACTGTCAATGTATTTTCATGAGCCCGTTTTGGTTTTTACAAACATGAATAAGTAGTTTTTCATGAACTTCATATGAGACGAAGCATTATTCGCTCATGAAATGTAACATATAATTCAGCATTATGAAAATAAAAGATACTCAAATAGGCGAAGTATTATTCGCGTTGAACGCCGGATTGTGCGAATATATCTTCGCTCAGGAAATCTTTTATATGATTCAGCATTATGAAAAAAAAGACATTCGAAAAGGTGAGCAACTCTTCGCGTTTAAATGCGGAAGAAGCGAAGAAATCTTCGATCAACAAATCTAACATATATAATACAATCTGAAGGATTGACATTTGATTGGATGGTAGCAGTTGAAATGACTTGCCGTATACGGGTTTCACACAGACTGAGACTATTTCATACAAGACAAGTGAATTGACATGACAAAAAGGTTTTGGCGCTTCATTTTATTTTTTTAATTTAATATAATTTAAATCTTAATTATATTTAATATATTTTTCTTTATATATAAATAATAAAATATTTAATTTAATTTTCCACTTATGTATTAAATATAATTTTATTTATATAGAAATAATTTAATATTTAATATAATGTTAATTAAAATATTGAATTATTTGATTTATGATTAGAAGATTGAGCGTGTATTTGGAGAAATTTTGGGTTTTATTCAAAAACACACAAAGATCAAACAGCACCTAATGGTATTGTTTTACTTTTTCATTAACAATATATAAATTATGAATGATGTTTTCTGTTAAAAAGACTGTAGACTGGTCCGATTTGATATTTGATGATTACTTTAAGAAAATGCATATCCCCGTAAAAAAAATATTTCATTAATAAATTAAAAATATGAATGAAGTTTCAAGTAAAAAATTAAAAAATAAGTTTCAAGTAATTTGAGCGAAGATTTCTTCGCTGAATGTCATTTCCAATAAATTTCATTAATATTTAATAAATGGAAAAATAAATTTCATGGTAATTTTGGTCTTTACATACATGCGTCAATGTACTTACATGAGAGGTAAACGATCTTCTCATGGAAGGGTAAGGCTTTTACATGAACGTTAGGTTAAAAATAATTGAGGCAAAGAATTCTTCGTTGTAAATCATCTCCTCTAAATTATAATTTTCATTAAAAAATTAAAAATAAATTTTAAGTAATTTGAGCGAAGATTTATTCGTTGCATGTCATTTTTAATAAATTGAATTAATATTTAATAAATGGAAATATAAAATTCATGTTGATTTTGGCCTTTACATACAAGGGTAAATGTATTTCCATGAAAAGCAAATGGTCTTCTCATGGGTTGGTTGGGGGTTTACAAGTAGGACAGGTAAAAAAGGAATGAAGCGAAGATTTCTTCGCTCCCGAACGACTCCCCGTAAATAAAAATTTAAAAACAAATTAAAACATAAACATGAAGTAATTTTAGCGAAGATTTCTTCGCTGCATGTCATTTCCAATTAATTTATTTAGCATTTAATAAACGGAAATATAAAATTCATGTTAATTTTGGTAATTTGTCGGTTATTAAAATGTTTTGGCACTTCGATTGAATTTTTTTAATTAAATATATTTTAAATCTTATTTATATTTAATATAATTTTCTTCATATAGATATAATATTATATTTAATATAATTTTATACTTATTTATTAAATATAATTTTATTTATATAGAAAAAAATTATTATTTAATATAATGTTAATTAAAATATTGAATTATTTGTTTTATGATTAGAAGATTGAGCGTGATTTTGATAAAATTTGGGGTTTTATACAAAAACACACAAATGCTATTGTTATTACTTTTTCAATAATAAAATATATTTTATGAATTATGTGACAAAAGGACTGCAAACTGGTCCGATTTGATATTTGATCACGGGAAATTTACTTTTTCTGAATGCATAGATATAATTTTTTTTTAAAAAAACTTTTCTATTTACTATAAATGTAGGGATTACATAAACAATCTTGGTCCACATGAAATTCGTGAGTATGAGCATTATTGTTGAGAGTGTGTGTTTGTTTAAGATATTTTGTTGGGATCTATCCTTTGAGAGATTCTATATGGTGGAAAACTTCTTCAATGAAGATCAACTGGTGGAAAACATCTTCAGTTACTACAAATTTTTCATACTTCAAGTAGAAATTGCTGATCAAATGAAGATCATACGTGTCCACTGCTGGTGGGAAGAGCCAACTTTTGGAGATTCCCTGGGATGAAAAATATCTTAAGAGATAACTGAAGAGGTGTATGACAACAGTTATGCGTGAGAGATCCGATGTGGTCGCTTCAATGGAGATGCATTGAAGCTGGAGATGGAGATGCATTGAAGCTGGAGATGCAGATGAATATTGTTATAATGTAGAAATATTTATGAAACGTAGAAATGTTTATGAAACGTTGTAATGAAATTTTGTTCATTGAATTATAAAAAATATTTGTTATATATATTTTCATTCAGATTTCATTAAGAAAGTATTATAATATGTAATTCTGGCTAAGTATACGTTTCCCATAATTGCAATCATTGCCATAATTGTAAGCTGAAGGGACATGTAATGTAAAATGTTTTGGCGCTTATTCAATCATTTAACCATGGATGAGATTTATTATACAAGCGAATCCATATTCGTTCAATGTTGTCGTTGTCAAATCTTAGTAACAAGCGAATTGGACTTCGTTTCCTAACACTGGTTGGTTTAATAAACAAACTAACAAGCGAATCAATCTTCATTCATAAAATCATTAGAGTTTTACATGAACGTGTCACAAATACAATATTATTTAAATAAAATTATCAAGCGAATTATTCTTCGTTTTCAAGCACCTGGTTAAAAGTAATGCACTAACAAACAAACGAAGATATGTTCGTTCGATTTACTGATTAGATACGGTGTTATGAAGCGAAACAAAGTTTCGATATATCATTATAAGGGGTTTACATGAACACATTAGTTGTTTTACATTATAGTTTGAAATGAAAATGACATCCAAATTGCAATAAAACAATCAAACATAACGACAATGATTCGATTTATTTAACTTCAGAATATAATTATTACACAAAAACATTTCATAATCCGTTTACATAATTACAACACAGATTAAGCAACAAAAATGCAGTTCAAAAATATAAATGAAGCCCTAGTCTGATTCATCAGAGGATGACTCGTCAATCGGCATTGTCATCGACACGATCTCTTGTTCGATGACGGGTGGAATGTATAGCTGAATTGCTTCGTTCACATCATTGATCCATCGATTAGGGAATTAAATCGTAAAAGAATTATCTATTATTGATGCGTACTCTAGGTAAAGATGAGGAGGAATATGCATCAAGTCCTCCGGAGGATTCAGTCCATTCGAAGGTAGGGGATTCCGTAGGCCAAATTGTCTATATATGACAGTTGTGCAGTAGGAGGTAGTTCCCTCCAGGCCCAACACAATGATGAATGGAGAACCCCTCATCTCATACATCATTTTACTAAAGAGATACCACAGAACAATGAACCGAATTGGGTGAATATCAGAAATAGAATTCTAAAGCACGATCCAACGACCCTTTGTAATTGCAAATTTGCAAAGGAAGGGTAAGGAATTGAAGGACGGGGCAACCAATGCAATTTGTCTAATAACCAGAGGTAAAGAACCAAAGGTGATCCACAGCGGGAATAGTTATTTGCCTCTGGGACAAATTTGTTAAGACCAAGTAATGTCTCAGCAAGTACAATGCAATCCATGTTTGGGGCGTTTCCCATCAGTGTAGGAACTACCTCCAAGAGCCTATCTGAAGACCGTCGTCCTGCAGCCGGACACAAAAAAAATGAGCAAGAACCACAAGCATGATTAGTTTGCTTTGTGTGTGGCTGATGGTCCTCTCAGCTCCTTGGACATGCTAAATGTACTCGTCTATGTTTGTCATATTGAGAAATCCATGTTGGAGGGTAAACAAAATAGCGTCAAACATTGTACCTCCATAGAAGCTTTGGCAAATTTCGAATGCAATATTAGGTTCATGATTGACAGGCAAAATCATGAGTGCAAGACTCCCACACCTAAGGATTGAAGCGAAGTCCTCAATCGTCGGGCATATGTGCATTTCCCCAATAACAAAAGAACGAGTCTATGTATTCCATCTGCTTTGCATGTGGGCCATCATTCCGTCGTGAATGTTTATTCGTAAAAGAGGTAGAATATAATCTACATGATAGACACTAAAAGGGATAGGGTCATCGTTGATCAGACTTAAGTATCGCTCCAGCTGTTGCTGCGATAAAACCAACATGTCTGGGTCCATCTCTACCTCCATCTTATGAGTATTACACTAAATGAATGAAGAGAATGAATCCAGTGCAGACACCGGTAGAGAGAGATTTGGGAAGGAGAGAGTCAAAACAGAAAGAGAGGTGAGAGTGAGAGTGGAGAGTGAGAGTGAGAGTGAGGGTGTGAGAGTGATGATGTTTATCAGCAGTAGTTGATGTAATAAATGATTTTTCATTCATGAATTCACATCCTTACATAACTCCGGTAGGGGCATTAAGTGTTGTGAAGATATCTTCGTTTAGAAATTTAAAAATATATAGTTAAGAAGATATCTTCGTTTATGAATTTGATAACATATAGTTACGAAGATATCTTCGTTTCTGATTTTTTAAATATGGCTTGTACCCAAGAAGACATAAGAAGATATCTTCGTTTAGGATTTGAAAATATATAGTTAAGAAGATATCTTCGTTTATGAATTTGAAAACATATAGTTACGAAGATATCTTCGTTTATGAATTTAAAAAATATGGGTACAAGAAGACATAAGAAGTTATCTTCGTTTATGAATTTAAAAATATGGGTACAAGAAGACATAAGAAGATATCTTCGTTTATGAATTTGAAAACATGTAGTTAAGAAGATATCTTCGTTTATGAATTTGAAACCATATAGTTACGAACATAACTCCGTTTCTGAATTTAAAAATATGGGTACAAAAGACATAAGAAGATATCTTCGTTTTTGAATTTGAAAATATATAGTTAAGAACATATCTTCGTTTATGAATTTGAAAACATATAGTTACGAAGATAACTTCGTTTCTGATTTTAAAAATATGGGTACAAGAAGACATAACAAACATCAATAAATTATAAGTTATAATTCCATAAAGTACATTAGTACACTAATGTCAATTGACCAGTTACACATAAGAATTACCGTACAAGTATAATTCCGTATAACACATACAAATCTCTAAAATCTTGATCTAATTGCCTTCTTTAACTTAAACCTATTGACATTGTGCTCAGACATAAGAATTATGTATAAATATTTGATCTTCAATGTACTCAAATCTTCTTCGACTTTCAAAAGAACAAGAGAAAGTATAAGAACATATATAATTTTTAAATGTCATAGACTAACATATGGTATAACACTTAAATTTTCTTCGTTGATGTCAATATCCCAATCCTTCACCGCTCCTCTATATGTTTCCATATGTCTCATTAAATATACACCACAGTCTTTCTTGTTTGTATTGTCTTGCCATTTCAGCTTTGGGGCCGTTATCCTGTACTTTTTAACCTTTTCAACAATTTTTTCTAGGCCTTGCCTTTCCAAGAAAGTCTCAAAACTATCGATGTGTTTCTTCAAAGTGGTATACTTGTCCAGAATTTTCATTTTATGCGGACGACGGGAGTTGTCTAGTATATCGATTCGGGAGGCTTTAGTATTCACACATACAAGATAGAAATAACGGGCATGGACGACAGGTAGGAATATCTGTAAAAAGAACACAAACATTTATTATTTGATTGCATACTCGTTACTTGGAATTGAGGGATATGTACATACCAGGTCAGCGAAAATTAGGTCTTCTTTTGAGACTTTGAAGTTTATCATGTCTTCTTCAAGGGCTTGGAAAAATTCGAAGCAAGTAAACTGCATATTAACCTGCAAAATTAGTCTAGAATATCAAAGTCAAGTACATTAAAGGATACATAGCACAAAAAACAAGAGAAGCACTTACATGTTGAAAAACAAATTATTCGTTGTTCATGCCTTGGAAACCTACTTAATTTGTAGTGCAGAAGTATGGCCCAAGCGTCCACCACTTCGCTCGCAATTTCTTCCTGCAATTTCATTGTTTGAAATAGTTGACGGGTAATATTACTCGGTGCACCTTCGTACAGAACGTCACTGCAAAATAGATTCATTTAGAAGAATATAACTACTTTCATATTTCAAATTTGTAAAATCATGCTAAGTAACTTACCTTTCAGCCAGGTCTTCAGAAAACACAAAATTGGCCAATATCTGTTCCTTGTTGGTTATTTTGTGGTCCAAATTATCCGCAACCTCTTTCATGTAAGGGGATCGAAAGTGCATAGGAATTTTTGTGATCTTCCTCTTAGGATAGTCTTTAATCTTGACGCATCCCCCCATCATCTTCATCTCCATCTTCAGAAGATTCAACAGCTTTAGAAGCCTCACCCTATTTCTTCCCTTCACCCTAATCATTTAGTTCAATAGTGGGTGACTGAGCTTTGTTTTTCTCAACCTCTTCCTTCTGTTCACCCTTATCATTTGGTTCAACAAGGGGTGACTGAGCTTTGTTGGGCAGAACTGCATCCTCAAAATCTTCCTGTTGAACAGGGAGTGATTGATCTTCATTGTGCAGAACTGCATCCTCAAGATCTTCCTGTTGAACAGGGAGTGATTGATCTTCATTGTGCAGAACTGCATCCTCAAGATCTTTCTGTTGAACAGGGAGTGATTGATCTTTATTGTGTAGAACTGCATCTTAAAGATCTTTTTGTTGAACAGGGAGTGATTGATCTTCATTGTGCAGAACTGCATCCTCAAGATCATTCGGTTGAAGAGGGAGTGACTGATTATCTTGATTGTGCTCAACTGAATCCTCAAAATCATTCGGTGTTGCACGGGGTGATGGATTATCTTCATTGTGCTCAACAGAATCCTCAAACTCATTCAATGTTGCACGGGGTGATGGATTATGTTGATTCTCCTCAGCTGCATTCTCATAGGTGTATTCAACCAGGGGACTACTTATTTTCAGGTTCTTTATCTACTAGGCGCGCCCTTGCCCTGCCCAGCCCAAAACCCCCGGCACGAGCTTCTAAGGTGGTAAACTCTAACAATGTGACGTCATCCCAATAAGAGATGAATGGAAATTTCCTTTCATAAGGCTAACGTACACCTTCCACAAAAACATCATCTAGGTAGCAAATCTGGAGTAAGGAAATGGGAAACATGTTAGTAAATATTTGATACCTATAATTATAAATCATATACAAGAGAGGAATTATTTACCAATAAAAGGGTTAGAGGTCCATCAAAATATGGATTTTTATCTTTACTTTCTTTTTCTTTCCAACTTCTTACACTTTCAACCAATCGTTGTAGTGTGAAATGGCACCAGTTCATCTCCTTTATGTTATCAACATCCTTTAAGGATTTGAGAATTTTGAACCTGAAATGAATAAAATACATGTGTGAGTAATCACAAATACAATTAGATATATAATAGGTTTGAATACATGTTTACCTGGCTCGTGAATTTTGAACTGGACATAAAAAACTTGAGACAACAAAGACAACAAAGTCGATTTTGAAATCGTTGTCTGCACTTGTGTTACTTAATATCTTGAGTATCATAGAAAGTGTTTTAGGAGCTTTTGAGTCTTCCCCGGTCCATCTGGTCTTCCAATCCCTCAAGAAATTAAAAAAATCAGGGTCCTTAGTCTTGTCCCCCAGCGGACTCAACTACGTTCATTGGCCCTCTCGGGAGGTTCATCACGAGCTGGACGAGATCTTCATCGATAAAGATCTCCTCACCATTGGCCAATACCAGAGAACTCTTATCCGGGTCAAAAGATTTGATAACGTGTCTCGAAAAATGCCTCAGGCAAGTGGAGACACCCAATGTAAGAAGAGAACCAAACTCGATTTGCTTTACAGCTTCTGTTAGATAAAATCAGACCGGTTCAAATAAACCTAACTTAAATAAACTTTCCATGCAGGAACAAGGAACCGGACCGGATAAACAAATAAACCGGCTAAAGAAAACTAACCGGTCAAGCTACTAAACCGACCAAGAATACTCGGAACATGACCGCACAAAGAAAGGATCGGCCAAAGCTTAAAACCGGAATCATCAGACAGCCGATCAGCCACAAGGCAAAGGAATAACCGGAAGAAGTTCGGTTATATCACCCATACCGGAAGCGATCAGGCTAAGTCAAGCGGCCGACCAGTACAAGAAGACAATTCGGGTATCTATTGAGAATGATACCAAAGAAACAGACTGAACACTTTCATATCCATGTAAGTCTGAGGAAAGACTGTAGGCTGCAGAAGACAGTACTACCGGATCTTTCCACTTCAGGATAAGTCAGAAAGAAGATTTTCCAAGTATAGACAACTGTCCAACAGACAGTGCCTACATCAAGTAAAAGACAAACCCGGCAGGTTTGTCTTACACACCGGAAGAACAGACTGCCAAGTCTGAGGTTGACCATCAGGTTTGAGGAAACGACCGCAGGTCTGAATCTCTGAAACACTGAATCACTGCACCTCTGCTCAGCCAATCAGATTCAAGGCAGTGAAATATGACCGTTGGCATATTTCACCTATAAAAGGGGCAGTTGAAGAAGAGTAAATGCGGGACACACAGTGGGACAAAGTAACATACAGTGAGACAAGTGAGAAATTCTAAGAGCATTTATTCTACAAGTGATAAGACTGTGCTGTTCTAGAAAGCCTAAGTGCTAAAGTTAAAGTGTGTTTTACAATTTCGGTGTAAATTGTAAGAGTGTTATCGAGCAGGAAATAAGTCTCGATCGGATTGTACTTGTATTCCTTAGTGAATATCCTTCTCGCGGTTTCGAGAGGAAGGGGTGACATAGGAGTTTTATCTCCGAACATCCATACAATCTGTCTTGTTATTTACTTTCTGTCGGCTCCATTGTCTAACCGATTAACTCAACTACACCGCTCTAAACCGACTCTATACTATCCATACCGAATTTCCAGATTATCGAAACCGACCCACCATTTTCAAACCTCCATCATCCGAAATCGGCCTTGTCCATCAAACAAGTGTGCTGCTTCAACCTGAAAGCAAACCTCTTCCGCGCTTGAACCTAGTTCAAGGGTTTGTGACAGGTTGTGTAGTATTGAAACCCCGGTGTTAATCTCTAACCGGATTAACCACCACCCTTCGAGTGAGAACCGCTAACCGGTCCAACCCCCGGTCCTCCAGCGGCTACCTAGATCCTAACAGCTTCCCTCTGTTCTACGCTCAATTTAGGAATCATTTGATAAAGTCCATGAGGGGATGATCTTGTTAGAAATGCCACTTTCCTTTTTTTTGATGGTTTTGGTTTTTTGGGGAGATGGTGGTAAATCTTCATCGACTGGTGTAGTACATGGAGCAATATTAGTGGTTTCTGGGGGTGGTGCTGGTAACTCTTCATCGACCAGTGGAGTGGATGTAGGAATAACATTGGTTTTTGGGGGGGGAAAGGTGGTGGTAAAATCTCATCAACATGTGTAGTACATGCAGCAATATCAGTAGCTTCGACAGCAACTGTGGAAACTGATTCAGCAGTCGATGACTTCGTATTCGTCTTCGTGTTCATCTTGAATTTCTCTTCCTCTTCCTCTTCCTCTTCCTCTTCCTTTCATATGTAACCAAGTTAAACCTCGAAGTCATTATTTTCGGTGGGATAACATAAATCAGTATTCAACTAAATAAATGGAATCAACGGGTGTAAAATTAGTAAAAAATATATAAACACAATAAGATTAACCTACCTCTCTAGTTTATTACGAGGATTGACGTTGGATACAGGATTAGGGGCAGTTACGTTTTCGTTTATGCTGTTACAAACTGACAAAACGACCTCTCGGGAGTCGAAGGTATCCACTTCCATGTTGTTGCCTTGGTTTTCTGACATCTTCAGAAAAAATCCTTGTAGAATAGAAGAAATCTTTAGGGTTTCAACGTTGAATATTTGATGATCGTCGGGAGATAGAGAGAGAAGAATATGAACAGTTGCTTATGAAAATGAAGAGTGGGATTGTAGCGGGAAATTGAAATTATAACAATAAGTAATTGAAGCGAAAAATTTTCGTTCTATATCGTATCCTCGTAAAAAAATTCATAAATTATTTTAAATATAAAAATAATTAATTGAAGCGAAGATTTATTCGCTGCATGTAAATTCCCTCATTAAGTGTATTTGCATGAGACGTAATTGGTATTCTCATGGGAGGGAAGGGGGTTTTACATGAACGTAAGGTTTACAATAATTGAAGCGAAGATTTATTCGCTTTAAGCAGTCTCCTCGTAAATTTAAAATTGAAATTTTTTTAAATATTAAATTATGTAATTTAAGCGAATATTTCTTCGCTACAAATCATTTCCTCTTAAATAAAAATTAAAAAAAAAGTTTTAAACTAAAATGAAGTAATCGAAGCGAATATTTATTCGCTGCATATTATTTTTAATAAATTTAATTAATATTTAATAATGCAAATCGTATGCTCGTAACATTTCATAAAGAAATTAAAATATAAAAATAAGTAATTGAAGCGAATATTTCTTCTCTACATGTCATGTCAAAAAAATTGAATTAATATATTTAATAAATGGAAATATAAAATTCATGTTAATCTTGGTCTTTACATACATGAGTAAGTGTATTTCCATGACAGTCAAGCGGTCTTCTCATGGGTGAGTTGAGGGGTTTACATGCAGGTCAGTTTAAAAATAATTGAAGCGAAGATTTCTTCGCTCCTGAGCGTCTCCCCATAAATGAAAATTTAATAAAAAAATGAAAAATAAGAGTGAAGTAATTGAAGCGAAGATTTCTTCGCTGAATGTCATTTTTAATAAATTGAATTAATATTTAATAAACCGAAATATAAAATTAAAGTTAATTTTGGTCTTTACATACAAGGGTAAGTGTACTTCCATGACAGGCAAACGGTGTTCTCATGGGTGGGTTGGGGGGTTTACATGAAGCACAGGGATCCTAGGGCGAGGAAATCGTCGATCCCTTCGCTTCTCACCCTTTCTTCTCACATGGGGCCCGGAGAGAAGTGATCTTCGCTGGAGCATATTAATAATATATTAATTCCGTACGTTAACTGGCCATTCCGTTAACAACGTTTGAGGTGAACCCAGGGCCGACCCTAGGGTAAGGCAACCAATGCACTTGCATAGGGCCCCCCACTTTTATAAGGCCCCCATTTTTTTATATATTTAATAATATTATATTATTAATATTATTTTTTCCTCTTTTTTCTCCTTTAATATTAAATATATATTATAAAAATAACTTTTTTTATCTCATTTCTCGTATTATAATATATTAATTATTTATATTTTATTTTATTAATTAAAATGAATTATTTTACTATTTTAGGGCCCCAAAAATTTAAATTTGCATAGGGCCCCCAAAATCTCAAGGCTTCCCAAGGCCGGCCCTAGGTGAACCCGGAATGAAACCCGGATTCCGGATTCTCCTTCCCTCCATCTTCTACCCAAATTGATTTATTAATATAATAATAATGATGTAATTTGATTGGTCCGCAACAGGGGAACACGGGAATCAGTAGCAGAAGATCCAGATTGTATATATTTCCTTCTTCATTTTTTAACCACAAATCCAAAGTTATATGATTAATTTATTTTATTTATATATTCTCTTTACTTTATTTTTATTTATTTTTAAAACTAGTATAATATTATTTTTTCAAATATTATAAATTTTTTAAATATAAAAAGAGGAATGATATAGAAAAGAAAGAGAGATAAATTACATATGGTAATTTCATTCTCCCTCAAATTCTCTTTCCCAAATTCCATTTTCAATCCTTTCAATTATAAAAGTTAATATATTTATATAATTTATTTTAAAATAAACTATTTTTAATTTAAATAATTTATTATTAAATTAAAAATATATTTATATATATTATTAATTATTAAATATTATAAAGATATATAAATAAATAAACCGGAGTATAAACTTAATAGGTTTACATTTAGTAGACAGAATTATAAAGAGATAAAGTATGAGACAAAAACGTTGTATTTATTCTTCTTCAAAATGAAATATGGTGGCAGCTGAAGTTGACGTGACTCATTTGAGCGAATCACTATAAATTTGTATTTTCTTGTCTTCTTCTTTTTTCGGTAAGGGTCGAGTTGATGATGTGAGATGAATCTAGAAAAAGATGCGCTCTTTTGCGTTGGATCTCGAGATGACAACGGGTACCCTATTCGTCGGGTAGTGAAGTACCTATCCCCGAACCCGATTTTCATTATACTACCCGACCTCAACCCCGAACCCGGTGAGTGTCTGTATACTTCTATTCTCATTCCCGATTCATCGGGTACCCGATACCCGACGAGTACCCCATTACGTACCCGATTAAATAACTTATAAAATTATAGAGATTGAAGAAAGAGAAACATAGTTTTAAAATTTTTAAAATTATTAATATAGAAATATTAAAATTATAAATAAAATTATTACTTATCTACATATTTATTTTATAAATCTTGAAAAAGATAAACTAAAGTAGAGAAAAAGATAAACTAAAATAGAAAAAATGTTAGAAAATAAATATGAAAAATTATGAGAGATAAACAATATTTTGCTATTAAAATAAAAGTTGAAGTTGAAGATTTATGTAAGGAAATAAGTTAAAGTGTAATTTATTTATGATGATATTTGAAATGAAGCGTGAATAAAACTAAATTAAATTATGTATATTTAATGATTTTGATAATGATAACGAATTTGAAAAGTCACATATCTATATATATATAATGATGCTTAATTTTTAAAGTGTCCGGATTGCCGGGTCGAGAGCTGTGGTTAATTTGGATACTTGGGTCGAATTGTGGGTTGACCCGTTTTTAAATTTAAAACGGTTAAAAATAAAATTAAAAATGCTAGATGTATGTTTCGAACTTGCAACCTAACAAAACAAGTCCAGCTCTTTAACCAACTAGGCTACAAAAACTTTATATTTTAAATTCAACACCAAATTTGATAAACGCGGGACGTTTTAATATTAATATAAGTTCAACTTTTTAACTAACTAATCTATATATATATAATGATGCTTAATTTTTAAAGTGTCCGGATTGCCGGGTCGAGAGCTGTGGTTAATTTGGATACTTGGGTCGGATTGTGGGTTGACCCGTTTTTAAATTTAAAACGGTTAAAAATAAAATTGAAAATGCTAGAGGTATGTTTCGAACTTGCAACCTAACAAAACAAGTACAATTATTTAACCAACTAGGCTACAAAGACTTTATATTTTAAATTCAACACCAAATTTGATAAACGCGGGACGTTTTAATATTAATATAAGTTCAACTTTTTAACTAACTAATCTATATATATATAATGATGCTTAATTTTTAAAGTGTCCGGATTGCCGGGTCGAGAGCTGTGGTTAATTTGGATACTTGGGTCGGATTGTGGGTTGACCCGTTTTTAAATTTAAAACGGTTAAAAATAAAATTAAAAATGTTAGAGGTATGTTTCGAACTTGCAACCTAACAAAACAAGTCCAGCTCTTTAACCAACTAGGCTACATAGACTTTATATTTTAAATTCAACACCAAATTTGATAAACGCGGAACGTTTTAATATTAATATAAGTTCAACTTTTTAACTAACTAATCTATATATATATAATGATGCTTAATTTTTAAAGTGTCCGGATTGCCGGGTCGAGAGCTGTGGTTAATTTGGATACTTGGGTCGGATTGTGGGTTGACCCGTTTTTAAAATTAAAACGGTTAAAAATAAAATTAAAAATGTTAGAGATATGTTTCAAACTTGCAACCTAACAAAACAAGTCCAGCTCTTTAACCAACTAGGCTACAAAGACTTTATATTTTAAATTCAACACCAAATTTGATAAACGCGGGACGTTTTAATACTAATATAAGTTCAAGTTTTTAACTAACTAATCTATATATATATAATGATGCTTAATTTTTAAAGTGTCCGGATTGCCGGGTCGAGAGCTGTGGTTAATTTGGATACTTGGGTCGGATTGTGGGTTGACCCGTTTTTAAATTTAAAGCGGTTAAAAATAAAATTAAAAATGCTAGAGGTATGTTTCGAACTTGCAACCTAACAAAACAAGTACAACTCTTTAACCAACTAGGCTACAAAGACTTTATATTTTAAATTCAACACCAAATTTGATAAACGCGGGACGTTTTAATACTAATATAAGTTCAAGTTTTTAACTATTAATCTATATATATATAATGATGCTTAATTTTTAAAGTGTCCGGATTGCCGGGTCGAGAGCTGTGGTTAATTTGGATACTTGGGTCGGATTGTGGGTTGACCCGTTTTTAAATTTAAAGCGGTTAAAAATAAAATTAAAAATGCTAGAGGTATGTTTCGAAGTTGCAACCTAACAAAACAAATACAACTCTTTAACCAACTAGGCTACATAGACATTATATTTTAAATTCAACACTAAATTTGATAAACGCGGGACGTTTTAATATTAATATAAGTTCAACTTTTTAACTAACTAATCTATATATATATAATGATGCTTAATTTTTAAAGTGTCCGGATTGCCGGGTCGAGAGCTGTGGTTAATTTGGATACTTGGGTCGGATTGTGAGTTGACCCGTTTTTAAATTTAAAACGGTTAAAAATAAAATTAAAAATGCTAGAGGTATGTTTCGAACTTGCAACCTAACAAAACAAGTACAACTCTTTAACCAACTAGGCTACAAAGACTTTATATTTTAAATTCAACACCAAATTTGATAAACGCGGGACGTTTTAATATTAATATAAGTTCAACTTTTTAACTAACTAATCTATATATATATAATGATGCTTAATTCTTAAAGTGTCCGGATTGCCGGGTCGAGAGCTGTGGTTAATTTGGATACTTGGGTCGGATTGTGGGTTGACCCGTTTTTAAATTTAAAACGGTTAAAATTAAAATTAAAAATGCTAGAGGTATGTTTCGAACTTGCAACCTAACAAAACAAGTACAACTCTTTAACCAACTAGGCTACAAAGACTTTATATTTTAAATTCAACACCAAATTTGATAAACGCGGGACGTTTTAATATTAATATAAGTTCAACTTTTTAACTAACTAATATATATATATATATATATATAATGATGCTTAATTTTTAAAGTGTCCGGATTGCCGGGTCGAGAGCTGTGGTTAATTTGGATACTTGGGTCGGATTGTGGGTTGACCCGTTTTTAAATTTAAAACGGTTAAAAATAAAATAAAAAATGCTAGAGGTATGTTTCGAACTTGCAACCTAACAAAACAAGTACAACTCTTTAACCAACTAGGCTACAAAGACTTTATATTTTAAATTCAACACCAAATTTGATAAACGCGAGACGTTTTAATATTAATATAAGTTCAACTTTTTAACTAACTAATATATAATGATGTTGAGTAAATGGATAATTGGGTCGGATTGTGGGTTGACTCACCCATAAACTTAAAACTGTTAAAAATAAAATAAAAAATGTTATCCGTAATTTTTTTTCACGGTTTTTATATTATTACTCGTGCAAATGCACGGGCTAAATGCTAGTTAAACTAATAAAAAATTATTTTTAATATTAATATAGTCGGGTATCGGATTTGAGTTTCGCAGACTCTCCATCCCCGACCGAGTACCTTCTTCTCCTTTTCATGTCCAACCTCGATTTAAAATATCTCAACCCGACCATTAGATACCTAGTAATATCGGATATACGGTATCCAATATTGTCGGGCCTGGCCAGGTGAGCCTAACTTAACTTTGGCCCTGTCTAGAATAAGAAAAATATATTTTTATATAGTTCTTCAAATGGTATGTTATCTTTAAATAATAATTAATGTCAATATTTTATAACAATAATGTATAAATAATATGGGGTGGTATAACTTGTATAGGTTATTGATGTGTGGTATGAATGATAAGAAATGATATAAATTGTATATGGTTTATAATTTTGTGTTTGGTATATATTATAAGAATATAGTATAACTTATATAAATATTAATTTAAAAATATTTTTATTGTTAATATTATTATTTATATTATAAATAATATTGTTTATTATTATTATTATTATAAATTATTGTAGTGCTACAATTTAATAATTAACATAATTTAAATTAAAATATAAAAAATTAATTATAATATAAATGATAAATTATGTTTATTTAATTTAAATATGATTAATAATTGTAATAAAATAAAATAAATTAAAATTAAAATATTATTTATAATATAAGTAAATATAGAAAATAATAATTAATAAAATTATTGTTATAAAAATAAATAAATATTTTTTAATTAAAATATTCAAATATTTTTAAAATAATTATATATAATAAAATATTGAAATTAAATAAAAAATATTTAATATATTATACAATAATAATAATTATATATTATTAATAAAAAGTAAAATGAGAAATTAAAAATTAAATAATATATATATAAGAATAGTGTTGTATTTAGGAAGACTTAGTTATTATTTTATATGAAATATGAAATATAAATTATATAGGGTATAAATTAATATCAATAATAAAAATATAAAAAATACTATATTAAAATATTATTAATATAATTTATATTATACCAATAGTATAATACCTTTTTATATCCCAACCAAACATGACCTAAATTGAGTAAAATGCTCATATTTTGAATTTTAAAAACTTTGGACTGTTCTATGATGTTAGCTGGGCTTACCCATAGCCTGCTATGTGTTGGATTGCCTAGGAGACTGGGACACTCTAGATTGTGCTTGCCTGTATTTATTATTATTAAATTTATTCTCTTTTTTATTTTTTATTTTTATATTTTGTAAATATTTTTAATTAATAATTTTTTCAATTAAACTAGCTATAGTTAGTCGTGCAGTATTTAGAAACTTCATTTTTTTTTATTTTTTAAAAAAATATTAATTTTATTTTTCTTTAATTTAAATAGTAACAATTATTTTTAAAAATAAATCTATTATAATTTGTTGGGATAAAGATAAATGTATACATTGACTAAGCAACTATAATGACTATCTTTAATTTGTGTATTATGAAGTTGTACATGGAGTTAGTGTTTTCTATCTAAAAATTGTCTTTTAAAAAAAATTAAAATTATTGGAATGCTGAAATAAAAGATATTAATATTCAATTGGATTATTATAGTTTATTTAAAAATATGCTACAATAATTCACATTAAACAAGTACAAAATAGGCTAGTATAGTACAAAAGCTTATCCATAAGTAAAAGAAAAAAAACAAGGAGGAAGGTATGGGGTATTGAGCAGTCAAATTTGAGGGTGACAATTATTTTTTTAATAAGATTGTGGTTCAAAGCATTTATTCAAGAGTCTGTTTGATGTTCATTTATTTAGTGTGTTTTATTAAAAAAATATTATTTGATTTAAATTCAGGTTATTTAGATTTTTAATCGATTTGAATTATTATTATAATATTGTTTATTTAAAATTAAAATTAAATAAGAAATTTTAATATTTTAGTTAATATATATTGAATAATTAAATATATATATATATATATATGTAAAAAAAATTTTGATAAAAGAAAACAATACAACCTTAAAATCAAGCAAACTCTTGGTAGTTTGATAGTCTTATCTCTAAATATATAAATAATACAAAGTCGATAGCCAAAATAATAAATTAAGTAATTAAAATAAGGATTTATTTAATTTATTAATTAAAATATTTTATTTTTATTAATTTTAAATATAAAAAGATATTTTAATAATTTATTTTAAATAAATAATTTTTTAAATATAATTTATTTTCAATAAAATGATGATATTTTTTTAAGAACAACAAAATTAAATATGACATAAAAAAACAAATTTACAAAACATGATAAAAAAAAAATACAGATGTCCTAACAAATGAAAGACTATTTTTTTTTTTTTATATATTGTTTTATTTTTCTTTAACTATAATAAAATATATTTATCAGCCTTCTTATTTATTATTTCATTCAATTTATTAATTAAAATATTATATTTTTTATTTATTTATTATTATATATTAATACTCTTTTACTAAAAAAAATAAAAAAAGAGTTAAAATTACTTCTATTTAATATTTTTAAAATAAATTAATATTTATTTAAATAATCCATATATAACTGTACAAGTTCCATAAAAAAAAAAAACTGAATAGATGAAACGTGGAACAAATAAAAAATAGATAGGTGTATGACTAATTAAAGTATATTATAATGATACAACTTCACATTCCGATTTGATTAAGTAATAATTAATGTACTAAATATACTATATATATTTATATTTAAGAACTTTCTCGATTTGGTTTATTAAAAAACTCAAAAACAGTCAAACATTAATTAATTAGGTCTTCAAAATCAAGCATAAACATATTTAGAATGTTGGTGTTAGTGAAATGAATCTCCATATATATTAATTGGGTCACAAAGAAGAGTCTTATCTTTAGATCGTGAGAGAAGTGTGGGTCTTATCATCATTATCTCCCAACTACCTATCAAAATCATCGGTCTTCTTCAACCGCCATCTACCATTCTTCTCTACTCTAACTCCCATTCTTCAAATTTTACATTCATCTTCTCCTTCCTATATATATTAATAATACTTCTCAAATTACTAGCTAGTACCATTACCATTACCATATTCCCGGACAAAGGAAAAAAAAAAAAACAAAAAGAGAATATAATCAATTTTTTTAGGCAGAAAGAGGAAATGGGTGAGGAGTCGACGACGACCGATCAGTTTTCAACTACTAACTGTACTGATGTCCACTTTGATCATCAGGAATCCCCGCCCCGACAGTACTCGGGTGATCACTCAGAGGAGGAGGGTGGCGATGATAATAATAATAATGAAAACTCTCCCAATCCGCCTGTCGAGTTCTCTGAGGATGAACTGACGCTCATTACTAGGATGTTTAATCTTGTAGGAAAGAGGTACGTACGTTACTTACGTATATATATATATTAATTATTAATTAATTGAAGAAGTTCTTATTTATTAATTAATTATTTTGAATTAATTAATTAGATGGTCTTTAATAGCGGGGAGAATTCCAGGAAGAAGTGCGGCTGAAATTGAGGAGTACTGGACTTCAAGATTTAATTAATTAATTAATTAATTAATTAATTAATCAATTGAAGAAAGAAGAAAGTTGTTCGTTTGTCTTTAATTATTTGCATGCTGTTAATTGTTGTCTTTATTAATTACTTGCTCGTACGTACGTACTGTTGTTTGTATTAATTTGCATTCAGGGGTCTTGCTTTTTTTTTTTTTATCTATTTCATTTTTAATTTTCAAATCTCTTTAAATAATTAATAAAAAAAAAGGGAGTCAGTTCATGCATGCATGGTCGACTCGCATCCCATGACTGTTTTACTAATAATAATAGCTAGCTATATATAGGGCATATATGCAATTGAATGTATTAAATAATAATAGCTAGCTAGCTATTTCTTCCATGGTTTGAGAACAGAGAGTACGACAGAGTACACGATGATGGCAAAAATGAGGAGTATACTAATGACAATGATGATGCATTTTCTCGACCGTTTCTGCAACTGCGCGATTTGCCGTTTTGAGAACTTGTGCACCCATGTTCCACAGCATTTGTCATCTATTTATTGTTTATAATCGTCATAAAATATCAACCATAATAAATAAATGTATCAACCATTAATGTATCAACCATAATGCGCCTGCCTGAAGTTTAATGTCATCTCAATCCTATGTAGTATAAACAATTTTATCAATTAATTATATCAATATAGGACCAAAGATTTCGTTGTTGTATTTAAGCACAACTAGACCCAACAATGATCACATAAATCAATACAATTAACTGACAAATCATATCATGAATGTGAGGAATGAAAATTCCATGCAAGATGATATTTTCATGTCAATTTTCAACTGGTCTTACTTGACTTTAGTGAGATCATACTTTAAACATAATTATACAAAGTGTAATGAACTGAATAATACTTAATTTCTAATCAGAATAAAAAAAAACCTCATAAATATCTATAAAATAACTAAACTGAAAGAAAACAAAAACTACAAACTCCCACTGAAGTTATAGATTATCGATCTCTACGACACCAGGTGTCACGTCCCAAAATTCTATCTTTTCCCGACCAAGAGCGTTCGGTCATGGCTAAGACTTAGGACCGAGTGTTCCGACCGAAGATCCTGCAGATGAAGGATTTTAAGGCAAGTACTTTTCTAAACGTTTTATAAACCCACACAGTGCTATTTATTCATGTATTTTATATAAACGATGCATATGGTTTCAAAACATGTTTTCATTGCAAGTCCATGGTTTTCTAAAGAAGAATGATTTTAAGTTAAGAGTTATGGAATCTAAGAGATAATCATGGAGGAATTGACGGATACGAGAGGATGGCTACTAGGATGAGCTCTGGTGGTCCGATGCTCTCAAAATATGGCTGGAGGAATTGACGAATGGATGCCTACCCTGGAGGATCAACTCTCTGGGCTAAGGGTCCCAATATGTGCTCAAGTTTGCAACTATACATGATTGACTGATGAGATACCCTTAAAAACCCTCATGGGTGCAATGTCTTAAAAAAGTGTTCTTATAAATGCTTGATGGGTCCCTAGACTCACTATGTTTGTGTGGTGTAGGAATCCAGCCAACAAATTTTATGACAGGTGAAGGAAGAGTTAGAGTGGAAGCGTGGTGCCGGAGACGTGTGTGGGAGGAGGGACCGAGACCATAGGACTGAATTTTATATCAACCTTTTCAATGATCGTGTCCAATAGGCACCCTAGAGCTTCCGCATTTATGTTCGAAATCACGTGCAGGATGTAGCCCACCAAACCAGCAAACCTTGCTAGCTTGTCCTTCCGCACTTGTAATCTTTGTAAGAAGGCTCATGTAGGGAAATGCGTTTAGGGATCTATGAAATATACCCAGAGTTTTTGGTAAGTTTAATTTCGAGGTCAAAATTCCTTTTTAGTGGGGTTGAGTTGTCACACCCTAAAATTCATATTTGACTGAATGCCTTCGGTCCTGGCCAAGACCAAGCACTCTTGTGATTGGAAATTAGGACCGAGGTAATCTAAGATTTAGGACCGAGTAAATATGTGTTAGGACCAAGAAATATGTGTCAGGGCCAAAGAAATATGTCTTAGGACCGAGGAGACCGAGAGGAATCTATGTCACGACCGATAGGGCCCGACCGAGGAAGTCCGACCAAGGGGGTACGACTGATTATATTTTCCAGCCCATACTTATCCGCCTCATGCTTAGCCACCTCATGCTTAGCCACCTCATGCTTAGCCACCTCATGCTTAGCCACCTCATGCTTAGCCACCTCATGCTTAACCACCTCATGCTTAACCATCTTATGCTTATCCACCTCATGCTTAGCCACCTCATGCTTAGCCACCTCATGCTTAGCCACCTCATGATTAACCACCTCATGCTTAGTCACCGCATGCTTAGTCACCTCATTCTTAGCCACCTCATGCTTCAAACCCATACTTATTCAACAAGTTGGTAACAAGTAGGTGACCAGCCTAGTTATTTATCCCATGCTTATGACCAGTAGGTGACAAGACCTTTTTATTATAAAATAGTATTCTGCACATACTTGTCAAGACAACGACCATCCCTTTTCCTCAACCGACCTTGACCCTTTGTATTTATATACTTCACCATGGATTGATTAATATCAATCCATTTTCTCTCTTCTCTAAAAATCAAAAGACATCCGTTAGAATTCTTGAAGAACAGCCAACCTTCGTAGCAAGATCAAACCTTAGCAGTTTCAAAGTATAAGGCAATAAAACCTTTTTATATCACTCTTTATAAACCCACACATGCTTATATAGTTCATGCATATTCTATAAATTATGCATACTGTTTTTATTTCATGATTTCATTGTATATCCATATCTTTAATGATGAACAACTGTTTTTAAAGAACAATATATTTTCCAAAAGATAATCTGTTTTTCAAAGGACAAACTGTTTTCCAAAGTACCACCTCTTTTCTAAACAAGGATCTGTTTTCAAAAGAAGGATCTATTTTCCAAAGTATGAAACGTTTTATGGAATCATTGTGAACAATGATGTATGGGAATTGAAGGAATGGGGGGAGGGCTACTCAGGATGAGCTCTGGTAGTCTGATTCCAAAATATGTGCTGATGTTTCTATTGGGACTGGACTTCGGGGATGAGCTCTGGAAGATCCTACCCACACAGACAAGTGTCGAACCAGGTTGTGGGATTTAGGGATAGACTCCGAAGAGTTCCTATCCAAATATGTGCTCAAACCGGATTCCTAACTTTCAGGATCAGCTCTGAATTGTAAAGGGCCAATATGTGTTCAAGACCTTACTATACTTTCACAAATGATGATATACTTTACAAACCAGCATGTGGATCCAAAGAAGATTTTAAAATATATTTTCTACAATCTGTTTTATAACTTGCTGGGTCTTTAGACTCACTATGCTTGTGTGGTGTAGGTACACAACCATAGTCTTTTTATGACAAGTAAAGGGAGGCTTTGTGTAGGGCAATGTGCAGGGATGTGTGTGAAAGGAGGGACCAAGGCAGAAGACTGAGCCCTTTGTTGGGTCTATTATTAAAAGTCTGTATTTTATAAGTAAAGGATCGTGTCTTGATTTTGTAAATTTAGAAATTTTGTAGCACCACTTTTTATACTTAACAAACGCTTCCGCACATGTTTATGTTTTCCGTTATTTATGTTCATGTTTCAAACATCCCTCACTCGGTCTAAGTAAATTAGGAGTTAGGGGTGTTACACCAGGGCTGCAAATGAGTCAAGCCGCCCGTGAGCCGCTCGCAAGCTGCTCGGTCAAAGCTCGACTTGAGCTTGACTTTGACCGAGTTCGAGTCGAGCTCCAGCCGACTCGTGTATTATTCAAGTCGAACTCGAGCTCATATAAAGCTTGCTTGATGGCTTGTCGAGCTTTTTTGAGCCTCAAAATAATTAAATATTTTTTTATTTATTTCATATTAAATTTTTACACAATATTTTTTTATTTTCCTCTCTCTTCAAAGTCCGATATGAAGGCTCATAATCATTAAAGTAAAACTCTAATTTCTAATATATAATTCATTCATCATTATCTACCGTCACTCTTTATCTCTTCTTCTTCATCAGTTACTCTTCATCTTCTTTATCAATTACTCTTCTCTTCTCCAGTTATTCATCTTCTTCTTTAATTAACTATTATCTCTTCTTCTTTAGTTTTTCTTCTTCTTCTTTAGTTATTATATTTCTTATTCTTTATTTATTATTCCTCTTCGATCACTCTTATCTCTTCTTCTTTAATTTTTATATACTTCTTATTCAGTTTTCACAATTTCTTTTACTCTTTTTTTTTCTTTTTTCTTCAATCTTCACATCTCAATAATTCACAAAATCCTATTGGTAATTAAATTTCTTTTAACTTCATTTATAATTATTGTTTTTTCTTTTAGATAATTTCTTCAGGTATAAGAAGAAACTTATGTTTATATAGATAGAGTTGAATAAATATAAAAAACACTGATTTTCAATTGATTTAGGATAGAAAAAAAGTCGACAAACAATATTAAATATTTATGATAAAAAAAGGTTAATATATTATATATATAATAAAAGTATATTATAAATAATAATGAAAGAGATAAATAAAGTTTAATATATTATATATAATAAAAATAAATATTAGGGATATAATAACTAATATGTTATTTATAATATTAAAAAGATAAAAAAAATATTAATATAATATATATAATAAAAGTAAATACTAAGGATGTAATAATGAGTATAGTGTATATAATATTGAAAATAAAAAAAAAACGTTAATATATTATATATAATAAAAGTATATAATATATATAATATTAAAAAATATTAAAAAATATTAAAAAATATAAAAAAAAATAATTTATTATATATAATTCAATTTTGGTTCAAGCTTTCGAGTCGAGTCGAGCTTTTGGGTAATATAGTAGAACTCGAGCTCAAATTTATAAGCTCGTTCGAGCTCGAGTTCGAGTCGAGCTAATAAATACTTAATCGAGTCGAGCTCGAGCTCCAACAAGATTGAGTTTGGCTCAGCTCATTTGCATCCCTATACGACACTCATACGAGCAATATTCTTATGAAGGACAATAGATAAAAAAAAAAACTCATTATCAAGAGGTTCATAACCATAGAGTTTGTACATAAATATTTTATAGAAATTTATCCACTTTGTATCATTTATTTCATAACAATAAAACTTGAAGTCAATATCACTTAATTTGATGCCTAATAATATGTCATAAATTCTACTGGTGGATGATGCCATAAGTGTTTGTTTGACACTTCTTCAAGAAAAAATATAATTCGAAGTGGATTTCATACTATTTTGGCATTCCGTAAGATTGAAGTCAGAATACTCAATGATCTCAAGACTTTCCGACTTTCTATATGTGAGCATTTAATTCTTAGTTATTTTCAAATATCTCGTAAGTATTGGCTACTTAATGTTAAGCAAAATTTGTGACAAATAAAATGTCACTCATATATAAAACCATACGTAGACGTTTACTCCCACTAAACTTGTGATACACAAATAATCAATTAAATTCACCTCAAAACCAAAAGAGATGATTGTTATTTTGTGAAATTTATGGTATCACTAACGAGATGCTTCTTTCAGTCTATAGATGAATTTCTTTAATTTGCAAACTATATTAAATTGGTCTCTCGACAATAAGTTTTCTCATCGCACCAAATTGTTTTTCAATGTCTCTATTGAAAAACCCCTTAACATCTATTATGGTAAAGCTCTATATCAAAAATATGCAATGAGTACTTGTCCTTAAAGAGTAATTCAATTAAATTGGATTATCATAAAGACACTTGATTTTGAGGTTGTTGAGTTTGTACTTAATGAATTTGATCAATATTGTCTTGTTACTCTTGATTTTTTTAACATTATCATAATATCAATAAAATCCTTATCAATGTCAAAAACACTTGAGATATAAATCAAATATTCCACAATAGGAATTATTGATCTAAATTATTTTTAAAGACAAAATCATTTCTCCCTCAAACTCAATATCCTCAAAAACAATATTGCAGTCTCGTCTAAAAAAACTATCTTTAACTTGACACAATAAAAATTATAGCCCTTAATCACTTAGAATATTCAATAAAATAGTTGTTCATATTTATCATAAACTTAAGTAACAAATAAATTCAAATAATGATTTATCACATCTCAAAATACTTAATGCAACATTAATATCAAGTCTTTAAACAATAATATTAATTGCAATAAGTATTTTGGTGTGATGATCAAACATTAATAATAAGACATGTCAAATAATCAATTTATCTTTGGATGAATTAATTATTCACATAAAAATAAGACTTTATAATTATTACATATTTGCCATCACAAGTATTAATGCAATTCTGTCAATTAATTATCAGTCTTTGGGCCAAATAATATAATCACATGAATTACACAATACTACCATTCAAAATTGTCTTGAATTAATTTTAACAAACATTGTCACTTTGGTGATTATTTGTATCAATCAATACAATCCAAATAATGAACAATAATATAATTATTTTAAATTTAAATGTCATATTAGTGTATATAACCCAAATCAATAATATACAATTTTCCATGAAACATGTAATTTATTTTATTATAAAAAATAAAATTATACCGTAAGTCAAATCATACTTCTTAAATTTGAATAAAGGATATAATCATCGACCTTAATCATCATCCTTATTATAATCATCAACCTTAATCTTTTAATCCTAAAATAAAGATTAAAGGATATAATTAAATTTTTATTATATATACTTAACAATAAAATTATTCCTTAATTCTCTCTTTAAATTTATAATATATATATATATATATATTATATATATATATATATTATATATATATATATATATTATATATATATATATATATATTATATATATATTATATATATATATATATTATATATATTATATATCAATCCTTTAACAACAAATATCAATGATATTTAATTAATCCTCAATTTAAAACCATCTATAAATCTAATAAATATTATTAAATAACATTGTAAATCTTTATATTCTTTACTTAATTATTCCATATTATCAAAAATCAATATATCCATATATTCCGATTAAAATATTCATTGTCAATCTTTCAACTTAATCGATTCAAATATATATTCCTAATTGCATGCATATTAATTTCATGCATATTGTATATATATCTACACCGATATAATTTTTTCACATATTAAATTTGGATGGATCTGATACCAATTGTTAGAATTATCCTAATTAGATCCTAATTTAATGTGTGAGAAATTAAAATCTGAATGTTGCGGAAGCTTACTTTAAATTTGATGAATCATGAATCTTCTCTTTCTTAGATTTTGCATGGATGAGATGATTCTTTAATCTTCTCTTTCCTTATACTTTATTTATGTGGAATGGTTCTTCCATTTCATGAGTACGACAATAGATTTCTCTCTCTGTTGATGGGGACGTAAAAGAGAATTGACGTACATCAAATGGGGACCATTACCGTTACATATAACCAACAATAAGTTAGTTATTATGGTTTGACAATTTCTAATTTAGCCACTTATGTATCCTCACTTTATATTCATGACAAATACACCCATAAGTCATAAACTTAATTTCATATTAGATCACATTATTTTGGCTTATATTAAATATGACATATGCACAATTATTTATTATACAAGTGACCCTAAAAACTACAACACTGTAATAATATATATATATATATATATATAAATATAAAGGAAATTTGACGAAATGACCCCAAAGATGGGGTTATTTGACCTGGTGGCAAAATATAAATTTTATTGTGTTCGTGGTCTTTTTTTGACAAAATTACCCTTGTAGCGAAACGCTAAGGGACTTAGCGTTTCGCTAAGTGGATTAGGTTTAGTATAAATACTCTAATTTTTTCTTTTCCTTCATTTTCTTTCTCTCTCTTCTCCTGTTCTCTCTTTCACGGCGGCGACGACGGAGGCGACAGTCTTTATACAAATACATATTTATGATCTTATTTACCTGATTTTTATTTCACCCTAACCTAAATCGATTTTTGTTTTTATTTACATGATCTTCATTTATTTCAAACCCTAACCCTAAACTATTTTGCATGCAGGTCAGGTGAAGGATTCTAAGGATTTGAAGGTCGAAGAACATGTTCATTTCAAACCTAATTCGATTTATGTTCATGTTTCCATGATCTTCATTTCAAACCATTCGATTTAACCTGTTCTTATTTGGTTCATATTGGTTCATATTTGGTATTTGGTTCATATATGTCGATGATGATATTTGCAGATAATCTCGGATCATATGGGTTCTGTTTCAGGGAAGTTTCGCTAAGGACTTACCGTTTCGCTAAGTGCTTAGCATTTCGCTAAGTGCTTAGCATTTCGCTAAGTGCTTAGCATTTCGCTAAGTGCTTAGCATTTCGCTAAGTGCTTATCATTTTGAAATAGATATATTGAATCATATTTTTTATTATTATTATGATTATGATTATGCATTGTTAAACTATCTAGAAAATTTTCCATCTCTTTTGAAGATTATACAGAATACAAAGGATATGTTAAGTATTTTCAATCATTTAGATAATCTTGGACAAAGTCTGCCTGTTTAAAGTACATAAATATATTTTCTTATGATGTGTATTGGAGATCATTATGTATTTAGATAATCAAGAAACATAAATAAGGAAATGATCAATTGATGTATTGATTCTTCATATGAATAGATAACACCTGTCTATCATTGGGAACCCTTTTGAGCTGCTTATTCTGTGTCAACATTTGAGGGGCTTTATATTTTAAAAGTCTTATAATTATTGTTTTTCCTGGATATGATGTTGGGTTGTGGTTAGAAGAGATAAATTTGGGAAGTTATCGTCAAATATTCAAAGAAATTGGTGTAAATGGGGAATACTTAGAAAGCATGTCAATGTTCACGATAGAACAAATACTTAGGTTTATAAGACGATGTCACATGAAATGGGGTGACTTTATAACCCTTTTCAAGGAACTGAGGCGAATTAAAGGTTGGTCGATTTCTTGTCCTTCCTTTACTCTCTTCCAAAACTATAATCTTAGTAGCTTTAATTTGTTGATAATAAGAAAATGAACTTTTTTCAGTGGCTTGTTTGAAAAGAGAACAAAGGGTACGAAGGCCATGGTGGGAACCTCCTTGTTTGGCGGTTGTTTTCGTCAAGTCTGCGAAGAGTAATCGACAAGCCAGAGTTGTGTCGCTGAAGCTTGAACCTTAATGAATTTTGCTCTTTTCTATGTATGTAATAATATGTATGTATGTATGTATTTGTGTAATTCTCACTTGTTTCATGACTTTAATCATCTAAAATTCATCTTTTGGTTCTTCAATGAAGAACTTATGTGAATTTCTTTCTTATTTTCATTAGCTTTTTTGGTTTTATGTTTGATTTTATCAGTGTTTTCCTGTTTTAAATGCATGTATACAACTTTGTAATGAAAGGAGTGCATTATGATCAGGATATATATGATATATCTAACCAATAATAGTCTACTTTCTCTATATGAATTTTTATTAGACTCTTTCTTATGGATTATTATTTTCATCTTGATTATGATAAATGGGTAAATTTAAAAAAAAAAATTATGTTTGTCAAAAATTAAAGTATAAATTAAATTACACTTTAAAGTAATTTTTGCACCAAATTATTTAAAATATATTTTAAATTAGCACAATATTCATCCTTCAAACATCATTAGAGAAATAAATAAGCATCACATTACTTATTTATTAATCAAAATAAATAAGCACTTAGCGAAGCGCTAAGAACTTAGCGAAGCGCTAAGAACTTAGCGAAACGCTACACACTTAGCGAAACGGTAAATCTTTAGCGAAACTTCCCTGAAACAGAACCTATATGATCCGAGATTATCCGCAAATATCATCATCGACATATATGAACCAATATGAACCACAAATATGAACCAAATACCAAATATGAACCAATATGAACCAAATAAGAACATGTTAACTCGAAGGGTTTAAAATGAAGATCATGGAAACATGAACATAAATCGAATTAGGTTTGAAATGAACATCTTCTTCGACCTTCAAATCCTTAGAAATCCTTCACCTGACCTGCATGCAAAATAGTTTAGGGTTAGGGTTTGAAAGAAATGAAGATCGTGTAATAAAAACAAAAATCGATTTAGGTTAGGGTGAAATAAAGATCAGGTAAATAAGAACATAAATTTGTATCTGTATAAGGACTGTCGCCTCCGTCGCCGCCTCCGTCGCCGCAGCCTTGAAAGAGAGAACAAGAGAAGAGAGAACAAGAGAAGAGAGAACAAGAGAAGAGAGAGAAAAGAAATGAAAAAATTAGAGTATTTATACTAAACCTAATCCACTTAGAGAAACGCTTAGTCCCTTAGCGTTTCGCTACAAGGGTAATTTCGTCAAAAAAAGACCACAAATGCAATAAAAATTATATTTTTCCACCAGGTCAAATAACTCCATCTTTGGGGTCATTTTGTCAAATTTCCCTAAATATAAATATCTAGTAGTAAAATTCAAATTAATAATATCATGTGTAGTTAGCTAGCGCACCTGCCCTCTTCCTTGTTGATGCATAGCTTAATTTCTTGAAAATCTCTTCGGTGCTTCCGGTTTCTATTAGATCATCAATTGTCTACAAATCCAAATCTGAACATATATAATTAGATAACTAGCTAGTACGTATAGAAGAAAATACTTGTTCATTAATAATTGGTTGGCAAGTTCTCTCGTACCTTTTTGTTAAAAATAATAAATAATTAATAATCTTGGAAAACATTTAATGTGATGGTGAAGCTCAATAGTTGAAGATGAAGCGTGAAGGAAGATGTAGCTCAAGATATGCATTGTTTAGTGTCATAAATTGTATTTAATTTGAGTTCTAGATCCTTCCATCTTTTTCTTTAAATTGAGAATCACACATTAATTTTTCAATATATCAAAATTAAGTGAGCTGTAGCTACTTAAGAATTCTATCAATAAAATCATATTTTCCTAGTTATAATATTTTCCGCACCAACAAATTTGGTATCAGAGCAAGGTTACGTTTCAATCTTGAAATGGCATTTACTCTATTCTCATACTCTCCAAGTCAAGTTCCTATCTTTGAAGGCGAATTCTATGAATTCTACAGCATCCAAATGGAAACATTTTTTATATCCCTAGGTCTTTGGGATATGATGGATGAATAAGAACTCGATGTACCCGATGAATACGACGAAGGATACGAGAAATTTGAAAAGGATCTCAAAAAAAAACGAGATGCATTAGCTTTGCGCTATATTCAACAAGGAGTTGAGAAAACCATATTCTCTCGTATTTTTGGAGTAAAAAAGGCCCAAGATGCTTGGATGATATTGAAACAAGAATTTCAAGGTACGGAGAAAACAATCGCATTAAAACTCCAAGCCTTATGGAAAGATTTTGACAATCTAAAGATGGAGGATCGAGAAAAGGTACAAGATTTTTCTTCTCGTGTTTCTACTATTGTCAATCAAATAAAAAACAGCGGAGATGAAATCAAAGACAAAAATGTTGTTGACAAAGTTCTTCGAAGCCTTCCTCAAAAGTTCGATCATGTTGCTGCTGCGATTGAAGAATCAAAAGATTTGTCCAAGATGACAATATATGAGTTGACTGGATCTCTTCTAGCACATGAGCAAAGAATTAATCGCTATTGTACTCCATCAACTGATCAAGCCTTCAAATCCAAGCAAGTACTAGAAGCGTATTCAAGAAGTCATCACAACAAATTTAGTAAAAAAAATGAGAAGACATTCAGTTGAAAAGGCAAAGCACCACAACAATCGAGTGATTCTTATTCCTGTATCATTTGCAAGAAATCAAATCATGAGTCAAAAGATTGTTATTTCAAATGCAAAAGATGCAAAATCCCTAATCATTCTCAAAGGGATTGTCGATTTCAAAATCAGGAGAAGAAAGAAGATGATACAAAAATTGTGAAGGAAGATTATGACATTATGTTTGTTTCTCTAAATGGTGAAGTGAAGTCAAAAAGTCGATGGTATCTTGATAGCGGTGCTAGCAACCATATGACCAACAATAAAGATATGTTTTTGGAGCTCAACTCAGACATTACTTCAACCGTTGTTCTTGGAGATGGTTCTTATCAAGATGCGAAAGGAAAAGGAACCATTGTTGTTCCAAATTTGGGAGGTAATAAAAAACTTATCACGGATGTTCTTTATGTCCCTAATATTTCATATAATCTTCTTAGTATTGGAAAACTTATTAAGAAGAACTTCTCGGTATATTTTGATGATGGAAGATGCAAAATATTTGACAAAAAGAAGAATGTGGTTGTGACAACTGTCGAAATGAAATATAAGACTTTTTCTCTCACGTTTCCATTGAAAAATGATTGTGCATTAAAAGTTGAAAATGGAGATTTGTCTAAGCTTTGGCATCTACGATATGGTCATCTAAATCAACGGGGACTTCAGCTGCTAAAAGAGAAAAATATGGTGGTTGGACTTCCTTCTATTCAAGTGATGAATGATATACGTGAAGGTTGTATTTATGGAAAGATGCACAAGCTCCCATTTCCCAAAACTACTTGGCGAGCAAATTGACCACTTGAACTTGTCCATTCTGTTATATGTGGCCCAATGCAAACTCCTACTCCTAGAGATAAGAGGTATTTCATTCTCTTTGTTGATGACTATACAAGAATGATGTCGATTTATTTCCTTAATCAAAAGTCCGAAGCATTTTCTATTTTCTTACGATTCAAGTCTCTAGTTGAAAAGGAAAGTGGTCATATAATGAAGTGCTTGAGAACTGATCGTGGAGGAGAATATCTCTCAAATTCCTTTACGGAATATTGCAAAGATAATGGTATCAAAAGACAATTAACCGTCAATAGATCTCCACAACAAAACGGCGCAGCTGAACGAAAAAACCATACGATCATAGAGATGTTGAGAAGCATACTGAAAGGAAAGGGAATTCCAAATATATATTAGGCTGAAGCTGTTCCCACAGCTATATATATTCTCAATCGATCACCAACCAAAGAGGTCAGAAATAAGACTCCATTTGAAGCTTGGTATGATAAAAAGCCCGTCATTAATCATTTTAAAATATTTGGGAGTATTTCTTATGCTCTAATCCCATCTCAAAATTGGGAGAAGTTTGAAGATAAAGGACAAAAACTTGTGTTCATTGGCTACAGTGATGAATCCAAGGGATATCGATTGATGAATCCATTGACCAACAAAATTATTATATCTCGAGATGTTGTTTTCGATGAAAAAGCTACTTGGAATTGGAAGGGGAAAGAAGTTGAATACTTGGGATCACAACTATTTACTAATCCAATTGCATCCCAAGCTAGTACATCCCAAGTTAGTTCATCTCAACCTTCTTCACAAGACTCAGAATCTGATTCAGATAGTCCTCCAAGAAAGACCTGAATGGTTCAAGACATTTATGATGAAATTGAGTTTGGATTATTTTCTTGTGAGCCACAATCATTCCAAGAAGCTTCTCTAAATGAATATTGGCAAAAAGCAATGAAGGACGAGTTATCTACAATTGAGAAAAATTTAACATGGAAACTCGTGGACTTGCCAGATAGAAAGAAAACTATTGGTTTAAAATGGGTCTACAAAGTAAAGTACAGTGAGGATGGTTTGATTCAAAAACATAAAGCTCGACTTGTCGCAAAGGGTTATTCTCAACAACTGGGAGTTGACTTCTCAGAAACTTATGCTCCTGTTACAAGAATGGAGACAATCCATACTTGTGTAGCCATTGCAGCTCAGTTGGTGGTAAATATATTTCAACTTGATGTAAAATCAGCTTTTCTAAATGGAGAAATTTAAGAAGAGGTGTATGTTGAGCAGCCCGAAGGTTTTGAGATCAAAGAAAAAGATAAGAAAGTTTATTGACTAAAAAAGGCATTTTATGGGTTAAAGAAGGCACCCCGAACGTGGAACAGCAAAATCAATAGCTATTTCATCAAGAAAGGCTTTAATCAAAGTACAAGTGAATCATTTCTCTATGTGAAGACTATTGACAAAGATTTCTTGATTGTATGTTTATATGTAGATGATCTCATCTATTTTGGAACAAACAAAGTTATGGTGGCAGAATTCAAGAATCAAATGATGAAAGAATTTGAGATGACAGACTTGGGACTCATGAAATATTTTCTTGGCATACAAGTTAAGCAAAGTCCAGGAAGAATCTTTCTATCTCAAGAAAAATATATTGAAGATCTGCTCAAGAAATTCAATATGAGTCAATGCAAGCCCCTCTCTACTTATATGGCGTTGAATAAAAAATTTCAAGTTAACGACGACGTTGAGAAAGCTGACTCAACTAGTTATAGAAAGTTGATTGGTTCCTTAATCTATCTCAACACAAGACCGGGTATCACTCATTCGGTAAGCTTGCTTTTTAGATTTTTGAATGAGCCAAGTCAAATTCATTTTACAGTCGCAAAAAGAATCCTTAGATATCTTAAGGGCACAAAAACTCAAGGCATTGAATTCAAAAAGGAAAGTGAATGTAAGTTGGTTGGGTATACAGATAGTGATTGGGCGGGCTCGATTGATGATCGAAAAAGTACCTTCGGTTATATCTTTTGTCTTGGAATAAAAGTAATATCATGGAGCTCAAGAAAACAGAAATTTGTGGCATTGTCATCAGCCGAAGCAGAGTATATAGCATGTACTGATGCATCTTGTGAAGTTGTTTGGCTTCAAAGAGTTTTAAAAGACATGAAGTTTGAACAATGTGAGCCGAAAATTATTCATTGTGACAATATGTCAGCTATTGCAATGACAAAGAATCCTGTTTTTCATGTTCGGTCCAAACATATTGAACTACGACATCATTTTATTCGAGATTTGATTACTCAAGAAGTAATTTCCATGAAGTTTATCAAGACAGAGGATCAGCCAGCAGATATCATGACCAAAGCCGTCACGATTGACAAGTTCGACAAATTCAAGAAGAAACTCAAGATTACTAATTAAGAGGGGTGTTAAAAATAATAAATAATTAATATGTTGGGCCTTTGGGTCCAGCCCAATTAAGCAAAACCTAAGAATGTTGTTCATTCTATCACTTCTAGAGAAAGAAGTCATTCTGTAAAGAAGAGAAGAAACAGAGGAGAAGAAACAGAGGAAGAAGAAGAGAAGGAGAAGTAGATCTTTTACATTTTCACCTTCAGGTTCTAATCTCTTGTTGTCTTATATCTAGACTAGCTTAAGTCTGAATGAAATTGGTTTTCTCTGTTTGTAAACCTCAACTTTGGGTTTAAAGTTGAGAAGAACATTTGTATCTGTTTTTTGCTTATAGTGAAATTTGCTGGTTGGCCCTGTGGTTTTACCCTCCAGGTTGAGAGGGTTTTCCACGTAAATCTGGTGTTGTTTTGTTCTGTGCTTGATCTTCTGTTTTAGACTTGGATAACATGTGCATTTACCCATCTCACATTGCTAGATTACAGTATAAAAGTAATCTTCATTTCAAAATTCCCAACATAATAATCTTGGAAAACATTTAATGTGATGGTGAAGCTCAATAGTTGAAGATGAAACTCAAGAGATGCATTGTTTAATGTCATAAATTGTATTTAATTTGAGTTCTAGATCCTTCCATCTTTTCCTTTAAATTGAGAATCACTCATTAATCAATATATCAAAATTAAGTGAGTTGTAGCTACTTAAGAATTCTATCAATAAAATCCTATTTTTCTAGTTATAATATTTTCCGCACCAACACTTTTCATCTGGTCTGATATCCCTGTAACTGATGATCACATAATTAATTAATGGAATTAATTCGTTCGATCTTCTTCTACGTACTTACCTATATATGTACTACAAGAAAATTAATTATATAAGAATTACGTACATTATTATTGGATAGAGACTAGCTACTTGAATAATTATGTCTATGGACTTATCCACAAAATTAAACCATTTATGTACTATTAATTTAACTAGGAAAATTTTTCGCACACGGATAAGGATAAAAATAAAATAAATTAAAAAAATTATAATAATATTTATTCAATATTTAAAATTATTAAAATAAAAAATATAACACTCTCATATGAAACAACTTATTTTCTCACATTTTCATCACATATTTTTTTCGAATGAATCTCTCATTTTGTGACTTTACACTTTCATTTTGTTAATCAAATATTTGATTCATATTTATTAATAATTAGCATCGTGACCTCACACTTTGGTCAATTAAATATTTGATTCATATTTTTTAACCACTTTCAAATGATATCTCAATCACATTTGGTTAAAGGTTGTACTTTTTTTTGTTAGGTTGCAAGTTCGAAACTTACAAATAACATTTTTAAATTTATTTTTAACCGTTTTAAGTTTATGGGCGGGTCAACCCACAATCCAACCCAAATATCCATTTACTCTCACATAAATATTCAAATTAACCACAACTCTCGACCCGGCAATCCGGACACTTTAAAAATTAAGCATCATTCTATATATATAGATTAGTTAGTTAAAAATTTGAACTTTTATTGTTAAAATGTCTCGCGTTCATCAAATTTGGTGTTGAACCTTAAATATAAAGTGTTGTTAGCCTAGTTGGTTAAAGGGTTATACTTGTTTTGTTATGTTGCAAGTTCGAAACCTACAAATAACATTTTTAAATTTATTTTTAACCGTTTTAAGTCTATGAGTGGGTCAACCCACTATACGACCCAAGTATCCATTTACTCTCACATAAATATCCAAATTAACCACAGCTCTTGACCCGACAATCCGGACACTTTAAAAATTAAGCATCATTATATATATATATATATTAGTTAGTTAAAAATTTGAACTTTTATTGTTAAAATGTCTCGCGTTCATCAAATTTGGTGTTGAATCTTAAATATAAAAGTGTTGTTAGCTTAGTTGGTTAAGGGATTGTATTTGTTTTGTTAGATTGCAAGTTTGAAACCTACAAATAATATTTTTAAATTTATTTTTAATCGTTTTAAGTTTATGGGCGGGTCAACCTAGAATCCGACCCAAGTATCCATTTACTCTCACATAAATATCCAAATTAATCACAGCTCTCGACCCAGCAATCCGGACACTTTAAAAATTAAGCATCATTATATATATATATATATATATATATATATATATATATATATATATATATATATATATATATATATATTAGTTAGTTAAAATTTTGAAATTTTATTGTTAAAATGTCTCGCGTTCATCAAATTTGGTGTTGAATCTTAAATATAAAGTGTTGTTAGCCTAGTTGGTTAAAGGGTTGTACTTGTTTTGTTAGGTTGCAAGTTTGAAACCTAAAAATAACATTTTTCAATTTATTTTTAACCGTTTTAAGTTTATGTACGGGTCAACCCACAATCCTACCCAAGTATCCAATTACTCTCACATAAATATCAAATTAACCACAGCTCTCGACCCGGCAATCCGGACACTTTAAAAATTAAGCATCATTATATATATAAATTAGTTAGTTAAAAATTTGAACTCTTATTATTAAAATGTCTCGCGTTCATCAAATTTGGTGTTGAATCTTAAATATAAAAGTGTTGTTAGCTTAGTTGGTTAAAAGGTTAAACTTGTTTTTGTTAGGTTGCAAGTTCGAAACGTACAAATAATATTTTTAAATTTATTTTTAACCGTTTTAAGTTTTGGGCGGTTCAACCTAGAATCCGACCCAAGTATCCATTTACACTCACATAAATATCCAAATTAACCACAGTTCTCGACCCGGCAATCCGGACACTTTAAAATTAAGCATCATTATATATATATATATATAGATAATGTTATTAATGAATTGAATTATCAGTATAAGGACAAGGCGGGTTATATTATATTATAATACTAATTATATATATACTATCATGTACAAACTATAAAGAGAATAATATATTTTCTATTAGGACCCCAAAATTGATTTCTATTAGGACTCCAAAATTGAATAGATTCATGCATCATATATTTTTCTTATTTATTTAGTTTCATACTAATAAATAGGTTTGGATTCTTCGAGAACTCTGGTGTAAAAACTAACAACAAAGATTAGTTTATTAAAAAAATTCTATTAGGAGATTAATTTTCTATATTGTGATACTCTTATATGTGATTCTCATTTAAAGATTGCAGTTAAATGTAATGTATATATTTTTACTAACCTAGCTCGCTATTAAATGGATTATAAGTCAAGATGAAAACAAAATGCATGATATCCTTGTTAATTATTATAAACATAAATATAATGTGATCAGGACCTGAGTAACGCAGTTGCATAGGCCCCAACTTTTAGAGTTTTTTTAATATTTAATAATATTATATTATTAATATTAATTTTTCTTTTTTTTTCTTCTTTAATATTAAATATATATTATAAAATTAATTTTTTTAATCTCTTTTTTTATTTTCTCCCTCCATATTATATTATAGTATATCATTATTTATATCTCATTTTATATTATTAAAATTAAAAAAATATTTTTTTTTTACTATTTAAAGGACCTCAAAACTTAAATTTGTATTGGCCCCAAATTCTCAATGCCAATACTGAACGTGATTATGAAACAACTGTATACATAAATAGTCAATATAAATAAATACAAATAGCCAAAAATTCCATAAAGAAAAACAATAATAAATAAGATAAATGATGATGATGTTATATATGAGGCACTTTTAACTGGTTACCACCAAAGGCACCGACTAATCATATGAAGATAAGATCTAGCTAGGTGTATCCAATAAATTGGGTCTATATAACCCCCACCCAAAAAAATAGCACATATTTAAATTATGGATCATACCAACTACTAATTGGTAGTAGCATGAAATAGAAAATAAAAACTCAATCTATAACAAATGTTTTTATATTAAAACTAGCTCAACATGATTTATATATTATATGCGAGGGAGGTCGAGGTGACAAAAAAAAAATGTTTAAATAAAGGTTTGAACTCTTAACCTAGAGCACTAAGCTTTCAAACAAAAAAAACAAATTAACTAAACAAATTTATTGATATTAGATTTAATACTAAAATATTATATATCTTAATTTATATTATATTTTAAAAATGTTATTTATTTTGAAAATAAAATAAAATTGCATAGTGCCCTCAACCATTTCTAAACCCTCATGAGTACTCTTCACACAACCAAAGATTAAAATGCAAGATTGAGACTAACAAAAAGAAAAACTTTTAAGAGCTAGTTTTTACAATTCATTAAAAGGTAACATATTTTTATTTAAGAACACTTTTAACCACAACACCATTTTCACCTAAAAGTTTCAAATGTTACTATAGAAACTTTTTCAACACTTATTTCTACAACTTTTGCAACTAATATATATTTTGCCACCACTTTATAAAGTTTTATTCTTAATGAAATTTAGCTACAACGTTTTTTATAATTACTTTTTAGTTAGTTTTCATAAAATAAGGGTAAGTTTATAGGCGATTAAATCATTTATTGCTTAAAAAAAAGTAAAATTGTCATATGTGTTTGGTTCAAAAGTGACTCTCCTAAGAAATATATCAAATTGTATACAGAAACACAATTGAAGGCAAGTTGGGTTTCAACAAGATAAAGGAGATTGTTTACTTTATATTTTTCTAAAAATGGAAACATATTATTACCAAATTGAGAGTAAGTTAATACAATAAGTTAGAATATGAGGAGGTAAAAAAATAGCCCATATACATCTACATAGATAGTATGTGAGCAGGTGAAACATCCCGAATCTCCCATTAAATATTTGCTTCAGATTATGAAGTAATAACATGAACATGACTAGAGACGGACCCAAATTCGGTAGTGGGGTGGGTTTAAAATTTTTTAGGGTGGGTTAAAGTAAAAAATGATTTTTTTTAATAAAACGGGTAATAAAAGTGAGTTTTACCATTTTTTAATAATTAAATAAATAAAATAGTGAATTCTATTGAATTTTTTTAATAATTAAGGGATAATATCATATTTTAACCATAAAAAAAATATTATCGGCACAAGTTTCAGCCCACCCGAGCCACTGTATATTCGTCCCTGAACATGACCAACCTCCTAGCTAGGTTGGAATATTTGTAGGTTTCATTATTCGGAGGGCCCAGGGCCAGTTTAGGAGTTTCAGAGAAGGATCGAGAAATTCAGAAACTTTTATTTTTATCTCCTTAATTATCTTCCACATGAATTGGGAAATTTGAAGTTTACACGTTTCTACTTGTAGTCTTGTTATTTTAATTTGTTTTCTTGTCTTTCTATTTGTCTAGTTTTGCAATTATTCGTCTTGTCCTTCCAACAGGCTCTTATTATTGATATAAAAACTTTAATTATTTTACTTAATTACATATATCCAAAAACTATAGTGCTTGTACGAATCTAGAGGCGGTTGCATATGGTCATCAATTTTAGAGCAAGAATTTTTGCCAAAATCTTTAAGAGTTGTTGAATCAATTGTAATTCGTTTCCAATAATCATCTTATTCTCCAATTACCTACCTACTAGTCCAACCATTTGTTATGATTTATCTTCTAGTTTATGATTAATTATAACATACACCAACAAGTTTTAAACAACTTTATAACCGAATATATCCAATTTTGATCATAGTGAAAATGGAACAATTTAATGTCTAGAAATGTTTGATAATAAACTCCTTAATTAATGGATTATAATATTATTTTCATGTGAATTAAAGTCTAAAAAATGTCTTCCAAATTTCTTTGGGCAGTTTTAAATATGAATTCATAATGCAAGGTAGAGAAGTACATTTTTTCAATAATAAGCATAAGCATAAATCTCGTAAAGGCAATGGTTGTGGAATCGTCCCATAAAGAAGTGAGAGCTAGCTTTCAACATTTTTTTTTAATAAAACAAAATATTCAATTCAATATTATTAATTTATTACATTCGTTGTTTGTTAGAATATTAATTAATTTATTTGAAAGGAAATAAATAGAGTTGAAACAAACATTATGAATGATAGAAATTTAAGAGAAATATAGCTAATAATAAACAACAATAGGGGTAAAACTCTACAGAATCGTACATGAGATTTTTCACATCATACGGCTCCTCGTTCAATTCTTAAGAAGTCATCGGATCCTTTTTTTCAAATAAGATCTTCTGCTACCAAATCCTCTATTCTCCTATTCGAACCAATCATAATGTAGCATCATTATTTTATTATTAAATCAATCTTTGAGTTGAAATGAAGAGAGATATTCGAACCCGGATTTATTTCCGGGTTCATGAGAAGCAAATGAGTGAAGCTTCATTCGCTTCACTCCGTTTTACAATCACGGGCTGAGAAGCACAACTCCATTTTACATGGGTTTTCCAATGTAAAATTGAATGAAGCGAGGCGTTGTTTAACGAAGCTTGTTTCATTTGACTCCGTAAATAAAACACATTAATTATTTTATATTCTATATAATTATATATTTAATATAATTATAATATAAAAACATATTTATAATTTTATTTATGATGTATTTAAATTAAGAGGAGTGATAGAGAGAGAATTTAGTGAGGGAATGACTTTGTTTGAAAAATGTAAAAGTGAGAAAAGAGAGAAATTATTTGATTTTTTCAGCGAATAAGATTATGTCAAGTTATTTCCTCACCAAATTCTCTCACCTAATCATTTCTCTTAAATTAATTTGTATTATTTTTGTTATAATTTATATAATTATATATATACAAATATAAAAACATAATTACTTTGTGAGATAATTAAATTATTTTTTTATTAATTATTAATTATTTTATTTGTGATATAACATACTAATTATTTTATAATTTATATAATTATATATTTATTTGTAATATATTTAAATTAATTTATAAAAATCATTTCATTATATATATAATTATATATTAAATATAAATATATATATATAACAACATATCTTTAAATTTATATGTAAGATATTTAAATTAATTTGTTTTAATTATTTTATAATTTATATAATTATATATTAACACATTAATGTAAAACTATAAAAACATTTATGTCTTATACTAAATAATTAAAAAGGGTGAAACAAGCGCTAACCAGTGAAGCAAACTTCACTAGGTATTTATAGGGTTTATATGAGTGAAATAAGCGCTACCTAGTGAAGAGTGAAACAAACGCTACGTAATGAAGTTTTTTCTTCACTACGTTTTTACAGCGCGCATATGAGTGAAATAAACACTACCTAGTGATGCTTGCTTCATTTCTATTTACATAGCTAATAAGAGTGAAACAAACGCTACCTAGTGATGCTTGCTTCATTTCTATTTATAACACTAAAATAATAAATAATTTAAATAAATAGAAATTTTATGCTACACTCCCATTATTACTTTCTCTCTCATCGATTTTCAAACCCTAGCACGAATCTTCTCCACTACAATCTTCTCGCAAAAATGGAATTTGATGGGGGTGGCGTCGAATGTTCTTTGTGGTATTGGGATGATGTTAATGCAACATTGGATCCTTAAAATGTGTAGCGATTTGTTGTTGTGCATATGCAATTTCTCTATTAGAAATCGTCCGTCGAGTTTTTGTCTTCTTTTTGTAGATCAGGGTTAACCAGATCTGCAAGAGAGTGTTCATCTTTTGTTTTTTTATTTTAATCGTCTTCTCAAAGTGTTTGGATGAAGCTGTCTGTTAATCAGGTTAAACCCTAAATGATCTTTACGTATTTCTTAACAGGTACAATGTCGACTTTATTTAACAAATATTGCGATAAAAATACTTCATATCATTCATTATTCATCAACATTATTACTACGGATAACGAATAATAATATATTTGGACCCTTGGATCAGTGGCGGACCCAGAAATGTTTTCTCGGGGGGGCCAAATATATAGTAACGTAGCATTTTTTTGTGATCAATTAAATACATTTTCTAATTAAAATTTTACTCGATAATTACATAAAAATACTAACAAACACAATTACAAAATACTAATAAACACAATCACTAAATTATTCTTGTTCATGAGTCGGTTCAAAAGAAGACAAATTTATTTTACGAGATTCTATTTGTTGAAAATATTACAATATTTGGCTCATTTTTAATTGTTGAGAAAATATATTTCTCAACATATAAAACTAAACTATCATTCATCTATTCATCCCCGATTTCGATTACGCAAATCAGTCTTCACGGTCTTCATTGCAGAAAAAAACTCTTTCAACGGATACAGTTGCAACTGATAAAACTAAAACCAACTCTATCAATCGATAAACCAATGGAAAGACTATATGTTTTTCTGTTGCAATCAATTTTTGAGCAAGAATTCCCAAGTCTTCAATTTAAGAAAATTGAGGATCATCCCGCAAATTAAATAAGTAAGCCCGAAGTTGTTGTTCCAAAAATAAATAATCACTACCGATGAAATTTTTGGGATAAAGTTTGGCAAGACGAATGAGTTTACGAATATCAAATTGGGAGAATGAATTTCTGGGAGGAAGACATGATATGCAGCCAAATAATTCTGTATTAAATTCTGAAAAACGATTATTCATTTATTGCATAATCAAGTCAACAACCTAACATTAAATAATAAATAATTACTATTAATAAATAATAACTATTAATAGATAAGAAATAATTTTTATTATACCTGACAAAAGATTTCCACACGATATGATGAAGATTAGTGATGAGTTCCCCTTTTCTTCTCCGCCTATCATTGCTATCAATTATCATATGCTTATTCATATCAAATATTAAGATCGAATGTAATTGACAAAAACTGTTAACTTGGTCCAAAATATCATGTCATCCATCTTCTCTAAATTTTTATAATTGATTTTTCGAACTCGAAATCAATGACATGGCTTGAACTATATTTTGCTCTCCTCTTTGTAGGCAAAGTGACAACTCACTTGTAATTCCCAATAAATTTTTCATCAAATGCAACACAAAAACAAATTCATAAAAAATTAACTATATAAAAAAAATATGAAAATCTAATTTAATAGATTTAAGCCTAACTATTTTAATTTATATTTTCTTATAAATTTTTAAAATTATTATTATATGTTAAAATAAATTAAAGGTGAGGCCAGGGTTTGATCACCTGACCTCATCTACAGAGTTCAGTTACCAAACCAACTGGACTAAGAGATACTTGTCAAATATATATATAAAAAATAATTTATCTTAAGGTTGGGGGAGGCCCGGGCCCCCCAAGGCCCCCCTTGTAGGTCCGCCACTGCCTTGGATCCCTTGAAGCGTGTAGCTAATTGCTGTTGGATATCTACGATTTCTCCGATACAAATTATCCGTCAGGTTTTTGTTTTCTTTCTACAAATTTGTTTACAATATAAAACGGATTTCGGTATGTTCGTTTGAATAGCCAAGTGCGATTTCAGCTAAGTGTAATAATGTTTTTCTCATTTTTTTGTGTCAAGTAGTTATAATTTATAATTGCTAATTGATCGTCTACATCTTAATTTCAGGTTCCACCAACACTCAAATTTGTATTGGACTGTAAAATATTGGATTATTTGATGGAAATAGATTTGATTTTACAGGTTAATGTTGTCCTATATTTTGATTACCTAATTTTTTCCAATGGAGTTATTAAGGGATAACTCATAAACTTGTTTTGTTTCTGCTTGTGCAAATTATTGGTTGGTGAAATATCTATGACAGGAGCAACATTTAAAGCAAATGAATTCGTTCAATCTACAGTTGAAAGTCTAACTGTAAGTTGATCAAACAATTTTCACGAGATTGGAGTATACAAATTTCGTTCATTGGTAACCTAATACTTTTATTTTTTTGTTCTTGCAAAGATGGAAGAGATGATGGCCTTGTGTAACATGGTTGTTGAAGCTAGAGGTAAAAACGGAGTTGTATCTGTTAATTCAACCATGCATGAGTACCTTATGGTTAGTTATTTTATATGGATGTTTTCGGTTATTTGCTGGAAAAAAATGCTCCTTTAGTGGTATGTTACAACAATTCTGTCAAAATATGCAAACCAAAAAAACTCAATACACTAAACTTTATTGAATTTGGGTTTGTGTTGACTAAGTCATCTAATTAGGATAGGACTTTTGTGTCGTATGAAGCAGTTTACAATGATGATCAAGCTATGTAATCAACCCCCTTGTGGCCACAATTTAAAGAACGTGCACATTCTCATATTCAACAAGAATCGCATCGGAATCAAGATCGTTTGTATGTCTAGCACATTCGGCACGTTAGACACAGTCAGCACAGTCGCACAATTCAATTGATTTGGTAGTTAGTTATGGGAAATGTGATCGGAGTAAAGATCGTCAGAATGTCTAGCACATTCGGCACGACCAGCACATCTGACACGTTCGACACATCGGAGAAAATCCTCCTACACCCTGCCTCATGTAGTTTGCTGTGATAGTCTTTGTCTTGTCCTGGTGCATGTGTGGTCTAATCCTTTGGTATTGTGTAGGTGCAGGTACAAATCTTTAGGGTGCAGGTCAGTAGTCCGACTACCCTTCCTAAAGACGCAGATCTCGTTTGTTGCAGCTGATCGAGTTGCGTTTCAAGTATTGGTGTCTTGGTGCAAGTGTTGGATCAGTCCCTCGTTGAATAGGTGCAGGCGTAGTTCATCCCTGATGTATGTTGTTTGCTGCAGGTTACAGGTTGTGCGGCTACTGTGTATTGTGCAGGTCATAGGCCTTGCTGGTGTACTCGTAGTTCATTCCTACTGTTTGTGGTCGGTTGAAGGTGTTGATTCTTCATCTTCTTGTGGAAGCGCCTATTATTGTATTTTGTGAGACTGTGCAGATGCAATTACTAGTTCTTGTGCGGTTTGTAGGTCGTGCATTTGCTGGTATTGTGCAGGCCACAGACTTTCTGGTATAGGTGCAAGTGTACTAGTAGTCTGATTTTAGCTGCAGTTTGCGGTCAGTTGCCTTAATATGGTTGAAGATTGCAGTCGTAGCCTTCCTTATATTAGACCCTTTTTCATTTTGTAAATTGAAAAATGCAATCTTTTAGCATAATTGTAGAATTGCCAACATGGAAATGTGTTTTTAAAAAAAAACATTTTGTCTATAAGAAGCTCAATTAGTGACTTTTTATAGAACATTGTGAAACGCTTGAATGAATACACAAGAAGAATAAACTAATAATCTCATCAATCACAAAATCATTCAAATTAACGTCTTATTGAAATCTCATCTAGATCTCTCAGTGCCTGAGGAGACCGAAAAGAGACACAGACTAGAATGAAAATAAACACAAACAAGGGTATCCGTCAGCTCTTGATGCTCCTCAAAAGTTCATAAACTTATTATTGAATTGAATGTTCCATTTGTTTCATAGATGTTCCCCAATGCTTCTTCGAATACATTATTGCAAGAACTCTTCACCCACTCCTCCATCAGCTCCACTTGTTTGACTTCTTTCAATAGCATACATGCATTTACTTGGTTAAATAGACAACAACAACATTATGAGTTCCTGAATTAAATATGAAGAAGAAGAAGAAGAATTCTCACATGTCCGACAAGGTTATGATTGTGATCGAAATGTAAGAATTCTCTTGTTTTGGTTATACAATGAAAAAGAAAGAATTAGACCCAAAAACTAAAATATAAACGGATTTGCAATTAAACAGTAAAAGACATGTTTCTTTATTCATCAAAGCGAACTGGAATTCTTCTAAGACATATTTTTCTAAAACAAAAAATAAAATAAACCAGGCATTTGCTTCACTGTTGTCTTGTTTGTTGCTATCAACAAAATGATGTACAACCATTCATCTATAAGAAAAAACTGATCAGTAACTGCCCCAACCTCTTCTTCCACCCCACTACTGTTTTTGTTCAAATTCACCATTTCTTCTTCCTCTATTATTACTGTTATCCTGCTTCTCCAAAGCCTTCATCATCCTCTCCTCCTTCATGTTTGCAAACCGTGAATATAGTGTTTGAGGCCTCTACTTTCCAAAATACATTCACTTCTGCCTTCAGTGGTTACTGTTGTAATATATATAAACAAGAAAAAATAAATCTAACGAATGATTACATGGAAATTACAACTTAATTTTAATTCTCTAGTTTACAACAGTGAGACAAACCTTCACCGAGAAGCTTCCATTTCCAATGTTCTTCTGAACTAGTAAAACTCCAAATATGAAAACAGAGAAATAACAAAAGGATTGTAAACATAACATGAATGAATATATGAGTCAATAATACCTTGACTTATTCGTATTATTATTAACAACTCTACTTCTATTATAGGCTCTACCACGTACAAGCATATAAGTGATGACTGCATTTCTAGCAGTTTCAGTTGCCTAAGGAAATTTGTTACCTTGAAAATTCGATCTCCTTTGGGCAGAAGTTCCCTGCCATGAAATGAAAAGGCTTTCAAAATGCAGAATAGTGACAAATATCAAATATGTCATACCAATTATTTAAAGAAACCATCAAACACGAGTAAATTTGTTAAACCTACAAATAATTGTCTTGAGGAGTCTAATTTGAAGTCTTTTGGTTTCTATTCTGCAAATGAATAAGAATACAAATTAAGTAGCTAAAGACAACAACGAACCTTTTAAGTTTACATAGAAATAATTAACCAAAATTCGTTGGTTCTTAACTTTAGGTGGACCTTATTTTGACATTTTGATGACATCCTCTAAGAACACATAATATAAAAAACACCAAATAAGTAATCTGTGAAATTGATAATGAATTGACAGAGATTGTAATAGTTTGTTCATCTAATGACATGTCCATTTTTGTTTCTATCATAGCTATTGCTTCATTTATTAGAGGTTTAATTGACATCTGAAAAAGAAAATCAAGTTAAAGAACCAATCAAATAAGCAGACAACACTTCAACCCCAAATTCATCAATAAATGCAAACATTATCATAACTAGAGACATTCAACCGTTCAATGAACAAAAATAGTGTACACAGTTTCACTGCTATAAAATCAACTATATATAAAACCGTAGATTGAAATTCATCAGGCTTAATCGAGAGTAGTAGAGGGAACATCCCATTAAAGATTGTTGTAGCATGCCATTCTTGTTCATGTATTCTTTGAATCCTCTCTCTCTCTCTTTATATATATATATATATATATATATATATATATATATATATATATATATATATATATATATTAAAAACAATATAATCAAAGATTAGTCGAAGAGAATTCAAAATTTTCATCATTCAAGATATTGTTAACTTTATATGCAACTTTACTTATGTATTCATTCAAAGTTTTGACCTCTATTGCTACATCCACCATTCAATACCGAAAAGAAATACAAAAACAATTATTTAATAACCTATTATAATGTTTTGTTATTATCAAAGAGACGAAGTAGAAAATTTTGCATCTCTGTAAAGAGATTTGATATACCTAAAGTATATTATTATTGATAATAGATATCTAATAAAAATGACTGACGACATGCAGAATGATCTTATATTACATATGCCACTGAGAATCGCAGTAGAACAAATAACAAACATTCATTATACCCTTCGATCCCACGTATCTCACAACACATATAATCATTCTTCTGCCCGTGAGAAAAGTAAATAAATTTCTGAGTTATAGAGTAATAATGTTGATGAATAATGAATAATATGAAGTATTTTGTTGCAATAATTGTTAAAGAAGGCCGACATTGTACTTGTTAAGAAATACGAGAAGATCGTTTAGAATTTTACCTAGTTAACAGACGGCTTCATCCGGATACTTTGAGAAGATGATTAAAAACAGAAAATAAGATGAACACTCTCTTGCAGATCTGGTTAACCCGAATCTACAAAAAGAAGACAAAAATTCGATGGACGATTTCTAACAAATAAATCACAGATGTATAACAATAAATCGCTACACACTTTAAGAGATCCAATGTTACATTGACATCATCCCAAAGACCACAAATAACCTTCGAAGCCACCTCCATTAAATGCTATTTTTGCGAGAAGATTGTAGCGCAGAAGATTCGAGCTAGAGTTTGAAAAATTGATGAGAGAGAAAGTAAATAGTGAGAGTGCAGCAGAAAAAATTCTATTATTTAAATTATTATTTCAGTAAACCTAACTTCACTTTTAATAACAATGTAAATAAAAGTGAAGCAACTACAAATGAATGATTGATTTATGTAAATACATAGTGGAGTTTTCTTCATTAGGTAGCGCTTGCTTTACTCCAATCAGCGCGGTAAATACTTAGTAAAGCAAGCCTCATAAGGTATCGCTTGTTTCACTCTTTTGAGTCATGTAAATACCTAATGAAGCAAGCCTAATCAAATATCGCTTGTTTCACTCATTTGAACCCTGTAAATACCTAGTGAAGCAAGTCTCACCAGATAGCGCTTGTTTATTTTTTTAATTCTCTTGTAGGGCTTAAATGAAGGTATAAATGCTTCTACATGAACGTATAAATATTTTTACATAAATGTGTTATTGGTTTTACATGAACGTTTATATATATTTAATATATAATTATATAAAATATAAATAAATTTATTTAAATATCTTAAAAATAAAATTTTAAATATTTTGGTTTACAAATTTATTTAAATATATTACAGAAATTTTTGAATATGTTGTTATATACTAGGATGCATGAGTGCTTCGTTTCTGTAGCGCACTGCGCACCGGGTGCTTCGGAGGTGCGGGGGTGTGGGGGTGAAGCTGGGAGTGCGTACGGGGTGCGCCACGTGGCGTATCCAGAATCGAAGGTGAGGGGTGCGGGGGTGCGGGAATGGCATATTCAGTAAATATGAGTTCCAAAATATTAAAAAAACCCAAATTAAAAAAAAAAACCCAAATATTAAATATGACTATGAGCCCCCCCCCCCCCCAAATTAAAAAACCTAATCTCTACGATGCTTCTCTCTCGGCTGCATGTCTTCCACTACCATTCTTCCACTATCAGGTTAGTTCTTCTTCTTCTGTGTGTGAGAGAGAGATTATAGCACATGGAATCAATGGCTTCCTCTAACTCAGCTTCAAGTAGGACAACCACTCTAAGGCAACAAAGTTCAGTAGATAAGGACCCGTTGTGGAAATATGTGACAAAATTAGTGAAAATGAAATAGAGAGGTGGAAATACGAAAATTAAATGCAACTTCTGTAATTTGGAATTTACGGGTTCGTATTCAAGGGTTAAAGCACACCTGTTGCAGATCAAAGGAGAAGGAGTTTTAGTGTGTCTCAGAGTCACTACTGATATTTTGTTGCAACTCCCACCATTGAGTTATGCTTCATCAGATTCTTCCTGGGGAGGAGCTGAAATGCTGCCAAAACAAGGTTCCAAAAGAAGAGTAGTTGACAAGAACAGTCCTATAAATAAAGCTTTTAATTAGGAGGTGAGAGCACAAGTGGATGGCGAAATTGCAAGAGCATTTTATTCAGGGGGGTTACCTTTCCATTTTGCTAGAAATCCCCACTACATCAAGTCGTATACACTTGCTGCCAACAGCAACATTCCGAGCTATGTTTCTCCTTGTTATAATGCACTACGAACTACGTTATTAGAAAAGGAGAAGGCATATATTGAAAGATTATTGGAACCAATCAAGACGACTAGGAATGAGAAAGGGGTGACCATAGTATCAGATGGTTGGACTGACAGTCAGAGAAGACCGATGATTAATTTCATGGCTGTTACTGAGAGTGGCCCTATGTTTTTGAAGGCAGTGAACTGTGAGGAATTTCTATATATCCAGCTTAATTAAAGAAGTTATAATGCAAGTAGGACCACAAAATGTAGTTCAAGTTATCACGGACAATGCACCCGTTTGCAAGGCAGCAAGTATGCTCATTAATTTGGCTTTGAAGAATATATGTGCTGCTAAGAATATCGAGTCTAATGAGGATGTATATGTTGAGTGTCACTGGATTACAGAGGTTGGAGACAAAGCACTAATGATTAAGAATTATATTCTTAATCATAATATGGTTTTAACAATGTTTAATCAATTTGCTCCTTTAAAACTTATTTCTATTGCTCAAACGAGATTTGCTTCGATACTTGTCATGCTCAAAAGATTTAAATTAGTGAAACGAGCACTTGAATCAATGGTTCTTTGTAATGAGTGGAGTACTTACCGAGAATGTGATCCCTCAAAAGCTCAAACTATTAGGAGCATGGTGCTTGATGATTTATGGTGAGATAAACTTGATTATATTATAGAATTCACTGCTCCTATTTATGATATGCTTCGTTTTGCGGATACCGATAGACCTTCACTTCATTTGATATATGATATGTGGGATGATATGATAGAGAAGGTAAAAAATATCATATATAGGCATGAAGAGAAAGAGCTCACGGAGGGTTCTGAATTTTATGATGTAGTCTATGCAATACTAACAGATAGATGGACTAAAAGCTCTTCACCGCTTCATTGCTTTGCTCATTCACTAAATCCGAGGTGAACTTTTATTTTATTATATAATACCATACTTCTTAAGATCATTTTTGTCATCTTTGAGCTTTAATTTAATTTATTTACTTGTTTTTGTTTAGGTATTATAGTGACACATGGCTTAGTGCCTCTCCAAATCGTATTCCTCCTCATCTTAATATTAAGCTATCGGAAGAAAGAAATAAGTGCCTCAAACGATACTTTCCATCAAGTGAAGCAAGAACAGCGGTAAATATTGAATTTGCTCGCTTTTCGGGGCAAATGGATATTTTTGGTTGTCCCGATTCCGTGGAAGAAAGAGGCATTATGGAACCACGAATGTGGTGGATTGTTCGTGGAGCTTTAGCACCAAATCTCCAAAAAATAGCTTTGAAACTATTATGCCAGCCTTGTTCTTCTTCTTGTTGTGAGCGAAATTGGAGCACATATTCCTTTATTCACTCAATTCGAAGGAATAAGATACTACCAAAACGAGCGAAAAATTTAGTTTTTGTGCACAACAATCTTAAGCTTCTTTCAAGAACGAATGAACATTACAAGCAAGGGCAATCAAGGTTGTGGATGTAGGAGGTGACCGATTTGATCCGCTTGATGGTGCCGAAGAACTTGAAATATCTAGTCTTTCACTAGATGAGCCGGAGTTTGAAGCAATGTTTTTACAAGATGATTAAGACTGTTGGCAATATGGAAGTCAGATTGTAACTTTGTGTACTTGTAATTTATATAATTATATTTTATATGACGTATTCCCGCACCCAAATCCTTGTTTTTTAAATTTTGCCGAATCGGCGTATCCCCGCACTGCGCACCCGCACTCACGCACCCGTATCCGTGCTTCCTAGGTTATATATATATATATAATATAAAATAATTAAAATAAATTCATTTAAATATCTTACAAATAAATTTTAAAATATTTTGTTTTATAATATATATATATATATATATATTATAATATATATATATATATATTATATAAATATACAAATTATAAAATAATTCATACAAATTAATTTTAATATATCACATAAATTTATAAATATGTTGTTATATATATATATATATATATAATATTGTTAAATCAAAGTATTAATTATAAGTGTATAAATAAATAACTGAATTGTGTTAAATTAATTTTGTGCAGATTAAAAAAAAAACGGAAAGGAAAGTTGTCTGATAGTTGTCTGAAATTTGGCATTTGATCAAACTTCGGTTTCTGCAAAAAGGCGCTTCCGGTTTTATCTCCAAATCTATACTAAGTTCGGTTTTATATAAAAGACACGTCCGATATTTTATGAGATCGGTTTTATAAAAGATGCGTCCGGTATTTTATAAGATCGGTATTTATAAAAGACGCGTCTAGTATTTTATAAGATTGGTTTTTTATTGGAGCGCATCTGGTATTATATGAGTTCGTTATTTTGTAACTTCGGTTTTATATAAATGCGCGTCCAGTAGTTTGTGAGCTTTTGGTTTTTACATAAAACTAGTATTTTACAGAAGCGTCCGGTAGTTTATTCAGATCGGTTTCTGGATAAACGCTTCCGATTTTATCTCACTCTCGGCTTTATATTCAAGCCTTCCGATATTTTACCAGTTCGGTATTATATTAGGACGTTTCCGATATTTTACCACTTCGGTCCTACACAAGTTGCTTCCAGTATTTTCCAAGTTCGGTATTTTGGGTAAACGCTTTCATGTACCTGATCAATCATAGCTCCCAATTAAGCATTCGTTATGGGCAATCTGACACGGTAGTAAAATCAGACCTATAAAAGACTAATATGAACCAAGACAAGTCAAACCCACTAAGTTGTACGTTTCTTGTACATCGCAATCCCATTATTGGATATTTTAGCTTACTATCATTCAAGTACAGACAAGATCAAAGAGGATCTTCTCTGATGTATTTTCCTGGAACTCAGTCAATCAAATTAGGACAAGTGTCCTTTGAAAGAAAATGTGTCCGTTATATGTCTGTTGCAGCCTGCCTACTTAACAAGATAGAGGACAATGTGCTTCACAAAGGTTTTTTTATCACAACTTTTGAACAACCTTAGCATACAATTTACCAATCTTTTGTACATTGTTCCTCACTACTTTTGAACTATCAATTGCTTCTACAACCGCTTTACTAGTTAAACACTGATTTTCTCACTACTCTCTCAAGCTCTTAAATTCCTAAAAGCTTACAAGTTTGCTAGAGCATTAAAGTTGTATTACATATTATTTATTTTGTGTGAGTCTTCAGTATTGTAAGTTGACAGAATTTGTTTCTGTTCAACAGAGTATTATGTGATAGGAGTTCGGAAATAGGTAGTGTCTAAGTCATGGTTGTCCGACTGGATTTTTACAAGTGTTGTATTCAAACTAAATCTTCTAATGAATATCCTTCTCAAGGTTGAGAAGAAGGGTGACGTAGGATCTTTTTCTCCGAACATCCATAAAATATCTTGTCTCTTGTGTTCCTTTCTTACAATATTATTCACTTGTTGCTTCAAGTCTAAACAAACATTTCTACATTTGAACTCAGTTCGAGAGTTTGTGACGACTTGCGAAGAATACAAACGAATATTAACTTCTAACAAGGTTAATATCAAACCGAATTGTGTAAGAGTTCAACATAGTTAAACCTCCGTCTCTATTGTTGTACCCGATCCTAACAAATATAATTATGTGCATTGTAAAATAATTAATTTATTGTTTAGTAGCTTTACATGAAGATATAAATGATTTTAAAGAAGGAATAAATGGTTTTACATGAATTAGTAAGTGAATTTACATGTAAATTAAATGCATTATATATTTATAGTGAGTAATGGAGTGAAGTGAAGCAAAGTTCACCAAATAACGTTTCCTAATGTAAAATATTTCCTTCATTCCTTTGTGTTGTACTTCTCAAACTTGATTTTACATGAATGAAGTGGACCCATAATTATATTATGGGTTTCGGATCTCTCTTCATTTCAACCCAAAGTTTGATTTAATAATAAAATAATAATAATTATGATTGGTCCAGAACAGTGAAATAGAGAATTTGATAGAAGATCTTATCTGTTTTTCTTCGTTCGAAAATATCTTATCTTCTTCCACTCTGTCCCAGAGAGAGGCGGCGTCAGAGAGAGAGCGACGGCGTCAGAGTGAGAATTGCGGCGTCGGATTCAATGGAGAAAGGGAGGAGAGAGGAGACGGAGGGTTCCCCATATTTTGTTATATTTAATACTCCCACTAACACCGTTAAGTTAAAGTTAAAATATTTGTTATCTTATTTCATTTATTTAATATATTAATTTTAAACGTCATTAAACTTTATATAATTATAATTTAATTCATTATCCAATAACCTCATCTCCACCGTCTTTCTCTATAACATCTCCTCGGACACTCTTTGTCCTCCCCACCGCCCGACGACCGCTTCTTCCACCTCCCCTCCTCCACCGGCTACTTTACCATCTCCTGCGATTTCCGTTATTAGGTTTTGTATTCATTATTATCCTCTCGATAATTCAGCCTTCAACGTGTCTCAAGCTTAGCACAGTCGGATCAACCTGCATAACTCAGTCGATGTGCGTTAGATCGAATGTAAGAAACAACAAAAAAAAAGTGACAAAATCAGACACGGAGAATCCCAATATCGTGTCTTTAACTTGTAGAAAGTAAGATTCACTTACATGGTTCATTTACCTAAAAAAAGAACTTCATAGAAAAAGATAAGGAAGTCCAAACTTGATTGAAGGTAAGGAGGAGGAGAGTTCTTGGATTTTGTTTCTCCTCTTCTACAAGGAGCAAAAGAAAATAGTTGTTTTGGGGAGACGGAGAATATATATATTTCAACCTAATGATGGATGTAATTTGTTAGAGGTTATAACAGTTGAATAGATGAAAAATACAGAATTCATGATTACATAACACCTGGTGGTGGTGAAAAGCATGCCGGCACAGAAGCAGTCAATGCAAAGCAAAAAAAGCTCATTCTCTCGGTATCAGATGCATAGTTTTTTATATAATTTTCTCTCCTCCTCCTTTGTAATAGCTGTAACATATTTTAATAATTCTCTAATCCACGTACGCTCTCCTGGTTTGATATGGATATCGGATTATCCTATTATAATAAAGAAGAGCTGGAGCCATGTTTGATGTATTTAACAGAATCAAATTCAAAAGTGAAGAAGATGACTAGTAGAGATCGTGGAAGAAGCAAAATTAGATAGGACAAAAAATATTTTTTTCCCTTTTTTCTCACTTGTAATTTGGAGTATAGTGGATTCGATTGGGACATAAGAGAGAATTGGAGATGTAGGGGGAGGAGTAGTCGGGGCCGGTGGAGGTGATTGAGGAGACGGGGGTTGAAAGCTTTTGAAATGTTGAATTTGATAAAATAAAAATTATAAGAAAGTTAATGACCTATAAAATAAATATATTAAATAAATAAAATAAGATAATAAATATTTTAACAGAATCTTACCTAAACTAACGGTAGTTAGTTTGAGTATTAAATATAACAAAATATCTAAAGTAGAATTCTCAAAACAAAATAAAATTAAGAGAGTCCTATATTTGACAAAAACTTTCAACTATAGTTCTAAATTTATCATTTATTCCAATAAAAAATAGAGTAATGATTGAGTGAGCGACGTTAGGACAACTACTCCACACTGACCTCTCACCTAGCATTCGTGTGTAAAAAATAAGCCATAATAGAAAAATAAATAAAATTTATCATGAAAAAAGTTAGAGAGAGAAACCATATTCGGACGGAATGGTCCCAAACATGCCTTTCTCTCTCTAATTTTGTACATGATATTTTGTTTCCTTGTGGCTTGTTTTTTCACATGTCTGTCACGTGGGAGTCGTTGCCTTTAGCGTCGCTCTCCCTATCATTATTCTAAATAATATTATATTTAGGAGAACTTTATATAATTTGATTGGTAATTTGATCAAAGATTTAATGTTTGATGAGTTTTTTTTTTTAACTATTTTTCATCACACTTAATGAATGTCAATTTATATGATTGGTCTGCATGCAATTTATATGATTGGTCTGCATGCATTATATTTTTGTTTTAGATGTTTTTTAAACTTTATATACTGATAAATAAAAATATACGTAAACATTAAATTTGAATTTAAATTAATTTTTATAAATTTTAAATAATTTAAAAATTCGAATAATATTCTGTTTATATCCTTGTCCACCCGTGAAAATGCAAGGACCAATTTCGGGTCCAAATAGTGACTAAAGAGAAGGAAACACATATTTTGATTATGAGATCTCAATAAAATTAAAGAATAGCATCTTGTAAAAAATAAAATTACAAAATAAACACCAAATAGTGTTATTACTAATGATATTGATTAGATGTATAATTAGTTTAGTATAGTGGGAACTACATCTTGTAGTGATAATAATATGAGCCCAAGCTATGGTTTTAATAATTTGTAAGGATCTCATTAGAATTACATGCATGTGATATGGTAAAATATGAATCAAGAGATTTGGCCTCATAATTAATAATAAAATTATGGGTTTCATATATATGTAAAATATTTAAGTTCCAATAGCAATACTAAAATATTTTTTTCAAAAATATTCTTAAATAATATGATTTTTAAATTCCCTTTAAAATGCATTTATAATGAATGAACACAAGTTGGTTGTAATCATTTTTTTGGACTAGTTTAGAAATATTTTATTATTTTAAAGATGGAGAAACTCGATTATGTACTAGACATACTATTTTTCGATAAATTTATTGATGACTCAACTTAATGAATCAGTGGAATTCAATAAGCATAACTATACTAATATGTAGATTGATGTTTTTTTAGATGAATTGGGAGTTTTAGAAACATAATGAGCTTAATATATGCTTATACCATGATATTTCATCTCAAAAAAATATTTGTTTAACAATGAACAGATGAAATGTTCAAAGTCTTGTGGTTATTGTTCACCTCCGTACTACAAGAGCAATTGCTCATATATTGATATATTGATATATTGAAGATGATTCATATGTTGATATATTGAAGATGATTGGGTATGTTAATATAGTATATTGAATTCTTTTATCCATACCATACTTAATTGAAATTTTCGGTACATAAAAAATTATATAATATCGTACTAAAATTACGGTATACTAAAATATTGGTATGATACAAATAATATACCAATCATACCGAATATTTACGGTATATCGATCACTAGTAGAATAGAGGTCTTCTGTAACGACTCCTAGTAACGGCGCTCGAACGCCCTTACTAATATATTTTATCAGTAACGATTTTCGAAAGTCGTTACTAATATAAGTACATCTGTAACGACGATATAAACCGTTACAGATACGACATCCCTTTAACGTTTCAGTAAGGATATCAGTAACGGTTTTATACGAAAACCGTTACTAATAATGTATTTGTAACGGTTGAAGAAGAACCGTTACAGATACTGAACTGTCTCTTCTTTGTCTTTACTACTATCTGTAACGGTTATTTGTAAAATCGTTACAGATAAGACATAAGTTACCATTTGAGGAACGTATCATCAGTAACGGCTATCTCTCAACACCGTTACTAATAGAGTATTGGTAACGGTTATTAAGAAAACCGTTACAAATAGTGAACCGCCCTTTCGTTTTCTCTTCTAGTATCTGTAACGGTTATTGAGAAAACCGTTACAGATAAGGCTTAAATAAATGTTTTTTGGAGAAAGGCAACAGTAACGACTTTCTTTCAACGTCGTTACTAATATACTTTCTGTAATAGTTAATGATAAAGCCGTTACAGAAAGTGAACCGTCTTTTTACTTTTTCTCTTTAGTATCTGTAACGGTTTTGTCAATAACCGTTACAAATAGTCTGTAATAAACCCGCGGATAACTTCCCTCTTTCTTTCCTTTCTTTTCTTTCTTTTCTTTTCTTCCTCCGTGCTTTCTCCTCTTCTTTCCGATCATCTGTTTGAAGCCGGGCATTGAAATCGCCGCCCGTCTCCTCAAGTCGCCAACGCCGCCCATCTATTGAAATCGCCGTCGCCGCCAGGTAAGTTTTCTTTTCTCTCTTTTCTTCCACCCGCCGATCATCGAACTATTCAAGGATCGTCTTCTCTTTTCTTCGATTGAAGTCGCCGTCGCCGCCAGGTAAACTCTCTTCTCCCTCCGCCCTTTTTATTTTGGTTCTATTTTGATTGAAGTAATCTAGGTAGTATTAGGATAATCAGTTCTGTTTTGATTCTGTCCAAGATTGGTTTATGTTAGTCAATATTTGGTTTATGTTTTGATGGCTAATCTGCCTTATCTTCTGATATTATGTTAAAGTTTGATTTTGTCATAGAGTTGTTTATGTAAGTCATATTTGTAACTGTTATGTGAAGTCTGATTGTGAACATTGTTTGTGTTGGATGGATTGTGTTCATTGTTAGTTGTAATTTGGAACCTTTTTTTACTTCTTTTAGACAGGTTCATATCTCTTTTACTGAATTTATGATTGTTCTAAGGGTTTCAAAGTAACTTGTAAGTGGTTCTAGAATGCAAAGTTACTCTCATGTTTCTCTGAAACATTGAAAGGTCTGGCCTGAAATTTGTGAGAATATGATTTGTGTGATTTAGGCTAAGTGTTATTTAGTTCCATTGGTATCTGTTTTAGTTCCATTAGTATTTGTTTAGTTTTTTTTTGTAAACCTAGACATACTGGAGTTCTATTTGAAATGTTCAACAGCTACATTATGTTTAATTCACTAACTGTCACTTTTCTAGCCTTAATTGAGTTGAATATCTGTTTTGCATGTCTGAATTATGTTCAGAATTCTTGATTGTCATGGTATATATACAAATGATGCTTTAGATGCTAACATCACTTAGATGATTTTGATTTTGGTTTAGAGTTTGGGCTATGTATTTTCTGTCAACATAATCAAATTTTTAGTTTGCAGAAATTCTGAATTTCCCCGTTTAAACTGATGAATTCGTTATTCACTGTCGTTTGAACGGTATAATCAGGTATTCAATCATGTTACTTCTTATATATGTTGAACTGTTGAATCAGGTTTTCATTATCATTTTTTGTGTTTGAACTGTTGAATCAGGTTGCATTAATTTCAATTCTATCGGGGTTTGAATTTGCCATTGTCTTTGTTGCCGCGGATTGTAGTTTGCACTTCAAAATTCAGGTTAGTTCTTATTTACAATCAATGTTAGATTGTTAGATTGTTAGTAGATTATTGATGTTAGGTTAGTGAATAATTTGTATGTTAGGTTTACATAATATTGAATGCTAAGTTAGATTATTTTATGTTAGATTTAGGTAAATTATTTGAATGTTAGATTATTGGATTGGTAGATTAAGTTATATTATTTGTATGTTAGAGTATTGCATGCATGTTTGGATTATTAGATTAATTGTATGTTAGATTATTGGATTGGTAGATTAAGTTATATTATTTGTATGTTAGATTATTGCATGTTTGAATTATAGATTAATTGTATGTTAGATTATTGGATTGGTAGATTAAGTTAGATATTTTGTATGTTAGATTATTGCATGTTTGGATTAGTAAATGAATAAATGATTTGTATGTTTGATTATTGATGTTAGGTTGTTGGATTATTAATTTGTATGTTAGGTTAGATGGAAATCCCAGACAAAACATGAATGACTATACTTCGTACTGATCCTAAATATAGTGAGGGGGTTGACAAATTCATAGAATTTGCTGAAAGGTCTACGGGTAGATCATCGATTGCATGTCCTTGTGTAAGGTGTGCAAATCGAGTATATGAGAATAAGAGTGTGGTTAGATCTCATCTGATTGTATACGGAATAAGACAAAATTATGGTTTTTGGTATTTTCACGGTGAAAAGAGATCAATTGGACGTCAAATTGTAAATGTTGTTACCGAGAATATGGAGGAAGATGAATCAGATGATGAAATTGAAGATGAACCGATCAATGAACCACCAAATAACGAGACTAATATCATGGAAGACGAACCTGTTGAAGTTTGTGAGGATCATCTAATGGACGATATTATTGTTGAGGATCATCTAATGGAAAATATTATTGCTGATTTGTACCCTAATGTCAACAATGATAATGAACATCCGAGTGAAAATGAGTCTTTCGTTGATGATGCTACGTTTTACAAATTGTTGGACGATTCGAAGCTACCTTTGTATGAAGGTTTTCGCAATTCTAAAGCCTCAACTCTTCTTAAACTTTTTCACATAAAGAATGTAGGTCAGTGGACAAACACGTCATTTGATTTATTGTTGAGTTTATTGAAGGAGGAAATACTGCCAATTCATAATCAACTACCGAATTCGTATTATGAGTGCAAGAAATTCATTAAAGACATGGGCCTATCGTACGAAACAATTGACGCGTGTAAGAATGATTGCATGCTTTTTCGTAAAGAGGATAAAGATTTGCAGCAATGTAAAGTTTGTAGGCTTTCTAGGTGGAATGTCAATAAATCTAATAGTGCAATTCGAACGAAGGTGAATGGTAAGTATATACCCAATAAGTCGCTGCGCTATTTTCCATTAAAACCGAGGTTGCAAAGATTATACATGTGTTCCAAAACTGCTCCACGCATGACTTGGCATAAAGATAACAATCCCGAAGATGATGTGTTGAGGCATCCTGCTAATTCAATGACATGGAAGATCTTTGATAACTTGTACCCAAATTTCTCAACAAAACCTCGAAATGTGCGACTTGGTTTAGCAAGTGATGGTTTTCAACCTTTTGCTAGCGGAAAAACATCGTACAGCATTTGGCAAGTTATTCTCATCCCTTACAACGTCTCTCCTACCACATGTATGGACAAAAACAATTTTCTTCTTTCAATGCTCATTCCCGGACCAAAAAGTGTCGGTGATTGTATTGACGTATTTCTTGAGCCACTTATTGAAGAGTTGACGGAATTGTGGAATACCGGTGTGAAGACATACGATGCAAGCAAAAAACAATATTTTAATTTACGAGTAGCTCTTATGTGAACTATTAATGATTTCCCGGCATATGCAAATTTGTCTGGATGGAGTACAAAGGGGAAATTGGCATGTTCGTCTTGTAATAAGAACACCGCGTCTTTGAGGTTAACAAATTGCCAGAAGGAGTGTTATATGAATCATCGACGATTCCTCCCGTCTAATCATCGATGGCGCAAAGAGACCGATACGTTTGACGGGCATACTAAGCATAGAGGTCCTCCTGTACTATTATCGGGTTCTGAAATTCAATTGCAGGCGCGAGATCTAAAGGAAATTTGTTTGACAAAGTACTTGCCTAAGAAAACGAAAGTTATACATGAATCCTGAGGTGATAATTGGAATAAATTCAGTATATTCTTTCAATTGCCTTACTGGAAATCTTTGATGTTGAGACATAATTTGGATGTAATGCATATTGAGATGAATATATGTGATAGTTTGTTGGGAACTTTAATGAATTTCAAAGAAAAGACCAATGATGGAATTAAAGCAAGGAAATATTTGGTCATAATGAACATAAAACATTCTTTACATCCCGTTGAAATTGATGGTGTTCTTCGGTGTCCGCCGGCCCCTATGCATTGTCTTTAGAACACAAGAAACGTTTATGCCAGTTTTTGAAAGATATTAAAATGCCCGACGGTTTTTGTTCAAATATTGGGGCATGTGTAAACATGGAGGAGAAAAAAATTTCAGGATTGAAGAGTCACGATTGTCACATTCTATTACAATATATCCTTCCACTAGCTACACGTGGCCTACTTCCCGATGATGTGTACGATGCTGTGGTGAATTTAGCAAGGTTCTTTCGGTTGCTTTGCCAAAAAAGTTTACAACGTGGGCAATTGGAAACATTACATGACGACATTGTCTTGACACTTTGCAAATTGGAGAAGATCTTTCGACCTTCTTTTTTTGATATAATGGTGCACTTGCCAGTTCATTTAGCTTTTGAAGCTTGTCTTGGAGGGCCGGTTCAGTATCGATGGATGTATCCAGTTGAACAATACATGAGCACATTCAAGAAATACCTTAGGAATATGAACTTTCCAGAAGGTTCAATCAGCGAGAGTTACCTTTTGAATGAGAGTATGAGCATGTGTGTCCGATATTTGGACGATCAAGAGTCAGAAGATGAATCGATAAATACAAGTACAACATTCTCCATATTCATCGCTATGGAAGACTTATCTAATGGAACAGCCTACACATATCAATCGGGTGATCGTGAGCGTGCTCATTGGTACATCTAAAAAAATTGTCGCGAAGCTGAAGAATATTATAAGTAAGTCCATTAATTACATCTTATATAGGTATGATTTAAGTAATATTTTAATCTATCATTTGCGCAGCGATTTCGTTCAATCATGCCCTCCTAATATTTCCAATGAGGCTCGGGATAAACAATATGTTAGATATTTCCAAGAAAGAGTAAGTAATCGTCTCAAAATTTTCCTTTTTAGTATATGACAATTAGTTTAACAATAATTTCTAATTAATAGGTGGAGCAATTAACCGATCAATCCGATCGGACAACAAATCTTAAGATTTTAGGACGTGGGCCTACATTGTATGCAAAGAAATATAACTCGTGCAAAATAAATGGGTACAAGTTTAACACTGAAAAACATGACGAGAGCTTGACCACCCAAAATAACGGGGTTTTGGTTGTTGGTAATAATGGGGCCGAGACTATTAACTACTATGAAGTGATCAATGAAATCATAGAAGTGATATTCTTTTGTGGAAGACGAGTGATTCTCTTCAAATGCAAATGGTTTGATGTTTATCACAAAGATCGGGGCATTAAAGTTGATAAGTATGGTTATGTTAATATAAATATCAACAGGATTCTACAGACTCAATTAAATGAACCATTCATAATGGCAAACCAAGCACAACAAGTCTTTTACTCTACAGATATGGCATCAAGGCTTGAATGGAAAATTGTGACACCAATAAATCCCCGTTATTCTAATTAAGGTTGAATTATTTTCTATGAAGGGTTACTTGTAAATTTGTCTTATAAACATTACATTCAATATTTGCAGCTATCATGGAACCTAAAAGAATGCAAGGTAAGAGTTTAAGCAGCGCACTAAACGACCTTGTACAAAGGACCGAGGGACATTCAGAAGATCCTTTGCAATTGTGTAACTCTATCGAGGAAATTGATTTGGACCTTGATGATGTCATGAATGTTAATAGTGTACCAAACACTAACCCCGATGATGATGATGATGAGACACAACCCCCGTCTGGGGAGAAAGATGGAGGTACTTGTGTTTTTGCTTAAGTTAGTTGTTATGATCCTATATAATTTTTTGTTTAATTTTAGGATCTATTTCGAGGAGGAGACGGGGCAAGAACAAGAATAAAGCAGTTGGTAGATTGCAAGCGGGGCAAAAGATGACTCTTCAATTTAACCCGGTAGATTGTAAACCAATGTGGGAGAATAGGACAGCTTGGTCGAGGCATATTGGGAGTGTCATTCGAGACTTCAATACACTACCTCACAGGACTTTGCATTGGTCGGACCTGAGCTCTACACAGCTAGATCACATATGGATGACTATCACGGTAACTTTTATATTATTAAGTCCATTATGTATTCATCACAATCTATAATCGTATTTTAATGTTGACTATTTAGGATCCTTTCAAGGCTGTGGGGGAGGACATCAACAACTATCGAAGACAAGGTTTATTTCAAGCCAACAAATTATGGGATAGATGGAGATGTCATTGGAACACCATGTACATTAAAGCCCGTGAAGGTAACGAGCAAGCGATTAGGGCAAATCCCCCTCCCGAGATCGAAATAAGTGATTGGCATTATCTACTTGATCGTCGCTTTCTCACTCCAGAATTCAAGGTAAATTAAAGTGTTTATAAAGAGCTATTACATTAATCATTCATTAAACACAAATGTTTTCTTATTTGCAGAAAACAAGTACTGTGAATGCGCAAAATAGGTCACGTGTTGTGTACAAGAATCATGCGGACAGCACCTCATTTTCGCAAGTGGAGAAGCAAATGGTAGGTTTTATCATTGAATAACAAAGTTTATAATGTTATTACGTTTTTATTAATTATTAAATTTGTATAGGAGAAGACTACTAGTACGTCGCCTAATTTTGCGGAATTATTTCTGCACACTCATACAAAGAAACCAACTCTGCAAGATCCAAATCCGGAGGTTCCCCTATTATTCAAGAAAAAGTGGTAAGTCGTGTTTATTAGTTTTATTTCTTTTATTTATTTTATGTATGTAATCAAATGTAATTTGTGTTTGTAGACTGCCTTGCGAACTGCTATAGAAGAAGACCCGAATAGAAATGAATTGTAGTTGGCTGAGTGCGCATTCGGATCTCAAGGACATGGGCGAGTTGTGGGTTTGGGCTCCGGTGTCACACCTAGATCTTTTAGAGCTGATGCTTGTGGTGGTTCTAGCACACCGCGCAGTGACACGCAAAATTTCCGTGAACAAAACCAACTTACTTGAGGAGATGTAGAGGATGCGAGAGGAGCGTGAAGCGGAGAAGCTTCAGTCACGGAGAGAGCACGAAGAAGCTTTACTCGAGCGTCAGATGGAGCGTGAGGAAGCACAAAGGCAGCGTGAAATGGAGCGCGAAGAATTATTGATGCAGCGTCAAGAGGAACGTGAAGAAGCTCGAAGGGAGAGACAACAATCACTTATAGAGCGTGATAGAATACGGGATGAGATGCTTGAGATGAGATCGACGATGAACTTCTTATTATCTAGGATTCCCGGTGATCAACGTCCACCTGCCCCTCCCACTAGAGATGATGCCCCTCGCACTTAGAGATGATGCCCCTTCCACTTGATCGTCGCTTTCCCACTTGAATTCTGGTTAGTTGAAATGTTATTTGAAGTACGTTAATTAATGGTTTTTTTGGATTTGTGATATGATATTGTAGTTTGTGATATGATTGTAGTTTGTGGATGGATTATAGTTTGTGGATGGATTGTAGTTTGTGGATGATTATTGTTTTGAATTAATGATTGTAGTTTTGGGTTTTTGGTTATTGATGATTGTGCTTTTTAGTTTTTGGTTATTGATGATTGTAGTTTTATATAGGTAAAAATTTGTAAAAAAACGATTATGGTTTAGTAACGGTTACATAAATTAAAAAACCGTTACTATAATCCTGACTGTAACGGTTTAACAAATAAAAAACCGTCACAGAAACAACACAAGTATCTGTAACGGTTTTAATCCGGCTAAAATCGTTATTGTTGTTCCTTTAATATCAGTAACGGTTTTCGAAAACCGTTACAGATACTTGTGTTGTTTTTGTGACGGTTTTAAGACGGCTAGAACCGTTACTGTTGTTCCTTTAATATCAGTAACGGTTTTCGAACGCCGTTACTGATACCTGTGAAGTTTCTATAACGTAATTTTTAGTAACGATTGGTAACGGTTTTATTTGTCGTTACAATTATGTTTCAGTAACGGCGTTTGATACTTTCAGTAACGGTTTTTGCCCTTACTAATACCCCTTTTTCTACTAGTGGATATTTTAATACAATACAAATATTATACCGTTTATATATATATATATATAATTAATGTACAAATATTATTTCAGTACTTTGTTACATACCGAAATACTAACGTTTTAAAAAACTTATACCGTTATCGTACCAATTATTTTTGTATATTGAAAAGGGATATTTTTATGTTATGATATTAAATTTTAATATACAAAAAATATCGATAATTTTCCTATTCATGTGAAATGACATACAAAGATGTAATTTTAAAAGATGATAAATGCATGAAAATTAGTGTATTATGACAAATGAACGTAAAATGTGTTACAAGAAATCATAGACGACATCCCACTTATTTTACATTCGAAATCAGTTACAACATTATGGAACTTAATTGCAACAATTTAGATATTTAGTTAGGTGATGTGGAAGTCGTTAGCTACTAAAAAGTTTGAAGTGAGACTGCCAATTGGGTTGATTTGAGTCTATTCCGATAATTTTTTGTGGATCATTATATTTGAAAGAAAACGCATGACGTTTTGCGATCGCGTTTAACTAATGTGTTTACTTTATAACGTCCGTCATTCATCGGAAAAACCATGGAGTCGGTAAAAATCTCATTAATCTTGTTGAAAAGCTCTTCATTAGTTGATAATGTTTTTTTATTTGGTGGAAATTTTATTTCTCGTTACATATTTTCCCATTGTTAATTTTTCTTCTTTTAACGGGTGTGTTTAGATTTCGAGCATTTTTAGTGTAGTTTTATATGATCCGAATATCCAAAGTATAACATGATCATCATTCATCACTAGCCACGCAATGGCTCTTTAAGAACCACAAAAGTGAGAGAAACTCTCCATGGTTAGAATAGCCCCTTAAACCAAGCCGAACGATTACTTTTTTCTTTCTCTCTCTCTTTCACACACACACACATGATTAACATAAGTGTATAAATACTTCTCACAATTTCTCTCTCGATCCTTACTAACAAACCCTAAATTTGAAGGAACCTTTATTCATTTCCTATCATTTTTTAAGTTTCAAGGAAAATGGCAAGCAAAACCGTCGTATCCACTCTCATCAAATCTCAAAACTCAGGCGCATTTGTTGCCATTACACGTTCATCGTATCAGGTACGTACTCTATTCATATATATATATATATATATATATTTTAAATGATGAGTGTGAAAACTCAAAAACATGAATTTGAATGCATGGGTTTCTGGTATATAACACTGAGTTACGAATCTGCATAGGATGGATGTATTCATATTTTATTTACAAATTGTAATTTATATATGTTGTTCCATAGGATGTATTTTCTTATCTTTGTGTTTTGATCTAATAGTGGACTATATAAAAATACCCATTTAATTGGAATATGTAAAAATATTATTTTATAGTTTATCTTCTCAACTGAATATTTTAAATGAAGTTTTCTGTAAATAATACATAAACGAAAAAATATTATTATTTTATTTAGAAAACGGTTTTTACTCTACAATTTATAGTAAAGATTTTTCAAGAATAATTAAGACCTATTTAAGAATACAAGTTAAATTAATTTATTCAACTTTTGTATTCATTATTATTTTAATTTTGAAGTGAAACTACTTTTAATTATATTTTGAGAACTTTTTTTTAGGGTATTTTAATTAATAAGGAATGATGTGTTATTACTATATTTTAAATTCTCTTTACTATTAAATTTTAATCCACTCATGCAATGACATGCATAATAAAATTCTCTATAAAAATTTTGGACCATATGATATTCCATAAATGATACGCTAATATAATAGACCATTACCAACCAAATGAAAATTAGAATAAGTTTAACAAAAAAAAAAAAATTTAAGTCATGTACACTAATATGTTGATTTTAGTCTCTCTCTTTTTATTTTTTTACTCTTAAAACTCGTCTATAAATATGAATGAAGAAGATGTCATATATATTTATAATAATATAGGTTATTATTATTATTATTATTATATATAAATATTTCAGAGAATTTTTGTATTCCCTACTAAGTCTATATATATTTTAAAATAATATTAGTTTATATTATTTGCTAATAATTTGACAATTTTTTAATCAAAGTGGATTCATTTTTTAAGTTACATATTATTTCTATTTCTTTATTGTTTACTTTTTTATTTATTTATTTTTGTAAGTTCACTCAAATTTTTGTTTACATTATTTTTAAACCCACTCAAACTTTAATTTCTGAATCGATACGTCGTTGGTTATCATATATATCAGGCCATTAGCATTCGCTGTGAATCGACAATCGGCAGGAAGGCGACAGAAGCAGCAAAACAGAGCTCCGACGAAGCATGCCAGGCTGGACAAGAGATCAAGAACAAGGCTTCATCTGCTGCCAATGATGTGAGCTCTTACAACATTTTCTTAATTGTCTTTTTTAAATATAATAATTTGATGGTATTTAATTTGATGGGAGAATATTCAAGTATTTACATATACCAAATTAACTAATTAAGGATTGAGTAAATTTGCATATAAGGAAATAGTTTGAGGGTATTGTTACTCTATAATTAGAATAAGAATGTTCTAATTAAAATAGTTCATGCATAACTAATATATAACTTTCCCACCTCTATTATATATGCAAATGTTCATATTCATGCAAAATTTATGTTTAAGATGGGTGGAAAAGCAAAAGAGGTAGCAGGAAAGGCGGTGGAAGGAGCACAAGATTTGACGGAGAAAGCGAAGCAAACAGCACAGGATACCTGGGGGACAATTAAAGGGACAGCTGAGAAGATTAAGGAAACTGTCGTCGGAAAAGCTGAAGAATCCAAGGAAGCTGTTAAAGAGAATGCAGAAACCGTCAAGCGAAGCATGAATACCAAAATCCCGCCAGCAGTTTAATTAATTAATAGACTGATAATAGTTAATAACTATACATGTTAATTAACTCAATCTCCTATGAGTTAATCATGTTAAATCAACTAGTTTAGCATCTTCCTATGTTGTTTCAGATGTTCATCTATGATGTCTACCAAATTTAATTTATGTTTTTATTGTTCTTCTTCCATGAATTGGCTTTGACTCATGACAGGAGTCATGTGTTGATCAATAATTATAATGAGAAATATTAATAGATTAAGCTCATCTTGTCTTATATATCTCTAACTTAACTTGGTCTCACCTACCACTACATTATTTACATTTTCTCTATTATATTTGTCCCTAGTATTCCCCTCTTTTCCTTGTAGAGGTAATATAATTATGTACAAGTCAAACAATGCACATTTCTCTAATTTGTTTTTTATATATTCCTTATTCAAATACCACATTCAAACAAGATAAGTTGAGATTAAACCTCTTTAATTAGGCTAATCTCTTCAATATTTTGAGAAATTTTTATCTTCTTTGTTATTTAATGTTCAATTATTTTGAGGAATTTGTATCTTCTACATTATTTAGTGCTTCATTATTTCCATAATGTAAAGCCTTTTTATAAGTAGCCAATATTGATTTAGTTTAACTATTTTTTTTTTGGTTTTAAATCTCGAGAGTCTGAATCTCATAACTTACTATTTTCTTAAATCTCGTAAGAAAAGATGATGAACCGAAATGATAAATTCAACTAAAAAATATATGTTTTAAAACCTCTCGAGATTTAAATAAATAAATCGCATAATTCACTTTGTGAATATCTTCAAGTATGAAATTTCCAAAAAATTGGTTTGTCTTTGTAACCCAACCCTTTGGATTTGTTCCATCAAACTTTTTCATATCAATCATAGGATTCTTTAGTGATAGATTTCCTACTGATTGTAGTTCAATGAGTTTCGTAGGTCGTGAGCTTCCATCTTTTTAGATTTATTATTGGTTGTCAAGTTTGTATCTGGTCGCCTCAACAATCCATTTTCAACAACTTTTTTCTCTCCTTTTGAATTTGAAGAAAATACCCTATAATTTCTTACTTATTATTTTTGTTAGGTATGTTTCTTGCTTCAAGCTTGACATCCAAATTAGTTAAGAATTTTGACTGCATCAGTTCAAGACGTTTGGTCACATCTTGTTGGAATCTTGCGATTTCTTGGTGTATGAGTTCGAATTGTTTAGCATTTTCCTGTTGTAACTCTATGAATTGGGATACCAACTTTGTTTCTATTAACCTTTGTTGTTCTTGAATTTCTTGCTGTAACGTAATAAATTGCATTGCCACGACCGTTTCTAGTTTAGTAGAAATAGTTGCTTCTAGATTATCCATTCGCTCTCCTAGCTTTTGGATGATTTCTTTTGTGACTTGTGATCTTTTCATTGGTGTCAATGGATTTTTGTCAAAGATTGTTTAGCTATAATACCAAATGTCGTGTCCCGATAAATTTCACGTTTTCCAATAATGCACGTTATCAATAAATCTGTAACTCAAACTAAAATTATTTTGGTGAGCATGTAGAGAAGAAGAAGAAGGAAGAGAAATAGAGAGTCTTGATAAAGAAGAACAAGAAGAAAAAGAAGAAAGAAAAACTAAGAGCAATTACTCAAGGTATTCTATTATTAGAAGAAAGGTAATGTGGTTTACATCCAAAATATTATATCATAACCATTAGTAATCTATCTATTTATACTAAGGAGTTCCGACTAAGTAACTAAAATATACTAACTTTCTAACTGAAATGTTCTAAGTAAAATTGGTTTAAAGGGACATGACAGAGTGAGTGAGCGGGTGAATAGGTGCGCCGATGCATATTGCCTTCTCGGTCGAGCACTAGGCGCAAAATGATCTTTGTTCTTGGTCGCAAGTAGAGCGTTCAGACAGGACAACCCATGGCGGGGCGGGCCTACCCACCAAACCCATCGTTTGACGGGTCGACCCACCATTTAGGTGGGCTGAAATTCCCAACTCAACCCAACCCAACCTAAGGTGGGTTACGGGTTAGGCGGCCCAGCCCGCAGGTTGTCTCACTACAAATAAAAATTAATTTAATAGAATATTAAGTTTCAGACTTTCAGTGTGAAGCTTCTGAAAATGGAGCCAAGTTTGAATCAACGAAATCTTGAAGGCGAGAACGAAGAGAAGAAAGGTTGAACAAATAAGTAGCCGACGACCAATGGGTGAAGTATTGAGTATTGACTGCTGCAGTCTGGAACCGAGTTTGAATCGACAAACCCTTGAAGGCGAGAACGAAGAGAAGAAATGCAGAACAAATAAGTAGCTGGCAGCTGATGAGCGAAGTATTGAGTATTGACTGCTGTGATGCTTCCTATGTGAGAAAAAAACTAGGGCTATGCGGCATATGCCTATAAGACTATAAATCAAATTAGATTTTTTTTGTTAACCCGCGGGCCAACCCAAGCTCGACCCAACCCGTCTAAATTGTTTGGCGTGGCGGGCCAACACAACGACCCTAACTAAAATTGATGGCTCTTGTCGCAAGGTTATTACATCGGTTGGGAAGTGAACCAAACGCCACTGTCGAAAGGGAGGACAACCATGTATTTCCCTAGGTTGCTAAGGAAATCGTTTGGTCAGGAAGTAGACGGGACTGCATCTTCTCAACCTTTAGTAGAAACTAAAGGGTCATGCTCAAATTTGTTTGGTTTCACGTTTTGGGCCTCCAATCTCAAAACTAAATAGAGTGGAAGTTTTATTTATTCATGTAGAATATTTTTGAACCTGTCTAAAGTCATCATTCAACATGCAAAGACATCGTTGGAGTCTCGTTGGTAAATCGAAAGCTTGGTCGGAAACTAAACTTCGGAATTTTTCAATCTAATTCGAATTTGGAGTTTTCCAAAAACTTTTTTATATATGTTAAAACTTAAATGGAGTAACAAATAACAACCTAAACCAGTTCTATATTGTTTATAAAACTCAAAACCGAGAGTTTGTAGAACTCTTATGAATTTGAGCAAACTTTCATCAAATCAATTGGGATTTGTTTAGAAATACTCATAATAACATTTAGAAATTATTATGATCACTGTTAGGTTTCCACAAGAATAACAACCCAGTTTTTTGAAAATTATAAAATCAAATTAGGTATATTTTTAATTCAAGATGAATGAATTGAATCCAATTTAACAAAAAAAATTATAAGATACTAGGATTAATTACCAATAAAAAATTTAAAGAACCGTACGGTATTGAAGAACACAAACTCAAATATACGTGATGATAGATTATTATTACGACCCATTAGTGTCATGATCCATTCAAAGAGATGTCGAGATTCTTTGAAGTTTTGGCCTCAAAGTGCACTAATCTCCCTAACCAAAGGGATGCTCAATCGTCTAAGTAAGCCCACTACAAGGAATATTCTAGAAGCATTGGAAAAGACATTCCCTAGAGTAATTAATATATTAGTTGGATAGTAGGCCCATTAATGAGATAGTTGGGAGAATATTATTAATGGAGTAGTTGGGTATTATATAATTAATATGGTATTTGGGTAGTATCATTAATGTAGTAGTTGTAATTAGTCATATAAATACCTCAAATATATTTCTTTGTAAACACCAAGTATTCATTCAATAGAATTCTTATTCTTAATCACTTTCTCTCTTTAAGTTCTTCTTTCATTGTCTAAAAAGGCTTACTGGCTATAATTTGAGTCGATATAGCCTAGTGCCACACGGGTCGAATTTCATCACATGACAAGTGGTATTATAGCAATGTTGTGCTTCCACATTCAAGCTGTAAGAAATTGATTTAAGTGCTACTACCATCACTAAGGTTTCAATCGACAACATAAGGACAAGGGATCTAAGAGGGATAAGCCCGTTGAGAGAGGTGCTGCCATAGAAGCGCGGGTGACCCGGCTTGAAGAAGGCATGAGCGAGCACCAAGAAGCTTAGTGGACCATGACACTAATGGGTAATAACAAGGAGGTCCTTTGTCCGTGAAGAACTTTCTTGCCACAATCTCCACTTTCCTTATGTCTCTCTTCCCTATCCCAGTCTCTATGGCAAACAAAATTGAACCATCATGAGAAATTTTCTCTAGGGTAACACTAACTCTACAAGGGTCACTCATCTGGTCAAGTGGGACATTACATAACTTAGCATCTCTAAAGGCGGTCTTGGAATCAAATACATCTCTATTTTTAACACTTCTCTCTTTTGCAAGTGGTGGTGGAGGTTTAAAAATGAGAATGACAATCTTTGGAAGAATGTTATCATTGTCGAATATGGCCTTTGTCATAATGAATGGATGTCACTTTCAAGGAAATCTCACAAGAGTAGTAGGAATATGGCCTTTGTCATAATGAATGGATGTCACTTTCAAGGAAATCTCTCAAGAGTAGTAGCATATGGGGGCATATTACAAGGACGTGGAAGACCCTTTACCCTCTTCTCCTTCTCAGTGGGAAACGGAAAAACAAAATTGATTCCCGGAACGATACGTGGCATCCTAGGGAGAAATTGGTTGAATCATTTCGGGACTTATATGAGATCTCTAATAAAAAGAAAGGAAAAGTGGTTGACTTCAATAGACTTACTTATAGCCTCACTGAATGGAGAATCACATCACATCGCCACCTTTCGCTTGCTAAAAAGGACAGACTTTCCAGCTTAGTGGAGAATCTTATGCAAGTTACAATTCAACCGAAGTCTGGTGATAGTTTTACTCCAATTGGATCCCCAGATTTTAAGACTAGTGTTATCTACCATGCGATAATTCAAGGGGCGCCAACTCGGTTCCCTTCGAAGGAAGTATGGAAATCCAAAATCCATTCTAGGATTTCATTTTTGCGCGGGAAGCAATTCATGGGGGAGTTTTAACTACCGTCAAACTTTTAAAAATGATGTATTTGGCCAGTAGATGTTGTTTTTGTAAAAAGAAAGAGGAAATTACCGATCACATTCTTCTCCATTGCAACATTGGCAAAGACATGTGAGTCATACAAAACATTCTCAAGTTTCAGTGGGAGATGTCGTTTATCGTCGCTGACTTCTGAAAAAGATGGATAAGGTGGAGAGAAAACAATAACAATAGTGATGATTGAAAGCCTATACTCCTCATAATGAGGTGGACAATTTGGAAATAAAAAAAATAGAAGAACATTCCAAGAGAAAAGTTGTGGAGCTGAAAGAATCAAAGGTTTTATGCTTCACGCGTTTACTTCTATTCGTAAAAGGAGATTTTGTACGGATTGAAAAATATTTGAACTTATTGGAATTTAGTATTTTTCTTCTCCTTCTGTTCTTTTGTTTATGTTTCTCTTCTCCCTCTCATCTCTGTAATTCACTAAACGCATCTTGCGTTTACTTTCAATAAAAAGTTTGACATTTAAAAAATAAAAATTGACCCAAAAAAAATTTGTTCACAAAAAATTGAGCTATTAACATTACAACACAATCACATTATCCTAGTTTTAAATAATATACACTAAATAAGTTTGTTGAGATATTTTACTAATTCTATCCTACACAATTATATTAAAATTGATATTTAAATTTTAAATTTAATTATATTATAATTAACATTAAATTATTATTTAATTTTTATGTTTAGAAAAAAAAATATAAAATTCTAATTTTTATGTTTGAAAAAATATATATATTTAAAATATTAATTTAACAAAATAAAAAGAGTTTTTTCTAAGGTTTAATTCTCATTTAAAAAAAAATATCGATATAACATGTTAACTTACTAAATTCATAAAACAAATATCGGTTCATATTAATTTTATAAATTTAAAATATATATATCGATATAAAATATTAACTTACTAAACTGGAAAAAAAATCAATTCAATTTTTAATTTCTTAAATTAAAAAATAAATTATTTAAATTATATTTCCAAAATAAAAATAGTAAAATAAAGAATTATAAAGATTTGATTTCTATTCAAATTATAATTCTAATTTAATTTCAATTCCAATTATTAAATTATTTACCAAACTTAATTAAAATTAAACCCACCATTTATAATATTAACAATCAAACTTTTTTAAAAGTTATCATTCTCATACATTATAAATGATGAGTCATAATAATGAGAAGTAGTGCTTGAAACCCAAATTATTCCAACAATTCTAAGGTAAGGAAGGTAAAGAGTATTGAGCTACTCTTTAAATACTAAGGATTATAAAAACATCATACATTGAAAGTATTGTCTAATTGGCTTCTATCTATATTATCATCACATGTCCTTGTTTTGAAACAAAAACATGGTTTTAAGACAATTTATTTGATTTCTCAAGTGTTGCATAATTTTATGAGTTTACAAATCATACCCAAAAATCAATCATATGATGAACTCTAAAGTTCAAGACACCAAACTGCAATTTGGAAGGACCTGATAAACTTTTTTCTCACTATAGGTTGAAAAGAAGAAGAAAATAAGGTATAGTGTACAAGGTAATCATGAGATTCATGACTATATAAGGGTACATGAAACATCTAGTACAAAATTAATGAAAGCAATTCACCTCCATATATCAGCTACAATCGAGCACTCAAAATTAAAGAATTGCAAAATCAAGAACCAAGAACCGCATTACTTCTCAACTATTTCACAAAGCTTCCTCCTTTTTCAACTGGGAACAGTTAGAAATCCCAATCAGAACATTAGGCACCTTACCTCAACCATTTCATTACCATTGGATTTCTTCATGATTCCAAGAGACCCGATTATGCAATTTCCTGCCCGAACCCTATCTCCCAAAAATCGGCCAGACCAACAGCTTTAGTCGAGTTTCTTGCTTGATGAACTTACATACAAAACCCATGTCATGAACCTGAATTGCCGGAAACCTCAGCCACCCTTTTCCTCATCATCTCCATAACTGCAGCCCTTCGTCGAGAATCTGATTGATGTTGCGATCTTCTAGCATGTTCTTTCAAATCCCTAATTTGCCATCAATATAAATGTTAGTGTGATGTTCTTTACTATCTATACCAAGCTATCTAGTATGAAGTCAAAGATCAACTACAATTACAGAATCATGGAAGTATCATATAAACAAACACTTTAACCTACGAAAATAGTATTATATAAGATCATTTTACAAACTATAAGGGCTTGTTTGGTGGATGACGGAGTTTTTTAGGTTATATTTTCACAAGTTGTGAATATTTTCTATTTCTTTTAAGGCTGATTTGATGTTCAAACCTGCATCGAGGTACATTACACTCAGATTCCTTGCAAGCTCGGGCGTGAAGATGAAGAAGATGCCACATCTTCTTACAAAGCAAACAACCACCAGATGCACGTAGTTTGCATTGTATTCCATGACGAAAAAGCCCCTTCACTTTGCGACAATGCTGGTATTGGCAATGCAGAGATCGACATTGAGATGCATGCACCAGAAGATCGAGCATTTTCCTAAGCTGCAACAGCACCAAAAAAAAAGAAGGATCAGTTTATTAACAATTTAATGGAAAGAGTGAAACAACATAATCCATTCTAATTTTCTCCAAAGGCAATCTTTGCAAAATACCCTACCTGTAATTGTGTAAAAATTAAAAATTTGTTTAACTATCACATTACATAATAAATTCACGTACTCAACACATAAAATTTATTATTAGTTCCATTTTATTTCATGAATTGATTCATTATTAACATTATATCATTTACATTAAGGAAAACACCATTTATGTCCACATTATTGAAGTAAAATATTGTCGAAAGTACCTGCAAAACTCTTAGTTCCCTGGCTTCTTTGTTCTGTGCATCACGATAAGCTAGAGATGATTGATTAGTCAACGTGTGAGGATGAATTGTCCCTCCATCTTTGACATAACAAGAATTGCATACATCATAATCAGGGCAGATTTCACATCGCCATCCTTGACCCACATCAATATCTAGATGACAAGTGTTGCAAGTAGAAACAAATGCAGGGGCAGTAGGGTTGTGAAGATGGTAAAGGACCATCATGGAAGAGTGTTTGGCTCGACGTAGAGTATCATATTGATAATGGTTTCCTTGGCAGAGACTCAAAAACGCTTGTCTTGTATCAAAGAATTCGCTCTCAAGAACATCATCTTTATCCTTGGTATCGTTGGGTACATCTGTTATTTCCACCTGCAAGTTTCTCTTTACTTTAGAAAATTATGCTACAAGTAAAAATCAAATTTCTAATCTATAATGGAAAGGCATCAAGTGAATAAAAAAGAATTAAATAAATGATCTTACAGGATAAAGGATATGTGCCTCCCTCAGATTGATTGGATGTTTATCTTTGTCGTCAAGTTTCTGTTCAGCCTCGTAACAACTGTACAAGAATATATATTATATAAAAAAAAAGTGAAGTTCAAATTAAAATGGTAAGAAGGTAAGGCAATATAAAAAGAACTCATCAACAAACAATGGTCGAACAAGAACGCAGAAAAGAATTGGCATTTTTGTCACATTCCCCTGAAATCATCATGTCAACAAATTTTGGACATATGGTACTAAACATGACTTGCCAGAAAAATGGGGTAAAAGAACAGAAACAGTACAGTTTATTCCTTTTAATAGTACAGAAGAAAAGGATTATTTGAGGAATAGTTTGGAAATATTTAAACATAAAGCCCCTACTAATAGAAGAAGACTCACCACTAAGAACAAGCAAAAATCTTCCTATATATTACTTTTCAAAATAGACGGATGAGAAGGACAAGTGAGACGATTTCTTCCAAATGTAGATACTTACTTCACTTCCTCTTTGCAGGAATGAAGAAGAAAACATTGACATTCTCTTGTTTGATTGCCTTTTCTCTCTCTATCTATGGCAAAGAATAATGAAATGCACGATGATGCTACGATGATGCTCGATGCAATTGTCTATGAGATACATAGACTGAAAGGAAAGTACTGAGGGCGTTTGGTAGACCAATAAAAATATAAGAGCGAATTTGGGAAATGATTGAGATGTGCTGCAATGTTCAAAGTAGAGGTTAAATAAATACACGAACAATCAAGTGACTAACTGACTTTTGCGCAAAGAATGGCAGATGAATACTCACTCAAGACTAAATGCCTCCAATTAATCTCATCTTGATCGAACAAATCTCATAAATTGGTTTGGTGATGCCATTCTTGTCTTTTATACTTTCTTATCTATTTGGCCTTTTTTTGATGAAAAGGTTAAGTGTTTTTTTCTATCTATTTGTGATACTCGTGTTGGGTATCTTTTTCTTCCTACTTTTTTGTTGGTTACCAAGGAGTTTTTCATCTATTAAAATAAGGTTCTGGCCTTCCCCCAAAACAATTCAAAATAAGTCTTCTTCTATAACTTTTCTGATCAAAATATATCATATCACTCGAGCATAATAACAAATTAAGGTACTGAAATTTACCTGTCACAAATCTGAAAACTTTTGCATTGACTGCAAACCCAGCGATTCCCCGATACCATTAATACACAGCAATGTGTGCAAGCATGTTGCAAATGAACCATGATAAAATCTTCCTTCATTGTTAAAATTGTTTCACCAAGCTGGAGGAATCAAAATGCTTGTAAGAATCTACAAGTTTTATCTCAAAACAATCAAAATATTCACATTTAAAATTTCTTGCTGAAATGGAAGGAAAACATACAAAAAAACACAAGGAATATGAGGTAGGTGAAGAAGGAAATTAACTACTGCTCCAATTGGTTAGAATGAAATTAAAAGGAAATGAGAAAAAACTAAAAGAAAGTGAAAGCAAATTACTTTTTCTTGCATATGTTGGGGTAGATATTCAAAACAAATGTATAAACATATATATAATATTAACTCGATTTATATTTCGGGCAGGAAAATAATATATTGCATTGCATGTACAATAAATGTTAAAAGTTTCTAATTTGAAGGAAAGACTCTTATTATTCTTAACCTAGAAGAAAATCATTTTCCATTCTTTTCTAACATCCTTCTACCGAGGTGAACTGATCCCTGCGAGAACATTATAATATCAGAAAATTATTTCTTTGCAGAAACTGGCAATTGGAATCACCTTACTCATCAGCAACAAATCTTTTGATGTATTTGGGGGAAGATCATATTGCCCGGATGCTTTCAAAGACCTTTTTGTTAAGCTCTTCTTGCTTGGTACTCTCTTAAGTAGCTTCTTGCCATCTTCTTCTTGGTGAAGCTGATAGATCATGTCCTCTGCAGCCCCAGGCCAGTAATCTCCATCAAAATAAGGAAGCTGGGCAGCAGTTACCTTAGCCTTGCATTCTCCAGTTGTTGTAAAGAAATGATCATACAGATTGGTCAGGCCAACCGCAATACCTTCCTCCCATGTTTTTTTTAACATGGCCAAGTACCTAACAAAAAGCAGTAATCTATGTCAGAATGTGATCAATTAAGACAAAAACTTCTTAAACTACTAGCATCAAACAAACAGAAAAACAGGATCATGCCATCTAATTGTTCTTTCACTCACCATTCCCTCAGTTTATCTGATTTTGGTGTTTTCTGAATTTCTGGATGGCAATATAAAATGTAGTCTTCACCCTTCAATGGAGGACAAGCCCAGATATAGCAACTAGTGAAACCGCGTTTCTTGCAGTATTCCAAGTATCCAATCTGCCAAATAATGAAATTGTTTTATCTCAGGCAGGTCAATCAATATCAAGATGTATAACGACAACAAAAAATAAAAGAGCAAAAGAACAATGCACCCCAGACAACAATTTTAAAGTTGAAACTTGCCAGTATTTCATGGTAAACAAAGGTGCGAAGGGCCTCTCCTGTTACAGCTTTAACCTCAGGTCTGAAGTACTTGACAGAATCTAAATAGGATAGATAGACACGGCGGTGGTTTGGCTGTTGACACTCTGACCCGTATTCTTGAACGTACATGCCAAATAGGCATACTTCAACCCCTTCAATATTCTGAAATAATAATACCACCTGCAAAAGGCAAAAATTTATTCATAATTTACATTCCCCAAAAGATTGAAAAAAATGCATATTTGCAGCTCCCATGTAGGAAGTACAAGACAAAATTGAAAAGAAAAAAATTGTGTTCAATATATATACAATAAATAGCAGCAGATCCCTATGTGCCCAGCTTACCTTGGACTTGTATGGGAACTCTTTTGGATAATTTTCGTCTTGAAAAATCTCAAGAAATCTTGGCTTCACTTCCAATTTCTTGTCAACAGATGATACAACTCTCACTACAAGTGCTTCAGCACTGGCAACCTAGAGAAGCCCATAAGAATATAGTACATAAACTCTTATCAGCCATTTGTAGTCTGAACTGCACCCATTTGAAGAATGTTTAAACACAATTTAACATCTAGAAAATAAGAACCTTCTCCAAAATACTGTACCATGTTCAGCTCATATATTGGATAGTAAAAGAAAAATACCCATCCACACTTTAAAGATTTGACTTCATAACTATCAATGTATGTGACATGACAAGTTAAATGGCTCACCTCATCGCAACTTATTCCCTGAAGCTTTGCTCTCTCTAGCTTTTCTTGCTTCAGCCGTCTAAACAAACGCTGCTCAATATGGTCACTGAGGATTGTTCTTGGTAAATCCTTTGCACCAAGAACAGCACTTTGTGGTAGGGGCTTCCTTTCACCTCTGTTAATTTCTTCCATATAGCAGTTTGGACAAGTGTACTCAGCTTGTCCTCCATCATTCCTCCGACAATTAAATAATGCACATATTTGATGTTGCCAACCCTCACATTTATCACACTGCACCCACTGCAAAGAATGAAAGTGGTTATAGAAATGTTAATTTAGGTTAATAGAAATGAGAGAAGTCAGAAATCACAAAAAACATGTACCCCCTCTTCAGTCTCTTCATCATTTTTCTTTTTTTCCATCCTTGATTTTGGAATAGCAATATGATCAACTAGTATAGTTTCCCCGCGGGACTCATGATAGCATGGCATACAGAAATAGTGACGTGTATCACCAGCTCCTACAGTATAGTACATTGCATTTCTTTTAATGCGAGCACCACATGGTGAACAATATATAGGTGGAGGTCCAACAGTCAACTTCTCAACTGCACACAGCTGACATGAGTTTTCATTCATAAAGTGCTCCAGCGCTTGATTCTTCTCAGCTTTTATTTTACTCTATCAAAGACAAAGAATGAGGTGAAAATAAGTTAAGACCAGTAATGGAAAATTTTGAATAAGAAAAAAAGTCATGCACAAAAGTGTATATGATTACGCCAAGGGTAAAAATGACAGATCAAAGAAGTTGGATGAAAGAACGTTAAGGCATGAATAGGAAAATATATGAGAGTTCCATGAAATCAGAAACAAGTCAATGAAAATAGCAAGATGTATCATGTAGAATATAAGATCAAAGACAATCTTATCATGTAGAATAGGGAATCAAATCAGCTGAAGATTGTAATTCTTTGATCTTGTATTCTTTTCTTACAGAGTCGGGATAAAAAGGGCACAAATGAAGCTAGATGTCCCACGTTCAAAAAGCTAACCATTCAATATCTTACAGAGAAGATTTTCTTAAAGAGAAAGTCGAGTTTGTAAAACAATAATGGAAACCATTTGAAGTCTAGTAAGAAAATATAAGAAAAAGAAAGTGTTAGAAAGCAGTGCTGAAAAAGTAGATATCTTATAATAAAACCAGTAAGCATCAAGTTAATTAGATTCCATAAACCATGGGCTCAGCACAATGGTAAAGCTTATGATGTAACTGTCTATTGTAATGCATGTTCATACTGACCTGGCCAACCCACTGTCTGAGGCCTTGTATATGCTGCCTAACTTGGTCTGTTGTAAACAATTCCACCAATGATACTCCTTTTATGTTTGGCTTTCCAGGCTTTGTCATGGAAGAAGTTTCACCAGGTAATGTCATATTTTCTTCTTTGGGTTGGGCCATCTCTTTTTCACCCTTAATGGTTTCAGAAACATGGTCATCCCTTAACATAGGTTCACTGGAAGGCTTATTTTCCGTACAGACATCATCCAGAGTATCTTTTGTCATAAATGAACTGGCTTGGCCTGATAACAAAGGAATATCCACTTTCAATTCTGAGACCTTAGGTTTTGTTTCTATACATTCATCACCGGAAGGAAGTGATGCAAAAGAACTTTCACCATTATGTAAAATCAACTGATCATGCTGCTCAATTTTTATGCGTTTTAAAGCAGGTTGACCGTCATCAGAAGTCCCAGCAACTGGTTGACTCATTGAAACTGAGCCAGTGGTTGGTACTCCAGCATCACAGGATTTGGATGAGTCACCAACTGAGCATGTCAGGCCAGAGCGAACACGAGCTTTTAGTTGTTGGTCTACATATTTCTTGACAGGAATACAGACAGGACAGGTAGGGTTCCTGCAATTCTTGTGATGAGTAAGTAATTTCTTACTATTAACACAACGAGGAAATGTGCATTGAGATGAACTACATGCAGCCATGTGCCTCCAGAGTTTTTGAGCTAATATACAGTTAACTTCTGGGCATTTTCCTTCTGGAGCAGTACATCGGCGAGCATGTCTCAGAAACAGTAACCATCTCCACTGATACCTGAACTGCCTATCGCGATTTGGACTATTGGGTCGGCAGGCTGGAGCATCCGAGTTTGGGGCCTCTGTTGTTCTAGGATCGGTTGCTTGGTTAGTTTCTGAAGGGAAATAGTTGCTTTGAGCTTCATCTTGCCCATGAATTCTCTGGTGAAATTGTTCTTTGATGGTTAGCTCCTGTTTTGAGTTCCCTGGTATCTCAGACATCTCTTCAGACTTGAAATTCAAATGACTATGTAATGCCGCGTCTCTTTGTTCTTGATTATGAATAGAACTGAAAACATTCCGAGTGTCTATCAATGGCTCAGGGTGTAAAAGATCTTGCATCTGCTGCGTAGTTTGATCTAGTGATGGGCATATTTCTTGTGAGACAGATGGAACTGGAATGAATTGTGAGCCTCTAGATTGATCATCTGTCTGCTGGAACTGTGTCTGCATTTCAGAAATTTTGAACTGCTCTGAAACCCCAGACCGCAGAATACCATCTTGACATTCAATTTCGAGATCAGGCTCTGTTTGATTATCAATGTCAGGATTCATTTGAGGCCGGCCCAAGCTATCAGTTCTCGTCATAGCATGGTGCTGCTGATTATGTTGTTTCTGCTTACGCAGGAAAATTTGTGGCTTGAGCTGCTGAGGCTGCATCTGAAACTGCTGATGATTATGAGACTGTAAATGGTTCACAGTTTCAGGTTGAGAAGTTGCAACCTGCTGAATATTGGGCAAATTGGACATGCTGGTCTTCAAGGATTCAGTTCTGGAAATAGATGGAGCAAGACTTTTTTTCTGGTTCATCGATCCATCTAAAACTCCAACACCATAGCCAGAAGAATTGGAAGGGATGACCTCATATCCATCACCTGCCGAATAAGTCATCAAAATTAAGAAATACTGTGAAAAATAGGAACTAGATGCCAAACATATGAAATGTGTTGCAGAAATAATTCATTTTAGGTGAATTCACAAACTAACAGCCATTAAATGTACCATATAACCATCAAAAGATGATATTCTTCCACTTGTAATGATGTTCATGCAATTGGGGTTTTTAAAATTGATAATGGGTTCAATTCCTCATTATGTGGTGTGTTTTTCTACCCCTTACCATGATTATAAGATTCTTATTAAATTGTATGAAATGTGACGAGTATTTCATGTGAACACCACCAGGAGAGTATGTTATGGATGAAAAGAGAAAACCCAAACACCAAAAGTAGAATTTTCTTAATATATTAGTATGGATTATAACATCAATAACTAATTTAAGTTGTCCAAAGCATTAGGTACCCTTAATCAATGATCTTTGTTGTTTACCATGGTGTTGCTGTGAATGCTTGGATGAATCACTATAAGCAATGTCTGTCGTATAACCATCAGAAGTTACAGGACCATTGACTGTTTGCAAATGGCTTCCTGCCATACCCAAAAGCCCAGTAGCTGGACCATTTGGATATCCACGAGATTTCTTCTGCAAGCTAGATCTCCGTCCGCTGACTGTGCGGCTGCTAGTATTTTGCATCATCCCCAAGTTTTGACCACTAACATTCTGATTTTGCTGAGGTGGCTGGGACTCCACTGTATTATGATTATTCATACTACTAAATCCAGGGGTTGGAATCATTTGAGTTGGCGTCGTTTGAACACCTTTTGACAAAATGTTTCCATTGGAACTGACGGAAAATTTGGAAGAAGATTGTTGGTAAGCATTAGACAAATCTAAAGTCCCTGCAGAAATGCATTGTTACATGGAATGTCAGAACAGTCTATTTGCAGCCAAAAACATAAAGACCATCATTAATCAGCGGGATGTGAAAATCCATTACCTGTGGCAGCTAAGATATTACCACTAGTAGATGGAACCATGGTAGAATCCACAGATGGTGAGATCTCCAAGCTCGTGTTCCCAACGCGGGGCATACCAGGAGTTGGAATCATTGGCCCAATGGAGGAAGAAGATGACTTGACAACTTGATGAAATTGCTGATTAAGGCTGCTTAAAGAGGTACGTTTGATAAAAGCATGTATTCGAGTCTCCAAAGTGTCCAAGTTCAAATACTCTTCCTAAATAATAAATTTAAATCTATTCAAAATTAATTAAACAATAGCATACAAAATAGAGGTTTTAAAGCTTCAAAATTATTTATAACACAAAAGGAGAAGGAAATAAACCATGCACAAATGTATCACTGTTCTCAAGGAAAAATCATGAAGGGAAAAAGCTGAATTGCAATAGCAATAACAACCTTAGTAGCAGCACTTCTATAGAGCCCATATTCCAAACGCTTTACAATATCAAGTACCCTATTTGGCTGCATCTCGTAAGAAGTCTGCTGCCGACGTATAAGCAAGTCATAGCTGGAAAAAAAATATTAATTTAATTTTTTTGAAAGGAAATATATAAAATATCAAACAGGTGAAAAAATACATATAAAATAGCTAACAAAATTGGGAAGAATAAGCAGATGAAAATTTTGAATCAGGTGCCACATGGGACTAAGGAGTATCAATAATTTAAAACTTTTGTTGTCAGGAGATGCACCCATGGGTGATATCAAACGAAGTGATATCACCCCATGTGAGTAAATAGCAAATTGCAGCCATAACGAATACATATCAAGGAAGAATGACATACATCTTCTCTTGAATAAACCTGCGAGCTTTAAGTATATCTGGTTCCATTGCATTTCGGTGGATTCCTAAATTTTGAATTTGGTTGGGAACAGAACTTCCGTTTTGCTGAGCTAGAACAGGCATCTGAGAGGCAGCTTGATTAGTCTGCCCAGACATATGTGCCTGCACATTCATCTACAAGATATACGCAACAAACATTGATGAAATATAATATAATTAAGAATGGTGGCAATATCCATCTTCATGATTGTAATATATAGGTACTTCATTTCAATTGGTACATCACCTGTGATAATGGAGGTTCATGTGCTCACTGTCAATTCTTGTTACCTCAGGTTAAATGGTATCATCTGTAACCAACCTGAGTATAAAAACGAAACAGAAACAGTTCCACCTTGTAACATAAAACTTAGAAGAAAATTAGTCCAAAATGAATATATTTAAACAGCACCTAGTGAAGCATGAGAAAAATACTTGAAGTTCTTTACAGCGAACATCAACAAGAATGTAAAAGTATACCCATTTCAAGCCAACACAAACATCATACTACCACCACAGTTCTTTATCCCCTTCCAGTGTAGAAATGTATAAGCTTAATAATGTCTTACAACCAACTACAATATAGTTCCTAGTTGAATTATCACTTAATGGCTACTAAAGCTATTACCCAATGTTGCAACCATTTCCAAAAGAAAATACCAAAAAGTTTAACTGAAATGAAAGAAGACAAAAGGGTTCGATTCCTAGCACCATGATTAACACGTAAAATACATACAGACCAAAAGAAACTCCAATAATTCGACATCATTGCAGTGGGATGTCCATTGATAGGCAAGGTAAACAAATAGTTGATCAAACCCTTAACAGGCAGTATACTAATTTAAAGTTTATGCTGCACCAGAAAGAGTCGCTCCTCTGAGTCAATTAAAAAGCCGCAAACTGCCACCACCAGATGAAAAGAAGCCAAAATTTGGGGAAATCAGGGCAAACATATCGAGGTCGATTAATAGATGAAGTTTCTGACCTTTTAGCAATCGAAATGATCAAGTTTGTGGATGAACTGTTTCTGATTTTCACCTAGAACACTTGAATCAATGAATGATTGACTAAAATCTCACAATGGAGGACGACGCTGCGAAAAACAAATCCCGTCGAACACAATCACGTTTTATCTGGAAGAGAGAGAAAATGAGTATTAGTCCATGTGATTCTAAGAATCGATGCTTATTTTGCCTATTTATTATTTTTCTAAGTCCAACAATTAACCGGACGGTCCAGAAACCGGCCCAAAAAATACCAATAGTCCAACAAATTTAAAAAATTATATTGAGCTCTCGATCCTAAAAGAGGTTCTCATTTCAAATTCACTTAATCCAAGGTAAAATGTCAATTTGAAACCGTCTCAAATAACTGAACTAATTGCTCCGGTTTTTCTCTTTTTTAACGAGATCGGGATGGATTAAGGAAAACTCAAAATATATTGATTGGAGTTCGGGACGGGATGGTATTTTCATATCACCGATACCCGAATCAAAAAATATGTAATTATTTTTTTTAATAATATTTGTTTAAAATAATTAATATATATACTTATTTAATAAAATCATTAATTTTTTCAATAAAAAAAACTTTTTATCTTCTCAAAATTACTTAATGCAATCATTATAATTATATAATAAAACTTCAATAAATTAATACCTATCAATGATAGAAAAATAATTAATTAATCGAAATATTAATTAATCGATAAATTAATAATTTATTAATTTATCGAGATATTCATGAATTTTATTTAAATAAATTATTGAATGTAATTAAATTGTAGATGCATTAATTTAAATAAATTAAATATATTTATGAATATTACTAAACCATTAGCAGTGTTATGAAAAATGAGAAAAAAGATGAAGTAGAAAATGACAGTACAGAGTTAGAGTCGGTCTCACGAAAGAATGTTCCATCAACTTCAAGCAACAATTACATTGCGTAATTTTCTCTTGCAATATGAATATAGTACGCCACTACTCTATAATACATTAAGAAGGATTCAAGATTAAGTACATAGAAACATCAATTTCAAAAAAAAAACAAATTACATTAGAGTCTTAATATAAAAGTACATCTTAAAATAAATATTTATAATTTTGATATAATATAGAATTATTAATTTATATATTATATGAAACTTATATGCATTAATAAAAAATATATTATCTTATAAATTTAACGAATTATTAATTTATCTTAATGGTCCCGAGTTAGGAGTACCAAAATTTATTAATTAATCGAGATTATTAATTTATTGAGTATTAATTTATCGATGTTTTATTAATATTTTTATAATTTATATTTATATGAATTATTTTATTATTTATATTTTAAATTTAAACTATTTTCCGGTTTCGATGCACCCGTCCCGATCGGGGCGGGGATGGTTCATATTTAAAATCTTCGTCGGGTCGGGGCGGGATGGTAATATAATTCCTCGAACCGAACCGCCTATTACAATCTCTACTCAATTGAGTTCGAGAATGAAGATCAAGAATGTTTTAAACCAAAACTCGATATCCGACGATAATAATATTAAAAAATAATTATTTTTATTAAATTTTAATAAGATCTTTCAAATGACACATCATAATAAACATCACAATAGAGTAAATTTATTTAAATAACATCCATATTATATATATTACTTCATTTTTCTAATAACAAAAAAAGTTATCTTTTTTCTCATGAGCTATCACTTTTATTTTAACTTCTTTTTTAATAATAATATGTTGTTTCTCTCCATCACTTTTTTTACTTTAACCTTTATTCTTTAATATTTTATTCTTTTTTTCAATTTAAGTAAAAAAAAAAATATTTTTGTAATCTCTATAACAGAAGTAAGTAGATAAGGAATGTTTCAATTTTTTATTTCAATATTACTAGTTTTAAAATTATTTATCATTTAATATAATTATAATTATTTTAACTTCTATAATTTTATACGTATTTAATTGGATAATAGGTACACACCAAATGAGAGTGTGTAACAAGAAAATCAGGGAATAGTAATAAAAATAACGATAAATGTCAAGGTAGGAGATCAAAGTTAAATAGTAAAATTAAAATCAAAACCGGATTCATGACAAATACTTCAATATCAAATAAATAGGATATCATCCCTATTGTCAACACAAAGGCGGAGGTGAGGAAGAAGATTTAACTTAAGAAGTTGACCCAAATTGTTTCATTATAAGTAAAATAAATAAGGTATATAGTAATGTTTAATATACATTTAATTTCAATTAATTATAGAATTTGGAAAATGATTAATAATATATATGGATCAATTTTGGACCATCAGTTGCATACAAAAAATAATAATACATACAAAATTGAAAAATAATCTAGATCAATTTTAAACCATCAATTGCATAAAAAAATAACAATACATACCAAATTAAAAAATAATCTATAACATTTATATTATTAGTGATAGTTCTAATCAACTAAACTAATAAGTCTTTATATTTTAAATTTATATATAAAAAAAATACTTTGAATCTACAAAATTGTGTGTATAATTTTTTCTATAAATCTCTTATAAGTTTTGATATTTTATAATGTTAAAGGATGATGATTTTCATTTTTTTTCTTTTAAGACCACCAACATTCTTTTATGAAGTATGTTAACACATATATAATATTCTATTGTAATTAATATGTTTTTAATGATAGAAAGTTAAATAATATGTATTTGACTAGGAGTAGGTCGGTATATACCGAATTTTTTATCCATATGGCATACCGTGTCAAAAATTTCGGTATAAAAAAATCATATTAATACAAATAATATACCGATCATACCAAGATTTAGGTACAATATATGTATTATATTGTTCATAATAAACACAATATATTTGTTTAAAAAACAATTCAATATGGTTACTATAGAAAATTAATAACTTCTATCATAAAATAATATTATTTTTTTAAGATTCTAACATTTTTAGAAACTAACAAAGCGTTAAAAAATAAACTTAGTTACAAAAATTAGAATTAACATAAATAAATATAAATATAGTCTTCAAGTTAAACTAAAGTGGATACGGAGGGGGAAATCTATGACGGTTTTAATCGTATTTTTTTTTTATAGATCGATAATACACTTCATGTTAGAAAAAAATTAGATTTATATAATTGAATAAAATATGTTTAATGAATGAAATAATATATTAAGGTTATAGAGAATAAATATTTTAAGTGTTAAACCTTAAATCTGTTTGGATAAAGAAATAAATCTACTAAGATTCATTAATTTGTTGATGATCGATGTTCATGATAGTTGCATGAATCTAATTCCAAAAATAAAAATTAAGGCTATCGTGAATCTCGTGCATTTGTATTTGTATTGGGGAATTTGATCCAATGACCCTAAAACTAACCCTCGTCTCAAAATTAATATTCATAAAACGTTTTTGCAAAAATAACATTTTGTTAGGATCGGGATCGCCGAAGAAGAATGAGGGTCTGCCTTAGGTGAACACTTACACACACCAACAATTGATACTAACCCTGTTAGAGGTTAATATCGATCTCTATACTTCGCAAGTTGTCACAAACTCTTGAACCGAGTTCAAGTGCAGAATAGTTCGTTTCAACTTGAAGCGACACACACAGTTTGAACAGCAATAAAGAGGTATGTAGTAGAGAAGAAACACAACACTAGATTTATGGACGTTCGGAGATAAAACATCTACATCACCCCTTCTTCTCAAACGTTAAGAAGGATATTCACTAAGAATATTCAACACACTTTACAATATGTCGAATAACCGAGACTTATTTACTGCTCGTTATTGACTTACAACTCTCACTTCTTACACAGAATGAATGAAATTGTAATATACTTAACACTTGAGACAGTATGTAGACAAGAACAGTTTGAAGCTTTTTGGATTTGGTTGTTATCTTTCTCTCTGTTGCTTCGTGTATTCTTGTATGTATATCTTTTTTTTTATGTTCTTCAAGACCTCTTAAATAGTGAAATATGACGACGGTCATATTTCTCATTCTCAACGGATACTTGCATGGTAATCATTTGATCCTTGATTCTGATTGGTCGTTCAAGAAGGTACAACATGGCATTTAATGCGGTTGATGCTTTCCAAGGAGCAGATTAGCTGAAAGGTTTGTCTTCTATTGATTTGATCATCTGGAGCGGTTTGACAAATACCTGCTCCTTAGGGACTGTTGTTGGACTTATACCAAAATAGGTATCTGATCAATTTTGGCAGTCTTCTACTTCCTAAGGTCTATCATCAGACTTGTATCAAAATGACAATGATACAATCTGTGTATTTGAAAGCTTCCTTCTGTATATTCCCAAAGTATTCTGAATTGCACCAAAATAGAAACTTCTAGACGTTTCCAGTTTAAATCTGTCTTGGCATAAGACTGGTTCCATATCTTAGATCTGATCGATCAACCTACCGGTCGTTTTATGGATTATCTTTGAATAGTAGCTTAGGATTGTACCAAGTATTTTACTGGACAGACCACCGGTTGCGCCACCTTTTCAAGATCGATCGACCGGACTAGAGTGATAAAACTGATTTGAAGATATGACTGATCCCTACATCTCCTACACAAACGGTGGATTTGGTTAGGTTCTTTAGATAGTTAATTACTTATTAACTATCTATTTTATCTAATACATTTTTTTAAATTTGAACATTTACCCTTAATAATTTATTTATTTATTTCAGTAACCTTCCCCTCTTCCCCCAATATTTCTTCTTTTCTTTCCCTCTTCTCCCCAGAACCGACCATTGCTCTCCCTTCACTCTTTTCCCCGGTTTCCTCCCCGACGATCTCCAAGACAAACAACGTCGGACAATCCCAAAGCAACGATGTACGTCTCCCCGCAGCCATTCACCGCTTGCATATTCAAGTGAGTTTTTTCGCTCCCTTTGCATGCTATGTATGATAGGTTTTAGGGTTTTAGGTTTTTAGGGTTTTAAGGTTTTAGGTGAATGTTTTTCTACTTTGGATATGGTTTGAATAAAGATGAGAAGAATGAGTATGAATAGTTATTATCCTGATTGAATTTATGTATATTACGAGGGACGCAAATTACATTTTTCGTCCCACGCAAATTCCATTTTGCGTCCCACGATAAAAAGAACTGCGTCCCACGATAAAATAATTGCGTCATCGGTGAATTAGAAGAGGTCTTCCTTTCTTCTTTCCTTTCGCTCTTACATTTCACTCAAGTTTGAACTGAAATTTTTACCTATTTTGTTGCTAGTTCTTATCTTCTAATGTTGGATTATCTGCTGACGGATTCATTGTAGTATGGTTTGAAAAGTGAGAGTGTTAGCTTTATTAAGAGTTTGGCCAAGAACTATTTAATGCGACGATTAGTGCTTCAAAAAGTTGCCTTATCTCATACTTGAAGGCGTTGCTAGAAGCTGATTTTGGACTGATGATTATTGTTAAGATCGTGGGGAGTTTTATACAACCTTGACTCCATATGTCTAAATGTTAATGCAAATTTTCTTAGAAAATAAATCTTTCAACTATAACTATGATTTCCTTAACTAATTTAGGTTCAAATTTTATATTCTTTGTAGAATTCCTTGAAAAGGAGTGTGCTGGACTTTTTGACTAAGAAATGAAAGAAAACAAAGCTTCAACTTGGTTTTAGGTTGGTGGTACTGTAACATTGATATCACATGCATTGTTATATGGTGTTCTAATTTTGAAGCATTTGTTCTTTATTATACAAGGAAATCAGTTTTGATCATGATTGTAGGCATTAATGGAGGTGGGGAACATCTCTTGGTAAGTAATACACTTCTTCCCTCATGGTTCCTTAACATTTCAAGTTATGCATATGGATGTTGAGAATCACACAAATATAAAACGAAAACAAAACTGAGAGAGGTAGGACCGAGTTCTTAAAGGGCTACATTCTATATTACTCATTATAGTTACTATTCTAACAATGGGTTAAATAGTTTGGTTAAGATTTCATTTACAAAAACTATGATTATAAATTTAACCAATATAGTGCATATGATTATTGATTCTAGCTTATTATAGGGTTTATAATCCGGTTGAAAAAAAAAAATTGGTTTGTTTTCTTTTATCCTTTGGTCTTTATATATAACATTATATCTTTCTAATACATTCTTCACATTGCATTTTTTCTCAGGTGATACATTTTGTTTAGGTCAGCTTCCATTGATCAACTGGGAATTTGGATAGAGAGGACAGAATGTGAGTTGTGGTGGCTGAAAAGGAAAATTCCAAGGCAACAAAAAGGTATATTAAGATTATGAGACTGTCTTATCTAGTTTAACATATCATCTGGCAATCATTCTTAATGTTCTTTCGGGATAGTTCTTTCACAGGCTGTGAAAAGAGGTAAAGAGCAAGGAGTTGATGTTGTCTTGTGTTATACATCTGGACGTAAGCATTTGAACCTTATATTATATTACATCGTCACCTGTAACCATATTCTAATATGATGTAGCAAGACTATTTATTTTTCTTGTATAGGTTTACTCACTAACTACAACTTGATGGAAGAATTGATTACATGTAAAAAAAAAATTTGTAACCAAAATTGTTTCTGGTGCACCAAATGTAAGGCTTCTTATTTTGGAATATATGTAGTAAATTCATCTTTTATTTTGTGAAATTTCCACTAGTTAACATATTATCTTAAAAAATAGGCTACACTAGGCTGTTCCATCCAGATAAGCCTGTAACTATTGTTGTTGAATCAAAAATGAAAGTTCTCTCAAGGTTAAGGCATGAAATGGAAAAGCAGTTGGAGGGCCTATTGAGTAATAAAGTTGAGATATCGTATATGCATAGAGAATCAAATGCATTGAAGGAGAAGCTTGATTTTAACATTTTAGTACATGGGTGATGGATAAATGTGGATTATGAGGTTATATTATGTTTATATAGTTATTGACATTGATCATGTTGATTGTAATAACAGTGGCGAATATTGAAGTTCAAGGTCTTCTACATGGTTCTCATCAATTCTGAATGTAAATATTTTTTATGCATAAGAGATCAAATAAATAAAGATTTTACATAATAAAGATGTATATTTTTTTATGCATAAGAGATCAAATAAATAGCGATATATGTGTACACGTTAACATCTATTACGAGATAAAACTATTGGTAATGAGGAATTACCCAAATCAAGTTGGCAAATATTAAAAAAATTCTAGGTAAAAACTGTGAATATTTAAATCTTATTAAAGTTCGAGTTTGTAAGTCAATTATCACTTAAGATTACACTAATGTGAATGAGAACCCAAAACCGAGCAAGAGTAACATTAAATATACAAACAAATGAAAAAACCCTAGTTCATGCGAATAACAAGTTTTCTAGATGAAACAAACCATTGAGAACCTCAGAATCTAGAAGACTAACCCTAGTTCTACCAAATGTAGTTACAGAAATCGTCGAGATCAAGACAGAACATGAAGCGATCGCCAATAAATAAGAAAACATGACATGTATTTGTAAGCCTAAAACCTTACTTTTAATAGGGTCTTATATCAAACTGCATTTTGTGTAGGGTGGGCAAACTGTATTTTGCGCAGGGGTGGACAAAAATGCGTTGGGTGCAAAAAACATTTTGCGTAGGGGCGTAAAACGCATTTTGCGTGGGAAAAAAATTTATGAAGGGAGTGGGGTGTAAAAAAAAGTAAAATTTAAGAAAGGTAAAATGGTCCAAATTAAAAAAAAAAAGGTTATTTTTGCAAATGTCTTTTATGGGGTTAGTTTTGAGATATCCTTTGAGGGTTTCATTTTATCCAATTTCCCCTTGTATGAATATAAAAAAAATAGAATTTATGTATAAATATTTTGGAGATAGGTAATATTAATCTAATTAATTAATTTTGGATTGGTTTTATAAAAATTAATTTCAATCAAAATTTAATGTTAATATATATTTTTAAATTGATCAAATATCTAAAATTACAAAAATTCATTTATATGAGTTTGAAATTTAATTTGGTTTATCTGAAGAACAATTACAGAAAAAATCAAATGTATAAACGGTTGAACGTCGACGAATCACATAAATTGACAACATAAGTTAGGTGAGAAAGGTAGGTAGTTTCGACAAAATATCTTCAAACATTGAATTTTGGATCAAATTAACAATCAAATAATATAAATTCTATTTTCGTCTAATATCACTTATTGTTGTTTTGTTTATTTAAAAAATAAAAATACTAAAAAAATCACATAACCAATTCATTTACGTTTTTTATATTTTATATGTAAATTGATTTTGATTATTAAGTAAAAATTGTCATTTATCAAAAATAAAAAAATAAATAAATTTAATATAATTAATTATTTAAGAAAAATATTATTGTGATAGATAATTGGACAAATATTTAAAATTAATATATATATATATATAATTAAATAAATTAAAAATATGTGGTAATTGATATTTTCTCTTTAAATTCTACGTAAATTTATAAATAGTACTTTCAATGTTTATCTATATTTTATAATAATAAATAAGTTTTAAATACATTTTCAATCATTTTTAAAATTTAACATTTAATTTAATATATTTTTAAGTTTCTTTTCTAATATAAATATTTTTTTATTAATTTATCTTAAAAAAAATTTAAAATTTATTATTATGATTTATTTTTTATTAGTCTTTTAAATTAATAATATATTAAAAAAATTATTAAATAATAACATTAATTATTATTTTTATTAAATAAAAATATTTTAATATTTTGTGCAAATTATACCTATCTAAGACCACTAAAAATTAAAATAACAAATTTTTATTAACCATTTAAACATGTCAAAATATATATTTTTGGTTTTAATATTTAATTATATATTTTTCTATTTTTTCTATTTATGGATATTTTTTTATGTATATATATAATTAATAATTTTAAAATATGAATATAAAAAGAAAAAAAATTAAGTTAATATATTAATTTTTTAATAAAATATTTATTAAATAATTAATTTAAAATATTATTTAAATTATAATTTTTAATTATAAAATATCTTAATTACAATACAATAATTGTTAAAAAAATGTTTAAATTTTTATTTAAAAATAATTAATATTAATTCCCTTCTAAGTTAAAATTTATTGTTTTTCGAATAATTTTACTTTGCTTTTTAATTTTTCTTTAACTAAACAATTATCTCATTTCACATTTATTTATAATTTTAATCAACTCATCTAATAACCTTACTTTCACTTAAGTTAAACCAACTCATTGAATTTATATATTTTAATCACCAATATCATTTTTTCTCACGTAACACTTCGAATATTTTTTTTTAATAAAGTTTAATTTATGTATACACATAAACAAAATATTTTACTGAAATTAATCAAGAATAAATAGTCATAAATAAAATAATCATAAATTTTAAACAACATATTAAAAATAATTTTCATAAATAAAACAAATAAATCACAATTACAGTTAATAAAAATTAAGGGATAATCAATATTAAGATCAATTTTAGATAAAAATGTCAAAAACTATATTTGTTATCCTAAAATGTATTATAATTTTACATACTAGCTAAAATATTAGGATCGGTGTTAACAATAAAGACGGGGTGTGACTACAGTTAACCGCTTATGACTTTCAATTCAATTTTAACTCTGTTAGAAGTTAAAACATGTTTTTATTCTTCGCAAATCTTCACAAACTCTTGAACAAGTTCAAGTGTGGAACAGTTTGTTGGATTTCAAGCTTAAGACAGATGAATGCAAATGGTAGAAAGTAATGAACATAGGAAGTCTTATGGATATTCAGAGATAAAGCTCATACGTCACCCCTTCTTCCTCTACAGGAAGGATATTTACTAGAAGACTTTGATTGGTATAGAACACACTACACAAACTCAGTCATAAACCATATGACTTAACAACTGTCTACTTTTGAACTTCTAGCTAACTCTCTATTGAACAGAATAACCTCTATTCAATTTACAATACTGAAATTTCACACAAAGAATAGTAGATGAATTACAAAATATTCACAGCGTGAGTATTTTTCTCTTGAGCTTTAGAGTGAGAGATGAATAGAAAGAATAACTCAGAATGATCAAGAGAACAAGTTGTGTGTGTCTAAACTAAAAAACTCAAAAACTTGTTCGTCTGTTGTCCTTGGGTATCTATTTATACTTAAAGAACATCAACTGTCGAATCTTCTTTGTGGACATGTGTTATGTGTCCGTTGGACGACCGCCAATAGTGCAAAAGTACAACAGACTATGAGCATTGGAATCGTGGTCGTACAAGACTAATAGTGTGTCGAATATCCTCTGATATTGTGTTGTACTAGAGAGGTACAATGTGAGAAATTTGAATGATAAATGCATACGTGACAGTCTTTCATTTGTTGAGATCAGCTGGCTTGTTAGACTGTTAATAATGAACACTGTAGACGAGCTGAGTAGAGAAGCAAACGCTCCTTCGGACGTCTGATCAAATCGGAAGACGTCTAACTACGATTCTTCTTCAGACCGCATCTAAGAAAAAGTTAAACGACGTTTAACCATGCTTTCCTTAGACCGCGTCTGAAGGATTTAGACGACGTCTAACTGCGCTTTCCTTAGACCGTGTCTGAAGGAGTTAGACGACGTCTACTCGCGCACTCCTTAGACCACATCTAAAGAAATTAGACGACGTCTACTCGCGCACTCTTTTTACCATGTCTAAAGGAGTTAAACAACGTCTACTCGCGCACTCCTTAGACCACGTTTAAAGGAGTTAGACGACGTCTACTCGTGCACTCTGTAGACCACGTCTAAAGGACTTATACGACGTCTACTCGCGCACTCCTTAGACCACGTCTAAAGGAGTTAGGTGACGTCTACTCGCGCTCTCCTTAGACCACTTCTAAAGGAGTTAGATGACATCTAATTGTGCCTCACGACTTAAGACATCTATCTACCAAGACGTCTACTTGCATTTCCTTGAGATATACCTGCTAAGAGATAGTTTTACAGCTTAGTCTTATTCGTTAGTAATATTAAATTAAGCTCTCCAGCTTTACCTGCGCATAACTAAGTTTTATTCTAATTAACCACGCATAATCAAAATACTGTCAGCCCAAAATATAAACAATGTTGTTTTAAATAAACTTATTTCCTAAGTTCATTTTAATCAAGTTGACTAGACTTAACAAAAAAAAACAAATATATTTTGTTAAACTAAATTTAAAACAAATAAACAAGAATTTAATATATAAGTTAAAATGACAACATTTTATTAGATTGACTCAACTTTTAGTTTGGACAATTCATCTTCACAATTATTTTTAGGGTAATTCGCCGTGAAGTCATAAAATATGTAAATATTTGCATAGTTCTTCACTAAATGATTGATGTATGAATATTGAAAGAATATGCATAAATTATTTTAAAATAATAATTAAAAAAGTGTATTTGTTACTCACAATTTGATTTTTAAGAGCCTCGGAATAAAAGTAGAACAAAATTTTGTGATAATAGTAATGAAAATCTTTGATTTTTTCTAAGAGGAAAAAATAATATATAAGTTATAACCCCCATGAATCGTTCCCCCGTAGCATAACACATGTCTAGACGATGCGTGGCAATTCGGGGAATAACGTGGGTAGTTTGAGGTTCGGTACGTTTCAACCTTGGTTTGCATGACATATGCCTTTTAAAAGAAAACATTATTTTAAAAGATTTTGAGGATACCTGGTAGCTTTAGAAATTAATTATATAAAAGTAATTAATTTTATTCAAAATTTAATAATTTAGGGACCAAATAACAATTTGGTTAAAGCCTAGTTTAAATTAATTAAATATAACTAATTTAAAAGATGATTTATTTGAAAATAGAGTCGCCAAATGACTTTTAAAAAATCAGTAAAAAGGGTGTACGTTTACAAATGTATTATACACCAGAGTTTTTATAAGGGGTTCAGATTTTGGTTACGCTCGGGAAGGGCTTTCACGCTATGTCCTCCGCACCCGTCGAATGATAGTTTTAAATTTAAAATAAACAAAGTCTAACTATTATAAGATTTATTTTCTTTAATTAGTAGTTCGGGGGTCTTAAACAAGGATATATTTAAATTGCGTAAATAATTGTACAAAATTATTTTAAAGGGCGTACCTGTGATTGCATTGATATAAAACTGAATAAAACTCTAAAAAATATCTAAAAAGTGTTAGAATTTAAAAATAAATTACAAACGGGTCCTTAAACAAAATACTTATTTAGAAAATATCCCAAGAATATTTAAATATTATTTTCTAACCTTTCGGGATTATTTGAAAATGAATTTGGGTTCCAAAATTACAAAAATGATTTTGGATTTTGAAAAGTGGAACCATACAAGCCTTATGACCAGAGTCCTAGGATTTAGGTTCAATTTTAGTGATCTGGGTTCGAACGGACTTGGTCTAGACCGGGGTGGTCTGGACTAGGTCTCGAGAGCATGGATCAAGGGACCGGAGGGCTCGGTCCTAGGCTCTAGTGGCTCGGTCTTTGGTCTAGGAGGTTGGGTCTTAGATCTAGGTTTCTCGGTCGTGGACCTAGGAGGCTCGGTCCCAGGCCAGACTTCTCAGTCCGAGATTAAAAACCTCGGTCTGATTCCTTGGTCCTTGCTCAAGAACATCGGTCTTAAGTCTCGGTCCTAATTCAAGAACACTAGTCCTCAATCTTGGCCCTAACTCAAGAACGTCGGTACTTGATCTCAATTAATAATTGACCGAATGTTCTTGACTTGGTCAAGAATTAGAGAAGCCATAATTTTGATATAGATCGTGGAATCATGATCTGTGAGTTGTAGATGATTCATATGATTATGGTGAACAAAAGTCCTAACCCTAACCCTAATCACGATCAATCGATCTTTACAAAGATCAATTTTAAAAAACCAATTTTAGGTCAAAATTTGGGATCTTTTGAATTATGACATTTCAAGGCCTAATTCTTGTTCCATTAACTTTGAAATGATGAACATAGTTTAACACAACCAAAACAAGAACATCGTAGCAGTTTTGTAACAATTTTTGAAGATAAAATCCAAATTCAAAATTTTCAAAATTACAGTTTGATCAAAATTGATCGGAATGATGTTATCGTGATCTGAAAATCATCCTAACATGTTTACAAACATGTTTATCAACTATTTAAATAAAAAAACAAGATTAAAACTCAAGAACATGAATTTTAAAAAATCCAGATTTTCAATTCAAATTTTCGTTTTTTTGTTTAAGATTGATTTGATCAAACCTCTTTTAACAGAAAGTTCATATAACATCTAGGGATTGATTCTAAACAAATAAATCTTATAATTAAACTCTATAACCAATCAAAATTAGAAAAAAACTAATTTTCAAACACAATTCGAATTACAAAGGATCTAGATGCTCACAAACAATTGGAGAGCACTCCAAGGATGTGTTGGAAGCTTTCCAAACGCTTAGATCGAAACAGTGATCACTGGAGAAGTTTTTATAGAAAACTATTCTTGGCCGGAATTTAAATTCTTCGATTTTGTATGTAATATGTGCAATTTCTTTGATGGATTGATAGAGAATCACATAAGGACTATTAATAGTAGCTTTAGGTCAGTTGAGGAGGATGGATTCAAGTTCAATTTGATCATCTAAAGTTCTATTCCTAATTCTATCCTCATTCGTGGAACCCTAGTTCTAGGAGAAGATAAGGTTAATAGGCACAGGGCTATTGTAGGAGAGGATAAGGCGAACAAGTAGAAAGAAAAATGGAAAGATAAGATCAAGAGATGAAGAAGCTAGAGCTTTTGGAAGATCGCCGAAAATTATCGTGAGTTGCTAGAATTCATAAAGAAGACGATAAAACGACATCGTTTTGATATATATATATATATATATACATATGTATACATACATATGTGTATATACATACATATGTGTATATACATACATATGTGTATATAAGGCACCCTAGTTCTAGGAGAAGATAAGGTTAATAGGCACAGGACTATTGTAGGCGAGGATAATGCGAACAAGTAGAAAGAAAAATGGAAAGATAAGATCAAGAGATGAAGAAGCTAGAGCTTTTGGAAGATCGCCGGAAATTATCGTGAGTTGCTAGAATTCACAAAGAAGACGATAAAACGACATCGTTTTGACATATATATATATACATATGTGTTTATACATATGTGTGTATACATACATATGTGTGTACACATACATACATATGTGTGTACACATACATACATATGTGTGTACACATACATACATATGTGTGTACACATACATACATATGTGTGTACACATACATACATATGTGTGTATATATACATATGTATGTGTGTATACATACATATGTTATACATACATATGTATACATACATACATATGTATACATACAAACATATGTATACATACATACTAATAATATGAAGAAATTGTGTCCTTTAATTTAATGTGCAATGACTAAACTTGGATAGGACAAATTAACAGATATAATTTAATCCGATTATTTTAGGAGTCATACTGCTTTGCTAGAAGCCAAATACGATTAATGGGGTTAAACCTGTAACTATTATAATCGGGTCCTATGAGGTCACATACTTATAGTTGACCGACTAGATAAACGAGAAAGATGGTTAATTATTAATACATATTAGATATTATTAATAATAAGAAATATTATTTATTTGTGAAATAAAATAATATATAATTAATACATATTAGATATTATTAATAATAAGAAATATTATTTATTTGTGAAATAAAATAATATATAATTAATGGTTAATTATGGAGTTAAGATTGTGAAATAAAATAATATATAATTAATGGTTAATTATGGAGTTAAGATTGTGAAATAAAATAATATATAATTAATACATATTAGATATTATTAATAATAAGAAATATTATTTATTTGTGAAATAAAATAATATATAATTAATGGTTAATTATTTAATTTTATTTAATACAAAAGGATTCACTTATTTGCAAGAAAACTGAAGTGAATAGAGAGAGAATTGTTCCTCTTTTAAAACGGCTTTTGCTATATTACGGTGAGAACTCCAAGAGAAAGAAATCATCTTTTAATCTAGCAATTGGATTGCTTCCCTTTGTCTTTTTCGTCCTAGCAGTCGAAAGTAAAAAGATCTAGTCGGGCTCGTGTGGACCAAGTAGAGGAACAACACGTGGGGCTCTCGACTATTCATTACTACCAGATCTGATCTGGTTCACGCATCAAAGGTATATTTCTATAAACTATATATCATGATTCTATCAATTATGCATGCTCATATGATTAGATGTTTAGATTAGATCTATAAATTATTCCGCTGCGAACATCTAATTAACCAAGAGTGGTATCAGAGCGCAAGGTTGCATATATTGAAAGGATCAATAAATTTACTGTTAATTTTGATGCGGATCTATATCGATGATATAATTTTACATAGATTAAGATGTAAAACTATCTTTAAGAAAATAAAAGAAATATTTATTTTAATTGGATTATATAAATATTTGGATCAAATAAATATGATATATTTGTTTTCTAAAAGTTAGGAAATCCCACTTATTAAATATTAATATTTTTCTAGTATGGCCCAGAAATACGATATGAGCATCGTTATGTTTTCTTATAACACGATCTACGTATCGTTATGTATTTTGTAATTTATTTTGATAATTAGATTATTATAAATAATTATGTAATACAAATAAGAACCATGAAGTTCAAGGATGGAGATCCATGAAGGGTGCAAGCATGGAGACTAAAGAAGTTTAGTTGTTTATATATTTTTTTTGCATCTTAGGGGCCATACTAGGATCACAATTTTCATTGCATTGTTTTTATTTATAATAATTTTCACTAATAAATAAAAGACAATCAAAACTTAAGTTCCTAAAGAAAATTGGGGCAATGCCTTTCCGTGTCATGACCCGTGAAGTTTATAGTTTTGGTTGGATAGGTTTCGCAAAAGCGAGGGTGTCTTTCCTCAACCTTAGGCTCCTGAGTATGAATCTATACGGGGATTCATAAACCTTGATACGGTTGTACCCAACAAGAGACCAAAAGGCAAATTTTTGGATCTTGAGGCATGGGGATGAATCCTACATTGAATGTGGATCATCAACCAAGAATTATAAGAAGTTATAATTAGTAATTGTTACTTACCTTGAACACACAAGACCTAAGGCAGTGCAAAAGTACGTTGGGGATTGTCTGTAATGGGATCTTAGAATCATTTTATTCATAAGGGTCTATAAAAACTTGAATAAAATGTGCATTCACTTATTTTAAATTGTTCAATTATAAGTATTTTGCAAATTTCAAAACATAAACTGATTTATATGTCATTTATATTCTGTAGAATATGTCGAACGATAATTTGAAATTCTCTCTACGCTCAATTGTTGAGAAAAACAAGCTCAATGAAACGAACTTCTTTGATTGGGAAAGGAATCTGAGAATTATTCTCAGGTCTGAGGGACGTGAGGACGTCCTAACTACCCCTGTTCCTACTGTGACCGGAACCTCATCAGATGAGGAGAAGGCAACATCAACTCGGGTGAAAACTGAAGCATTACCTGTTACTTGCCTCATGTTAGCTGCAATGGAGCCTGAATTGAAAAATAGGTTTTTGCATTTTGATGCTTATACTATCATAACTGAACTGAAAACGATGTTTCAGGATCAGGCAAGGATAGAGCGATATGAGACTCACAAGGCTATACTTGATAACAAGCTTGTGAAGGGAAAACCAGTGAGTCCTCGTGTGATTAGCCTAACTGGGCTTTTCAAGAGGATGGAAAATCTGGGGACCCCATATGACCAAGAGTTGGCCACTGATATTGTTCTTAGATCCTTACATGATGGTTTTGCACCATTTAGAATGCAATACCATATGAATGGTCTAAAGCATGATCTGAATGAGCTCTATAACATGCTTAAAAATGCTGAAGACAATATTATCGATGACAAGAAGAAGTAAGTTCTAAATGTCAACAATGGGAAGGGGTTTAAGAAGGTGGCTAAGAAAAAGAACAATAACCAAGGGAAAGGCAAGCAAGTTGCCAAACCCAAGGGTGGTGAGAAGCCAAAGATGGCTGCTGATCATGATTGTTTTTACTACAAGGCCAAGGGACACTGGAAAAGAAATTGTCCCAAGTACCTAGAAGACAAGAAGAACGGGACTGTGAGTTCCACTTCAGGTATTTATATTATTCAGATTATGACAACCGATGTTCTCACATTAAATAATGGTCCTACTTGGGTATTAGATACTGCATGTGGTGCTCACATTATTTCATATGTGCAGGGACTTAGAAATAAAAGACAAGTGAAGAAAGGAGAGATAGACCTGTGCGTTGGAAATGGAGCAAGTGTTGCTGCACTTACCGTAGGAGATTTAAGTCTATCTTTACCTTCTGATTTAATATTAGAACTGAATAATTGTTATTATGTTCCTTGCATTACTAAGAACCTTGTTTCGGTTGCTGTATTACATTCTGAAGGTTTTGAATTTAGCATTAAAAATGGAAATATTTCTATTTTTAAGAATGATATTTTCTATGCGACTGCTCCAATGAGTAATGGACTCTTTGTATTGGATCTCAAATCAGAATTGTATAACATAAATAACAAAAGACAAAAATTAAATATTTTGAGTGAGGCCTACCTATGGCATTGTCGATTGGGTCACAATAGTGCGAATCACATGAAGAAGATCCACAGAGATGGGCTTTTAAAAGACAAGGATTTTGAATCCATTGATACATGTGAATCATGTCTGGTGGGCAAGATGACAAGGTCACCTTTCAAAGGAACGTTTGAAAGGGCTACTGAATTACTGGGCGTAATACACACTGATGTATGTGGTCCAATGAGCACTGAAGCTAGAGGTGGCTATAGATACTTCATCACATTTACTGATGACATGAGTAGATATGAGTATATTTACCTTATGTCACATAAATTAGAGTCCTTTGAAAAGTTCAAGGAATTTCAAAACGAAGTAGAGACTCAAAGTGGCAAGAAAATAAAAGCACTTCGATCTGATCGTGGTGGTGAGTACTTGAGCCACGAATTTGATCATCATTTGAAAAACTGTGGGATAGTCACACAGTTGTCTACCCCAGGAACACCTCAGCTAAATGGTGTGTCTGAAAGGATAAACAGGACTTTGTTAGACATAGTCCGATCAATGATGAGTTTTGTTAATCTTCCGGTATTCTTTTGGGGATATGTCCACACTACCGTTGTACTTACACTAAATAGGACTCCGTCAAAAATGTAAACAAAACTCCATATGAGATATGGACTGGAAAGGTTCCAAAGTTGTCTTTTCTGAAAATATGGGGATGTGAAGCTTATGTAAAGCATTTACAAACAGGGAAGTTTGCCCCAAAATCAGATAAATGTTTTTTTATAGGGTATCCAAAAGGAAGTTTTGGATATTACTTCTACAATCCAACTCAGCAAAAGATATTTGTTGCAAGGGATAGTGTCTTTTTGGAAAGAGAGTTCCTTTCCAACAAGTCAAGTGGGAGAAATATTCATCTTGAAACAGTTCAAGATGATGAAGAGCAACAAACTCAACAACAAAATGACATGGATGATGTCGATGCAGAGATGATTACTTTTGAAGGCTCGGGGCCTCAGAACATCCAAGAACTAGAACAAGAGGATCTACAAACAGTTGTAGATCATGTTCCGGATTTAGTTGTTGAACAAGTTGAACCCACTCGTAGATCGGAAAGGCCAAGGGTACAACCAAGACGTTATGATGATTTCATCTTAAATGTAAGCCTTGATGTTCTTATGCTAGAACATAGTGAGCCTTTGACCTATAAGAAAGCAGTGACGGGTCTAGACTCCAATAAATGACTTGACTCCATGAGGTCTGAAATGGATTCGATGTTTGAAAATCAAGTATGGGACTTGATAGATTTTCCAGATGGGGTAAAACCCATAGTTAGCAAATAGATTTTCAAACTCAAAAATGACAAGGATGGAAATGCATCTGTTTACAAGGCAAGACTAGTTGCCAAAGGTTTTAGACAAATTCATGGTATAGACTATGACGAGACATTTTCACCAGTTGTCATGATTAGATCCATTAGGATAATCCTAGCTATTGCTGCATATTATGACTATGAGATATGGCAAATGGATGTCAAAACCGCTTTTCTAAATGGTTTTTTGGAAGAGGATGTGTACATGACACAACCTAAAGGTTTTGAAGATCCAAATCATGCTGGGAAGCTATGCAAGCTTAAGAAATCCATTTATGGACTTAAGAAAGCATCCAGGAGTTGGAACTTTCGATTTGATGAAAAGATCAAAGAGTTTGAATTCATTAGATGCGAAGAGGATCCTTGTGTTTACAAGAAGTTTAGTGGGAGTAAGGCAGCCTTCTTAGTCTTGTATGTGGATGACATACTACTTATTGGGAATGACATTCCGATGCTAGAGTCTGTAAAAGAATGACTGAAGAAATGTTTCTCAATGAAAGACTTAGGAAAGGCCGAGTACATACTTGGAATTAAGATCTATAGAGATAGATCTAAGAGGCTTCTTGGATTAAGTAAAGAAACTTATATTGATAATATTCTTAATAGATTCAAGATGCAAGATTCCAAGAAGGGATTTTCACCCATTCAACAAGGTGTATATCTCATCAAGACGCAGTGTCCTAAAACACCTGTTGAGCTTGAGAAAATGAACAAGATCCCATATGCTTCTGCTATAGGATCTATCATGTATGCCATGGTATGTACACGTCCAGATGTTGCATATGCTTTGAGCATGTGTAGCAGATATCAATCAAGTCCTGGAGAAGCACACTGGAGTGCAGCTAAGAATATCCTGAAGTACTTAAGAAGAACAAAGGATGATTTCTTAGTATATGGGGGAGATGAAAAATTGATCGTACAAGGCTATACTGATGCAAGCTTTCAGACTGACCGAGATGGCTTTGAGTCTCAATCGGGTTATGTCTTTATCCTTAACGGAGGAGCTGTGAGCTGGAAGAGCTCCAAGCAAGGTACTATAGCAGATTCTACAACAGAGGCTGAGTACATTGCTGCTAGTGAAGTAGCAAAGGAGGCCGTTTGGATGAGGAAGTTCCTAGATGAACTCAGTGTTGTTCCTAGCATTTCAATGCCTATCGACATCTATTGTGACAACAATGGTGTCATAACTCAGGCAAAGGAACCGAGTTCGAGCTCCAAATCCAGACACGTTATGAGAAAGTATCACCTTATTCGACACATCATCACTATGGGTGATATTAGGATGTGCAAGGTGCATACTGATGACAACATTGCAGATCCATTAACCAAACCTATGCTTAGGCCCAAGCATGAGAGTCACACTAGGGCTAAGGGTCTCAAGCACATTGGAGAATGGCTTTGAGTTTTCTTTTGTATTACATTATGTATTTATGAGTGTTAGACACCAGTTTTATGTTTGACTTGATGATTTTATGATATATGATATTTCATCCTTATTTATATTGTTTTTATCGATATTGAATAATATGTCCAAATAATTCATTATTAACAAATGGGATCACCTTAAGTATTCTAGTGAATGAAACCCCATTAAGTGAAATGAAGTTTTGAATTATTAAAAGTTTATAGTTTGAAATCATCAAATGGACATAGATGATTTTATAAGTTACTATATTGTAAGCTAACTGATAGCGTCAGGTTTCATGGGATATAAGGACATGGAGATGTCTAGTCAATTACATATATGTGTATGGATGATACATGTAAGACTGACCCACCTTAAGACTCTCCAAAAGAGATTGTAGAGTTTTAAGTTAAACCATGTTTAGTAGATTTCTCAGACATGAGTATGTTGTGGCCTCACTTGATGATTGGTATTTCTTTGACACTGTTAAACGCTTTCCGTAAAAGGGAGTTATAAAGGCAGTAGTTGGGATTGCTAAAAATTGAGTGGGAGCCATAGTCATACAAGAATGGAGAAGTCCTCCTACTTCATGTATACTGTGATACATTGAACAGGAATGGTGTCTCGGCCACTTGAAAAGCGAGAACTGAAAATGCATGGCCATGCTCGCAGGGGCGGAGCCAAGTACAAGTCGGCCCGGGCTGTAGCCCGGGTAGCTTTAAACAACCTATATGTATTTTTATCAATACCGACGGTAAATTACCGTCGCTGTTGATTATTTCCCGTCACTAAAAGACATTGGTGACAGCAAACTATAAAACTAGCCCGGATAGATTTTTTTTAATAAAAAATTAGCCCGGGTAGGTTTCAAATTCTGGCTCCGCCCCTGCATGCTCGGATGGATTAATATGAATCATCCGTTTAATTGACAGTTCAAACTCAGAGTTCAAGAAACATATTTGATAGAAAGGTATGAATGTTACCATATCATCAAATAAGACATTAAGAGACAAATGTATATTATATTGCACACTTGTTTAAGGACAAGTGGGAGATTGAAGGAATTGTGTCCTTTAATTTAATGTGCAATGACTAAACTTGGATAGGAGAAATTAACAGATATAATTTAATCCGATTATTTTAGGAGTCGTAGTGATTTGCTAGAAGCCAACTATGATTAATGGAGTTAAACCTATAACTATTATAATCGGGTCCTATGAGGTCACACACTTAGAGTTGACCGACTAGATAAATGAGAAAGATGGTTAATTATTAATACATATTAGATATTATTAATAATAAGAAATATTATTTATTTGTGAAATAAAATAATATATATTTAATACATATTAGATATTATTAATAATAAGAAATATTATTTATTTGTGAAATAAAATAATATATAATTAATGGTTAATTATGGAGTTAAGATTGTGAAATAAAATAATATATAATTAATACATATTAGATATTATTAACAATAAGAAATATTATTTATTTGTGAAATAAAATAATATATAATTAATGGTTAATTATGGAATTTTATTTAATACAAAAGGATTCACTTATTTGCAAGAAAACTGAAGTGAATAGAGAGAGAAGTGTTCCTCTTTTAAAACGGTTTTTGCTATATTACGGTGAGAACTCCAACAGGAAGAAATCATCTTTTAATCTAGCAATTGGATTGCTTCCCCTTTGTCTTTTTCTTCCTAGCAGTCGAAAGTAAAGAGATCTAGTCGGGCTCGTGTGGACCAAGTTGATGAGCAACACGTGGGGCTCTCGACTATTCATTACTACCAGATCTAATCCGGTTCACGCATCAAAGGTATATTTCTATAAACTATATATCATGATTTTATCAATTATGCATGATCATATGATTAGATTAGATCTATAAATTATTCCGCTGCGAACATCTAATTAACCAACAATACACATATGTATACATAAATACATACATATGTATACATACATACATATGTATACATACATACATATGTATACATACATATGTATACATACATACATATGTATACATACATACATATGTATACATACATACATACATATGTATACATACATACATATGTATACATACATACATATGTATACATACATACATATGTATACATACATATGTATACATACATATATATATATTTAAACAAATATTTTCAACAAAGTAAAAATAAAATAATCACATAAGCCCTTGTTTGGAGTTTATTTTATTTTCATTTTATTTTATGTTTCATGTATCATTGAGATTTTGCCTTATCTTATCTCAATTTTACCTATATATTTTTCGCACCATGACATAACTTAGATGCATGTACTAGGTTTGGAAAATAAGTAAAGTGTAAAAGAAATATTTTATGTAAAATGACTAAAAATTTAGAGTAAAGACAATAATTTGGTATGTAAGACACAACTTCGATGCCCTTTCTCACATATAACCAAACACCACCCAAATTGAAATCTCTTATTTGCGTTTAAAAATGCAAAACATTTTTCTTTTCTCAATTTCTTAAAGAGTAAATTTGGTGACAACTCTAAAAAGTCAAAGGTAGTCAAAATTTTGTTAGACCATATTTTTGGTTTCTCACCTTACTTTAGACGAGATGACTTCTGAGAAAGTCAATTTATTATCTTGTTTTACGAGATTCGAGGGGAAATTAAGTCATGTGATCTAATAAAATTGACATTAAAATAGATTCTAGTTTAGTCTATCATTTTGATTTCTCATTCCATTCGGGATCTGAGAGGAATGTGAGTTATAGGGCAAAAATTATGGAGTCGAAAATCACTTTTAAATGCCGACCACTTTTAGGCGTTATGGTAGTATATTTGAGTTCAAGAGCTTATTTTGAATTGTTATATATCATTTTTGAATGCAAATTTGACACGGTATGTGATAAATATTTTTTTTAACCTCAAAAGAAGTTTTAGTATATTCATAAAGTGAAGTGTTATTCATAGTCTAGATTGAAACATCAAAATATATACATTAGATTACACGAGTATATAAGTCCTGATATATTGTTAATGGTTAATGAAAAATTAACGTAGTGCACACTCACAATGATTTGGATCTTATTGTGAGTTTTAATGATATGGATAACTCGTGGGTTAATATAGGGATAAACCTGCAAGTCAAATATTCATACATAAAATTATAAATATAATTTAACAATAAAAATAGTTTAATGGTTAAAATGTTTATATTTCAAACTTAATGGAGTGTTAAATGAGAATAATAGGGGTATATCATATATGTGGGTGCTAAATTTTAATGTGTGTCTATAATATGGGTATCTTATGGGCCAATATAAAAAACTCATGTACAAAATATATATCCATAAACAAAATTACAAATATAATTTAACAATTGTAAGGGTTCATATTTCACATTCAAAACCATGGTTTAAATCCCAATTGATGCTTTAAGTGAGTTATAAAAAAAAAAATAATGATGATATATGTGGGTGTGACTTTGAGTGAGTGAGTTATATGTGACGAAACTAGCCTAATGGGGGTATAAATGAGTTGAGTAGTTTATTTCAAATTGTAGGATAAACAATTTTTTAAATTTGAAAAGGAATATTAGCAAATTCTTATAGATTAAAGTGTTGGTGAAATTTATCAAATATCTATTTCAATTTTGGTATTTTATTTATAAATAAATTTGATAGGTCTAAATTGTGAAGTCGAAAGAAAAAAATATTGGTTTATATGAGCATACAAGTCATGTTATATTGTTGATGGTAATGAAAGTCTATCAGGTAATGCGCTCACAACGATTTAGATCTTCATATGAGTATAATGAGTTTGGGGATTTCTTTGGTCAATATAGGGAGATTTAGATCTTCATGTCAGTGTAATGGGTATGGAGATTCCGTTGTCCAATATACTAAACAACCAACAGATCACAAGATTAATTACAAAATAAATACACACAATTATAAATGAAATTCAACCATCACAGATTGTATTATGATTAAAGTATCCATATTTCTCATTCGAGACAATAGTCTAAATTTAAGAAAGTTATACATATTTAAATGATATGGTATATCTTAGATTTATATGTTTAGAGAGTGAAATTATAAAGATTTAAATGGGGTGATGTTATCCGTTATATGAGTGAAAATTTGAGTCAATTATATATGAGGAGTTTTATTTTGAATAATAATTATTTTTATATTTTAAAATGAGTAACAACAACGTATTAACCCATTTAAGTGTTACTCGTAAAATTTATTAAAGCTATTTTTAAAATTTTGATATTTTATTTACAAATAAACTCCGTAGATCTCAATCGAAAAATCAAAACAGATACATTAGTTGATAAAAACATATAAGTCTAATTATATTCTTAAATAACAAATTTTATATTTACTATTTATGAAAATTCATGGGTTTATGAGACTTATTTAAGAAAATGTAATAAGGATTAATGGAGTTTTTATCTTTTATTTAAACTTGTAAATAATTTCCGGTAACCATTTAGTTACACTAACATATTAGCATTCATGAATGCATAGTCAACACATAGATGAACAAATGGGAAAAATAATTATTTGATTTAGATCATTAGAGAATGAGATATCAAACTTCAAATGTTCATAAAAAAAAACAAATTGAAAACATAATAATAAAACTAATGAACTTTTGTTTCTCTAATGCTTTATTTGATTCCTATTTTTTTCACTTTTTTTTCTATTATTTATAAATGTAAATAAAACTAATAATAATAATAGAGACATAATAAAATTATTTGATATTTCTTTATTTGTAAATTAATTTTGGGATTCAAATTGTATGTACTTCTCATGATTTAATTTTGCATTATTTGGACATATCATGACTATACCTAGCTAGTCACATGTTAGAATAGATGTTCACTAACTATACTATTGATATGATCGGATATCTTACTTTTAGTCAATCCGGATCTTTTTGCTACCAATTACCATGTTCCCGGTTGCGGACCAATCAAAATATAAGATTATTATTATATTAATAAATCAAGCTGGGTTGAAGAGGAGAGAAGGAGAATTCGGAACCCGGGTTTCATTCCGGGTTCACCCCATACGTCGTTAATGGAATGTCTAGTTAACGTACGGAGCGAAGCTCCCTTCCTCCAACTTCCAGATTAAAAGGAATCAAGATATATTGTTACCAGCGAAGCTCACATCTCTCTAAGCGCAATGTAAGAAGGAATGGAGATATATTGTTACGAGCGAAGTTCCTTTCCCTCAGCTTCCAGGTCAAAAGGAATCAAGATATATTGTTACCAATGAAGCTAAATTCTCTCCAGGCGCCATGTAAGAAGGAATGGAGAGAAGCTGTAAAGAGCGAAGCATACGCCACCCAGGCGCCCCGTTCAACGAAATGAAGATATGCTTTTAGATCGACGAATACTTCGCTTCAAAGGTTTTTAATACCCTAACGTTCATGTAAAACCCCCCAGCACACCCATGAAAAAACCGTTTACCTATCATGTAAATACACTTACTCATGTATGTAAATACAAAAATTAACAAAAATAAATTATTTTTAGATTAAAAATTAAAAAATTTATTAAAAATAACATTATGTGAAGCATACTTCGCTTCAATTACTTATTTTTATATTTTAAAAAATTTATTTACGAGGAGACGCTTTGCAGCGAAGAATATTTCGCTTCAATTACTTATTTTTATATTTAAAAAATATTAAAAATTTTATTTTCGAGAAGTCGCTTTGCAGCGTAGCATACTTCGTTTCAATTACTTATTTTTAAATTTAAAAAATTTTAAAATTTTATTTACGAGGAGACTCTTTGCAGCGAAGAATACTTCGCTTCAATTACTTATTTTTATATTTACAAAAATTTAAAATTTTATTTACGAGGAGACGCTTTGCAACAAAGAATACTTCGCTTCAATTATTTTAATACTGACGTACCCTGACATTCATGTAAAACCTCCAACACACCCATGAAAAGACCGTTTACCTATCATGTAAATACACTTACTCATGTATGTAAATACAAAAATTAACAAAAATAAAATATTTTTAAATTAAAAATAAATAAATTGACGAATAGACGCTTCTTAGTGAAGCATTCTTCGCTTCAATTACTTATTTTTATATTTAAAAAATTTACCAAATTTTATTTACGAGGAGACGCTTTGCAGCGAAGAATTCTTCGCTTTAATTATGTTATATGTCTAGAGAATCTAGCGAAGAATACTGCGCCTAGGCGCCATGTAACGAATAGAATATTTTTGAGCAAAGACTCTTTCGCCCAGGTCCCATGTAAAAAGGAATGAATAGACGTTTTTCGAGAGAAGACTTCTTCGCCCAGCCCAGGTGCCATGTAAAATGGAATGATTGTGAAGCTAGCTTCATTTATTAATTTAAAAACTCAACCTTGTGTCGTTAATGTTATAATTTCTGTGAAGTTATAATCTCTTTATGAAGGATTAAAACATATATTTCCCGCTACAAATCTCACTCTTTATTTTCATAAAAAATTGTTCATATTCTCTCTCTATCTCTCAACGATCATCTTTCTTTGAACGTTGAATCCTTAGAGTTTTCTTCTATTCTACAAGGATTTCTTATGAAAATGTCACAACAAAACGAAGTCAACAACATGCCAATGGATACTTTGTAAGAGCATAAACGAAACCGCCCCAAATCCTGAATCCAACGACAATGCCGACAATAGACGGGAGAGGTAGGTTATTTTGATTCATATTGTGTTTAAAGTTTTTTTATTAATATTAAACCCGTTAATTCCATTTCTTTTGTGAAATAATGATTTATGTTATCCCGTCGAAAATAATGCATTCGAGGTTTTACTTGAATAAATATGAAAGGAAGAGGAAGAGAAATACGAATACGAATACGAAGTCATCGACGTATGAATCAGTTTCTACAGTTGCTGTCGAAGCTACTGATATTGCTACAGGTACTACACCTGTCGATGAAGATTTACCACCACCTCCCCCCAAAACCACTGATATTGCTACAACTACTACACCTGTCGAAGAAGAGTTACCACCACCTCCCCCAAAAACGAAAACCATCAAAAAAAGGAAAGTGGTATTTCTAACAAGATCATCCCCTCATGGCCTTTTTCACATGATTCCTAAATTGAGCGTAGAACAGAAGGAAACTGTGAAGCAAATCGGGTTTGGTTCTCTTCTTACATTGGGTGTCTCCAATTCCCCAGGTCATTTTTCGAAATACGTAGTCAGATGTTTCGACCCAGATAAGAGTTCTCTAGTATTGGCCAACGATGATGAGATCCTTATCGATGAAGATCTCGTCCAGCTCGTGTTGAACCTCCCGAGAGGGCCAATGAACGTAGTTGAGTCCGTTGGGGCGGACAAGAATAAGGACCCTAATTTTTTTAATTTCTTGAGGGATGGAGCGGGGAAGAATCAACTTCAGCTCCTGAAACACGTTCTATGATACCCAAGATATTAAGTAACACAAGTGCAAACAACGATTTTAAAATCGACTTTGTTGTCTTTGTTGTCTCAAGTTTTTTATGTCCAGTTCAAAATTCACGAGTTAGGTAAACATGTATTCAAACATATTATATATATTTAATTGTATTTGTGAATACTTACACATGTATATTATTAATTCAGGTTCAAAATTCTCAAATCCTTAATGGATGTTGATAACATAAAGGACCTGAACTGGTGCCACTTCACACTACAACGATTGGTTGAAAGTGTAAGAAATTGGAAAGAAAAAGAAAAAAAAGATAAAAATCCATATTTTGATGGACCTCTAACCCTTTTATTGGTAGATAATTACTCACTTGTATATGATTTATACATATGAAATATTTACTAACATGTTTCCCATTCCTTTATTTCAGATTTGCTACCTAGATGGTGTTTTTGTGAATGATGTACTCCAGCCTTATGAAAGGTCTTTTCCAATCATCTCTTGATGGGATGACATCACATTGTTAACATTAGAAGCTCGCGCAGGTGGTTTTGGACTGGGCAGAGCAAGGGCACACCTAACAGATAAAGAACCTGAGATTCTAGTTAATTTATTGGAATTACTTGAAGATGGTGAACATGTATGTTGAAAGAAGAAATTGACTCACAATTTTCTATACTTTCTTGTTTTTAGACTAAAAATGTATGTTTTTAATAATCGGCAGATGTTAACATCCAAAGTATTGCAAACTTTTAAAGATACATCACAACAACTTAATTACCTATCAAGAGAGTTGAAGAAACGCAACATCGATCCGAAGCCTTTTTTTAGGCTGGTTTTCTGAACCTAAGAGAGTCTGAAGGGTTCATGAAACACGTGAAGGTGAATAATGTTGAGGTTTGTGTAAGTAGGAAAGATCCTCCAAAGGAGGCACTTTGGGACACTTTAGAGAGTGCGGGCTTGAAAATCAATAGTCCCCTGGTTGAATACCTTTGTGAGGATGCAGTTGAGAACAATGAAGATAATCCATCACCCTCTGTTGAACCGAATTATAAGGGTGAACGGAAGGAATAGGGTGAGGAAACCAAAGCTTTCGAAGCTTCTAAAGCTGATAAATCTTCTGAAGATGAAAATGAAGATGAAGATGATGAGGGTGAGGAAACCAAATCTTTAGAAGCTTCTAAATCTGATGAATCTTTTGAAGATGAAGATGAAGATGATGGGGGACACGTCAATATTAGAGACTATCCTAAGAGGAAGATCACAAAAATTCCAGTGCACCTTCAATCCCCTTACATGAAAGTCGTTGCGAAGAAGTTGGACAAAAAAATAACCAACAAGGAACAGAGATTGGCCGATTTTGTGTTTTGTGAAGACCTGAATGAAAAGTAAGTGAAGCATGCTTTTCTAAATTTGAAATATTAAAGTAGTTATGTTTTAAATGAATCTATTTTGCAGTGACGTACTATATGAAGGGTCTCCGGGTAATATGACCCATAAAATATTGCAAACAATGAAAGAGAAAAAATAAGTTGCTAGCGAAGTGGTGGATGCTTGGGCCATACATTTTCACTTCAAATTCAGTAGGTTTCCAAGGCATGAAAAACGAATAATTTGTTTTTTAACAATATCATATGTAAGTATTTCGCTTGTTTTTGTGTTATGTATTGTTACATGTTCATGACTTTGATACTCTAGAGTTTATTTGCAGGTTCATCTGGAGTTTGATTGCACCTCATTTTGCCTTTTCCTTGAAGAAGACATGAAAAACTCCAAAATAACAAAAGAAGACCTAAAAAACGCCGACTTGGTATGTACATAACAATTCCAAGTAACGAGTATGAAATCAAATAATTTGTGTTTTTATTCTTTTTACATATATTCCTATCAGTCGTCCATTCCGAGCATTTCTTTCTTGTATGTGTCAATATTTTTCTTTCCAAAATCGAAATACTAGACAACTCTGGACGTCCGCATAAAATAAAACTTCTGGATAAGTATACCAATTTGATTAACCACATTACTAGTTTTGGGACTTTCTTGGGAGGACTAGGCCTAGCACAACTAGTCGAAAAAATTACAAAATACAGGAGAACGACGCCAAAGCTGGATTGGCAAGACAATACAAACAAAACCGACTGTGGAATATATTTAATGAGACATATGGAAACATATAGAGGATATATGAAGAAGTTTGATATTGACATCACTAGCGACAATGTAAGTGTTAAACATATGTTAGTCTATGAATTTTTTTTATATATGTTCTTATACTTTCTCTTGTTCTTTTGAAGGTCGAAGAAGCTTTAAGTACACTGAGGATCAAATATTTATACAGAGTTCTTATGTCTGACCACAATGTCAATAAGATTAACTTAAAGAAGTTAATCAGATCAAGATTTTAGAGAGTTGTATGTATAAATGGAATTTTAATTAGTGTACTTTCACTTTAAGCACTTATATTTTATTTATGTTTATAATTTTCAATGATTATATTTCACATTCTACTCTTCTCGTACCCATATTTTTAATCGTTACTACCGGACAAAGGTATTGAAAAACATCTCTTCATGAATGTGAAAATATTTATTCCTTCATGAAGCGATTTTAACTTCACAGAAATTATAACATTAACGAAGCTAGCTTCACAATGTTAAGTTTTGAATTTCATAAACGAAACTAGCTTCATAAATTCTGTTTTTAAATTCATAAACGAAGCTAGCTTCATATTTACTTTTTTAAATTCATAAACGAAGTTATCTTTACAAGTTCAGTTTTTAAATTCATAAATGAAACTAGCTTCACAAGTTATGAAGCGATTCTAACTTCACATAAATTAAACTTTAACGAAGCCAGCTTCACAATGTTAAGTTTTGAATTTCATAAACGAAGTTAGCTTCACAAGTTCAATTTTTAAATTCATAAACGAAGATAGCTTCACAAGTATTGTTTTTAAATTCACAAACAAAGCTATCTTCACAAGATGTAACGCCCCTACCGGAGATATGTAAAGATGTTAATTAATGAATGAAAAATCTTTTATTACTTCAACAGTAGCTATTGTCATCATCTATTTAGTCTCTCACTCTCTCTTTCTGTTTTGACTCTCTCATTCCTAAATCTCTACCGGCAAATAAGTTCTTTGACTACCTCATTCATTCACTTCATTCGTTTAGTGTAATACTCATCTTAGGAGGCAGAGATGGACCTAGAGATGTCGGTTTTATCGCAACAACAGTTGGAGCGATACTTAAGTCTGATCAACGATGACCCTATCTCTTTTGGTGTCTATCATGTAGATGAGATTCTACCTCTTATTCGAATAAACGTTGACGACGGAATGATGGCCCACATGCAAAGAAGATGGAATACGGACACTCGTTCTTTTGTCATCGGGGACATGCACATATGCCCGACGATTGAGGACTTTGCTTCAATCCTTAGGTGTGGTAGTCTTTCACTCATGGTTTTTTCTATCAATCTTGAACCTCATTTTGCATTCGAAACTTGCCATAACTTCTATGGTTGTACAATGTTTGGCACTCATGAATTTATCAATATAACAAACATAAATGATTACATTTGGCGTGTCCAAGGAGGTGAAAGGACCATCAGCCACACACAAAGCAAACTAATCATGCTTGTGGTTCTTGCTCATTTTTTTGTGTCCGACTGAAGGACTACGATCTTCGGATAGACTCCTGGAGGTAGTTCATGCACTGATGGGAAATGCCCCATGTTTGGCTGGCCTTGTACTCACTAAGACACTCCTTGGTCTCAACGACTTTATTCCAGACCCAAATAATTATTCCCGTCGTGGATCACCTTTGGTTCTATACCTCTGGTTGTTAGACAAATTACATTGGTTACCTCGTCCTTTAATTCCTTACCCTTCTTTGCAAATCTATAGTTGCAAAGGATTGCTAAAATCGGGATTGAGAATTATATTTCTGATATTCACAAATTCGGTTCATTGTTCCTTGGTATCTCTTTAGCCAAAAGATGTACGAGATGAGGGGTTCTCCATTCATCATTGTGTTGGGCCTAGAAGGATCTACCTCCTACTGTACAACTATCATATATTGACAATTTGGCCTACGGAATCCCCTACCTTCGAATGCACTCAATCCTCTGGCGAACTTGATGCCTATTTCTCTTGATCTTTACCTCGAATACGCATCAATAATGGAGCTTTCTGTTAGAGTTTCATTCCTCAATCGATGAATCAATGCTGTGAATGAAGCAGTTCATCTATACATTCCACCCTTCATTGAACAAGAAGTCGTATCGATGACAGGATCGAATGACGAGTCATCCATTGATGTATCAGATTAGGGCTTAATTTATTTTTGTGAACTGCTTTTTGGTTGCTTAATTTGTATAATAATTATGTAAACAGATTATGAAATGTTTTTGTGTTTTTTTGCACTCAAATGAAAATCAATTGTTGTGAAGTTATTATTCGAATCATTGTCGTTATGAATGATTGCAATATGGATGTCATATTCATTTAAAACTGTAATGTAAAATCTTAATGCATTCTTTTAAAACCCCTTGTGCATTCTTGTAAAAATATAGAACGAAGCTTGCTTCGCTTAATAGTTACCGTTTATAATGATTCAAGCGAACGAAGCTAGCTTCGTTTGTTTGTTAGTTTATTACAGTTAGACAGTGTTAGAGAACGAAGCATACTTCGCTTATTAATTATAGTTTATTTAAATTAATTTGTATTCATAACACGTTCATGTAAAACCCTAAACGCACTCGTGTAAAACCCTAAACACACTTATGTAAAACCCCTAATGATTTAATGTAAAAACATTAAAGGGTTCATGTAAGCACAATGCTTACGTAGAACGAAGAATGCTTCACTTGTTAGTTATGGTTTTCAATGATTTTAGGGAACGAAGCTTGCTTCGCTTGTTAGTTAGTTTATTAAACGAACCTAGTGCTAGAGAACGATGTCTGATTCGCTTGTTACTAATAGTTTACAACGCTTATAGGGAACAAAGTTTGCTTCGCTTCATAGTTTGTTTATTAAAGAGAACAATCTCCATAGAACGAAACTTGGATCTCTTGTATAATAAATCCCATCAATGGTCAATCCGCAATATTGAAGCAAGCTATTGATTGAAAAAACGCCAAATTTTGACTTGTCCCTTCAGCTGACATTTGTACGGATATACAGAGATTACAGAGAAATACATTTTTATATTAAAAATTTTTATATTACAGAGATTACAGATAATAAGATCAAAATATAAATCATTATGAAGAATATAATGATGAGGATGTGAAACTGAAATGTCACATTAATACTTAGCAATTCATGTAAATAAATATATATAATCCTTCCTTTTTATTAGTTATTTTATAATTGACATAATTAAATCTGAATTAAAATATATATAACAATTATTTTTTTTATTGAGATGACGATTCGATATAACGTTAATGTAAAACACAGATGAATATTTTCAAATTAACACACAATCCTTCGTAAATTATTGTAAAATCATAATTATTATAATTATTATCAGATTTGATGAACTACATTCCATTACAACATTTGATAAACAATTCTACATTATAATAATATTCATCTGCATTATAACATTTGATAAACACAATTGTACATTATAACAATATTCATTTGCATCTCCATTGAAGCAACCACAGCGGATCTCACACGGCTAATGAATCCCATCTGTTGAGATATTTCTTACTTGAAATATTTTCCACCCTAGGGAATCTCCTACAATTGGCTTTTCCCACCAGCGGTGGACATGTATCATCTTCATTTGGTTGGTAGTTTCTACTTCAGGTATGAAGATTTTGTAGTCACTGAAGATATTTTCCACCACAACTAGACTCTCTTCATCTTCATTAAAGACGTTTTCCACCACAGAGTATCTCTCAAAGAGTAGATCCGAACAAAATATCTTAAACAACCACACACTCACAACAATGCAAATGCTCAATAATTTCATTTGGACGAAGATGGTTTTAACCCACCTTTATAGAAAAGATTTTTAACGAGTGAATTAGAAGCATTCAGTAGCCCGTGATGAAATATCACATCGGAGGACAAGTCTGCAGTCCTTATGACTCATCATTTATAATCTAAATTTTATTCATGAAAAAGTAAAAACATTAACATTGACTCTTAGGGCTTGTTTGATCTTTGTGTTTTTGGGATAAAACTCAGATTTTATCCTAAAACTCTCGATCTTCCCATCATAAATCAAATCATCCATTTTATTAATTAAAATATCTAAATTACCCTTATTTAAATATTTTATTTTATAATAATAAAAAACTGTATATATATATATATATATTATATTTATTTTATTACATTATAAAATTTATTTTCATAAAAGGAATTAAATTAATAAATTATTTCAATACAAAAAAAATATATTAAATATAAATAAATTTAAAATATAAATAAAATTATAACCTACTATATTATCTAATATACCATTTAAATTTTAAATATATCAACCATCAAACAAGCTCTTAAGGAACAAACAAACGCTAAATATAATAATGAATTGAAGCGCCAAAACATTTTTGTCATGTCAATTCATCTGTCTTGTATTTCAATTCGTAGGACGGTCGTAGTCTGTATACGGCCTAAAATTTCAACTGCTATCATCCAATCAATTGTCAATCTGCAATATTGAATTATATAAAAGATTTCCTGAGCGAATCATGTTTCACAAAATCCAGCGATAACAAGCGAAGCTTTTTCAACCATTCGAGTTTCATTTATTTTTAAAATATTGAATTATATATAAAATTTCCTAAGCGAAGCATGCTTCACATAATTCAACGATAACAAGCGAAACTTTCTTCACCTATTAGAGTTTCTTTTATTTTTAAAATATTGAATTATATATAAGATTTTCTGAGCGAAGCATGCTTCACATAATTCAGCGATAACAAGCGAAGCTTTCTTCACCTATCAAAGTTTCTTTTATATTTAAAATATTGAATTATATATAAGATTTCCTGAGCGAAGCATGCTTCACATAATTCAGCGATAACAAGCGAAACTTTCTTCACCTATTAGAGTTTCTTTTATATTTAAAATATTGAATTATATATAAGATTTCCTAAGCGAAGCATGCTTCCCATAATTCAGCGATAACAAGCGAAGCTTTCTTCACCTATTAGAGTTTCTTTTATTTTTAAAATATTGAATTATATATAAGATTTTCTGAGCGAAGCATACTCCACTCAATCTAAAGTTCATGTAAAACCACAAACGAATTCTTGTAAGAACCTAAACGGCCTCATGAAAATCCATTCACTCTGAACAAGTATTTTGAAAATATAATTTCTCAAGCCCGACTCTGGCCGTTCTACCCCCACGTTACTCTTCTCCGCTCGTTCGCCTACCGTCGTTGTCTCCGTTCGTTTGCCTCTAAAGCTATTTCTCTTTCGGTCTAGATCTTCTACTATTGCGATAATGGTAAGAAGTGTTTAGGGTTTCATGGACTAGTCTTTTCCGTTTTCTTATTTTTATTTGTTTGAATCTAAATGTGAATCTATCATTTTAGAATCAGGATTCCAAAAAGCAAACAGTTTCATATACTGAATCAACGACGGAAGTTAAAACACTGAGGTAATTATACTAATGTTAGAAAATGTACATATTTACTTAATTTCTGATTATGTAGTTCATCAATTGTTTTGTATAAACGTATTACACACATGTTAATGTAGGGTTAAACAAAATAAAAGAAAATTCGAGGCATCAAGTACGCCCTCGACACCATTGGACATACTGGCGACAATTGTTAATGAAGAACTTATTGAGAAACAGGTTAAGAAAAAAAGAAGAAAGACTCGTGATCCTGATGTTGATTTTAAGAGCAGAACTTCTCATTCGGGCCTTCACTACCTGGTTAACAGGTTATCCGAAGAACAAAAGGATGTTGTGAGGGACATAGGATTTGGTTCACTTCTTTCACTGGGCATATCAAAATGCCCACTGGAATTCTCATGGTGCATTGTGAGTCTCTTCAATCCCAGAAGGAGGAGCATCGTCCTACATAGTGGAGAGAAGATTCAGATTGATGAAGAGGATGTTCAATGTGTATTAAACATCCTTAGAGGGGAATTAGAAATTGTATAGTATTTAGGAGTTCGCACGGATGACCAGGATTACAAGGACAATCTTATGGCGTGGAGAAGGAGATGGGGATTCGAGAACAGTGGAGGTCCTTCAACCTATATAATACCGAATAAAATTCTACAGAATACAGCCGGAGACAGTAACTTCAAGATGGACTTCGTTGTGTTTGTTGTATCCTATTTTTTGTGGACTTTGCAAAATCCACAGTGCAGGTATACCCAAACTACCTAGCAGTAATTCTGTGATTTAATTTCGACCTTCTTGTAAAATTAGTTGGTCTTGGTTTGAATCCCACTTCACTGTCATGTATAATGATTTGAGGCTCTCTATTTTTTATACAGATTCAAAATACTCAAATCCTTACAGGATGTATCTAAAATTAAAGATTACAACTGGTGCAAGTTTACTTTAGACGGACTTGTTGAAAGTGTTTATAAGTGGGAAGAATATAAGACATCATATTTCCATGGAGGTAGTTCATGCACTGATGGGAAATGCCCCATGTTTGGCTGGCCTTGTACTCACTAAGACACTCCTTGGTCTGAACGACTTTATTCCAGACCCAAATAACTATTCCCGCCGTGGATCACCTTTGGTTCTATACCTCTGGTTGTTAGACAAATTACATTGGTTACCTCGTCCTTTAATTCCTTACCCTTCTTTGCAAATCTATAGTTGCAAAGGATTGCTAAAATCGGGATTGAGAATTATATTTCTGATATTCACAAATTCGGTTCATTGTTCCTTGGTATCTCTTTAGCCAAAAGATGTACGAGATGAGGGGTTCTCCATTCATCATTGTGTTGGGCCTAGAAGGATCTACCTCCTACTGTACAACTATCATATATTGACAATTTGGCCTACGGAATCCCCTACCTTCGAATGCACTCAATCCTCTGGCGAACTTGATGCCTATTTCTCTTGATCTTTACCTCGAATACGCATCAATAATGGAGCTTTCTGTTAGAGTTTCATTCCTCAATCGATGAATCAATGCTGTGAATGAAGCAGTTCATCTATACATTCCACCCTTCATTGAACAAGAAGTCGTATCGATGACAGGATCGAATGACGAGTCATCCATTGATGTATCAGATTAGGGCTTAATTTATTTTTGTGAACTGCTTTTTGGTTGCTTAATTTGTATAATAATTATGTAAACAGATTATGAAATGTTTTTGTGTTTTTTTGCACTCAAATGAAAATCAATTGTTGTGAAGTTATTATTCGAATCATTGTCGTTATGAATGATTGCAATATGGATGTCATATTCATTTAAAACTGTAATGTAAAATCTTAATGCATTCTTTTAAAACCCCTTGTGCATTCTTGTAAAAATATAGAACGAAGCTTGCTTCGCTTAATAGTTACCGTTTATAATGATTCAAGCGAACGAAGCTAGCTTCGTTTGTTTGTTAGTTTATTACAGTTAGACAGTGTTAGAGAACGAAGCATACTTCGCTTTAATTATAGTTTATTTAAATTAATTTGTATTCATAACACGTTCATGTAAAACCCTAAACGCACTCGTGTAAAACCCTAAATACACTTATGTAAAACCCCTAATGATTTAATGTAAAAACATTAAAGGGTTCATGTAAGCACAATGCTTACGTAGAACGAAGAATGCTTCACTTGTTAGTTATGGTTTTCAATGATTTTAGGGAACGAAGCTTGCTTCGCTTGTTAGTTAGTTTATTAAACGAACCTAGTGCTAGAGAACGATGTCTGATTCGCTTGTTACTAATAGTTTACAACGCTTATAGGGAACGAAGTTTGCTTCGCTTCATAGTTTGTTTATTAAAGAGAACAATCTCCATAGAACGAAACTTGGATCGCTTGTATAATAAATCCCATCAATGGTCAATCCGCAATATTGAAGCAAGCTATTGATTGAAAAAACGCCAAATTTTGACTTGTCCCTTCAGCTGACATTTGTACGGATATACAGAGATTACAGAGAAATACATTTTTATATTAAAATTTTTTATATTACAGAGATTACAGATAATAAGATCAAATTATAAATCATTATTAAGAATATAATGATGAGGATGTGAAACTGTAATGTCACATTAATACTTAGCAATTCATGTAAATAAATATATATAATCCTTCCTTTTTATTAGTTATTTTATAATTGACATAATTAAATCTGAATTAAAATATATATAACAATTATTTTTTATTGAGATGACGATTCGATATAACGTTAATGTAAAATACAGATGAATATTTTCAAATTAACACACAATCCTTCGTAAATTATTGTAAATTCATAATTATTATAATTATTATCAGATTTGATGAACTACATTCCATTACAACGTTTGATAAACAATTCTACATTATAATAATATTCATCTGCATTATAACATTTGATAAACACAATTGTACATTATAACAATATTCATTTCCATCTCCATTGAAGCAACCACAGCGGATCTCACACGGCTAATGAATCCCACCTGTTGAGATATTTCTTACTTGATATATTTTCCACCCTAGGGAATCTCCTACAATTGGCTTTTCCCACCAGCGGTGGACATGTATCATCTTCATTTGGTTGGTAGTTTCTACTTCAGGTATGAAGATTTTGTAGTCACTGAAGATATTTTCCACCACAACTAGACTCTCTTCATCTTCATTAAAGACGTTTTCCACCACAGAGTATCTCTCAAAGAGTAGATCCGAACAAAATATCTTAAACAACCACACACTCACAACAATGCAAATGCTCAATAATTTCATTTGGACGAAGATGGTTTTAACCCACCTTTATAGAAAAGATTTTTAACGAGTGAATTAGAAGCATTCAGTAGCCCGTGATGAAATATCACATCGGAGGACAAGTCTGCAGTCCTTATGACTCATCATTTATAATCTAAATTTTATTCATGAAAAAGTAAAAACATTAACATTGACTCTTAGGGCTTGTTTGATCTTTGTGTTTTTGGGATAAAACTCAGATTTTATCCTAAAACTCTCGATCTTCCCATCATAAATCAAATCATCCATTTTATTAATTAAAATATCTAAATTACCCTTATTTAAATATTTTATTTTATAATAATAAAAAACTGTATATATATATATATATCTTATATTTATTTTATTACATTATAAAATTTATTTTCATAAAAGGAATTAAATTAATAAATTATTTCAATACAAAAAAAAATATATTAAATATAAATAAATTTAAAATATAAATAAAATTATAACCTACTATATTATCTAATATACCATTTAAATTTTAAATATATCAACCATCAAACAAGCTCTTAAGGAACAAACAAACGCTAAATATAATAATGAATTGAAGCGCCAAAACATTTTTGTCATGTCAATTCATCTGTCTTGTATTTCAATTCGTAGGACGGTCGTAGTCTGTATACGGCCTGAAATTTCAACTGCTATCATCCAATCAATTGTCAATCTGCAATATTGAATTATATAAAAGATTTCCTGAGCGAATCATGTTTCACAAAATCCAGCGATAACAAGCGAAGCTTTTTCACCCATTCGAGTTTCAATTATTTTTAAAATATTGAATTATATATAAAATTTCCTGAGCGAAGCATGCTTCACATAATTCAACGATAACAAGCGAAACTTTCTTCACCTATTAGAGTTTCTTTTATTTTTAAAATATTGAATTATATATAAGATTTTCTGAGCGAAGCATGCTTCACATAATTCAGCGATAACAAGCGAAGCTTTCTTCACCTATCAAAGTTTCTTTTATATTTAAAATATTGAATTATATATAAGATTTCGTGAGCGAAGCATGCTTCACATAATTCAGCGATAACAAGCGAAACTTTCTTCACCTATTAGAGTTTCTTTTATATTTAAAATATTGAATTATATATAAGATTTCCTAAGCGAAGCATGCTTCCCATAATTCAGCGATAACAAGCGAAGCTTTCTTCACCTATTAGAGTTTCTTTTATTTTTAAAATATTGAATTATATATAAGATTTTCTGAGCGAAGCATACTCCACTCAATCTAAAGTTCATGTAAAACCACAAACGAATTCTTATATGAACCTAAACGGCCTCATGAAAATCCATTCACTCTGAACAAGTATTTTGAAAATATAATTTCTCAAGCCTGACTCTACCCCCACGTTACTATTCTCCGCTCGTTCGCCTACCGTTGTTGTCTCCGTTTGTTCGCCTCTAAAGCTATTTCTCTTTCGGTCTAGATCTTCTACTATTGCGATAATGGTAAGAAGTGTTTAGGGTTTCATGGACTGGTCTTTTCCGTTTTCTTATTTTTATTTGTTTGAATCTAAATGTGAATCTATCATTTTAGAATCAGGATTCCAAAAAGCAAACAGTTTCATATACTGAATCAACGACGGAAGTTAAAACACTGAGGTAATTATACTAATGTTAGAAAATGTACATATTTACTTAATTTCTGATTATGTAGTTCATCAATTGTTTTGTATAAACGTATTACACACATGTTAATGTAGGGTTAAACAAAATAAAAGAAAATTCGAGGCATCAAGTACGCCCTCGACACCATTGGACATACTGGCGACAATTGTTAATGAAGAACTTATTGAGAAACAGGTTAAGAAAAAAAGAAGAAAGACTCGTGATCCTGATGTTGATTTTAAGAGCAGAACTTCTCATTCGGGCCTTCACTACCTGGTTAACAGGTTATCCTAAGAACAAAAGGATGTTGTGAGGGACATAGGATTTGGTTCACTTCTTTCACTAGGCATATCAAAATGCCCACTGGAATTCTCATGGTGCATTGTGAGTCTCTTCAATCCCAGAAGGAGGAGCATCGTCCTACATAGTGGAGAGAAGATTCAGATTGATGAAGAGGATGTTCAATGTGTATTAAACATCCTTAGAGGGGAATTAGAAATTGTATAGTATTTAGGAATTCGCACGGATGACCAGGATTACAAGGACAATCTTATGGCGTGGAGAAGGAGATGGGGATTCGAGAATAATGGAGGTCCTTCGACCTATATAATACCGAATAAAATTCTACAGAATACAGTCGGAGACAGTAACTTCAAGATGGACTTCGTTGTGTTTGTTGTATCCTATTTTTTGTGGACTTTGCAAAATCCACAGTGCAGGTATACCCAAACTACCTAGCAGTAATTCTGTGATTTAATTTCGACCTTCTTGTAAAATTAGTTGGTCTTGGTTTGAAGCCCACTTCACTGTCATGTATAATGATTTGAGGCTCTCTATTTTTTATACAGATTCAAAATACTCAAATCCCTACAGGATGTATCTAAAATTAAAGATTACAACTGGTGCAAGTTTACTTTAGACGGACTTGTTGAAAGTGTTTATAAGTGGGAAGAATATAAGACATCATATTTCCATGGACCACTAACGTTTCTTTTGGTGAGTATAGAAATTTATTTGCTGTAGGTTCTAGCTTAATAATTTTTCATTGAGTTTAACGTAATATATATATTTGTTTATGCTAATGTATCATTTGTGCTACTTGGACCGGGTCGTTGAGTACAAGGTAAATAGTCAGATCTCAAGGACTTTCCCTATTTTGGGATGCTGGGACGACCAGAAGATGTACGACATGGTTGGTTATGAGGCTGCCCATGGGGGGTTTGGACATGGTAGGGTCATTGCTCGCATAACCATTCCGAATGAGCAGCCACCGATTCAAAAAACTGTGGAGCCTCCACTAGAACAAGCTGGGAATGACAATACATCAAATATTACTAAGCAACCACCGATTCAACAAAATGTTAAGTGTCATACTGAGCATTCTAGGAGTGACTATACATCCAATCTTGCATCATGTTTGAGGAAGGTTGTGGCTGCTTCAGAATAATTGGCCAGAGAGTCTAAATATCTAAATGAGATGCACCACATTAATGCAATTGAACTTGTACAATTTGCTTTTGAGACATTTACCACTGTTGTAAACTACCATTCAATCCTGAGGGAAGGCTTAGCAAGGAGCTTAGACCAGACAAAACATCATCAACCAAGAGAACAAGAACATCCTCCCACAACCCAAGCCAACAAGAACACCATTACTCTCAAAACCGAATCCAACAAGAACATCATTCCTCCCACAACCCAAGCCAATAAGAATAGCATTACTCCCAAAACCGAATCCAAAAAGAATATCATTCCTCCCACAACCCAAGCCAACAAGAACACCATTACTCCCAAAATTGAATCCAACAAGAACATCATTCCTCCAACAACAAAACCAATACTCCCACAAAAGAAGCCAACAAGAACATCATTACTCCCACAACAGAAGCCAACAAAATCACCATTACTCCCACAACAGTAGCAAACAAGAACACCATTACTACCACAAACCAAGACAACAAGAACACCATTATCCCAACAATCCAAGACTTGTCTCCTACCAAAATTTATCAACAAACAGATATTGGACCATCGAAGGCCTTAAATTTGTGTAGAAAACTCCCCCGAAATTTGAAAACCGATTGGTTAAGCGAGGTTATCAACACCGAAATCAACAACAACTCTCCTTCATTGTCAATAGTAAAAACTGAAGAACAATGCATCTCTAGTCTACCACCGCCACTTAAACCTACATTGTCTGGTCTACCAAATAATGATGGAAGAATGAAGGAATGGCTTGAAGGATTAAAATTGCCTCAAGTATTGAATACCCCCTTTTTCGATAAAATGTTTATGGATGTCAAGAAAATATCAAACATTCAAAAGATATTTGTAGGGTTCATATTTGCTAAAGGACTTGAAAAAAGGTAATGTTTCCTCTACATTCTTACTTATTCTGAAAAAATATACTTTGTACCTCATTCTGAAACATATTTTCTGGTCTTATGCAGTGATATGTTATTTTTTACTAATGAACTCACTCTCCACCTGACGCGCGTGGACATACTTTCAATGGCTGATCAATAGTAGGTAGACAGTATGATTATTGATGTTTGGTCATATATGTTGAACGACATTTGTAGGAGAAATTTAAAACGTACACACAATAACATTTTCTTCATAATCGTGCTCACCGTAAGTTGTACTAACACTATTGTTTATCAATTATGTTATTTGTGTTATAATAGAGAATATGCTGTAAACATCATTTTTTGCAAATGGGATTACTTCGAAAGAGAAATTTGATTTGAGGTGCTGTCGTGAAGGTCAGCATTTTAACGTTTCGAAACTAGACCTCTTAAATGTGAACCTTGTAAGTAAATCTCTCGTTGTGATATCATTTAATAGCATGTACACCTCTATGTAATCTTATTTGCTTTAATTTTATTTGCAGATGTTTTTCCCAATCATTGATGACTCCCATTTTTACTTGGTTTGCTATAACTTCATAGAAAAGGAAATTCAAGTAATTGACAATAGGGATGCACCTATGCAATCGCCCTTCGAGAGAAGATATAAGAATGTCCTAATTTTGGTAATACACTAAAATTTGATTTTCAACATGTTCAATCGCAATTAATTTTTTCTCTTATTTACATTACATCATGTTGTTCATTATGTACCAGGATGGCTACATTAAACAATATATGAACAACGTAGACCCCGTTCTTGGTATAAAGTATGGCAATTTGGAAATAAAATGTTTGAAATTGTCATGGCAGGATGCCAAGAATTATAATGATTACGGAGTTTTTTGCATGAGACACATGGAGTCATATGAAGGTCAAATCAAGGGTTGGAGAAGTGGCTTCGACGTTAAAAAAATAGTGTGCACACAAATAAAGACCTTGAGGATGATATATAGTTGGCGTATCATTGGGTCGGATCTCAACAAAATAAGGAACAAGGTCTACGAGGACTGCAATAAATGGCTCAGTGGATGAATTTGAAAATGTATACAGATTGTGAAATTAAAATTTTCATATAATTTTACTTGACATTTTTACATTAATGAAAATATATACAGATTGTTTTAAATGAAATTTGTTTTTTGTTAATTAATTTGTTTTCAAGACTGTAACATTCATGTTAAAATGTCTTCACATGAATGTGTTGGATGTGTTACATGAACATGTAGGTATAACAAAAATAATTGAAGCGAAAGAATCTTCGCTCGATATCGTATCTCTCGCTTCCTTATTACATTGCCCTTAGACAAAGAATGTTTCGCTCGATACAGAAGCGAAGCATGCTTCACTGAAAACTGTATTTCCATAATTTTTACATTACCCTGGACGAAGAATGTTTCGCTCGATACAGAAGCGAAGCATGCTTCACTGACAACTGTATTTCCATAATTTTTACATTGAACCTGGACGAAGAATGTTTCGCTCGATACAGAAGCAAAGCATGCTTCACTGAAAATTGTATTTCCATACTTTTTACATTGCTCTTGGACGAAGAATGTTTCACTCGATACAAAAAGCGAAGCATGCTTCACTGAAAACTGTATTTCCATAATTTTTATATTGCACTTGGACGAAGAATGTTTCACTCCATACATAATAAAACGTATATGTAAAAATGAATGCTTCATTTCTGGTTGACATGAACTGCTCAATAGGTTTTCATTCATTTGGTCATTTTTTACATAAACCCCTCATGCATACATTCTACCTTCTTCATGGTTTCAAATCAAATTTACATACAAATACATTTCAGTTTTCACATAAAACTAGAATTCGATAGTTGAGATGATAAAAGAACAGTGAATGGAGTATCGGCGTCCATGCTGAAACTTTCGTCCCATTGTTAAGGAGTTGAGAATTGAGTAGTTGTTGTTGGCATTACATTTGATGGCTGGAACGGTATAACAATTTAAAGGTTGTTAAAAATGAAGAATAATAACCCAATTATTATTAAAGTAGTTAAGTCAGCAAATTCATACTGAATTTATTGGTGATTCGCTTGTTTTTCTTGTTGATTTTCTTTTTTCTTGAATTCTTCTCTAGTCCACATTTCCTTCTCTTACCAGACTTTGTTGTCTTAATAGTTTTGATTCCTTTCGCTCGAACATGGGCACCCTCGGCAGGACATGATACAACTAGTGGAGTTTGCATATTTATATCCTCTTGTAATTTTTTATCCACAAACTTACCCTGGCTAAGCATAATTTCTTTCACATGCCTATACATGTCATCTCTTTCTTTTGCCTTTGTAAATAAATGCATGGACAAGCCACACAAATCTCTGTATCTTATGTTTTGAAGCTCACTCGGATCAATTACTGTTGTCCACCAGTGGATCAGTTCCAAAAAATCCATCTTTTGCTGTTCTTGTCCATCTCTTTAATATCAACGCGGGAGGAATCTTCAACACATCAATCGTCGTGAAAATCTTTAGAATGTGAGCACACAAAATCCCACCAAATTCGAATTTACAGCAGCTACACTCGATATTATCATTATTCTTATGAGCTGTAACTGTATGAGAGTATCTCCTAGTGTGGAGGGTTACTTTATATTTTCTGTGTGTGTCGACATCCTCTAACAATTCTACACCACAATCATGCGACATAAACCATTGTTGTTCAAAGCACTTAAATACCTCTGGAGTGTAAACATTGCATGCATCCTTTAAGATCAAAACTAGATAGTTCAGACTTGGTTGGATGATAAATAATTTGAAATTAGCCTTCAACACATCATATCTTCTTTCGTCGATTAGTCTTTCAAAGTGTTTGAAAATTTCTAAGAACTTGTGTTTGTAGGAGCAATATCTTTTCAACACACTGTTCATGCTCTCACTTCTCTGTATTGTTATCATATCAGCACAAAACATATGTCGTCCATACACTAATGCCCACTTTCGCCTAATGCAAAACATACGTTTCAACCAGTCGTTGTTTTCAAGCCTGTAGTTTGTCAACATTTGATTCCAAGCTTCAAGAAACTCTATCTCTTCTTCAAAATCATATATACATGAAGAAAAATCCTTCGAAAATTCTCTGAAATTATGAAATACGGAACTTAGATGTATGGCTGCATTTTGAAATATGTGCCAAATACATAGACGATGATTTGTTTCGGACCATGTAGACTCTAAAGCCTTAGTCATGGCCGCGTCTTGATCTGTAATAATGGTTTTAGGTTTTTTCTCACCCATAGCTGTGGTGAAAGTCTCAAACAACCATTCAAAAGTCATAGCAGTTTTATCGTATAATAGAGCTACACCAAAAATAATAGATTGTTTATGATGATTCACACCTACAAAAAGCGCAACTAGACGACCTTTCTTATTATTCTTGTAGGTCGTGTCAAAACTAACAACGTCTCCGAAGTATGAATAATCAGATCGCATGTTCAAATCACACCAAAAAATATTCGTTATCAAATCGTCCACATCAAGTTGAAAAACATTATAAAAACCTGGATCATACTATTGTTTTTTTGTAAATACTCTAATACACCCCATGTATCCTCAAAATTACAGTCTCTAGTTCTTTTCATTCGCAAGTAATTTTTATAATCCTTAGGAAGAAAACCAAGATTTTCCTTTCCATCGATTTGTTTGGACATTAGAGCATGGTATGCCTTTAGAGGTATTCCCACATGAGTGGCAATCTCGATATGTAAGCCTGTAGCTGCAGAAATATTCCTATGGCATCTATACAGGTGAGTTTTCTTTGGACTTGCAAGAGGATGACAATGCTCACTAATAAAATTTATCACTTCAAACTTTCCATTCTCTACCATTTTTATCCTCAATTTCGCTTCACAACCGAACCTCGTCAAAGAACGGCTACGTTTCACATAAACATCTCGTTTATCTTTTCCCCGTTCACCCTGTGCACTACAACAAAAAACTCTAGCATGTATTTTATTATCTTTATCAACATGTTTTGAACTGCGCCTTATACCAAACCCTATTAGTTTAGCGTATGTTAAATAGAATTCGTAGACATCTTCTTCACTCTCAAATTTCCGACCTAAATGTGGAATCAAGTTGGCTGCGATGTCCTCCAAAGGTTGGCCATTTTCATCAAAATTCAATTGACGCTGACAACTAGCAGATTCGCTGGTAAATTATAGAACAATGAGAAAATAAATATTGGTCTCAACAAAACATAAAGATGCTTATAAAATGAATGAAATATAAGTGAAGAGCACTTCACTTCACTAGTATTCACAGCAATCCTATAAGTGAAAAGCGCTTCACTTCACTAGTATTCACAGCAATCCTATAAGTGAAGAGTGTTTCACTTCACTAGTATTCACAACAATCCTATAAGTGAAGAGTGCTTCACTTCACTAATATTCACAGCAGTTCTATAAGTAAAGAGTGTTTCACTTCACTAGTATTTACAGCAATCCTATAAGTGAATAGCGTTTCACTTCACTAGTACTTACAGTAATCTATAAGTGAAGAGCGCTTCACTTCATTAGTATTCACAGCAATCCTATAAGTGAAGAGCGCTTCACTTCACTAGTATTCATAGCAATCCTATAAGTGAAGAGAGTTTCACTTCAATATGAATGAAAACATCTTATAGTATTATAGAAAAAAACACAAAAATATACCTTAAATCATGATTATCATTCTCGTTCATGTGGATTCCTTCCTGATAATTAACAAGAACAGAACATTTTGAGTCAAGTATTCAAAAATCAAACAAAACGTTATGGAAAAAACTTGAGAAGAAGATGACATTCAAAAACATATTATTGTCACTCCCAAATTTTAATTTAGGAAAATGGATTGATTATCATGAAGTATATCTTTGGCGAAGATAAGGTCAAATACTACTTCTCAGACCAGAGAGAGAGAAAATCGTACAAAGCTAGCCGGCATGGCTGCATGGCAGAATTAAATGAAAATAGGTGTTAGGTGGGGTGAGGTGACTTGATAAAAATAATTTTGGATTTTAATAATTAAATGAATAACATTATAAATTAATATTAATCAATGTCAAACGCTTGATCAGATAACGAAGATTGCTTCACAATATTTGACAATTGAAAAACATGTATATCACATCACATTTAATTGAGATTTGTAAATACTTTAGGTGCGCTGGCTGCATAGATTGCTATGTATTTAATACAAATTTATACTTTACTTAAAATGACATGATTATTTCATGTTCAAAGATTTCATTTTTGGTAATTTTTATATTACAAACTCATTCCATTGCTCATATAATTTAAATACTACTACAATCTTATTAAGAACCAAAATATGAAATCTAAAATCACAAAGAAAACAAATTCCATTAGGAATGCAAATATTCAGTATTGTCAATAAAACAAGTCTAAGGAAACAAAGGATGCAAATCACAAGCAACAATAGATTCAAGCAAGCTTGTGTGAGGAACACCATATTCATTCAAATATGGTGGCAAAGGATCCACTACCTTAAATATCCAAATGACTTCGTTAACATCGTGCCTCGTCTCATCGTATACTACTCTAGTTTTGTCGTCCTCGGGCTCAACAAATGAATTCTCTATTTCTTTAGTCGTACCTCCTCCAGCAATTACAAACCCTATTAGATCTTGTTTGTAAGCCGGGATGAAATTCCCTGCAAAAATAAAAGTGTAACTGTCGAACAGTTTCGGCAGCTGAAAAAAAAACAAAGCATTTTCAATTATCATCGAGAATAATGAAGATATAGAGGAGGAATCAGACCAAACTTACATTGTTCAAATACCGCATTCTTCCAGCTCTTAGACCGCCCACAGCCCCATGATTATCTTGTTGCACCTCGTACGGTTCCTCATCAACGTAACATTTTGATCTCATTGATGATTTTATTCATGTACAAAAGCAAATAGTATTTAGTTTCATATATGTGAAAATGAATATTGCGTTAAAAGTTAAGACTAACAGAGTCTCACAATCAATTGTAAGGACCCATCTCCCGTTCAATATTGCCTTCAATACTTTGATAGTTCGACCACATCCACTATTAGCATCAGTGGAAGTTATGACGTGGGTTACATCGTCTCGCCACCTCATTGTCACTGTGGCATCACATGTGTTAGCATATTGAACCATTAACTGCTGTGTAAGAACAATAATATTATCTCAGACAAACATGACAATGAAAACTTACACAATATGAACAAAATGGATATAGGTCAAGAATAGTACTATATCTTCACTTGTTAATTGATTTGGGTATAAAATTCAGTCTTTGCCAAAAGTGTTTTGGATGATTGCGTTGTTGGTTGTCTGCACATGAAAAAAGACAGTCTTTGTTAATAAATACTAGGGTTTCGTGTAAATAATATACACAACCCTAACCTTATGTACGTTTTCCTAAATACGAAGGATTTTCATTGAACGTGACATTTTCGGAGTAAGGTTTCCTAAATATGAACGAGATAACGACCTCCCATAATATAATCCTAGGGTTTAGTGGTTTTATAATCCTAAATATGAAAAGTTTACTATTTTGGTGTACGTACCATTGTCGAGACGTCAAGATCTTGCTTCTGGTCTGGTAGACGGGGAGCCAAATGCGAATCACCGTGAAAGGAGGCAGAAACTTGAAGAGAGAGAGATGAATCAGGTAGAAGTGTTTATACAAAAATCATATTATGGTTTATATATATTAAAGTTGTTAATCAAAGTGAAGTAGGCATCGCTAAGTAACTCTTGAAGCGAAGTATGCTTCACTGAAAAGCGTCTCTCCATGGAACTTGGGTGAAGAAGTCTTCTCTCGAAAAGCGTCTATTCATTCCATTTTACATGACACCTAGGTTGGGCGAAGAAGTCTTCTCTCGAAAAGCGTCTATTCATTATTTTTTACATGGGACCTGGGCGAAGGAGTCTTCGCTCGAAAATATTCTATTCGTTACATGGCGCATGGGCGCAGTATTCTTCGCTAGATTCTCTAGACATATAAAATAATTGAAACGAAGTATTCTTCGGTGTAAAGCGTCTCCTCGTAAATAAAATTTTAAATATTTTTTAAAAAAAAATAAGTAATTGAAGCGAAGAATGCTTCACTAAGAAGCGTCTATTCGTCAATTTATTAATTTTTAATTTAAAAATATTTTATTTTTATTAATTTTTTTATATACATAAATGAGTAAGTGTAAACGGTCTTTTCATGGGTGTGTTGAGGGTTTTACATGAACGTTAGAGTACGTCAGTGTATTAAAATAATTGAAACGAAGTATGCTTCGCTGCAAAGCGTCTCCTCGAAAATAAAAAAATTTAATATAAAAACAAGTAATTGAAGCGAAGTATTCTTCGCTGCAATGCGTCTCCTCGTAAATAAAATTTTTAAAATATAAAAATAAGTAATTGAAGCGAAGTATGTTTTGCATAATGTTATTTTTAATAAATTTTTTAATTTTTAATCTAAAAATAATTTATTTTTGTTAATTTTAGTATTTACATACATGAGTAAGTGTATTTACATAATAGGTAAACGGTCTTTTTATGGGTGTGTTGGGGGTTTTACATGAACGTTAGGGTATTAAAAACTTTTGAAGCGAAGTATTCGTCGATCAAAAAGCATATCTTCATTCCGTTGAACGGGGCGCTTGGGCGGCGTATGCTTCACTCCTTACTACTTCTCTCCATTCCTTCTTATATGGCACCTGGAGAGAAGTTAGCTTCGTTAGTAATAATATATCTTGATTCCTTTTGACCTGGAAGCTGGGGGAAGGGAGCTTCGCTCGTAACAATATATCTTCATTCCTTCTTACATGGCGCCTGGAGAGAAGTGAGTTTCGCTGGTAACAATATATCTTGATTCCTTTTGACCTGGAAGTTGGGGGAAGAAAGCTTCGCTCCGTACGTTAACTAGACATTCCGTTAACGGTGTATAGGGTGAACTCGGAATGAAACTCGGGTTCTGGATTCTCCCTCCCTCCTCTTCAACCCATCTTGATTTATTAATATAATAATAATCTTGCATTTTAATTGGTCCGCAACAGGGGAACACGACAATTGGTAGCAGAAGATTCAGGTTCACTTTTAGTCGCATGAAAAGTGTGGGAGAGAAATAAATTACAAAATAAAATGTAAATATAAATTTTTTATGAGATGGTCAAAGATTTATAATAGAGATTGACGTATAAAGCGAGCACGAGGGATATAACGTCGATGCCCTTTTTCGAGTGTAACCAAATATCAAACCTAATTCGAATCTCTTTATTTGCGATTTTCATGTATTATCTTTTTTTCTAGGATATTTGCGATTTTCATGTATTATCTTTTTTCTAGGATTCTTATAAATAAAAACGAGTGATGAAACTTATAAAGTCAAAACCGTCTAGGTGGTTGAGTCATATATTTTATTTCTCCTCTCATTTTATAAGACGACCTCCGAAGTCCGAAGAGTATTGCATTTTCATTTTTTTACAAAAGGTGGGAGGAATTTAGGACGTTATAATATATATAAAAGTTTATAGGATTAAATTGATTGTTTTTGTTTTTTTTTCTAGACAAGAATTTTTTTTATTAAAACTAGCACAAATAAATCATATATTTTAGAAGATTATATATATATATATATATATATAACTTCAGTTTAAATCACCGTTAATTTATAGAATGACTTGTCTATAAAATCTAAAATGATTAAATTTAAAAAATAATATATATAAGGCCTTACCTTTATGTATTACATTAGCACATAAGTTTTATTTTACATGTTTTATTCATTTTCAAGTTATCATCATTTTTAGAGTTTCAATACCATTATAACAAACTCATTTCTCAACACATGTGTTGTTATTTTACTCTAGATTTCACTTTGAACAAAAACATAGTTTGACATTTTTTCATATTTATTTTGTTCCATAGGTAATGGTTCAACCCATAAATTAACAAATCGTTTAAAACATGTCACATAATTGGTTGTGCGTCTTAAATGTTATAACTCATCTGTTAAAAGATCAGTTAATTATATAGGCTTCTAAATAAATAATATTACATAAACATAATACAAACAGTTACTCTCATAAAGTGAGAGTTAGCAACCACACTAATGCAAAAGGTAAGTTCACACATGTACATAAGGGAATTGGTCTAATAAGTAACAGAAAAGGAATTCGAAAAAACAAGCGCTTTGGCTGGACGAGTTCTAGAGGAATATAATTTGTAATATTGCCAAATGATTGAGTATCCAGGTGTCAAATGTTTATAAAGGGGGGAATAAACGATCATGAAGAACTCGTACGCATGTACAAAAGGGATTTTGTCTAATAAGCAACAGGAAAAAACAAAAAAGGAATTCGAAAAAACAAGCAGTGACTTTGGCTGTGTGAGTTCTATAGGGAACACAAGAGTTGCAATATAGTCAGATAATGAGTATTCAGGTGTCAACTGTTTATAAAGGTTGAATAATCGATCATGAAGAAGACTCTGCAAGGCGGTATATTGTGATCTCCTGCTGCTTAAAGTACCGACGATCTTCTTCATCGACTAGAACAAGGTTCAAATAATATTTCACGCTGAATTTGTTGTTGATGTTGCGATGTGTTGGCGTCAATTCATAAGGGCTGAGGAATAGTCTGATTGGAATCGATTCACCTGCCAAAGTAGGCAAATTAAAAAATATACATATTACAAACCATTCATCAGATCATTCTTGATTAAGCTTGGTATGAATAGGCGCTCAATGTGATGTGATTGTGGAGCCTAAATTGGGCAAGAGAAGAAAAGAGTTTTTAACCTTAACATGAATAGATGATCAATGGAAGAAGGTTCAATGTTAATGTGGAGCCTTCATTGGGCAAGTTGAATAGCGATGATCAAGCCGTCTTAACGTCACATTACAAAAATTGACTGACAATAGTTTTATTTATTATTATTTGTTTATCTTTTTAAATTTAGGATGCTAGCAAGACCTCACAGTCATAGATCTCCACTTCAACTTAAAGCGTTTGAAGTGGAGATCAAACCGTGACCATTAGTCTCTTAGACACTCTGGTCACCATAGTGGGTTAAAATTTACTGACAATAGTTTAAGTTAAAATTTATAAATTAAGCGAGGATTAAACTTTGACATGTCCAAACTAAATTTGTATGTTGCCCAAAACCTAAATTCGAGCTCATCTTACCAACAATAAAAACCAGAATTATTACTCTCAACATAGCAGGCAGATAGGCCAGATGATTAAGCTTTGACATGTCCATACAAAAGATAGGGTTAGGATAATTGAATAAAGAAGAATTGAAGACGAAGAGATGGGACATCTAGTTGTTATTTTCTAACAGTTATGAAGCGGGGTAGATTAGTATAAATAGAGGATGACAGCAAAAAAAAAAAAAAGTATAAAAAGAGGAAGACTTGTTAGAACTAGTTATGCTGAAAATTAGTTGTTGACTCTATTATCTCTACTCATATTTCTATCTTCTCTCATCTCAAGTTATATCTCAACCCTAGTAGTAAGGGTTTTCTCTTCTCACCTATACCTCAATTATCTCTCAATTCTATGAAATCAAAATCTACTTATCATCTCAATTCTAGATCTATATGGATCTCAATTCTAGATTGATATGTCAAGGTTGTCAACCTGAACAAATGGTCATTTTGGAGTAAGGCTTTCATAGATTCTTGCCTATTGTGCTCTATGGCGAGGATCTAGATTTCAGTTATAATAAAAATCTTTTACCCTACAAATGTAGAGATTATGTAAAGGTACAATAGACAACAAAATAATCCAAATGATAACTCCCACATACCTCTCACAGGAGCACCATCCATCAATTCAAACTTTGCTAGTGTCTCTGTCTCAACATGGGTATTGGCCCCTGATCCAGTCGATTCTCTTCGCCTGATTTCAAGATCCATATTTTTAATCTTGATTCTAACAAGAAGAAAATATATCTTTCCAATGATGACATCTTTCAAATGGTACCTGCCAGTAGAGGATAGGAAATAGGAAATTCTCAGTATTCCCATAATCTGTAACAAAATTTGACCAGACCAGACTCCATGGTTGCAACTTGATCAGGCCAAGGGACAATAGTTCGTCTCGGAAAGTATTATAAAATCTTGCCGGGGTCTAAAACATAATCTTTCAATCACACAGTTGTATCTATGTAATGAATTATTGATAGCATAGGGAGATGTTTGATGTATATTTTTTGAATCAACGAGAACAAACCAATATTTCATCACCAATCACTTCTTACATCAAATTCTCAATTAAAATATTAAAATACCCTTAATTTGTTCTTTATAACATTTTAAAATATTAAATAGTAAAATATTTTGTTCATTTGACCCAAAAAATCCATGTTTTCAAAAAACAATAATTTCCCCCCAAAACAAAAGAACCGATTATTTCAAAATAACCCTAGATCAAACAAGCCTAAGGACATAGGTTGAAGAATTCCAGAACCTTGCAATCTGATCAATCATAAGATTGGCCAATAAATTTCCAGACATGTAGAGCTAGAGACTAAAAAGAAGCCACAACCAAGGCAGCAGTATATTGTATTTCTGGAAACGGAAATTTACTTTTCCAAACTTACTTGCTTTTGTTATATTCAAACTCTATATGAAGGCAATCTTCAATTCCAACTTCCATCTGCAACACAAAAATCAGTGACACTCATTCATGAAGATGCTGGAAATAATCGCTACAAGGCGAGTTTAAAGAATTGTACACAATAATTATGTTAAAGTATGTTTTGACAAGTAATCATTATCAAAAGAATCACATAAAGTGGACAGGATCCTGTAAATGCTGTAAAAGGGACAAAGTTATCCAAACCATTCTATTTTCAATACAGTTATGGACTCATTAAATACTGACCTTAATACTGTTATTAATGGGCGAAGGAGGACTGTAATTGCGAACCTAGTTCAAGCAATAGAAAGAAGATCAGCAAATAAGATATAAAGTATCCACTATAATGCTCAATGAAGATAGTAAGGGTATGAATCTAAACTAACAAAGAAATTAACTTTTGATAAAGAAAAGAATCAAAGATAGACAGTGCAAACAGAATATCAACATAGAGTAATGAACAGAAACAGTTTATATTCAAAATCAGTAAACAGATGAAAAATAAAGTTCATGAAACTAAAAGAGAGATAGATTGACCCTTAATCCATGTAGGTGACAGTAAGACGATGAACACACATTTTCGACAAACTAGAAGCACTCCCCTGACAATCCTTATAGAAAACGGATTTAGCATGCTTGGAAAGAAAGCCCTTTACAGCTGTTAGCAAGGGAATGCCAACAAAATTTATGCATCGATTTAGGATACAAGAATAGACCGAGGCAAACATAATCAAGGGCTTTGGTGATTCGAAGGCCTAGTTGGAAGGAGTCTTAAGTAGTTTATAAGAAAGATTATGCCACGTTAATTATATGGGGTACACCTAAGGGCGTAGGCAAGCAATTACTGAATAAAGGCAATGTAACTGGGAATAAAGAGAAAGGGAAGAGATACAGCCACTCAACTAATCAATTCATAAGGGTCATAGACTACTTTGTCATTGACTGCATTAGAGAACTCCTTGTCTAAAAGAATTCTTTTGTTGTCCGAATAACTTGCCGACGGATATTATTGATATACCAATTTACACCATAAGATGAAGATGAGACCTAGAGACCAAGGGAAGTATGAGAAAGAAAGGAGAGAGATAGAGACACTAAATTAATCAATTCATATCATACCTACTAATGGTAATATCTCTCATAACTTCCTTTACTTCCACTAACAGTTACATAGCCTTTATTCACTAATTACTAACAAACGCCTTACGGTGTACCCTTGTTATTACACGTGACAGATTATGGTGCTGAAATTCAGACACATCCCCCATTTGGAGACACTTATAATTTTTGTATTCATCCAGATTTTGACTTTTGGCAGTAGTGCTCTTGTCCACTTGGTTGCTGATAAGCTAAGATTATTTTTTGTTGTTGTAGTCTTTGAGTAGGAAACTGGTGAACGTGATCATCTGTGATATCATCTAGTATCTCCAACTGCACTTTTTCTTAAGAGAAAAAGAAAATAGGAAACTATTTTCAGCCTATCTGTGGTGGCCTCATAGTATACTATATTATTCCCCAATTTTTAAAAAAATGAAATTTGTATGCTGATGCACCAAAACAGGGTTTAATATTTCATGGAACCTGTTATTATTCAATGGTAGTAACAAAATGTTTGGGATTTTTACAGAAAGTGCTGCAATAACTTGAAAACAAGGGAAAAATAAAAAGAAATTAATGTACCACAAAATCTTGATATTCTGTAATGCTGCCAGCATAACCACGGTTGATTGTCACTTTAAGAACATACCTGAATAAAATATAATCATGAGAAATGCAAAAGTGAATAAAATGTCAAAGCTGGGTTGATTGTCACTTTAAGAACATGCCTGAATAAAATATAATCATGAGAAATGCAAAAGTGAATAAAATGTCAAAGATTCTCGGCAGTCTAATAAGATGGAATGATTACTTCACTCAAACAATTTTAGTAACTTACCCTTTTACACTAGAATATAGAATCTATAAACTTCTGAAATGGAATGACTACTCCACTCAAACAATTTTAGTAACCTACCCTTTTACACTAGAATATAGAATCTATAAACTTCTGAAAGGCTGTAACAACAAAAAAAAATATCAATTGATCCTTCTCATATATTGTGATGGTTAAAACCATTAGCAAGAATAAACCAAGAAAGAGATGGGATAAAAGTGTAATAGAAGGAGATGTGGTAATGAAATATTTATGTGAGAATAGATTGAAAAGTGATGGAAATCATAGATTGCCTTGTGACTACAATCACATTTGAACATAATAAACCTAACCATACTTTTACCCATTATATACTATTCTTAATGGGCCTAACAATAACATCAAAATGCCCCAATGGCCTTCGAAATATAAATAACACATGACAATGCTCCCCACTTATGAAATTCTTGTCCTCAAGGAACATCCACATGAGAGTCCCGACCAAGTAATATAGTCACATATGTATCTATTATAGATCATAATAATATGATAGGATGACTCAAACTACAGTGTTTTGGAAACTGACAAAATAAAAGAAGAAACAAAATAAAGAACACGCTAAATAATTTGATAACAAAGTTCGTTCAAATATGCACTAAGAGTATCAATTAATAATAAAGAAGAGATACAAATTTTGGGTGCAACAAATCAAAGGAAGAGAGTTTCTTTTATGACTATAATACTTCCCTCACTCACATCATCTTTCGATTTGGGATTCTAATTGTAAGGAGAGTTTCTTTTATATAGTAATAAATTTCACTCACTTCCATCATAATCCGATATGTGCTTTCTAATTGTGCCAAAAAACAGCAAATCTCCACGTTGACACAATATTTAATACAAATCTTCATCATTAAAAAATAGTTCTTAATTGCTTCCAATTGACGCATTTCAGCGCCGACTCAAACACACAAGATATTTACAAAATCTAAACAATGTTTAAATTTGATTTTTCTCATATATTTCATCTCGAACTCTTTACTCGATTGAGCCTTCAATTTGTCAATTTTCATATTGGATCTTTGATGCTATTAACATATCATCAACGTACAAAAATAGATAAATATAAGACTTATCTTGCAGTTTGCGCAAATACATACAGGAATCGAATTTGCTTCTTGTGTACTTGTGGTCCATCATAAACTTGTCAAATTGTTTGTACTATTGTCACGACGATTGTTTCAACCCGTACAATGATTTGTTCAATATCTAGTTAAGCTAGCTCCAAATTTATCTACGCTACTAAGGTCAGCAAAATTCTAATAGAAGAGTGTTTAACAGAATGATAAAATACCTTATTATAATCAACTCCTTTCTAAGCGTAATCTTTAGCTAGCAATCTTGTCTTATATCGAACATCAATTTTTTCGGAAAATTCTTCTTTCTTAGCAAAGATCTATTTACAACCAATAGCATTTTTCCATTTCGGTAGATACGTCAACTTGCATGTCTCATTCTTCTGAAAAGATTGCACATCATCTTCCATAACACCTTTCCATTTTCAGCACGTCGAATGACATCTGAAAAGTTGGATGGAACATCATTTACGACTAGAAGTGCATAGGTCGTCATGTCAACAAACCGAGTTGGATTTTGAATAACTTGTCTTAGTCTGTTCACAGCAATTGATTTACGTTGTTATGAAAGTTCTTGGGCCGGAACCTCTTCTTCATCAAGAGTCACTTGTAGTTGGGCTTATCTTTATATGTTCAAACTTCACATGTTGTGGAGTACAATCATTTTGTCTGGTGTTACCTTATTAAACATTGAAGATTCATCAAAAGTAACATCTCTATTGATAATGATTTCTTTGCATCCAAACACCAGAGGCGATCTTTAACTCGAGTAGTAAATCTCATAAAGAGAGTTTTCTTTTCTTGTGAATCTAACTTTGATTCAATAACATGATAATATGTTATAAAACCAAAAATAACAAAGAATCATAATCAGTTGTAATTTTTCAGACCATACCTCTAATGGAGATTTGCCACCAAGGGTAGAAAATGGTAGGCGATTTACCAAATGTTGAGCGTATGTCACATCTTCTACCCAAAATTTTCCCGTGTAACCCTACATTAAACAACATACAACGAATTTTCTCCACCAATGCCTTGTTCATACATTTCGATACTTCATTCTGCTAGGGTGTTTTCTGGGTTTAAATTATGTCACAATCTTGACATAACTTCTGAAATTGATCGTTTTTGTATTAATGCCAAGGAGTCAAGTGTGTGGCATAGTTCAACACTTCACAGTTAGAAAAACACCACAGAATAATGAAGTATCAGAACTTATGAACAAAACATTGGTGGAGAAAGTTCGGTGTATGTTGTCTAATGTTGGGTTAGACAAGAAAATTTTAGACGAAGTTGTGGTATACGCTCAATATTTGGTAAATCGTCTACCATCAACTGCACTTGGTGGCAAGACTCCATTAAATGTATGGTTGAAAACCTACAATTGATTATGATTTTTTGCATATTTTTGGTTCTACAACATATTATCATGTAGTTGAATCAAAGTTAAATGTACGAGCAAAGAAGACTCTTTTTGTGGGAGTTACTACTGAAGTTAGATACACGAGCAAAGAAGACTCTCTTTATGGAAGTTACTGCTGAAGTTAAAAGGATATCGCCTCTGATGTTTGGATGCAAAGAAAATCATTATCAGTAAAGATGTTACTTTTGACGAATCTTCAATGTTGAATACAGTAAACACCGGACAAGAATGATTGTACTCCGCAACAGGTGGAGTTTGAACAGATAAAGATAAGCTCAACTACGAAAGAAAGAACACACTAAAGATTTTAATAGAATTCGGCCAAATGTTGTCTACGTTTCCGAGCACTAAGGATATCAATTAATAAGGAAGAAGATATGCAAATTTTGGGTACAACAAATCAAAGGGATGAGAGTTTTTTTTATAGACTAAGAAACTTCTCTACTCCTATCATCTTCCGATGTGGGATTCTAACTGTGAGGAGGGTTTCTTTTATATACTAATAAACTTCTCTCATTTCTATCATAATTCGATGTGGGATTCTAATTGTGTGCCAAAAAATAACACACAAGACTATCTAGAGCATGTAACAAATGCCCTACCCAACAAAAATAAGCATCTTCAGTAGGTTCCTAAAACCACAAGAATCTTTTATTGTTCCTCGGTGTCAGATTCCCTAAAAAGTTCAATAAGATATCTATAATCGGGTGGTTCATCTAACCACAAAAAGTACTTCAAACTTGGAAGTGATGTATGGACATGATTATTACATTGGATAACAGACTAAGATCCGCTCCTCAAGATCCCCAAAAACATCAACTAGCAACTGAAAGTGACTTACGTCTTGTTCAAATTGATAACAATCATCATGAACAACATAGCTTGATAGTCATTTGTTCTTGTCACCAACAACTAGTGAGATATTTCCCTCCAATCGATAACCCAAATAATTGTCATGAATAGAAGCGTCCGTATCAAAATCGTCTAGCTTAGAATCCTCAAGCTCCATAAAAGTGATTGGACATGGGACTTCATACTCCTCAGTAAACAAGGGATGCTCCAAATGATCACCCAAATAATGATCTTGTACATTAGTGTTCGTAATAGTCTGGACCAGAAACTTCAAGATCAATATGGACGACAAAATATGAATCTTCAATCTAGATCTTTTTTAAGTGGAGGTTCGGCGAAAGGTCTCTCTTATTCTCTTCTTCATTTTTGGACTTTAACTTCAAATCCGTGTAAGGCAACAACAATGAATCAATCGGACTTAGTTTCTTCATGGAATTTCTAACTTCGTCCAACAAAACCTTCAATTTTCCTTCTTCCGACTCTTCCATGAGCAGGTGTGGGTGTTGCGACCTTTTTTTTTCCACAGTAATGAAGACAAGGATAGATTGAATGACCGAGGATGACCGCATGGATACCCCTGTGATGGTTAAAACCAGTAGCAACAATAAACCAAGAAATAGATGCGATAAAAGAGTAAAAGAAGATGGGATAATGGAATATTTATGGGAGAAGAATAGACTGAAAATGGATGTGAAGCATAGACTGCCTTGTGGCTACAATCATATTTCAACATAATAAACCTAACTTTAATCTTACCCATTTATATTACTCTTAGTGGATTTAACAATTACATCAAAATGGCCCATGGCCTTAGGAATATAAACAACCCTAGACAATGCTCCCCCTTGTAAATCCTTGTCCTCAAGGATTGTGTAGAGTTGAAAAGCTTTTATCCACAACATCCACACGGAAGTATCGACCAAGTAATAATACTCATGTACGTCTCTATTATGGATCCTAATATGATAAGATGACTCAAACAATAAGATTCGATAATATGTTAACTTTATGAAGCCTCACAGAATATGACCCGGACCCTAACTCCAGTCCTTACAAAAAAATTTGCTTCGCTTTTGTTTTCTATCAACAACGACACATCAGGTGTTGTTGTCAACTGCGGTTGTGACCGATTCTCGTGTGGACACGAGAAGTGGAGGGGAAGCATTGTCATGAGTTATTATTTACTACAGACCATGAGCCATTTTATTTTTATGTAATGTTTAGGCCCACTTAGATATGAAAGTGAGGATATAAACAAGGAGTAAAGGGTAGGATTAGAATAGCATGTGAACTGTAAGATGAAAGGCACCAAATCTCTCATCTATTTCATATCAGCTATGGAGGGTTGTCCTTATGCTTCTCATCTAAGGGATTAGGCCATTTTTTCCCATCCCCTTCTAAATGGTACACACATACACCATCTGGTTGCACATCTAACACACAAGAGGAAAGAGGCTTGATTAAAATAATACAAGGGAACTAATACCGTACTAGTTAAATTTTTGGGATTTTGTTATATTAATCCAAGCTTCTAGTAGTTGTTGCACAAGAAAAAGCTTCTAGGATTTGTACAAGAAAATTGACAGCATAAGTAACTGCTAAGAGAAATATGAGAGTACAGTCTAGTAGAAAAATAATACATAGAAGCCAAAAGCAGAGAAGATAATCAAATGAGTACATAAAATTCTTAAAAACAATAAGATTCGTTATATGAACATTTGACAACTGGATACTCAAATAATCTGAAGAATTATATGTTTCATATAGATTTACCTGAGCCTCACATTTGCACCATTATATGTTTCATATGGCATTTCTACAGTGGAGAATTCGAATGAATAAGTTTTCCTTTCATATATCTCTCCAGGAACATCCAATTCACGAACTATAAACAATAGAATAAACAATTGTGAGGAATAGCTACATTAAAGAAGTAAATATCGATTCTTGTGGGAATGTTTGCAAGATATATTTAATCTGAAAACAGAAGTATTTTCTGATAGCCTGACGGTGTAGTATCCTATAAGTCAAGAGATTTCCTAAGCCAATAAAGTCTAGATCATAGACACTCACCGAGGGATGTGAAGTCATAGAAGTTTCCTCTGTCAAAGTACATTTCTGCAAGGATGAATAAGTTCAATGAAAATGATAATGTGAAAACATTAAATAACATTGGGTGGGAAGTTAAACTGCATTATATTCCAATCCTTCATCCCAATTTTGTTTAAAGAAGATCAACTTTTCATTAATTAAATATGAGTTGGATGAGCACAAGTGCTGTTCATGCTACATACTCCATCTCATTTAATATGAAACTGACAGAATTTATAGTTCTTTTGAACTAAAAATGTTGGCATAAGAGGTGACAAGTAAGCAACATAACACAACGCTGGACCCAAAGAAAGAAAGAACAAATCCCCTCTCTCTCCCAAAAACATAATTAATAATCTAGCATAAGATTCACTTACCTCATTAACTTTTAACTGGATTAATTTTCCAATGAACTTCTAGAATATTATTAAATCAACAATATGAATACCATCCCAAAATCGATTGTGATATCCATTTGTCATCATTTTTCAACCAAATAAAATGGAGAAAAGAGAGCCTGGTTTGGTGTTGTTGAGCTATGAAGTTATAAGTTACTAATATCATAGAAGATGTTTATAAATACTAAATAAAAGGAAAATAAATGGGAATTGGATCCACAACAGATGTTATCCACGATGAATGTAGTTAGAAATGCAGTTGATTAGGCTAGATTCATACTTTGTATTCAACTGATGAAATTTATGATATATATTCTGCTTTTCAAAAAAGAACTGAACTTGTTTAGCATCTTATTAAAATTCTGTAAATATTTTTCATTACTAATAGAAGGTTTTCCTTCTATGCAAAAAATATATAAAAGGAAAATAACAATATAATTTACTGATGTTAGTGTTTGGATCATATGCATCAAAATGAACCCATCAAAATTTCAATAACATCCCAAAGAGTTAGGTACTGAACTCGAACAAACTACTTTAACAACAAATGCCACCATAATATCACAAATAAAACTCTCAACGAAATTCATCACCATCTTAACAACATCAATTGATTCAATTTTTAAAATTAATATGTTAATTTTGGGTCCAATGACTAGGATACTTGTCTTATTGAGTGGATGACTGATGTCTTCCAATCCTTTGTTTGACTTGGGAATGGAGTAGATTGGGATCTTGGGGATTGGACCCTTCAGATTTTGCGACTCAATTCGAATGGATTTCAGTCGTAAACTTTTTTTTGAGCCATGAAATCAGGTTCTTTGGTTGTACCGTGAAATCGGGGTCTATTCAGCTAGCAGTTCATATCATAACAATCTTTTTTATCCATCATTTTTATATTTGGATCTGTACATTACCATGTTAGGGCTCCTTATACAAACATTTTCTACTTTTTCCAAAAATAAATAAAAAGCATGCGGCAACATGAGTTGTTAGAAATTTAGGTGGTAGTTGGATGCTGTTTTACAAGTTTGTGCAACTTTCTATTCCATAACTAAAATCTGTATTACTATGACAGGTTAACCTGTAAAAGATGCAACTGAATGATCTTCTATAAATATTCTTTCTTCTACAATAATTTCCATGTATATTCATGTAACATTGTAACCTTATTAATGTGTATTCTCTTTATTACCATAAAGTAGCCCCAATCAAAGTCTATTGCTCATTTTATTTGTTGGTAAAATGGTTTTGTAAATAAGAATGGACAGTAAGATAACAAGCATAAATATGCGCTCTGAAAAGAAACAAGTTAGAAAGTAACAGGAGAATTGACTATGATTTCGCTTCTCTTTCTGATTGGTAAAGAACTATTAATCTCCAAATGGAACTAAGAGGATGTGTTTGTTCATTTGTGCATATTGATTTGTAGGCTCCATCCTTCCGGCTATAAGATCTATGTTGTGAGGTCTTTCCTTTCTCTTCCTTTGTATTCCCATTTCTTTTTTTAATTCAATATTTTGGATTGTTGTTTATATGAAAGAAGTTGCTTTTCAGCGACATATCACATTATTTAAATTAATAATAATAGATAAGCTATAATGTCATGTGATAACTTGAAGTCTTATGTTCTATGATATTGACTTTGAAAACAATCATCCACAACCACAGCTTTTATTTTTCAGATGTAGATGCATTCCATTTATTGATTTGTGCTGAGCTTTTAGGAAGTCTGGGAAATTTAAACTAACTGTATACAGTACTTCAAGTAAAACTCACCTATCTGGCCAAGGAGTTCAATTTTAATTCCATTATGCTCAATCTTCTTCCCTTGAATTGGTTCTACAGAAACCTGCAATATGAAACAGTAAAAGAACGTGCAAACAGTTAAATCGAACGTCAAGGTAATGCTCATGAGGCAATTTACAAGTCAATGAAATGGAGCTTCTAAAACTTAAATACTAGCAAGAAGGAAAACCTTTCCACCGATATATTCTTGGCTTTGGAAGAGTGGAACCGTTATCGTTTGACCATTTTCCTTCTTGAGTGGAACCTGCCATTGACAAAATGTTTAGCTATTCTCAACACTTGATAAATGCATCTTTGGATATTTTCAACAGAAAAATATAGATAAAATCCACCATTGAAAAAATAAAATCACCATTAAACACACAAATAAACCATGCCCAGCTACAGAAACCATAAACTTTCCTATGAACAACCAAATATCGCCATTTCACTAATTTCAAGACAACTCTAATGGCTGGATTTGTTTCCTACTTATCTTTCCTTCACTGATTACTACTAACTGCTTACATCATAATGCACTCAGAGGAACCTTGCCCAGTTCATTACAAAAATAATTGTGATGTAGGAAAAACTGAACAACTAATGAGGTGACAAAGTTGAAACAGTGGAGATCATATTCCCAAATTCTTACATGCTAACTTGCACAAACACAAAAACAGAAAACCACAACAATTCAACAGATCAACAAAGTTTCAGAAAAATTGTAACCAGCACAGACTGTATCATATCAAAATGCTGAGCTAAAACCGACCAACCTTTTTACGAGTTTTTTCATCTGAAAATGTAATGGAAATATTACATGCCGGCTTAAAAGCTCCAAGAAGATAATTCTGGAAACAAAAAGATAAATTATCATATTAAATTGATCAAAACTTCATCAACATCACTAGGTATCAGATAGTCACCATGTTGTCCGATAAGCTCAACAATCAGACACAAATGCCCCGATCAGATCACCTGCAAACATGAGCAGTCGAATAGAAACAGCTATTTCACTGTAGACTAGTTTAAAACAATCGGAAACTTAACAATAAGAGGTTTAAACCTAAATTGATTCATTCCAGAAGTTGTAAGAGTCATTCGATGATCATTATCGATGTTTTGCAATGAACATAGAAAAGAAAACATGTCAAAGTACTTACAAGTTAACTTAGCTTTGAATTTGCAGAGAATCAACTATAGCAATGATCTTAATCTATAGCGATAACAGAGAGGAGAGAGAGAGAGAGAGAGAGAGAGAGTAGTCGTGCTCAGACTTTGAAAAGGCTTGACGAGTATCCAACTCGAGATGAAGCTTCTCCCTCTAATTGCTAGTTAAGGGAAATTGGCATCTTATATAAATTTAAAATGGAGGATATATTACACGCATTGTATATTGGAAGACTTCTCATTTTAATGAGTGAGGATTACAAAGAAAATTTTATCTTTTAAGGGATAAATATTAATAAATTTATTAATATTAAATAATTACGATATATTAAAAAAAAATATTTTATCTAAATTAACTTTAAAAAAAAATAATAATTACCCCAACACATATCTAGAAGGTTTCCAAATTTGGTCATTATCTATATTAATTTATTATAGGTAAGAGTATTTATTATGGGTAAGAGTATTTTGTTCAAATAAAAGAATCGAAATTATGAATAATATTGATAAATGTATGGAATGAGAAATGGGTATAATTAATAAAAGTGTAGTGTTTGATTAAGAAATGTAATAATTATCATTACTATTGATAGTGTTTGGTTGGTTGGAGGAATCACATTGATAATATTTTATTTGTACTATAATTAATAATTTAATATATTTATAAACTTTATTAATTTTGTTATCTTATTATTACTCTTTTAAAAAATATATAAATAAATTAATTAATTCAATATATATATATATATAAGAAAAAAGAGAAATAATTAGTCAAAATATAAAAAAAAATATTAATAAGTTTTATATTTAATTTTTTATTCTCTATATATATTTATTAATTATTAGACCATCTTCAACCTCAACACCATTTTCAACTCCAAAATGCAGTAAATATCACATTAAACAGTAATTCATCTCCAACCCAAAAATCCATTTCCAAACTTAAAAGAATATTCTCAGGATATTCTTTTTTTTATACCAATTTTTTAACTTTACTAATATTATCTATATATTCATCAACTTTATAAATTTAACCCCAATCTTTTCTTATTTGTTTATGAAACAAAATTTAATTATAAATTAACAATTCATACACATAAATATAATTTAAATAAATAAATTATTAAATACTTAAATAAATTATATATAAATATAAAAAGATTATATATTAAAGATTATAAATATATAAAATTAGAGAAATGTTTAATATAAAAATAAATAAAGAAATTCTTAATTAAAAGAAACACAAAAGTTGGAGGACATGATTACATTTTATGCCTAATTGCAGTGATGAATAGTAGTACGCCAAATTTGCCGGCTTCTCTCTCCATATTTGCCGGATCTGCAAAATGCCGCTGGGAATGCCGTAGGTTGGAGCAAAATGGGCAACTCCAAACCTATTTTGCCATAGGTTGGAGATGGTCTTATCGATCTAATTTGGTTTGTATATATTATAAATTTTAATGTGTTAATTTGAATTTAATTAAAACAAATGTGTTTATTTGAATAATACTAATTTTTTATAATTATTAATTTATGACAATATATTTTCATAAATTTTGATGTAAAAAAATTATTATCTTATTCTAAAATTAATTAAATCAATAATCACTAAAATTATAAAATATTATATTAAATAAAAAACTAATAAATAGATATTAAATCATACCTAAAAAACAATTTATGTATATCCACTCAAATTTAGTTATAATAATTTCATCTATAATTTTATTTTTAATGAATCTTATACAAAAATGAGAAAAGATAAGAAATAAAACCTGTCAAAAAAAATGAGAAAAAAAAAAGTATAGAGAAAACGGTAAAAAAGAAAAAATAAATAATGGAGAGGGGAAGTGGAGAGAAAATCATACGGAAAAATAGAGAAAAATAAATCTCAAAATGGGTTTCATTCCTCCTAACTTAGAAGGATCGAATGATTCCTGAGTATACGGGATTTATTTTATTGTTCATCAATTAAAACAACGTACCAAACATTCATATTTAATCTATTTCACATCACAGAGTATAAAAAACCAAGTACCAAAAGCACGCCCTAAGTATTTAACTTATAATGAAAGAGTAAAAAGTGATAGAATATATATGCGTACACATTGGAAAAATTATTTTTTCGGGTAGTAGAAGGGGAAGCTCATTAGGTTTGCTCGTTCGGTAAGAAAAAGTGCAAGTGTCTTTTAGTTCTGTGCTCTAGACTTTGACTTCTAATAAAGAGAACTTGTAAATTGCGAACTTGATCAATGAACAAACCCTCCATCTACCACGTGGGCACGTATTATTCGACCATTAATATACAATTGTATTTATACATTGTAGAGTGTTAAGGAAGCCTTCTTATCTTAATGCACATATTTAATTTATTCGAAGGATTCTTTTTTTTTTTGAGAATATATTTTTGGGGTAAATATGAGTGAAATCAATAACATGAATATTTTTAGTGAACATCTTTTACCATCTCTGGAGAGATGATAAATAGATATTATAACCCCATAAAACCAAAACCTTTGGTCCAGAAAAGCTAGAAGTTCAAAATTTTCAATATTGAATTGAGTGTAAAAATCTTTTTAAAATAAAATATTATTTTAAAAAATTTAAATCATTCTAACAACTTTTAATATTAATTATAAAAATAATTAATTTAGGTTCAAATTTAAATAATCTTTAGATTTTTCATAATCAAATTAAAATTTAATTATTTGAAAATATGTGTTTAAATTAATTTAAAATAATTAATTTAAAAGATCATTTATTTAAAACATAGTTATCAATTTTTTTTTGAAAATCAATAAAAAGTGTGTATAAACGTATTTTTCATAAGAGATTCGTTTAGTTTGAAGTTTGGTGATACTCGGGAAAGGACTTTCGTGTTTCATCCTCCATACCCATTTTAAAAACCGTATCTACTTTGTAGAGTCTTGACTTTTAAAATCGATTGTATAACATTTTATTTAACCAATTATTCTTCTAGTTATAGACATGCATAAGTTTTTGCGTATTTAAAAATTGTAACAACAATATTTAAATGTTTTTACATGTTGTTGATGATGACTAGGGAGGAATATACCTGAAGAACATCAGTTTAAAATGCATTGAAGTTTAAAAATAAATCTTAAACGAGTCTTTGTAAAAATGTTTTTTTATGAAAATATTCTCATCGTTTAGGGCTAAAAACCCTTGATCCTAGTTGAGAGCCCCTCGGTCCGGGCTTAGCATCCTTGGTCAAGGTTCTAAGGCCTCTCGGTCCTTGGCTAGAATTCTCGGTCGGGTGTCAAAATTTTCGGGCGGACTCCTCGGTCCTAAGTGGCGGTCATCAGTCCTAGATTCGGGAGTTTTCGGTCTGGTGTGAGACTCATCGGTCCTAGGTTCAACTTCTCGATCGAATATAAAAATCCTTGGTCCTGGCTGAAAAGCCTCAGTCAAATCTCTCGGTCATGGATGAGAACATCGGTCGGATATAAAATTCCTCGGTAGAACTTCTCGGTTCTAGTTGAAAAGCCTCGGTCAGATCTCTCTGTCATGGATGAAGAACATCGGTCGGACCTGTCGGTCCTCAAGAACATCAAAATTGTAGGTTTTACAATTTTGATGGAGACTTAGATTCTTTGATCTAAGGGCCTAGGTAGTTTCACAAAACTCTTAGGAACATCATAAACATAATCTCAATGTGTGATTCAACCAGGATGATGTTTGTTTTTATGGAAATAGTTTATGGCCAAAAATCGAGTTTTTAATTTTAAAGATGTAACGAAGTGTAAGGAGTTTTCCAATAGTTTCTTTATACTTCATATGATTGATTGATATCAAAATATTAACACTAATTGTTTGTTTAAACCAATTTTAGAACTCAAAATTTTCATTTATTTTGAAATTTTTAATTTTGATCAAACATGATCGGAATGGATCAAACATGATCTTAATAGTTGTCCAACATCATTAAAAACATGTTGTGAAGCTTTTTAATATGTTGTTCTTAAGGATTAATTCAAGAAAAAAAAATTATTTTTTAATTTTTTTCAAATTCAAATTTTGACTTTTTCTTGCATTATAAATGGGAGACAAAGCTCCCCATACTCTCAAATTGGAGGATGAAGAATAGTAGTTGAATCCCTAAACCTGCACTAAGACATTGACTAGAGGTTGGAGACAATTTCAACTCCACCAAAACTCAGCTCTTACAATCAAACCGAGTCTGGAAAGCCATGCTCTATCAAGGTCGTTTACTTTCAACATATGATATTTTTAATGTTTTTCAACATTTAAAACTCTAAACTATATTTTTTTTAAATAGAAATAGAAAATGACTTAAAAGTATTTTAAGAATATTTTTATATAAATAGGATGTCTGTTTTATTTAACTTATGTCTTAGTTCAACTTATGGTCTCTTGGAAATCAACTTTATTTAAAAATAAATTGTTTTAATTTATTTTTAACATTTATTAATTGATATGTTTCAAAATAAATGATTGAGAGAGAATTTAGGATAAAAATTTGAGAGAGAATAACGTGACAATATTGTGAAAATATTAGCCAAACAAATAACAAAATTTATCTCTCTCTCACTCTTTATTATTTTTCTTCCCTTTTCATCCCTCTCCTAAATTTCTTCCTCTTATTACTCTTTTTTTTAAAATATATTTTTATTCAAATAACATTTCTATCACAATTCAAATAAAATCAAAATAATTAATAAATTAATTATTAAGTTTAAATTTATTTTATTATCTTCTCTTCTTATTAGTTAGTTTTTAATTATTTTTTATTAAGCATTTTAACTATTTTCTTATTATTCATTTTTCAATTATATAAATAATTTAAAATTATATATACATCTAACTTATATAATTTAAAAGTATATTTATTAATTTATAATTTACAAAATTTATTAGTAAAAATATTATATTAATTTTAAACAATATTTATCATTTATATAATTTGTTTAGTTGTTAGTGGGATCATTTGTCAGCTAATTTATTTTTAAATTAATATTTGAAATTCAAAATTACTTAAATTTAAAAAATTTTGAATATAAAAGGATTTGTTTTTATTAAAAAAAATAAAATATATTATAAACTCATTTTTATAAAAATATAATCTAATATAAAAGTATTTAAAAAATGTATTAAAGATAAATATTAATACCTTAATTAATATTTTAAATAAGTAAAAGCTTGAGCCAATATTTAATAATATTTAAAAACTTTTGATAGTAAATGTTTAAATGAAATGGTAATGCAATATATATGTATATTTTAAATATGAACTAATTAATAGAACTTATAAAACTAATTTACCGAAATTTATTAAACTTTTATGAATATTTATTTTAATAAACTCGTGCTAGGTAAACTTTTGTCGTCTACATTTATACTTCAAAAAGCGGCATACCCTACATTTAAACTTTCTCTCTTCCTTCTTCTTCTTCTTCTCTATATGATCATCATCATCGTTCTCTGAAAACCTGAATCTCAAGCAACTATGGCAATGGTGTCTCTATCTTAGACGATTACATTTCAACGTATAATTATATCAATGTTCTATCTTATCATCATTCTTTTTCTTTCTCTACCAGCGGCGGCATTGTCAAATCTCGCCGCTGAAAGGTCCGCACTCCTCTCCTTCCGTTCCGCCGTCGGAGGTCGTACTCGATTCTGGAACACCTCTTTTCAAACTCCATGTCAATGGCCCGGAGTTGAATGCAATGACGACACGGTAACAGCTCTCCGCCTTCCAGGTTATTCACTTTCCGGTCATATCCCAATCGGAACTGTTGGAAAACTCACCGGCCTTAAAACACTCAGTCTTCGTTTCAATAAACTCTCTGGTTCTCTACCTTCAGATCTATCATCTTGTTCCGAGCTTCGTAGTCTCTATCTTTATGGAAACCGTTTATCAGGAGAATTGCCGGAATTCTTGTTTACTCTTAATCGTTTAGTTCGTGTTAACCTAGCTGGGAACGAGTTTTCAGGTAATATTCCAATTGGATTCAATAATCTGTTCAGAATAAGGACTCTGTATCTAGATCACAATGAATTAACAGGTTCAATTCCTGACCTAATCCTTTCAAATTTAGCACAATTCAATGTTTCCTACAATAGATTAACCGGATCAATTCCGAAAAGCCTTCTGTCAATGCCGGCAAATTCATTCATCGGAAATTCTCTCTGTAATGGACCTTTCAAACCTTGTTCAATCAACACCACCACCACTGCTCCTCAGACCATATCTCCTTCTCATGTTAACATAACATTCAACAACACGATGAACAACACCAATAAGAAAGGTATACCAGGAGGTGTTGCAATTATAATAGTATCAATTCTCGTATTCATCTTCCTGATTCTAGTACTATTCTTCTTCTGTTGCTACAAAAAGAGTAATAATCAGAAGACAAGTCCTGTAATCAATGAGATTTCAGGAAGAGAGGAGAATAAGATAGTGTTTTTTGGTAATTCGGATTGGGTTTTTGATTTGGAGGATTTGCTTAGTTCTTCGGCGGAGGTTTTAGGGAAAGGAATGTTGGGAACGGCGTATAAGGTGGTGTTGGAGACTGGTTATACGGTGGCGGTGAAGAGATTGAAAGAGGTTCCATTATCGGAAGTTGAGTTTACAAAGAAGATTCAGGTGGTTGGAGCAATGGATCATCAAAACCTGGTTTCTATTAGAGGTTATCATTACTCTAAGGAAGAGAAACTTATTCTCTTTGATTTCATGCCCATTGGAAGCCTATCTGCACTTCTCCATTGTAAGTTTTCTCTCTATCTTATACTTTGAATATTCAAATCTTTTATGTGATTTTTTTTATCATTTTCAATAGGGGTTAATAAAGGGTTTAAAATAAAATATTATCATCCTATTGGTCCGTTTTGGATGATTTTTTCTCGGGATTTGAGGTTTGATGGTAGTTATAGAAGTGAAAATGATATTTGTATCTTACATAGTTCAGAACCATAACACTACTAAACAAAATTAAATATATAAGATCACTAATATTTTTTTTTTTATAATTATATAAATTTTTAATATAATCTTTTATGAGTGGGATTCTGATTAAGATTATATATTTCTTACTTTTGCTTACCATTTGTAGCATCGAATTATGTGAAAAAGAATGTCCCTTCTTTTTACGAGATTTGATTTGACACACTTTTCAATATAGTAAAGAAATTTTTCTAAATAAAACAAGACATGAGGTTAAATGCACTTTTTGTCAGAGTAGATTTTCTGTCCCATTAATGAGTGAAAGGATGCGACATCATTCAAAAACATAAAAAATTTACATAAAAGATGTATATAAAACCCTGTTTTTAAAATACACTAATTTTAAATTATACCATAGCTATTGACTCATTCAATGGGATAGTAGATCCTCCCCTCTGTTAACATCCCTAATTATCATCATAACCATTTCTAGATTAAGCTTTAGGACTGGTTCGGTTTAAGTTATTTAAATAACTCGATTCAAAAATATAATCTATCATCTCTAATTCATTACATTACTCAATTTATTAACTAAAAATATTAAAATATATTTTATTTTAAATTATTACCTTTTATTTTATCATTATATATTAATATATTTTTAATTTTTATTAAAATTATCACTTTCTCAAAATTATCACAAATTATTACTTTTTAAATAAATAAGTTTTTCTTAAAAACTTCAATTTCCAAACAAGATCTCAGCGGTAACCAATGAAAAGAAGAAAGGATGAAATCTTGGTCCTTTGTGCAGAAAGGATCCTCTAGTGCCTTGTGTGGTAGTTGTCCATGTCTTCCCTTGAAATAACCATAGTCTCCTATAGTATAATTTAAAATTGTTTTATTATCTTGCTAGCTGATTTTTTATATGTAAATTCTTCCATTTGTTTTAGAAATTTAATCTAAAACTATAAGTTTGAAAATGTATAATGATATATGCTTTTTATAATTGGAATGATTTGATTATGTCATTTACAATTAATTATATAACCTACACACCTCTATAATCTTGTAATGTCAATTTATTTGAATAATTACTAATGGTTAGTACTTATTTCTAGTTGGAAACACTCCTCTAAACTGGGAGAAAAGATTGAACATCGCCCTCGGTTCAGCTCGCGGAATCGAATACATCCACAATAAAATCCCTCAAATTTCCCACGGAAACATAAAATCGTCGAACATTCTCTTAACCAAGTCAAACGAAGTTCGTGTATCTGATTTCTGCCTCAACCACCTCATTAGGCCTTCGTCATCTTCTTCCAACCTCACTCGATTTTCAGGATATCGTGCACCAGAAGTAATCGAACCCCACAGAGTCTCCCAACAAGCGGATGTCTACAGTTTTGGTGTGCTCGTTATGGAGCTTGTAACAGGAAAGGCACCCACAAATGGGCTTATGAATAAGGATGGTTTTGATCTTCCTAGATGGATTCGGTCTATTGTTAAGGAACGTTGGATTAATGAAGTTTTTGATAACAAACTTACGAAAAGCGACAGTGTGGAGGAGGAGGAGGAGAAAATGGTTCGGTTGTTGCAACTTGCGGTGGATTGTACTGCTCAGTATCCGGACATGCGACCTTCAATTTCTGAGGTTAGATACAAGATTGAAGATCTACTATGGGATCCAGAATTTTGAAATGTTATCTTCTTATTCATGTTTAATTTTGATTGCATCTTTATTTCAGTAGTTCATTTTTTTTTGTTTTGATACAAACAGTAGTTATATATAAATATTTTTTTTTTAGCTTTTATTCATTATTTTAGGAAACCTTAAAATTTAATGTGACTATACAAAGATAGTTGCATAATATCATTAATTTTCTAAGAATTAAGTTCTTCTGAATCATTGTATCCAGATTCAGTTATTTGCGGATTCAAAATATCAGGAAATTGGATCTTGTGCCTTTCTCTCATTGGATAATAATTAAAATTTTATTTTATTTTACACTTTTATCCCTACATGTGAGAGGCCAGATAACTTTTGGTAACAAATGATAGGTTAGGTTGGAATTACAACTTTATCAATTATACAATTGGTTGAAATTTCCAGAAGTGATACAATTTACGGGCCGAGCTCGAACTAGCCTGACTCGAGTTCGGCTCGACTCGTTTTTTATTGGCTCGGACTTTCAATATTAAACTTGAATTCGGTTCGAAAGACTCGAATTTAAATATAATTATATATTAATTTCTTATATTAAAAAAAACCTAAATCATCATTCATCAATCACCAGTTCACCACACAGAGCAACAACTGAACAAGATTTAGGGTTTTATCGGAGCGAAATTTAAAGCTTCGAAACGAAATTTAAGTTTGTTGAAGAAGTATCAATGAAACAGTCTCGAGAGTCTTCTTACAAAATGGTTGTGAAAGTCGGGAGTCATCTTAAAAGGTAGACTGTAGAATGAGATGCATATGAAAGTCGAGAGTCTTCTCAAGAAAGAAAAGTGGAGTGAGCTACGAGAGCAAAGCTTATGTGTTGTATTGAAAATTTGAAAAGTAAGATAAAAAATAGGATTATATGAATAATTAAACTTTAGAGAAGCTCATAAGCAATAAGTCAATAAATATTCTTAGGACTATGTTTCAATTTTGATTAAAAAGTAAAATATAATAAATAAAAAATATATGATTAAGTTCGAAAAAGCTCAACGAGCCATCAAACGAGTCCTCCCTCGAATTCGGCTCAAATCTTAAACAAACTAGCTCGACTCGATTTTGATGGAACAACTTAGCTCATTTATACCCCTACTCTCTTTTAAAGGGCGTTAAATTTCTAAGAGTGATACAATCTATAACACATTGAATTATATAGATATAACTTAATAAAAAAAAAAATATTTTGATTTTACACATCTATAGTTTATAAATTTTTTAAATGTTATCTAAAAAAATACTATAATATAGTAAAAATTCATTCTGAATAAAAAAAAATGGATTCTTGTTCAGGTCGTAAGAAGATTAAGTGACATAAGAAGATTCTAAAAAATCATTTTTAATCATCATTAAACTACATCACAGATAAATTTAAACAAGTCAATATCATGTATGATGAAGAAACTCTTTTCAGAAATTTAACATAATTGGCTCCATTAAGAAATTCTCTTTCAGTTGAATTTTTCATCCTTATGATCAGTCGGTTGAACCTTTAAAATGTAACAACACGATTAACGTGTCGAATAAAGATAAGTTTTTACGCTTAGTCTGAAGCAACATAGTCATCATCACTTTCACCTTCCTGCCATTGACAGAATTTTCACAAGTTAGAAAATCATAACCATTTTCTACTTTCTAATAATGCCGATAATGCAATTTCTCAGAAACCTTTCATTTGGAAAATGGTTGCTTTTAGCTAGAAATCAAACCTTTGACGAGCTTGAAAATTCTTCAATATCATCATTGTCCTCCTCCTCATCATCAACTTTAACCTATAAAAATATTAGCCATGTTCAACAAAATAGCTTACTTACTAATTGAAAAGATGGAACCATTTTTTTTTTTTTATCTTTTGGCACATGAAACTACAATAACCTGGATGGTAAATTGTTCATGGGTAGATAATACAACACTTGTTTTATAGCGCAATGGTTTTCATAAATATAACTGCAACAGTACCAAACAACTGAACAATTCAAGCAAGTTTCTTAAGTTGCATATGTTAATAAGCCCTTCAAGCAGAAGCATTTATAAACTCACAACAACTAGTCCAAGCGGTGGGTGACACGAGGTTGATAGCCCCAGCCTTTTTAAGGTCCTGGGTTTGAGCACGTCAGATTGTTTCACATAAGTACAATAAGTTGGAGTAAATCTTCTATAACTTTTATTTTCATTCTCTAGGAATATTAATCATTTTAAAAAAAAGTTATGTCAATCCAGACTTGTGGTCAGAAACTGTTGGTGCATGTCTGTATTGATCTTTGTTAGATATGTCCCAACAATTATGATGATATTAGAATAATATGTCATAATATAAAATAAATAATATATGATTGGAGATAATTGTATTTGATTGAATTTGATCAGGACATTATTACTTCTTGTTATCCTATAAGTAGTTAGTGCATTCTCAATATACATGACAACAAGATTAGAACAAATTAGATAGAAAAGTATGTGGTTTTTTAGATAATACAAGAAAAAAATAGATAAATAGATTAATTGGTTAAATATGGATTAGAATTAGATTTTTCTTAGGATTGTACAAGTTAATATAACTACTATCTCTCCATTTCTCATCTTATTCATCCCTAGATTTCTATCATTGACATTGGTATCGCACCTAAATGACATTACAATTTCAATTTGATGCAAAATATGATGTTGCGAATTCAAATGCATGCCTTGGACTTGCATGCCTCAAACTATGCATATCTTTAAACTCTGAAAGCAGCAGCAACGAGCAGTTAACATCAATTGAAAACTGGGGGATCTTACCTTTTCCTTTACTTTCTTGAACATGGTAGATATTGTCGTTTGAACAAGGGCATTATTGCGATTTTGAGATGCTTCCTTAGACTTTGTTAAGCGTGTTACACTCCTTTGAACCTGTGCTGCCGGAGTGCTAGAAGCAGCTGCAGTATCATTCTGAAAGACAACAGGATGAGATTTTGCCAACTGTATCTAATAAAAAAGGGAAACAATGCTTGGTAAAAACAAGAAGCTAAGCTATAGCCTATTCACATCAAATAATGTCATATGAACTGGAAATGAAAATTAAATTTAATTGAGTCTATTTGGAAACTGGTACTTCTCACGACTACACACAATTACGATCCCATTGGAAAATCGTCAAAGTTTATTTTTTCCATTTGGAATAAGATTGTTTTCTGGATCATGCTCCGATTTTTGGCTTCATTTAGTATATAGATTATTTTATGGATCATTGTGTAACTTTATTTGGTATAAAAATTAATTGCTTTATAGATCATTATCATTTTTTGTGAACATAACAAAATGTAGATTTTTCCGGATGATGATACCAAATAAGATCATTGTTCTCTTGTTATTGCATCAAATTAACAGAATCAATCATAGTATACCTTTAGAGGGGTATCCTTTGATGACTTTATTATTTTATTCTCTATACTTGACATGTCAGCATCAATCATGACCTCATCTCCTGAAGTAGATTCTGCAACACTGAACCCAGATTGAATGGTAAGAAAAATGATTGATGTTGTAAGAATTTCTCATCTAGATGAATGACATGTTCATAGTAGAAGACCAGAATTATTCAAGCACCAAAATGAAAGGAAGTACTTAGACGTTTTCCTAGCAGTTCTTTTGGATTGCCGAGTTGGAGTTACTTTATCCATGCCTTCAGGATTATATTTATCATCAGATAAATCATCCTCTGAATCAATTTTGAGAGGTTCCACGACTTTTGTTCCAGAAATATCACCAGCTTGCTTCTTTACAGTCTTTGCACTTGCACCACCCGTGAAGTCATATTCCTTATGCTCAGCCTGGAAAGAGGAAAATAAAATTTCTACACAATAAATTTAGAAGTCAAGGGAAATACTGAAGATAAAACTTGGTCAGATATATGGAGAGATCTAAAAAATATTTAAGGTTGAACAAACCTCAGGTAAGTCCTTGGGGAAATCGAGACGGGTTTCATTTGGATTATCTTCTTTTGTCCCAATCCACCATGCATCAGAAAATACAATCTATAAATCAAGGTGCAAAACTGATTATTAAGATGCCAAATCCTTGAGCAACACAATATTCATAAGCAAGGAGTCAGATTGAAGCCTTAAGATGCTAAGGCGGTGTTTAATAACACAATTTATCACTTAATAAATAATTGAGTGCTCAATTAAATTAAGTTAATTTAATGATTGTTATTTAAAATTATTTAACTATTTAGATTTAGCTCAAATTAAGCTAAAATATCTAGCTCCATTCGGTACGATAGGAATGAGTTAACTCGGTAATATAGGCATACAAAAGACAACTTTAACCCCTGAAAATTAATCAAATTATGTCAAGGGTAAAATAGTCTTTAAGTACTTTTCCAATAGTAGTTCCACATATTATCAAATCAAACTTACATATAAATTCACGTGTTTATATTTGTTTTATTCATCGTTACTAATTTAGCACTTAGAGTTCAGTATTAAACATTCAACACTCGATTTTCAGTTTTATCACGCACACCCTTAATAATAACACTTCCACATTTTCCTTTTGGATAAGCATCAACATAGCACCTCCATCCAATACAAGATCATGCAACCAAGATATTAGCTATCTGAACATACATAAATGAACAGCTAAATCAGTTTGCATCAAGGTGGCTTAGTTTCTCTTCAGTGTCTAGCTATACAAACATACATGTATATTTGATTAACCATACATCTTAATGTGTACTGCTAACCATAGTATCATACTAATTGGAACTCACATCTTTAGTAATTATTCTAAGTCAACAATATGCCAAAAATTAGATGATTACGCAACAAAGTCAAATAAGGGAAAATGATTAAATATATACATGAACATCTCTTTTATGGAACAAATAGTCCCTTATATTGTTTAAGACCAAAATGGCTATTGGACTGCTATGAATTGGAAGCAAATTATTCCAACAGTCTCCTCTATCAGCCAATTTGTTTAGGCCCTCTGAGCCACTGCCAAATTGACAATTATAATCCATCTACTTAGAAGTTCAGGAAACCAATTCTCATTTTTTTTCATCTAGCTAGTGAATTCCAAAGTACATACTACTATATATAAATTTCAAATATATTAATCCAAAACATGAACCATTTAAAAAACAGATAATGCAGTCCAGGACTAGATGCAGAATGCAGATAAGGACTAGATAATCCTAAAACATAAAGAAAATTAGATTTAGTAATAAAAACTACAATCACCCATATAAGAATATCCACATATAGGAAGCTCTATTCTATTCTACATCAGCCTCATTTTGGCAAATAAAATGTGTAATGATTTCCTTTAGAAAATATGTGGGAGGGAAAGTAGTTATATAGTGTCATTGGAAATGCTAAACGATGCAAGTGTGGAAGGCCTTCAAATAGGAGAAACCTCTATGGAAAAAAGAGATAAGGATCTGCTGATAAAGATTGCACAAGAATAGTTCTATTTATGCTATCTTTAGCTTACTTTGTAACCCGCAAATTCCACTTCCAACATAGTTATGTTAAGTGTATTCTAACTGAAAGAAGAGCAAAGTGCTTTAGCTACAGCAAAGTGAGCATTATAGAATTTGTTATTACCCAGTGAAGTAGAAGAATGGACATACATACACATGTAATATTCACAAAGCTCTGATATCAACATTGAACAGGGAATAAACTACACTAAGAAAAAGCTTATGGTAGAAACAAATGAAGAAACACTGACCATGGTGTCAAAATAGTCCTCACACGTGGCTTGCTTCCCACCTCTGGAAAACTGCAAGGTCAAGTACTTGTTCTTTGGATAAACTATAGTACCAAGCAATTTCATTTGGCCCTGCGAATGAAAAATGCACAAGTTAATAGCACTAATAAGCTGTAACAGTTGCAAGCAAAAGTCTGGACACAAAGGAATAATAGCTCTTTCTCCACAACAAAAAAGGCTAGCAGATCATTATGGTTATTCAGATGAGACTACAAATAAATCAGATACAAACAGACTCATTCAATTCTCCTCTTAATGTAAGCAGTTACAAATTCTTCAATTTCAATGTTTATTGACGCCTAATTTTGTTTTTCTAGTAAAATGGAAGCAAAAGTCTGGACAGAAAGGAAGCACCCAAAACCAGTTTCATTTTCTTTTCATCAGATCACTCAAAGCTATTTATTTACATGGTTATTTAGATAAGAGTACAAAACAAATCAATCAGATCTTAATGTATAGTATCTTCAATTTCAATGGCTATCAATAAGATGTAAAACGGAAGCTTGTCAATGGAATCATACTCAAACTTATGAAAGAATTAAAAAGAGCAGTGTAACAGTATAAATAGAAAATGAAGAAGAAATCCCAATGAATCGAAAAAAGAGAAACCTGAGGGAAATCGAGGTAAAGAATAGGGTTTTTGGTGCCGAGATCCTTGAGCTCGCCAATCTTTCCACCAGCGACAGGGGCAAGAAGACCGGAAAAACAGAAAAGGTATCTGTTCTTGCGCTGCGATTTTCTGAGAATGTCTTTGCCATGGTGCTTGGCAACGACTGCTGATGGACTAAGCGGCGAAAATGCCTTGGCAGGGGTTTCAGACAGAATCCCACTCTTGAAAGCTAGCTTCTTAAGCCTCTTCTGTGTTTCGACTTCAGGATTTCTCTCTTCTACTGCAACCTCCTTTTTACTTCCTCGAACCATTCTCTCTCTCTCTCTCACACACACACACAAACAAACAAACAAACAAACAGGGCGGGAAGAAGGGTCAAGAGTGGTAAGCGATCTCCAAGACAGGCAAGACTAACTAGCTAGCTTGACGTTGTTTTCTTTTAATAATTTTAATTTTATTTAATATACAAATTATTTTTTATATCATCAATATTATCTAACTTACTGTAATTTTTTTTTTCAAATATATTAATAAATATAAAAACATCTAATAAAAATAACTTGTACATGAGTTTTAAGATAACATTAAAATTATCCCCTTAGTATGTCTATGATCTTTAATTAGAGAGAGATAATAGGTAGGAACACGATTCAAATCCAAAATATTAATTTGGGTAAATAATTTGGATTGAGTTTAATTGTTTGGGTTATGATTGCTCAAATTATATAAATTAAATAAATTTAATTATTTCTTATTAATCTAATATAAATTAAACATCTTGGTCCCGAGATGCTTAATAAGTTATTTGTAATCAGAAATGAGAAATGGAATAAAATAAAGTGTTTGGTTGATGAGTTTCATTTCAGAACATTTGATTTGATTCTTGGATACTCATGAATCATTCATTCCACTCTAAAGTGGTAGGAATGAATCTCATTCTCTTCTAACACCTTCTAACATTATGTCCACTCTCCCACTTTCTCTCATAATTATAATTATAATATTATATATATATATTTTTTCTTTTATAATTATCTTAGACGTTATTTTATAATTAAAATAATAATAATAATAATTTTAATTTATTTTTGAAATAAATTATTTAAATTATTTAAATAATATTAAGAAATTATTTAAAATAAAATATAATTAATAAAATAAAATAAATTTTATAATAATTATAATAACTAATAATAATAATTTTTTATATAATTAATTCATATATTATATATTAATAATAAAATTATAATAAATTAATTAAAATATAAAAACTTAAAAATAAAATGACAATTTTATATAAAATAAAATATTTTAATAAAATTGTTATTAAAAATATTATGCAATGTTAATGTTATAGTATATATTATTAAGTAAAATATTATATTTAATTTAATTAATTATTAATATATAATATTTTAAAGACTTTATCTTGTTTAATAGATAACTTTTATTTATAAATAAAAAAGGTTGAATCATTCAACTATTATTATATATATATATAATTAATATAATAAAATATTAAATATTTATATTTTATTAAATTAGGATACACTTTGATATTTTATATATTTTAAACAATTATAATATAAAAATAATAATATTTTGTATTTATAATTAAATAAAATATAATAATAAAAAATTAAAAATATTAATCTAATTCAATTATAAAATAATATTAATAATTTCTTTTTAATAAATCTAAACATTATCAATGTAATGAAAATATCCAAACGCTATATATCAATGAGATTGAGAATGATTAATACTCATAATCAAACATATTACACTTCTATCAATCATATTCATTCTTATTCCACACATCTATAAATCTCTTTCCTTATTTAAACCAAGTGCCCATATTAATCTCCATATAATTAAATAAAAAGTAATTAAATTTTTTAAAACTCATTAATAATATATTTATTAATTATTGTTTAATCATACATAACTATAACTATAGTTTACCATATTTAAGATTATTTTAGTATGATATTAATTTTACCATATTAATTATAGTTTAGTTATACATAACTATAGTTTACCATATTTAAGATTTTTTAATATGAATTATTTAAATCATTTATAATAATTTCACCTATTATTTCTTCAACTAATTTAGTAATTAAATTATTAAAATAATTTTAAACAAATCAAAACAATTTCAAACAAATCAAAATTATGTTAAATGGATCAAAAAAATGTATAATAATGTCAAAGACATATTAGAAACAAAAAAACAAATTAAACATACCAAAAATGTTAAATGTGGCACAAATATGTTAAATGGATAAAAAACGCATAATAATATCAAATACATATTAGACACAATAAAAAGCAAATTAAACAGACCGAAAATGTTAAATGTGTCACAAATATGTTAAACAGGCCAAAACGTATCAAAAACGTGTTAAACATGTCAAAAACATGTGAAATTAATTAAAACTAGTTACAAACTTATTAAAACTACAAACGTATTAAGCAAGTCAAAATAGGTCAAACGAATTAAATATTAGTTAAACGAGTTAAAACGTGTTGAATAAGTCAAAAACGTATTAAATTGGGTAAAACGATTCAAATAGTTGTTAAACGGATCAAAATGTGTTAACTAGGACAAAAGCATATTAAATATTAAATGAGTCAAAAACGTAATAAATGTTACAAACTAAAATTTAGTTTGTGTTACTCAACCCATACCTGACTCATATTATTCATTAATATGGGTTGAATAATGGATTGACTAAATTTAATTTTGATTAAATATAGATTAGGTAATATGAGTTGAGTTTACTCATTTGCACACCCCTAATAATAATAGGTCTTATTTGGTTACGACTAAAGAAGGAAAAAAATTATACCCACTCATTCGTCCAAATTGTTCTACTTCATAAGTTGGTTGGTCCACTACTTCTTGTTGGTGTTGCCTTATGCTTACATATATATCAAATAGATTAATAAAAGGGTTCTTGAGACCCACATCAAGAAACTCGTGTTACGACCCTTTAATGCGCCTTTTAAGCGTCCTAGAAGTAGATGTGGGATAAGCGTTTTAGTAAAATTTTATTTTTAAAAGATTAATTAAAAATAAAATTAATTTTGAAAATTCATTTAAATCAATTTTAGGCAAAATCTTTTATAAAAAGATTAAAAGATTTCATAACTTACTTTACTCTCGGATCTCCTAAAAAAATGAGAAATCAATGATAGATCTGATTAAAAAAAATTAAAATATTTTTTGAGAAATTAATTTAAAATGGTTGGTCTATTGATTTTTATAAGCCGTCACTTGATTTTAAAATTTTAAAAATATTTTACATATACAACGTAATTTCATAGATTCTTTAAAATCCGATGTTTGGTGACACTCAAAAAAGGCTTACGCGTTATGTCCTCTGCGCCTCTTAAAAAACTGTCTTTACTTTATAAAATTTTGGCTATTTAGAAAATTGGATTCTTACATTTTATTTATCTAAATATTTTTTCCAAATTTTAGACATGCGTTTAGATTTGACATTTTAAATTTTAAAATATTAAATAAATGTCGATACGTGCGATTAATGTCGAAAATTATAGAGAATGGTACATGAAAAATATCAATTAAAGAAGTTTGATTTAAAATAAATAAATTTAAACGAGTCTTTAATAAAATATGTGTTTTATAAATATTCTAAAAATATTTTCAAGGCGTTTTCTATTTTTTCAAATTTTTTAAAATAGCTTAGAGCTTTTAAATGTAAAAAAAACATTTAAAATCCAAACAAACATGCCTAAAGGCCAGATGGACCGGCCACTGGGTGGACCATCGGTTTGAGGGAAGCGTTTCAGGAGCGAGTTGGGTCGAATTGGACGCAGTCTGAACCGGGTCAAGACAGTTTGGGTTCGGTCAATGCGAAGCGAGCAGGGGCGGAGCCAGGATTTGAAACCTACTCGGGCTAATTTTTTATTAAAAAAATCTATCCGGGCTAATTTCATAGTTTGCTGTCACCAAAGCCTTTTAGCGACGGAAAACAACCAATAACGACAATAATTTACCGTCGTTATTGATAAAATACATACAGGCTGTTTAAGGCTACCCGGGCTACAGCCCGGGCCGGCTTGTACTTGGCTCCGCCCCTAGAAGCGAGATGGGTGTGGGTGGACCAGACAAGGCGCGCTTAACTCAAACATTGAAGGAAGGGTTTTGGCCAAGTTAAAGTTCGTCTTCAACCTCCAATAAGACCAAAACTACCAGTTTTGGTCTTTTACTAGGAGCCTCCATTCGTGATTCTAAGGACATGAAAATCTTCGTCTCTCCATTTAGAACTTGTAGGTCGTGCTCTGGGGCCATCATTCAATCAAGAAGGGCTTCAATAGAGCTCGGGAAGAAATGACATTTTTGGAATCAGAAAAATACATCTTTTGATTATGGGTTTTAATTCGAATTTTAAGCTTGCAAATAACTTCATTAAGTTCATTAGAACCAAAATAACCTTTAAATCCTATTTGGCTACACATTTTAGCCATTTTTAAAACTCAAATCCGAGATTCTTTAGATTTTTTTTGAATTTGAGCAAACATGCCTTCAACTCTTCAGGTGTAATCTAAAAATATTCCTAACATCATTTAAAACATGTTATTGTTGTGAAAGCTATCACCTGAAGAATGAAAAAAAAGAGGAAATATAACAATCATAATGAATGTAGAACAATAGCGTAAAAGCATAGAATAAACAAAATAACGACACAAGAGTTTTCCCAAAGGTCGGACCAACAATGTCCTACGCCTTGTTTTCAGAGAATCGATTCAATAGAGTTATAATTATAAATTCTAACTCTTTGTACGTTCTAAGTTTTAGTCTCACCACATTCTACAACTCATTTACAATGTAATATATATAGCCTTTTAGAATTTATAATTAGGAAATAATCATTCTCTATATATTATATAATATATATATATATTCTTTTCCTTTTAGAATATTGTCGTTTTTGGCACAATTAGAATCCCATATCGGAAGATAATGGGAGTGAAAGAAGTTTCTTAGTATATAAAAGAAACTATATTCATAATTAGCATAAATCCCACATCGGAAGATGATGGGAGTTGGAGAAGTTTCTTAGTGTATAAAAGAAACTCTCCCCTCTTTGGTTTATTGCACCTAAATATGTATCTCTTCTTCCTTATTAATTGATAGTCTTAGTGCTCGGAGACGTAGGCAATATTTTGGCCGAACTCCGTTATCAAATTTTGTTAGTGTTCTTTCAGTTTGTTTTTTCTTCTTTTGTATTTCTGTCAGGATTTTTCCCAGCAAGTAATATCAGAGCCGAAGGGGCGTCAACTCCTTCGTCATCCTGGACGAGGACACCGATGTCGAATTTGAAGTTTGCGGTGGAAATCTTTGATGAAACTGGGCATTTTGGCATGTGGCAAGGTGAGGTTCTAGATTGTCTTTTTCAGCAGGGTCTAGATGTTGCTATTGAGGTCGGAAAGCAGTTGGTATAAAAGAAAAAGAGTGGAGTATCATGAATCGGTTGGCGTGCGGAACAATTCGATCGTGTCTGTCTAGAGAGCAGAAGTATGCTGTGAAGAATGAAACTTCTGCACAGAAACTGTGACAAGCATTGGAGGATAAATTTCTGAAGAAGAGTGGTCAGAATAAGCTCCTTATGAAGAAGCGACTGTTCCGGTTTGATTACCAATCAGGTACTACTATGAATGAGCATATAACTAAGTTTAATGAATTATTAACAGATCTGTTAAACCTTGACGTTAGGTTTGAGGATGAAGATCTTGTGTTGATGTTGCTATCGTCATTTCCTGATGAATTTGAACACTTAAAAACAACGTTACTTCATGGGAAGGGAAATGTTTCTCTTGATGCTGTAAATTTCTGCTTTATATAGTCATGAATTGAGAAAGCATGATAAAAGAAAAAGCAAAGTAGGTACAGAAGATGAAGCATTGATGGTCAGGGGCCGTCAGCAGAGCAAATCAAAAGGGAAAGGAAGAAGATCTGAAAGTAGAGTTGCCAAAGTAGGAAGAAGATCTGAAGGAGATGCTAATACATGTAAAATAAAGGGGACATGTTCAATCAAGCTGAGGAATGATGACGGATCCACCAGAATTATTAGAGATGTTCGGTTCATACCGAATATGAAAAAGAATCTCATTTCTTTGGGGGCCTTGGAGTCGAAAGGCCTACATGTGAAATTGGAAAATGGAGTTCTTAGGGTAATATCTGGAGCGCTAGTGATGTTGAAAGCTATCAGGAAGAGTAATAATTTGTATTATTATCAAGGTAGTACAGTTAATGAGACATCATGTGTATCAACTTCCGGGAGCAGTAAGGAATTAGAGGCAACAAAGTTATGGCATATGCGATTGGGGCATGCTGGTGAGAAATTTATGCAAACTCTTGTCAAACAAGAATTGTTGAAAGGTACAAAAGTTTGTAAGTTAGATTTTTGTGAACATTGTATTCTGGGAAAACAAAGGCGAGTAAAATTTGTCACTGCTATCCATAACACCAAGGGTATTTTGGATTATGTGCACTCAGATGTCTGGGGACCTGCCAAGACTCCTTCTCTTGGAGGTAGACATTATTTTGTTACTTTTATTGATGATTTTTCCAGAAGAGTGTGGGTGTTACTATGAAGAATAAAGGTGAAGTGTTTGAGATTTTTCTTAAATGGAAAAGTCAAGTTGAAGACGAGACATGAAGAAAGATCAAAATTCTCCGGACTGATAACGGTGGAGAATACAAGAATGATCCATTCCAGAAGTTATGCCAAGAGTGTGGCATAGTTCGACACTTCACAGTTAGAAAAACACCACAGCAGAATGGAGTATCGGAACGTATGAACAGGACATTGGTGGAGAAAGTTCGATGTATGTTGTCTAATGCTGGGTTAGAAAGAAAATTTTAGGAAGAAGTTGTGTCATGCGCTCAACATTTGGTAAATCGCCTACCATCATCTGCACTTGGTGGCAAGACTCCATTAGAGGTATGGTCTGGAAAACCTGCAACTGATTATGATTCTTTGCATATTTTTGGTTCTACTGTATATTATCATGGAGTTGAATCAAAGTTGGATCCACGAGGAAAGAAGGCTCTTTTTATGGGATTTACTACAAGAGTTAAAGAATATCGCCTTTGGTGTTTGGATGCAAGGAAAACCATTATCAGTAGAGATGTTACTTTTGATAATTATTCAATGTTGAATAAGGTAACACCAGACAAGATTGATTGTACTCCGCAACAGGTGGAGTTTGAGCAGATAAAGATAAGCCCAACTATAAGTGACTCTCCGACGACAGACGAAGAGTTAAATGAGGAAGAAGTTCCGACCCAAGAACCTTCAAAACAAAGTGAATCAATTGCTGTGAATATGCCAAGACGAGTTATTCAAAAACCAGGTCGGTTTGTTAACATGGCGGCCTATGCACTTCTAGTCGTAGATGATGTTCCATCCATTTTTTCAGATGTCAGTCGAAGTACTAAAAATAGAAAAAGGAGAGGTGTTATGGAAGATGAGATGCAATCTATTTAGAAGAATGAGAAATGCAAGTTGACGCATCTACGAAAAGGGAAGAAGGATATTGGTGGTAAATGGATCTTTGCTAAGAAAGAAGGATTTCCCAAAAAATTTGATGTTTGCTACAAGGCAAAATTGGTAGCTAAAGACTGCGCTCAGAAGGAAGGAGGTGATTATAATGAGGTACTTTCTCCTATTGTTAAACACTCTTCCATTGGAATTTTGTTGGCCTTGGTAGCGCAAATGAATTTGGAGCTAGCTCAACCAGATGTGAAGACCGCAGACATACACGGTCATTTGAACGAGGAAATCTACATTTATCAACCAGATGGATTCAATGTTGCTGATAAAGAAAATTGGGTTTGCAAGTTGAACAGATCATTGTACAGGTTGAAGCAATCGTCGAGACAATGGTACAAGCGACTTGACAAGTTTATGATGGAGCACAAGTATATACAAGAAGCCGATTCAGTTAATGTGTGTATTTGCGCAAATTGCAAGATGAGTCTTATATCTATCTACTCTTGTACGTTGATGATATGTTGATAACATCAAAGAGCCAATATGAAGTTGACAAATTGAAGGCTCAATTGGGTAAAGAGTTCGAGATGAAAGACATGGGGAAAACCAAATCTAATTGTTTAGGTTTGGTAAACATCTTCCGCGTTTGAGTCGGCGCTGAAGAGCGCCAATTGGAAGCACTGAAGATTTATTTTTTAATATTGAAGATTAGTATTTGGATATTGTGGCAAGGTGGAGATTTGTTGTTTTTGGCACAATTAGAATCCCATATCGGAAGATAATGGGAGTGAAAGAAGTTTCTTAGTATATAAAAGAAACTATATTCACAATTAACATAAATCCCACATCGGAAGATGATGGGAGTTGGGGAAGTTTCTTAGTGTATAAAAGAAACTCTCCCCTCTTTGGTTTATTGCACCCAAATATGTATCTCTTCTTCCTTATTAATTGATAGACTTAGTGCTCGGAGACGTAGGCAACATTTTGGCCGAACTCCGTTATCAAATTCTGTTAGTGTTCTTTCAGTTTGTTTTTACTTCTTTTGTGTTTCTGTCAGAGTTTTTCCCAACAAATATATCATTCTCTCTCCATATAATATAATATATATAGATTCTTTCATTGTTTTGTATCTAACATTGAGGCACACTAAATTGGGCCTCAAAACCCTATGCCCAATTCTAAATTATGAAACTTCTTAAGTGGTCGTAATGAGCTATACCATTGTATTTTATTTTTATTTTTAATTCAGCGTTTTCAATTTGGATTGATTGATTCAAATTAACTTTGATAGATCTACTTCAAAGAAATCAGTTATCCTTAGCCTTGTTGCGAGGAAGAAGATGAAGCTAGGCTGTTGATCGCTCCGTCTATGTTCCGTTTGCGTTCTGTTTGGTTTGGGTGTTATGTGTCTTGGTCATTAGCTCGGACGTTAGTTGTCCTAGCGCACACTAATTGGTCAGGGTGGCTTCAAGTCTTGTTTGATTTGGGCCAAATCTTTTTCCCTTTGTCCCCTTTTTTATTACTTGCAAAAATACACAAAATTAATTAATAGATATAAATTTTATTTTTGTTTATTTTTTGGGGTATATTTTAGGGCTTTATAAATAATTTTTTTGAAATATAAATGGCTGCAAAATTTTTCTAAATAATTGTTTAAATTTATTTAAGCCCTATTTTCGGGTAAATTGATATAAAATTTTCCCAAGTTATTTAATTTAATGAATACAACATTTATTCAAATTATTTATTTAATTATATTTAAATCCCTTAACGAGTCTATAATTTTTGGAAAATTATTTTAACGACTTGAAATTTTTTGATTTTTTTATAAATTGAGTAAGTCAAATTATAGTGTCTACACGTCTACATACCCGAGTTATAAGGATCAAAGTTTCACGTAGTTTTTGTTATATTATTATATGTCTCGCGATGTTTAATGATTTTAAGTATTTTAAGTTTTGTATCTTATTATAACATGTGCTTCAACGATCCAGCGTCTAACTATTAAAGGCCTATGATTGAACTTAAGAAAACTCGATGTTCAAGATTAAAATAAGACAAAGAAATGCCCATTTATAGTTAGCAAAAGTGTCTTAACAACAAAATATTCGAGATGTACTCGATTTAATAGTAAAGAGTGATGACGTCCGGAGACGTAATTCAATAAGAGATGATGGTTATAACAATAATGCAACTGTGAGACATTATATTAATTAGGAATATTTCCGTGCGATGCACACGGATAAAAATATAAAAAAATTAATAATAGAAATTAGAAAAAAAAGCTCACTTAGACGTATGTACTTGTACTATTAACTCACTTAGACGTACATATTAATAAAAGATCATATAAACATATATATTATCAAAAATTGGGTCATTTAACCTCTTTTAGTAACCATGGTTAACGTTTATTTTTAAATTTATATATTTATTAATTAAATATTAATATATTTTATCTCTCCTTCTTTTTCATTAATTAAACTAGGTAATTTATTTTATTCTTAATTTTTTTATTATTTTAATATTAATTTCTCTTTTATATGTTATCTTCCTTTTTTTTATTAGTTTTTATTTCTTATATTGCTTAAATTCTCATTTTTGAAAAAAATTTAACAATTTATTTATAAATTTTATGTTTTCCTGCAATATTTATTTAAGAGTTTTTTCTTATTTAATTTAATATAAACAAAAATAAAATTAATAAATTTTTATTTAATTTTTATTCACGACTTATATAGTAGTAAGGTGCATTGTTTTGTCTAATATTTGATTATTAGGGGGCGTTTGGTTCAAATAAAGGAATAGGAATATGATTGATAGATGTGTGGAATGAGAATATGTATGATTAATAAAAGTGTAGTGTTTGGTTATGAGTATTAATCAATCTCAATCTCATTGATAAGTTTGAATATTTCCATTCTATTGACAATGTTTAGATTTATTAGAGAGAAATTATTAATATTATTTTATAATTGAATTAGATTAATATGTTTTAAGTTTTTATTATTATATTTTATTTAATTAAAAATACAAAATATTATTATTTTATATTATCATTGTAAAATATATAAAATATTGAAATATGTCCTAAGTTAATAAAATATAAACATCTAATATTATTTATCAAACAAATAAAGTTTTTAAAATATTATATATTAATAATTAATCAAATTAAATATAATATTTTACTTAATAATATATATTATAACATTGCATAATATTTTTAATAACATTTTTTATTAAAATATTTTATATTTAACTTTTCTAATATTTTTTAAATATTTATTTTATAGAAAATTGTTATTTTATTTTTAAGTTTTTATATTTTAATTAATTTATTATAATTTTATTATTAATATATAAAATATAAATTAATTATATAAAAATAATTTTATTATTATTAATTATTATAAAAATTTTATTTTATTTTATTCATTATATTTTATTTTAAATAATTTCTCAATATTATTTAAATAATTTAAATAATTTATTTTAATAAATAAATTAAAAAAATTATTATTATTTTAATTATAAAAGAATCGTCTAATATAATTATAAAAGAAAAAATATATATAATATTATAATTATAATTATGAAAGAGAAAATGAGAGAGTGGACATCATGGGAGAGAAAATTCATTACAAGGGAATGAAATTCATTCATCCCAATTTAAAGAGGAAGTATACGAGAATCAAATGAATGTTTTAGAATGAAACTCATCAATCAAACACTTCATTTTATTCCCTTTCCCATTCATGAGTACAAAAATCACTTATCAAGCATCCCCTTACTCTTTTGGGTTTGATGAATGAGTTTTTATTATTATTCAATTTTTAATTTTTAATTTTTAATTAATATATTTTTGTGTTGAAAATTTTTTATTGTTGAAAGGATTTTCATTATTGAAAGAATTTTCATTGTTATATTCATTCATTGGGGCCAAACAATTTTAAAATAATTAATAATATATGTGAATATAAGAAAAAAAATATAAAGTTAAAATAATTAATAATGAATGCTCATATATATAAAATAAAATAAAATAAAAATAATCAATAATAAATGCTTATATAGAAATAATAAAAAAGATTAAAAAATAGAGGGTTCATTTATTAGTAATAAATGAAAAGGAATGAGAGATAAAATATATTAATATTTAATTATTAAATATATAAATTAAAAAATAAAAATTAATCATAGATTACTAAAAGAGGCTAAATGAGCCAATTTTTAATAGTAAGTAGGTTTAAATAACTTTTTATTAGTACATACGTCTAAGTGAGCTAGTTGTACAAGTACATACGTCTAAGTGAACTTTTTTCCTAGAAATTATAATAATATGTATTCAATGTTTAAAAATCCAGAAACCCTTCTTCCAAAGAAATTGATTGGGCCCGAATCGAAGCCGGAGATTTTTTCAACGTGAAGGTTGTGATCATCACGCAGATGGAAACTCTAATTCAAAACAACGAGAAGATAGAAGGTGCCAAGATGGAATCCTCTTTTTCTTTCAATGAACTAGCTCAGGAGGAATAAAAAGGGTTTACTTAGGGCTTTCAAACAAACAAGCTTGCCTATTGTATAAACTTTTATAACTTTTGCTTAGTTTTTTTTTAATAAATCATAAATAATATATTAAAAAAATAGAATACACTCATTCCACATTTTATTCACTTCGATAAAACAATTCATCTTCTCACATATCTTATCACATATTTTTTTTCCAATGAACCTCTCATCTTGTGAACTTACACGTTCAAAAATCTCAAACATTACCAATCTCTTTTTTACCCTCACTTGGCCTATCAATGCTAAATCGACCTTTCATCTCGTGACCTTAAAGCACTCAGAATGACCAACCATCTCATTCCACATTTATCTATCAATTCAAATATGACTTCTCATCTCGTGACCTTAACTTTCACTTCGGTCAAACAACTAATCTTCTCGCATGTTTTAATCACCAATATCAATTTCTTTCCCAATCGACCTTTATCTCTTTACATTACTTTCACTCCAACTAATCAAAAACCATTTCATTCCATATTTATCCATCAATCACAATCAACCTCTATTTTCTCGAAGACCTTACTTTCACTTCATCAAATAACTCATCTTCTCACATAATTTATAATATACAACCCGACATTTTTATCCTCACTTCGGATAACCATACATTTCATTCCACATTTATCTACCCCCAATTGACCTCTCATCTTATTACCTTACTTTCACTTTGACAATTGACCTTTCATCTTGAGACATTGTTTTCACTTCGTCAAATAACTCATCTCCTTACATATTTTATAATAATACAACCCGACCTTCTTTATTCTCAATTCGGCTAACCATCTATCTCATTCTACATTTATCCACCAAAATATTCAACCTCTCATATGTGACCTCACACTTCACTTCGGCCAAATCAACCATCTCCAACATCACATATCTCTTTTACTCTTCACTTTGACCATTAATCCTCAATTGACCTCTTATCTCGCGACCCATCTCTTCACATATTTTACAATATAAAACCTTACATTTTTATCCTCACTTTGGATAACTAACCATCTCATTCCCCATTTATTCACACCCTAATCGGCATATTATATTGTGACATTACACAATTTCATTTTGGTCAAATCAACCATCTCCAACGTTACCAATCTCTTTTACCCTTACTTTGACCCATTAATTCCCCAATCGACCACTCATAACATGACCTTACTTACATCGATTAACCAAAACCATCTCATTCTACATTTTTTTATCTCACTAATCTCAATCTACCTCTCATCTCGAGACTTTCATTTTAGTCAAACAATCCATCTCCTCACATATTTTAACCAGTTCCATCAAAGATTTCCACTGCTAAATTCAAATTCGACATCGGGTACTCATCGAGGATGACAAAGGAGTTGTTGCCCTTTTTGAAGACTCAACTGCCATGACAAGGATGAATCTTCGGCTCTGATACCACTTGTTGGAGGAAAAAACTGACAGAGACAAAGAAAAAACAAACGAACACACTAACATAATTAGATAACAGAGTTCGGCCAAACGTTGCCTACGTCTCCGAACACTAAGACTATCAATTAATAAGGAAGAAGAGATACAAGTATTGAGTGCAATAAACTAAAGGGGGAGAGTTTCTTTTATACACTAAAAAACTTCCCCCACTTCCATCATCTTCCGATGTGGGATTATATTCTAATTGTGAAAAGAATTTCTTTTATATACTAAAAAACTTCTCTCATTCTCATCATCTTTCGATGTGGGATTCTAACTGTGCCAAAAACAATAATTTAGACTGCCCATATATGTGGACCAAACTATTGAGAAGCCAAATATCATAACCAGAGCCAACTTCAACACTAAAGCTTTCTCCCATCACCTACTTGGGGTTTTCGATTGGAACTGTTTACTTCAATGTACAAAAGGAACCCATCAACCAATGAAAGAATGTCTAAGCTATTTCATTTTCACCTTATATAAATATATATTATCATGCATGAACCTAATTACTATATAAAGACATATCTATCTCTATCTATGATAAGAATAATTGAATTAAGTGGGGATGTATATTTGATCATCTCCTTCTTTGACTAAGTACAACTTTAAATCAATTTCCCTTTTGTCTTTAATAGTTTTGTGACGTGCTTACTTATTTGGTAGAAGGTAAGTACTCTCCTTCTCTTATTCACTTGTCTTTTTCAACATTCCATATATATTACTTACCATATTTACCTTTTTTTTAGTATCTAATTATTTGATTAATTAATATTAATTATACACAATAAAAAACATTCAAGAAAAATGTAAAAAATATTAAACATTATAAAAATTATAAAAGGAACGCATGATCAAACACGATTTTGAATTATTTTGATCTTCAAACTTCATAGTTAATGATATTGTTACTATCGGCTAGAAACCTCATAGTTAATGTTACTATGAAATTTTACATCTTGGGATCATGGATCGATTTGATAATTTTTTAGGTCTTCTTCGATACTCTCCATTCAGTTGTCAATATTTTTCTCAATTTTATTATTGACAATTTTATAGTCAATAAAAGTCAATGTCTGCTAACTAAGATATGAAGATTGTCTTTGAGCATTCAATTCACCCACTCCTCATGAATAATGCTTATAAATGTGCATCTAAGCTAATGGGTGCAAGGGGTCACATGATCCTTCTACACCAAAAGGAGAGAAGTCCCATGGTGATAATCCTCGGCCTCTTCAACAGTGGGATCAAGAAAATTGAAAGCTTTCTTCCTCGCCTTAACATGAACTACTTTATACTTTATAATAGTTTGGAGGCACCATTTGTAATGTGGAAAGGTCAACCATACCATCCATCGATCTCACTTTGATTCACCCTCCCACCATGAACATGTGGCTCCTCACCGGGTATAACATGTGTGATACAACATTTTTATACTTCTCAAAGTTTCTTCGGACGATATTTCCTTATTTCACTTATGAGTCTTCATGAACATCAAAGTTGATAGGGACATTAATCGATGTAAGAACTTGTTGATAAATATATACACCCAAACCATTTTCTCACATAACAAATAAAACATGCACATTGTTGCTAGGTAGAGCCATGTTCGACTAGAGGAGGTCTTGATCATCCAAAACAATTCCATCTCAAAAAGTTGGATCTGTTTGATTTTATTTCACACATCATTAATCCAACATGATTCAGCATCAATAGAGACCATCCCATAATGTTTCATATACATCTAGGTTAAAGATAACTTGATTGTTTCTGATGGTGCTTCTCGCTTTGAGGTGGTTATGTCTTATTAGAATGTTCTCACAATTACAACCAAATCTCGAAGATCGATCCTTGTTGTTTGTGTTAGTGACTTGTTGAACAGTTAGCTGTGGTGTTGTTTGCAGGAAACTACCCATTTTGACCAGGAGAAGGCTCTTAATTAGCATTATAGAAAACCTCTAATGTTGACAAAGATCTCCAAAACTACCATGGCTAAGGGTTGTCTCAAATGGTAGAAGGTCGCCCATCAGGATATTATCTATATTTGTAATCTTATCTCGTTACAAATACATTATATTTATTATAATAATACAACTAAAAATAATTTATGAAATACATAAAAGTACTAAACAAATGAAAAAGAAAATTTTCTATTATTGCATCGAGAGTCATGATGATATTATTGAGGGACGTCTTTATCAAAATATTTTTCTTTAAAATAGTTTTAAAGTCTATAACCACATACTTGAACAAAGTACATGATTTACAATAACTAGATTTAAAAGAAACTAGAAAGTGAAAAACTCTAAAACGATTTCATAGTATGAAAATTAATAATTCTCTTTCTGAATTAAAATGATAGTGATATGATGTGAAAATAAATTAGAGGGAAGAGATATTTATATTGATGAAATATACTATTCAATAAATAAAATAAATAAATCGTTCATTGATCCATTTAATACACATGTAACATGTGCAATTGCACGAGAAATGATATAAAAAACTAAGAAAAAAAAAACGTTAAAAATGTGACTTTATAATTTAACTCAATATTTTTTTATTTAATTATTAAAAATACGACAAAACTTAACTATCTCCACTCGTTTTATTTAAAATTGTCTTAACTTTATATTTAACTCAATATATATTTTTTTTATCTAATTATTAAAATATATGATAAAACTTACATTTATCTACTCGTTTTATTTAAAATTGTTTTGTTACTTTTTTTTAAGCCTACCCAAAATTATGTAAATTGAAAATACTCATTAGATGAAAATAAAAGTAGTTTCGATAAAACAAATTTTCGAATTTTGGATCAAATTACCAATCAAATTTAAAGTTCTATTGGGTCTAATATTACTTATTATTGTATATTTATTTGAAAAAATAAGAATATTAAAAAAATCTTCTAACCAATTTATTTAAGTTTTTATATTTATAATGATTTTGATTATTTTATAATCAAATTTGTGGGTGCATTCATAAACATTCGAGTACATATTTTCCTCTATGGACGAACCCTTAGGTTTCTCACCAATGTTTGCGTTACTCAAATCGCCATTCCCTCCTTGGACAAACCCTTAAGTTTGCTTCTGCTTCAACTACCAATAATTGCGCACTCACATATAACAATAATAACTTCTTTTAGAAGAATTCGAACTCTAGTCTTTAGTATGAAATGTTAACAGTTTAACCGCTAGACCACTCATGATTGTTGAAATAATTTTATAATTTTATAATTTTTTGTATGTATATATATTTTGTAAGTTAGATTTTCAATAATTATATAAATTTTCTATCGGAGTCTAATATTACTTATTTGAAAAAAATAAAAATATTAAAAAAAATCAACTAACCAATTAATTTAATTTTTATATCTATAATGATTTTGATTATTTAATAACCAAATTCGAGGTGCATTCTTAAACATTCGATTACACATTTAGGCATTAACCTTTAAATTATTTTATCACCAATGTTTGTGTTATTCAAGCCGACATTCCCTCCATAGACGAACCTTTACAATATTATTTACTTTAAATACAAAATTTTCTTTTAATTAATTTTGTTTGTATTTTGGTTTTGCAAGTTCAGCAATATATATAACAAAACAAACAAGGGGTTGGAATTAAACTAATTCCATTAATTAAATGGAAATGATATTTGAGCTAATTAAATTCACACCAAATTCAAATGTGAATTAAGTGTGAAATTAATCCAAATGAAATTCACATGAAATTCAAATGTGAATTAAAGTGAAATTAATCCAAATAAAATTCACATGAAATTCAAATGTGAATTAAAGTGAAATTAATCCAAATGAAATTCACATGAAATTCAAATGTGAATTAAAGTGAAATTAATTCAAATGAATTCACAAGAAATTCAAATGTGAATTAAGGTGAAATTTCATCCAAAATAAATTCACATCAAATTCATTGTGAATTAAATTTGTTAATTTTTACAATTAACATAAATGTCTTGAATGAGGCAATTAACAAATGGTGTTAATTGATATTGTAACTACAAAATATTTATTGTATGATGTAAATTGCAAAGATGATGAAAAGGCAACCGTTGAATGAATGGATGAGGGATTAGTGACCGTTGGATTAAAGAATTGATTATGAGTTTAATTTTCAACTATAAATATCCTTTCACATTGTATTCCTCTCCATACATTATTTTATCACTTCTCACTCTAGAATTCTAAAGTCTTTTCTTGTTCTTGTGAGTGTTATTGTGAGTGTTCTTCGAGTTTCTTGACTCGACCATTTTTGTGCAAAACTCAGTGATTGTGATTCAGGTACTTTTGTCTAGTTTACTGTTGTAGTGGTTTTTCTGTGCTAAATCATTGCAGGTTCCGTTGTACGCTGGGAAGCAGCCACCGACGAAACTCTCCAGCATAAACGGGAGACGGTAAAACTGTTTTAAGGGAACTGTGATTCCACAGGTCTCAGAGCAAACGAGAAGATTTTTCTTCATTTCTTAAATAATCTGTTGTATATGTTTTATTATCATTGCATTATTTTCATATATTATTTACGTGTAAAATTTATGAGATAAGATTACCAACAATCTTAAAACAGTCTCAAGTATTACTTATCTCAGATTCTTACACGTTTCTGGTTTTGTTTCAGAAATGACTACCGAAACACCTACTTCTAACATGAGGATGCTGATTCCAGCTAACCATCTGGATAAGCCAGAAAAGTTTGATGGCTCAAACTTTAAGAGATGACAGCAAAAGATGTTCTTCTACCTCACGACCCTAAGTCTTGCGCGATTCCTCACGGAGGATCCTCCCACTCCCAAAATCGATGAGCCAAACATTGCTTCATCGTCGGATGCAAACGTGCATACAAAAGTTGATGTGCAAGCGGCTTCGACCTTTGATGCTTGACACCATTCAGATTTCTTATGTAGAAATTACGTGTTGAATGGTTTGTCAAATTCATTGTACAATGTGTACAGTGAAAAGAATACGACCAAAGAACTAAGGCAATCTCTTGAACGTAAGTACAAAACAGAAGATGCGGGTGCAAAAAAGTTTATGGTCGGTCGATTTTTGGACTACAAAATGGTAAATTCAAGACCGATCATTAAACAAGTTCAAGAGATCCAAGTTATTTTGCACGGAATTCATGTCGAGGGCATGGATTTGGGAGAAACTTTCTAAGTGGCGGCTATTATTGAGCAGTTGCCACCGTCTTGGAACGATTTCAAGAACTACCTTAAGCACAAGCGAAAGGAGATGAACGTAGAAGAATTGGTGATTCGTCTACGCATTGAAGAGGAAAATAAAAGCGCCTCAAAGAAATACTTTAGTCAACATGTGGCTAAAGCAAATGTGGTTGAGCATGGTAAAGACAAAAAGAAACAAAATTCTTTTGTCAAGAACCAGAACCTTAATCCTAAAGGAGGAATCTCTAAGAAGTTCACGGTCAAGTGTTTCAATTGCAATGACATGGGCCATAGATCTTCTGATTGCAAGAAGCCGAGAAGAGTTCGAGAGGCTAACTTGACTCAAAGATTATCGGACATGGATCTATGTGCGATGATATCTGAGGTTAACTTGGTGGAGTCTAATCCACGAGAGTGGTGGGTTGACACAGGAGCTACAAGACATGTTTGCTCCAACAAAGAAGTATTTTCAAGCCTCGAAGAAGTGAAGAATGGTGAAAAGCTGTTCATGGGAAACTCTGCCACTTCTGACATACAAGGTGAAGGAAAAGTGGTGTTAAGGTTGTCTTCAGGGAAAGATTTAACATTGACTAATGTGTTGTATGTTCCAGAGATTCGGAAAAATTTGATATCCGGATCTCTTCTAAGTAAGCATGGTTTTAGAATTGTGATTGAGTCGGATAAAATTATTTTATCCAAAGGTGGAATGTTTGTAGGTAGAGGTTATGCTACTGATGGGCTTTTTAAGCTAAATGTAATGGCAGTTAAGCCAAGTATGAATGAAAATAATAAGTCTTCTATTTATTTGTTGGAGTCTTCCATTTTATGGCATGGTAGACTAGGTCATATTAATTATGATTCGATGCATCGATTAATAAAACTGAATAATATACCTACATTCGAAATTAATAAGAAACACAAGTGTAAAATTTGTGTTGAAGCAAAATTGACGAGGTCATCCTATTGAAACGTTGAAAGAGGTAATAGACCGCTTGATTTAATTCATACAGATGTGTGTGATTTAAAAGGAACACCAACATGTGGTGGAGGAAAATACTTCATTACTTTTATTGATGATAACACAAAATATTGTTATGTGTATATTCTTAAAAGTAAAGATGAAGCCATATAGAAATTCACTCTCTATAAAAATGAGGTTGAAAACTAACTTGGTAAAAAGATCAAGGTGTTAAGAAGTGATAGAGGAGGTGAATATGAATCACCTTTTTCCGAGTTATGTGCTCAACATGGTATAATCCATGAGACGACATCACCTTATTCTCCTCAGCAAAATGGTACGGCTGAGAGAAAAAATAGAACATTAAAAGAAATGATGAATTCACTTCTATTAAGTTCTGGTCTACCACAAAACATGTGGGGAGAAGCTATTTTGACGGCTAACTACCTTTTAAATAAGGTTCCACGTAAGAAGTTAGATAAGAGTCCATATGAGTTGTGGCATGAAAGAAAACCATCATATGAATACTTATGAATGTGGGGGTGTCTAGCTAAGGTAGCCATACCATTACCTAAAAAGGTAAAAGTTGGACCAAAAATTGTTGATTGTATATTTATTGGATATGCACATAACAATAGTGTTTATCGTTTTCTTGTGTTTAAATCGGACATTCTAGATATTCATAAGAATACGATAATGGAATCGAGATATGCATCGTTCTTTGAACATATACTTCCATATAAGTCTAATGAAGAACAACATTCTCCTAAAAGATTTCTTGAACTAGATGAACAAGAAAAGGAGAATGAAATTGAGGTTGAACTTAGACGAAGTAAACGAGCTAGAACTGAAAAATCATTTGGTCCAGATTTTATTACTTTCATGATGGAAAGTGAACCTCAAACGTATAATGATGCAATTACCTCATCTGAAGGGCCTCTATGGAAAGAGGCAATTAATAGTGAGATACAATCTATCTTAAAAAACCATACATGGGAACTAGTGGATCTGCCTCCGGGAAATAAACCACTAGGTTGCCAATGGATTTTCAAAAGGAAAATGAAAGCTGATGGATCAATTGATAAATATAAGGCAAGACTGGTGGTAAAAGGATATCGCCAACGAGAAGGTCTTGATTATTTTGATACATATTCTCCAGTTACGAGAATAACTTCTATTCGATTGATTCTTGCGATTGCTTCTTTGCGCAATCTAGAAGTTCATCAAATGGACGTAAAAACAGCTTTCTTAAATGGAGACTTGGAAGAAGAAATTTACATAGATCAACCTCAAGGGTTTTCTTCTCAAGGGCAAGAAAATAAAGTTTGTAAATTGGTTAAGTCATTGTATGGCTTAAAACAAACTCCAAAATAATGGCATGAGAAATTTGATCATGCTATGATCTCAAGTGGATTTAAGATCAATGAATGTGATAAATGTATTTATATTAAAGACACAACAAATGGTTACGTCATTTTATGTCTTTATGTAGATGACATACTTATCATTGGAAGTAATGATAAAATGGTTAAATCCACTAAAGATATGTTAAATTCAAAATTTGACATGAAAGATATGGGATTGACTGATGTGATTCTTGGAATCAAAGTGATTAGAACATCAGAATGGATAGTTCTAAGTCAATTACACTATGTGGATAAGATCCTTGAAAAATTTAACAAGGATGATTCTGCATTGACTAAGACTCCGATAGATACGAGTCAACATCTATCTAAAAATTGCGGAAAGAGTGTTTCTCAATTAGAATATTCTCGAATAATTGGGAATCTGTACTTAATGAGTTGTACAAGACCAGGTATAGCCTATGCAGTAAACAAACTAAGTAGATACACGAGTAATCCGGGTAATAATCATTGGAAAGCCATTGTACGATTACTTAGGTATTTAAGAAATACTCGTGATTATGGTCTGCACTACACGAGACATCCTGCTGTTATCGAAGGGTACACTGATGCTAATTGGATTTCAGATATGAAAGACTTTAAGTCAACAAGTGGATATGTATTTACGCTTGGAGGTGCAGATATATCTTAAAAATCTTCTAAACAAACTGTTATTGCTAGATCCACGATGGAATCTGAATTTATAGCTCTTGACAAATGTGGTAAAGAAGCTGAATGACTATGTCTATTCTTAGAAGATATTCCAATATGGTCTAAGCCCGTACCAGCAATTTCTATTCATTGTGATAGTCAATCTGCGATTGGATGAGCTAAGAGTCATATGTATAATGGTAAGTCTAGACATATACGTCGTAGACATAATACCATTAGACAATTACTCTCTACTGGAATTATCTCAATTGATTACATAAAATCAAAAGATAATATTGCGGATCCACTAACCAAAGGGTTAAATAGAGAGTTCGTGTTAAAGTCCTCACAAGAAATGAGATTTAAGCCTACAATAAGTTAGTATGAAGGGAAACCCAACCTATGATGACTGGAAATCCCAAGAACTAGGTTCAATGGGACAACCTAATTGTACTAAACTTGGTAGATTGCTATGGGTAAAAAATCCTACGATAAAATAGCATTTCGGGAAAGGATAAGCACACAAGCTTTTAATGATTCTTTATGAATAAAGAGATCACCTATGTGAGAGAGAAGTGGGGTCGCTTCAAAAGAATTGCACGGCTCAATTCTAGACCATCTCACTGAACCAAGCGAGTGTTCATGGCCAAAACGAACACAATCATGAGAACTGACATATATCAGGAAGAATTCTATGTGAAAGTGTGTAATCGTTTACACAAAAGGCAGAATAGTTCAAGGACATCAAGTTTACTAATCGGCTAGTAAAGTTATATACTTTCATAAGGGAAGGTTCAAAGGGTTACACCTACCTATCCTATGTAGAATTTAATTGTTGAACCTTTCACCGGATTAATCTTTCAATTTCCATTAATGTGGAAAATTGTTGGAATTAAACTAATTCCATTAATTAAATGGAAATGATATTTGGGCTAATGAAATTCACACCAAATTCAAATGTGAATTAAGTGTGAAATTAATCCAAATGAAATTCACATGAAATTCAAATGTGAATTAAAGTGAAATTAATCCAAATGAAATTCACATGAAATTCAAATGTGAATTAAAGTGAAATTAATCCAAATGAAATTCACATGAAATTCAAATGTGAATTAAGGTGGAATTTCATCCAAATAAAATTCACATAAAATTCATTGTGAATTAAATTTGTTAATTGTTACAATTAACATAAATGTCTTGAATGAGGCAATTAACAAATGATGTTAATTGTTATTGTAACTACAAAATATTTATTGTATGATGTAACTTGTAAAGATGATGAAAAGGCAAACAACGATAACCGTTGAATGAATGGATGAGGGATTAGTGACCGTTGGATTAAAGAATTGATTATGAGTTTAATTTTCAACTATAAATATCCCTTCACATTGTATTCCTCTCCATACATTATCTTATCACTTCTTACTATAGAATTCTAAAGTCTTTCCTTGTTCTTGTTAGTGTTCTTGTAAGTGTTCTTCGAGATTCTTGACTCAACCATTTTTGTGCAAAACCAGGTGATTGTGATTCAGGTATTTTTGTCTAGTTCGCTGTTGCAGTGGTTTTTCTGTGCTAAATCATTGCAGGTTCCGTTGTACCATGGGAAACAGCCACCGACGAAACTCTTCAGCACAAACGGGAGACAGTGAAACTGTTTTAAGGGAACTGTGATTCCACAGGCCTCGAAGCAAACGAGAAGATTTTTCTTAATTTCTTAAATTATCTGTTTTATATGTTTTATTATCATTGTATTATTTTCATATATTATTTACGTATAAAATTTATGAGATAAGATTACCGACACAAGGCTTAGGCACAGATGCCCAATCTTCGAATTCAAACAAATAGGGCCTCGACGCCAACAAAGAACCCATATCCCTCTTTTCCCTTTCATCTCCTACGTGTCTGATGCTTTCGTAAAAATTTAGTTCATGGTCTCAGAAGACAAGCCAGGACGGAGACGCCAGGATCACGAGGCTCACGATGAAACGGCTAGATCAGAAGATCAAGGGAGAAAAATGTTAGAATTATCCTAATTAGATCCTAATTTAATGTGTGAGAAATTAAAATCTTGAATGCGGCGGAAGCGTACCTTAATTAATCGCATGAATTGTGAATCTTCTCTTTCCTTTAGACTTTCTTTATGTGGAATGGTTCTTCCATCTGATGAGTAAGTCAATTGATTTCTCTCTCTGTTGATGGGGACGCAAAGGAGAATTGACGTTACTTCAAATGGGGACCATTACCATTACATATAACCAACAATAAGTTAGTTATTATAGTTTGACAATTTCTAATTTAGCCCCTTCATAAAATTAAAAATGTCACTTAGGTATCCTCACTTTATTTTCATGACAAATACACCCATAAGCCATAAACTTAATTTCACATTAGATCACATTATTTTGGCTTATATTAAATATGACACATGCACAATTATTTATTATACAAGTGACCCTAAAAATTTCAACAATCTCCCACTGGGTCACGTATGTACAAAAAATAAATGTATCAACCATAATGCGCCTGAAGTTTTATGTCATCTTAATCATATGTTGTATAAACAATTTTATCAATTAATTATATCAATATAGGACCAAAGAGCTCGTCGTTGTATTTAAGCACAACTAGACCCAACAATGATCACATAAATCAATACAATTAATTGACAAATCATATCATGAATGTGAGGAATGAAAATTTCATGCAAGGTGATCTTTTCATGTCAATTTTCAACTGGTCCTACTTAACTTTAGTGAGATCATACTTTAAACATAATTATACAAAGTGTAATGAACTGAATAATACTTAATTTCTGATCAGAATAAAAAACTTTATAAATATTTATAAAATAATTAAACTGGAAGATGTCAAAATTACAAACTCCCACTGAAATTAGAGATCGGTGATCTCTACAACACTCATACGAGCAATATCCTCATGAAAGACATTAGATGATAAACTTATTTTCATGAGGTTCATAACCATAGAGATTGTACATATATATTTTATAGAAATCTATCCACTTTGTATCATTTATTTCATAAAATAAACTTGATGTCAAAATCACTTAATTTGATGCCTAGTAACATGTCATAAATTTCGCTGCAATAGTGGATGACGCCATAAGTGTTTGTTTGACACTTTTTCAATAAACGACAAAACCAGCTAGCGAAAAATATTACCCAAAGTAGATTTCATACTATTTTGGCATCCCGTAATATCGGAGTCAGAATACTCAATGATCTCAAGACTATCCGACTTCCTATATGTGAGCATTTAATTCTTAATTCTTTTCAAATATTTCATAACAATTGGGCTATTTAATGTCAAACAAAATTTGTGACAAACAAAATGTCACCCATATATAAAACCATAAATAGACGTTTACTCCCACTGAACTTGTGATACACAAATAATCAATTAAATTCACCTCAAAACCAAAAGAGAGAATTGTTATTTTGTGAAATTTGTGGTATCACTAACGAGACGCTTCTTTAAGTCTATAGATGAGTTTCTTTAATTTGCAAACCATATTAATTTGGTCTCTCGACACAAAGTATTCTCATTGCACCAAATTGTTTTTCAATGTCTCTATTGAAAAACCCCTTAACATCTACTATGGTGAAGCTCCATATCAAAATATGTAACGGGTACCAAATTGTCTTAAAGAGTAATTCAATTAAATTGGATTATCATAAAGACACTTGATTTTGAGGTTGTTGAGTTTGTACTTAATGAGTTTGATCATATTGTCTTGTTACTCTTGATTTTTGAACATTATCCTCAATATCAATAAAATCCTTATCAATGTAAAAAACACTTGAGATATAAATCAAATCTTTCACAATAGGAATTATTGATCTAAATCATTTTTAAAGACACAATCATTTCTCCCCTCAAACTCAATATCCTCAAAAAAAAAAATTATTGCAGTCTCGTCAAAAAAAAAAAACTATCTTTATCTTGACATAACAAAAAATTATAGCCCTTAATCACTTAGAATATTTAATAAAATAGTTGCTCACATTTATAAACTTAAGTAACAATTAAATTCAAATAATGATTTATCCCATCTCAAAATACTTAATGCAACATTAATATCAAGTCTTTGGATAGTAATATTAATTGCTAATAGTATTTTGGTGTAATGATCAAACATTAATAATAAGACATGTCAAATAATCAATCTATCTTTGGATAAATTAATTATTTACATAAATAAGACTTTATAATTATTACATATTTATCATCACAAGTATTAATGCAATTCTGTCAATTAATTATCAGCCTTTGGACCAAATAATATAATCACATGAATTACACAATACTACCATTCAAAATTGTCTTGAATTAATTTCAACAAACATTGTCACTTTGGTGATTATTTGTATCAATCAATACAATCCAAATAATGAACAATAATATCATTATTTTAAATTTAAATGTCATATTATTGTATATAACCCAAATCAATAATATATATTTTTCCAAAAAGACATGTAATTTATTTTATTATAAAAAATAAAATTATACAATAAGTCAAATCTTACTTCTTAAATTTGAAATTTGTAATATTTTATATTAATAAAATAAAAGTATAAATCTTCATGATTTATTTAACCAAATTTCAACTATTCTTGTGGCTGAAATCCAATTATTTCTTCATTTAATAATAATCATCAACCTTAATCTTTTAATTCTAAAATAAAGGATATAACTAATTTTTTATTATATATTGATTTATATATATAATCTTAAACATTATTCCTTAATTATCTCTTGATTTATAATATATTATATATTATTTAATCCCTTAACAACAAATATCAACCGTCAATTTAAAACACGGTCAATTTAAAACAAAGAATTTCTCCCTTTAACCCCTTTAACTTTAACGAGAAAATCTAAACCGTTTAACAAGAAAATCTAAACACGGTCAATTTAAAATAGAGAATTTCTCCCTTTAACCCCTTTAACGAGAAAATCTAAACCGTTTAACAAGAAAATCTAAACACGGTCAATTTAAAACAGAGAATTTCTCCCTTTAACGATAAAATCTAAACTTTAAAACAGAAAATTCCTCTTTTAACTAGAAAATCTAAACGAGAATCTAATTATCATGAATCTAAATCTAGTAAACATTAATAAATAATATCATAAATCTTTATATTCTTTAATCAATTATTCCATATTATTGGAAAAATCAATATATCCATATATTCCGAAATCAATATCCATATATTCCGAAATTATGAGAGAGAAAATTAGAATATTGAGATCTTATCTTAATAATCATAAATTCAAATATCCCTTAATCTATCATCATTTTTCATATTTTATGATAGATTTCATAAAATTTAATTTTAATTCAGAATATATAAATCTTGAAAGATAAATATATATATATATATATATATATATATATATATATATCTTTCAGATTAAAATTTTCAAATCTATATATATATATTCTTCATGATAACAAAATCAATACATATTCCTAATGATTTGAAATTATCAAAACCAATATATATAATTCGAAAACTAAATATCCCTAAATCTAGGGATCTTATGAGATAATTCAAATATCTCGCATCAATCTTCATGATATATCCTATAATCTTAATTTAAAGATATATCAATATTAATGAAATATATATATATATAATCCGATTTAAAATTTCATATCTAAAATATATATATTCTTAATAATATTATCAAAATCAATATATTTATTCCTAATAATATTATTGATGTGATTTAAAATTGTCAATATATATATTATTTGAAATTATCATAAATTCATGCATATATATCTTAAACCGAATGATATAAAATCTTCTCACATAATTAAATTAGGATGGCTCTGATACCAATTATTAGAATTATCCTAATTAGATCATAATTTAATATGTGAGAAATTAAAATCTGAATGCGGCAGAAGCGTACCTTAATTAACCTTAATTAATCGCATGAATTGTGAATCTTCTCTTTCCTTTAGACTTTCTTTATGTGGAATGGTTCTTCCCATCTGATGAGTAAGTCAATTGATTTCTCTCTCTGTTGATGGGGACGCAATGGAGAATTGACGTTACTTCAAATGGGGACCTTACATATAACCAACAATAAGTTAGTTATTATAGTTTGACAATTTCTAATTTAGCCCCTTCATAAAATTAAAAATGTCACTTAGGTATCCTCACTTTATTTTCATGACAAATACACCCATAAGCCATAAACTTAATTTCACATTAGATCACATTTTTTTGGCTTATATTAAATATGACACATGCACAATTATTTATTATACAAGTGACCCTAAAAATTCCAACAAAAAAAGAAGGAAAGATTTTTTAGAGAGATAAAAGAAAGATCGTCCATTGTTAATGTTCTTGAAGCTTTAGCTATTTTTTTAGCTATTTTTCTTAGTGTTGGAGTTGGAGATCTCCATTGTACGTGGTATAAATTGCTAATTGTTTAGGTTTTTTTAAGAGTATGAAATTATTTGATTAATCAACATTAATTACACATACAATAAAAAATATTAGAGAAAAATGTAAAAGATGTAAACATTATAGTTAATGATATTGCTATGTGATGCGATAGTTTGATTGGATTGGGTTACCCCTTCCTGATAGAATCTAGCTAAGTTAGAGATATGTGTGGTTAGTCTAGAGAAAGAACTAGGTTAGGTTAAAATTTTCTCTCACGAGCTCATCGTTGCTGATTGAAGACGGAGGTTGTGAATTCATGATTCACAGATGCTTTGCTCTCTAGAGAAAAGGCAGATCGAAGCGTGATGAAGTCATCTGATTTAAGGTCGAGATGAAGTAAACTCTGTGAGAAAAATCAGTCATTGCTGAAAAATTAATCTGCAAAGGAAGACGCGGATAATGATTTTAGTTTGATTTCGTACATCATTCACAATAGCTAGCGCGACGAGGTGAAGGAGCCTCTCACATAATTAATTAACTTGATGTGTCGACAAACCTCAATGATGTCCGCTACTCATAATCAGTCTTATCTTGCGTTCGTCGTTGAAGAAAGAGATCCAGACATTGTCGATGTTTATGTATTGGAATCTCTAGGAAATGAACCGCTACGAGGACGAACCTCCCAGAGTTGTCTGGATTGGAGCATCACTGATGAAGTTATTGGCCTAAGGCTTTGCCATCACTGGATGAAGTTCACGAGGAAGAAGAGCCAAAGCTTGTTTTCAAAATAATTATGTCTAACATCCTTGAACGTTTTGTGGCCCTGTCAATTTTTGCTTCATTTTTTTTATTCTAACTTATTTTAAATAAGTTAAAATAATTATGCTTTAAGAACATCAGTTTCCCTTTAATTGAGTCATAAACATTTTTTTACATCAAATGAACAGTATCCAGGAGCAGGAGCAGAGCTGGTGGGCTCTAGCCCCAATTAAATTTAAAAAAAAAATAGGTCAAAGTGAATAAACAACTGTCCCTTTTCCTTTTTTAACATTTATCCATTTAATCGAATGATCAAACTTCTTTCATCCTGTTAGTGTATATAATATAATAATATATTATATTGATATATTATTATATTATATTATATAATATAATTTATTATATTCTATAATATATTATATTATATTATAGATTCCTTATATTGCTAATTTAACTCAAGTATAAATAATCTTACTATATTGAATAATGATGTACACAATTATTCTCTTTCTCTTAAATGTCTAACACATCCATCAAATTTTCTGAGCACATATAATCGATTATCGTTATCGGAGGAAGTGGATTAAATTATATTATGTGTGTTTTATTTAAATTTTGTTAGGGTTATAATGGAACTATCAACTATGGAAGCTAAAAGAAAAACTATTAATTTTATATGTTTGAATTTATTAATTTATTGTATCAATTACAGGAAAAAACGGAGCATAGAAAGTTAAATCTGAGGTGCAAGTTGAAGTCAGCCCCAAATAATTTTTCATCCTGGCTCCGCCCCTGACGGTCTCTATTATAAACTTTTGGCCATTTTACACAAAATATTTCTTTTACACTTCGTTTATTTAATCTATCCTAGTACATGCGTCTAAGGATAAATCCAAACATAATCATGTGACTAAAGATTTGTATCAATCTGTTCCTAAGGCATGAGTCTAGATTGTCATCATGGTATGAGAAAATAAATAAGTAAAATCGAGATGAATACATGTATATGATGCGTGATCTTAATAGTACCTGGAAAAAATGAAATAGATCAAAGTTAGGAAAAAATAATATATTTCAAACAAGGCCATAAGCTATTATTCTTTTATATTATTGCTGGAAAATATTTATTTAGTCATTTTATATTTTTTTTTGAATTTTTATTATATATTAAAGGGTCTCGAAATGCAAGTAATTCGAAAATACAAAATAAACCCGCAACCAAACAACTAGATATTTGTATTTTCTTACACAATGACCTACCCGTTCTTATCCACACAACAGCGAACCAACCAAAATAAATGATCATAACTCATACTTCTTAAGTCTTAACCAATTTTCAAAAAATATCTAATAGGATTAGAAGAACAAACATACCATAATCAGTTCATAAACATAAACAATGCAACAACAACATCAAGATCCATTGGAGCTTGAACAAATTCCTCCAACCAAATTTAGAAATTGACATATGAGAATAATCAACAGGATTAAAAAAGCATGTTAACATTGTCGATCTACCATTTCATCAACAGTGCATCTTGATTCTTACAAAAATCGGATGAACACATTGAAACCTCAAAACCTTATAAATCGTTTTAAAGATCAACTAAATGTTCATAAACATACTAATAACTTCTAACATATTTATCACTCGATTATGAATCAAAACATCTCAAACAAAGGCCATGAACATGATTTTCATCATTAGATTACATTAAATTTGGATTTTCAAATTTAATAGGATTATAATGGACTCAAATTAGCCAATGGATTGAAATCCATATCATACAATTAACAATGAAACACACAAAATCTAAGCATTATGAACTCAATTTTTAGTAAGTGTAGTTTTCATTAGAACATTGGATTAAAATAAAAGTGAAGACTTTCCCTTAGGTTTTGAAGTTTCAAAACAATCCTAGCAAGCGTTTAGAAATCTTCTCTAGCCTTACACATCCCTAGATCATAACCTTCGGAAATCTCTCCAAGCTTCAAAGCAACATTGGCAACGGGTTATCTTCTGTTCCTCCTTCTCTCTAGCTTGCTCTCTCTCCCTAGTTAAAACAATCCTCTCCCATTTAACGTGTCCACCTTCACTCCAAATTACCCTCTTGTTGCCTTTGAACTTTGCGGGACAAACTAGACACTTCTGAATGATGACAATGGCACAAAACCGTTGCTCGTAAATTTCTTGGTGATTCCCTTTACGTGCTTCTAACCGTTTTAACCAATTTATTTTGGATTTATTTGAGAATCCATTTCAAGGTTAGGAATTTAGTGTAAAATATTTTATTTTAATTATTTAATTTAATATGTTTAGTTTTAATTATATATATTATACTTATAAAATTAAGTAAAAGTTAAATATATGTGTTATTTTAATATTTTAATAATATAATATATTTTATTGTAATAATAATATTAAAGGTGTATATAATGTATTTTATTTTAGATTATATATTTATTTGAATTATTTAATTTATAATAATTGTTTTTAATTCTATATATTATATTTATAAAATTAAGTATATATATATATTATTGTAATATTTATGTACCATATTTTATTTAATATATGTATTATTATTTTTAATTATATATATTTATATTTATAAAATAAAGTAATTAGTGGATTATGGTAGAAGATGTAATGATTTAATTTGAGAATAAAAATGACAATGAAAATGTGGTATTTGGAAAATGACAATTAAAATGTGGTATGGTAGAACTGGAATTCATTCCTCTATCAATAGCCTGCACCACGTTATAATTAGCATTTAAGTTAAGTCATCGTTGATTCTTTCATATTTTTATAAAATAAATAAAAATATTGTAATTAAAATATATATATATATATATTAGCTATTTATTTGGTTTGGTTTATTTAATTTTTCTAATTATTTATATTCTTTTATGTTTTATTTAAGTATTCCGTAATTTAATCATTTTAAAATTTGGTTGATACGACACCATTTTCTAAATTAATTATTTATTTTAGTCATTGCAAATGAGCCTGTAAAGGATTTTAGAAAATAATTTTAATCGATCAGGATTATTTAAAATTATAAATCGGGTATAAAATGAGTGTCTACACATTGGAAGCTCTAAATCATTTTAGAAAAATTCTAAAAATATAGGATGATCAAAAATATTATTTTCTACAATAATAACTTTTTCCATCAATTTTAGTACTTGTTTAGAAAATGATCTATCTTTTAGAGATCATATCTTGAGTTCTGCATTCTTAAAATTTACAAAATATTTACAGCAGGTCCATAAAATTATTTTTGACCTTCATAAAAAAATTTAGAATTTTTGGAGCACATTTGGAGAAACATTTTTTCTATACTGTCATATTAGAGTTCTACAACTTCGAAAATTCCAAACTCGATCACAACATGCTTTTAATATTATTCATGACATGTATAAAAATTTTCAGAATATTTAAAAACTTTCGAGAAAATGTTTGACTTTTGCAGTGTTATAAATGGGGCTCAAATACTCCAAAATTATATATGTGAATTTTCTTATGCTCGTATACCCATTTTCTACAATGAGTCACAGTTTGAACTCCAATCAAGAAACATGTGAATTTTCAATTCACATTTATGTTCTCTCAATGCTCGAGACGTGTTCGTGGCTCTTTAATCTCAACATTGTCTAAATATAATAGACATATATAATCATCTCTAAGCAATGAATAGGGTTAGACGCAAATTATAATAATTAAAAGAGTAAAAGAGTTATGAACTCAAAACGCATGTGTAACAATCTTCCCAAATATTGAAAATGACTAACTATTTTCGAGTAGAGACTACCCGTTGCGAACATGCATGAGGGATATAATGTTGAGGGTCGGGACATATCTAGAATTTGGAATTTGGGTAAGCTTAATATGGATTAATAAAAAAAATTGTAATTAAAAAACAAAAGGTAAAAATTATGTAAATATTTTGCATTTCATCTAATCGCACGATAGATCAAGTTGTAACCGAAGTAGGGGTGTAAGCAAAATCGAAAAACCCGAACCGTTGAAAAACCGACCGAAATAGTTATAAATTGACCGAACCGAGTTCTTGCCGGTTCATATTCTTGTACTGAACATGGCCGGTTCAGTTGGTGGATTATATAATAAAAAACCAATGGTTTAACCGACCGACCATATATATACATGTTTTGATATATTTATAAATATATGTTTTGTTCATGATCGAATCTTGGCACACATATTTATTATTTTGTATATTTGATGTCTTTTTTCTTTCTTAAACTCATTTAATTAATATTCTAAAATATTTTCTTTTAAGTTAAATAGTTATTTTATCATTTAATTTATTAAAATTTTATTATAAAACTCAACTAGTTTTTTTCTTCTTTAGTTTATTGTATTATATATATATAATTTTTTTTTATAAAACTCAACTAATTTTTTCATTCTTTAGTTTATTAGTTTATTATATATATTTGTTATTTTTTCAACGAGTAACTGATAAACATTGTAGCTTCAGCAGTACGGGAAATTCCCTCTTTGTCAACAGTTGGTACAAGCCCGGCCAACTCTCTTAATCGGGCAATGGGTGAATCCAACACATGCTCCCCTGATCCTAAGATAGAAAATTCGAATGCAACTAACCTCCACTTAGGCTTAGGAGAGAATCACACGAATATCCTCTTTGAAAATCATGGGTCTCCAAAGCCAGGAGGAAATGGTGCAAATCTGACTGACGTGAGCAAGAGCAATAATAAAGATTTTGTAGTCAACACGCCAGGTATATTTTTTACCAATCCCAATAACACTCATGAGATGAATGAAAATGATAATAAAACTGTTAGTGGAATACATGCTGATAACCTAGATTGTGATAGTCTAGGACATGCTCTAGGAAAAGATAAAGTAGTTCTGGAAAAAAGTCTAGGAAATAAAAATGCACAGGTCATTAACTCGGATTCTAATGGGAATCAAATTCAACTTGAGACTATTGAGATACCTGACTCAGACGAAGAAGTAGAGAAAATAATTCAGAAAGAATTGAAAAGAGAAAGAATTAATGCAGAAAATCTGGGTGAAACAGGAAAAATGCAAAGAATGGCAGCGAAAGTATTGGGTAAAGAAACAGACCCGAGGAAATGGAGGGTTGGTTTTAATGAAATGGCCAATCTGAAAGGACTTAGAAATCAGATAACGAAATTATTGATACTGGGAAAGAAAGGCCAAATCGTTTTAAGCAAAGAGAAAATCCAACAGTACACAGAGCAGCTCAACCTACATTACCTACAAGACTGGAATCTCCTCAAAAAAGAGGAGTACAATACTATTGTGATCTGGTCTGTTGAAACTTTGAGAGAGCTCTCTAAATGCCCCCAAAACCAGAGTCTACTTCATCAAGAACAATTCTAATTGGAATGTAGACCAGGTCTGGAAGAAAGCTGAAGAACAAAGAAAAACTCAAGGGAATGATCAGAAAACAGGGCAAAACCAGAGTAACGAGCAGAATGAACAACAGAAACAGAATGTAGGGCAGAAGAACATAGGGGAAACAAAAGCTGACAATCCAGTTCAAGAGAGGGGAAAGATTTTTCTTGGAACATTTAAGCCAAAAGTTGAAATTATCGGTTCCCCGTTTGAATTCAAACTACCCCAAGAAGTTGAGGAAAACTGCGTAAATTCATGGAAGAATGTCATAGTGGGAAACTTCATCGGAAGAAATAAGGTGCCATTTCTAGTAACCAAAAAAACTCTAATGGAACAATTGGGGGAAAATGGTCTAGAAAAGGTAACATCAAACATTCATGACTTGTACTTTCTCAAATTCAAAGAAGGATCAGATCTCGAAAGTATTCTGATCAATGGGCACACATTTGTTGGAAAAAACTACATGAAACTCGAAAAATGGACAGAAGGTATGAACCTCTTCAGCAAGCCCAAAGAAACTGCGCAAATCTGGTTCCAATTGCGCAACATCCCTCTCCACATGTATAACCCTGAAGCATTAAGTCACTTTGCGAGCCTATTGGGGAGTCCACTCTACATGGACCCAACTACAGAAAAAGGTGAGCATATGACTTATGCTAGGATGTGCATTGAGATACACCAGAGATCAAATCTTCCATACCAGATGACGGTAACAGATAAAAGGTGAACCCACAATTATGAGAATCTCATATGAGTGGAGGCCAAATAGATGCTTTGACTGTAATACATTCGAACATGTCTGTTACAAGTGCCCGAAAATAATTGAAGAAGAAAGGAAGAAGAAGATCGAGAAAGAGACAAAGACAGAGACAGAAAAGAAACAGAAAGAAGAACAAGAAATGTTGGAAAAGGAAAAGGTTGAGAATGAAAGACAGAAAATGGTTACTAAAGAATCAGTATTGAGTAAACAGAAGGATCAAGATAAGGAAGGGAATTTAGAACATGGTTTTGAAGAACAAGGGAAGGAAGACAGAGTGGTAAGAGATTCACAATCAAAGGCTGAGAATGAAGAGGTAACAAAGAAACTTAAATTGGAAGCAAGAATCAACACCGAAGAGGTTGTGGAAAGGGAAAGTGTGGGAGAAAGCAAGAAAGGGGAAGTGGGTGAAGGAAATGGGAAAGATAAAAGAAGAGGCAGCTGAATCGATTGAAACTGTACAATCTCCAATTCAAAAAAAAGTTGACCAGAGAAACACAAAAATCCCAAAACAAGAAGGTAATAAAATTAAGGAAAATACAATTCCTTATAGCCCTGCTATATGGGAAAAACAGAAAGGAAGAAAAAGTAAAGGAAGAGGAAGTAAAGCTGGAACATCTTCTTTTCATTAATGAACTTAATGACATGGAATATTAGAGGGTTAAATGACCCCGTAAAAAGAAGAGAAGTTAGAAGAATAGCAGAGAAGAATGAAATCACAGTATTTGGAATTATTGAAACAAAAGTCAGACAAAGTCAAATAGAGAATGTTGCCCAAGGTTGCTTCAAAGAAGAATGAGAATTTATTCATAACTCTGATGGGATTAAAAGTAGAATCTGGGTAGGATGGGATAAAAGAAGGGTTGAAATCAAGAAAATTTTTGAAAGCAAGCAAGTTATTTTGACAGAGGTTATCAATCTGATGACAAGGGTAAAAATATTTTTTGCGGTAGTTTATGCAAGCAACTCTGGGACAGAGAGGAAGACACTTTGGAATGATTTAAGAAGAAGCATTATGGACGACGAACCATGGGTTATTATGGGAGATTTTAACGTTACAAGATTCATGAATGAAAGAGAGCCTAAAACAGTCATAACACAAGACATGCAAGATTTTAATGAATGCATTCGAGACATAAACTGCATTGAACCGTCTTTCTCAGGTAATCTATTTTCATGGTCAACTACAAGAGGGGCGGACAACATGAGAAAGAGAAGAATTGATAGAGGCCTAGTGAATGAAAAATGGGTGGAATTTTACCCAAGAAGCCAAATACAGGTTTTGCAACCAGGTATCTCTGATCACTGCCCTTTGAAATTCTTTTGGGAAAAGGAGAAAAAATAGAAAAGACCCTTTAAGTTCTTCAACTTCTGGATGAAAGATGAAGAATTTAATACAATCCTTAATGAAACTTGGAACATCAGAATTAATGGAACAAAGATGTTTAGAGTTTGTGAGAAACTAAGATTACTGAAAGGGAAGCTGAATAAACTAGACCGGAAAAAATATAGTGGGATTTCTAAAAGAGTAGAGGAAGCCAGAATGAAACTAGAGGAAATACAAAGCAAGGCACTAAGAGCCCCAAATCTACCTTATAATAGGGAATAGGAAAAAGAGGCTCTTACGCGATTCAGAGACCTCTGTTCTAAAGAGGAAAGTTTTGCTAAGAAAAAATCTAGAGAAAATTGGCTTTCATTAGGAGACAAGAATACTTCTTTCTTCTATAAATAATGTTCATCAAGGAATTTCAGAAATCAGGTCCTAAGGCTCACAAACTCAAATGGAGATGTTTTACAGGGACAAAAAGCAATTCATGATGAAGCAATAAGTTTCTACAAAGAGCTGATTGGAACAGAAACTAGCACAACAATAGAGAACAACCGAAGATTGCTTCAACAGATTGTGCAAAGGAAAATCAGTGAAGAAAGTGGTAACAAATTGATTACAATACTTAGTATGGAAGAAGTTAGAAAAGTTGTGTTTTCGATGAAAGGGGGTAAAAGCCCAGGGCCAGATGGTTTCAACGCGAACTTCTTCAAAGAAAACTGGGAAATAGTGGGTAAAGATGTAAGCGAAGGGGTTTTGGAATTCTTCCAAAACAGGAAAATGTTGAAGCAATGGAACGTCACAGTGTTGAATTTGATTCCTAAGAATTCAATTCCAGAAAAAATTCAGGACTTTCGTCCTATTTCATGTTGCAATGTTATTTATAAAATTATTTCAAAAATTATTTCGCAACGTTTGAAAACAGTTATTGATAAACTTGTAGGATTAGGGCAATCAACATTTATTCCCAAACCGTCTATTTCCCATAACATCCTACTCATGCAGAGATTATTGAATGGATATGGAAAGAAAAACATATCGCCACGTGTGGCTTTCAAAATTGACATTAAAAAAGCTTTTGACTCGATCAGATGGGGATCAATCCACGAATTCCTCCTTGTTGCAGGTTTTCCAATTATTTTCATTGATTGGATTATGCAATGTATTTCCACTCCTCACTTTGTTGTGAGCGTGAATGGTATTCATGGTGGCTTTTTCAAGGGTGAAAGGGGAGTAAGGCAAGGAGACCCTATATCTCCTTACTTATCAAGGAGGTGAACTACCAGTGAAATACCTTGGTGTACCCCTGTCATCAAAACAACTCCGATACAATCACTTTAGACAACTGGTAGAAAAGGTTAGAAATTCTGTTTTGGGTTGGGCTACAAAAAAACTATCTTATGCAGGTAGAATCGAGCTCGTTAAAGAGTCATTTTTGGAATTATTGGCTACTGGGCACAACAGATAGTCATCCCAAAGAAAGTAATGGCTGAACTCGATAGAATCATGAGAGACTACATATGGGGAACACAAGGCAGAGGAGGAAAAAAAGTCAAATGGGTGGATGTTTGCACTCCCATAGAAGAAGGAGGACTAGGAATAAAAAGTTGTGTTGAATGGAACAAAGCCCTCACCATCAAGAGCTTATGGGAGTTGGAGCAAAAAGCGGACTCCCTATGGGTCAAATGGGTGCATACAAGATTTATGAAAGAAGAGTAGAGTATCTGGACACTAAGCATCAACGAAAGAATGGCATAGTCATTGAAGAAAATCCTAAAAACAAGAAAAGATGTCTTTCAAATGGTGAAAACCACAATTGGAAATGGAAGAGGGGTACTATTCTGGCATGATCCTTGGCTGGATAATATTCCCATTATATTCAAAGAAGAAATGCAAGGAAACAGAGTTAGAAGAGAATACATCAAGTACTCATTTAGAGACGTATATGAAGGTAGATGTGATTCACTTTTGAGGCGTATTCCAGAAGGTGATAGAATCCTAAACCTAATGAGGCAGAATCAACTCAATGAAAATAATGATGAAATAAGCTGGAAAACAGAAAGCAATGAGAAGTTTATTACAGGAAAGGCATGGGAAATTGTTAGAACAAGAGGACAGGAGGTAGATTGGCATAATGTGGTATGGTCTCCAAAGATTATTCCTCGTCACCAATTTATTCTCTGGCTGGTATACAGGAAAATGTTAACAACAAAAGACAGAATTCGAAAATATATAAACATTCCTGATATCAATTGTGTCCTATGTTCGGGAGTTGAGGAAAGCATAAACCATTTATTTGGGGAATGCTCTTTTGTAATACAAATCTGGAGGATGTATGCTGCAAACATGAACATCATCAACTTTCCAAGAATATGGGAAGAAATCCAAGAGTGGATGAAGAATAAAGCAAAAGGAAGATCCTTCTATGTAATTATGTTGAAATGCTACTTTGGAGCAGTAATCTACAATATCTGGAAAGAAAGAAATTCAAGAACTCACAGTGGAAGAAGTAGAACCGCTGAAGATATTTGGAGAGATATAACTTCAGATGGAAATGCACTCATTCAATCCTGGAGAGGAATCGAAATGAATGAAGAGAATAGAAAGCTCTGCCATATATGGGATATTTCGTTTGAGAAGGTCACAAGTAGAATAAAAGTAAAAACGTTGTAGGCGTTAATTGATTATTGTTATTGTCTGTAATTCAATTATTGTTTCATTGTCAAATCTAGAAATTGTCTAGATATGATCTTAAACTTTTGTATTTTTTTTCCCTCTTTTGGGTTTTTTTAATGAAATAGCACTAAGCTGTTTTCCCCCAAAAAAGGTATATAATATATATATATATATATATAATATATAATTTGGTAGGGTGGGCTTAAGTCTCCACAGTCCCCACATACCTATTTCTCTAGCTAATTTTTATTTCTCACACGTAATCAAGTATCGAACCCTTAAAAATGAATATTATGATATTTTTCATAGTTTCTTTGAGAAATAAACTAATGTGACGATTTTCGAAATCAATTTGATTAATACGTTCAAATACGTATTTCTTAAACCTATAGGGCCAATTTTAAAAGGCTTGTGCTATAGAACTCTACTCTTTAAGAGATTATAGAGGAAGGTAAGTCACATGGTTCTCTAACATACCTATTAATGGGAAACTTTTTCTTAACATAGTATTCGAGGTCGAGCCTACCATCGAAGTCTTTTGTTGTGTACCCTCCAAAGGTGGAGCACAAGAATGGACAAGTGAAGAATGGAGCTCCGATAAATTTTCATATCGTATGACTCGACTGTTGTTGAAGAAAAGAAAAATATAAGTAAAAGAGAAAATTTTTGATTGTATTTTATTAAGTTTTAGGCATAGCCTATTTATACTTACAATATTGAATTGAAAAAGAAATAAATAACGGAATAAAATCTAATCTAATTAAATAAAGTAAAATAAGGGAATGTTCTTAGCATATTCCTAAAATATGTTTTAGCATATTTTCTAAGATAAAATCCTTGGGTTGATATTATTTAGGTCCTGATTTATTAGGCTTAACGAGATTATCCAGCAAATCATCCCTTAATCTCATTACACCGCTTCAACTTGTTTGACACTGAGCTTCAAATGTATCTCGATGAACATTATTCTCCCTAACGCCTTTGATAGGATATCAACTAGCTGTCCATCAGTGCCAACGTGGTCAATGTCCATCTTTCTTTCTTCAATGCACTCTCGGATGTAATGAAACTTTGTGTCAATGTGTTTACTCCTCTCATGATGAACTAGATTCTTGTAGAGAGCAATGGCTAACTAGTTATCAACCAATAATTTGAATTTCAATTCTTTACACCCAATTAGCTCGCCAACAAGACGACTAAGCTAGACCCCTTAATATGTCATTGTCGCCGCTGTGATGTACTCGACCTTGCATGAAGATAAAGTAACAATCTTCTACTTATTTGAAGTCCAAGTCAAAATTTTGATTACTATAAAGAAAACTATCACGGAGGTGCTTTTGCGGTTGTCAACATCACCAACAAGATCAATGTCGATGTAGCCTATGGTTGTAAATGAATCAAATACTTTTTAATACGATTCGGTATTCGTATTGGAATTTTGATATTAATATTCGTAATTTTGTGATTCGAATTCGAATAAAAATCATAGATTCGATTCGACTAATAAACGAATACGAATACGAATACAAAATCAAGATATTCGATTCGGTATTCGCTAATATTCGATTAAATATTCGATTATATATATATATATATTATATATATATATTATATTATATTATATATTATATATATATATGTATATATATTATATATATACCAATTTATTAATTTTAATTTTATAAATATTATTTATTCTAAAACCCTAGTACATATATATATTTCTTCGGTTGAAAACTTCAAACTCACATCTAGTCATTCTGCTGCTAATCACTTAAAACCTACCACCGCCTCCATCTCATCTTGTAGTTCTCTTCCCTGCTCGCCGTCTTCTCCACTCGACATTACTCCAGTGATTTCTTCGGTGAGTCCTTTTCTTCTCCGGCCATGTATTTCTTGACCAGCTGTAACCCATATCTAATATGACTATTAAATATTGTATATCATTTAGAATATATATATATATATATTTTAGCATTTTAAGCTATAATTACATATTTGTTATGAAAGGGGGAGAAAACTATGATCGAGATAAATGATGATGAATGTGATGGTGCCTTGCGAATTGAGAATGTGAATGTTGATGGGGTGAAAGATAAGAAAGAAGGTAAAGATGATGAAGTTGAGGAAAAAGGTAAAAATGTGGAAGATGGTAAAGATGATGAAGTTGAGGAAGATAATGGGCATTTTGAAAGGAAAAAGAGAAAGAAAGTATTCAAAGCTCATACTGAATTCATTGAAGTGATCGAAAATGATGGAAATTTTAAGTGCCAATGTATATATTGTAAAAGTCTTCTTTCTAGACCAACTGCTGGTACAACAAGTCATCTTTGGAATCACTTGAAGAGGTGCGTGCAAAAGAAAATGCACACTGAAAAGAAAAAAAACATTTCAATTTCAGCCTATCAAATCCAAGTTTGAGATGAATCTTTTGTCAGATGGTAAATATGATCATATGAAGCAAAGAGAGGCCATTGCCCATTGGATTTTAATTAATGGCTTGCATTGCATTATATTGGGAGTTGAATATTGAAATCTTAATTTGAACATTATTATTTAATTTTTATTAGGTAATTTTATTGAATATTGTTATATATTATGTAAAAATATTAATTTTCAAATTTTCGAATAAATTGTATAAAATATGTTTTAAAAAAATCGAATTGAATACTCAAATTGAATCGAATAATACGAATATCAATTTCGAATACGAATCACATTAATTATTCGAAAAAATTTCGAATACGAATACGAATATTCAAATAGTTTTACGAATACGAATCGAATACAGTAATATTCGCTTTGATTCGATTCATTTACAACCCTAATGTAGCCTACTAATGTAGCTTCACCTATTTCCAACTTATAAAAACACCCATAACCCAAAGTGCCTCGTACATAATGAAGTATCTTCTTGATCACAACTAAATATTGTGAACTTTGCGCCTCCATGTATCGACTAACTATGCCCACAGCATGAGCAATATCAGGCCACATGTTTACAAGGTAGAAAGACTATCGGTATGCTCTGAAACCTTATTGCATCCACAACTGTACTCCCATCATTCTTGCTGAGATAGAGTCGAAACTCCATTGGACTGTGACACGGGTTATAATCACACATTCCAGTTTTCTCTAAAAATTTCGCAACATATGCCTTTTGACACAATGTAATCTCACATTCGTTTTGACGTACTTTGATCCCCAAATAGTAACTTTGAAGAATGAAGTCACTCGTTTTAAACATTTCTTGCATTTGTGCTTGATTTATGATGTCATGTACACTTTTTCCCGTAATAATCAAGTCAATTTTTTTTAATTAAGAATAAATTTATACAATATATTTTTTTAAAATTATTAGTTGGACTTTCCTATTATACTATTCTCCGTCCTTTTTTGTTGGGCTCTATTATATAAGATAAATATATATATTAGAATAATATATTTTATTGATATATTTAGGAATATTTTATAAATATAATTTATTGTAACAATATAATATAGTTTATAATTAGTCTATTAGTTTTATATGTTTCTTGAGAAAATTCAAATTCATCATGACGATTAGTCTTTGACAACCAAGTATAAAGCGAATAAGATAGAATCTCCTTCTCAACCGATAGAACAGGAAGTAAAATCGGTAAATTATAATTTATAACTTGATTTTATGTGTTTCCGTATTGGACGTGTTGAAGAGAAAGTTAAAACTAAAGTGAAGGTGAATTTTGAAGACATCAAATTTTTAATTTGCTTAACTATTTGATTTTGTTAATTTATAATTCCTAAAAACAATTTACATATTTTAATGAAATTATTTCAATTTGTTTTTAATTTATTTTTGTAAAATTTTATATAGATTATAATGTTTTTTAAAAATATTCTATAAAAATTATTTATAAAATAATTAATACAAATTATAAAATATAAAAATATATAATTAAATTATTACCGGTTTACCGGTTAAACCGTTAGAAAAATAAGGAAACCGAAAACCGAACTATTTAACCGATAAAAAACCAATTAACCGAACCCGCTAGAACGATTAAGGAACCGCTAGAACATGTTAACCATAAACTGTTAAAATAAAACCGGTTAACTATTGGTTCAGTTGGGTTACCAGTTTTCCGGTTTTTTTGCACAGCCTATGAGTCTCGCCTTGTGCTTCACGATGTTGTCATCGGGGTCCTTTTAACTTGAACACATATTTGAGTGTGATGGCTCGATGACCAATTGGAAGTGACACAAGCTCCCATGTCTTTTCTCAAGAATCGACTTCATCTCTTCCTACATGACATCCTTCCAAGATTAATTGGTAAGTGCCTCGTCCACGTTTTAGGCTCCTCAACCACAAAAAACAAAGTCCACTTACTTCAACATTAACGACCTCATTAGTAGGATTGTAGATGTCTTCAACCCATCAGTAACATCGAGGTTCTGAGTCGGTGTTGAGGGTGTCATCATGTGTTGGCGGTGTGGCCCACTACTTATACCACAAATTAAGCACGTGCATTTGTGGCTCTAGTTCCTATGCACTAGATTCAGGCGACGAAACACTAGTCTATATGGGATAGACCATAGTGCATATAGCTGGTGTTTTTTCCATCTCCGTGCTATCAACTATCTCCTAATTCCAGCATGATTTCCTCGAAAACAACGTCTTTGGTATCGATAACTACTTCCCTTCTGGATCATACCACCGATAGGCTTTCGCTCCCTCTTCGTAGCCCACTAGTACCCCCGACGTTGAGCGACCCACGAGTATGTGAATGCCCGAACAAAATTCTTCACATGTGCTACGCAACCAAAGTCCTCAAAAGGTGTACTTTTAGGCTTCCTTTTCTTCCAAGCCTCGTAATGACTCTAATGATCTATCATACAACATCTCAGAACAACTCAAGAAATAACGAGGTTGGTTTTATATGGATCTGGAGTAGATAATGATTATCTCATTCACCGGTCTTCAAATTAGACCATGATCTTTTGATCATAAACAATGACTCAAAGTCCCAAGACTACAACTAAATCTTAGACTCCAAGTT